>NC_079492.1:66351670-67601670 GCF_020520425.1 Spinacia oleracea
AATCAAATTTTTAAGTATTAGGTGTTTAACTGACACACCAGAATATATTTATTTCACATCATTTTATATTACAGATGAGGGTAATTACGAATAAGGATCCTTTCGAACATCTCGCAAAGAAGCACGGCCAACCGCTTCGGGACATAACCACCGCATCCCAGATTTGTGTGGTATTTTTCCTACTTTTAACATTCTCCTTTCACATGTTCTCCTATATGCAAATAACTATTAATTCATTGGTAATATGATGGAAACAGATTTTTGTTCCTGTGTTGGACGATGACCATTGGTGGTGTGCTGCATTTGAGTTGAAGGAGAAGACCATATGGTTCATGGATACTATGTACCCCAACCCCGAGGAGAAGCACAAGTCCATTCTGAAAATATGGTATGTTTTGCTTTCCAAATGTTTTTACGCCGAATGTCATCTACAAACTACAATTTCTGGGATTGATGTTCAGATTAAGTATGAATGCTTTACATCACAGATCCCGGCCGTCGACACAATGTTAAATGTCCATGACCCCCAGTGGGAACTAGGCACAATGGTTAGTTGGGGAAGACAACTAGTGGAGCTTATGAACAACACCGACAAGTATGTGAACTGAACCAGTGGACCGATGATTCAATCTATGTGTCAATTCAATTTTATTTCCCTGTTTAATCACAACCAACTGGGTTTTTTGCAGTCATAGCTGCGGCGTACTAATGTTGGGATGGATAAAGTCATCGGTCGCTCGTATCGTATCAAAATATGGAATGGTACGAGACTGTGATATTAGCCCTCAAATTACATGGTCCTAAGTTGCTAGCCTATAAACTACTGCCCCTAATTACCCTTCATTCATCGTTGTAGGAAAATATTGTTATGGCTCGAAAAGCGCTACTGATGGACGACTTTCTCTCGGAATTTAATGAAGCAAAGGATGAAGCATTGTCAGCAATCACCTGTACTTGAAAGGCATCTGATTCGTAGTAGTATTATGTAATTGTTTGAAACTGTTTTATTAGCCGGATTAAAGATTTTAGTCGGATACCTTGGGTGGTAATGTTTACTGCTTTTGGATAATTAACTTATTTTGGGATTAGTTTAGTGCTTTATGGATAATTTAGGTCTATTTTGTGAGATTTAATGGGTTCAAATTAATTTGGATAATTTGTAGGATAATTTAGGTCTACTATTCCTAACTTTATGGATAAGTTGACCGTAATGTAAGTTGACAATACAAAGTTATACCAAAGTAGTGGAAGTTCTGCCTACATGAAAATGTGCCATATGAAACGTACCAAATTCGAAGTCAAATTCGAAGTCAGGCCATATGAAATGTACCAAATGAGAAGTTGTGGCCACATGAACTGTACAAAATTTGACCACAAGTCCAGATATTCTGGCTACGTGTAATGTACCAAAAGCTCTAAGATCTGGCAACATAAAACGTACCAAACTTGATTTTTGTACTACATGAAGTGTACCAAAACTCAGTAGACAAATGTCATATTCATGCCAAAGTTGACAAATGCCATACCATGCCAAAGTTGACAAATGCCATACCAAACATAAATGTTGGACTATATGAAGTGTACCAAAACTAAGTTGACAAATGTCATACTACCAAAGTTGAAAAATGCCATACCAAACTTGAATTTTGGACTACTTGAAGTGTACCAAAACGTAGTTGACAAATGTCATACACATACAAAAGTTGACAAATGCCATACACATATCAAAGTTGACCTGTATTTCATTACATTTCATAAAAAGTTGACAAATGCCATACACATACCAAAGTTGACCTGTATTTCATTACATTTCATAAATATCTTTATTTCCATTTCCTCCTGTGTTCATTTATCTATATGTGTTCAATTTATGTAATTTCTACCTAACTACAATTCACAGGTCTTAATTGCATAAATATCTTATTCGTACCTGTTCATTCATTTAAAGTTCATTCATTTAAAACAAAAGAACCCATAGTTCACAGCAGAATTATAAACATATAAACATCAAATGTTTGGTCTAACGTACTAAAGTTTCCAAACTAACTTCCAAACTAAAGTACCAGAATTCAAATGCAACAGAGTTGCCGAAATACACAACTGTATATCAAGTACATTCAAAAACTCATACCGAAGCACGTCAACACACGGTCTACACACGAACTGGCCTCCCACAAATAAGGTCGTAGACCTCAGATTTCCTCACATTCAAATCGCACAAGATATCATCAACAGCAAGTGATATCCTTGCATCCTCTATTGCACCCTGATGATGATAAGATAGCAAATAATTATTATTTGTTACAACAGACTATTGTTTTGATAAATAAACACACACAACTAAACACATGGAACTACATGAACGTACCGGTTTGAATGTGGCAGAAATTTTGTTGTGTTGGACTATGTCTTTTATCCATGCTAGCATTACAACACAACTTGACACACTGCATGACCAGTGTTTGACAATGATAAAATCAATATATAAACGAACCAACTTATATTTACGCGAAGAGATTGTGTTGGGTTACTTACTCATCGCTCGGTGGGACAGAAACAATGTCAACCCCCCATCCACTCAGTTCATCCTTTACCCATGACTCGTCTTTAGAGTAAAACAGGGTGTCCAAGTACTTCAACTGCAAGATATGTTGTAGTCAATCATATGTATGAAATGTATGCGACATTTATTAAATATTTTTACATACAATCATTACCATGTGGCTAATCAGACGACCGTGCTCAGACAAAGGCTCGTCTGATGTAGGATCAAGGACCCAAATACGCTTATCCTTCATGGATAATGCAACACAATACCAACGTGTGTGCGGTGGAAGTGTGAAGTACATGTGCAACACGAGTACTACAACCTGCATAAATTGCAAAGTGGAAATGTATAGACAATACCACCAATTTTCAATAATTTTATAGATAATTATAAAAAAAGTATTAAATTATGAAAGTGAGTAATTAAGCATACCACAAACATTTCCCGAATGACGAGGTTTTCAAAGGGGGCACCGAATGGGGCTACAAGAGACTGAGGGGGTTCGTTTGTTTGTACCTTAACCTGCCACAATTAGAAGGTGTAGCTCAAGATACGTTTAAATAAAAATGGTCGGATCATGATAACATAGATGAGAAATTCGTCTGAATACTAACCCCGAAACCAGGTTCAAGCATTACACTTCGTCCTCTGCCGGCACCCAATTCTGCCTTCCACCTGCTAGTATACATCTTACTAGCCACTTTGACGTATTCTATCCGCGCATACTCATCCATTGCTACCATTCGATACATCTGATATTTGCTTAGACATAAACCATCGAACTCAATCAACTCAGGTCCTTCATCCCTGCATATATTGATCAATTGAAGAATAATAAACTATTGTATTCCAGGTTTAAAATTATAAACATTAACAATATACATTCATAATCCCCTTATAATTTACTAAATAGTTTGACATTTACTTGCTATTTCCCTGGCACTCCTTGATGAAAGTAACCAATTCCTTCTCCATATCAGTTCGACTCTTCCGGGAGCTCCTAAGACCTGGAACTCCCTTTAAAATTTCAGCGGTGATTACCTGTGCACATTAGATATGTAAAACCCAACATTAAAATTCTCTAAGATAAATATATATTGGATTGTTCATTGACAGTAGTGTAAGAAAATGTACCGGCTTCTGAGCAGGAGATTGAGCAGGAGATTGTACTTCAGTTTGTAGGGCGGTCACAGATTTCGTAAGGACAGAACAATCAGAGGAAGAGGGAGCCATAAATCCAAGAACATCTGAGGTAACCGCAGAAGAAGGACCAGGGGTTATAGGATTTATAGGATCACTTGCCAAAACTAGAGAGACTGAAGTGGAAGGCGGAGGGAACCCAAAGCCTCGGGTGCCAAAACCACAAGCTGAACCAAAGGCCCGTGCAAAACCCACCGGCGACGGAACTCCAAAAAGCTTTGTAGGGATTGTGGCCGTAGGGATTGTGGCCGGCCTGATTGTATGTGTACCTCCGAGAGCAGGGCTAACAACCACACCACCCACACTACCACCACTTGTACCTCCACTATGAGTGTCCTTCAGCCCACTATCTTGATCCCTTACCCCTACTATTCTTGACAAATCAAGTTTCATACTTCTTAAAACCTCTCCTTGGTTGTGCATTTGCTCCTCTATTCTCTCAAATCGGCTTGTTAAAATATTCAGAACCTACATACATAATTTTTTTTTTTAAATGCACACAATCAGAATATCTACAGCGCGGTATGGATACCAATAACTAATAAACTAATCAACTAATAATCTAATTAAACCAAATTGGATTAGACACATTAGCAAATAACCTCTTTTGCAATGTAGGAACCCTGCATATCTCTTGGCAATCGAGGATGATGTCTCTCGCCGTAAGCAACATCAACAGACTGGTTGTGGCAAATCAAAATAAAACATCAGTCCTTAAATGAATGAATCATTACACTGCTGAATCACTACTCACACAACATGACTATTTGGTATTCCATCTCATCTGAGTTCTTCCATAGTCACCTCCAGCTTTCTTGTCCGCCTCTATCAGGGCATCGACATCAGATTGGGACCACACAGCCACCCTCGGCATAAAACACCATTGCCTAGGAACAACATTAAGGTGGTCCAGGTAGAACACCTACAACAATAACCAACTTGCTTCAGAATCAAATAAGAGCTTTCAAAATTATACACAGTAAATATAAATATTTTCAAAAATACCAACTGTCAAAAACAGGCTGCAGCCCCCCCAATCCGGAAACAACTCCATGCCGATCAAACTGATGTAAAACATTTTGCACCATATCTTTAGCCACTCAAAACAGAACGTGCACCAATCATATGAATTTGACTCCGCTGCTATCGATGCGGCAGGTAACAACCTCCCTGCCAAGGTAAAACCGTCTGTGCTTGGGCACAACACCAGCTCCAATATAACAATCATAAAGGCTATTCTAAATTCATATTCCTCCTCTCTTGTTACAATTGGGACAATACTACCCACCGCCTTACCCTGTCAATCCCTCATCCTAACTGCAAATTCCCAAGCTTTCTGAACAGAAATCCCACCACTATCCCCATACATCTGAACAATATGGTTTGCTATATCCCTATGGCGTGTGTCTAGGTTGGCATTAAGAGATGGAACAGGTTGAGTACCCATAGGCAGCCCCAAAACGCAGTTAAATTGGATGGGATCCAGGCTGAATTCCATATCGCCCCCACCATAGAACACCCCTTTAGCACCATCTACCCTCGTCACTAACCAGTAGGCAAATTCAGGGGACAGGTTGTGTAGTTTCAGGGTGAGGAGGGCTCCAAAACCCATTTTCCTAACTAAATCCCTCCGACTCTCATCCAACAGTGACAACAACTTTGAAAACACCTCAAGCCTATCATTCTCATGCATTACTCCGCCTTTCCTCAGCCTGGTGGACACAACAGTCTCCGATTTCTTCACCTGAGCACCTAAACTCAACTAAGATGCATACAACAATGGCACTCAATCAAAACCATGTAAGAATTTATCATAAACATCTGTTATGAGTAATGTACATTCAATCAAAAACTAGATAGTAAGTTAACAATTCAACAATTCAACAAACCTTCGGTTTAATAGTAGTGGTTACGTTATGAATACTAACGACGTCTTCGTCATCGTTGCTCTCTGTACGTGGCTCCTCCTCTCCACTAGTCTCCGCATCATACACTATTCTCTTCTTTCCACTGGAAGAACCTTCCACTGCCTTTAGCCCACATGCAGTTGTTCTCTACACCCACAACACAACAAGTTCACTTATGACTTAATATTAAAAATAGAATTGGATTAGAGTTGGATTCTTCTATTTAATACAATAGCATTCTTGTACTAATTACCGTTCGTGCTCCTGCCCTTGTAGACACGCCCTTTCCCTTAACAACGTCTTCCTCTGTTTTTTTCTCCTTTGGAAGTGGAGCATTACGTTTACCCATTTTCCTACAAAGTTATAAAGCTTAATGACTACAATAACAACGTAAACTAAACACAACAAATTCACAACATTCAAAAACATCACACTCCAATTACTTTCTTTTTTAAATGCACACATATAAACATCCACACATAATTAGACCCATTTTGGTACAAATCTACCAACCCAAATCTCATTTGCGATACCAAACTGTCAAACACTTTCAATACCATATTAGTATCAACACTATTTCTAACAAATTTCACATAATTTAAGCGACACATCAAATATACCAAATTTGTTCAAATATCAAAACCCAGTTACAAAACAACCGCCATTCATGCTCCTAATTCCACCATTTCACAAACAAAACCCTAAACAAATTTTAATAAACGATTATTAATAAACGAACAAAAACATGCAGCAATTAAACCAGAAACCCTAACTGAAACCCAGAAATTCTTAAAATTTTACGAGTTTAACAATTACGATTACAAATATAAACCCTCCAATAAACCTAAATACATAAACTTTTAAAATTTCCGATTTGGATTTTAGGGTTTTACCTCTTGATGACAAATAAATCTTCCTCCAGCGCAATTGCTTTTCACGAATTCACCAAACCAAATTTATCGGCAGTTATCGGCGGTTGAGCGACTGAGTGGGTGGTTATTTTGTGAGAAACGACGGAGGTTACCGATTTTGGAGGGAGATCAAACGAGCGGGAGCGCGAAACATGTGAAGAACTCAAAGGAACTGCTAAGATTATGGAGAGAGAGAGAGTGAGATATTAAGTGTAAATTTATTTTTTTCACATTTATTCCAATTTTACAGCTGCACTAAATTTTTAACAACTTAAATTTAAAGGTAAAACAATTTTTTTTTCGAAATTTGAATTTGAAATACCAGAAATCTAGAGAGAGAATGGGAAAGTAAAGGGAAATGGAAATGTTGGTGGGCCTTACACTTATTACCACCTAAAATTACCATCATGCCCTGGTTATACCATTGCAATGGTATAGTAGGTATAGTCCAAGACAACCTCGGGGTTTGGGTTTTAGGCGAAGAGTGTATTTTTTTTCCTTAATCTTAATTTAAATCGTATTTTACATTAACAAATACTCCGTATCACAAACTCTTAATTAAGGATTTAAGGCGTGTGTAGGCTAGTGGTAAGTGGTTACCTCGAAAATACTTGATAGTTAATGTAAAACTCGCTTATTAGTCAGCGCAATTTATGGTTAGTGATGTTGGCACGCAAATTTTTGGCTATACCCGGGTACAGCCAAAGCTGGTTGTACCCCCATCCAAAACGATGTCGTTTTGTGTTGTTTAAAATGAACATTAATATACTGGTACAAAAATGAACATTTACTATTTCGGAAATGAACATTTATTTATTTATTTGGAATGAACATTTATTTATTTATTTGGAAATAAACTACAAAAATGAACATTTACTATTTCGGAAATGAACATTTATTTATTTATTTGGAATGAACATTTACTATTTTGGAAATGAACATTTATTTATTTATTTGGAAATAAACAATATAGGCGCTTGTAAAAACATAAAAGACCAATAAAGTGAACAGTTTCATTATGAACATTAACCATATATTTATTGTGAGCAAACAAATAAACAAGAAAGAACAAATAATTCAACAAAAAAGAACAAACAATATAAAAAAATATAAAATTCCAGAAAAAAGAACAACCAATACAACAATTATGAACAATTTTATGATGAATTTTTAAGCCAACGTGAAAGAACAAACAATACAACAAGAAACAACAAATACTGGTACAAAAATGAACATTTACTATTTCAGAAATAAATATTTATTTATTTATTTGGAATGAACATTTACTATTTTGGAAATGAACATTTATTTATTTATTTATTTGGAAATAAACTACAAAAATGAACATTTACTATTTCGGAAATGAACATTTATTTATTTATTTGGAATGAACATTTACTATTTTGGAAATGAACATTTATTTATTTAATTGGAAATAAACAATATAGGCGCTTGTAAAAACATAAAAGACCAATGAAGTGAACAATTTCATTATGAACATTAACCATATATTTATTGTGAACAAACAAATAAACAAGAAAGAACAAATAATTCAACAAAAATGAATAAACAATATAAAAAAGAACATAAAATTCCAGAAAAAAGAACAAACAATATAACAATTATGAACAATTTTATGATGAATTTTAAAGCCAACATGAAAGAACAAACAATACAACAATAAGTTTGATGAATGAATTTAAAAAACAACAAGAAAGAACAAACAGTACAACAAGAAAGAACAAACAGTACAACAAGAAAGAACAAACAATACAAAAAGAAAGAATAAAAGATGAATGAAGAGTTTAATTATGAACATTAACCATATGATTATTAGAAACAAACAAATAAACAAGAAAGAACAAACAATATAAAAAAGAACATAAAATTCCAGAAGAAAGAACAAAAAATACAACAATTATGAAAATTTGATGATGAATTTAAAAAACAACATGAAAGAACAAACAGTACAACAAGAAAGAACAAACAGTACAACAAGAATGAACAAACAGTACAATAAAAAAGAACAAACAGTCGACAAGAATGAACAAATTATATGAGTGCGTCGTTTTTGAAGGGGGGGTACAGCCAGAGCTGGTTGTACCCGGGTACAGCAGTTAGCGATTGATGTTGGCATGATGTTCATTATGATGTTCGGTTTTGGCTATCACCCCTTTTTGGCAAGTTTTTCGGTTTGATTGGGGTTTTCGGAGATATATGTTTGGTTTTGTAACCCTAGTTAGGTTTTACCTCGGCTTACGAGGAATTTTCTCTTGTATATTTGTAACGCCCCGACCTCTAATTCAAGTAATTCAGCAGCAGAGTTGCCCTAATTTGATCGGAACGTTATCGCCGTAACTCCCCCTTGGGAATTACAAGGATATTATCCTCATAATACTTTTATAAAACTAATATAACTATGTTCTATATTAATATTCAAAAGTGATTACATAACTTAGTAGAAAAATCTTACTTGAACTTAGTACAAATTAAGCTTAAACTAGGTGAACCCTAATAAGACGAAATCCTTGCCACTAATCGCATCCGTTGTCCCGGTCGGCACCTAAAACATAAAATAAAACGGTGAGCCGAAGACTCAGTAACGTACTACTCTAGCAACGTAAAATCATTTCAACTCATTTTAGTTACTAAAACAGGGAGAATAGAATATCATAAAACATTTAATAAACATCATATTAGTTTATTCGTAACATTTTCTTTATTAACATGCTAGTTGTTGACAAGTATAAACTGGTGGAACGTCTTTCACGATGGGTCGGTGCCCATAAGAGCCTGTGCTCAACTGTGGGCCTGTGCCCCTGGGTACATGCATGACCGAAACTTTAACCTGTGAACTGAACTGCTACTGCCAACAAAACTAGGTCTTTCACTTTTATTTATCATGTTTTAATTAGTTTTATAATTCTCAACCATTGTACTTCAGTTGAAGTAAAATAAGAGATTAGGTGAGCAATAAAACATAATTGTTTTATGGGTCTCATAAATATCATATAAATAGTTTACTCAAAGCATACTCCTTTCCCGCAAATCATAAAACACGATAAAATTATTAAATAATTCAAATGTAACGTCGTAATTTTATAATATCATTTAGAAGGGACTTGCAGGTACTAACAATAACCGTTAACTCAATTTCCTGGTTGACTATGCTTTTTCTCTAGTCTTGATTATCGTCCTTCCTGAGCTCCGAGGACCGAGATCTTTTATGAAAATAAGTATAGTCCAGTTAAGACTTACTTTTAGTAGTAGTAATAATAATAATAATAATAATAATAATAATAATAATAATAATAATAATAATAATAATAGTTTAAACACATTATACTAGTTAGCTTGTTTATACTACGTTTTTTTATATATATTTTTTTTTTGAATGTAAAATCATTTCATTAATAAAAAGTCATACGACATCTACAACAGAAATCGAATTTAACAAATACATAACAAATTGAATCAAAAAGAGGTATTCCTTCATCAAAACTACCATCGTTGGGAAGATCTTGCACTGTGGGACATCTCTCGCACATATCGCTGGAACATACAGCCTTTTTGGAGAGACGGTCTAACGATTTGTTGTAGCCGCGATGACGGTTTCCATTCGATTCATCTAAGTCAATTTGAAATTTTGATAACTGATTCAATCTCGTATAATTCTTCAACGAACCGAATTTACGACGATACTCCAGAAAAACTATACTGATACTAACACCCAAATACTCAACTAATCCCACCAAAGGGGAACTTACTTCACTCACTAATCCCACCATAGGGGAACTTACTACACTCAAATGATGTAGTTATATTGAATTTGAAGACAAACACATGAATAATTAAACCAAAAGGGCCGGAAATAGCCAAATTTCCGAAGAAATTTGACTATTTTTGGCCTAAAAACCCTTTGAAATTTGTAAACCCTAGAGAGAAAAAGGGAGGAGGACGGCTAGGGTTTTTTTGGATACACGTTGTGTTTCATACGTAGTATAATTATACTACGTAATTTTAGGCTCTTGACTATTGGAAAGTAACCTATTATATAACAAAGCCATGATAATATATGAAATACTCAACTAATCGTAAATTTT
The DNA here is from genome assembly GCF_020520425.1 of Spinacia oleracea. Classification (NCBI taxonomy): domain Eukaryota; kingdom Viridiplantae; phylum Streptophyta; class Magnoliopsida; order Caryophyllales; family Amaranthaceae; genus Spinacia; species Spinacia oleracea. The sequence goes on from NC_079492.1 coordinate 66,362,340, forward strand.
TGGATGTACCCGTGTACAATCAGAGCTGGCTGTATCCCATCCAAAACGATGTCGTTTTGAGTTTTTAAAATGAACATTAATATACTGGTATAAAAATGAACATTTACTATTTTGGAAATGAACATTTATTTCTTTACTTGGAAATGAATATGAACATTTATCTAATTATTTGGAAATCCTCATTTGTTCAACTAATTTAGAAATGAATATTACTGATTGTGAAATGAGTATTTACTAATTTTCAAATGAACATAGTTAATGTATTACTCCCTCCGTCCCAAATTAGTTGTTACACTTACTTTTGCACAAAGTTTTAGGTGATAAGTGGTTGTTTGGTTATCAATTGTTATTTTATTGAAAAAGTAGATGGGATAGGAGTTAGTTGGGTATTTTTTTAATTGAATGAGAGAGGGTGTGGGGACAAAAAAGATTTGGTGGGAAGAGAGACAATATAATAATTGTGGGGTCATTCCTAATTTAGAAGTGTAACAACTAATCTGGGACGGACGAAAAAGGAAAGTGTAACAACTAATCTGGGACGGAGGGAGTACTATGTTATTACATTGAGCATTATATTTACATATAAGGTGCAATGAAATCATGTCAAACAACATATTTTACCAAAAAATGAACATTTTAGCCATTGCCTATGTAAAATTGTAGTTGAATTACAAGATGCTGGTACAGATCATCTTCTTATTTTTCTATATCTTCAATCTTGAATCTTGCTTTTGATGTAGTCTTGAATTCTCATACTTCTGAATGTGTCTATGAAGTGTGATTTGAACACAATATTTGACCTTCATGGTTTCAATTTCCTCATTGTTGTAGGCTGAAAATAAAAAAAGTAAGTAATTTGATATGATGATCACAACTAATTTAAAAATGAACATTTACTGATTTAAAAATGATGAACATGCAAAATGTTTAAATGATAATATACAAGAATAATCAATGTGAATTAAAAATATATATATATATATATATATATATATATATATATATATATATAAAATGTGCTTATACGTGATCGAACATTCAACAGCTTATAAATGTACATGCTTAAAATGAATTTTAACATGTTGAACTGTTATCATATAAATCAAGCACAATTAACATCATAATCATTTTATAAATGAACATAACACTTCCTCAAAATGAATATACACAATTTATATATGTATTATTTACTAAAGTCAATAGGAAAATGTGTTTTTGAAAATAAAGAGAGAACTTATAAAAAAAATGAACTTAAATAATTATACATTGAACATCATACCTCTTACTTTTTCATAATTTGAACATAAAACTTTATGATAATGAACATTTTATTATCAGAAAATGTAAAAATTCTATGAAGGTCGTCGACTAATGACGATTAATTTTTTATGATTTAATCTCAATCGTTAGATTATGTCAATTAATCTTAGCCATTTATCCGGTGACATTTTTTAAGGCTTGTTTGTTTACTGAAAAACGGTAGAAATTTTATTAGTTATTTCCTTTGAAACCTTTCATAATTATAAATTGGACATAAAACCTTCTTCCCTTTATATAATAATAGTAAATAATACTTTACTAAATAAATTACGTTGAACCTCAATCACAGATTAAACTTCAATCACAATATCGCCATTAATGGACAAATCTAAAACTTCATGAGTTGAGTGGATGTCAGTATAACATCTAAATCTAAATGTAACAAAAACATATTATACGAAGTACTCCCTCCGTTTCTTATTGTTGTACCCGTTTCCATTTTAAGCGTTTCATATTGTTGTATCCATTTAGAATCTATTCTATTTTTGGACATACATTTTATCCTAAAATACCCTTACATTTCTATCTAATTACCAAAATACCTAAAGATTCTACCCATATTCTCACTTAATTTTCTCCACCCACAATATTTAATTCTTTTCCCTTTTCCATATACCCACTCTCTCACCTCCTTTATCACCCATTATTATCACTCATCTCTCTTACCTTATTTTTTTTATTATTTTCTCACTCCTTTATTTATTATAATCTCTTACACCCAATCATTACACTTATACCCATACAAACCAATATTCCAATTTTCTTAAAAACCACACCAAATTCCAAATGGATACATCAAAAAGAAATGGAGGGAGTAGTATCTAAAACTTCATCAGTTGAGTAGTTTATTTATTATAATCTATACTCCGGTGTGATACATACAAATCATCAACATTGCAGCAAATTGATAATTAATTCGTTTAGTTATGGTTATGTCATGAACTATAGCATCTTTATCCATCTTACTTTAATTAGTGTTGATAATGTCTTGTCTCGTACGAAGTATTAGAGTTTGCCATAGTTATATCCAATTTCTCCATTAATATTGTTTGAAGGATTCAATTTCTCAATGTTGCATAAAAAGACATAACTGTTTTTTTTTTATATTATTATTTTATTATTAATTTTTTTAACAGAAGGAGAAGGATATTTTTTGTATTTTATATACTCCGTAAAGATTTTTGAGTTTTATACAACTATATCTGCCGATTATTATATTTAAATATTATATTCTTTTTATTATGGAATATACATAATTTACCATAAGTAGAATCCAATGAATATTTTCTAAAAATTAAAATATTTTGTTTTTTATTTAAGCAAAAACTACTTTGAATTTTGAATGTGCTTTGTTGTCGCAATTAACTTTTTTTCTAAAATAACAATTATTCATTACATACTTTACAAGTCATAGACAAAAACAAAAAGAGATAATTATTTCATTATGTACTGTAGAATCATTATGTGTGAAGATAACTTATGATGTACGGAGTATGTAGCGGCTTAATTATCATTTTTTAAAATAAAATTTTTATTTTACTAAAAAAATCATTTTTCTTCTAAAATTATAATTTACCGTATTTTTTTTATTTTATATAGTTTTATTTTAAACTAACAGTTTCTGGAAGAAAAAAAAATTCCGACAAAAAATAATTAAAGATGTTGATTTTCCTTAAATCAAGGGAGTATGGGTATTAACAAGCCAATAAAAAGAAAGCTAATACAATTAATTTTCTTTTTGAGGGAATTAAACACCGCGAATTAAATGGTACATCCGGTGTACAGTGAGCATTGTACACCCCGTTTAAAATGATGTAGTTTTGAGTTTATTAAAATCAAAACAAACAAAAAATCAGACAACTATTCACTAAGTCCTCGTCCGATTTCGTTTTTTGTTTCCAGTTTTATGTTTTTTACAAAACTAAAAACCAAAATATGAAAACCACATAAAGTAGTTTCCATTTTTTTTTTGTCGCTTTTTAAAATCAACATGATTACTATAAGTATGACTAATTTTTAGGTCATGATTCAATCTAAATCATATGACTTTCAAAATCAAAAAACCAAAAACGGGAAACCTACATTAATACCGAACGCGCCCTAACATTATGGGTTTCGGTTAAAAAAATAGTTTACTCTCTATAATTAAGGGATTCGATTAAAAAAAAGTTTACTGTCTAAAATTATGGGATTCTGCTAAACAACTACTCCCTCCGTTTCATTTTGTTTGTTACGTTTGGACTTTTGCACGTTTATTAACATATAATGGAGATTCTTTTTCTTTTTTATTAAAAAAATTAACCCAAATAAAACCTCAATCCACTAATCACTACAACAACCAATAAGATTGTTTTATTTATCAAAATGAACCAATAATGGAAAAGCACAAAGATTGCTAACTTAACATATTTTGGAAATGGTAAATAAATTTAATGAGTTGAAAAAGTTGACCAATTAAAATTAAGAGTGGGCACAAAAAATAACACTATAATAAGTTTATAAATAGAAAGATTCTTCCATGTAACAAACAAAATGAAACACCCTAAAAGGAATACGTAACAAACAAAAAGAAACGGAGGGAGTATTTTTTTTGAAGCTAAAAAACTTCTTTGCTCAACTAAACTTCATCTTAATTAATTTGTTGCAAATTTCGAGAGAAAATCATTATGGATTTCACAATTCTTACGGATTTATCATAGTGATTGTATGGATGATGAAGAAATTCTCAAATTTGTTGTTGAAAGAAAACATATTTCTTAATTTTTTTCATGTATTTTGGTATTCACTTTTCTAATTTTGTGTTTTGTATGAGCTTGAAGATGACGTTTATTAGATTATAATGTAGGGTTTGTTAGGCTATGTTCTATTCGACTTATTTTGACTGAACTTATCTGAACTTATCTGAAATTATTTTATCTGAAAAAAAATAAACTTATTTGTGTGTGAAAATATTTGGGAAAAAAAACCTTATTTTTGCTGAACTTATATTATCTGAATTTATTTTGTCTGAAATAAGTCAAAATAAGTTGAACATAACAGAGCCTTAGTATGTGTTTTTTGAGTTTTAGTTATAAGTTCTTTGGGATTCAATAATATGTTCTTTGGGTTTCCACTACATGTTCTATGAATGTTTATGTTCTATGGGTGCTTATATCCTTTGGGTGCATATGTTCTTTGAGTTTGAACTATAGGTTTTTTTTTTCTACTTTAGTCTGAAATGTTCTTCTACTTGTTTTACGAATTCGTTTGTCTTTTTTTTCATGAAGTTGATGATGAGTTTGAAGATTTATTGATGATTCATTTTCAAAAAATATGTTAAATTTATGGGATAATTTGTTACTCCGTATATTTTATCAATGTTCTTTGTATTTTGCCTTTATATTATTCCTATTATCTATGTTCTTTGTAATTATCCCTTATATTCTTTCATTCAAAAACAGGATGCACGGTGAGCACTTTGCTCCCGGGTATATAAACAACTATTAAATCATGGGATATGAAAATCATTCAAAGTATGGAATATTTACCATCGAGTATACATTTTTTTACAATCTTTATTTTCATTTTAATGTCAATCAACTACGAAGTTTATACTATTAGAAGTTTTTAAGGAATAAAATATATATATCTGTGCAATGATTTAAATTAAAAACACTTTTTATATATTTTTTGAGTACTATTTAAATGAATTTTCAATTTTTTTTAAAAGGGAATCTACTTAAAATGAATTTTTTATTTTTGGTTCTACCTAAATAGTATTACAAACTTTTTGGTACCAACCAAATACTCCCTCCGTATCTTTTTGTTCTTTACGTTTTCCTTTTAGGGTATTTCAAAATGTTTTTTACATTTCCTTTTATATTATCACATAAATAACTTAGTATTCTATCAAAATTTGTGTCCAATTATTATTTTAACCAATTAAATTCATTGGGTCATTTAATCTCTTACACCTTTTCATTGGGACATTAATTTTTTTTCTCATTTTCCAATATCATAATTTTGATAAAAGTGAAAACATTATAAATAAACGTAATTTATCTTGTTTAACTAAAAAAATTGAGGAATCTCAATGCAAATTAATTAATTGTTAAAACGCGTGAAAAATAACAAACGTAAAAAACAAAAAGAGACGGAGGGAGTAGATTTTTGGCATACACGCAAACCCAAATCTATATTGTGGGAAAAAAAAACAGGTTCACAATTTTGAGTCTATAATACTTAAGTACTCACGTATCATTTATCATTAATATTTTTCATACCATTTTCTAGGGGAAAGATTATTGTTTTTTCATACCATTTATAAAATCGTACTATATACCCAATTATATTTATTTTTTTGAATGTATATACCCAATTATATAGTATGTATAAAATCAATCCCTTTTTCTGTCTACTTAAGTATTTTGGGAATACCCAACTAAATATAAAGTCAAATGAAATTGTTTAGTACTCCCTAAATAAACCCAAATTCTTATATGAGACTGTCCTCATCATCAACTGATGGTGAGACCAGTTCATACTTGCGAATTTAGGTATGTTACTTCTATAGTTTAGACATGTTACTTTTTTTTATACTTTTAGAGGAGGTATTTTTTTTTAGTTTAGGTATGTTACTTCTATAGTTTATACATGTTACTTTTTTTATACGGAATAGTTTTTGGGGAGATACCTTCTTAGTTTAGGTATGTTACTTCTATAGTTTAGACATGTTACTTTTTTTTTTATAACTTTAAAGAAAGTATTTTTTTTAATTTAGGTATGTTACTTCTATAGTTTATACATGTTACTTTTTTTATACGGAGTAGTTTTAGGGGAGATACCTTCTTAGTTTAGGTATGTTACTTTTATAGTTTAGACATGTTAATTTTTTTTTTTTAATAATTTTAGAGGAGGTATTTTTTTTAGTTTAGCTATGTTACATCTATAGTTTAGACATGTTACTTTTTTTTTATAATTTTAGATGAGGTACTTTTTTAGTTTAGGTATGTTACTTCTATAGTTTAGACATGTTACTTTTTTTTATACGGAATAGTTTTAGGGGAGGTACATTTTTAGTTTAGGTATGTTACTTCTATAGTTTAGACATGTTACTTTTTTTTATACGGAATAGTTTTAGGGGAGGTATATTTTTAGTTTAGGTATGTTACTTCTATAGTTTAGACATGTTACTTTTTTTTTTATATATAATTTTAGAGGAGGTACTTTTTTAGTTTAGGTATGTTACTTCTATAGTTTAGATCTGTTACTTTTTTTATATAGTTTTAGCGGAGATACGCTATTGGTTTCGCGCTCGTCACACCATCAAGTTGATGGTGTGACTGGTCTCACGGGAGACGCGCTGCTAAATAAATGTTGGAGATATCTAACTTTTTTTAAAAGGAAACATAGGAAGGAACTAACTCCAATGGTGAGCTATAAGGTGGTGTGGCTAATTCTGTCACATCAAATTCCTAACTACAATTGATTTAAGCTAAAAAATTTCACATTGGTGGACTAATATACCTTGTAACTCCCAATAATATTTAATTTAAATAATTTATTTATTTGAGCTACCTTTTTTGAACTACTTGCCCAAAATAGCTACAATGTTTTAACGGTTTTTTCATGAAAAGCCCCTGAGGTTTGCAAAAACGCACCAAATACCCTCGCGTCTTTTGAATCACATAATATACCCCTATTTTTTCCCAAGTTTGCACCAAATACCCCTAAACCGACTTTCCGTTAGTCCTCCGTTAAGTCGTGTTTATAATTCACAAAATACCCCTATTTATAAACTTATTGCACAATATACACCTATTTTGAAACTAAGTTGCACCAAATACCCAAACTGCTTTTAAACTGCAGAATTTGATTTCCACAAATCGTTCACCTAAATCAATTTAATCAACCTAAAAGTTAAACCTAAAACAGAAATATAAGTAATAATCAAATAAAATTGTGGAATACTTGTTACAACAAGATTTATATAGCGTTTAAGAGTGCTTTATTACATCCCCTGTTAGGAGCCTTTGAAAATCTTTATTCACTCTGCGTATTGCCCTACCTGGAAGCCTGGATGCACTTGGCGTGAATGTAAGGAAAAGAAACAAAAGAAAAAGAGTAGACATTGCTGCTGCTAGCAATGTAGCATCACTATGGGGATTGGAAAGTCAGCTTGTATGCCACTGAGAAATGTAATTAAAAGAGGAGATAAAAGAGAAGTAGATCCATTTAGAAATCATGTTTTAGCAGCTTTGTGGTTGGGATAGTCTAGCCTCTCGAATGCAAGCTGGTTTCATTGGTTGGTTATCAATACGATTTCCCTTTAATTTCTCTTCTGCAGTCTTGTTTTTCTCCATTCCCGACCTTTCTTCTCAGATCTAAACCCATTCTTGCAGCAGGTGCGGCACTGCAACACATAAAAAAGCCCCAGTAATTCAGTAATTCAGTATCTTAGTTCTTGTTTTGTCAAAGCCCCAAATTTTAATGGGCACAATTTAACCTGCAACACTAATATACAAATCCAATCAACAACCCTTTCTTTGTTAATTACTACCCAAATCGACAATGATATCCCCAAATTACCAACACTCAATTACCAAAAAAGCCCCAGTCGAGAACCTTAGTTTTCGAAAAACCCCCAATAAAACAACCCTAGTTTAACCAATCCTCCAATTGAAGAACCCTAATTTTTAAAACCCCCAATAAGAGAACCCTAATTTATAAAGAAACCCCCAATTTCACAACACAAAAACATCACAAAGAGAACATAGTGAAAAAGAATCGAGGGAGGAGTTGAGGAGAGAGATTACCTGTCATCACGGTTAAAGCTTCCAACCTTGGTCAACAATGGTAGAGAGCACAATTAAGAATTTAGGGAGGAGTGAATTCAAGAAAAATCCATTTAAATTTGATGGCGCGTGAAGGATCTCGATCTACACCGAAGAACATTGCGGTGGCGCGCGAAGGAGATCGACCACCGCCGACCAGAGAGCAAGAGGAAGAACAGGGGAGAGGAGAGAACAGGGGAGAGGAGAGAGAAAGAGGAAGAACAGGGGAGAGGAGAGAGAAAGATAAGAAGTTTGAGATTTTTTTGGAATTTATGTCGAAAAACATCATTAAGGGCAAAATGGTAAATTGCTTCTAACGGTAGACTAACGTCCGTTAGCTCCAAGTGCTTCTCATGAACAGTACGAAAAAATAGGGGTATATTATGTGATTCGAAACACATTTGGTGCATTTTTGCAAACCTCGGGGGCATTTCATGAAAAAACCAATGTTTTAACATATGCTTATGTCATTGTTTTACCAATGGTGGGCTACATGTTCACATGTTCTTCTTTTTGTGAGCAGGTCCTTTTTTAACCATTGAAATTTCTCTAAGGCCTTGTTCTTCTGAGTTTTTTTCTAACTGAATTGAACCAAACATAATAAGTAATAAGTAATAAGTAATGAACAATGAACAATAAATATTCCCCCCGTTCTTGAATGCTAGTGTTCTCGTACAGGGGCGATTTTTGGGTGGCGTGGGTGAACGACCGAACATGGCCCCTAATTTAAAATTTACATTTACATATATTGTACCTAGTAAAACTAAGTACACACGAAAAATAAATTAAAAGGTATTTGAAGGAAATAATGCCCTTGGTCCAAGTATGCATTCTATGTTAAGTCTAATAAATGCGGTTCAGTATTAATTAACAAGTTAATAATTCAGTGAGATCAAGTGAGCTGAATGCCTAGCTAGAGGCCGCTTCAGTTCAAGTGGAATTAATGATATTAATCCACAGCTTACTCTTGACTGAACCCGTAGGGTCACACAAATAGTACGTAAACGGATCAAGTATTTAATGGCATTAAATACTCTATCTATGGATATTCGGAACCGACGGATCTTGGTTTCAGTGGGAGCCGAGATCGTCACAGGCAAGAAATGAATATTCCGGAAACGATGATATTACCGGAAACGGAAATATGGATCGTATCGGAAATATAAATATTATCCAAGTCGTAGATGTTGCCGGAAACGGAAACATGGTACGTATCGGAAAATATTATCGGAAATGGAAATATTACCAGAATCGGAAATATTGCCGGAAACGGAAATATTGTCAGAATCGGAAATATTACCGGAATCGGAAAATAATTCCGGAAACGGAAATATTAAATATTTGTTCGAAACGGAAATTAATTCCGGAATCGGAAATGTTAAATATTGTTCGTATCGGAAATAAATTCCGGAATCGGAAATTTAATCGGAAGCGTATCGTACGAATAAGCATCGGACGAGGCCTGCCGGACGAGGCCCAGCACGAAGCCAGGCCATCGCCCAGCAAGCCAAGCGCGCCGCACAAACAGCCACGCCAGGCCCAGCGCAAGGCCAGGCCCAGCAGGCCGTGGCAGCGCGCGCGGGAGCTGCGTGGGCTTGCAGCTCGCGCAGGCCTCGCTGCGTGGGCTGCTGCTCGTGCGCACGCATGGGCGGCCCATCGTGGCTGCCGTGTGTGCGTGTGTAAGTGTTTGTGTTCGTGCACGTTTCCTAAAACGTGCAGAGTTCGGTTAATGATTAAATTCCTAATTCTATTTGATAAATTAATTAAATTAGAGTTCTTGTAGGATTCTAGGTTTAATTAATTTGTATCTGAATAGGATTCCAATTCCCTTTCCATACCCCTATAAATATGTGGCCCTGGTTCACAATTTAAAACGAGTTTTAAATGTATTCAAAGTGAGTTTTTGAGAGAAAAATTCAGCCACACATCTTGCTCAAAAGTGCCGAAAATTCTAGTACCTTAAGGGCGATTCTAGTTGGTCAATCTTAAGGCGGATCCGGACGTGCTGTGGACTATCTACGGAGGGACGACACTTGGAGTCCTAAAGACTTGTTCTTGTTCGGTTCGGGCGCAGCTAGGGAGGGCACGCAACAAAGAGTATGCATCTAAATTATGCTATATGATTATGTGTAAATAATATGTAATCCTGGGTTAATGGTTGTTTCCGCATGATTTATGTAATATCATATGTATCATAACCTAACAGTATTGGGTTCGAATCACGGATATTGTTACTCTGACTCTTTTTATCCCCTTTGTTTTTTATATGGTGATAACTACGGAGTATGTACATTGGAAATATAAAGTTTGACTCATTCATCCATTCTTCCCAAATTCTCATCCAATTTTCATAAAATATTTCATCTCCCTACTTGCATGATTTCAACAAAAAAAATTGAATAATAATGCATGATTAATTCCTTATCGATTCTCGTTTTCAACGGCTAAATCTTCAATGTTATCATTAGTGTTTTGCTAAAAAACATGTGAAGAGAGCTACACTTTTTAAGTGATTTATTATTATTATTATTATTATTATTATTATTATTATTATTATTATTATTATTATTATTATTATTATTATTATGTTTATCAAGTGAAGGTCTTTTGTTTAATAAAAAATGGATATTTGATTAAAGTAATGAATTGAGGGTCCTGTTAGATTCATGTGACAAATGTACTTATATTGGATTGTCTTATATTTCAAAAGGGGCTAACATTCAATAGCGGAAGGAGTAATAAATAATAAATAACAATAGTTAATAATTAAAAATTAAAAAAAATAAAAAATAAAATAATAATAATAATAATAATAATAATAATAATAATAAATACATAAAGAGAATATTGCAATATAATTTTCCTGAAATAAAAAATAAAATTGTAACATAATAATAGTAATTTTTAACATTATAATAATAAACAAAAATAATAAAATAAGATTATTAAAAATGAAGATAAACATAACGTTGTTCTGTAGTACTGAACTGAAAGAAACCGAACTGAAGTGAATGAAACTGAAATTAAGTCCAAAAGAACAAGGCCTGTGTTAATTGTTCATTTACATACACAAATTTGTATTGTGGATGCCCAACTAAATATAAATTCAAATGACATTATTTAGTACCCCCCTAAATGAATTTTAGGCATACCTAATGCATATGGTATTGTCAATTTTTTTGTTTTGAAAGGTAAGAAAAATGATACACTAGGAGTTCCTCTGCTCGAGGGTCACTCCTAAGTAATCTTAACTTGTTTAAAATTAAAAGTAATTGCAGACTATTACAAAAATGTATATATATAGTATCACTAAAGATCGAAAGTGCATAGTAGAAATAACCAAGACAATGAAAAAACCTCAAACGTGTTTCGAACAAATTACATTTGGTTTAATTATCTAATGCGACCTGAAACTCACTTATTTCATGTATGCAGTGGCACATAAATAATAGACAGGGAGTTTCAACGTAAAACCTTAGTAGCTACTAAAACACAATTTAATTGGAAGTCACTAAGTAAACATTACACAATCTGACAATGTCCATATAATAATCTACCACACCTTATAAGGTGTCGAAATGATTAAGTTCGAGCACAATACTCATTTGGTTAAGATAAGTTATTTTAATGTTTTCATTTAATAACTTCTAATTAAGAAATGGAAAGTCCCAAAGTATTTGGTAAATCCTAACATAATTTGGGGTCACAAAATTAAATCTTATATAATTAATTAACCATAAACATATTACGTATATATATTCATAATGTATTGTGATAATGCATAAGTAATTAGGTTCATTATACACCTTGTGGCGTTCGTAAATACTATTCTCTCTTATGTTCAAGTTATTTGATGTTATTATTTGGTACTTCCTGAAGATAAATAGGAAGTCCCAAATGTAAATTCATTTATAAATGTTTAGATGACGCTAGAGTTGCAAGTGCATAAAATAAATATGCAAGGTCTTATAAATATCTCATATGTGAGTCATGTGATGTTACACCGAGTTTAATTGTCTAACGCGACATTGATATCACTTATTTCGTGTATAAAATTATTCGTAGTATCAATCTTATTTAACCAAGGGAATCACTGTCGTCGATAGTGCCTAATATGTACCTCACGTAAAAAATGGTAACTATTAAAACACAATTTGAAATTGAAGTCCCTGATTAAATATTACACAATTTGATAATGCCATATAATAATATACCCTGAACACCCTATAACGTGCCAAAGTGATTAGGTTCGAGCATAATACTAATTTTCTTAAAGGCTTAAAGTTATTTTAAGTTTTTTCATTTTGTAACTCCAAATTAAGAAACGTGAAGTCCCAAAAAATTTGGCAAGTCCTAACCTAAGTTGGGAGTCCCAAAACTAAATCTTAAATCATACTGTGAGAATGTGCATATTACATATGTACACCTTGTGATGTTAGTAAATACTATTCTATCTTATGTTCAAGTTATTTGATGTTATTATTTGGTAATTCTTAAATGATAAATAGGAAATCCCAAAATGTAAATTATTTATAAAATTTTAAGTACTGCTAGAGTCGAAAGTGCATAGAAGAAATATCCAAGGCCATAAAATTTCTCAGATGTGAGTCATGCGATGTTACACCAAGTTTAATTATCTAACTCGACCTGATATCACTTATTTCAGGTAAAAAGTGATGCATAAAAATAGATAAGGAGTCTCATAGATTTATATTATATAACATGGGGAAACACTCCCGTTGATAGTACCCAATATATACACTCACGATATCACTAATTTCTTGTACAGTAACGCATAAATAATAAATAGAGAATATCAAGTTATCGATCTTATCTACTACAGAATGCACATAATTTTGATCTTAAGATTAGTATTTTTTATATTATTATTATTATTTAGTAACTCCTAAATAAGAAAAAGAAAATCTCAAAGTGTAAAATTATTTATATAATTATTGGTAACTTAAATATGAATTGAATTGCATAAAGAAAATACAAAAGCCATAAAAAAAACCCAAATGTTCTTCTTCATTATTTGTTGGCAATGAAAAGTCCCAAAGTATTTGGTAACCCCTAACCAAATTTGGATATCACAAAGTTAAATCTTAAACATTTAATAAACCATAAACATATTATATGTATAGTCATAATGTACTGTGCCATGTGGGGATGCCCAAACAATCGAGATCGTTTTACACCTTGTGATGTTTCGATTTTGTTTAGCTCTCTTATAATACGTACTCATTCCCCCAAAGAGAATTTATTTTGACATTTTTAGTAAGTCCGAAATTAGAAACAGGAATTCCCAAAGTAGAAATTTATTTATAAAATTATAAGTAACGATATTGTATACATAGAAATAAATAAGAAAATCTCTAAAGTTCCCTGAATGTTCTCCCTTAGTATTGGTTTTTGTTATTATTTATTAACTCCTAATGAATCAGAAATAGTAGTCCCAAAGTGTAAATTTATTAATACTAGATTAGGTCCCGTGCACGCACGGATATCCGAAAATCCACCATGCGCGGTTCAATCCCTGTCGTTCGCCCACCTCCACCACCGCGTACCTCGGTTAGATCTAGGCATGATAAACTTTTTAGTTATTGGAAAAGGCTTTCTTTTCCCATGGTTGCAGTAAGGATTTTTCTAAAATATTTAACTGAAATATTTATCCCTTAAATCTATTGCGTAATTAAAAATCTTGAACGTACTCATTTTATCATATAATTTACAATTTTTACCCTACTATGTATTATATATTATATATGATTAATATGATGATTTGACCAAAATATTTGATATGCTTAATATGCTAATTTGACTAAAGTATTGAATGAGAATATTTTCTAGATATGGCAGTTTGACTAAAATATTACAAAAATTGTCTAATAATGGCATATTCCATAATCCTATAATTTTTTACATATATAAACATTTGTACAAAAGGAGAGAAAATAAAAAAGAATAAAGTAGATATGTTTTTTAGGAAAGAGTTTTTGGCGCGAAAATTTTGTACCAAGAAGTGATATGTGTCAATCAAATCATGGTGTCTGCTTTAGTATAATTTAATAGATGTAGTAGATAATTATTGATGACACTAGAGTTGAATGTGCATAGAATAAATAAGGCAAAAATATCTCCGGATATGTTCCATTCGTTAACGTTACAATTACACCGAGTTTAATGATCTAACACGACCATGAGTTCACTTATATCATGCATGTTTGCGGCAATGCATACATAATAAACAACGACTCCTCAATTATCGACCTTTTACAATACTCATTCGCTTAATACTTTTTTCTTTGGTTAAAGTTATTTTGATGTTATTATTTAGTGGTTCCCAAATAAGCAGCAAGAAGTCCCAAAGTGTAAATATGTTTATTAAATTACAAGCAACACTAGAGATGAAAGTGTATAGAATAAATAATCAAGGCAATGAAAAAATCTCATATGCGTTTCGTGCGAATTACATCTTACTTAGTTATCTAACACGACTTTAAACTCACTTATTTCTAGTGTACAGTGACAAATAAATAATAGATAGGATGTTTCGTAATATTGATCTTATATAACATCATGGGGAAACACCAATGTTGATGCGTGTAGGTACCTCACATAAATAATTAGAACTACCAAAACGTAATTTGGGTCCCTAAATGAATGTTACACGATTTGACAATACCCACATATCCTGAACTAACTCCCTGTAACGTGTCGAAATGATTAGGGTCGAGCACAATACTCATTTTCTTTAGAGGAGTTATTTTACTGTTTTCATTTAGTAACTCCTAATTAAGAAATAGAAAGTTTTAAATATTTGGTAACTCCTAATTAAATATTTAAGTATGATTATGAAATATTTATGGAAAAAAGTTAAAATAAATAAATAAATAATTATTGAGATTTTTTTTAAAATAATAATTTTTTTATTTTTTTAAATCTTATTAATTAATCAAAATAAGTAAAGTATGATCAACAGTTGATTATGATAAAAGTTTGACGGGTTAGGGGAAAATTTCATTAAAATAAAGCCATACGACATCTACAAGCAAATTTTTTCCTAAACAAGAACAAGAATAAAACTAAAATATAATAACAAATTCTTTTTTTCAAATAACTAATGAACAAATACCGAAGAACAACTCCAAAATCATGGTATATGCGTAATCATGAAATAACTTCAATGTTAAAGCATCATTTCGTTATATAGAGGACCTCGTTACAAACATTATAATCATCTTGAAAAATCAATCTTCTTCATATCCCGGATTGATCTTGATCTTCAAAGTCATACATCATAGAAACAACACAATTTCCACTACGAAATACACAAATAACCCCCATCGACTCGATACCAACACAAAAGCGAAAACCCTTTCGAAAAGAAAGGATAAACAACCCTCTCTTTCAAGCGAAAAACGTACCTATATAGAGGAGGAAGCATTATTAAACCTACAAAAACAACAATTAAAGTAACCAACAGATGAAATTAAAGCAACTGGGGCTTTTCACTGGTAAAGATTGGTGGAAGCCCCTCAAAAATTATCAATGGAGGCTAGGGTTTGGAGGAGAGCCAGAGAGGAGAGAGAAAAAAGTTGTGAGACTATTTTAAAAAATAAATTAGAGTCAATTTTACGGTTGATTATGATATGATTAGTAATTAATTGGCCGAAATATGAGTTAAGGTAGTAATTGACATCAATAACTAAAAACCTATGTAGTAATTCGCAACTTTTAACAAATTAGATAGTAATTTAAAAAGTCGCTAAATACCTAGGTAGTAATTTGAAAAAATTTCTTATGTTTTTAGTTAAACTTAATTTCCCAAAAACATAAATTAAAACTCCAAATTGCGAAAATTGTGAATTAATTAAAGTCATTCTTTACGAAAATAGACATTACTAATTCCACAAATATATATACATATTTGCTGAATTATTAAAGCGCAATGTAAGAAATCTAATGCTCGGCCAATGTAAAATAAGAATTCTAATTTATTTTGAATTAAAAAATTGAGTGCCATGTAGATATTAATTAAGTTCCTCGTAGATATTTATTTAATTAATTACTAATATATACAATTCCATCTAAAATCAAACATTATAATAATTAAAAAATAAATCTAAAATGAAATTCATCAAAAATCAAAAATTAATCTAAAATAAAATTCAATCCAAAATCCAAAATCAATCCAATATTAGAGCGCCAGGTAGGAAATTTAGTGGTTTCGGCCAATAAAAAATAAGATTTCAAAATTATTTTTGAATTAAAAAAGCCGAGTGCCACGCAGATAAATAATTAGGTGCCACGTAGATATTTTTATTAATTACTAATATTACGCATATACAACCTCATCACACTCTAATAATTAAAAATAAATCTAAAATGAATTTCAATCCAAAATCAAACACTAATCTAATTTAATATAAAATATAACAGTTGATATTATATAAGAGTTTTATTTAAACTTAACAATTAAATTCTAAAATCTAATACTTAAAATATAGGAACCATTAATAACAAAACATAAAAAAAGAACAAAAAAGCATAATACCAATTTGTTTTTTTTAAAATGTAAAACCTATAAAATATCAACCGTAATGCCTTGTTTTAAGGAAAGTTTTTACCAGATTTTTGTAAAACGAATATCTATAAGCGAATTTCTCTTTTTAGATAAACTTGATATTTTTACAATTCTTTTTAAATTGACAGAAACCATTTTCTTTAGAAAAGAAAATATTTATTTATTAAAAAAAATGACAAGGTTGTTATATTATTGTTAGCTCTTCTTTCTTATAAACATTAATGGCGGAACATTTAACTTTTGAGTCCTTCAAATCTTCAATCACCATTAATGGTGGAATTCACAAAAAAAAAAAAAAAAAATTGAAGTCATGTATTGAGTACATGATTATACGATACATAATTTCATAAAATTTTATGGATTTGTAAACTCCAGCACAATGAAAGAGAAATTAAAATATAAATTAAAGTTGGTGATTTAAGGTGAGGAAGAAATCATGAGCTAAATTATGGTGAACGGGAAAGTACCAATTTTATTTTCTAAAATTGTTTTGGGAATGATGAAGATGTTAATGTGATATTTTTTTCCCGTTAATTGTGAGATTTTTGTTCATCACATATTAAGTCCTTATTCACCATTAATGGTGGACTATATATATTTGAAGAATAACATGATGTTTGAGGAAGAAAATGATGTACGAGGAAGAAAATGATGCAAGGGTGAAATTGTCCTAAATTGATGTAATTAATATTAAATATTACGTTTAATCCCTTCAATAAAAAAAAGATATGGGCAAACAAGCCTTTGGAAGAGTAAAATTACTTGAATGGTTTAGATCTGATTAAGATTAATCAATGGTCCATATTTGATTAAAAAGGTTAGTCGTCGTTGGTCGACGATCTTTACAGAAGTGTCGCAGAAAATGAACATTTTATTATCCGAAAATGAACATTTTTAAGTTCCACAACTTAATCAAGTTAACCATGATAAGTTTATTCTTTATAATAAGTAGATATGAACATCATAATCTCGGAAAATGAACATCATACCTCTTACTTTTTAATTTGAACATAATTTTTTTTGACAATGGAACATTTTATTCTCAAAAAATGAACATTATTAAGTTGCATTACTTAGTCAACAAACACAATTTTGATCTTAATAAATAAGAATATATATAAGCATTTGAATATTACAAAATGAACATAATCATGCATTCGATCATATGAACCTCGAAAAAAATATAGATCTAAACAATAAACAGCATTCTAGATCTTTTTTGGGAAAAAAAGTTGGCAAGAAAATTGAGATGTCAACCAGATTTTATTTTAAATCACTTACTCCCGCCTTTCCATAATGTTCCTCACTTTTCCATTATGCGCTGTCTCCAATTCATTACTTTGACCGTTAATAATTTTAATTTCGTATTAGTAAAAATTATAAAAAATTGATATTTAGAAAATTTATATTGAAACGAATCCAATGATATCACACAAGTTAACATTTATACTCTTAATCATACTACTAATTACGGTCAAAGTTTTTAAAATTTGACCATATGAATAGTAAACATGAGGAACATTATGGAACAGAAGGAGTACATATTAACAAAATCAATTTTAAGAAAAATAAAATATTATACACAACAAAATGAACATTTTATTCTCATAATATGAACATTATAAAGTTCCATAACTTAATAAACAATTATGTATATAATCTTCATAATAAAATGATATGAACATCAAAATCTTACAAAATGACATAACTATATATAAATATGAACATTTTGAAAAATCTAGATCTGAACATAAAAATTTCTAGATCCGATTTTTGAAGAAATTTTGCAAGAAAATGGAGAGAGAACATGTTCAACCAGAAAATTTCTAAATCACATAAAAATTGATGTGCGCACAAATGTATAACATAAAAGGAAAAATCTATTGAGTTATCAAAGACATGCTTCTAATCAACATGTAAATTCAATTAAAAAACACAAAAAATAAGGAAATTAACAGCAGAAAAAGGAGAAAAGAAGTTTACCGCTAGTGGCAACGACTTCATTGTCGTGAATGATAAGGACGACGCAAATGCAAGCGGATTTTCCGATTGACATTGTTACTTGAGAAAAAAAATCACATATTTGGGGAGAGAGAAATTAAGGAGAGAGAAACATTGAGGAGAGAGAAAACAAAAATGAGAGATTTATGGTTTTTGAAAAATTTATATGCAATTATTTTTAAAGAAAGCACATGCCTCTATAGCTTTTTTATTTTCTTTGGGAGGGGGTACACCAATAGATGGCTATACCCTGGTATAGCCATTAGAGATATCTCAACTAACTATGTTAGAGTAGTTATAGAGTATTAGAGATAGAGAAAAAAAAGAAGAGTTAGAATTGCTTACTGTTTAGTGGGCTAGAGGCATGTGGGCCTCAGGGCTAAAATCCAAATCTCCTCAAGTTGGTAGCTGATAATTACCAAGCAAGGAAATGAAGAACAGAAGCAGCGCCGTGGAATCGGAGTTCAAAAGGAAGGCAGGGCAAATGAGCCTTGTTGTTCGTTCGACGGTGATTGGCTCAGGAGCGAAGCTGGGTGGTCCAGTGCGATGGCAACACGCCAGAAGTCAGAGTCGTAGGTGACAACTGGGCGTGGAAGAGAGAGGAAGTCGGGGAAGTGAAACCGCGCATAGGTAAACGGAAGTTAGAGTCTATGCCAAAAAAGAAGCATGATGGTCTTTCTTTGTGGTTGACGCGATTCAAATCAAACACCAACATCCAATAACAGATGAATTGACCATTCGAGACGGGACAGATGGACTCAAAGACAGCATGTCCTCTCTTGTAAGCAAGTGGTCATCATCGTAAAGCACAAGAGGTTCACTGCAAAAAATGTAAAGTTAATATCTTCAAAAGTAAACATAATGTATTCAAAAGTAAACAAAATGAAGGAACTTACTCATGCATTTGTCGATTTTGCATGAAACAGTAATCAGCCACTTCTTGTTGTAATTGATTCATTTGCTTCATCTTGCTTTTGTTGCTCTTCATGCACTTTGATTTGAATTCAACTTCAACCCCAGCTTCCCCACAGTCCAATGAGCATGTTGTATAAAGAAAAAGATCATTCGAACAGTCACCTTCTTTATCATCTTCCACATTATCTATCTCTCTCCTAGTATTTGGTTCCTCATTTGGTTCTTCATTATCTATCTCTCTCTTAGTATTTGGTTCCTCATTTCTCTCCTCATATGGTTCCTCATTTGTTTCCTCATTTGTTTCCTTATAGTTGTTCATATTATCTATCTCAGTCTCATTGTCATTTGTATCATCATTATAATCCTCATCTCTTTCAAACTCCTCCAATAATCCATAAACACCTTAGATGCATCGTCAAGACACACGTGCATCCTCACCACCTCATCAAATGCTTCTTGGACTTTTGGATTAGATAAGATCTTTTCAGTTTGAGACAAGACTGGTGATTCACTTGATTTTATTCCCAAGAGTTTTTGTTTCATTGAATCCAGTTGTTCTTTGTGAACAATTGTAAAGAATCTAGTATCTCTCTGTAAGAGCATCATCTCTTGTTGAATTTCCTATATTTTGTGCAAAAATAATTTAGTTCAAAAATAAGAATTTATACGAATAGTATTACATATACAGTTGAATATTATTTGAATTTATATGAATATCATTACAAATAAGAATTTAATTTACTTTAAGATAGATTTAGTTAACTTTTAGAAAGAATGTATGTACAAGTGGGAAAATCATCCACCAAAAAACCATCAACCAAAAAAACAAACCTACCAACAAACAAGAAGAAAATTTCCAGAAATTTGAAGAGGTTCATTGTCCGAATAATTTAAACAAAAAATCGCAATAAAACAAAAAAAATAATCACAGAATAATACAAGCATAAACAAAATACACAGAATAGTGCAAGCATAAACAAATAAACACTGAACAAAGTCAAATTCAAAGCCTTATTCTTTTACATTTTTTTACTTTTATCATGTTTTCATTTACTTTTCAAAATAAATTATTTACTTTTATCATGTTTTTATTTACTTATAAACATTACCATGATTACAAGTCTTGCTTCGCAAGAATATCTATTTTCAAGCAATACATTTTGCCACCTTGCTTATGCAGTATGTTTTTTTTTTGTAAACTCTCCTTAATTATTGTATTTAGCCGATGTAAAAAAAAAGGGTTTAAGGAACTGGCAACAAGTAGTAATATTCATCAACCAAGATTCAAGATTGCGTGCCAGATTTGTAATTAATATGGAGTAGTATCATACGGAGTGACGTAGGTGACATTGTGACAATAAGGGATAAAAGGGATCTTAAAGTAAGGAAGTTAGCTAAAAATCCTAAGAGATAAAACTATCGATCAGGTATGTAAGTTATCCTAAGTTACCTACATGTATAATGACTAATAAGCGAGATATCAAACAAGAAAATGGTCAGCCCAATAAGCCCACTGTAAAAACAGTTAGTTCAAAACACACGAGAATTTCCATATTTGCACAAATTGCTACTGCTAGAAAGAATAAATTGAGTTTGTAGTTCAGAGTATAAATTTAAGATTACAGTGAACTCTGACTTTCTTTACTTTTATCATGTATTATTTTACTTTTTTACACAAATTATTTACTATTATCATGTTTTTATTTACTTTTTAGTATTAGAATAATATTTTAAAAAAAAACTCAAGTATATGAACTATTTACATCTTCTGCTTTTTCTTGAATCTCCTCGTTTGTCATCAATCCTTCTGGGAGGTGGTAAGTGATTACTCTCTCCATATGATGAGACTTATCTTCTAAGTATTGAGTAACTCTCTTTTCATCTCTTTGAATTTCATGTTGTATTGAAATTCTTGCTCTTGATATCATCGACACTGGATATGTCTCTTTGTCAAGTTCACCTTGACCAAATTTCACAGCAGACTCTTCATTCACTCCGTTCCTTATCCTTCATTGCTCCAATGTTGAATCAAAGGAAGATCATGACAGGCTAAAGTCGTATCACCTAATCAAAAATAACCTAAGGTCCACTAGCTAGGTAGCAAGGGAAGTCAGGATCGAATCCACAGGGAGACAGGCGTTCTTTCTACTATTAATTAATTAAACTAAACTATTGTGAACAATATTTGGTTGATTGTTTGTAAACTAAGACTACGAACGATAATTAAATAAGTATGAATCAATATATTAAGGAAATCTAGGGCATAGGTTCACCAGCAATTAACAATCCAGGACAATGAACAATCACGATAATCAACAAAGTAATTAATTAGACTAGCATGCTCTCTCGAATCGATACTAGTCATAGACTTAGAATTAACGGGCTCTCGCTACTTATTAATCCCAATTCTACCTATTGACACAAGCCTAAACATCAAATTGCATCTCTCGAATCTTAACTTGATATTGCATAACTACACAATTAAACCTGCGCAAATCTAATTGAATAGTGGAATAAACCAATCAATGGGAATTAATCACAATGCCAACAATCACAATTATTCAATATCCCATCATATTAATTCATGGATCCCCAAACCCTAGAAATTAAACTACTCAAGCATGTTGACAATAAACAAAGCAATTAGCATAATGAAAACATAATTAAAGCAAAAGAAATGAATGGAATAAAGAACAATACCTAATTGAAGAACAATGGAATAATAAAGTTTGAACTTTTGATTGGAAATAAAACTAAGTGTTTGGGACAAATTAGAGAGAAAACTAAGCTTAGGAAAATAAACTAAGTGTTTTCTACTAGAAAAATAAGGTGTCTCTAAAAATATAAGGGGCTAGTATTTATAGTTTGCCCAAAATACAAGCCAAAAACCGGAAATAAAACTCGCGCATAAGTGCAGGAGGTTGGCGTCGCCCGATCGGGCGTCGCTTCGCCCGATCGGGCGATGCACTCGATAGTTGGCCCGATCGGGCCAAAATCCGCCCGATCGGGCGGATCGGGCCAAAATCCGCCCGATCGGGCGGATTGCGAACTCTCCACATAAGCTTCCGGATGACCGCCCGATCCGGATCGGGCGAGCTGCGCCCGATCGGGCGCGCGTTGATGAGTCCAATTTGCTTCAATTCCGCCCGGTGGTTGCAATTCGCCCTCATCTTCCAGGGAGATTTGCAATCTTCAATATAACTCGCCCATATCACTGAGTCTAACTCTCGGGGCTCAACCATAAGCATACAAGGCTCCCGAAAGTCGACGATGGAGGTCCCGAACTTCCTCGGGCTCATATAGTGGCCTATATCAACATGAAACGGGTCTAAAAAGACCAATTTCTCATAATCAAACCTGAAACTCAAGGCACACTCAATAACACACATTAGTACTAGAAACGGCTCCTAAGAGCACGTTTGACACATAAAAAGTACTAAGGGACGGGTGTGAAACACTATATAAAACGCACATATCAAACCTCCCCAAGCTAGATCCTTGCTTGTCCCTAAGCAAGGAAATCATCGATGAACACAAAACCAACTTCACCCCCAACATATTTCAAAATGAAAACATAATCCAAGGTAAAATTCAACAAGCATGCATCAATGTCAACCAATCAAATCCATTCAATCGCTAATCCTTCTTAACAATCGTCACGCAAAGCGAACCACAAATGCACATTGGAATTCAAGACTAGTGCTCACACACTCGTCACTCATTTATGTGGCGGATAAAAGATGTACCCGTTCGCTCCCCTCCCAACATATAAGTGAACAATGCCCTCCCAAACTCACAACACTCGTGTGTCTAGAAAAACATACACTCAACCTAGTAGTCGACTCGGAATGTGTCATGTCATAACTTGCATTGATAAACAACTATTTTCACATAAGTACGACTCTATGCACAAAGGTCGGAAGGTCTTCAAAGCTTGTAATGTTAGGCTTAGGTAAGGGTGCGGTAAATTTGGATATAATGTGACCTTACAGCCTTGGCTTTGGGGAGCATAAATCCTAAATACAACCATGATCAATCACAAGTGATGACCACAACTCTTCCACTCAACACATGAACAATCAAATGAACTACATCATACTTTCTAGCCCTTTTTCATCTATAAAACCAATCACTCATAATGATAAGGAATTGTAATACTTGAATGACACAATGCTTTGATATTTTTTTTTTCTGAAAATAATGAACTTCTCCTTTTCTTTTTCTCTTTTTTTTTTTCAATTTCTTTCTCTTTTTTTCTTTTTTTTTCTTTTGGAAAACCTTCACATCTTCTCATCTCTTTCATTTTTCAACTCATTTTTTTTTCAACAACTATCATGATGAGAGAAACTCCCTTTTTCAATACTCAAAATGCTCAAAATGTACCACACTACAACTCCCTCACCTCACTACTATTAGCTCCCCCAAGCTAGGCTTGGGACTAGTAACCAATGGGGCTTTCATGGGCTTGTAATATGGTTAGTCACCGAATAAAGGGCACAAGCACAACATGGGTAGAAAAAGAGGGAACCAATATATCTAAATTCATCTGAAGGCTACCTAAATAGAAAAATGCCTTCGTCCTCCACAATGTGCATGTATATGAGTCATAAAACACTACTAATAGTTGCAAACCAATACTCAAAATCAATGACACACCAGGAAGCTATCACACATCCTAACCAAGTCAACTAGTCAAGCACCAAGTCCACAAGTAGTTAGTCGGAGTTGACTCATGTTAAGGCATCAAAGCAATCGAATATCAAATCATGGCTAACACATCTACATTGCCCATCATCAAATACCAAGAATCAAATTAATTTCCGCTCAAGGGGCACAGGGAAGCATGATATTGTATTCATCGGAACGTATTTTTGTATTTTTTTTTCAAAGCAATAAACTACTCTACAAAGAAATAAACACACCAAAGAAACACACCAAAATAAAGAAATGCGAAAAGAAAAGAAAAACATACCTACAATGTACAAGTAATGTGAAACCCCCTCAAACCAAATCAGACAATGTCCTCATTGGCTCAAGGTGTATCGAACCAACTCGATCCTCATCATCATCAGTGACGGCCTTGGCCGCCATCATCATCAACATCATCACCATCATCTCTGCCACCATGCCCGCTAGGACCCGCTCCCAACTCTCCGTACTGGGTAGGTGTGAAGGTGCCCATAGAACCCGGAGCTCCATATCCCTCCGCGGGATAGGTATACCAGGTAGGGTGCTCATAATCTGGGGCAATGTAGCCCTGCCTGGCATACTGATCGTAGAATGGGAACATGGTCCTCTGGTGATCAGCTGCGAACTCATGGAACCCGAGCTCAAGTCTGCTCAACCGCTCATGAATGGACCCCTGCTCCTCATCTACTACCGGGCCACCCTGGGGCCTCCCCGCGTCTCGACGCCCCCTCCTAAAGTAGGTGCGAGTCTCTGGCTGGTACTGGTGGGGCTCTGGCTGTGGGTCAGGCTGAGGCTGGGGGTCAGGCTGAGGCTCTTGCTCAAATCCAACATATAAGTAATGAGCCTGACCGGGTCTGAAACTAGTGCGGCCTTGAGGGTCCGGCAAGGTGAAAAGCCTGTTTCCCTCAAACATCCAATACATGGCTCCCGGCCTAAACAATCCATGCTACCCCTGTAGCCGACGGAGTCCAGCAAAGTAAGCCAAGTCAAGTAGGTTGCTACCCAGAACTGGAGTCTGGTTAGCCTCAGTAAAGTTGGCCGTGGCCATGGCTATGTGGGTGATCAACCCACCAATGGTAATGCGAGTAGTATGGGTGGAAGTGGCTATGGAATAGAATTGAGAGGCCATATGGTATGCAAGGTTCATTTTGTAGCTATCCTCCCCTTCTAAAACGTAGCCACCTAGAATCTCAAGCTCCGTACTCCTAATATTTTGGGTCTCATCCCTACCAAAGATCGTAAGTCCCAGAAACCTGTAGAAGACAGTAGGGACCGGGTGTTGTATCTTGGAAGCATGCAAATGTTGCATATTCCCGGGATTGGCATTACCCGTAAGCTTTCCCCACATTTCACAGTTATTATGGGTTTCCTTAGGTTTCCTACTATAGGTGGTAGACAACCCAAAAATCCTACCAAAATCAGCTAAACTCATGGTGAACGTTCGGTTCATCACACAAAATTGAACCAACAACACGGTTCGATAACCATCTCTACGCACATTAAAACTACTAAAAAATTCAAGAGTTAACCGTCTAAATGTGAGGCGGAGCATGCTATACATATTTCTCATTCCAACACCAACAAAGACACGCTTGACATCACTTTCAATACCCATTTCATGTAAAGATTTTTGGCAAATAAAGCGAGTAGGGATTACCTCCCTCAGTTTGAGGTGGGTGAAACGTGCTCGTTGCCCCTCCGAAACGAAAATGACATCCGGAAAATCCGTGTCGGGCTCAAATTGCGGCGGCGGAGGTGGTGGTGTCGGCTCCCGAGCTCGGCTCGTCGAAGCTTCATGCTGATTCCTTGGTACCCTTGTGCAATTCCTCTTTGGTCGGGTTGCCATGGATGAAAATCTGAATTTTTTGAGGTTTTTAAGCTTTTTTGGTGAATTTGGGGGTTTTGGGGAGATTGGAGCAAACTGAAATCGGTTGGGTATAGGTTGTAGAGGATAGTGAGAGGATGATTTTGGTGAAAAGATTGTTGAATTTGGTGGAGATTTGAGGGAGATATGGTGGTTGGAAGTTTTTGGAGGTTGGGGTTTAATGGAGGAAGTGAGAGAAAGTTAGGTTGAAGATGAAGAAGAAGTGAAGAAAAGAAAGGGGATCCCGTATTTTTGTCGCTGAAATCGCATTTCGCCCGATCGGGCAACATCTCGCCCAATCGGGCGATTTGCAATCTATTTCTTCTGATACGTGCGCGCCGATCGGGCGATTTGCGAATGCCTCTTTTCTTGACTTTTTCTGCCCAGAATTCTTCCTTGACTTTTCCACGAACTTTTCCCAAACCGCCCGATCGGGCAAAATAATTTTGCCCGATCGGGCAAACCACTCGCCTTCAGCGCCCGATCGGGCAGACCATCGCCCGACTCGGGCATTCCACTCGCCAGACCGCCCGATCGGGCATGCTGCTCTCGATCGGGCACAAAGAAGCTGCATAATTTCATCCGTGCGCGCCCGATCGGGCGCACCTCGCCCGATTCGGATCAGGCTGTTTGAAGCATGCTCGGCTTTGTACGTAATTTCACTTTATCGAACTTGGAACTTTAGGCCTGCACATTATTAAACACCCAAACAGCGTAATGCCCTCTTCTCACCTCTCTAACACCAAAAACAATACTTAAACACACTTAGGTATGGGAAATACTAAATAAACACACACAATAGAATCAAAAATCAAACTTATATTACTAAAGCGATAAAATACGGGTTGCCTCCCGCAAAGCGCTGGTTTATTTCTAGGTCCCGCTCGACCTTGTTACCTCAGATATGCTGTCTATGAGGCGGAGGGGTTGAGGTAATGTACCTCAACAACTCCTACAGTAGCCCCATCATGGTACAACTTCAGACGTTGCCCGTTGACCTTAAATTGCTCACCATTATCATTCGCTACTTCAAAAGATCCAAATTTGCTAACCGTGGTCACGGTGAACGGCCCAGACCACCTAGACTTGAGTTTTCCAGGAAATAACTTAAGCCTAGAGTTGAATAGTAGGACCTTGTCGCCCACCGCGAACTCTCTATGCAAAATGCGATTATCGTGCCACTTTTTGGTCTTTTCCTTATAAATCCGGGCACTATCGTAAGCTTGCAGTCGGAATTCATCGAGCTCACTCAATTGAAGTAACCGCTTCTCACCGGCTAGCTTGGCATCCATGTTGAGCTGTTTGATTTCCCAATAAGTCTTGTACTCCATTTCTACTGGTAAGTGACACGCCTTGCCATACACCAATCGATACGGGGAAGTACCAATGGGTGTCTTAAAGGCGGTTCTGTATGCCCATAAAGTATCATCCAACTTATCGCTCCAATCCTTCCTAGACTTTGCCACCACTTTCTCAAGTATAGATTTGATCTCTCGGTTAGAGACCTCAACTTGCCCACTTGTCTGAGGGTGATAGGCTAGCCCAGTGCGGTGATAAACCCCATACTTGCGCAGGAGCGCATCCAGATGCTTTTCATGGAAGTGTGACCCTCCATCACTAATCAAAGCGCGCGGAACCCCGAATCTCGGAAAGATGATTTTCTTGAACAGAGAGATGACTGTTTTTGCATCGTTGGTAGGTGAGGCAACGGCTTCCACCCACTTTGACACATAATCTACAGCAACAAGGATATACAAGTTACCCTTGGACGATGGGAATGGTCCCATGTAATCAATTCCCCACACATCGAAAACCTCAACCTCAAGGATCCCGTTCTGTGGCATCTCATACCTCCTCGAAATAGTGCCGGCCCTCTGGCACGCATCACAAGCCATAATAAAAGCATGTGCATCCTTGAACATAGTAGGCCAGTAAAAACCACATTGTGACAGCTTAGCGTTTGTTTTAGACGGTCCATGGTGACCACCATAAGGTGAAGAATGACACCTACTGATAACACCTTGAACTTCCCATTCTGGAATACAACGCTTGTACTACCCTTCAGCAGTCTCACGAAACAAATAAGGGTCGTCCCAAAAGTAGAACCGGACATCATGTAGGAATTTCTTCTTCCGTTGATATGTAAGATCGGCCGGAAGAATTCCCCCCACAATGTAGTTAGCAAAATCTGCGAACCATGGTGACTGACTGGCAAGTGCAAGTAAATGATCATCCGGAAATGAATCATCAATCGGTGTAGATCCCTTACCATCATCATACCTCAATCTAGACAAGTGATCTGCAACCACATTCTCAGCCCCTTTCTTGTCGCAGATCTCTAGATCAAACTCCTTTAGCAGTAGTATCCATCGAATAAGCCTAGGCTTGGCTTCCTTCTTAGAGAGCAGATACTTAAGGGCCGCATGGTCAGTATAGACTATCACCTTGGATCCAATCAGATAGGTGCAGAATTTATCCAAGGCATAAACTATCGCTAGAAGCTCCTTCTCAGTAGTAGCATAATTAACTTGAACTTCATCTAAGGTCTTACTTGCATAATAGATGGCATGTAAAACCTTCTACTTTCTCTGACCCAAAACTTCCCCAACTGCATAATCACTTGCATCACACATTATCTCGAACGGAAGATCCCATTCAGGAGAACGAATGATGGGAGCCGAAATCAGTGCCCGTTTAATCCTATCAAAGGCCTCAAGACAAGCATCAGTAAACACAAACGGGGCATCCTTGAGGAGGAGCTGGGTAAGTGGTTTAACAATTTTAGAAAAATCCTTGATAAAGCAGCGATAAAATCCCGCATGACCAAGAAAACTTCTAACACCCTTCACATTAACTGGAGGGGGCAATTGTTCAATCACTTGGACCTTAGCTCGATCCACCTGAATGCCCTTATCAGATATCAAATGTCCCAAGACCACCCCTTTAGTAACCATGAAATGACACTTTCCCCAGTTCAAGACTAAATTACACTCTTCACATCTTTTCAAGACTTTAGTCAGATTTAGCAAGCAAGAATCAAAAGAAGTGCCATAGACACTAAAATCATCCATAAACACTTCCATGATAGACTCAATAAAATCAGAAAAGATACTCATCATGCAACGTTGGAAAGTAGCGGGTGCATTACACAGACCAAAAGGCATCCTACGATATGCAAAGGTACCATAGGGACAGGTGAAGGTGGTCTTTTCCTGGTCGTCTGGATGTATGGGAATTTGAAAGAAACCAGAATAACCATCCAGATAACAGAAAAACTTGTGACAGGGTAGCCTTTCTAACATTTGATCAATGAAGGGAAGGGGAAAATGGTCCTTTTTAGTAGCAACATTAAGACGCCTATAATCAATGCACATGCGCCAACCTGTGACTACCCTAGTTGGTATCAACTCATTTTTTTCATTTCTCACCACAGTTGTCCCCCCTTTCTTAGGCACTACCTGAACAGGACTCACCCACTTAGAATCAGACACAGCATATACAATACCCGCATCAAGAAATTTCATAACTTTAGCTTTTACAACATCTTGCATGACAGGGTTCAAACGACGCTGGGGTTGGATGCATGGTTTATGATTTTCATCTAGATGTATCCTATGCATACAAAAGTCAGGGCTAATACCCTTTAAATCATCAATACTGTACCCAATGGCCTTTTTGTGCCTTTTCAACACAATAAGAAGTTGGGATAACTGGTCTGCATCAAGTGCAGTACTGACGATCACAGGGCAAAGTTGTTCATCATCTAAAAACGCATATTTAAGGTTAGCAGGAAGAGGCTTAAGTTCGGGTTTCTTTACCTCTTTAACAGAACAAACCGGCCGAACTAACCTCTTCAATTTGGTGCTCTCCGGCTCAGATTCTCCACCATTAAGAGCCAACTCCAAAACATCCACTTCAGCACTCCAAGAACTGCTATCACCTGCAGAAGACTCACAACAAAGCACTGCCTCCAAGGGATCTCTTTCGAGAACTTGGGAGACGTTATCACGAGTAATAAAATCAACTACATCTATACGATAGCATTGTTCCTCCTCTAGCATGGGAATTTTTAAGGCACTATTCAGATTAAAAGTCACCTTATCATCCCCAACAGACAAAGTCAATTTCCCACTTTTAACATCAATGACCGCCCCCGCCGTGTGAAGGAAGGGTCTACCTAAGATTATGGAAATTTGAGAATCCTCCTGCATGTCGAGTACTACAAAGTCTACAGGTATATAGAATTTACCTATTCTAACAGGGACGTCCTCTAAAACACCTAAGGGGTATTTGACATAACGGTCGGCCATTTGTAGAATGATATTAGTAACCTTAAGCTCACCCATATTCAGTTTAGTACCGACAGACAAAGGCATGACAGGCACACTAGCACCTAAATCACATAAAGCCTTATCAATAAATATAGTGCCAATGTTACATGGGATGGAAAAACTCCCGGGGTCTTTACGTTTAGGTGGAGACTTGTTTTGCAAATAAGCACTACATTCCTCAGTGAAAGCTACAGTCTCTACCTCACAAAAAGCACGTTTCCTGGTCAAAATATCTTTCATGAATTTAGCATAAGCAGGAACCTGTAAAATTAATTCAGTAAAAGGAACCGTTACCTGCAAATTTTTGACCACTTCCAAGAATCTGCCAAACTACTTGTCTAGCTTATTCTTGAGTTGTCGGTTTGGGAAGGGGAGTGCAATAAGTGGTACTTGAATATCTGCCCCCTTCTTAACCTCATTTGTAGCCTCATTCTCATTGACTACCTTTTCAGCTTCCTTACCATCCATAACTATCTTCGCGATTTCCTCACTGACCAGATCACTAGCAGACACCCCAGAATCAACCTCAACCGACATAGAAGGACCATCATAATCCCTACCACGCCTTAATGTAATTGCATTAGCAGTCTCCCTATTTTCAGGCTGTGAAGGAAATTGGCCTGGTGGCCTCCCTGCAATAGTAGTAGCCATCTGTGCCAACTGTGTGTCAATGATCTTGTTGTGAGCAGTAAGAGCATCTATCTTTGCATTCTTTTCACTTAGAGATTTTTGCATTTGAAGCATCATGTTTCTCATCTCTACTAGCATAGGGTCAGGCTGTGTGGCTTGAGGTTGTGGTGGTGGAGGTGATGTGTGTTGTCTAGGGAACCCAGGTGGTCCACTAGACTGTTGGTTGTAGTTGTTCCGTGGTTGGTAGGATTGTTGATGTGGGGGTTGGTATGGCTGTTGTGGTGGATGTTGGACTTGGTGAGGGTTCTGGATATTGTTGCTCCTGTAGGATAGTAGAGGGTTGTTTTTGTAGCCCTCATTGTAAGAGTTGGAGAATGGGTTATTTTGTTTGTAGGATTGAAATGCGTTACACTGTTCAACAGAGCTCCTACAGTCCTGTGCATAATGACCAGACATTCCACAACTTTCACTAACAGTAGCAGGTTGGGCACTCATAGCAGCTACACTAGCAGGTTGGGTAGGTTGAGCATTGGCTGCTGGCATATTATCAAACTTATAGTGTAAAGCAGTCAATTGGGCAGTTAATTGTTCAATAGAATTTAAATCATGCTTACCACCCCTATTAGATAGACCTATAGGATTCCCATACTGGGCATTGTGAATGGCTATCTCCTCAATCACCTCCATAGCTCTAGGCACCTCAAGTTGCATGAACCTCCCACTGGCAGCCGAATCTAACAAACATCTAGACTCATTGCCCAGACCATTATAAAACTGCTGAATCAAGAACCAATCTTCCAAACCATGGTGCGGGCATTCTCTTTGCAAATCCTTGAATCTCTCCCAGACCTCGAACAAACTCTCATCCGTTTGTGGCAAGATACCTAATATCTGACCCCTCAGACGAGCCGTTTTCTCAGGTGGGAAATATTTAACATAAAAAGCAAGAGCCAAGGACTCCCAATTAGTGATTTTCAAAGCCGCCCGATTCAACCCATTAATCCACAGTTTAGCTTTCCCACTCAAAGAGAACGGGAAAAGTATCTCCATAGTTTGCTCCGGAGTCAATCCCTTTTGCTTGATGGTGGAACAATATTGGATGAAGGACTGAATGTGAAGATTCGGATCTTCACCTGGTTCCCCACCGTACTGGCGTCTCTCAATCATGTTAATCAATGCAGGCTCAATCTTGAAGGTCTCAGCTGCAATAGAAGGCATGATCGCCTTTGGTAGCACGGACAGACTTGGCTTAGAAAAGTCTGTAAGCCGTGGGGTAGGTGGCGGTAGTAGAGTTTCGTCACCCATCTCTATCTCTGAAACTGAATCTGTATCTGAAGGAAAAAGATCGCCAATATTATGATCAGAATCAGAGTAATTCCCACACTGTGCAATGAAAGTTCTTCGTCTACGAAAGGTTTTTTCGGGCTCAGGATCGAATGGAGTAATATTACTAGTACCTACGGTCCTGGGCATAGACAAAGACTACAAAACAATATGAGATCCGGTCTCAAGGAACGTGAGCTCCTTGAGTAGTAACAAACAATAATCTAGGATAAGCAATCAACAACAGAAAATAAAACCGTCTCCCCGGCAACGGCGCCAAATTTTGAAAGGCTAAAGTTGTATCACCTAATCAAAAATAACCTAAGGTCCACTAGCTAGGTAGCAAGGGAAGTCAGGATCGAATCCACAGGGAGACAGGCGTTCTTTCTACTATTAATTAATTAAACTAAACTATTGGGAACAAGATTTGGTTGATTGTTTGTAAACTAAGACTACGAACGATAATTAAATAAGTATGAATCAATATATTAAGGAAATCTAGGGCATAGGTTCAACAACAATTAACAATCCAGGACAATGAACAATCACGATAATCAACAAAGTAATTAATTAGACTAGCATGCTCTCTCGAATCGATACTAGTCATAGACTTAGAATTAACGGGCTCTCGCTACTTATTAATCCCAATTCTACCTATTGACACAAGCCTAAACATCAAATTGCATCTCTCGAATCTTAACTTGATATTGCATAACTACACAATTAAACCTGCGCAAATCTAATTGAATAGTGGAATAAACAAATCAATAGGAATTAATCACAATGCCAACAATCACAATTATTCAATATCCCATCATATTAATTCATGGATCCCCAAACCCTAGAAATTAAACTACTCAAGCATGTTGACAATAAACAAAGCAATTAGCACAATTGAAAACATAATTAAAGCAAAAGAAATGAATGGAATAAAGAACAATACCTAATTGAAGAACAATGGAATAATAAAGTTTGAACTTTTGATTGGAAATAAAACTAAGTGTTTGGGACAAATTAGAGAGAAAACTAAGCTTAGGAAAATAAACTAAGTGTTTTCTACTAGAAAAATAAGGTGTCTCTAAAAATATAAGGGGCTAGTATTTATAGTTTGCCCAAAATACAAGCCAAAAACCGGAAAGAAAACTCACGCATAAGTGCAGGAGGTTGGCGTCGCCCGATCGGGCGTCGCTTCGCCCGATCGGGCGATGCACTCGATAGTCGGCCCGATCGGGCCAAAATCCGCCCGATCGGGCGGATTGCGAACTCTCCACATAAGCTTCCGGATGACCGCCCGATCCAGATCGGGCGAGCTGCGCCCGATCGGGCGCGCGTTGATGAGTCCAATTTGCTTCAATTCCGCCCGATGGTTGCATTTCGCCCTCAGCTTCCAGGGCGATTTGCAATCTTCAATATAACTCGCCCATATCACTGAGTCTAACTCTCGGGGCTCAACCATAAGCATACAAGGCTCCCGAAAGTCGACGATGGAGGTCCCGAACTTCCTCGGGCTCATATAGTGGCCTAGATCAACATGAAACGGGTCTAAAAAGACCAATTTCTCATAATCAAACCTGAAACTCAAGGCACACTCAATAACACACATTAGTACTAGAAACGGCTCCTAAGAGCACGTTTGACACATAAAAAGTACTAAGGGACGGGGGTGAAACACTATATAAAACGCACATATCAGATCATATGGCTCACAAATCCCTTTGAACTTTAGGCGATGAAAATATGCAATTTGCAACGCAATCATGCAACCACTCACTCCCTTACGATGTGCACTATTGTTTTTGTTCTTCTTTAGTCGATGAACAGCATTGCAAAGATTGTCAAGTACGAACTTGCACCAATTTAATCTTGGAATTTGTGCCGCATTATCAATCCACTTGATTATTTTTATATCAATTTTTCGATTGGCAACCGGTGCCAAGAATGTAGAAGAAACATACATCACAAAAAACTTTCTGAAATCATCTCCACCTTGCTTCATCGATTTCATTTTGAACTCCAAATCATTCACAAATATGTCAGAGTTGGCTTCCACATTAAGTTTCTTTTTCCAATCATCGATAATAGTCATCTCTTCTATGTCAACTCCTCGATGAATAACCATTTCTCCACCATTGACTTTTGGCAATAAGAAAATATCTTGAATATCTTCTTCAGTGAGTGTAAATTCCTTCATCAAATCAATTTTAAGCATCCGACTCCCTTCTTAGAAATGATGAAGAAGCCAAGGAAGAATTTTTGTTTGAATCACAGTCACTTGCATCTTTAGAAGCTCGCCAAATCCAATGTTCTCAACATCCACTTTTTGCTCTGGAGTTAAATCGTGTATGAGATCAACAATTGCATTCGGCTTGCAATGTGTGTTTCCGATAACCAGCTCACCGTCATAGTCAACATTATCATCTTCGATGTCTATGAATACATGCTTCCCTGACTTAAAGTGTTTAATAGCATGCCCTTCTATCTTCTCCTTCTGTGTTTTCTGTCTTTTCATTGGAGACAGTTTTTCTTCCGAATCTTCAGAGTTTGTTTGAATATAATCTTCATCTTCATCTTTTCTTTTCTTTTTACCTGTACCAAATAAAGCCACACTATAATTAACAAAAGTAGATAATTAACTCTGAAAAGTTAATGCAACTATTTTAAAAGTAAATGGAACTTATTTAAGGTAATTCAAATCAATAAAATCTCAAGTTTCTTAAAAAGTAGATAAATAGCTAAAAAAAGTAAATGGAAATAAGTTGTTGATTTCAAACATCTTTCACAGTCAAGTGTATCAATCATAGCTCACACAATGGTCAATTATCAGGGTTAGCAAGGTTGTACCAGCAACTAAGACAAGAAGGGATTTACCAGCACCGTCAAACTATGAAATTCAAAGTAGTTAATTAAAGCAATAGATAATTCATATATTCGTTCTCGTCATATTGATGTGGCTTTCCAGATTTCCAGTCAGATAAGGATTGCAGTTAAGGAAATAGGTGCATTTTTCAAACGTATTACGACTACACATTTGAAGTTATTTCTGTATCAGCCTTAACCATGCACTAATGCAAACCTGTTGCATTTGCCACCCACCTGCAAGATTTAATCCTTCCTGTTCCATAAGACCTTGTTACAGCTATTTTTCCTCGTAATTAATCCCAACATGTTGTGACTTTCATTGGCTTAGGCCTAGTACAAATGAATTCACAATTTACTAATCATCTTCCATACATATACCAACTCCACTGCTTGTTGTTTTTACCGGATATTCGTTTATTTTAGCAGCTATAAATACAGAAATAAACAATCAGCCAATATAACTTAAACTTTCATTTCATGTACGGAGGGAGTATGACCAAACGATACAAGGATAACTCTATATTCCACTACTTATTCACACTATACTGTCTACGCAAAAACTTCTCTTCTCAGCTCTCACTCTACATACCAAAGTCTACATATATTTTAATTTGCTGGTATTAAAATTCCCTCCTAACTTAACACATCCTGTCAAATTAAACGAGAACTTTATGACTCTATCTTTTTAACACACAAAACACATTAACTGCCCAACAGGTAACACAAGTCAACAATGGTAACAGACTACACTGGCCTGATCGGTAAAACAATCCTTGCGAAACTCGACACCAACCATGCAAAACAAACAACAAGTCATGGAAGGTCTGCAACTATCGTAGACCAATATTAGACTGCACCACCACCTAATCAACTAATTAAGGTCAACATCCAACAAGTAATGAAACCAACATCATAAAATCAACCTTGGTTTAGGAAAAGAAAAACAATTAGCGCTTAATTATTACTAAGTTTACTTTTGGAGAGATTTAATCAACTTCTAAATAGATATAGTTTACTTTTGCAAATTTATTACCAAACTATAGTAAAAAAGATAAACCTGATATAGAAACATAAAAACATGCTCTTATAATGATTTAACTTGCCTAGTTACTCGTCCCTTGTAAGAATTTTTAGATTTAAAAGTAAACATATGTTTAGATTTCTTTAGTTTTTTTGTTTACTTTTGAGCCTATATCATTTACTTTTTTAAATTTTGACACTAAAAGAGCTTGTAACATTAATATGAAGAGCTCAAGAAATTCAACAAACTATCCAGTGCTAAAAATGTAGATAATCTCAGTTTTGAAAAGTAAACAAACTATTATTTTAATGGTAAACTTTATATTATCAAAAGTAAACAAAAATTAGGCTACATTACCTTGTTTTGGATTTTTCTCATTTTTTGTCATTTTTTCCTGTTAAAATAAATAAACACGAAAAATCAAACACAAAAAATTATATCGAAAAATTTCACATCAAAAATTTACAAAAAAAAAAAATCAAAACAAACAACAAAAGTTCTGAAACTAGCAGGAGAGAGAAAATACCTTAGTAGTTCATTCGCCGGAAAATCGAAGCTCCGGCACCGGAAAATTCAAATTTCAAGCTGCAAATTCTTCAAATTAGTAGGATCGAGCAAAATTCGTAGAAAGTTGAGTAGAACTTTGCAGAAATTTGAGGAAAATCGACATTAAAAAAAATCAACAAAATTGTAATAATTATGTAAACATACCTCAAAATTTCAACAATCTTCGCGAGATATTACGTTTTTTCAAGTGATTTTGGAAAAAAATTCGTTTGAATTCAAGTGAGGAGAGAGAAATTGACATGAGCGAGTGAGGAAGTTTATTGGTTGAAGAGAGAGAAATTGACGTGAGTGAGGGAGGAAGTGTGTTGGTTGAAGAGAGAGAAGTTGTCAGTTAGCAAGAGAGAGAAATTGCAGTTCATCATTAATTCACGAAATAATCTCAGCCATCTTTTTCATCATAATCCAACGGCTTGGATTGGTTCTCATTATAACCTAGGTTCTCATCTTAAGCTAGGTTCTCACCAGAACTGGTCACACACATATATATACATATATATATATATATATATATATATATATATATATATAGAAAAAATATTGTAAGAGATAATAAAAAATAAGTAAATTTTAAAATAAATGAATAAGTAAAATAAGTACATTTCAAAATAGGATGTAAAATAAAAATAAAAAAATTAAAAGAATTTTAAAAAATAAAATGAAAAAATAAAAAATAAAAAATAAATAAAAAATAAAAAATAAAATAAAAATAGAAAGAAACAGAAAAATGGAAGCTGTATAAGTCAAATGAAGTCATCAATGTATATTCTCTCCCTCCACTCTGTCATATCCAACGCCATATTTTCCTCAATCCCAAGAAAGCTCATACCGTGCTCAATCACCTTACTCCAAGTTTTCTTAGGTCTTCCTTTACCCCTTGCAATTCTATCACTTTGCCACCCTTCTATCCTCCTAACCGAGGCATCACTTGATCTTCTGCTAACATGTCCAAACCATCGTAAACGATTTTCCATCATCTTAAACTCAATCGGTGCAACCCCTACTTTTCTTTCTAATAATCTCATTCCTTAAACGATCCTTTCTTGTATGCCCACACATCCAACGTAACATGCGTGTCTCCGCCACATTCATCTTGTGCACGTGACAATGGTTCACTGCCCAACATTCCATGCCGTATAACAAAGCCGGTCGAATTGTCGTGCGGTAAAATTTTCCCTTCAATCTTTGGGGCATGCCTGAATCACATTGAAACCCCGTGACACCTTTCCACTTCAACCAACCTGCTTTGATTCTATGGGCCACATCGCCATCCAATTCTCCATCCTTTTGGATAATAGATCCTAAATAACGGAACATTTCAGAGCCTTGGAAAATTTTTCCATCTAAGGTAATCGCCCCTTCCTCTCTATCTTGGAATCCACTAAACTTACACTCCATATATTCAGTCTTGTTTCTACTCAGACTAAAACCATGAGATTCCAAAGTTTGTCTCCATAACTCCAACTTACTTTCAACTCCTTCTTTTATTTCATCAATCAACACAATATCATCTGCAAACATCATACACCAGGGTATACCAACTTGAATTGACCTCGTCAATTCGTCCATGACTATAGCAAAAAGAAACGGGCTAAGTGCGGAACCTTGATGCACTCCAATCGTAATGGGGAATCCTTCGGTCTTACCAACAATAGTTCTCACACTCGTGCTAACTCCCTCATACATGTCCTTGATGATATCAATATACTTCATCGGAATTCCTTTCCTACTTAATGCCCACCAAAAAATTTCCCTTGGTACCTTATCATACGCCTTCTCCAAATCAATGAAAAACATATGTAAATCCTTCTTCTTATCCCGATAATTCTCCATTAGTTGGCTTATAAGATGAATGGCCTCCCTAGTCGATCTCCCAGACATAAATCCAAACTGGTTCTCCGAAATTTTTACAGTTCTCCTCAATCTTTGCTCAATAATCAGCTCCCAAAGTTTCATAGTATGACTCATTAGTTTGATACCTCGATAGTTGGCACAATCCTAGACATCACCCTTATTCTTGTACAAGGGGACGATAGTACTTTTCCTCCACTCTAATGGCATCCTATTACTTCCCCAAATCTTGTTGAAAAGAGTTGTTAACCATACAACCCCTCTCTCTCCCAAACATCTCCAGACTTCGATAGGTATACCATCGGGCCCCACTGCCCTCTTGCGTCCCATATTTTTCAGTGCCATTTCGACTTCTCTCTTTTGAATTCTAAGCATAAAGTCTAGGTTAACCATATCTTGAGGGATACTTGTTTCCCCAATATCGCGCCCTTGATCCCCGTTGAAGAAGTTATCAAAGTAGAACCTCCATCTATCCTTGATTTCCTTATCTCCCACCAAAACTTTTTGATCAACATCTTTCACACATTTAATCCTTCCGATGTCTTGCGTCTTTCTAACTCTCATTCGAGCAAGTCTATAGATGTCTTTTTCCCCTTCGTTTGTATCCAATCTTGCGTAAAGATCCTGATTCACCTTTGCTATAGCCTCTCTTACGGCCTTCTTTTCTTCCCTTTTATCCTCCTTGTACTTCTCGTAGTTTTCATCACTTCTACATTTTCCCAACTCTTTATAGCATTCTCGTTTGATCTTTATAGCTTGTTGCACAACTTCGTTCCACCAAGATGTGTCCTTACTTGGTGGCATGATTCCTTTAGATCCCCCTAGGACCTCTTTCGCCACTCCCTTTATGGTATGCTTTATTCTTGTCCATAATGAGTCTATATCCAAATCCATATCACCGGCCCAAATACCTTCACTTGCCACCTTTTCCACGAATTTTAGTTGTTTCTCCCCTTGAAGTTTCCACCACTTGATGCTAGGCTCCACTAGTGGTCTTCTCCTCCTTATATAACTTCTACCTCGAAAATCAAGTACCACAAGTCTATGTTGGGTTGTTGTACTCTCACCCGGAATCACCTTACAATTGGTGTAGCACTTTCTCAAAGCATTCCTTACTAAAAAGAAGTCAATCTGACTCGTATTATCTCCACTCCTATAGGTTACTAGGTGAGAATCTCTTTTCTCATACCAAGTGTTCATTATACCCAAGTCATATGCCAATATAAAATCCAAAATAGCATTTCCCGCTTCATTCCGACCCCCATACCCAAAACCACCATGAATGCTTTCAAATCCACCGCGACTCGAGCCTACATGCCCGTTGAGATCCCCACCAATGATGAGTTTCTCACTTCTAGGGACACGTTGCACCACTTCTTCTAAATCCTCCCAAAATTCTTGTCTAGTTGAAGCATCTAGTCCTGCTTGTGGTGCATATGCACTCACAATAGTTACAACTTCATCCCCTATCACATGCTTAATACTCATAATTCGATCACTCTTTCGGGACACGTCCACTACATCATCAATATATTCTCGGTCAATAAGGATACCTACCCCATTCCTACCCCTAGTTTTTCCCGAATACCAAAGCTTATAACCCAATGGAGCTATTTCTCTTGCCTTGTTTCCAACCCACTTAGTCTCCTGCAAACATAATATGTTAATTCTCCTCCTTCTCATAACCTCTACTACTTCGACTGATCTCCCTGTCAAAGAGCCAATGTTCCAAGTCCCAAATCGCATCCTACTACCCTTACCCTTACCCCTGCCCTTACCATGAAACCTTGGATAGTTAACACCACCCTCGGGTGGCGCGCTGCTTCTGGGCGGCGGCCTAGCAACCCTTGCATATTTTTCACTACACCCGGGCCTATAGGAAGTGTAGCGCACCCTTGCATTTTTGACACCACCCCCAGGTGTAGGGGTGGCGCGCCGCTACTGGGCGACGACCTAGCAACCCTCACATATTTTTCACTACACCCGGGCTTAAGAGGTGTAACGCATCGTTCAAAAGGGGACGCCCCCAAGATATTCCATTGTCGATTCATGTCATGATATGTGACTTAGTTTTACTGCTGGCCGCCACCAACCTACCGCAACCCTCCTCCTTTATCCGGGCTTGGGACCGGCAGTGAATGCCGCATACGCGACACTCACAAGTGAATGCCGTATACGCGACACTCACAGGCGGAGTTGAGGTGGGCCATAGTGCACAGTAAATATAGTACACCAAAAGAATACATGTGCATAGGTGAAAAAACATTTAAGTAAAAAGAACATGAATATATTTATTATTTATAGTTTTAATAAAATGTAAAATAATATATTATATTTTTATAACAAAAAAAGTGAAATAATATATCGCATGTTCTTTTAGTGCACCAATGCACCATGCTTATTGTGCACCATTGTCCTAGTCCACGAATTGTATAAACTTTAATGTTAAATTAAATTAAAATTAAAATACTGATTATTAGTACCTTTTAAAAATTATCTTATGATTTTATTTTCATTTTACACAAAAGATAAAATGTTAACTTTTCATCTTCTTTCTGTGTTGGTTTCATAATTTCATTGTTTGACATATGCGTTGAAAATAATTAAATGACAAAAACATTCTGAATGAGAATTTGTCAAGAGCAATTAAATTTTTTCCTTTAGAATTTGTTTTGCTTGAACATCAAATTCAGATTATGTGATGATTTTCGTGTTCGGATATCATAAATTTTTCAATGTTATAATTTTGTATACCCTATTTTGAAATCTTGTATACGCCACTGCAAGTCTACAAGGCACTTTGTCAACATTCCCCTCATGTCACTATAAACTCTTAAGTATAATAGTTAGCCTAATATAAAATAGTTTGATCAACTAACTTTTCCAAGTACTTTGTAGTTGTAGCATTGAAATGAAGGAAATAATGCCCTTGGTCCAAGTTTGCATTTATGCATTTAATGCTAAGTCTAATAAATGCGGTTCAGTATTAATTAAACAAGTTAATAATTCAATGAGATCAAGTGAACTGAATGCCTAGCTAGGCCGCTTCAGTTCAACTGGAATTAATAATATTAATCCACAGCTTACTCTTGACTGAACCCGTAGGGTCACACAAATCGTACGTGAACGGATCAAGTATTTAAGTGAATATATTATTCATTAAAGTACTCTATTTATAATCATTCAGAAACGATAGATCTCGGTTCCAATGGGAGCTGAAATCGTCAAAAGGCAAAGTAAAGAATATTCCGGAAAAGAAGATGTTGCAGGAAACGGAAACATGGTTCGTATCGGAAAATATTAGCGGAAATAGAAATATTGCCGGAAACGGAAATATTACCGGAATCGAAAATATTGTCTGAATAGGAAATTATTACCGGAATCGGAAATATTAACTGAAACGTAATTGTTTGAAACGGAAATAAATTCCGGAATCGGAAAACGAATCGGAAGCTCAACGAGCGACAAGCCGGAAAGCGAGCCGGCTCATCACTCGACGAGCAAAGGCCGCACGCACATTGCAAGGAACAAGGCCCAACGCCGACGCCGAGCACAAGGCCTAGCGTTAGCCGGCTCATCACTCGACGAGAAAAGGCCGCACGCACATCGCAAGGCACAAGGCCAAACGCCGACGCCGAGCACAAGGCCCAGCGCCAACGCTAGGCCTAGCGCCCAACAATGGTGCTGGCGTGTTGTGCAATGGGCCACGACCAAGCAGCAAGCAATGGGCCGAAGGCCAGCAGCGAGCCTCGCTTGGGCCAAGCCAAGGAGCGCGCCAGCGTGGGCCTGCAAGGCTGCGTTGGTGGCGAGTTCCTTGTGCACCAAGGCTTGTGCGATTTCTTCGGCGCCAAGTAACTTGGGCCTTAAGAAATCAGTTTTCTTATTTCTCCTAAAATTAGATATTTGGATAGATTTGAAACACTTAGTGTTTAATTAATCCTAGAATTCTAATGCTACTAATTAACTAGAGTCCTAATGGGATTAGTTAATTGAATCCTAGTAGAATACTAATTCCTTATTTCCTACACTATAAATATGTGATTAGCATTCACAATTCATATACAACTCATAACATATACTTTACATAGATTTTGTTCAAGGGAGAACATAATTCATAGCCTAACCCGAGTGCATAATGAAGGAAATAATGCCCTTGGTCCAAGTATGCATTCTATGTTAAGTCTAATAAATGCGGTTCAGTATTAATTAACAAGTTAATAATTCAGTGAGATCAAGTGAGCTGAATGCCTAGCTAGAGGCCGCTTCAGTTCAAGTGGAATTAATGATATTAATCCACAGCTTACTCTTGACTGAACCCGTAGGGTCACACAAATAGTACGTAAACGGATCAAGTATTTAATGGCATTAAATACTCCATCTATGAATATTCGGAA
The DNA here is from genome assembly GCF_020520425.1 of Spinacia oleracea. NCBI lineage: Eukaryota > Viridiplantae > Streptophyta > Magnoliopsida > Caryophyllales > Amaranthaceae > Spinacia > Spinacia oleracea. Next base: position 66,405,501 of record NC_079492.1, read on the forward strand.
CCGACGGATCTTGGTTTCAGTGGGAGCTAAGATCGTCACAGGCAAGAAATGAATACTCCGGAAACGATGATATTGCCGGAAACGGAAATATGGATCGTATCGGAAATATGAATATTATCCAAGTCGTAGATGTTGCCGGAAACGGAAACATGGTACGTATCGGAAAATATTATTGGAAATGGAAATATTACCAGAATCGGAAATATTGCCGGAAACGGAAATATTGTCAGAATCGGAAATATTACCGGAATCGGAAAATAATTCCGGAAACGGAAATGTTAAATATTTGTTCGAAACGGAAATTAATTCCGGAATCGGAAATATTAAATATTGTTCGTATCGGAAATAAATTCCGGAACTGGAAATTTAATCGGAAGCGTATCGTACGAATTAGCATCGGACGAGGCCTGCCGGACGAAGGCCCAGCACGAAGCCGGGCCATCGCCCAGCAAGCACGCGCGCCACAAGCCCAGCCAAGGCAGCGCCCAGGCCTACCGCAAGGCAGGCCCAGCGCGCGCCAAGGCCACGGATGCGTGGGCCGCGCTGCGTGGGCTGCTGCTCGCACGCGCATGGGCAGCCCTTGTGGCTGCCGTGTGTGTGTGAGTTTGTGCTCATGCGTGATTCCTAAATCTACAAGAGTTAGTGTATGATTAAATTCCTATTCCTAATTGGATAAATTAATTAAATAGAATTCATGTAGGATTCTAATTTCAATTAATTCGTATCCTACTAGGATTACGATTCCTTTTCCATAACTCTATAAATAAAGGCCTAGGGGTCATTATTTACATACAAGTTTTAAGTATTCAAAACTAATATTTTTAAGCAGAAAAATCAGCCAATATTCTTGCCTACCTAACCGAAAATATTAGAACCTTAAGGGCGATTCTAGTTGGTCAATCTTAAGGCGGATCCGGACGTGCTGTGGACTATCTACGGAGGGACGACACTTGGAGTCCTAAAGACTTGTTCTTGTTCGGTTCGGGCGCAGCTAGGGAAGGCACGCAACAAAGAGTATGCATCTAAACTATGCTAAATGATTATGTGTAAATAATATGTTTTCCTGGGTTTATGGTTTTTTCCGCATGATTTATGAATTGTCATATGTATCATAACCTAACAGTGGTATCACGAGCCCCTTATTATTTTCATAATCTAAATTGCATGAACATGGTTAAATATTACAAATTTGCAAGAATTAAAAGGGGTGATTAATTTTCGTAATTGTTAATTAATTGCAAATTGCGTTTATTTAATTATACGTACGCAGTTTTTTCGGCAGTTTCTTCGTTACTCATCCGAATTGAGTGATTTTTGTGTCAATTCCGCATGTAAAAGGCATTCTAAAATTTTGACAAAAATAGTATTTTTCTGCCGAACCCAGAATTCTCAAATTCGAAGCCTAACTATGACTTTTCGAAGGTTTTAGTTTTTCGAATGCAAAATTTCGTAAATTTAAGATGTTAAATTAAATATTTGCGATTCTTGTTGATAAATCTTGGATTTTTGATTGACCTACTGCATATGTTTAACAAGTTTGAATGCCTAGTCTTGTTAATTATGCAATCTAATTTGTAATTATGATTAATTTGTTGAAAATTAGAATAATTTAGAATTAATTTGATTTTCATAATTAATTGTAATTTAATTAGAAACCTATGATTAAAAACCACCATAAAAATTGTAAATTTATGATAAATTTTAAAATTTTTATGACCTAGACTTGAATCCATAACAATCGGAAATCAATTGGATAATAAATTTTCGATTTTTTCGCCCTAAAATTATGAAATTAATATTATTTATTAATTTGTCATTAATTTTAAATATAAATTTTAAATTTTTATGCGATTCGTTCATATAACTTGCACGCACGAAGCAATGGACGCTTCGTGTTACCCTTAAGGGGTGTTGTATAATGCGGGCATGCGACGACGAGCAAGGGAGCTCGTCGCCCGTGCGGCACGAATGCAATGAGCAAGGGCGTCGTGCACGAGCACAAGGCAGCAGCCCTGCCTTGTGTCGTGTGCCACGAGCTATGAACGAATGGGCATGGGCGAAGAGCGAGCCAAGGCAGTCGCGTGTGGGCAGCAAGCGAGCTGCGCCACAACGCGCGCTGCCTCGCACAAGAGCGCGCAGCCTCGCGCGCAGCGAGCGCAAGCTCGCGTGCCACGAGCGCTGCGCCCAGCATTACTCGCGCGCACAGCGAGCGATGTCGCCCGCCCAGCGAGCGATGTCGCGCCCCAGCGAGCGATGGCTCGCGCGCACAGCGAGCGATGTCGCGCGCCCAGCGAGCGATGTCGCGCGCCCAGCGAGCGATGTCGCGCGCCCAGCGAGCGATGTCGCGCGCGCGCACTGCGAGCGATAGCTCGCGTGCGATGAGCGCTGGCGCGCGCAGCGAGCACCAATGCGTGCGGAGGCTTGCGATAGGGAAGCAGCAGCTATGCGACGAGCGCATGGGCTACGCGCACATGGCCAGCAATGGCTGTGTGCGTACGGCCCATGGGCGTGCAACGCGTAGGGTGTTTGCGTTACGATTAGATCGTTTTGAATGTTTAATTTGAAAATTTCCGTTCACGTAATTTTAATTAATTTTAAAATTAATAATTTGAATTATTTTCTTGGATTTTAATTTTGAATATTATAATTATAATAAATGTTATTTATTCTAATTATTTTACTAAAATTAAAATCATGAATTAATTTAAATACGACTGAAATTAAATTAAATTTTTGGATTCAATTATAAATTGATATGAGCTTTAAATTTTAATTAAATTTGTATGTTTCCGGTTGGACTAGAAATACATTTTTATGTTTAAAATTGGTAAAGCATATGAATTTATTGGTTTAAGTGGGAGCGCTTTTTAGTCATAAACTCTTGATTAGGTCTACAAATCCTTAAGGTTAAAACAACTTGATTAGAATTAATAAGGACTGAATAATTGGTAGATTATTGGTGCCCTTGATTAATTGCTGCAAATGTTTACGTGATGCATAATGTGTTTTACTAACCAGCTATGTGGGCCATTCATGATAATGAATGGGTGAATGGTATATATTGTATATGTACTGTTTTGTAGGTTATGAAGTGACTAGTATGGCCCAAATAGGATAGAAAATATGGTCTGCGTACCATTAATTTGAATGTAATTGGTCTAAAGTACCAAAGTTATTTTTCAATTCAAATATGGTCTGCGAACCATCAAATAGTTGTAATTAGTTATAGCTTATCCTATTTGAAGAAAATGGTGCCTCCCACGGAGATTTTCAAGACGGACTTTGAAGTCAAAGCTTCAAGATGAAGTCGGGCCATACTAGATCACAAATATCTTATGCATGTTTTAAGTTATTTATTGTTTTAAATATGTCTTAAAATGCATGAGATCAAAAGCTTGATTATGTTGCATGATTAAGGATTTTAGTTCACTTAAAATCTAACCAACATAGTAAGAGCCTTAAGTTCCAAACTTAAAAATTGAGTTAAAAGGTGCCATGCCAAAATATACACTTGCTTGGATATCCTTTACATCAATCTAGTAATAGTTTTCGCTCAGCGAGGTGTTTCTTATTGGTCCTAAAGGGGCAAGGTACACAAATAATTGTGAGTACATGTTAGTTTTGGTGAAACTCAACGATATAAGTAAGGAGTCCTTTTATGTCGTGGCAAATTAGATAGGTTTACCTAATAAGTTCTTAGACGTACCTATCAACCAAGAATAGTTTCTAGGCTATTAGCAAAAGGCTTTTGCTTACCTAAGATGTTCTAGAATTAAGTCGACAAACTGTGCTTAGTTCTTCAATGATTTTAGGATCTTGGAATCATTTTATTCACACCTGCCGGAACACATAACTTGAATAAAATGCTTAATAAACATTGAATTATGCATGTATGCTAGAATTTAAGTTTATTAAGAGAAACTGTGAATGGTTATTTATTTGTTTATTCTTTTCAATTGTAGTTTTTAATATGGCAAACAACAATTCATTCAACATTCGATCAATTCTCGAAAAGGAGAAGTTGAACGGGAAAAACTTCCTTGACTGGCAAAGGAACTTGCAAATAGTTCTTATGCAGGAAGAAAAGGAGTATGTCCTAGATGAGGCGATGCCCGAAGCTGCAGGCGACGGGGTCACTCAGGCAGCCCTCAATCGTTGGATTGATGCCAACAAAGATGTGAAATGTCTAATGCTCGCCACCATGAGTGCGGATCTGCAGAAAACGTTCATCAACTCAGATGCTTTCACAATCATCAGTGAGTTGAAGAACATGTTCCAAGATCTGGCTCGAGTCGAAAGATTCGAGACTCATAGGCAAATTCTTGAGACCAAGCTTAAGAAAGGCGAGCCCGTAAGTCCACATGTTCTCAAAATGATTGGACTCATTGAGAATATGAGTCGGCTGGATCAGCAATTTTCTCAGGAAATGGCTATAGACACCATCCTCCATTCTCTTCATAGCGGGTATGATCAGTTCAAACTGAACTACAGTATGAATAGTCTGGACAAAACGCTCACTGAGCTTCACGGTATGCTGAAGACCGCTGAAAAGACGCTCAAAAGTGATAAGCAGGATGTGCTTATGGTGCATGGGGGCAAGTTCAAGAAATCTGGAAAGAAGAGGAATGCTAAGAAAGGTGGCAACAAGGCCAGCCCAACTAAGCAAACTGGCGCCAAATCTGCAAAGAGGAAGGTCAGTCAACCCACTTCTGAATCCGAATGCTTCTACTGCAAGAAGAAGGGGCATTGGAAGAGAGATTGCTTGAAGCTAAAGGAAGATCAGAAGAACGGAACAGTCGTTCCATCTTCAGGTATTTTCGTTATAGACTGTATACTTGCTAATTCAACTTCTTGGGTATTAGATACAGGTTGTGGCTCACACTTATGTTCCAATCCACAGGGACTAAGAAGAAGTAGAAAGTTAAGCAAGGGTGAAGTCGACCTACGAGTGGGAAATGGAGCACGGATTGCTGCATTAGCTGTAGGAACTTACTATTTGTCGTTGCTCTCCGGGCTAGTTTTGGAACTGGAAGAATGTTTCCATGTTCCAAGTCTTACTAAAAACATCATTTCAGTTTCTTGCTTAGATGCTAAGGGATTTTCCTTTTTAATAAAAGACAATAGTTGTTCGTTTTATTATAAAGAGATGTTTTATGGATCTGCTAGATTAGTCAATGGACTTTATTTATTAGATCACGACAAACAAGTATATAACATAAATACCAAAAAGGCCAAAAAGAATGATTCAGATCTCACCTATCTGTGGCATTGTCGATTAGGCCATATAAACTTGAAACGCTTAGAAAGACTTCAAAGGGAAGGAATTCTAGAACCATTTAACTTAGAGGATTATGGTAAATGCGAATCATGTTTACTTGGCAAAATGACAAAGCAACCTTTCTCTAAAGTTGGAGAAAGAGCAAATGAACTATTGGGTTTAATCCATACAGATGTATGTGGACCAATGAGTACAAATGCTAGAGGTGGTTTCAGCTACTTTATCACTTTCACTGATGACTTCAGTAGGTATGGTTATGTCTACCTAATGAAGCATAAGTCTGAATCCTTTGACAAATTCAAGGAATTTCAGAGTGAAGTAGAGAATCAATTAGGCAAGAAGATCAAGGCACTGCGGTCTGATAGAGGCGGTGAATATCTGAGCTATGAATTTGATGACCATCTGAAAGAATGTGGAATTCTATCAGAATTGACTCCTCCTGGAACACCACAATGGAACGGTGTGTCAGAACGGAGGAACAGAACCTTGCTAGACATGGTCAGGTCAATGATGGGTCAGGCCGAACTTCCATTAGAATTTTGGGGACATGCACTAAATACAGCTGCACTCACTATAAATAGAGCTCCGTCTAAAGCTGTCGAAAAGACTCCATACGAATTATGGTTTGGAAAGCCTCCAAATGTGTCTTTTCTTAAGATTTGGGGATGTGAAGTATACGTCAAACGATTAATTTCAGACAAACTTCATCCAAAATCTGACAAATGTATCCTTGTGGGCTATCCAAAGGAAACAAAGGGGTATTACTTCTACAATACATCTGAGAACAAAGTGTTTGTTGCTCGAGATGGTGTCTTTTTGGAGAAGGATCACATTTCCAAAATGACAAGTGGGAGAAAAGTAGACCTCGAAGAAATTCGAGTCGAACAACAAACTCTAGAGAATGCTCAAGATGACATTCAAGATGAAACTCAGAGATCTTTAGAAGAATCTGGTGAGAATCATGGTCAATCTAGAAATGTTACCCCGCGTAGATCGCAAAGATATAGATCTCAACCGGAAAGGTACTTGGGTATTTTGACGAACGAGAGCTATGACGTTCTATTACTTGAAAGTGATGAACCTGCGACTTACAAGCAAGCTATGACGAGCCCTAGCTCCAAGCAATGGCAAGAAGCCATGCAATCTGAATTAGACTCCATGTCTTAAAACCAAGTATGGGATTTGGTCGATTTGCCAGATGGCTACCAAGCCATTGGAAGCAAATGGGTTTTCAAACTGAAAAAGGACAAGGATGGGAAACTTGAAGTTTTCAAAGCTAGATTGGTTGCAAAAGGTTACAGGCAAGTCCACGGTGTGGATTACGATGAAACCTTTTCACCAGTTGCAATGCTAAAGTCTATTCGAATAATGTTAGCAATCGCTGCATATTACGATTACGAAATATGGCAGATGGATGTCAAAACTGCTTTCTTAAACGGCGTTTTAACAGAAACTGTGTTTATGACACAGCCTGAAGGTTTTGAGGATCCAAAGAATGCTAAAAAGGTATGCAAGCTAAAGAAGTCAATCTACGGATTGAAGCAGGCATCCAGGAGCTGGAATATACGTTTTGATGAAGCAGTCAGTGACTTTGGTTTCATCAAGAACGCGGACGAATCTTGTGTATACAAGAAGGTCAGTGGGAGCAAAATTGCTTTCCTAGTATTATATGTCGACGACATATTGCTTATCGGAAATGACATTCCTATGTTGAACTCTGTCAAGATTTGGCTTGGGAAATGTTTTTCGATGAAGGATCTAGGAGAAGCACAGTACATATTGGGCATCAAGATTTACAGAGATAGATCTAAAAAGATGATTGGACTTAGTCAAAGCACTTATATCAATAAGGTGCTTGATAGGTTCAAGATGGCGGACTCCAAGCGAGGCTACCTACCCATGTCTCATGGAATGACTCTAAGCAAGACTCAGTGCCCAAAAACACTTGATGAGCGTAGACGAATGAATGGGATTCCATATGCATCATTGATTGGTTCAATAATGTATGCTATGATATGTACACGCCCGGATGTTGCGTACGCACTCAGTGCTACGAGCAGATACCAGTCAGACCCAGGAGAGGCGCATTGGACTGCTGCCAAGAACATTCTGAAGTACCTGAAAAGGCACAAAGATGACTTCCTGGTCTATGGTGGAGATGATGAATTAATTGTTAAAGGCTATACGGACGCAAGTTTCCAAACCGACAAAGATGATTTCAGATCACAGTCTGGGTTTGTCTTCTGCCTCAACGGAGGAGCAGTAAGCTGGAAAAGTGCTAAGCAAAGCACCATTGCGGATTCTACAACTGAAGCGGAGTACATTGCTGCACATGAAGCAGCAAAGGAAGCTATATGGCTAAGGAAGTTCATAGGAGAACTTGGTGTAGTCCCCTCCATTAAAGGACCAATAGCCCTGTATTGTGATAATAACGGAGCTATTGCACAGGCAAAAGAGCCTAGACACCACCAGAGAGTCAAGCATGTACTTCGTAGATTTCACCTTCTACGAGAGTTCGTTGAAAGAAAAGAAGTCGAGATAAGCAAAATTGGAACTGATGACAACATATCAGATCCATTAACTAAACCTCTGCCGCAAGCGAAGCACAACTCGCACACTGCAGCTATGGGAATCAAGCATATTGGAGAATGGCTTTGATGTCTCTGTTTAATGTTTTAAAGTTTTAGAGTTTAAATCTTTGTAAAACATTATTGGTTAATCATTCACAATAAATGAAAGGAATTCATTTTTCCATTTAATTTGTGGTTTATTAAATGATGAGTCCCTTCAATTTGACGATATATTCAAGATAGACTGTCAGGACCAGTCCTGTGACTAAGAAATGTCTATCAAGTGAACTTGAATGTCAAAGGTTGAAAATGGTCCCTAATCGGAGTTTTCTATAAAATTGGACGCATAGAAAACGTTAGACGATTAGAATGCAAGATGACTAGTAGTTCTGTTTCTTGAACTATGTGGACATGGCAATGTCATAATCATTTGCATAGATACTTACTTTGGGAAGACTAGTATCGGACAAGACCTATGAAACTTTACTGTAAGAGATGAAAGTCTGTCATAAGTAAATTTCATTAAATTATTAGACACTAAATCCTCAATACCTGAGTGATTTGAGATTACTTGTTTGAGAACTGGTTGCTTTGACGTTGACCAACCGTCGCACCGTAAAAGGAGGCTATAAAGGCAACGCTCAGGTAATCACCTATCAAACGAAGTCTAATCTCAAGATCGCAAGATTGGGATTGTCCTCCCATAAATCGGGATGAGATGCTTAAAAGTTGTACAAGGCCACTCGGAGAGCTAGAAACTGTGAAATGCATGGCCGTGCTCGGATGAATCATAGGCTATGATTATCTGTTTATTTGATCAGTTGAACTCTGAAACCGAGGAACGCCTCTGGACATAATAAGGATGACAACTCTTACCTTATGTTCAAGAGCAAGCATCGAGCGACAAAGGAATTAGGAAATGCACACTTGTCCCTAAGGACAAGTGGGAGACTGAAGGAAATAATGCCCTTGGTCCAAGTATGCATTCTATGTTAAGTCTAATAAATGCGGTTCAGTATTAATTAACAAGTTAATAATTCAGTGAGATCAAGTGAGCTGAATGCCTAGCTAGAGGCCGCTTCAGTTCAAGTGGAATTAATGATATTAATCCACAGCTTACTCTTGACTGAACCCGTAGGGTCACACAAATAGTACGTAAACGGATCAAGTATTTAATGGCATTAAATACTCCATCTATGAATATTCGGAACCGACGGATCTTGGTTTCAGTGGGAGCTAAGATCGTCACAGGCAAGAAATGAATACTCCGGAAACGATGATATTGCCGGAAACGGAAATATGGATCGTATCGGAAATATGAATATTATCCAAGTCGTAGATGTTGCCGGAAACGGAAACATGGTACGTATCGGAAAATATTATTGGAAATGGAAATATTACCAGAATCGGAAATATTGCCGGAAACGGAAATATTGTCAGAATCGGAAATATTACCGGAATCGGAAAATAATTCCGGAAACGGAAATGTTAAATATTTGTTCGAAACGGAAATTAATTCCGGAATCGGAAATATTAAATATTGTTCGTATCGGAAATAAATTCCGGAACTGGAAATTTAATCGGAAGCGTATCGTACGAATTAGCATCGGACGAGGCCTGCCGGACGAAGGCCCAGCACGAAGCCGGGCCATCGCCCAGCAAGCACGCGCGCCACAAGCCCAGCCAAGGCAGCGCCCAGGCCTACCGCAAGGCAGGCCCAGCGCGCGCCAAGGCCACGGATGCGTGGGCCGCGCTGCGTGGGCTGCTGCTCGCACGCGCATGGGCAGCCCTTGTGGCTGCCGTGTGTGTGTGAGTTTGTGCTCATGCGTGATTCCTAAATCTACAAGAGTTAGTGTATGATTAAATTCCTATTCCTAATTGGATAAATTAATTAAATAGAATTCATGTAGGATTCTAATTTCAATTAATTCGTATCCTACTAGGATTACGATTCCTTTTCCATAACTCTATAAATAAAGGCCTAGGGGTCATTATTTACATACAAGTTTTAAGTATTCAAAACTAAGATTTTTAAGCAGAAAAATCAGCCAATATTCTTGCCTACCTAACCGAAAATATTAGAACCTTAAGGGCGATTCTAGTTGGTCAATCTTAAGGCGGATCCGGACGTGCTGTGGACTATCTACGGAGGGACGACACTTGGAGTCCTAAAGACTTGTTCTTGTTCGGTTCGGGCGCAGCTAGGGAAGGCACGCAACAAAGAGTATGCATCTAAACTATGCTAAATGATTATGTGTAAATAATATGTTTTCCTGGGTTTATGGTTTTTTCCGCATGATTTATGAATTGTCATATGTATCATAACCTAACACATAAAACCTTAGTGAATATCCTAGTTGGTTGAACCTAAGGCGGATCCGAACGTGATGTGAACTATCTACGGAGGGGGGACACTTGGAGCTCTAAAGACATGTTCTTGTTCAGTTCGGGAGCAGTTAGGGAAGACACACATCACATTTTATGTACTCTAAATTATGCTAATTGACAATGTGAGAATTAATTTGAATTCCTGGCTTTATGGTTTTTTCGCATGGATTATATTGTTTATATTGTTCATAACCTAAAGTGGTATCACAAGTCTCTAATTAGTTCCACAATCAGTTATAGTTAACATGGATTAAATTTTATAAATTTGCAATGAATTAAAAGGGTGATTAATTTCGTGATTGTAATTGATTGCAAATTCGTGCGATTATTTGATTATATGTTCGCAGGATTTTCGGCAGTTTTGTCAATAATGATCGAAATCTTATGTTTTTATAGTGAATTTCGCATGTAAATGACGTTATAAAATTTTGACAAAAATCAAAGATTTGATGCCGAACCCAGAATTCCCAAATCCGAAGCCTAATTAATTATGATTAATCAAAGATTTTAATTATACAACCTAATTCGTAATTATATTTAATTTGTTGAATTTCAAATAATTTAGAATTTTGATTTTCATAATTAATTGATAATTTAATTAGGATCCTATGATTAAAAACCACCATAAAATTTTTTAAGTTGAAAATTTTTAAAATTTTATGATCTAGATTTTAATCCCTAAGAATACATGTAATCGAAAATTAATTAGATTAATAAAATTTCGATTTTCGTCTGAATTTAGTGAAATTAATATGGATTATTAATTTGTCATTAAATTTAATTATAAAAGTTTTGATTTTTATGAATCGTTCACAATCTTGCACGCACGAAGCAATGGAAGCTAAGTGTTACCCTTAAGGAGTGTTGAATGGTGCGGGCATGCGACGGCGAGCAAGGGAGCTCGTCGCCCATGCGGTACTAAGCAGCGAGCAAGGCACGAGCATGCGCGCGCGGGCTCAGGGCTTGTGAGGTGTGTGCTGTGTGAGTGATCGAGCAAGGGGACGAGCATCAAGCGCAAGGAAAGAGGCAAGGCGAGCAGCACGCTGAGCAAGGGAGCTCGCGTGCCACTGCGCCTAGCCCACTGCCCATCGCACATGGGAGCAAGCACATCGTGCAGGCTGCTGCGTTGCTCGCTGCAATGCACCACGGCCATCGAACGTAGCAGGCCATGGGCGCTGCACTCGTGCACGCGGCCCATGGGCGCTGCTACTACAAGGATTCGATGGGGCATAGGTGTTAGGTTATGATACATATGACAATTCATAAATCATGCGGAAAAACCATTTAGCCAGGAATACATATTATTTACACATAATCATATAGCATAGTTTAGATGCATACTCTTTGTTGCGTGCCTTCCCTAGCTGCGCCCGAACCGAACAAGAACAAGTCTTTAGGACTCCAAGTGTCGTCCCTCCGTAGATAGTCCAAAGCACGTCCGGATCCGCCTTAAGATTGACCAACTAGAATCGCCCTTAAGGTACTAATAATTTCGGCACTTTTAGGCAAGATATGTGACTGAAATTTTCTCTCAAAAATTCACTTTGAATACTTGAAAAACTCGTTATAAATTGTGAACCCAGGCCACATATTTATAGGGGTATGGAAAGAGAATTGGAATCCTACTAGGATACGAATTAATTAAATTAGAATCCTAGTGAAACTCTTATTTAATTAATTTATCAAATAGGATTAGGAATTTAATCATTAAACGAATCCTGTACGTTTTCGGTTTCGTATGTGAACACAAACACTCACGCACGCATAGCAGCCCACGAGGGGCGCCATGCGCGCGCGCGCACAGCCCGAGCAACGCAGCCCACGACTGCCGCAGCCTTGGGCGCGCGCTGGGCCTGCCTTGCGGTGGGCCTGGCGCAGCCTTGGGCTGGCGTGTTGTGGCGCGCGTTTCCCTTGCTGGACGTGGGCCTGGCTTCGTGCTGGGCCTTCGTCTAGCAAGCTCGTCCGATGCTAATTCGTACGACGCGCTTCCGATTAATTTTCCGATTCCGGAATTCATTTCCGATACGAACAATATTTAACATTTCCGATTCCGGAATTAATTTCCGTTTCGAAGAAATATTTAATATTTCCGTTTCCGGAATTATTTTCCGATTCCGATAATATTTCCGATTCAGACAATATTTCCGTTTCCGGCAATATTTCCGATTCCGGCAATATTTCTATTTCCGATAATATTTTCCGATACGTACCATGTTTCCATTTCCGGCAACATCTACGACTTGGATAATATTTATATTTCCGATACGATCCATATTTCCGTTTCCGGCAATATCATCGTTTCCGGAGTATTCTTTTCTTGCCTGTGACGATCTCAGCTCCCACTGAAACCAAGATCCGTCGATTCCGAATATCCATAGATGGAGTATTTAATGCCATTAAATACTTGATCCGTTTACGTACTATTTGTGTGACCCTACGGGTTCAGTCAAGAGTAAGTTGTGGATTAATATCATTAATTCCACTTGAACTGAAGCGGCCTCTAGCTAGGCATTCAGCTCACTTGATCTCACTGAATTATTAACTTGTTAATTAATACTGAACCGCATTTATTAGACTTAACATTGAATGCATACTTGGACCAAGGGCATTATTTCCTTCAGTCTCCCACTTGTCCTTAGGGACAAGTGTGCATTTCCTAATTCCTTTGTCGCTCGATGCTTGCTCTTGAACATAAGGTAAGAGTTGTCATCCTTATTATGTCCAGAGTTGTTCCTCGGTTTCAGAGTTCAACTGATCAAATAAACAGATAATCATAGCCTATGATTCATCCGAGCACGGCCATGCATTTCACAGTTTCTAGCTCTTCGAGTGGCCTTGTACAACTTTTAAGCATCTTATCCCGATTTATGGGAGGACAATCCCAATCTTGCGATCTTGAGATTAGACTTCGTTTGATAGGTGATTACCTGAGCGTTGCCTTTATAGCCTCCTTTTATGGTGCGACGGTTGGTCAACGTCAAAGTAACCAGTTCTCAAACAAGCAATCTCAAATCACTCAGGTATTGAGGATTTAGTGTCTAATAATTTTAATGAAATTTACTTATGACAGATTTTCATCTCTTACAGTAAAGTTTCATAGGTCTTGTCCGATACTAGTCTTCACAAAGTAAGTATCTATGTAAATGATTATGACATTGCCATGTCCACATAGTTCAAGAAACAGAACTACTAGTCATCTTGCATTCTAGTCGTCTAACATTTTCTATGCGTCCAATTTTATAGAAAACTCCGACTAGGGACCATTTTCAACCTTTGACATTCAAGTTCACTTGATAGACATTTCTTAGTCACAGGACTGGTCCTGACAGTCTATCTTGAATATATCGTCAAATTGAAGGGACTCATCATTTAATAAACCACAAATTAAATGAAAAAATGAATTCTTTTCATTTATTGTGAATGATTAACCAATAATGTTTTACAAAGATTTAAACTCTAAAACTTTAAAACATTAAACAGAGACATCAAAGCCATTCTCCAATATGCTTGATTCCCATAGCTGCAGTGTGCGAGTTGTGCTTCGCTTGCGGCAGAGGTTTAGTTAATGGATCTGATATGTTGTCATCAGTTCCAATTTTGCTTATCTCGACTTCTTTTCTTTCAACGAACTCTCGTAGAAGGTGAAATCTACGAAGTACATGCTTGATTCTCTGGTGGTGTCTAGGCTTCTTTGCCTGTGCAATAGCTCCGTTATTATCACAATACAGGGCTATTGGTCCTTTAATGGAGGGGACTACACCAAGTTCACCTATGAACTTCCTTAGCCATATAGCTTCCTTTGCTGCTTCATGTGCAGCAATGTACTCCGCTTCAGTTGTAGAATCCGCAATGGTGCTTTGCTTAGCACTTTTCCAGCTTACTGCTCCTCCGTTGAGGCAGAAGACAAACCCAGACTGTGATCTGAAATCATCTTTGTCGGTTTGGAAACTTGCGTCCGTATAGCCTTTAACAATTAATTCATCATCTCCACCATAGACCAGGAAGTCATCTTTGTGCCTTTTCAGGTACTTTAGAATATTCTTGGCAGCAGTCCAATGCGCCTCTCCTGGGTCTGACTGGTATCTGCTCGTAGCACTGAGTGCGTACGCAACATCCGGGCGTGTACATATCATAGCATACATTATTGAACCAATCAATGATGCATATGGAATCCCATTCATTCGTCTACGCTCATCAAGTGTTTTTGGGCACTGATTCTTGCTTAGAGTCATTCCATGAGACATGGGTAGGTAACCTCGCTTGGAGTCCGCCATCTTGAACCTATCAAGCACCTTATTGATATAAGTGCTTTGACTAAGTCCAATCATCTTTTTAGATCTATCTCTGTAAATCTTGATGCCCAATATGTACTGTGCTTCTCCTAGATCTTTCATCGAAAAACATTTCCCAAGCCAAATCTTGACAGAGTTCAACATAGGAATATCATTTCCGATAAGTAATATGTCGTCGACATATAATACTAGGAAAGAAATTTTGCTCCCACTGACCTTCTTGTATACACAAGATTCGTCTGCGTTTTTGATGAAACCAAAGTCACTGACTGCTTCATCAAAACGTATATTCCAGCTCCTGGATGCCTGCTTCAATCCGTAGATTGACTTCTTTAGCTTGCATACCTTTTTAGCATTCTTTGGATCCTCAAAACCTTCAGGCTGTGTCATAAATACAGTTTCTGTTAAAACGCCGTTTAAGAAAGCAGTTTTGACATCCATCTGCCATATTTCGTAATCGTAATATGCAGCGATTGCTAACATTATCCGAATAGACTTTAGCATTGCAACTGGTGAAAAGGTTTCATCGTAATCCACACCGTGGACTTGCCTGTAACCTTTTGCAACCAATCTAGCTTTGAAAACTTCAAGTTTCCCATCCTTGTCCTTTTTCAGTTTGAAAACCCATTTGCTTCCAATGGCTTGGTAGCCATCTGGCAAATCGACCAAATCCCATACTTGGTTTTCAGACATGGAGTCTAATTCAGATTGCATGGCTTCTTGCCATTGCTTGGAGCTAGGGCTCGTCATAGCTTGTTTGTAAGTCGCAGGTTCATCACTTTCAAGTAATAGAACGTCATATCTCTCGTTCGTCAAAATACCTAAGTACCTTTCCGGTTGAGATCTATATCTTTGCGATCTACGCGGGGTAACATTTCTAGTTTGACCATGATCTCTGAGTTTCATCCTGAATGTCATCTTGAGCATTCTCTAGAGTTTGTTGTTCGACTCGAATTTCTTCGAGGTCTACTTTTCTCCCACTTGTCATTTTGGAAATGTGATCTTTCTCCAAAAAGACACCATCTCGAGCAACAAACACCTTGTTCTCAGATGTATTGTAGAAGTAATACCCCTTTGTTTCCTTTGGATAGCCCACAAGGATACATTTGTCAGATTTTGGATGAAGTTTGTCTGAAATTAATCGTTTGACGTATACTTCACATCCCCAAATCTTAAGAAAAGACACATTTGGAGGCTTTCCAAACCATAATTCATATGGAGTCTTTTCGACAGCTTTAGACGGAGCTCTATTTATAGTGAGTGCAGCTGTATTTAGTGCATGTCCCCAAAATTCTAATGGAAGTTTGGCCTGACCCATCATTGACCTGACCATGTCTAGCAAGGTTCTGTTCCTCCGTTCCGACACACCGTTCCATTGTGGTGTTCCTGGAGGAGTCAATTCTGATAGAATTCCACATTCTTTCAGATGGTCATCAAATTCATAGCTCAGATATTCACCGCCTCTATCCGACCGCAGTGCCTTAATCTTCTTGCCTAATTGATTCTCTACTTCACTCTGAAATTCCTTGAATTTGTCAAAGGATTCAGACTTATGCTTCATTAGGTAGACATAACCATATCTACTGAAGTCATCAGTGAAAGTGATAAAGTAGCTGAAACCACCTCTAGCATTTGTACTCATTGGTCCACATACATCTGTATGGATTAAACCCAATAGTTCATTTGTTCTTTCTCCAACTTTAGAGAAAGGTTGCTTTGTCATTTTGCCAAGTAAACATGATTCGCATTTACCATAATCCTCTAAGTCAAATGGTTCTAGAATTCCTTCCTTTTGAAGTCTTTCTAAGCGTTTCAAGTTTATATGGCCTAATCGACAATGCCACAGATAGGTGAGACCTGAATCATCCTTTTTGGCCTTTTTGGTATTTATGTTATATACTTGTTTGTCATGATCTAATAAATAAAGTCCATTGACTAATCTAGCAGATCCATAAAACATCTCTTTAAAATAAAACGAACAACTATTGTCTTTTATTAAAAAGGAAAATCCCTTAGCATCTAAGCAAGAAACTGAAATGATGTTTTTAGTAAGACTTGGAACATGGAAACATTCTTCCAGTTCCAAAACTAGCCCGGAGGGCAACGACAAATAGTAAGTTCCTACAGCTAATGCAGCAATCCGTGCTCCATTTCCCACTCGTAGGTTGACTTCACCCTTGCTTAACTTTCTACTTCTTCTTAGTCCCT
This sequence comes from Spinacia oleracea, assembly GCF_020520425.1. NCBI lineage: Eukaryota > Viridiplantae > Streptophyta > Magnoliopsida > Caryophyllales > Amaranthaceae > Spinacia > Spinacia oleracea. The sequence goes on from NC_079492.1 coordinate 66,422,237, forward strand.
GTGAATTGGAACATAAGTGTGAGCCACAACCTGTATCTAATACCCAAGAAGTTGAATTAGCAAGTATACAGTCTATAACGAAAATACCTGAAGATGGAACGACTGTTCCGTTCTTCTGATCTTCCTTTAGCTTCAAGCAATCTCTCTTCCAATGCCCCTTCTTCTTGCAGTAGAAGCATTCGGATTCAGAAGTGGGTTGACTGACCTTCCTCTTTACAGATTTGGCGCCAGTTTGCTTAGTTGGGCTGGCCTTGTTGCCACCTTTCTTAGCATTCCTCTTCTTTCCAGATTTCTTGAACTTGCCCCCACGCACCATAAGCACATCCTGCTTATCACTTTTGAGCGTCTTTTCAGCGGTCTTCAGCATACCGTGAAGCTCAGTGAGCGTTTTGTCCAGACTATTCATACTGTAGTTCAGTTTGAACTGATCATACCCGCTATGAAGAGAATGGAGGATGGTGTCTATAGCCATTTCCTGAGAAAATTGCTGATCCAGCCGACTCATATTCTCAATGAGTCCAATCATTTTGAGAACATGTGGACTTACGGGCTCGCCTTTCTTAAGCTTGGTCTCAAGAATTTGCCTATGAGTTTCGAATCTTTCGACTCGAGCCAGATCTTGGAACATGTTCTTCAACTCACTGATGATTGTGAAAGCATCTGAGTTGATGAACGTTTTCTGCAGATCCGCACTCATGGTGGCGAGCATTAGACATTTCACATCCTTGTTGGCATCAATCCAACGATTGAGGGCTGCCTGAGTGACCCCGTCGCCTGCGGCTTCGGGCATCGCCTCTTCTAGGACATACTCCTTTTCTTCCTGCATAAGAACTATTTGCAAGTTCCTTTGCCAGTCAAGGAAGTTTTTCCCGTTCAACTTCTCCTTTTCGAGAATTGATCGAATGTTGAATGAATTGTTATTTGCCATATTAAAAACTACAATTGAAAAGAATAAACAAATAAATAACCATTCACAGTTTCTCTTAATAAACTTAAATTCTAGCATACATGCATAATTCAATGTTTATTAAGCATTTTATTCAAGTTATGTGTTCCGGCAGGTGTGAATAAAATGATTCCAAGATCCTAAAATCATTGAAGAACTAAGCACAGTTTGTCGACTTAATCCTAAAACATCTTAGGTAAGCAAAAGCCTTTTGCTAATAGTCTAGAAACTATTCTTGGTTGATAGGTACGTCTAAGAACTTATTAGGTAAACCTATCGATTTTGCCACGACATAAAAGGACTCCTTACTTATATCGTTGAGTTTCACCAAAACTAACATGTATCACAATTATTTGTGTACCTTGCTTCTTTAGGACCAATAAGTAACACCTCGCTGAGCGAAAACTATTACTAGATTGAAGTAAAGGATATCCAAGCAAGTGTATATTTTGGCATGGCACCTTATAACTCAATTTTTAAGTTTGGAACTTAAGGCTCTTACTATGTTGGTTAGATTTTAAGTGAACTAAAATCCTTAATCATGCAACATAATCAAGCTTTTGATCTCATGCATTTGAAGACATATTTAAAAGCAATAAATAACTTAAAACATGCATAAGATAAATGTGATCTAGTATGGCCGGACTTCATCTTGAAGCTTTAACTTCAAAGTCCGTCTTGAAAATCTCCGTGGGAGGCACCATTTTCTTCAAATAGGATAAGCTATAATTAAAACTAATTACAACTATTTGATGGTACGCAGACCATATTTGAATTGAAAAACAACTTTGGTACTTTAGACCAATTACATTCAAATAAATGGTACGCAGACCATATTTTCTATCCTATTTGGGCCATACTAGTCACTTCATAACCTGCAAAACAGTACATATACAATATATACCATTCACCCATTCATTATCATGAATGGCCCACATAGCTGGTTAGTAAAACACATTATGCATCACGTAAACATTTGCAGCAATTAATCAAGGGCACCAATAATCTACCAATTATTCAGTCCTTATTAATTCTAATCAAGTTGTTTTAACCTTAAGGATTTGTAGACCTAATCAAGAGTTTATGACTAAAAAGGGCTCCCACTCAAACCAATAAATTCATATGCTTTACTAATTTTAAACATAAAAATGTATTTCTAGTCTAACCGGAAACATACAAATTTAATTAAAATTTAAAGCTCATATAAATTTATAATGGAATCCAAAAGTTTAATTTAATTTCAGTCGTATTTAAATTAATTCATGATTTTAATTTTAGTAAAATAATTAGAATAAATAAAATTTATTATAATTAAAATATTCAAAATTAAAATCCAAGAAAATAATTTAAATTATTAATTTTAAAATTAATTAAAATTACATAAACTGAAAATTTCAAATTAAACATTCAAAACGATCTAATCGCAACGCAAACACCCTACGCATCGCACGCCCATGGGCCACACGCACACAACCATTGCTGGCCATGTGCGCGCAGCCCATGCGCTGCGTCGCATAGCTGCTGCTTCTACCCTTCGCAAGCCATCGCGCGAGCTGGTGCTCGCTGCGCGCGCGCCAGCGCTCGATGCACGCGAGCCATCGCTCGCTGCATTCGCTCGCCAACGCTTGCTGCATGCGAGCCAGGGCTCGGTGTGCGCGCTCGCCAGCGCTCGCTGTGCGCGCTCGCTAGCGCTCGCTTGGTGCGAGCCAGCGCTCGCTGCGCGCGGCATCGACGCTGGGCGCAGCACTCTTGGCACGCGAGCTTGCGCTCGCTGCGCGCGAGGCTGCGCGCGCTTGCGCGAGGCAGTGCGCGTTGTGGCGCAGCTCGCTTGCTGCCCACACGCGACTGCCGTGCCTTGCCTTTGCCCATGCCCATTCGTCCATTGCTCATAGCCCACGACACAAGGCAGGGCTGCTGCCTTGTGCTCGTGCACCATGGCCTTGCTCATTGCATTCGTGCCGCATGGGCGACGAGCTCCCTTGCTCGTCGTCGCATTCCCGCACTATACAACACCCCTTAAGGGTAACACGTAGCGTCCATTGCTTTGTGCGTGCAAGTTATATGAACGAATCGCATAAAATTTAAAAATTTATACTTAAAATTAATGACAAATTAATAAATAATATTAATTTCATAATTTTAGGGCGAAAAATCGAAAATTTATTATTCAATTGATTTCCGATTAACATGGATTCAAGCCTAGGTCATAAAAATTTAAAATTTATCATAAATTTACAATTTTTATGGTGGTTTTTAATCATAAGTATCTAATTAAATTATAATTAATTATGAAAATCAAATTAATTCTAAATTATTCTAATTTTCAACAAATTCATCATAATTACAAATTAGATTGCATAATTAACAAGGCTAGGCATTCAAACTTGTTAAACATATACAGTAGGTCAATCAAAAATTCAAGATTTATCAACAAGAATCGCAAATATTTAATTTAACATCTTAAATTTACGAAATTTTGCATTCGAAAAACTAAAACCTTCGAAAAGTCATAGTTAGGCTTCGAATTTGAGAATTCTGGGTTCGGCAGAAAAAAACTATTTTTGTAAAAATTTTAGAATGCGTTTTACATGCGGAATTGACACAAAAATCACTCGATTTGGATGAGTAACGAAGAAACTGCCGAAAAACTGCGTACGTATAATTAAATAAACGCAATTTGCAATTAATTAACAATTACGAAAATTAATCACCCCTTTTAATTCTTGCAAATTTGTAATATTTAACCATGTTCATGCAATTTAGATTATGAAAATAATAAGAGGCTCTGATACCACTGTTAGGTTATGATACATATGACAATTCATAAATCATGCGGAAAAACCATTTAGCCAGGAATACATATTATTTACACATAATCATATAGCATAGTTTAGATGCATACTCTTTGTTGCGTGCCTTCCCTAGCTGCGCCCGAACCGAACAAGAACAAGTCTTTAGGACTCCAAGTGTCGTCCCTCCGTAGATAGTCCAAAGCACGTCCGGATCCGCCTTAAGATTGACCAACTAGAATCGCCCTTAAGGTACTAATAATTTCGGCACTTTTAGGCAAGATATGTGACTGAAATTTTCTCTCAAAAATTCACTTTGAATACTTGAAAAACTCGTTATAAATTGTGAACCCAGGCCACATATTTATAGGGGTATGGAAAGAGAATTGGAATCCTACTAGGATACGAATTAATTAAATTAGAATCCTAGTGAAACTCTTATTTAATTAATTTATCAAATAGGATTAGGAATTTAATCATTAAACGAATCCTGTACGTTTTCGGTTTCGTATGTGAACACAAACACTCACGCACGCATAGCAGCCCACGAGGGGCGCCATGCGCGCGCGCGCACAGCCCGAGCAACGCAGCCCACGACTGCCGCAGCCTTGGGCGCGCGCTGGGCCTGCCTTGCGGTGGGCCTGGCGCAGCCTTGGGCTGGCGTGTTGTGGCGCGCGTTTCCCTTGCTGGACGTGGGCCTGGCTTCGTGCTGGGCCTTCGTCTAGCAAGCTCGTCCGATGCTAATTCGTACGACGCGCTTCCGATTAATTTTCCGATTCCGGAATTCATTTCCGATACGAACAATATTTAACATTTCCGATTCCGGAATTAATTTCCGTTTCGAAGAAATATTTAATATTTCCGTTTCCGGAATTATTTTCCGATTCCGATAATATTTCCGATTCAGACAATATTTCCGTTTCCGGCAATATTTCCGATTCCGGCAATATTTCTATTTCCGATAATATTTTCCGATACGTACCATGTTTCCATTTCCGGCAACATCTACGACTTGGATAATATTTATATTTCCGATACGATCCATATTTCCGTTTCCGGCAATATCATCGTTTCCGGAGTATTCTTTTCTTGCCTGTGACGATCTCAGCTCCCACTGAAACCAAGATCCGTCGATTCCGAATATCCATAGATGGAGTATTTAATGCCATTAAATACTTGATCCGTTTACGTACTATTTGTGTGACCCTACGGGTGCAGTCAAGAGTAAGCTGTGGATTAATATCATTAATTCCACTTGAACTGAAGCGGCCTCTAGCTAGGCATTCAGCTCACTTGATCTCACTGAATTATTAACTTGTTAATTAATACTGAACCGCATTTATTAGACTTAACATTGAATGCATACTTGGACCAAGGGCATTATTTCCTTCAATAGGCTTAGGCCTATGGCCTTGTCTTAGCCCGTTGGTTCGTTTTGATTTTTCCGTTGAACAACGACTTTACTTAATTTAATTTTGTAATTCTAATTTTCTCGGAATTTAATTTTGTTAATTTAATTATTATAATTTATTTTATACTAATTAATTAATAAAATTAAAACCTTGGTAAAATTACAATTAATTAATTTTAATCAACTGAAAAATAATTAAGGGATTTAAAATTATTTTATGTGAGCTTTAAATGTTAATTAAATGTGTAAGTTTCCTGTTGGACTAGGAAATACAATTTTATGTTTAAAATTAGTAAAGCATGTAAATTGTTGGTTTTAGTGGGAGCTTTTAGTCATTAAACTCTTGATTAGGTCTTTATTAATTTAAGGTTAAAACAATTCGATTAGAACTAATAAGGTTGAATAATTTGTAGATTGTTGGAACCTTTAATTACTTGCTGCAAATGTTTAAGTGATGCATATTTTTCTGCTAACTTGCTAAGTGGGCCATTCATTGATAAATGAATGGATGAATGGTATATTGTAAATGTAATGTTTTACAGGTTGCGGAAAGTGACTATATAGTATGGCCCAAATAGGATAGTAAATATGGTCTGCGTACCATTAATTTGAATGTAAAATTGGTCTAATGCACCAAAGTTTTTATTTAAATATGGTATGCGAACCATCAATTAGTTGTAATTAGTTTAATTATATCATATCCTATTTGAAGAAAATGGCACCTCCCATGGTGAAATTAAAGACGGAGTTTCCAATCCATTTTCAAGACGGAGTTTGAAGTTGAAGCTTCAAGATGAAGTCGGGCCATACTAGATCACATTTAAATCTTATGCATGTTTAAGATATTTATTGCTTTAAATATGTCTTGATATTATGCATGAGATTGTGGCTTAATTATGTTGCAATGATTAAGGATTTTAGTTCACTTAAAATCTAACCAACATAGTAAGAGCCCTAAGTTCCAAACTTTAAAGTTGAGTTAAAAGGTGCCATTCCAAAATAACACTTACTTGGATAACCTGAATTTACATCAATCTAGTAATAGTTTTTCGCCATAGCGAGGTGTTACTTATTGATTCTAAAGGGGTAAGGTATATATTAGTTGTGAGTACATGTTAGTTTTGGTTGAACTCGACGATATAAGTAAGGAGTCCTTTTATGTTGTGGCAAATGGGATAGGTTTACCTAATAAGTTCTTAGACGTACCTATCAACCAAGAGTAGTTTCTAGACTATTAGCAAAGGATTTGCTTACCTAAAATATTTTAGAATTGAGTCAAAATACATAATGTGCTTAATTCTTCAATGATTTTAAGGATCTTGGATTCATTTTATTCACACCTTTCGAAACACAAAAACTCGAATAAAATGCTTAATAAATTTTGAATTATGCATGTATGTTAGAATTTAAGTTTATTAAGAGCATGTATGAATGATTATTTATTTGTTTATTCTTTTCAATTGTAGTTTTAACTATGGCAAACAACAATCAAAACATCATTAAGGGTTCCAAACTTATGATCAAGTTGAACCTTTTTCTTGAATGGGAAGGGAAACTAGTAGAAGTGGTCAAAATCAATGGCATTAGTATGCAGTGTTCTACCCCATGCCAAGCTATTATGCAAGAGACATTACTCCTGAAAGACACGCCGTCTGGGATGCGGATCTGAAGAAGGTCATGTGTAATACCCTGAACTTTTGGGGTTTTTTTAAAAATAATTTTTTTTTTGGTAATTTAAATTGATTTATGAAATCAGGTTAATGATTTTATGATTTTGGTTAAATATATTTATAAAAAATTGATTTTGAAATTTTATATATTTAATTAATTTTCTGAAATTATATTATGTTTTTTTAATAAGCTAATTATGCCCTAATTAACCTAACCTACAAATTGAAGGAAATATGTCCTTCACCCAAGGTGCATTAAGTCTAATACCAAGGTTCAGATTAATTGCGAACAATTAATTCAGTGAGATCAAGTGACCGGAACAGCTAGCTGGAGCAATGCTTCCGATCAGTGAGTTCTAATGAATATTAAGCTCACAACTTACTCTTGACTGAACCTACAAGGTCACACCAATGGCACGTAACAGATCACCGGATTAAATGAATCGGAAATTCATTTAATAGCTTTTCGGGAATTAGTTTTACAAAACGTATTATACTATACGACCTTGCATCGGAATCGTATATCGTATCGCGAATATTCGTAAGCTGGGCGAAACGAATAAATCGTATCGTACGACGATGAGTCATCGTATACGAAACGATAAATAATATCCGAAACGATATTAAGTCGCAAATACGAAGAGCAGCCCACGAGCCGAATGCACGAAGCATTCGAGGCTCATGGGCGCATGGTACGCTAGCAACACAAGCACAACAACGTTGGCCCAAAGCCGAGAGGCTGCGCGTGCGCGCGCGGGCCAAGACGACAACGCAACAGCAACAACGCGCGGCCCATGGCCCAGCTGGCTGCGTGCTCGCGTGTGTGTGTGTCGCGTGGGCTTGCTGGCTGGTCGTGGCCTTATTGGCTTGGCCGGTTAGTAGGTTATTCTAATAACCTACACACCCAAGTTTTCCTAACACAATTCAATCACTACTCTAACCCTAGAGACTCAGAGAACCCTAATTCTCTCTGTGCCTCCAAACCAAGTTCTTCCTAAAAGCAAACACTCTTGATCGATTGTCTAAGCTACGATTATCAAGACGGATCTGATCGTGTCGGTGAACCAAGTAGAGGAACGACAAGTGGAGTTCTAAGTTCGTGTTCGTTGATAGATTACTAGGGAAAACACGCTTCAAACGTAAGTATGCTTGATCTGTGCTTTATACATGTTTCCTGGCTTTGGGGATTGTTTCCGCACATGTTATTATGTTTAACTGTATTCCCCTACAGTGGTATCATGAGCCTTATGTATTCAAAGCATAGTTTAACATGATTTATTTGTTTTTGCTGTTGTCGAATTTTTGGGAATTTTTGTTGAATTTTCGGATTTATTATGGATTATTGGATGAATTGCGTAATAAGGTCTGATTTCAAAAAGATTCGGTTTTTCGACTTTTCAAACCCTAATCTGATTGAAAACGATTTTCTAAGATCAACTCTTGTGAACGAAATTGCAAAAACAGGCCTCGAAGTGTCGCTTTTTGGGCGTTGTTGTTAATTTTTTATTAAAAATTAAAAGTATCGGAAAGTAATTCAATTAAAAGGTCAACCTAAACAACTCGGAATTGCTTGGAATTTTGACACGAAGTCACTGCTTACGTTTGAAGCGTGTTTTCCATAAATCTGTCAACGAACACGAACTTAGAACTCCACTTGTCGTTCCTCTACTTGGTTCACCGACACGATCAGATCCGTCTTGATTATCGTAGCTTAGACAATCGATCAAGATTGTTTGCTTTTGGGAAGAACTCACTTTGGAGGCACAGAGAGAATTAGGGTTCTCTGAGTCTCTAGGGTTTGAGTGTGTATTGAATTGTGTGTTGGAAAATATAATTAACCTATTGTATTAATGATGTAACCGGCCAAGAATAACAAGCCTTGACTGGCCACACACACGAGCACATGGACCACAGCCCGCCGCCCAGCAACACACACTGCAGGCCGAAGCCAACAGAGCGCGCACGCCGAGCAGCTGGGCCATGGGCCTGCTCGCTCGTCGCTTGTGTTGCTAGTGCTGCTGTTGCGTGCTCGCGCCCAAACGTGGACTAGGTTCTCGCCTTTGCTCGCGAGCTTGCTGGCTCGTTGGGCCTTGCACGCTTGCGTGCTTGGCTCGACGGGCCGGCAACTCCGATGCCTTCGTATTCGCGTTTAATATCTTTCCGATATTATTTATCGTTTCGTATACGACGAATCACCGTCGTACGATACGATTTATTCGTGTCGCCCAGCTTACGAATATTCGCGATACGATATACGATTCCGATGCAAGGTCGTATCGTATAATACATTTTCCATTTAATCCGGTGATCTGTTACATGTCATTGGTGTGACCTTGTAGGTTCAGTCAAGAGTAAGCTGTGAGTTTAATATTCATTAGAATTCACTGATCGGAAGCATTGCTCCAGCTAACTGTTCCGATCACTTGATCTCACTGAATTAATTGTTCGCAATTAATTTGAACCTTGGTATTAGACTTAATGCACCTTGGGTGAAAGACATATTTCCTTCAGTCTCCCACTTGTCATTCAGACAAGTGCGCATTCACATTCCTTTGTCACTTAGTGTTACTTACTGAACATAAGGTAAGATCCAAGCCATCCTTATTAGGTCCAGAAGTGTTTCTCGGATTACAGAGCTCAACTGTTAAACTTTTGCAGAAGGTTAAGCCTTAACCATTCTGAGCACGGCCATGCATTTTACAGTATCTAACTCTCCGAGAGGCCTTGTTACACAACATCACCATATCCTATCAAAGATAGGAGGACAATCCATTCTTGCAATCTATGAACACTCACTTTGATTCATATATAGTATGCCCAATAACTGCTTTTATAGCCTCCTTTTACGGTGCGACGTTTAGCTAGCATCAAAGCGAACTAATTCTCAAACATGCAGACATAATTTCTCTTGTTCTGAGGAACGGTTTCTAATCACCATTAATGAGAACTACCTATGACATGACTTTAATCTCTTAAAGTGTTCTCATGGTCAATCCGATACAAGATCCAATAAGTATCTATGCAAAAGATTCTGACATCCAGTCACTCTAGTTCAAGAAACATAACTAAGTAATCTACTTGCAATCTAATCTTCATTAGTCATTGGTCGTCCACCTTTCAATGACCTGGATTAGGGATCCTTTATGACTTCAATATTCAAGTTCACTTATGGGTGTTTCTTTGTCGAAGAATCCATCTTGACATCCCATTTGAATGATTTGAATCACATGGACTTATCATTTAATTCTAAACCACAATTAAATGAATATGAAATAAATAAATTTCATAAATATGAAATGGTTAAACCAATTGTTTTAAACATAGATCTAACAGATGTTCTAAAACAACACTTAGAAAATCAAAGCCATTCTCCAACATTCTTGATTCCCATGGTTGCTACATGTGCGTTGTGTTTCACTTTGTGGCAACGGTTTAGTCAATGGATCTGTGACGTTGTCGTCAGTTCCAACCTTGCAAATCTCGATTTCCTTTCTTTCAACGATCTCTCGAAGTATATGAAATTGCCGTAGTACGTGCTTGAACTTCTGGTGGCTCCTAGGCTCCTTTGCCTGGGCAATGGCTCCGCTATTGTCGCAATACAAGCCACTGGTCCTTTAATGGAGGGGACAACCCCAAGTTCTCCGATGAACTTCCGAATCCAAACAGCTTCCTTTGCTGTTTCTGAGGCAGCAATGTACTCGGCTTCAATTGTAGAATCCGCAATAGTGCTTTGCTTAGCACCTTTCCAGCTTACTGCTCCGCCGTTGAGGCAGAACACAAACCCAGACTGTGATCTGAAATCATCTTTGTCGGTTTGAAAGCTTGCGTCCGTATGGCCCTTAACAATCAACTCATCTGTACCACCATAAACCAGAAACTGATCCTTAGTCCTTTTCAGGTACTTTAGGATGTTCTTGGCAGCAGTCCAATGTGCCTCACCTGGTTCTGACTGGTACCTGCTCGTTGCACTAAGTGCGAATGAAACATCTGACCTTGTACAAATCATAGCATACATGATGGATCCAATAACCGAAGCGTATGGAATTCCACTCATCTTTCTACGCTCATCAGATTTTTTGGGACACTGATTCTTGCTTAGATATGTGCCATGTGACATGGGTAGATGGCCCCTCTTAGCGTCCATCATATTGAACCTAGCTAGCACTTTGTCAATGTAAGTGCTTTGGCTTAGTCCAATCATCCTCTTAGATATATCCCTATAGATCTTGATGCCCAATATGTACTGTGCCTCTCCTAAGTCCTTCATTGAGAAACACTTTCCAAGCCAAGTCTTTACAGACTCCAACATAGGAATGTCGTTTCCAATAAGCAGTATGTCATCAACATACAAGACTAGGAATGCAATTTTACTCCCACTGACCTTCTTGTATACACAAGATTCATCCTGATTCTTGATGAAGCCAAACTTATTGACTGCTTCATCAAATCGTTTATTCCAACTCCTTGATGTCTGCTTTAGTCCGTAGATGGACTTCTTAAGCTTGCATACCTTTCCTTGATTCTTTTGATCGACAAAACCCTCCGTCTGCGTCATAAACACAGTCTTTTCAAGAACACCATTCAAGAAGGAAGTTTTGACATCCATTTGCCATATTTCACAGTCATGAAAAGCGGCAATCGCAAGGATTATCTTAATAGACTTAAGCATCGCGACTGGAGAAAAAGTTTCATCGTAGTCAACGCCGTGAACTTGCATGTAACCTTTTGCTACCAATCTAGCCTTGTATATGTATACAATTCCATCTTTGTCTTTCTTCAATTTGAAGACCCATTTGCATCCGATAGGTGTGATCCCATCAGGCAAATTAACCAAATCCCAGACTTGATTTTCAGACATGGAGTCTATTTCATATTTCATGGCCTCTAACCATTTAGTGGAGCTTGGGCTCGTCATAGCTTGCTTGTAAGTCATAGGTTCATCACTATCCAATATGAGAACCTCTAAGTTTTCAGTCAAGAGGACGCTTGTCCATCTGTCCGGCCGAAAAATAGTTCTACTTGACTTACGAGGGGCAACAACGTTTTGAGGAACTACTCCCACTGGCTCTTCTAAAGACCTTGGAGGTTCATCAACCAGAACTTCTTCTAAAGAGTTCTGAGTTCGTTGTTCGTCTCGAATCTCTTCGAGGTCTATTATTCTCCAACTTGTCAATTTGGAAATATGATTTCTTTCCAAAAAGACACCGTCACGAGCAACGAAAACCTTGTTGTCTGACTTTGTTGTAGAAATAAACCCCTTTGTTTCTTTTGGATACCCAACGAAGAAACATTTGTCAGATTTTGGTTCGAGCTTGTCCGAAATTAATCGCTTGACATATGCTTCGCAACCCCAAATCTTCAGAAAAGCCAACTTTGGAAGTTTTCCAGTCCATAATTTGTATGGAGTCTTTTCAACAGCTTTTGACGGAGCACGATTCAGTGTGAGTGCTGCAGTTTGCAACGCATGTCCAAAGAACTGTAAAGGAAGTTCGGCCTGACCCATCATTGACCTGACCATATCGAGTAAGGTCTGGTTTCTCCGTTCCGACACTCCATTCCATTGAGGTGTCCCCGGAGCAGTCACTTCAGAAAGAAAACCGCATTCTTTTAGATGGTCATCAAACTCGTGGCTAAGATATTCACTTCCTCGATCCGATCTTAGAGCTTTGATTTTCTTGCCATGTTGATTCTCTATTTCATTTTGAAATTCTCGGAATTTCTCAAAACGATTCAGACTTGTGTTTCATTAAGTAAATATAGGCATATCTACTGAAATCGTCCGTAAACGTTATGAAATAGCTGAACTCACCTCTAGCTTTCGTACTCATAGGCCCACATACGTCCGTATGTATTAGCCCTAGTAGTTCGCTTGCTCTTTCTCCCACCTTTGAGAAAGGTTGCTTTGTCATTTTGCCAAGTAAACAAGATTCGCATTGATCAATCTTCTCTAAGTCGAATGATTCTAGAATTCCTTTCCGTTGAAGTAATTCCATGTGCTTTGTGTTTATATGGCCCAATCAACAATGCCACAAAAATGTGAGATCCGAATCACCAGTTTTAGCGTTTTTGGTATTTATGTTATAAATGTGTTTGCTCGTATCTAGCACATATATACCATTTTCTTGTTGTGCTGAACCATAAAACATTCCATTCAAAGAAAAAGAACAACTATTGTCTTTAAATTGAAAACCAAAACCTTTAGAATCCAAAGTTGAAACGGAAATAATGTTTCTGGTGATACTTGGAACATAGTAACAGTTTTCTAGTTCCAGAACAAAACCACTAGGCAAAGAAATAAAATAAGATCCTACGGCTAATGCAGCAATCCGTGCTCCATTTCCCACGCGTAGATCCATCTCGCCTTTACCAAGCTTTCTACTTGTCCTTAGTCCCTGCGAATTGGAACATAAGTGTGAGCCACACCCAGTATCTAATACCCAAGACGTAGAATTAGCAAGATTACAATGTATAACATGCATACCTGAAGGAGAAGCAACGTTTCCTTCCTTCTTCTCTTCCTTTAGTTTGGGGAAATCTCGCTTGTAATGACCAATTTCATTACAATTGGAGCATTGCGATGTGGAAGGAGAAGCATTCTTCCTCATCTTGCTCTTGGAAGGCGCCAGTTGCCCTCCGAGAGTGGGTGAAGATGCAACCTTGCTTTTCTTCCCCTTGCCTACTTTCTTGAATTTGGTGCACCTCACATTCAAAGGGTCTTGCTTGAACTTAAGGATTCTCTCGAATTTCTCGAGCAATTCCACAAGTTCACAGAATGTGCTCTCTTTCTTATTAAACATATAGTGCATCTTAAATCCCTCATAATCCTTATGAAAGGAATTCAGCACTAGTGCAATAGCTATCGACTCTTTGACGGAACCACCAAGTCTCTCGATTGTGAAAAAACAATCCAGACATCATATTCACATGAGACCGAATTGGTGTGTTTTTGTCCATCTTGATTGAGTAAATGCGCTTTTTTGCCTCTAGAAGCCCGTTCTCTAGGCACGACCTGTGTGGGGTAATGAGTTTGAGATTACTCATTGAATTAGCCAATCAACCCTTTTGCCACCAGTTTGGCACATGGGTTGAAACCCCGCACCACATCTATCCTCGAGACTTCTTAGGAGAGAATGAGGTTCAAAAGTAACGAACCTCCCTCTCCAACCTTCAGGGATAGACTTAAGGATGAACTCCGTGACAAGGTACTTGTGAAGTGCCCAACTTCTGTACTTTTCAGGAGTCATGCCTTGCGCATCATAGCTAGGAAAAGGTTGTTCAATGACATAGTGTATGCCATTAACTTTCAAAACTTCGACAAGTTTCCCTTTCCATTCAAGAAAATTAGTCAAGTCTAACTCGACATCAAGAATTTCAGCTGATATGATTGTTGTTATGTTTGCGACCATTCTCATTACTACACTTGAAAAGAATTTGCAATAAATAACCATTCATAAACTTTAATAACTTTGAAATAAAATTTAGCATGCAATCATTAAAGCTATTAAACATTTCGTTCATGCAAAAGCAAAACATGGTCCATGAAGAATGAAACGATTCCAAGACCCCAAAAGTCCTAAATCCTTAAGCAGCTTTGGCATGTCTTAAGTAGTTTAAGATTCTAGGTAAGCAAAACCTATTGCTAGTAATCTCCAAATCACTCTTGGTTAATAAATTAATACCATAATTATCCCATTGCCACAACATAATGCCATTGTTGTTTGAGTTGAAACCACAATCAACGTGCTCCTTTGGGACGCCTTACCACCTAAGTCAACTAAAATAGCACCTCGCTTTGGCGTAAACCTACTACCTTAGATCCTTAGATTTTTGTAAGTGCTTGATTTGGAAGGCAACTTTAAACTCAATATTACTTTGGACCTAGTTGTTTCTATGTTGATTATTTAGTGAACTTAATCTAATCTAGTCATACGAAACAACCTATTCATGCAAAACATACATACATACATTCAAGCATAATATATATATATATATATATATATATATATATATATATATATATATATATATATATATATATATATATATATATATATATATATATATATATATATATATATATATATATATATATATATATCAAAATGCATAAATATTTGGTGAACTAGTATGGCCCAAAACATCTTGTCTTGAAGTATCCAATCTTCATCACCACCTTGTTAGCTTGACATCGTCTTGAATCTTCGTTCAAATGCTAACTTAAAGTTCTAAACTTAGAAATACTTGAAAATAATAAAATTACATCAAAATTTCCATGATACGCAGAACATATTTAAAACTTTACATTCAAAGATAGAACGGTTCGCAGACCGTATTTAACTATCCTAAATTGGCCATACTAGTCACTTGGAGTACCTGCATTACATAAAATATATATTCTATGCATTCACCCATTCGTATGCTTAAACGAATGGCCCATATAATTATGCAAGTATTTACGTGAATTAATTAAAATTCACGTTCACATAAACGCGTCCTAAAAGATTAATCAATTTCCAAATTATTAATCCTTAGACTTTATTCTAATTAAAATTGAATTTAATTAAAATAATGCGACCTACGAAAATAATTAAAAATAATTATTTCATTTTAATTTCATTTAGTGGCTCCCACTCAAACCAATAATTATTCCGGATAATTAATTATGAAATATTAAATTAAACTCGCGGCCCGGCCCAAGTAAATAAAATATTAAATTAAATATCCCGTTAGCCCAAATTAATGCAAATAAGTCAAGCCCAACAAATTAAAAAAATATATGTCATGTGCTTGCTTGGGCTAGGCTTGCGCCCAGCCAATCGTAGCACTATGTGGCCTACGAGGCGCAAGAGCAAAGCCCGCGCTCCCGCAGCAATCGCACACGTACCCGCAGCGTTGCTGCTGCCCCTGCGTGCCTGGCTCGACGTTGTCGCAGCGCATCGCTGCACATCGCAAGGCCTTGCGCCTCGCCATGCGCGCAACGCACGCCCATCATCCTCGCCCAGCGCGCGCGGCACGCAGCGTCCATGCTGCTGCCCGCGTCGCTGGGGCTCGGCACTCGCATGGTATCTCGCATGGCTCGTCGAGCCACATGCCCACCACACACTCGTATGTTCGTGCCTTTGGTTCGTGCCTGCGGACCAACTCAATTAAAAAAAAATTTAATTTCACGAACTTTGCATTAATGTTATTTTCCATAAAAAGTTACGATTTTTATTTTCGAAAAACAACGATTTTTACCGATTTAATAAAATTTTAACGACAATCCAATTTCGTAAAATATTAAATCAAGGCTAACATTATTCAATTTTTTATGAACGAACGAATCAACTTGAAAAATTTGAACTTTTTAAATAATAAAATCCAAAACATTAAATCGTTCTTTAACATTTAAATTTCAGATTTTAATAATTAGGTTTAAGTGCGATTAAAATTAACGAAACCATTAAAATTTTAATCCAATAATTTTTAAAATTATCCACTGACCCATGAAATTATATTCCCTTGCCCTATTAACCGAATTATTAGACCTAAATTATTTAAAAAAACAATTAGGGTTCTAAATTCTACGAATTGGGGAAAATCAAAATTAGGGTTTATACTTATCGGAAAAATCTGAAATATTTACCATAGATCAAGAATATACCAAGTGACACTGTGTCAAAATTTGAAGAAATTCCTAGTAGTTTAGGTCGACTTTGTTATTGAATTACTTTCCGACACTTTTAATTTTTATTAAAAAAAATAACAAAAACGCCCAAAAAACGACACTTCGAGGCCTGTTTTTGCGATTTCGTTCTCATGAATTGATCTTAGAATTTTTTTTTCAATCAGATTAGGGTTTAAAAAATCGAAATAGCGAATCTTTTTGAAATCAGTTCATCCAAAAATTCATAATAAATCCGAAAAATTCATAAAAAATTCCAAAATTTCGACAGATGCAAAAACAAATAAAACATGCTAAAATATGCTTTGAATACATAAGGCTCATGATACCACTGTCGGGTAATACAGTTAAACATAATAACATGTGTGGAAACAATCCCCAAAACCAGGAAGCATGTATAAAGCACAGATTAAGCATACTTACGTTTGAAGCGTGTTTTCCACAAATCTGTCAACGAACAATGATAGTTCAGTAGGAACACTTGACAAGAGGGGAGGTGAATTGTTTCTTGGGAACTTGGGTAAGTTTCTTGCGGAATTTAAACAATAAAGAGACTGAGAATAATGAGCGAAGAAAGATATAAAATGGAGGAATCTTCTTGACCCTAATCAAGAAGAACCTCACTACTCTTTTTGTATTAATACAATAACTCTATTACAAATACACTCTTTAACTCGAGTTCCTCTCGAACACGAGTTCCCCACAGCAATCCCCTTTGATTACTGTGCTCCTCTTTCTCTCTCTGACTTAACTCGAAGTCGCTCCTTTTCTCTTTGACTTAACTCTAAGTCGCTCTGTTTCTCTTTGACTTAACTCTAAGTCAATTAAGAATCACTCAACCCTTAAACCCAAAATACAATTTGATATAAAACTCTAGTACGTAATAAAGCTCAAAGTAATAAGGAACTCAAGGGACACTCTTTTGAAAACTGATTCTCTTTTCAAACGTTTAAGCTCTTAAGATATATTTTGCAAAGATCAGTTGTGTGTTTTGAAAAGCTAAAACTCTTCTCCTTTTATAGGAGAGTTTTACTTAGGGTTGGGTACCCATGTTCTCCTCAACTACCCACTAACAGTTACTGCTCAGTAACATGGGCACAGTCGGAGAGAAACAAGGGAGACCAAATCAAAACACTAAATGTACGTTGAACAGAAATACGTGGGGAGAGTTTCAAGGAACGTGGAAAAGCTTTTACTTGAGAAACAAGGAGAATAAATCAGAATCCTATGTTTCATTTATTAATTAAATACATTTTATTTATTAAAAAGATTTTCCAAGTTAAAACTCTTTTATAATTACAGTTAACATATTTCATTTAAAACGTACCAAAATACTATGTCCCTTTCATACCAAATTACTTATAAACTTTATTAAATATTTACATAAATCCTAAAACATAAACTCATATGTCGTAGTCTTCATGTTGCACCTTTAGAAGCTTCACTCGAAGACTTCCCAATTTGTTCCTTCTCTGGAACGCCAAGGATCCACATAATATATGAGGATCTCGCCTTAGGAACTCGCCTAAGGATCTCGCCTTGCTTAATGATTATTTCTTCAATGTAGTGTCTGACATGGATCAATTACTTGCTTATATTCCACGTTGCTTAGTTTATCCAACTCAGGATCTCCTTTAACTTAGCATTATCCCTCTAAGGATCTCGGAACCTATTATGCAACATAACTTAACCAATTGTCAGGAGTTTGCTTTGTCATCATCAAAACTTTAGGGTCAAAAAACAAGAACTTAGAACTCCACTTGTCGTTCCTCTACTTGGTTCACCGACACGATCAGATCCGTCTTGATTATCGTAGCTTAGACAATCGATCAAGATAGTTTGCTTTTGGGAAGAACTCACTTTGGAGGCACAGAGAGAATTAGGGTTCTCTGAGTCTCTAGGGTTTGAGTGTGTATTGAATTGTGTGTTGGAAAATACAATTAACCTATTGTATTAATGATGTAACCGACCAAGCCTAACAAGCCTTGACCGGCCACACACACGAGCACACGGACCACAGCCCGCCGCCCAGCAACACACACTGCAGGCCGAAGCCCACAGCGCGCGCGCGCCAAGAAGCTGGGCCATGGGCCTGCTCGCTCATCAATTGTGTTGCTTGCGCTGCTGTTGCGTGCTCGCGCCCAAACGCGGGCTGGCTTCTCGCCTTTGCTCGCAAGCTTGCTGGCTCGTTGGGCCTTGCACGCTTGCGTGCTTGGCTCGACGGGCCGGCAACTCCGATGCTCTTCGTATTCGCGTTTAATATCTTTCCGATATTATTTATCGTTTCGTATACGACGAATCACCGTCGTACGATACGATTTATTTGTGTCGCCCAGCTTACGAATATTCGCGATACGATATACGATTCCGATGCAAGGTCGTATCGTATAATACGTTTTCCAACTAATTCCCGAAAAGCTATTAAATGAATTTCCGATTCATTTAATCCGGTGATTTGTTATGTGTCATTGGTGTGACCTTGTGGGTTCAGTCAAGAGTAAGGTGTGAGTTTAATATTCATTAGAACTCACTGATCGGAAGCATTGCTCCAGCTAGCTGTTCCGATCACTTGATCTCACTGAATTAATTGTTCGCAATTAATCTGAACCTTGGTATTAGACTTAATGCACCTTGGGTGAAGGACATATTTCCTTCACTTAGGCCACACGCTGCAAGGCCTTTGGCCGCCCGGTTGCTTGCACGCTAAGCAAGCTTGTGCGCCAAGCTACTTGCGCGGCAAGTAGTTTGGGCTACAAGTTATAGTTTTCCTAAATATACTAAAATTGGACATTAAGGGTAGATCTAAAATACTTAGTATTTGATTGTCCCTAGAATTCTAGTATTATTAATTAACTAGAGTGCTAATAGATTTAGTTAATTGATTCCTAGTAGGTTTGTAATTCCTTATTTCCACCCTATAAATATGTGATTCATGATCACAATTTATGAACCCATTCCAACACATTAAAATTCAAGGGAGAATTTAATACTTGCCTATCACCATTGTGAGTTTCCCGAGTGCACATAAAACCTTAGAGAATATTCTAGTTGGTTGAATCTAAGGCGGATCCGAACTTGCTGTGGACTATCTACGGAGGGGCGACATTTGGAGTCCTGTACTTGTTCTTGTTCGGTTCGGGAGCATCTAGGGAAGGCACGCATCACATTGTGTGTATACTAAATTATGCTAATTAACTATGTGTCAATTAATTTGGATTCCTAGCTTTATGGTTTTTCTGCATGAATTATATTGTTTATATTATTCATAACCTAACTGTGGTATCACGAGCCTCTAATTAATTCCATAATCAATTATAGTTAACATGAATTAAATTTTATAAATTTGCAATGACTTAAAGGGGTGATTAATTTCGTGAATGTAATTAATTGCAAATTCGTGCGATTATTTGATTATATGTTCGCAGGATTTTTTGGCAGTTTTGTCAATAATGGTCGAAATCTTATGTTTTTATAGTGAATTTCGCATGTAAACGACGTTTTAAAATTTTGATAAAAATCAAAGATTTGATGCCGAACCCTGAATTCCCGAATTCGAAGCCTAACTATGACTTTTCGGAGGTTTTAGTTTTTCGAATGCAAAATTTGTAATTTTTATAATGTTAAATTAAATATTACGAATCTTGTATGTAAATCTTGAATCTATGACTGACCTACTGTATATGTTTAACAATTTTAAGGCCTAACTTTGTTAATTATACAACCTAATTTGTAATTATAATTAATTTGTTGAATTTCAAATAATTTAGAATTTGTTTTGATTTTCATAATTAATTGATAATTTAATTAGGATCCCATGATTAAAAACCACCATAAAATTTGTTACAATTGTAAAGTTTTAAAATTTTATGAACTAGATTTTAATCCCTAAAAAATATATGTAATCGGAAATTAATTTGAATAATAAATTTTCGATTTTTCGCCTAAATTTAGTGAAATAAATATGGATTATTTATTTGTCGTTAAATTTAAAATACAAAAGTTATTAATTTTTATAAAACGATCACAAATATTGCACGCATGAAGCAATGGAAGCTAAGTGTTACCCTTAAGGGGTGTTGCATAGTGCGGGCATGCGACGACGAGCTCCATGCAGTACGAAGCAATGAGCAAGCACGAGCATGCGCGGCGGGCACAGGCTTGTGCGGTGTGTGCTGTGCGGGTGATCGAGCAAGGCGACGATGCATTGTAGCGCAAGGCAAGAGGCGAGGCAGCATCACAACGATGTGAGGCAAGGGGCGAGGCAAGGCAAGAGGCCAAGCCCCCCGCCAAGCGCGCGGCAGCAAGCACAACAATGGGCTGGTGCGTATCTGTGGTGCGTCACTCGGCCAGCAACAAAGCAGGCCATGGGCGTTGTCTTGTGCACGCGGCCCATGGGTGCTGCGGCGTGGCTGCTTGGCGAGGCGTGGGCTTCGGCCTACGGCCTTGCCTTGGCACTTTGGGCCGTTTTGTTTTTGTTTCAGTTGAAAAACGATTTTAATTAAATTTAATTTCGTAATTTAATTTTGATTAATTTAATTATTATAAATTATTTTATACTAATTATTTTAATAAAATTAAAACCTTGATAAAATTTAATTAATTAATTCTAATCAACTGGAAAAAAAATTAAGGGATTTAAATATTATTTTATATGAGCTTTAAATTTTAATTAAATTTGTAAGTTTCTGGTTGGATTAGGAAATACAATTTTATGTTTAAAATTAGTAAAGCATGTAAATTCTTGGTTTTAGTGGGAGCTTTTAGTCATTAAACTCTTGATTAGGTCTATATTCCTTTAAGGTTAAAGCAACTCGATTAGAGCTAATAAGGTTGAATAATTTGTAGATTGTTGGAACCTTTGATTAGTTGCTCCAAATGTATAAGTGATGCATGATTTTTCTACTAACTTGCTATGTGGGCCATTCATTGATAAATGAATGGGTGAATGGTATATTGTAAATGTACTGTTTTGCAGGTTATGGAAAGTGACTAGTATGGCCCAAATAGAATAATAAATATGGTCTACGTACCATTAATTTGAATGTAAAATTGGTCTTATGCACCAAAGTTTTTATTTAAATATGGTATGCGTACCATCAAATAGTTGTAATTAGTTTTAATTATAGCATATCCTATTTGAAGAAAATGGCGCCTCCCATGGTGAAATTCAAGACGGAGTTTCCAATCCATTTTCAAAGACGGAATTCGAAGTTGAAGCTTCAAGATGAAGTCGGACCATACTAGATCACATTTAAATCTTATGCATGATTTAAGTTATTTATTGCTTTAAATATGTCTTAATAATGCATGAGATTATGGCTTGATTATGTTGCATGATTAAGGATTTTAGTTCACTTAAAATCTAACCAACATAGTAAGAGCCTTAAGTTCCAAACTTTAAAAATTGAGTTAAAATGTGCCATTCCAAAATAACACTTACTTCGATAACCTTTACAACAATCTAAGTAATAGTTTTCCGCCATAGCGAGGTGTTACTTGCTGATTCTAAAGTGGTAAGGTACACAAATAATTGTAAGTACATGTTAGTTTTGGTAAAACTCAACGATACAAGTAAGGAGTCCTTTTATGTCGTGGAAAATGGGATAGGTTTACCTAATAAGTCCTTAGACGTACCTATCAACCAAGAGTAGTTTCTAGACTATTAGAAAAGGATTTGCTTACCTAAAATATTTTATAATTGAGTCTAAATACATAATGTGCTTAATTCTTCAATGATTTTGAGGATCTTGGATTCATTTTATTTACACGAGCCGGAACAAAACGTTTCGAATAAAATGCCAATGACTTGTTTAAATTGCATGTTTTCTTTTCAAGTTATTACTAATGATAAATGTTTAGACTTTGCATGCTTTCAATGTATGTTTTTAATTATTGTTTATAATTAAATATGTTTACTGCAATAAATCCTTTTAGTAAGGGTAACAGTAAATTTCCTCGATTGGTAGTGAATCCAAGAACGATTCACGGAAATGAGAGAAAATGAGCAATTTAAAATGTACGTTTCTTTTAGCGACTTTTATGGTTGTTTTCGAATATCAAAGTCGAATGGAAAACCGATTGGTGCTTGTGAATTCAAAATACAATGTAGTTTTGAGATCATAAAGCATTGAGTTTAACACTCATCTTTACCAATGGTTAACAACCTATTAATTTTTTTACCCATTTAATTCTCGAATGAGTCTAGTCCCTAGACATTCGAATATATTGATGCTTAGAGAACTTTAGAAGCTTCTGGTAAGATCATCTAGTTGAAACAGAATATTCAACATAAATAAAATGGTAAGAACTTTGTTGGAGTGACATTGACATGTCTAACAAAGTATAAAAGTCAATACTAGAGAAGTAAATTCTTAAGACTATAAGAAAGGGTACAAGAAATAGGAAAACAAGGAACAAATAAAAGGAATTTACGATTCCGCTTCTACCTATAAGTTTGTGTTTAAAGAGAAGTGACCTAGCAATCAAACTTCCTTGGTATCGTATACCACTTGAGGTTCTTACTTCGGTAATAACTCAAACAATGGAAGCTAGGCTACACTAATGACCTACAAGTGGGAAACGAAGCATGGAATTGCTACATTAGTTGTAGGGTCATCTAGTTTGTTTTTAATTAAGACCTTTCAAGGCTGGAACTTAATGGCTATTTTGTTCCATAATCAGCATACCTAAATTTCTGTTTTCAAACACAAAAAGACTCACATTCAAGAAAAATAAAAACAATGTTTGTTTGTTTATTTGAATGAAATGGTCATTTAAGGGGTGAGTCATGTATTCTTGATTAAAACAAACAACTCTTTAACAATAAGAATTTTACTAGGTTCAAATCAATATCTTGATTTGAGTTCCACAAACCTTTAGCATTGTTGCTTAGACCATGTCGACAAGCTAACAATCAAAAGCTCTATTTTGATCGACTTTTGAAAGTAGATTGATTTCTAGATCAATTCAAGACAAGCTAGCTAGTCTTACTTGTTGAAAGTAACAAAAGATATGAACTATTGTTAGAACACCTAGACAATAGAGTTCAAAGTTAAAGAAAGATTTTATGACTTTATTATTTTAGCTGAATTAGGGTGAATATAGGTTTATTTACTCAATGGGATATAAGTTAGAATCTGTTTGGCTAGTTCAAAGATTAAGAAGTATAAAATCTACTTGGCATGAAATCATAAAGATCTAGGTTAGATCATGATGATGATTACTTGAGACCAAAAATGATCATCAATGACCGTGTGTTGTAATTTCACGATCTAGCTCCATAAGATATGGTATATCTACGTTGGAATGATCTAAGTCAATTGGTACTTGATTCGATTAATGATGAATCATACAGATTTTTCCTATAATTTCTATAAAACAAAATGCTCAACTACCACCAAACTAAACCAAATTCGTCAAAGCTATTGAAAAGTAAATTCAGAATATCTTTTCAATAATAATATATATCTAAAGAGTAGCTAAACTCAGTGGGAGCTTAGTGTTTGTTATTCAACAAACTAAGGCCCAAGTATAGATATATGTTTCATTGTGATTTATTCAAATGAGACACAAGGGTATTGTTTCTACTACAAATTTTTGAGAACATAATGTTTGTTTGCTCGAAATAATGTCCTTTTGGAGATTCGTTCCCAAAATGATAAGTGGGAGAAAATAGACCTCGAAAATCTTCGAGGCGAATAACAAACATAAACGGGCGTTCAGGAGGATTTTCGAAGTTCTTCTAAAAATCCGAACATTTATTCTTTAAGGACTTTAGAAGTGGCTTTAAAGAATGGATATCTCTTAGAAGACTTTACAAGTGCTTCAAGGAGAACAGAATATTCAAAGGACTTTCAAGTGTCTGTTGGTATTCTATTGTTTGATGTTCTATACCCAAGTAGGCATAGAATTCAAGTCACTGAAACTATGAGATTCTTCTATTAGATAGTGAAGAAACCTACAACTTGCAGTCAAACTATTATCATATAGATTAATGAGTTTGTGACTTGTTTTAGATGGTTAGAGGCTATATATAGACTCAAATGTTTTAGATGGTTAAAGGCCATAAAACAGAATCAATTTTTTGATGACAAAATTGAAATTTTGTTGATTTGCAAGAATAGATTAACACCTATTGGTTGCAAATTGGTTTTAAGGATAAAAACCATAAAACATGGAATTGTGTCTTCACACACAAAGTTAGATTAGTTGCTAAAGGTTAAAAGTAAATTCACGGTGTGGATTGTGTTGAAACCTCATGCGAAATGGTAATGCTCAAGTCTATAAATCAAGCAATGATTGCATATTGGTACATATTGCAATTGGATGACAAAACATATTCCTCAATCAAATGTTGGAAGAAACTATGTACATGGCATGTCATAGGATTTGTGGATCCAAATAAATGCTTGAAAAGGAAAGCTAGCTTATGAAATCTAGGTACAAATTTAAGCAAGCAATTGGGAATTAGAATTGTATTTTAGTGAAACTAATAAGTATTTTAGTATTTTATATTATCGTTGTACGGAGTAATAGTTATTGGACAACTGGTAAAATACAAAACGAATCTTTTCGGATAAAGGCTGAGTTTCTTCCTGCCCAAGTTTTCTCTCGGCGCACGATAAGACCCTCTTCCTTATCATGCGCCGTCGCCATGGCTGGCAAATCAAAAGCTCGGAAGAACTCCACGAAACCTAAGGGACCTGTTTCTGACTCTCAAGCGAAGAAGACGAAGTCAATGGACGAAGTTCTTGGTGTTTTGGCTATGGAGGTTGAATCGGATGATGATGGTAATCACTCGGTGGAGGATACGAATGCTTTGGGAGATGAGAATGTGGTGTTATCTCCTAGAACCTCACTCTCGGAACTGAAATCTCGATCGGAATCGCATCGTACATTCTCGTCGTGGTTGTCGGTGATGAAGTCTGGAAAACAGAGTCAGGTAACCCCCATTCCTATTTTTCAACCTGATTGTGATACAAACTTGCATAAAACTGAAGATATTGTTTGCATTGAATTGGATGATATCCAAGATGAGGTGGATTACTGGAACTCAGCATTAATTTGTGCTGTTTTCGGTGCTAATCCCCCCTTATCTGTTTTTGAGGGTTTTTGTAGAAGAATCTAGAAAGATCTAGGGATTGATAAAATTGTTGCTATTGAACATGGTGTTTTTCTGGTCAGATTTTTCACTATGGAAAATCGAGATAAAGTTCTTGCTGATAATAGACCCACTTTTGATAAGAAACCTGTAATTTGCAAACCTTGGCACAAGGACATTGTTGATTTCAAAGATGAAGTCAAGGTGGTTCCTATTTGGATTCATTTGAAACACCTAGATCTTAAATTTTGGGGAAATCGTAGTTTGGGTAAGATAGTGAGTTCTATTGGGGAATTCATCCAAGCTGATCAAGCAACCATCAATAGGGACAAACTGCAATTTGTTAGGGTCCAGGTGGAAGTTGCTTTATCTCAGGATTTACCTGACTGTGTGAAATTCCAGGATGAACATGGTATTTTGAAAACAATTAAGGTTGGATATGAATGGAAGCCAATTGTTTGTGAACATTGCAAGTTACTTGGGCACCTTGCTGTGGACTGCAGGAAGAAAAAAGGGAAGAAGGTGTGGGTGGCTAAAACAAACCAGACCATACAACCAGTTACTAGGGACAGTGTTGTTCAGGATACTGGTGATGGGGATGAGGGTTTTGTACAAGCCATCAACACTTTCCAGATTAGACAGGAAAGCATTTCACCAGTTGTGGTGGCAAATTCTTTCCAGATGCTGCAGGATAATGGGGGTAACATAGAAGATACCATTGATAGTGGTGTAACTGCATTAGATGATGGGGGTGGACTACCTCCTGATTCTAATGGATAGATTGGTATTTTGGAATGTCAGGGGGGTGAATAGGGGCACTAAACAAAAAGATGTGAAAGCCTTTTTGAACTCTAACAAGTGCAGCCTGGTTTGCCTCCTTGAAACCAAGGTCAAAGCCAAGAATTTGGGGGCTTTGTACCTTAATTTGTTTGCTGGTTGGGCATTCACTTCCAATAGCATGTGTCACCCTGGGGGTAGGATCATTCTTGCTTGGAATCCATCTGAATTTCAGGTGAATCCTTACTTTTGTTCTAGTCAGTTAATTCACTGTGACATCAGTACCAAAAATGGTACTACCTTTGCCTGTTCTTTTATATATGCTCACAACTCTCAGCATGAGAGAGTTTCTCTATGGAAAGATCTTTGTACTCTTGCTGGAAACATCAATGGTGCTTGGATCATGATGGGGGACTTTAACTGTGTGCTTAATACAGATGAAAGGGTAGGTAGTGCTGTTAGATTGAATGAGATTCAAGATTTCCAGAATTGTGTCAACTGTTGTGGAATAGAGGATGCAAAGTTGAATGGTAATTTCTTTACTTGGAACAATAAACAGCAAGGCAGTATGAGGGTTTTCTCAAAACTGGATAGAGTCATGATTCATCATGACTGGTGCACTCAGTTTCCAAACACTGAGGTATGTTTTAAAAATGAGGGTTATTTTGATCATTGTCCTGGCATCATTTCTGTGTATCCTCACCTTGCTGTGGGGAAAAAAACCTTTCAAGTTCTTTCCTATGTGGCAAGCAGCACCCCAATATAATGAAATTGTAAAGCTAGCATGGAACAAGAATATTCATGGTACCCCTATGTACCAAGTGGTACAGAAATTGAAAAATGTGAAAATTGCTTTGAAAAAACTGAATAAGGAGGGGTTTGGAGATATTGAAGCTTTGGAGGCTAAAACTGCCCATGCCTTGCAATTGCTCCAAGATGAGTTGCATCTTAACCCTGCTGATAATGTGATAGCTGACAAAGAAAAACAGGCTCAACATGATTATATGGTGGCTCATAAAGCCATGATTAGCTTTCTTACTCACAAAGTTAAAGATAGGTGGGTTAAAGAAGGGGATGAGAACACTGCAATGTTCCACAAATCAATTAGAAGAAGACAGATGCAGAACACTATCCTGTCAATCAAAGACATGAATGGTAAATGGACTACTGATCCAGGGCAAGTTCTAGTTGTGTTTTTGGATTACTATAAATGGCTTCTAGGAACTAAAGGTGGTGATAGAACTCCAGTCAAGCAGTCAGTAGTGAATAAAGGGCCTTTGGTATCTGATGATATGTCTTGTATGCTGTCTAATAGCTTTTCTAAAGAAGAGATTAAGGTGGCTATGTGGGACATTGATGGTAGCAAAGCTCCTGGCCCTGATGGGTTTGGAAGTTCTTTCTTCAAGGGTGCTTGGGAGGAAGTGGGTGAGGATGTGTGTAAAGCTGTGCTGGATTTCTTGAACACTGGAAAGTTGTTGAAAGAAATTAATGCTACAAGTATCACTCTCATTCCTAAGGGGAAATGTCCAGAGAGTGTGCAAGAATACAGACCAATCTCTTGCTGTAATGTGGTGTACAAATGCATCTCCAAGGTTTTCTGTAACAGATTGAGAATTGTTCTACCTGAGGTGATTTCCCAGAACCAAGGTGCTTTTGTTCATAGCAGGTTTATAGCTCATAACATCATGGTATGTCAAGATCTGGTGAAAGGTTATGAAAGGAAAAACAACTCTGCAAGGTGTCTTATTAAACTTGATTTACAGAAAGCTTATGATTCTGTTGATTGGGATTTTATAGAAGAAATAATGGTGGCTCTTAATTTCCCTATTCATTTCACCAAGTTGGTCATGCAATGTGTGAGATCTCCTAAATTTTCTTTATCTATTAATGGTTCCTTACATGGTTTTTTTGAGGGGAAAAGGGGGCTCAGACAGGGTGATCCACTGTCTCCTCTACTTTTTGTGTTGTTCATTGAATACCTTTCTAGAACTCTGGTGATGGTTGGTGAGAAAAAGGAGTTCAGATTTCACCCAAAGTGTGCAGATGTCAAACTTAATCATTTATGTTTTGCAGATGACATAATATTGTGTTGCAAAGGAGAATTTAAATCTATTCACTTGTTGATGCAAGGGTTTCAGCTTTTCTCTATGTCCACTGGTTTGAAAGAAAGCCCCTCCAAAACCTCAGTGTATGGTTCTGGTATGGATGATCACACAATGTAGAGAATACTGGAGATGACTGGTTTTGCCAGAGGTGTTTTTCTATTTAGATATCTTGGCATACCAATATGTTTTAAGAAGATAAGTGTGGCTGATTGTGAAAAAATTGTTGAGAGAATGTGTTCTAGAATCCAAAGCTGGAGCCATAAAAACCTCTCGTTTGCTGGCAGATTAACCCTGGTCTAGTCTGTGCTAATGACTATTCAGACTTATTGGGCTCAAATCATGATTCTCCAAAAGTGCATCTTGAAAACTGTCAATAGTATATGTAGATCTTTCCTCTGGAATGGTGTTGCAGAACATGTGGGGCCTGGGAAAGTTGCTTGGAAGCAGTTGTGTAGTTCAAAAAAAGAAGGGGGTTTGAGGCTTATTAATTTACATGTGTGGAATACAGCTGCTATGGGCAAGCATGTATGGATGGTAGCCTCAAGAAAGGAGAATGTGTGGGTTAGATGGGTAGAGTCAGTGTATCTCAAAGGAGGGAATTGGTGGAATTACTCTCCTAAGATTACTGATAGCTGGTACTGGAAGTCCATCTGTCAAGTGAAAGAAATGAAGAAGCTGCATTTGTCTGAAGTTCAGTTGTGCTCATTGACTAAATATTCAATTAAGTTGGCTTACAGTCAGCTTGTTTCTCCTAGTGGTAACAAGATGTATTGGGCTAATGCTATTTTGTGTAGACTAGCTCAGCCTAAACACAAATTCATCTCATGGCTAGCAGTTTTAGAGAGACAAAGTACCAAGGATAGATTGAAGCTGTTTGGGGTCTCAGTGGATGATATATGTCTTCTGTGTGGTGTTGAAGTGGAAAATCACAGTCACCTGTTTTTTGGTTGGCAGTATAGCTTAAGATGTTGGAAGCAGATTGCTGGTTTCCTGCAAATCAATACAAGTATCAGAAGCTTGCCTCAACTGATTAAATGGATTCATAGGAGAAAGTTCACTAAGTTCAGGAAAGGGGTGTTGTTCACCTTTGCCTGGTGCTTAGTGTACCATATTTGGAAAGAAAGAAATAATGCACTGTGGAATAATCAGATTAGATGTATTGATAATATTTGTAGCCTAGTCAAGTACACTGCTAGCAGCAGGGTTCATTCAGTTTTACCTCGAGCAATTAGCTCAAGGGATCACAGTTGGTTCATCACCCTCTTAGAAGGGTAGTTTTGTTTGGCTTAGTCCTGTTTTTTGGCTGTTTGAGTGGAGCTTGTTCCACTTAACTCTTGATTTGTAAATGTTGTGCATAATATATACAATACTTGCTTATAAAAAAAAAGTATTTTAGTTTCATAAAATATACATGAATCTTATAAATGTATAAGAAGTTTAGTGGGAGTACGTAAAAATTAATTGGTCCTATGTGTACTACACATATCTCTCTATTGTGAAAGAACACTCAAATTCTAATGACTTAGATTTGAAATTATTCATCAATGATGGACCAAAGCGAAACTTAGTACATATTGGGTATTAAAATCTATACTCAAAAGATCTTAGAATATTGTTTTGAATTAAGTAATGGCATTTACTAAATCAAACATGAAAGACTCCAGTGGAGATATTCGAACCATGTGAATTGAATAAATCTAAGTAATGAATGTTTGAACTATGTATAAGCATTTACTAAGTTAAACATCAAAGAATCTAATGAGATTCTTCACCTATATTATATGCCAAAGAATTTAGCTGGATTTAGTGTCTACTGAAATTGGATAGCTAAAGTTACATGAATAGAATTCAATTGGGAATTATTGTGCAAAAGAATTTATCATGTATGATATAATATAAGGATTGCCAAAAATGTATCGTATGGCTCTAGGCATGACAAACATATACCAATCTCTATTGTTCTAAGTAAAGATCAACTAGATTGAGATCAAGAAAAACTTATGGTACTTGAAAAGGTACATAGGAATAGTTCTTGATTCAAGGAAATAAAGATATGCTATATATCAATGTTACACGCATAAACACTGGCAAATAATCAAGCAAGATCCCTTTGGAGTTAACCATTGGCAAGGACGACCTACAACGCATCGTGTTTTGAAATGGCAACATGGATTGAAGACTATGAGTTATTATGTGGGAAATTAAATATTAATTTCTGTGTTCTAAGTTACAGCTGGAAAGTATTCCGCATATCCATGAACTGCTTGGATAAGCCAATCCAAACAAAGCGTCACTAGCAACCTATACAGTTGAAGTACAGTACTTATTGCCTAATAAGCAATGAAACTGAGTTGTTTACGTTAAGAGTTCTTCACTGAGCTTGGGTAGATCACATGTCTGCTGACTTGATGGTTCTTCATTGCAAAATGCGTAGAACCACTATTGAATACTAGATCACATAATATACAAACTCAAAAGATCTTATCATCCTATCTCGAAAGACATTCGATGAAAAAGGATATTAAGATTGGCAAAGCATGATTACTAAACCTATGCAACAAGTGAAATACAACACTCACATTGTGGCACTGGAAGTCAAACATAGCTTTGAATTCCATTAATTGTTTTAAAAATGGGTTAGAGCCCCATGGTTGTAAAACATTGGGGTTGAACATTTATCATATATGAAAATGTATTTTCATATTCCATTTAATCTTGGTTTAGTATTAAATGATGAGTCCTTTCAATTTGACGATATATTCAAGATAGACTGTCTGGACCAGTCATGTGACTAAGAAAGGTCTATCAAGTGAACTTGAATGTCAAAAGTTGAAAATGGTCCCTGGTCGGAAGTTTTCTATAAAGGTGGACGCATAGAAAACGCTAGACTACTAGAATGCAAGATGACTAGTAGTTCTGTTTCTTGAACTATGTGGACATGGCAATGTCACAATCATTTGCATAGATACTTACTTGAGAAGATTAGTATCAGACAGACCTATGAAACTTTACTATAAGAGATGAAAATCTGTCATAAGTAAATTACATTACATTATTAGACACTAATCCTCAATACCTGAGTGATTTGAGATTACTTGTTTGAGAACTGGTTACTTTGACGTTGTCATGCGTCACACCGTAAAATGAGACTATAACGACAACGCTCAGGTAATCACCTATCAAACGAAGTCTAACCTCAAGATCACAAGATTGGGATTGTCCTCCCTTAAATCAGGATAAGATGCTGAAAGTTGTACAAGGCCACTCGGAGAGCTAGAAACTGAAAAAATGCATGGCCGTGCTCAGATGAATCATAGGCTATGATTATCTGTTTAATTGATCAGTTGAACTCTGAAACCGAGAAATACCTCTGTACATAAGAAGGATGACTACTCTTACCTTATGTTCATGAGCAGGCATCAAGCGACAAAGAAATTAGGAAATGCACACTTGTCCCTAAGGACAAGTGGGAGACTGAAGGAAATAATTCCCTTAGTCCAAGTATGCATTCAATTCTAAGTCTAATAAATGTGGTTCAGTATTAATTAACAAGTTAATAAATTCAGTGAGATCAAGTGAGCTGAATGCCTAGTTAGAGGCCGCTTCAGTTCAAGTGGAATTAATAATATTAATCCACAACTTACTCTTGACTGAACCCGTAGGGTCACACAAATAGTACGTGAACGGATCAAGTATTTAAGTGAATATATTATTCATTAAGTACTCCATTTATGAACATTCGGAAACGACGAATCTCGGTTCCAGTGGGAGCTGAAATCGTCAAAAGGCAAAGTAAAGAATATTCCGGAAATGAAGATGTTGCCGGAAACGGAAATATGGTTCATGATGGAAATATAAATATTATCCAAGTCGTAGATTTTGCCGGAAACGGAAACATGGTTCGTATCAGAAAATATTATCGGAAATTGAAATATTGCCGGAATCAGAAATATTACCGGAATCGAAAATATTGTCGGAATAGGAAATTATTACCGGAATCGGAAATATTAACGGAAACGTAAATATTGTTCGAAACGGAAATAAATTCCGGAATCGGAAAACGAATCGGAAGCTCGACGAGCGACAAGCTGGCAAGCGAGCCGGCTCATCACTCAACGAACAAAGGCCGCACGCACATCGCAAGGCACAAGGCCCAACGCCGACGCCGAGCACAATGCCCAGGGCCTAGAAATGGTGCTGGCGTGTTGTGTGACGGGCCACGAACAAGCAGCAAGCAATGGGCCGAAGGCTAGCAGCGAGCCTCGCTTGGGCCAAGCCAAGGAGCGCGCCAACGTGGGCCTGCAAGGCTGCGTTGGTGGGGAGTTCCTTGTGCATCAAGGCTTGTGCGATTTCTTCTGCGCCAAGTAACTTGGGCCTTAAGAAATCAGTTTTCCTATTTCTACTAAAATTAGATATTTGGATAGATTTTAAACACTTAGTGTTTAATTAATCCTAGAATTCTAATGCTACTAATTAACTAGAGTCCTAATAGGATTTTAATTGAATCCTAGTAGAATACTAATTTCTTATTTCCTACTCTATAAATATGTGATTAGCATACACAATTCATATACAACTCATAACATATACTTTACATAGATTGTGTTCAAGGGAGAACATAATTCATATCCTAACCCGAGTGCATAAAACCTTAGTGAATATCCTAGTTATTGGTTGAACCTAAGGCGGATCCGAACGTGCTGTAAACTATCTATGAAGGGGCGACACTTGGAGCTCTAAAGACTTGTTCTTGTTCGGTTCGAGAGCAGCTAGGGAAGGCACGCATCACATTGTATGTATCCTAAATTATGCTAATTGACAATGTGGAAATTAATTTGCATTCCTGGATTTATGGTTTTTCCGAATGAATTATATTGTTTATATTGTTCATAACCTAACATGAAAATCTGTCTAACAATCCAAGATTCTTTTGTGTGTGTAAAGAGAGTCACTGAGGGCAAGGAGACAAATTATGTAGACGAGATTCAATCCCAGGTCTTGGGTACCATCTCCTCAAGTCTTTACCAACTAAGCTAGTTGACAATCCAAGATTCTTGCGTAGGAGCATTCATTTGGGTAATTACCTACCTTTTCTTCCTTGTTCCCAAAAAATGATATCATCGGTTTAGAAATACTGGTTCATTAATAATCATGTTTTATACATGACAGTTTATGTTTACCTCCTTTTTTCATAGTAAGTTCAAAAGGTCTTACCAACATAAGTTGGTGGAGTTGGTGGGAACTCATCTTGTGACTTGGAGGTCATAGGGTTGGGCCCCATCAACTATGAAATGCTTGGTAATGGCTCAAGCAAAGACCTGTGTAGCTGGACTGGTTAACCTGTGATAGATGTTGGTTTAGTAAAGTCAATCTTCTTACCTAATAAAAGAAAAAAAAAGTTCAGAAGGTCTTGCACGCACAATTTATTGTACACCAAGTTTTTTGTAACTTTTAATATGTTTTTTTTTAATGATAAATATTGATTGATAAACATTTTAAAGGGTTAACTAGTTACATCTTTTTTTACTGATGATTTTGAATGAATATTTTTTATTAAAATTAATAAAAATTATCACTAAATAATATACTTCCTCCTTTCCTAAAATATCGCACAATGGTTGAATTTTACTCCTCTAACACATTACTTAGGCTGAATATCTCAAATCGTGTTCAATTAAAAATTATAAAAATTAATATTTAGAAATATATATTGATATGAATCTAACATGACCCCACATGACTACAATTTTATTACGTACGAATCACACAAAATGACCAAAATCGTAGCGTGAATAGTGTGAAAAATAAAATGGTGCAATATTTCCGGAATAGAGGAAGTATAACTTTTACCTATATTCGGGGTAACATAATTCTTGTACACCACTTGTAACTAAAAAAATGTATAGTAAGTTTATATTTACCTCGTTTTCCTGCGATGTAGTTTATTAGAAAAAAAAAAAGTTGTTTTCAAGTAATCTATACTAATATTTTAAAACACAATGTTTGCATAAAGTGATGTCACCTGTCATCTCTTTTACACTATCGCCGTTCCTTAATTCTTTTTACGCTTACTATGTGCACAAACTCCAATGCTATATTTCAACAAGGCAATTACAACAGTCAAGGGCCGACAATGAAAGACCCAACTATCTTTTCGTCTCTTCGGTCTATAAGTTTAATTTGTATTGTAATGTGTGTAATTGTCTGTTGGAAGTCCTTGTTGAAAGTGCAAAAGAAAAAGAGTGGAAAAGTGAGAAAGTGAAAAATCTCATATTGATAAAATCCCAACCTTAGTCTTTGTTTATAATTGGGTACTTGAGTGCAATACTTGTTTAAGAAAGTATGAGAGTGGTATGGGTACATAACACAAACGTCGGTTGATCAGGTTGGGCTCAGGCCGTGGGCCTTGGGAATGCGGTTTGCAGGCGTGGGGTGGGTTTTGTGAGCCCGTATATTCTTTTTGGTCAGAAATGGTTTGATCAATTATTGTTGTAAGGGTCAGAAGAATTAATCAACCCCACTTAATGTTGTAACTGCTCCACTACTTCCGTTTTTATTACTTTCAGTTCCCATATATATTCTATAATTCCATTCTCAGAAACACAATACACAAAACACTGTTAAATCATTCTCTCTCTAAAATTCTCTTCTGTTCTGGGAAATATTCTGGTCTCCAATCGAGGTTTGTGAGTGCACACAACCCTTGGTGTCGTGTTAACCCTGGAGGGAAACCGCAAGCGTTCTACTGCACCGGGGTAGCGCATAATTGTCTTTTTAGAGAAGTGGTTCTGCCACGGCGTTACAAGTTGTCCAGTTCGTATTTTGTAACACCCAGATAAGTCGTTCTAATTTTATTGCTAACAATCTAAAAGACAATTGTGGCTTTCAATTCAAAATTCCCGATTCCTGATATCTCTAAGTTAGAACCTCTTGATGGAAAGAATTATAAATATTGGGTTGTTAGGATGCGATTTTATTTAGAACAAATTGATCTTGTGTATGTTATTGCTGATGTTGTGAAACCTGATGATGAATCTGAAATGATTTTCAGTTGAAGTTTTCTAAGGATGATAGAACATGTAAGGGCATGTTGCTGCATCATATGTCGGATGCATTTCTTGATATTTATATGGGTTATAATCATGCTAGGGATATTTGGGATGCATTAGATAAGAAGTATAGATCTATTGATGGTGGTACTAAGCGTTACTGTGTTAGTAAGTGCTTAGGTTTTCAAGTTGAGGATGATAAACCTATGGCAGATGATGGTCTGTGTAGTTGTGATATCACTCTTGCTATTGTTTTGATTGAGAAACTGCCACCCTCATAGAAGGATTTTAGAAATCAGTTAATGCATAAGAAGAAAGACCTTACCTTAGAGGAGCTTGTAGGTCACCTGAAAATTGAGGTGGAGAACTGCATTAAGGATAAGGGTCAATCTGTGTTTTCTGGTTCTGCTAAAACTAATTTTGTTTAACCTAAGGGCAATTTCAGTTCTGATAGGTTTAAGGGGAAGGGAAGTTCGTTCAAGCCTCAAGGGAAAATTCAGAAGTATAAGTTTAAAGGAAACTGTTTTGAATGTGGTAAGGCTGGTCACAAGTCCAGGGATTGCAGGGTCAAGAAGAAGCCGAATCAGAATCCATCCCACCTTACTGAAGTTGTTGCTGATCCTAACAATTTTGTTGCTGTTGTTTCAGAAGCTAACCTGACAGGTGATGTTGCTGAATGGATCGTTGATACAGGAGCAACCAGACACATTTGCACCAACAAAGACATATTCACTGCCTATGAGAAGATTGATGGTGATAATTTCTTCATGGGTAACTCTGCTTCGACAATTGTCCAAGGCAAAGGGAAGATCGTTCTCACTCTCACCTCTGGAAAAAAATTCTACTTTAACCAATGTTTTGCATGTTCCATAAATGCGTAGGAACCTGATTTCTGGTAGCTTAATATATAATGAAGGCTGGTTTGAAGCTTTCTTTTGATTCGGATAGGCTAGTTATTACTCACAATGGGGAATTTGTGAGACAGGGCTTTTCTAATGGGGGGATGTTTACTCTTGATGTTTCAATTGAAATTATGAATAAGAAAGCTAGCAATTCTTCTGCTTGTATTGCTGAATCTATCGATTTGTGGCATGCAAGATTGGACTATGTTAATATTGCTTCAATCAAAAGACTTAAACACTTAAATCTGATTCCAAGTTTTTCTAAAACTGGCTTTTCAAAATGTGAAGTATGTGTTGAAGAAAAATGATCAAAGAAGCCATCTATTCTAATATTTAATAATAGGGAAGTTTAAAGCCCATATAGAGTGCCACGTGGCCCTCTTTTGACATTTCACATTTTATTTCATTTTTTTTACCCTCAAAGTTTCAGACGACGCTCTATTGCTCATACGACACTTCGTCCCCTGCGCCGTTTCTCCTTACATACCCACGAATCACACTTTCATGATTTGTTTCATTTCATTATAGATCAAAGTTCTCTTTAATTTCCAATGTCTCTACTTCTCCCTTGCCTAATTCAATTTCACTTCTACATTTGACTTCTCTTTCCCTCACGATCCTCCAATTCTGAATTTTCTGTCCAAAAAGGTTAATTCACAGTTCTTTTGGCAATAATTTGTGAACAGTTACGCCAAGTTTCTTAATCAATTGGGCTTTTATGGTATATTTTTTTCCTTTTCTGAATTTTACATTTTTTAATTTCGTTCGAATTTGTGTTTTTATTGGTTTAACTAATTTGTGCTCAAAGGTGAAGGATTATGGTATTCCCCTCTGTTATGGATGTAAAGTTGTAAACAAAATTCGCTACATCTCAAAATATGAGTACTTATGTTCTTTATTAATCGCTAAATTTTTGTTATTTCAAAATTTCAATCTTGGGTTTGAAATGTCAATTTGAATGTTGTATTAGAGTATTGGAAGTTGGGATTAAGAAAGTCACAATTAATGTTAATTTTTTCTCTCCCATTTACCTCAAAGGCCTGTGAATCTGTTATGCATGTTTCAGTTTTGATTAGTATTCTCATGATTGATGTATTTTTGTTTTCTATTTTTTTTCTATTTTCCTTTACTTTTTATTTGTGTTTTATCTGTGTTTCAATTTTGACTTCGTATTATGATTAATCTCCCGACTGGCGATAGAGGATATTTATTGTTAAAATGTCACAATTTTGTGAGATTAGTCTGTCATAGCCTTTTCAAGTAATGGTAGAAAGATAGATTTCCATAGTTGAATATTATGGGTCTATTTTTAATGAAGTCTTATGACGATTATTATTGAATATGACTTCGATGAGTGTATTCGTAATAGTATGGATCAAATCTTTTCTTAGGTTAAAATGTGAGGGAATTAGATAGAAGTTGTTCTTTGGATTGAATTTGCTTATGAACCTTTCAGGTGTTTGCAAAAACATGT
Source organism: Spinacia oleracea (assembly GCF_020520425.1). Classification (NCBI taxonomy): domain Eukaryota; kingdom Viridiplantae; phylum Streptophyta; class Magnoliopsida; order Caryophyllales; family Amaranthaceae; genus Spinacia; species Spinacia oleracea. Next base: position 66,460,124 of record NC_079492.1, read on the forward strand.
TTGATATACAATTAGAAACTTACTTGGGGTATATGAAAGATAAGTCTGTTCAATAAACTGAAGGAAGTGGTATATGATACCCCATTATTCATATTATTGAATACCAAAAGCCAAAGAAGTGACGTCTATATTTTCGAGTAATCTTCACTCTGTTAGTTTGATGTCAAGAGTGTCATCTTAACAACATCTTGAACCAAAAGAGGTTATGGAGAACCAATCGGTAGATTTGGAGAAATACAATGTCTAATGTCAAACATCAGGTGATCATCGAATTACAAGAGGAAGGTCAAAGAAGTTGATGAACTCACTCTACGTAGGTCCTTAATTTTTATTTTATTTTTTTGAATGTGTTATTGCTCTATGTTATTGGATTAGTATATAGTTATCTGATATGCTGATGTTGCGTATTTTACTAATCCTAAAAGGATAGGGTTGACTTGATAGGATTTGAGACCTTATTATAATTTCTAGGGTGGTTTTGATGTAAATTCCCATGAAGATTGTAAATTATATATGTAAAATGTTGTTTCTTCATTGTAAATTTATTGTTGCTATAGACATTGAGAAAATTTGAGTAAGTGCTTGAATTGAAAGTTGTTGTATATGTTGCTACATACGGAGTATTAATGTTCTACGAACTATTTTTTCCTTTATGAGTGTGTTTGTAATGTAATATTCTCCATGAGACTGATGAATAAATCCATGACACCTACTGTTAAGTACTATGGCTACATTATTTGTTTGCCATATCTTCGTTAGTACTTATTTCTCATTGTCTACTAGCTAGCCTGTGTTTTTGGTTAAATTGTCGTTGTGAATAATTGTTCTTTCATTGGTTTGATTCAAGCATCTTTATATTACTCCAACATGAGAGTGGTTCAGTAAAGCTGAAGTTTTCGGGTTATTCCTTTATTTTGGCTTTGATTAGTATACGCAGATTGTGAATTTGGTTGTAACTATGAATTTTGATTCTAATGTTGCATTTCTTTACAAATGTCAATAAGTATTTATAATTGCTTCTACTATAAAGTCACACGAAAAGTAATTTCCATAAATCTGAATAACTAAATCAACAAAGAATACCACGACCATATATTTCAAATGAAAAGGTTATAAAAAAATAAAATAACCGTGCATCGCACGGGATTAAAACTCGTTTAAATCAATAGACAGACATATGGAAGTAATATAACTTGTTCATAGTGACTTGGGGGATTTTGAAAATTATGAGAGCAGGGGCGGTAAAAGATATCACATTACTTTTGTTGATGACTGCTCTCGATTTACCATGGTTTATCTTCTCAGGTCAAAGAATGAGGCTCAGGAAATGTTTCTCAAATACAAGGCTGAAGTTGAAAATCAACTAGACAGTAACATCAAGAGACTTAGAAATGACCGGGGTGGTGAGTATGACCCTAACACTCTTAAGAAATTTTGTGAACAGAATGGTATAGTTCATGAAATAAAGGCTCCTTACACACCCGAACAAAACGGGATTGCTGAAAGGAAAAATTAAACTTTTAAAATATGATGAATTCAATGCTTATTAGTTCTGGGTTTCCTGATAATATGTGGGGGGAGGGTATTCTTTCTACTTGTCATGTTTTGAACAGGGTGCCTCACAAGAAGCTGGACAAGACCTCATATGAGCTATGGAAAGGTCGAGCACCAAGCCTAAAATACTTGAAAGTGTGGGGGTGCCTAGCAAAAGTTGGCATACCCAGCTTCAAAAGGGATAAGATTGGTCTCAAAACTATTGATTCTATCTTTATTGGTTATGCTTATCAAAGTGTTGCTTATCGTTTTATTGTTAAGGGTGATAACAACTCTTATGCAGTTGGTAACATTATTGAAGCAAGAGATACTGAGTTTTTTTAAAATACTTTTCCTTTAAAAATCTCTTGCATTAGTAATGATGTACTATCTTCTATCACTTTTAATGCTTTGCCCATTGCTCCTTCCTCCACTAATAATAATGATTCTGATTTAGAGCCAAGGAGAAGACACTACAAAAAAACGCGGCACATTGACGCTTTTTGGGACAAACTACGATGCTCTAAAGTGTCGCTATTTTCATTGCCGCTATTTACCGACGCTTTAGAGCGTCACAATTTGCAAAATATCGATGTATTTCTTCGTCCCTATATGGGATATAGGGACTCTATGGGGAGTCGCAATATTTAGACTGTATAAAGCGTCACTATTTGCACGCATATAGACACATTTCTCCGCCACTATAAACCATATAGAGACGCTTTAGACACCCGAAATATATAGACTCTTATTAGAGTCACTACATGTTTACTTTCGTGCGAGTTCTCCTCGTTCCCTCCAAAATAATTTAGACCCTTTGAAGCGTCACAATTTGCATCATATTATTTTTCATATATACATAAAAATTTAGACACTTTGGAGCGTCACAATTCGCATCATATATATATATATATATCTAAAATCATGAATTATCTATAAAAATATATATCGACCATAGATAATCCTAATCAAATACAAGTATTAACTAATTACTACGTACATTATCTTAAAGCAATATATATAAACGTCATGATATGATTCATATATACTTAGCGATAACGTAGTTAATTTAGAAAAAGTGATAAAAATCATCTATACATTAAATTAATTCGCAGAGTCTAGTCAAACTGAAATAAAAGCGATATTTTAAAACAAAAATAACTTCTAACTAGCATTATCATTTTTTCTACAAGATAATCCAAAACTAAATAAAAGCAACTTCTTAGCTACTAACTAATTACCAAGTAAACATATATTTATGCTAGCTTAGCTTCAAGATAACTTGTTCATCTCTTGATCTACATTACCACTTGAATCATCAATAATCTGCAAAGAAAATTTAGTGTCAAATATATATGAAGTATGATGAACATTCCATAAAATCAAAAATCAACACAGCCCGCACCCAAGCAAAAACAAAAAAACGAAAACATTCTACAAAGACAAACTGATGTTCATTAACTTCGTGACTTTCTTTAATTAGCAGGCTTGCCCATTTGAAAACCAAAAAAAAAAGATACCAGCCAAACAAGCTACACAGCAGAACCAGACTGAACAACACAAGGCTTGCAAAAAAGAACTGCACAACAACAAGCTGAAAAAGAAACTGCACAATAGCAAGCTAGCCTGAGCAGAACAATATGCGTGACTGACTGCGAACCTGCGAAACTCTGCAACAGCAGGACCCAGCAGTAGCAGCAGCTACAACAGCAGGACTCAGCAGTAGCAGCAGCTACAACAGCAGGACTTAGCAGTAGCAGCAGATTCTGAATGCCCAATACCTCTTAGCTTGCTAACAGTCTCTCAAAATCTGGAGAGATTACTCATTGATGACACCAGTCAGAAGTTCTATATTGAGATTTATTTCTTGAAAAAAAGGTAACTCTTTATGAAATAACCAACTAGATGAAGTTCCGTTTGCATGATACATGATACATTTTGTTTACAAGTACAAAACAGATGTAGTCTTTTTACATGAAGTGTAAGCTTTCAAATTCGAGAGGGAAGTTCCGCTTGCAGTGTGTCCTCTCACTCTACAAAGGCTTAGATTAGTTTATGAGAAGTGTCTATTTGCATTATTTAAAACTAGAAAAGAAAGTAAAAAGGAGAAATTTAAAAAGAATGTGGAGATAAGAATGTGATTAGCATTCTCAAGTTTAATAAGGCACTTCCTACTGGCTATTCTATTTTGTTTTATGTTAACTTTCTCTATATACTATTTTGTTTAATAAGGCACTTCCTACTGGCTATTCTATTTTGTTTTATGTTAACTTTCTCTATATACTATTTTGTTTAATAAGGCACTTCCTACTGGCTGAAATCTGGACTTGCGCTCGCCTGCCTCCATACTCTGTACACCACATTCCATTTGAGTCTTGTAAAGTCTCGATTCTGTTCCTCTTTCTACGAATAATAGTTGAAACATGGAAATATCTAGTGTCACTTTAAAGTGAAAACGTTCTGTGGGTTCAGTAACTTTACCATCCTCGTGCTTGTGTGTGTGTGTTTTTGTTTATGTGTGCATTTATAATACTTTCCCATTTCTAAGATGGACTGTGAATCTGTGATCTATATTTCTTCCCAACCAGTTGTCATTAGAGTGCTACGAGAGGTTTTTCCAGCAATTAAGCTGCCTCATGTGTCCAATCCTGATTCTAGCTTAGATATTTCATTTTATCTTTCATCCAGATCAATGATGTCTCAATATGGTTTACGATCTCTGTTTCCTATGGAAGATCTTGCTGTAATGGGGATTTTGGACTTGTTGCCATATCTTTACAAGATTAGAGTATGTATAACACTACTTTCTATATGTCTGCTCATTTGCCAAATAAAAACGACTCACTTTATAAGTTTTGATTTGGTTCTAAAGTTTTGGTTATATGTTTTCGCGTTGTCTTTACTGGCTTGCTAGGAGTTGGCTTCTTGTTTTTAGTCATATATTGGTACTTTTGTGCATTTCCTTATTTATTTGAAATTTTTTGAAGTTGTGAAACCAATTTGATATGCTATAATGCTAATATAAATATAACATTGATGCCTCGATGACTTGTAATAACACTAGGAGCTTTGTTGCTGCCTTATTTTTCAAGTTTCCAAGCTAATATTATCAGTTAATTACTCTTACGCATACTATATGTCAAAACAAAATTATTTTCTATAATATAGGGAGGATTTAGGGCTTTGCAGGCAAGTATGACTCTAAACGGTACTATTTGTCCAAGTTTTATTTTGTTTGACTTAAATTCTTATATGTACGAACAAGTGGTTTTAGTTTCAGAACTTTATTTACGAAATAAATGTTCATTCAGTTTTCTAGAATTCGGAACTTGATCCAAGTTTTCAGGTTCAGAACCTTAGTTTACAAGAATAACAAGACTGATAACTTTTAATGCTTGGTTATGATTGATTATGTTTTTTTAGTACAGTTCCGAGCGGAAGAAGATTTGGGATACTAAAGAATAGTTAAAGAAGATATATAGTAAGGCTGAGTTGTGTAGTATGGTGCATTACTCTGTGAAACATGTGTATAGTAAGCTTGCAGGTTCTAAACCTGTTGTACATTGAGACACCATGGTTTGGAATAGACTCAATACTCCAAGGCATAGGTTCATATGCTGGATGGCTGTCCAAAACAGACTTCAGACTACTGCTAAGCTAGCCAGAATTGGAATTAGTTCTTCTCCCCTATGCTTGTTGTGTGGTCAAGCTGATGAAGTCTGTGAGCATCTATTTTTCAATTGTCATTACAGCAACAGTTGCCTGCAGGGGTTCACTAGTTGGGTAGGAGTACAAATACATGCTGGTACTTTGCAGAATGTTATCAGGTGGATTGGTAGGAAGTATTCCAAGTTCAGAAGAATGGTAATTTATGTAGTGGTAGCAACTCTTATTTACCTAGTGTGGAGGTGCAGAAACAATAGTTTCTGGAATCAGTGTGTGCCCACTATTCAGTCTATTATTTCCAGTTTAAAATGGGATTTTTAGAAATCAATTTCAATCATAAGTTCCAGCATTCCAAACACTTTTATTTTCTATTTTCTTTCTCTACAATCTTCAGTTCCTTAATCGAACTTATGTTTATTTCCCTTTGATACATTATTCATTAAATTATGTTTATTTTCCTTCAAATGTTTTGTGTCTTGCTCATCTTCAGTGGTGGGTAGATAAGGGTTAGAGAATGTGTACATCTACAGCTTTCATCCTACACATTTATACATCCTTAAGGAGTTGACACTAAAACCTCAGAATATCTTTATTCCCAAACCTAAGAACGTAAATAAGCTTGCTTTAAAGCGGTAGTCACTCTTTAAGTTTTAAGGAAAGGTACCAAATATTTCAGTCAAAAATATATGCCTGGAAGATTAAAAAAAAAAAAGAGAAAAGTAGTCTTTCCCCATCACCCACACCATCTCAGCCTGCAAATGTCCAGCAGAACCAGATAAACTCTACAGAGTTTTTGTCTCAAGGTCTGGTTCATTTGTCGTTTTATAATGAAGTATTCATCTATCTTATGTGTTGCTGAATTGCTTCTATGGTATCTGTGAGACTGTGACATGTGATTTCAATCACTGATTCATTGTATCTGTAAGCATCATAAATTAACTAACAGAAACCATAGTTTGTTAACAACCCAGACCTAACACCAAACTCGTGTTTCAGCTAATATCAACATAATACCTTATTATGATTGTTTGGGCTCCCAATTGACTATCAATTGGGCCACTAAGTCCAAAGCCCAATGGCTCAAAAGAGCAGCATCAAACCCACAAGCACTACCTTCCAAAAGGCTATTCAGCCACCAATAAAGGCCTAAGGCCCACTTGCAATAAATGACCTAAGGGGATTTATTGTACAAACACTATAAATAAGCCGTCATGGCTCACATACCAAGGTACGTCCATTTCACGCCTTAAGACTACTCTTCTAGAGAACTTCTCTCTCTAGAATCCGAGCATCGTTCTTACTTAGGCATCGGAGGGGCTTTCCTCGGAAACACCCCCGAGGCTAGTAACTTGTTTATTGCGCAGGTTGATTTGGACACAACACATTCGAGCTAGCAAGATCTTCAACACACACAAAAAGGGCCTTCATTCGAAGCCCATTGTTTCATCCACTTCAACACCGGAACAATTTGGCGCTGTCTGTGGGGAAGAACACTTGAAAGCTCCAAAAAACACTTCACTTTCCACGTAAAAATTGGAAATGCCCAACAATGACAACCAGGTGGGAGATGTCCTTGTCCAAACGGATTCGAAATCCGATGGAGGTGAACAGCTGCACTCAGTGGCGAGGTCGCAGCCAACAAGGGCCACCGCCACGACCAGCAGACCACTCCCTTCTCGAGAAGAGCTCGCTGCAGCCATGACCATCATGCAGAACTTCCTCTTCAACGAGAAAGAACAAGCCCAGCAGCAGCACGGCGAGAAGCGAGGAGAGCTAGGCGACAGGTGTTGCTGAACATGCCCTCGACTAACGAGGACAATGTGAGGCCCGAGCAAGATCTCTCCACAATGTCAGGAACGCACCTAATGACAAGGTGGAGAGAGAGCACGTGGGATACGCAACAGAGAGCTGCACAGCAGCCAGAATGGTTCGCAACACCGTCTCAAACACCCCAAGCTCTCCAAAGCGGGGCCAGTGATCGAACTCGGATCCGAAGCTCGGTCCATAGCAGACTGCGACCTTCAATTCATGATAGGCTGGGTAGCCCCTGTGGGTCCAGTAGACAACCCGAGGGAAGTGGCCAGTCGAGAAGGAGAAGGAGAAGTGACCGAACTCCTAGCCCCCTACACGCCCCGAGCAGTCCCTTAGAGGAAACTCGAGAAGCGAAGGTATCAGGGCGAGGCTAGGAAAGAGAGTCATGACTCCAGCATCTTCCCCATTCTCGGATGATATTGTCATGGAGACAATTCCCAAAGTGAGACTACCAGCGCACCTGACGTACAGCCGAATCACAGATCCGAGGGATCATGTCATCTCTTACGAACATCAGATGTTTCTGAGTCTCTACTCCGAAGCCTGCTGGTGCAAATACTTCCCAACCATGCTGACAGGAGTTGCTGGAGAATGGTTTAGATCGCTGCCGAAGGGATCGATCAAAAGTTGGAAGAAACAGAAGAAGAGGTTTTGTGTACAGTTCGTGAGCAACAACCGCCCAGAACGAACCACTGCCGAGCTAACCTCTATACAGCAAGAAAGAGACGAGAGCCTGCGAGACTTCATGGCCAGATTCATGAAGGAATCCACCAACATTCCGAACCTGCAGCCAGACGTAGCAATCTTCGCCTTGAAGCACGCGCTACGGGAGGGGAAATTCCGAGACAAACTGATAATGAAAAACCCCTCCAAAATAGCGGACGTGCTCCAAATGGCAGATGCGTTCATCAGAACGGAAGAATTCAACAAGGCAGCAGCAAGGCTAAGAGGTTCCTCGGATCCGAACGATAACAGAACAAATCAGAGTAAGCCCGAGAGCAACTCAAGAAAGGGGAAAGAGAAGGTGGGTGCGAGAGAAGCGAGCCCCAAGAAAGATGGGAAGAAGGGTGAATTTCAACCCAAGTACACCAACTACACCCTACTCACCATACCCCGAAAGAGAAATCTTCAACCTCCACAAGGACGATGAAAAGTGGAAGCTTCCAGACAAGCTCAGGTCAAACCCCCGCCACCGCAACAAGAACAAATGGTGTGAATTCCACGATGACTTCGGCCATACCACTGAGTAGGGGTGAGCACGGTTCGGGTAACCGAACCGATAAGCTTATCGGTTTGGTTACCCGAAACCCGATAAAGGCAAAACCGATATCCGAAACCGAACCGATAAGAATCGGGTACCCGAAAATCCGGATACCCGAACCAATTAACCGAGCTGAACCGAATTTTTGAATTTTGATTAAATTCATAATTTTATTCCCAATTTTTATTATACAACACTTTTTTTTTAAAACAAAAAACTGTATAAATTAGATATAGCATCCATATGGTCCTTCCATAGTTCCATGGGAACCATATTCTAATAGAACCTGTAGAGTTGAATCTGCTTATAAAACCTGTAGAGTGTTTATGATGACTGAATAATATATGACGAGATGTTGTATAAATAAAGTATTCAACGCCTCACGAGTCGGTTGTAACTAATTAATCAACTAAATAAACAATAAATAATCCACTCCATTACACAAGATAAAATAAAAAAGCTTTAGGAATTTCAAGCTTGATCTTTGAAAATCTGGTACACCATCCTCCAATTTAACTTGAAACTTCAAGTAAGTATCAACTTTACACCAGCCGGAAGAGTTGTGGCAGAAGAATCATGCATTTCCCCACCACTTGAAAGTCCATATACAATCCCTGTAAAATAGGAAACTAAGCTTTATCAATATCAAATACAAATAATGAACTCCTGGACAATCAAACTCAATCACCACCACAAAATTTAGCATTAGAAACCAAGTCCCCACATTTACTATAACCAGAAATCAAAGTATTAACCAGAGAAACATCATTCAACACCCCAACATGAATTCCTGTAACCAGATTAACATTCTTCAATTCAGTAACAAATTGAGTCAACCCTATGATAGTGATAGAGTCAAGGACAAACCCCTGCAAGTCTCATTTCCTGGAAAAGCACGAAAACTCTATCCATAGAACCTAACTGAGCAATACCCAAAAGCATTGAATTCCACAAAGTCACATCTCTACGAGCCATTTTCTCGAACACCTTGTGTGCAAGCTCCAATTTGTTACATTTAACATACATAATAAGTTATTAACAACTGCTGTACCAACAAAGATAGCTGACCAAAAGGGTGATAAAAGAGACAAATCTAAACATTGATTTGTAATCCACGGAAGGCCGGTCAAATTACCGTCAACAATTAACAATACTTCTTAGTTCTTAACTCACCATTCAACATTTTAAGCCCAATTCAATCACGAAACTAACCAATTAATCAATTCTAAGCTCAGATAGATTCAGAAATAATGAAAAATAACAAATCCTTGTAAAAGTAATCTACAAACAGAGTCAAACACCCTGAATATTGAAAACTCAAGACAACAAAAAATTTCAGAAATTAATGACATTTAAAGTTAAAGATGAAACTAATTACCTTGAAAACTCTGACGAAGTGGTGAACGGCCGGTGACGACGGTAAGTAGTGAGTGTTGAGGAGATGATGGAGAATAGTAGTATGAGATCAAAGACCCAAAGAGGAGATGATGGATATCTCAGATCTGTAGATTGTAAGTGACTAAGAGAAATAGAGAATGAGAAGAGAGAGAAAGAGAGTGAGTGAGAGGATGAGCGGCGGTCTAGAGAGTGGAGACCGAGAAAAGGAATTAGGTTATTTCACATTTGCGACTTAGTAAGTTAGTATACTTCTTTTCAGCTTTTTTTTTTAAAAAAAAAATTTGAAAACTGAACCTTTTCGGGTAATTCGGGTACCCGAATCTTTGTTAACGGGTATCGGTTACCCGACCCGTTAACAAAGTTTCGGATCGGGTACCCAAACCGAAATCTTTATCGGTTCGGGTACCCTAATATTCGGATCGGTTTCGGTTCGGATTTTCGGGTTTTTGGTTTTTCGGATAGTTTTGCACAGCCCTACCACTGAGGAGTGTAACTCGTTAAAGGATAACATCGAAGACCTCATCCGACGAGGCTACCTCAAGGGTTACCTGCTTGACCATAGGGCGGAAAGAGAAGAAAAAGAAAAAGCAAAATCTGGTAAGCTGCAGGAGCAAGCCCAAAAAAGGGTCCATGAGACCGAAGGGCAAAAGAAAAAACCAATCCTCGTGGTGTTCGGAGGACAAAGATCCAACAACGCCAGCAAGAAGCACTTAAGGGCCCTCTCCCACCGAGTCAACTTCAGCAATGTAGGGGAGAATCAGCCTACCCCCTCGAACATGACTTTCACCGCTGATGATTGCCTCGGGACCCAGTACAAACATGACGACCCGTTGTTGATCGAAATGGATCTCAACAACCACAACGTCCATAGAGTACTAGTCGATGGAGGGAGCGCTGTCAATATCATCTTCAGGAACTGTTTCGAACAGCTCATCCTCGAAGAGGGAGAAGAGTCACTGACCAAGATCAGCTACCCATTGATCGGATTCAACGGATCCGCAGCTATCCCCCGAGGAAAGATCACCCTAACCGTTACAATCGGTCAAGGCCTGGCGGCAAGAAACGTCCGAGAGGATTTCTTAGTGATGGACTGCGACTCAGTGTACAACGTCATCATGGGACGAACCATGATCCACAAAATACAGGCAGTCCTATCTACATACCATTAGATGATGATGTACGTCTCGGACGCAGGCTTCGCCGAGCGGATAAAAGGCGACCAAGAGGTGGCAAGGTCAACTTGTGAAACGGCCATCCGAAAACCGAAGCTAGGAGACAGCCCTGAAGACGAGAATGAAAAAAGCCCTCCTCCAAGCGAAGGAAAAGAGGCAAAGAGGAGAAAGGCGGAGTCGAGCAGTCTGGTAAAACCCGCAGAGGTTGATGCTCGGCCGGAAACCCTCTCCCCTGAATCAGATCAAGAAATGGAGGACATCTCCCTCGAGGATGACTCAGACAGGAATGTCCGAATAGGCAAAGGCCTAGGCTCAGGACTTCGAATAGAGCTGATTCAGTTGCTGAGAGATCACAAAGACATTTTCGCATGGTCAGCAGCTGACATGCCAGGCATAGATTCGAAAATAATCTGTCACAAGCTGGATGTCAGCACTGAAGCTCGACCAATCAAACAAAAAAAAAGAAACTACTCTTCGGAGAAGAACAAAGCTATCGCCGAAGAGGTGAAGAAATTGCAAGAGGCAGGCTTCATCGAGCCATGCATGTACCCCAAATGGTTGGCCAATGTGGTCATGGTCAAGAAAGCGAATGGCTCATGACGCATGTGTGTCGATTTCACAGATCTGAACCGAGCCTGCCCAAAAGATTGCTACCCTCTCCCGAGGATAGACCAGCTGGTAGACTCTACCAGTGGCCATGCATTGCTGAGCTTCATGGACGCCTTTTCAGGGTACCATCAAGTGTTCATGCACCCCGACGATAGAGCGAAGACTGCCTTCATCACGAGCGCGGGAGTGTTCAACTACAGAATGATGCCCTTCGGATTGAAAAATGCCGGAGCCACCTACCAAAGACTAGTTGATCACGTCTTCGCCAATCAAAAAGGAAGAAACGTCGAGATTTATGTGGACGATTCCATAGTAAAAAGCGTGAAAGAAGAGGATCACATCAAAGACCTGGCCGAGACCTTCGCCAACCTGAGGAAATACAATATGAAATTAAACCCGAAGAAATGTGTCTTCGGGGTAAAGTCAGGGAAGTTCCTCGGATTCATGGTGAGCGAAAGGGGAATAGACGCAAACCCGGACAAGGTCCAAGCCGCGCTAGACCTGCCCGAGCCAAAGACAAAGAGAGACGTGCAAAGGCTAACAGGCAGGCTAGCCGCACTGTCAAGATTCATATCAAAAGCTTCGGACAAAGGGGCACCCTTCTTCAAAGCTCTCAAACCCAAGACCCTCCCAGGAGGAGAAGCAGAACCCATCAAAAAGAAAGGCGTCCCGAGGAAGGTGGACCCCGAGCTGACATGGGAACAAGAGCAAATAGACGCGTTCAAACAGCTCAGGGCTCACCTAGCTCAACTGTCAACGCTAGCCAGGCCCAAAGAGGGGGAAACTCTGTACTTATACGTCGCAATCAGCCCCGGGACCGTAAGCGCAGTGCTCCTCCGAGAAGAAGAAAAGAAGCAACAGCCAATCTACTTTACCAGCCGAACCCTGACGGATGCCGAAACTCGGTATCCACTCATTGAGAAAGTAGCATACGCAGTGGTGGTAGCAGCTCGGAAATTAAGGCCCTATTTTGACTCCCATCAAATAGTGGTGCTAACTGACCAGCCATTGGAGAAAGTGCTAGACAAGATAGAAAGGTCGGGAAGATTGGCTGCTTGGGCTTTCGAGTTGTCTGTGTTCGGAATCAAGTACCAGCCGAGGACGACCATCAAAGCACAGGCACTCGCAGACTTCTTGGCCGAATGCTCATATCAAGAGGTGCTAGATGACACCAAGAGAACATGGGAGGTCTACATTGACGGATCTTCCACAGTGAACGGCTCGGGAGCCGGAGTGGTACTGGTACCCCCAGTGGGAAAAAACATAGAGTACGCCCTAAAGTTCGGTTTCAAAGCAACCAACAATGAGGCCGAATACGAGGCAACAATCGCAGGGATAGAGTTGTGCTTATCTCTTGAAGCCGAACATGTTTGTCTCAAGACTGATTCTCAGCTCGTAGCCAACCAGATCCGAGGGGAGTACGAGGCCAAATGGCCAAGCATGACAGCTTACCTAGCAAAAATCAAATCCTTAACGTCAAAGTTGAGATCCTTCAAAGTCATACTCATTCCCCGAGGTCAAAACGCACAAGCAGATGCACTGTCCAAGCTTGTAAGCTCAACGCTCTCTGACCTAAACAAGTCAGTCCATGTGGAAGTACACCAAGAAAGGAGCATCGATATGCCACCCCCTACAGTTTGCAATGTACGTCCCGAGCCAAGTTGGATGGACATAGTCATTGCATACAAAGAGAGGGGAGAACTTCCCGAAGACAAGCTGCAAGCAAGGAAGCTGAAAAGGTTCAACCAGTGGTTCATCATTGACGCTAACGGAGAGCTCATGAGAAAGTCATTCTCAGCCCCACTGCTGAAATGTGTAGGCCCAACCGATGCCGATTATATCCTAAGGGAAATCCACCTCGGCATATGTGGAAATCATATTGGAGGCAGGGCACTGGCACACAAGGCACTAAGAGCTGGATTTTGGCGGCCCACCATGGTTTCCGAAGCAAAGGCGCTGACAAGAAAATGCGAGAAGTGCCAAAAGTTCGCACCTGCAATCCACCAGCCAGCTCAAACCCTACAAGCAACACTGTACCCCTTACCATTTGCGCAATGGGGCCTGGATATCATCGGTCCATTCCCCTCGGATGTGAACCAGAAAAAGTGGCTGATTGTGGGGTCTGACTCCTTCAGTAAGTGGATTGAGGCCGAGGCAGTCTCCTCCATCACGGAGAACCAGGTCCGCAAGTTCATTTGGCAAAATATCATCACAAGGTTCGGGATACCGAGGCTAATGGTCTTTGACCATGGGAAGCAATTTGACAACACACCACTGCAAAGATGGTGCAAACAGTTCGGTATCCACCTCGCCTACTCAGCAGTGTGCCATCCTCAGGGCACCGGCCAAGCCGAAGCCGCAAACAAGCTCATCCTCAATGCACTCAAGAAGAGAGTCGAGGACGAAAAAAGCAAATGGCTAGAAGAGCTCCCAGGAACACTTTGGTCCGTTCGGACCACCGAGAAGGAAGCCACAGGACAAACGCCCTTCCACCTGGTCTACGGTTCCGAGGATGTCATCCCTGTAGAGATCGGAACAAAAAGCTTAAGGGTCCAGGCATACAACAGGTATGATGGAGTCCACGGTCAAAGCAACGACCAACTTCTGTCCGAATCCTTGGATCTACTAGATGAAGCTCGGGACGAGGCCATAACCCTGAACGCAGCTTATCAGCAAAGAGTCAGCAAGCACTACAACCGAAGAGTCAATGCCAGACCTCTAAAGGTCGGTGACCTAGTGCTCAGAAACGCTGCAGCAGTTCAGAAAGGGAAGATCCACGGGAAACTCTCGGCAACATGGGAAGGACCATACATCATCCACTCTGAAAAGAGGACTGGCACCTTTATGCTTAAACAGTTAGATGGAACGATCTTGAAGAACCATTGGAATGCCGATGTTCTCAAGAAATATTTTGTATGATCTAATTTCCCTCCTTTTGTAATCCAAGTAAGTCGTTTAATGAGAAGAGGAAAGCCACTGGCACCATGTGTTTCATTAAACATATCCTTATGTCTTTTTATTTCATCACTATGTCTTATGCATACATCTTCGAATCTGATCAATCCGAAGCCAAAATCAACCCGAAGTAGCTACCCCTTGGGGATCAAAAACCCAAGGGATAGCTAACTCAAAACAACCCGCAGGGTATCGTCCAGAATCCTCGGATTCGCGGCACCCAGGGATATTTCGTTCGCAACAAAGTTTCTCAAATACAGTTATAGAGAGTTCGGCCCAGATCCACGGATCCCCGAAGCTCATAGCTAAGAGAAACTTGCGACTTCTTGCCCAGGTTTCCGAACCACAAGAATTCGGAAGAACGGAAGTAGACATCGAAAGAGCTCAAAAGTAGACTCAACAGATCCACGGATCTGATGAGCTCAAAAGCAGACTCTAGATACGTGTACAAACAACAAAGAGCTCAAAAGTAGACTCAACAGATCCACGGATCTGATGAGCTCAAAAGCAGACTCTAGACATGTCTACAAACGACAAAGAGCTCAAAAGTAGACTCAATAGATCCACGGATCCGATGAGCTCAAAAGAAAACTCTAAACATGCAAAGCTCAAAAGCAGACTCAACAGATTCACGGATCTGATGAGCTCAAAAGTAGACTAAGCATGCCCAACATTGGGAAATGGCTCGGAAGCAAACCAAGTCCTTTAACAAATCTACGGATTTGAAAGAATAAGAGAGATCCGCGGATGAAAACAGAATCCAGAGATCCCAAAACAAAAGTTAAATACTTTGGAAATGCAAAAGAGATGAAACGAAACAGCGAAGTCATTTTTATTCAACGTTTGGGGAGCAAATACGATTACACCAACTAAAGCTCGGATCAAACCGAGGAATCCTCAAAAATTGAAAGCAAAATGACTTAAAAAGCTAAATCGGCAGCCATCAACAGACAAAACGTCGGCCTACCGAAGTACTAGGAAAGCAAAAAGAAATTATTGAAGTACAACGCAGTGCCGAGGCAAAAGGGAGAAAATCAAGCGCAAGTTCGGGGGTCCTCAACTGGAACCAACCGACTCTGAGGAAGACGACTGCCCAAGTCCCTAGGGGACGTCACCATCATGTCCCTAAGGAGCAGCTTGTGAAGAAGTGCCAACAGTGGTGTCCCCTTCCGAGGCGACCTTCCGAGCTTGCTGTTCTTTAGCAGCTTCTTCGCGCTCCCTGGCCGCGTCATCCCTATCAGCCTGGCACTCCTCCTGGTTGTCCTCAGCCTCGAGCCATTTAGGCACATGCTCGGCCCACTTAAAGTCAGGCATGTTCTTGGCAAACATCCTGCGCGCGCCGAGGATACCCTCCCAGTACATATCCTAGCATTGCTCTCCAGTATACATCTGAGCCTTCTGCTGCTCGAGGTCACGAACCTGTTCCTTCAGACGCTTAAGGTCATCCTCAAGAACAGGAATCCGGTCAACCTCGGCCTGAAGCCTCATATTTCTCTCCCGAAGGTCGACAATCGTGGTGTCTTTACCTTGGAACTTTGCCTCCAGGTCAACCTTCTCAGCAGCATGCCTCTTCTTCTCCGCCTCGTACTTTTCGGCATCTTCTCCCGCGTGGAAAGCGAGAATGCCGACCTCCTTCCCAATCCGCACCAAGGCATCCCCCCCTTCCTTGGTAAACTCGGCAACCTCATCCCTTGCCCTCGCAAGTTCGGAGACGACCAAGCTGAAATTTCTATCAATGTTGGGGATGTCCCGAGCATAGATTGCCTCAAACTTTTGGAGCCTCCTCTCATCATGAGACTGGCATGCAGCAGACAGAGAGCTCCAATAGGCAACCTAAATAAAAAAAAATGGGAAGCGAGCTTAGCTGACGAAAGAAGAAAGAAAAGCTACGACCAAAACAAAAACAAAACATGTACACATTACCTCGTTCAGATGGTACTGAGCCATCTTGGTAGGGTGGTTCACCACCTCCCCAGGAACGCGGAATTGAGGGATCCCGCGAAGCAAATTCTCATAGGCAGCTTCGGGACCAATCAAAGAGCCCACATGGGACAAAGGATCCTCACCCAGCACGGCAGGACGAGCATAGCGAGCCATGGTCTCCCGAACCTCCAACGGAATCCTCTTCAAAGGAACGTTCGCGCAGGGGTCACCATGGATCAACCCTTCCAGCACGGAGGTAGAAGTTGAGCCCAAGGTCTCACGAACCCTCTTAACCCCACGACCCTCAGAAGCTACACCTTCAGCGAGCTGGAAATGCGAAGGTTGCTCAGCGAGGAGAAGAAAGCTCACCCCTATCATGAATCCTACTGAGACCGGCAGCAGCGAGGAGAGCCTCTTGAGTGATATAGTGGAAATTAGGAAGCCAGTACAAAGGCTCCCTAGTCGATTTCGCTCGAAACCACTCAAGTAGAGCAACATGATCCGAATTGCTCGGATCAACAAGGCCAACCCTAGACATCTCCGGATCCACCCTCACAAACCACTTCGGCGGTGCATAGTAATGTGCATGCTTCGGATCGACAGGCACCCACACTAGGAGCCACTGCTTCTTCCAATTATGGACCGAAGAAACATAAGGAAACGCAGTCAAGTACTGCGGTTCGCCCTTTCAAAGACGTTTGTTGGTGATAGTCCACCAACCATGTTGGGCATTCTGGTTCCTCCCGAGCTCATGCATCTCCTTGAAAACTTCTAGCGACGGGGGATAACCGAGGAAATCACACGTCCAGCGGTAGGAGATTATGTGACGCATAGACTTCGGCGTCAGTTGGGCCAAGGAAATGTTGTACTCCTCCAACACGCGAGAAATGAACGGATCCAAAGGAAACCGAAGCCCATAGTCAGGATGGTGGAGGTATACAGCAATCAAACCTGGAGGCGGCCTCGTCACCCGAGCGTGCTTCTGAAGCGGAAGCTCACACCAGTAACCCAAGGCATACTGAATGCCATAAAGATCCTCGGCGAGATGATGATAACGACCACGGCGAGCTTCAACTAACCACTCCCCCTCGGCGGCCGTGCCGTCAGGACCAGCAATCTCGCTCGGATCATCGAAGAGAGCCGCAAGTCCACCCTCAGGGTCCGCCTCCTCCCACCGCCTCGGGAAGAAAGGGCGAATAGGAAAGCGGCCAGTAGCACCAGTTCCGTGACTCGGCCCGGCATGAGCTCCACTCCCCGAGCGCTCTTCAGCCTCGGAGGAAGTTTTCGCTGGTCTATCTTCGGAACCACTAGACGAAGACACCGCACCAGATTTCTTTTTCCATCTTCCCCCAGCCATGGCAAAAACTCCAAAGAAAATAGAGTGCCGAAGTGCTAAGAACTGAAGAACAAAAAGAGAAAACGAGAAACAAATTACCTTGCTCGGAGCAGAAATCGCCGGCGAATCAAAGGGAATGAAGATCCGAAGCTAATTCTCGGCGAATTCACGAAGATCTGAAGAAAACTCACAGAGAAACTGGCGAAATTCTGGGAAAAGTTCAAGAATTTTGGAGAATAAAGTTTTGAATGACGGTTTGGGTCGAGTATTTATAAGCCTTGGCTCGAGAAACCGCCCAACTTCGACTTTGTTCTGGGCCGTTCGATCAACGCCATTCATGAAGCATCCATGTGACACCTGCCCCACTGATGCATGGTTCCAACGCCCTTTTTGAAAAAAAGAGAGGGAAAACTTTCCAACTTCTGATACAGGAAACCCGCCCATTTATTCCTAAATGGACCGGGTCTGGGGGGCATGTTGTTTGGGCTCCCAATTGACTATCAATTGGGCCACTAAGTCCAAAGCCCAATGGCTCAATATAGCAACATCAAACCCACAAGCACTACCTTCCAAAAGGCTATTCAGCCACCAATCAAGGCCTAAGGCCCACTTGCAATAAATGACCTAAGGGGATTTATTATACAAACACTATAAATAAGTCGTCATGGCTCACATACCAAGGTACGTCCATTTCACGCCTTAAGACTACTCTTCTAGAGAACTTCTCTCTCTAGAATCCGAGCATCGTTCTTACTTAGGCATCGGAGGGGCTTTCCTCGGAAACACCCCCGAGGCTAGTAACTTGTTTATTGCGCAAGTTGATTTGGACACAACACATTCGAGCTAGCAAGATCTTCAACACACACAAAAAGGGCCTTCATTCGAAGCCCATTGTTTCATCCACTTCAACACCGGAACAATGATAATACTAAATCTAAGCATCTACCTTCTAATCTCACCATCATCCATAAATAATCGACAACTATTAAGCTTGTTTCTGCTATAAGTTTATCTATAAAGCATGAAACGCAGTTAATTAATTCCATATGAAATTACCTTACATTTGGCAATAGTGTTAAAGTCTCATGTCTCGGCCTGGTTGTCACCATTGCCACCAGAATCATCAGTAATCTACAAAAAGCATTTTAATATGTAAATTAGATGTGCCACATTTCAGGTAATGATACATGATGCTCAATCAGAATAATTTCCAGAAATAACTAACCATATTTATTGCTGATTCCGCACCATCTAAAAGGTTCGATGAAACATTCCCTTTGCGTACTTCCTTCAAAACTTGTCCCAAAAAAGAAGCAATCATTTTAAATGATTGTGTTGTTTCTTTGAACTTGGTGTTCAGAACTTGATTTTGTTGCGCAAGGTCCTCATTTTGCTTCTTAACAACTGATATTTCACCTTTCATGTTCTCCACTTCCGTAGCATTGTTGTTAACATAGCTTGACCCTTCTTTCCTCAGCAAACCTTCCACTCCAAAGATGTCGCTTTGCTTCACTCCAAATCCATAATTCATAGGACGTTTAGGCACTTCACCTTTATACATGAGCTCATTAAAGACTGCATTCTCAATTTCAATTACGGGCTTTGAAGAAGAGGAACTCGCAAGATTTTCTTGGACCTTTTTTTCGGCATCCTCCTGTTATTTAATATGAAAAGATCACTCAAAATCTATCAACCAAGAATACTATGTACAAGTAAAGAAAAAAATAAATAGACTTCAAGAGACAAGATTGATTTATAGAATTAGCTCAATGCAATGATACCACAAATTTTTGAGGAAGTGTGCCCTCTTTAAAGCTTCCATCTTCTTTGGCGTAAACTGATTTGAAAAATGTCAATTCGCTAAACTCTCCTTTCTTCTCTTTCTGCAATTTCAGGAAAATAAATAAATTGACCACTGAAATTTTGAAGTTCAATTCTTAAACCGACTATCACTATATTTGTTCAACACTTTGAGTTGTTATCCCCGTAGTAGGGTTGCTGGGTGCATTGCCACTTTGCCAGGGGTGACAGAGTCGGCAACAGAAGCAGTGACATCAGCAAGCTCTCTGCTTATGTCGGGCTAAGGGGAATTCAGGAGTACGTTGCCTCACCTAGGCAATAACTGATAGCTGCTTTAGTGATTTTCATTAGACCCTTATCTGAACCATTGCTACTTCACAATAAATAAGAAACGATGATGGCTAACTAGTCTATTTTGATCTAGTCCAGTGTGGAAAATTCAATTGGAGATTTGAAGATCATATAGATACAGATTTATATATTATAAGAACACCATGCTAAACATTTGTCTTAAGGAGACTAGCAGCAAATTTCGAGGAAGGAAAGAAATTATACAGTCATCTCTTGAATATGACTCTCTCCCTATCAAACTTAACTTGAAATATGTTGATGGACGGAGCTAAAATAGGAAACTTGAATATGTGGGATTTCATCATCAGGACATTGAATAAAACCAAATTCATTTCAGGGTAATAGAATAAGTGTGGATTAAGTTCACATTTGGCATTAGAATCAAACTTTCAGATACTGAGAAGTTATGCTGACATCTTTTCTATCTCTTTGCATGAGGGTATCACAATTTAGTATTGTTTATAACGTGTTCTGTAGCAAGTGTCAACTAAATCTTATCTTGATGTGATGATTGTTTTTTTATATATGGTTCGTGTTAGATGTTTGCAATACTATGTTACTCCGTCTCTTCATTTGACCTCAAATACCCAAGTTGGATGTTTTACATTCTGATTTTTCATTTGTGTATGGACACTTGACATTTCATTGCGGATCAAAATTCAGGATATCTTTCATTAATTACCCAAGTCTGGTTTATGGACACTGTAGACACCTACTTTTGTCCCCGTTCCCGCAAGGGAAAGGTTCGATGATGAAAACGTAAATCTCCACTTGACAACGCATCTCCTATGAAATAAACGAATCTCGATTCCCCATTTCACTTCACCCGAAACCTGCTATTTATAGAAACCTGCTAAAAATAGTAACTGCCGTAAAAGGTAGCTTCTAAAAGTGGCAAATCATAAAAGATAGAAACCTGTCAGAATTAGGTGTTGCATTCCAACATAAATCCTAAATGAGATAGAAAACTGCGAGAATCCTATTCCTAATATGATTCGGAAATAAGAGTTACGTATTAATTAAAATCCTAACGAACCTAGAGTTCGTAACGGGCCCAGACGCATTTCGTCATAAAATTGATACGCGCTAAAAGACTCGAATTAATCTCAAACTCTACGGATTTCAGGAATCCGAATCTGACCAAAGAATTCTGCCAGACCCTATTTTTAACGCCCAGCCCTGGGCGCCGAAAGTACCTGGGACGGATTCTTTTCCTAATCCGTTTCGTATTCAAATTCCTGAAAAACTATATTTCTACGCCACTTTTTCCTATAAATAGACCCCTAAGTTCGACGTGAAAAGAACACACACAACACAACAACACACAATTATATTCTGAGTATTGACTCCAACCCTTAGCCTAAGCCTCTCGCTGCGAAACTGTTCACGCGTTCTGTCGCAATCGATCCATAAATCGAACAGAACGTATCCTGTCCCATAATTGAGATTCGTTAAATAAAAAGAAGAAATAGCAAAGTCAAAGTGGTTAGTTTTCTGAGAACCGTGACGCACCTCTCAAGGGTGCGTCGTAATGTGTCCCTTTTCGATGATTTAACTGCTTTCCTCGCCCTTTTTATGAACTGTTAAACTAACCTAATCTGATTGTTCTATCACGCCTAACAAATATAATATTTTTGGGAAATCGGATTATCATGCTAGGTCCCTTAATGCTATTTAAATCAGATAATCACGATCGAATTAGTATTATATGTTGCATATTGCTAAAATCAACTCAGATTAGTTTAATAGTTAACGCATGTCCCTTCAATTATTTATGCTGAGCTAGTAAGGATATCCTGCCTCTGGAGTTGTCGACGAGCGAATTACTCCTCTCGGTAGTTACAGTCCCCCGAACCCTCAATCTCTACCTTGCGGGTGTATATTGATAGATCCCCACACCAGGGATCACAAGGGAACCTACGGCCGTCGTGGTCAAACATAATTGCACTCCCTTTATGTCACGATAACCGGGTTTTGTCAGTTTTTCTCATTGTCGTTAAAAAGTGAATGGCGACTCCTATATTACTAGTCAATTGGGTGTATACTCACAGGAAATCCAATTACACTTGATTGAATAAAAAGAATCGTCACACCCACGAGGGACAAGGTCACGCATTAGCCTCGCGCTTTTTCGACCCCCTCACAGTGGCGACTCCACTGGGGATAGTGAAGGAAATACTCGTGCTTGTAGGTAATCAAAATAGCCGAAGGGTGAAACGATCCTACCCCGCGTTTATTTCCCCATCAAGTTGGGACGACCTGAAAATCAGCATATTAATGTGAACGGGCAGAACAGCATAACGAATCTCGGCTGCCTCGGGAGTTGGGACTAAGGATACCTTTTTTCGCCAATAGGGGGGTGCATACGCCGCGCATGTTGCCCACTCGGTACTTGTGCAGGTAGTACACCTATCCCGAACCCAATCGCTCGCCCATTAGGTCCCTCTCGCCTGCATGCTCCCTTGGCTTGCACTTGCGGGTTGGCCTCTTGAGCGAAATTCGTCTGTTAAAGACACTACCTCGACCGGGGCATGTGTTGGATCTACGATAGAAGCGGTACCAAACCAGGCGCAAATAACTACCCATAGAAGCCTATCATAAACTACGTGACATATTTAATTTTCAAATCCATGTTTGTAATGTAGTTATGTGTAGCGAACTATGTGACTATGTTATGATTGTGCATACGAATAATGCTAGACAAATAATCCTAGAAAAACCAACGACCTTAAAAATTACCCAAACATTCATAAACCAATTGGCCAAAGAGTTATACCAAAATACGTGTTCCACAAACCCGAACGATCGCCACAAAAATAAGCGACGCTCGGGAGGGCCTGTAACGAATCCCACAAACGCTGCACAACGCGTAAGGACGTTATTAGGCAAGCACGCAAAATCGAAGTCGCATAAAAAAAAGTAGACGCAAACAGAAAACGAGAACCAGCCAGGGACGCATTTTCAACGCCCCTGGCTGGGCGCCGAAATTTCTCACGCCCACTGCTGGGCGCTGAAGTTCCTGCCTGGCCTTTTGGTCAGGCACAGCAGCCTCGGTGCCCGCGCATAAAAAATATACGTAGCAAAAAAAAAACTTTTCGAAAAAAATTGCTGCGAGGGCGTATGAAAAAGCACTCGATTTCAAAAGCGACTTATAAAAAAAAAATAATAACTCTTTGTGTCGTTGATAGGCCTCCTACGACGGCAATGTTCGGCTCCAAAACCGAGCACGCTAATTGAAATAACCTTGAATGTCACATGGGCAAAGTATTCAAAAAATAATGTTCGAATAAAGTCTTCAAGAAAAAAATAAATGTTCAAATAAATCCGAGTCTAGACTAGGCTATGCCAAAGTACAATCTAAATCCTAAGTCTTAGTTGTCTTATCCATAGAATCGGTCCTAATGCTGGGTGTCGTTCTGCAAGTTAAAAGGTTAAGCCATATTGAGTCTCCCTTCCTAACATTTAAATTAATAAGCACCCATATGTAATTGTCATCCCTTGCTAAAAGTCTACGGCCTCAATACTCTCTCTCACCAATAAAAAGAATATATTATAGTATTTGCGAAATGGAAACGGTCACATTCTGGAAATCATTCCCCCATAGTCGCACAACCCCCTAAGTGAACCTAAGGTGTTAATACCATTGGCAAAGAAAAAATTAATGGCCCCAAGATTTTCCATAAATGCAACATGACCAACCATGAAAATACCCAAATCGGCATACCATAAGGCTACCATTGGGGTAAAGTAATACACACTAAGATAAAAGCCGCACTAATGATTTTAGTCTTGCAAAAATAAAAATTTGATCTCCCCAATTAACTACCTTGCCAACATTAAGCAAAATGGCACATGACAAATGAACACCCAAGGATTAAAATCTAAAGTGTCAACCAAAGTTATGGTCCAATTAGCCTAAGTCTGAGAGTTGCTTGGTCAAGTATTATAGGCTTACGCCACGTCATTATTTTGAGTCTAGGCCACCTCCTTGTATTCATACACGGGTTGTAATCAGAAAGATTAATGAAAGTTTGAGTCTAAATCACAACTTCCAATTAAACCCCAGAAACTAGAATCTGAAAAGAAGCAAAAAATTATTATTTTCGATGTAATTCTTTCATTAAATTTCAATAAGGTAAAAACAACATTTTGAATCTACGCTATTTGCACCTTTTAAGAAACGACTAAATACGCTTGAAAAGTAAGACAATTTAAAAGGTCCACCCTAGGCCCACTAAAATTAAAGGTCCAATATAGGCCTACCAAACGAGGCTCACTCAGTCTCGCCTCGTGACTCAAAGACCACAACCATCTACCTTTTAGCCCAAATAAAAAAGATTTTGAAAAATTTATGTTGGGGAGAAATCCCAAGCAAAAAAGAAAAAAGAGAAAGAGAAAAGGGAGAGCGAAAAGAGCCATGAAATACTTAGCCCGTACCTCCCAAAGTGCGAAATCTACCCAAGTAAACGAAGGAAAAGAATTGAGTCAACCAATCCAAATCATAAAATTCTACGATGTCTACCCTTTCCAATCCTTATGCTCTTAGACGCCTTCGCTCTGGGGTCCCTGTTCAGCTCATTTAACCCATCCATGTTCTCGTTGCCATAACCCAAGAAACCATTACCTCAACTCTTGTTTTTTGAACTTGTTATCAACCGCAAACCGCGCACGGCCATTGACACGTGCGTCATGCCCATCATTTCCAAAGTCCAAACCTGCTCTTACACCACCATTAGCATAATGACCATATAACTTGTTTGGATGCATCCTATTGATATACCCTTGAGCCGTCCCCATGCTACTCATTGGCCCTGGTTGATGTAAACTCATGACACTAGCTCGAGGCTGCAAATTGTGAGTCCTAGCAAACATAATCCTCATGCTTGACCAATACCTACACAAATTATCCTATCCCATTCAACCCATCTTTCAAACCGTCTTGAGTCACGAATATAAAAAAGGAAAACAAATGAAAAGTATAAAAAAGTAATAAATAATAAAAAGGAACTTTGCAAAGCGCCTCTAAAGTTAGTCTAAAAAGAAAAAAAAAAGCATTTAGCGCACCTAAAAAAGGGATTCGCCAGATATCATTTTCAGCGCCCAGAGTTGGGCGCCGAAATCTTTAGCGCCCCAGCCTGGGCGTTGAATCTCTCTGCTTGCCAAATTTTGTCCAGAAGTGCTCGTCATTTTATCCGCACATGCACGGAAAAATAACGATCACTTGGAGGGGTACAACACGTAGTCAGACATACGTACCACCAAAAAATACATGTACTTAAAAAATAAAACAAAATTTTGGCTTACGGCAAAGAAGCATATTAAAATAATAATAAACTTCACTTATTCTACCATTTCAAATAATATGTTTCCACCTTAGAACATACTTGTTTAAAATCGGCATTCTATGAAACCATTTTCTAGGCTAAGAACTACGCAAGACCTGATTCCAAATTAAAATTATTTAAGGCGGATACGTAGGCAATCCATGATTCGGTCCAACCAATTTGCAAAAATATTAAAAGCCTATAGAATAACAAGAATAACGAATAGAAGTCCCTTATTGAAATTTAATTACTTGCGACCTAAGTCGAAAGAAAAATTGGTTGTCAAAGGAAGAATCCAAGTCACCAAGATGCCAAAATGAGCACACATCGAAAAATAATAAGGGCACGTACCCTTGCCAGAAGGAGCACTCACACTCCTAGGCACTTAGCCAAAACTCAAAAGATCGCTTTGCCTCAATTGAATGGGGGCTAGCGCAAGCGTCCATGACCTCTAAAGTACTCGACTTGACCCTCCCTAAAGCGAACTAACTCACTTAAAGACCTTCTTTTCACCACTAGACACAGTCATGATCGCCAACAAGTAGTAAGGGCAGTAAGCTTGAAATAAAGAGGATTGTTCTACGGCATCGCCCCATCGTTCCTTCGAACTCAGGGCACCCGTTCATGATAATTCAAATGCTTGCTAATCCCCTTTGAAACAAAAAAATACTAAAAAAAATGGTACATTGTCAATAGGACTTGGCACTTAACCAAGGCTCACCCTACTCAGGAATATGACATGGGCATCTAAAATCGAAATCTGAAAGCATCATTAATGGGAAGACATAACAGCAACTGGGGGCTAAAAAGTGAAATGAAAATGCTAGGGAAAGAACTAAGTATACCTTGACCTTTTGTGCAGACATACACCAAGTAAATCTAAGTCAATTTGAAAACGATTTATATTCCCGCAATTCTGGAAAAGATGGCCCTAAAAGCCTAAAGCATATGCCAAACGGGCACAAGTATATCTTGACGCCTGCACCCTGGCTTCCAGCAAATCCTTAGACAGCATTCCAAAAATCGTAACGGTATTTTGATTCACTCATGTAATCCTGTACGAACCCTTCTATAAGTCAACCTACTTAGGACACCTCGGATTGTAGGACTCAGATTTTAAATAATTTTCAAATGATTTTTAAAGACTTCTTCGGACAAATAAAGTGTCGTTGGTTTAAGCTTAGTGTGCGTCCATCTCAATATTGCAAGTGAGTCAAAAGATTTCTAAATATGATTATGGGTAAAGAAAGGCACCTAGCTTTTGGTTAAGGCACACTTCAACATGTGACTACCTTGACCATGGCAATGTCGCACAATACGACATTTACAAGAGAAGTAGCAAAATCACTACTCGAACGTACCTCGCACTAAACGAGTCTGGTTCAAACTATTCATGATCCGTGTCACCATGAATGCATAAAAACGTATGCAAAGCATTATAGCACTAGGCAAATCCCGTAGCTACAATTGGGGGCTTGAGAAAAACACTCTAAAAACGCTCGAAATGACGATTTTATCGCAAATTCTCGACGCTAATGCTATACATATGTCATAGGGGCTCAATCCTAAGCTTTAATCGTGCGAAACGAACCTTAGAATGGCTACAACCCCTCCCGAATTCTAAAGCACTACTTAGAATATATAAAGTCACCCCACTAACAAGGGTTACTGAAAATCGCGGGTCACCAAAACTCCGATCAAACCACTGCACATAACGCTCGCCTTATAAAGCGCCCGTTACACAGTCTACATCGTTCCAAAGCAAAAGCGAAAAAAAAAAACTGTCAAAGTTCTGCCCATAAATCATTTTCCACGCCCAGAGCTGGGCGCCGATATCTTTAACGCCCCAGCCTGGGCGCTGAATCTTTCTGCTAGCCATGTTTTGCCCAGATATAAAAATAAGAAAGAAACACCTATGAATCCTCGCATCGAACGAAGTAATAAGCCGTGCAAACCCACGCAGAAGGTGCCACACTTATTCAAGCACCTGAACAATGCATGATGAAATAATCCAATGCAAAAAAATAATAATGATATCCCAACACCTGGAAGAATGTTCTAAGACACGCCGTTAGGCCACACAAGCCTACGTCGCACCATAAGTTCAACCATCCCACGGTACAAGTAAAAAAAAAAGAGTAAGGCATATCGCACTAATACGAGCACGACCAAAGAGCATGTGTAAAAGAGGCAAAAAAAATTACTTATCGCCCAAATTCAAAATGCAAGCCACACGACTTCTACATTAAGGATTAAAGGTAGCAAAATATTACCTACCACGAAAGGGATAGCTCGCACCTACACGAGCGGAACCCCAAGGCATCTTTTTCGAAAGAACCTAAATATCGTACGCCAAAAGGAAGCATCCCAACATGCATACTTGGAGGCTCCAAGCTACGAAACAACCATAGCAAAATAAAAAAATCCCGAAGCAAATGTTTGAACAATCGAAAGGGTACGATGTTTGAGCCCACTTCATGAATGGGCCTGAACCCTATCAAGCTTCCAAGCAAACTATTCAAAATAAGTCGTTGCTCAAAAAAAAAATGAAACAATTCAAGCAATCTGATTAATGGACCGCACACAACGGCCATTCTATGAACGCTCGTTCGCACATACATATCATCATTCACGAACACGTTCAAAAAAATATAAGAGCGATCAAAGTCTTACACCTCAAGGTATGTTCCTCGGGCCATATAGACTCGCCCAACTATCGCAATAACTGTACGCCTTAAAGAGCAACATTTCCTTAAAATAATCGCCCCAAAGCAACAAGCACCGTAGTCCACCAATCGGCTACGGCTTCTCAAGAAAATCATCAAGTTCTAAAAATAAAGAAAAAAACAAAAGAAGAGAGAATACATAGAACTTCCAAGTGAAATAAGCGAATGAACAAGAGGCCAACTATGTCATCAAGAAACCTCGCCAGAAATTATTTTCAGCGCCCAGCGCTGGGCGCCGAAATCTTTAACGCCCAGGCTTGGGCGCCGAAAATTATCCCAGAAGGCCCCTTACTTCTATTGGGCCCTGCCGCATCCATTCGACTCGAAAATTGTCGATTTCCTTACTGAAAGTCGCACCTCACGACTTTGTCAAGAGTAGCACACCACTACAAAGATCGCTCGCACTTACGAGCACGATCCCAAACACGATCAAGGACATTACAAAATGCGTATCCCCAAGGAACCTCTTTGACAAGAAATGACCGCCAAGCGCGAGTGCTTGGGGGCTCGAAAGAAAAAATATATCTTTAAAAAAAAAGGTATGCAAAATTAAAACAAAATTCTCAGTCTACGCTGTACAAAGTCCCGTGTTTGGATAATCTCAAAAGAAAAAGAACCGGTTTACGACCTCAAGACAAAGGTCGCCGTTGATACTTATACATGGTCCCCCAATCAAGGACCCAGGTAATGGCAAAATTGAGCCTTAAAGACTAGCTCAAAACCATGAAAGAAGATGACCACAAGACAATGGTCCGTCTAAGCACGTTGTCAACCCACATTCAGGTTGCAACTAAATCCGAGCATCCCTCGGAAGAATTCGCTCCTACAAGAATGAATAAAAAGAAATTCTCAAAAAAATCACAAGAAAAAAAATGAAATAGGGACTTGCCCACCTCAATCAGGCAAGATCGAACCGCGCGAGTTCCCAAATCGAAAAGAGAAAGAATTCAGGGACGTCCACCCTCAGCGGACAGGGCTCGCCCACCCTCAGCAGGCGGGGTCTGCGTCACTAGCTGCGCAGGTCCTCAGTTTTCGAAAGAAATAAAATCTTCAAATTTAAAATAGGCTCCCCATCTTCAGCCGGCGGGGTCTACGGCGCAAACCACGTAGGTCCTTATTTTCAAAAAAGCAAAATAAATTTCAAAATAGATTCGTCCACTTCTATCGGACGGGGTGTCCACCCTCAGCGGACAAGGTTCGCCATCTTCAGCCGGCGGGGTCTACGTCACAAACCGCGTAGGTCCTTATTTTCAAAACATCAAAAAAGATTCGTCCACTTCTATCGGACGGGGCGTCCACCCTCAGCGGACAGGCTCGCCCACCTTCAGCGGGCGGGGTCTGCGTCACTAACCGCGCAGGTCCTTAGTCGCTGCAGCGATAACCTTTTTCGGTTTTCCCTTTTTCCAAAAATTAAAGGATTGGTTTTCCGTTTTTCCAAAAAAGAACGATGTGCTAGATTTTCCTTCGTTTTACGTCCTATAAAAACAAGGGGGTTTTCTCGTTTAGCTAGCCCTGAAAAAGAGAATTTTTAAAAACGTTTTACCTCGTCATTGGGCTTGGCCAGACCCAATTACACTTTATAGCTTTGATTTCAAAAAACTCTGTAGCTACTCCCAATGACAAAGTGAGGAGTTTCTACGCACCTTTAGATTCTTCCAATGACAAAGTGAGGAAGTTTCTATACTATCAGTTGACAAATCCCAATGACACGTGAGGGATACGTCGTCACTTCAAGTGATGACCCTTAAGTCAAATGATATCACTCGGGGGCTCGTGAGACCCTCGCAAAACAGGTCACATACATCATGGCTTGTGTGACGCACTCCGTCTAATACTTTGACCATCGTCTTACTCCAAGACTCAGTCAAAGTGGGGGCTAACTGTAGACACCTACTTTTGTCCCCGTTCCCGCAAGGGAAAGGTTCGATGATGAAAACGTAAATCTCCACTTGACAACGCATCTCCTATGACATAAACGAATCTCGATTCCCCATTTCACTTCACCTGAAACTGCTGTTTATAGAAACCTGCTAAAAATAGTAACTGCCGTAAAAGCTAGCTTCTAAAAGTGGCAACTCATAAAAGATAGAAACCTGTCGGAATTAGGTGTTGCATTCCAACATAAATCCTAAATGAGATAGAAAACTACGAGAATCCTATTCCTAATATGATTCGGAAATAAGAGTTACGTATTAATTGAAATCCTAACGAACCTAGAGTTCGTAACGGGCCCAGACGCATTTCGTCATAAAATTGATACGCGCTAAAAGACTCGAATTAATCTCAAACTCTACGGATTTCAGGAATCCGAATCTGACCAAAGAATTCTGCCAGACCCTATTTTCAACGCCCAGCCCTGGGCGCCGAAAATTCCAGCGCCCAAAGCTGGGCGCCGAAAGTACCTGGGACGGATTCTTTTCCTAATCCGTTTCGTATTCAAATTCCTGAAAAACTATCTTTCTACGCCACTTTTTCCTATAAATAGCCCCTAAGTTGGACGTGAAAAGAACACACACAACACAACAACACACAATTATATTCTGAGTATTGACTCCAACCCTTAGCCTAAGCCTCTCGCTGCGAAACTGTTCACGCGTTCTGTCGCAATCGATCCATAAATCGAACAGAACGTATCCTGTCCCATAATTGAGATTCGTTAAATAAAAAGGAGAAATAGCAAAGTCAAAGTGGTTAGTTTTCTGAGAACCGTGACGCACCTCTCAAGGGTGCGTCGTAATGTGTCCCTTTTCGATGATTTAACTGCTTTCCTCGCCCTTTTTATGAACTGTTAAACTAACCTAATCTGATTGTTCTATCACGCCTAACAAATATAATATTTTTGGGAAATCGGATTATCATGCTAGGTCCCTTAATACTATTTAAATCAGATAATCACGATCGAATTAGTATTATATGTTGCATATTGCTAAAATCAACTCAGATTAGTTTAATAGTTAACGCATGTCCCTTCAATTATTTATGCTGAGCTAGTAAGGATATCCTGCCTCTGGAGTTATCGACAAGCGAATTACTCCTCTCGGTAGTTACAGTCCCCCGAATCCTCAATCTCTACCTTGCGGGTGTATATTGAGAGATCCCCACACCAGGGATCACAAGGGAACCTACGGTCGTCGTGGTCAAACATAATTGCACTCCCTTTATGTCACGATACCGGGTTTTGTCAGTTTTTCTCATTGTCGTTAAAAACTGAATGGCGACTCCTATATTACTAGTCAATTGGGTGTATACTCATAGGAAATCCAATTACACTTGATTGAATAAAAAGAATCGTCACACCCACGAGGGACAAGGTCACGCATTAGCCTCGCGCTTTTTCGACCCCCTCACAGACACATACCCCTGACTCCATGTAATATACTTCGTAGTTGCATTGCCAGCATGGCTGAATATATAGTTTAACTGGAATTTGTTAGTCTTTCTTGTTTACCTTGTATGCCTTTGTTGTTTAAATTGAATAGATTTTGCAGCTTCATGCACTGCAGATGGACTTCATTGCCTCTGCTTTCTGATGTTTTCTACTTTAAACTTGGAGTAGCCACGCGCACCCGCTCCCATCCCCAGACCACCCTCCAGAATCATACTTCTTAGTTCCTGTTAAAAGTTGACTCTATTTGACAGTAATACTTTCAGGTAACCCCGTTTCCTGATCCTAAAAGCTCTAAGTTCATGAGAATCTAGGACAACTATCTCCAAAACGTTTGAAGATTCACATAACGTATACTTCTGCAACATGGTTTATAATAGAAATGGAAAGTAGGAAGATTTTCCCAGCTGCTGCTTTCAATTCCCTTTGCCCGCATAACCAACTTTTCTACATTTCTCTACTTTAACATTAGAAAACTAAAGAATGTCCTTATGTGCGAGATTAGATATGCATATACGAGTAAATATTACTCTTATTTGTTTATGAATTTTAGACTTTTATATCACTCTTATTTGTTTATGAATTTTAGACTTAGCACCTATAGCAATTGAAATGCTACAAACCAAATAGCTAGGTTGAAAAGCATACCATATCAACTCTTCAATTAGCAAAGCTTGTAGCACCACTGTTGTGCTTATTTCCTTGTAATGCTCGAGCATTTTTTCCCATTTCAGATTTTTTCTAGTTTCATGAAACCAATGTTAGCATATATAGGTGAAACAAATAAAACTTACTAAATTTAGGATCTTTTGGGGTCACAAACCATGGCCTCTGGTAAAAGCCAATAATCTACCAAATCCGTCCAACTCCTAATGGACACTCCATCAGGCACGTTGGCATAGTTCTCTTCTCGAGATTTATTCACTGGATCGAAAAAATCCTTCTTCAATTTGTATCGATGATTATTCCATGGTTTGTCAATACGCATCACTAGTGCCTTGTTAACTAGAGGTCCATCAGGTAACACAAAATGTTTCTTCAAAAAAAAAGGAAAAATTAAGTTACGCCACATTTGTAAACAGTAAAGTAGAAAGAGAAATTCAATACTCAAGCATGGATGATTATGGTGCAAACCAATGTTAACAAAATAATTTGCCTAGCTAGTTCTGATCAGAACTAGCTAGGTGAACTTAGTGATTCTGCAGAAACTTAACCCAGGGTCGGAACCCCCATGACCAAATAAAAACCTGAAAAAGTGGCAACTGATTGATGAACAAATTAAAGCTAATTAAACAGTTAAAGAAACCAACTGTAGACACCTACTTTTGTCCCCATTCCCGCAAGGGAAAGGTTCGATGATGAAAGCATAAAAACTCCACTTGACAACGCATCTCTTATAAAATAAACGAATCTCGATTCCCCATTTCATTTCACCCGAAACCTGCTATTTATGGAAACCTGCTAAAAATAGTAATTGCCGTAAAAGGTAGCTTCTAAAAGTGGCAAATCATAAAAGATAGAAACCTGTCAGAATTAGGTGTTGCATTCCCACATAAATCCTAAATGAGATAGAAAACCGCGAGAATCCTATTCCTAATAAGATTAGGAAATAAGAGTTACGTATTAATTAAAATCCTAACGAACCTAGAGTTCGTAACGGGCCCAGACGCATTCCGTCACAAAATTGATACGCGCTAAAAGACTCAAATTAATCTCAAACTCTACGGATTTTAGGAATCCGAATCTGACTAAACAAAGCTGCCCAGACCCTATTTTCAACGCCTGGCTCTGGGCGCCAAAATCTTCGGCGCCCAGGCCTGGGTGCTGAAAGTACCTGGGTACGTCTCTTTTCCTAATTCTTTGCGGATTAGAACTCTGCAATTCTATCTTTCCACGAGCTCTTCCCTATAAATAGGCCCCTAGTTTCGACGTGAAACAACACACAACAACACATAATATATTCTGAGTATTGACTCTAAACCCCTTAGCCTAAGCCTCTCGCTGCGAAATTGTTCACGCGTTCTGTCGCAATCGATCCATAAATCGAACAGAACGTATCCTATCCCATAATCGAGATTCGTTAAATAAAAAGGAGAAATAGCAAAGTCAAAGTGGTTAGTTTTCTGAGAACCGTGACGCACCTCTCAAGGGTGCGTCGTAATGTGTCCCTTTTCGATGATTTAACTGCTTTCCTCGCCCTTTTTATGAACTGTTAAACTAACCTAATCTGATTGTTCTATCACGCCTAACAAATATAATATTTTTGGGAAATCGAATTATCATGCTAGGTCCCTTAATGCTATTTAAATCAGATAATCACGATCGAATTAGTATTATATGCTGCATGTTACTAAAATCAACTCAGATTAGTTTAATAGTTAACGCATGTCCCTTCAATTATTTATGCTGAGCTAGTAAGGATATCCTGCCTCTGGAGTTATCGACGAGCGAATTACTCCTCTCGGTAGTTACAGTCCCCCGAACCCTCAATCTCTACCTTGCGGGTGTATATTGAGAGATCCCCACACCAGGGATCACAAGGGAACCTACGGTCGTCGTGGTCAAACATAATTGCACTCCCTTGATGTCACGATAACCGGGTTTTGTCAGTTTTTCTCATTGTCGTTAAAAACTGAATGGCGACTCCTATATTGCTAGTCAATTGGGTGTATACTCACAGGAAATCCAATTACACTTGATTGAATAAAAAGAATCGTCACACCCACGAGGGACAGGTCACGCATTAGCCTCGCGCTTTTTCGACCCCCTCACAGTGGCAACTCCACTGGGGATAGTGAAGGAAATACTCGTGCTTGTAGGTAATCAAAATAGCCGAAGGGTGAAACGATCCTACCCCGCGTTTATTTCCCCATCAAGTTGGGACGACCTGAAAATCAGCATATTAATGTGAACGGGAAGAACACCATAACGAATCTCGGCTCCCTCGGGAGTTAGGACTAAGGATACCTTTTTCGCCAATAGAGGGGTGCATAGGCCGCGCATGTTTCCCACTCGGTACTTGTGCAGGTAGTACACCTATCCGAACCCAATCGCTCGCCCATTAGGTCCCTCTCGCTTGCCTGCCCCCTTGGCTTGCACTTGCGAGTTGGCCTCTTGAGCGAAATTCGTCTGCTGAAGACACTACCTCGACCGGGGCATGTGTTGGATCTACGATAGAAGCAGTACCAAGTCAGGCGCAAATACTACCCATAGAAGCCTATCATAAACTACGTGGCATATTTAATCTTCAAATCCATGTTTGTATTGTAGTTATGTGTAGCGAAATATGTGATTGTGTGTGACAAACTATCCTAGAAAACCAATGACCTTAAAAATTGCCCAAACATTCATAGACTAATTTGCCAAAGAGTTATACCGAAACACGTGTTCCGCAAACCCGAATGATCGCCACAAAATAAGCGACGCTCGGGATGGCCTGTAACGAATCCCACGAACGCTGTTACGCGTAAAGGACGTTATTAGGCAAGCACGCAAATCGAAGTCGCATAAACAGAAAACAGAAAATGAGAACCAGCCAGGGACGCATTTTCAACGCCCCTGGCTGGGCGCCAAAATTTCTCACGCCCACTGCTGGGCGCTGAAGTTGTTGCTTGACTTTCTGGTCAGGCGCAGCAGCCTCGGTGCCCAAGCAAAAAGAAAGTACGTAGAAAAAAAAATGTTCATCAAAAGAATTGCTACGAGGGCGTAAGAAAAGCACTCGATTTCAAAAGGCGACTCGCGAAAAATTAATAACTCTTTGTGTCGTCGTTAGGCCTCCTACGACGGCAATGCTCGGCACCAAAACCGAACATGCTAACAACTATGAATGTCACACAGGCAAGTGTTTCGAAAATCCAAAGAATGAACAAAATAAAAAAAAAACCCCCAAAAAAGTGTACCAACAGAAGAAAGAGGGAAAAAGTGAAAAACCAATGTAGAGAGTCGAAGACTAGACTAAGTAATGCCTGAAACTTTGGGAACCTAAACTTTAGCTTATCTTATGCCTAGGACTGGTCCTGCCACTTGGTGCCGATCAGGGAATCAACGGCTAGTGCGTCCCGAAGATACCCTATAAGATGGGTCCGAGACCGAAAGTTTGCCCCACTCGGGTCAACTTTGGTACAAGCCTTTGAAAGACTAACCAATCAAGGAAAGTTGAGACCTATAGGCCCCACCCGTGATCCTCCTGTCAAAAACAAATATTGGGTCGAAGGTACTTACTGCAAATTCCATCAAGGAAATGGGCATGACACTGAAAACTGCTGGCATCTAAAACATACGATCCAGGACATGATAGAGGATGAAGTAATACCTCTCCCTAACGTTGGCAGACCCAACAACAACAAGAGCCCACTCGGCTCTTGTCACATCTCTCTCGACCAACCAGAGATTTTCGACCCCACGGTGTATATTACACCTCAAGGAGCACCACTCGCTGTGGTACCTATGGATCGAATCGAGGGGGAAGTGTGTGGTGTGTACCTATCTCAAGTCTCGGGCCAGGACCTCTTCACTGAAACTTAGCCCGGGTATGCTCTCATTGACACCACCCCTCAGGAGCCCGAGGTCGACAACCTCACCCGATCCGGAAGGATCTACCAACCGGATATTCACCCACCTCCTATGGACGACATCCCGGTTAGGCAAACTCCTGAGAACGGGCGGCACGCCACCGTCGCGGAAGTCATTGAAAATCCTCTCCTGAAACAACTGAAAAGAACCAAGGCTGAGATTACCATCTGGGATCTTATGTGTACTTCAAAGGAACATCGCGAAAAGCTTATTCGCTCACTTGACCTCATCTCAATACCCACAGATATCACACCTGACTCATTGGTTAGCCATGTCACGAGAGATGCCGGAGAAAAGGCCATAGTTTTCACTGATAAAGACTTACCCAAAGAGGGGGGTGCTCACAATAAAGCCCTTTACTTAGTGGTTGGATGCAAAGGACAAAACATCCCCCTAGCGCTCGTAGATAATGGTTCGGCGGTTAATGTCTGCCCATTGCGAACCGCCCATTGCTTGGGGCTAGGAAGCAATGACTTCCAAACCTCCTCACAAGGGGTACGAGCTTATGATAACTCCCGAAGGCCTGTGTTGGGAAAAATCAACCTTACCATACAAACTGGGCCTGTGGCACGCACCACGGAGTTTCAAATAATCGACATCAAGCCCACTTTCAACCTCCTCTTGGGGTGACCTTGGCTCCATGACTTAGGAGGTGTGGCTTCTACCTTGCACCAAATGGTTAAAATTAACCATAACGGGGTAATACTAGAAATCCGCGCCCCTCCTCTCGACGTCAGTTGTACTATGGTTGGAACGGCCGAAACTGCAGATGACCTTTATGGGTTTCAAATGGAAGAAGCAATCCAGTTCATCGAAGATTATGATCCAGCATTCCTAGACCCGCATGCATCCCGAGTCATCCCTAGAATGCTGTTGGCTCAAGGTTATTTCCCAGGAACCCCATTGGGCATAAGGAAGAAGGAATGCACATTCCATCCTTTTCCCGACAAATCTACTCCCTTTGGCTTAGGTTATGAACCAACGGAGGAAGATATTGCTGACCGCCTATCTAGGCTACGCCTTAACAAAGCCAAACAAACCACCCTCCGTCCCCCATATCAAATTTTCCGGAAGGAGAAGAACACCCATGCTGTGATTTCCTTGAACCCTTCGTTCAGGATGGCTTGCTAAAACCCGGATTTGAAATTTTCCATGACTGCCACACCTTGGATGAGGCACCCCACCTCACCAAGACTAAAACAGCTGAAATATTGGACAACCGGGCTCTATGGACATTGTTTAACGAATCGAGGCCTATGGAGAACGAGACTGTGATGACTACCTTAGCTTTACAAGATGAACGTTTCGATCCAACCCGGTTAATTTCTCCTGCATCAACACTAGAAGAGGTCGGGAACGGATGGGTGAAGACATGTCAGTGGGTCAACGCAAAAGGAATAAGATTCAAGATGAGTGTCGGTGAAGGACCGAAGTTTTATGAGACTAAACCCCAGGCTTGAGCCATATAGAGCACCATTAGTAAAAAACGCCTAGTAGTTCTTTAGATTGACAGAAAAAATAATAGAGACTTTAGATGGTCCTAAGGCCCTTTAGAATATGGGTCAGTTTTATTTCAGTATGTTTTCCTTACTTTCCAAATCAATAAAGGCGTAATATTTCTCCTAAAATTTTATTCTAACACTAAATAAACACTAAATGTACTTGCAAAATAAAAAAAAAATAATAAAAGCGGCCCACTATAGGCCCAACAAACAAAGCCCACTCGGTTTTGAAATAATGCCATGTGAACCAGTTCCCGAAACCCACAAAATAAACCACACTATCCCATCTTCAAAAAGCCAACCATCATAAGAGCCAATCCATGCAACCCAAAATCAAAAAAGAAATCAAAAATTTAAAACAAATGCAAATGTTACCAAAAAAATAAATTCATAAAACATAGAATCCACCAACAGCTTTCACATAGATTCCATCATACCCTCCACAAAGATCTTCATAAATTCCGCACCCTTACTCCATTTTCAAAACTGTTTTGAGTCACCAATAGAAAAAATTAATCTGGACAAAAATGCGTTTCACGCTAACAGTGAAAAAAGCCTCCAAAATAGCCTCAAAATTAACTTTAACTACGAAGCAAAATATCAAGGCACAAAAAACGAATTGGAAATAAACGCAAGAACATGTGAAGCAAAAACGTCAAAATTGACCGCCCAAGTTATTTTCAGCGCCCAGGGCTGGGCGCCGAAATTTCTGACGCCCCAGCCTGGGCGTTGAAACTCTCTGCCTGCCAAAAGTTTTCCTTGTTTTCAAAAAGTGCCCGTCATTTTATCCGCACACAACGGAAAAATAACGAACACTTGGGGGGTACAGTACGTATCCAAATAGGTTTACCAACAAATTGGTCGAATTTTACGCAACCTATGGAAAACGGCAGATGAAAATAATGGCAAATACTTCACTCATTTGACCGATTAAGTAATATGTTTCCACTTCAGGACATATCTACCGAAATCCGGCATACTAGAACTTATTCTAAAAGCTAAGAACTACGCGCGACCTGATTCTGACAAGATACGTAAGCAATCCTTACCAAGGATTCGGTCCAAATAATAATAATAAATTATATTCTTTGTGTAAAAAAGTGTTAGACATATAAACAAAATTGAACGGGAACTAAAAATACGCCTTTATTAAAATATAATAAGAAGGAAAACAAAGTGCTAGGAATAAAAACAAACACAACTGAAATAAATAGAGGGCACCTACACCCTAGCAAAGAACTACACTACTCTAGTTCTTCCGGATCATCAAATAAAGTCTTGAAGAGAGCAATGTTCGCAGGATCCACCCCCATAGTCTTCTGCGCTACCCCAATATCAATCTCCATAAGAACTGGCTCCTGGACACTAACTTCCAAAGATGCCAAAGCTTTAGAAACATTCTCAGTTATAGGCCGCTCAGCCTCAAGGGCACAAACAGTGGTGGGAGAAGGATTACTATCATCAACTGGACTAGCCACTGTTTCTACAGGCGGCTGAGCCTTCCTAACCCATACATTGTTCCGGCGACGATCTCCGCGAGAGCTTGCATTTCTTTTAACAACAGCAGGCCCCTTCATGTTAGGCACCTTTTTAGGCCTGACACTGGAACGGGGAAGAACTTCCTTTCGCTTTCGATCAGGACGAGCTTTCATAGTCTTAAAACTATAGGTACGAGGTCTGGCAGAATCAGGACCCTCATACTTAACACGAATACGAGGTATCAAAAGCTCAGCCGGCTCCCCATTACGAGCCTCGGTCCTCACATCCTTGTCATCGGAACTCATCCACAACTTATAGTTTTCAGAAAGACCCACAAACCCATTTGTAGCTACAGCCCAACGCGGGAGACCATCATAATACCTAGCCCACGCTAAGACCCGTGTTTGTGCAAAGGTCGCTACCTTAGGTGGTACCGTATCAGAAAAGGGGATAGTCTGCCTTAAACCATATTGACGCATGACTCGGTAAGGGAAAATATAAATGGGACAAGATAGCCCCAACAAAGAAATATAAACCGATACATCAGACCCCCCTGTCATAGTAGTCAAACCCCACCATGGTACCACCCACTTAATAGAACAAATGCCATAAGTAAAAAAGGAAGTCCATTCGGCCTCGTCCTGGCCTTGGTGCAAGTATTTTCGGTTACCCAAAGCTATAGGGCGATAATGTTTAGGATCGGCAGGAGCTTCCAAAAGTCTAAGCCGTTCCGCAAGCCAAATCTGCAAAAACAGGTACGATCGAATCAAAAGAATGAAAAGAAAGGAAAAAGTTTCCTGGGGCGCAGTTTCAACGCCCAGGACCAGGCGCCGAATATTCCAGCGCCCAGCCCTGGGTGCTGAAACTCAGCCCCAGGCAAAAAGAAATATATAAAAGTGGCGTATGTGTGCGCAAAGAAAAAATAGATTACCTGCAGTAATAGGGGGCTTCCCTTAAAAATTTTGGATTTGGCATCCTTCTTCAGCTCATCCGCACTCAGCAAAGTCTCAGCAACAACCAACGGCATAATAGAATAGCAACTTTCCATCTGGCTAATCAAGGGGATCAGCCTTATGTCACCGAACTCACCATTATTATTCGACAGCAAATAATGATTCAACAAGCAAAATACAAGGGCTCGAATGTTCAATTTTTGTTCGGTCATATTCTTACTAGGCCTAAAATGATGTTTTACGAGTTTTGCCAAGTTAACCTTATCGTCTACAACAAGTTCAGCAAACATGTTATCATCTAGCCCTAGGAAAGGCCTTATGGTTGTTTTACCCTCTTCAATAGTGCCAGGGGTAACAGGAGTAGCATTAGTAGGATAACCAAGGATCGCAGCAAATTCATCAGGCAAAGGACATATTTCATTGCCCCGAAAGGAAAAAACGTGATGATCGGAGTCCCAAAAGTTTAGGGCAGCATGCAGAAAATTATAATCAATATTAATTTGTTGTAAGCCTAAAAGTGCCTCTAAGTGGTATTCTTTTATCAAAGCTTTTTCTGTGGGAGTAAGGGCTCGTAGCCAACGCCTAACAGTCCGTTGGAGTGAGAAAGTAGGGATCGACATGGCAAAAGCAGTAAATAATTAGAGCACAGCAAAAAAGAAGGAAGAATTTGAGAGTGGTGGAAAATAAAGACGTACCCAGCCCCTATATATAGCTGAACGCACCCAATAAACATCCTGATCCCATTCGGAAACGTGTTAGAAATCCGAAAATCAAATATTACCAGGAAAGAACTTTCAGCGCCCACCTCTGGGCGCCGAAATTTTTAACGCCTGAGCTTGGGCGCTGAAAATGCAGCCCAAGGCCCAGATTTCACAAAAACACGGAATAGGAAAGGACTTAAGACCGTGTTGGTAAAACACGAGGCCCTATTACAAGTAAGATCAAGCCCAAAGCACCTTTAGCTCCCAAATAAGCAAAAAAAATAATAATAAAACTTGGTCGAAACTTAGACTCATCTCAGAAAACGCTCATGTACACTTTTCAAAAAAAAGAAGCAAGTTAAATATCATGGTCATTCTTCGAAACACCAAAAATATGTGTCGTCAAGTCATTGGTTTTCCAAATAGAAAATGTCCGTCTGTCAAAGGGATAATCCGGGCCAAGCCAAAACCGGATGTCGCCTGAAAGCTAAAAGTCGCACTCCACGGCTTCACTAAAAATAGCACACTACTATAGGAGGTCGCTCGCACATACGAGCGTGACCCCAAACATGATTACAAGACGCGAAAAACAACCGACGAGCCCCAACACTTGGGGGCTCGCGAAAAGTGGACTCCAACAGGGAGCGCCAATCAAAATCACAGACTGCGCCACGCACCATAACATGTTTGGATATCTCAAAAAATATTGTTAAACAAAAATACACAATGTGGACCCACTTATAGGACACATCTAATCAGGAAATATTACGACCCACCAAAAGGTTATAATCACCAAAAGCTCTTCTACATAGGCAAAATAAGAAATTCAAAATGGGCTCGCCCACCCTCAGCGGGCAGGGTCTGCGTCACTAGCCGCGCAGGTCCTCAGTTTTCGAAAAATAAAGTCTTCAAATTTAAAATAGGCTCGCCATCTTCAGCCGGCGGGGTCTACGGCGCAAACCACGTAGGTCCTTATTTTCCAAAAAAAAAAAACAAAAAAAAATTTCAAAACAAATTCGTCCACTTCTACCGGACGGGGTGTCCACCCTCAGCGGACAAGGTTCGCCACCTTCAGCGGGCGGGGTCTACGTCACAAACCGCGTAGGTCCTTATTTTCAAAAACATCAAACAGATTCGTCCAATTCTATCGGACGGGGTGTCCACCCTCAGCGGACAAGGTTCGCCACCTTCAGCGGGCGGAGTCTACGTCACAAACCGCGTAAGTCCTTATTTTCAAAAACATCAAACAGATTCGTCCACTTCTATCGGACGGGGGGTCCACCCTCAGCGGACAGGCTCGCCCACCTTCAGCGGGCGGGGTCTGCGTCACTAACAGCGCAAGTCCTTAGTCGCTGCAGCGATAACTTTTATTGGTTTTCCCTTACTCCAAGACTCAGTCAAAGTGGGGGCTAACTGTAGACACCTACTTTTGTCCCCATTCCCGCAAGGGAAAGGTTCGATGATGAAAGCATAAAAACTCCACTTGACAACGCATCTCCTATAAAATAAACGAATCTCGATTCCCCATTT
Source organism: Spinacia oleracea (assembly GCF_020520425.1). NCBI lineage: Eukaryota > Viridiplantae > Streptophyta > Magnoliopsida > Caryophyllales > Amaranthaceae > Spinacia > Spinacia oleracea. The sequence continues at coordinate 66,502,112 of NC_079492.1, forward strand.
CATTTCACCCGAAACCTGCTATTTATGGAAACCTGCTAAAATTAGTAATTGCCGTAAAAGGTAGCTTCTAAAAGTGGCAAATCATAAAAGATAGAAACATGTCTGAATTAGGTGTTGCATTCCAACATAAATCCTAAATGAGATAGAAAACCGCGAGAATCCTATTCCTAATAAGATTCGGAAATAAGAGTTACGTATTAATTAAAATCCTAACGAACCTAGAGTTCGTAACGGGCCCAGACGCATTCCGTCACAAAATTGATACGCGCTAAAAGACTCAAATTAATCTCAAACTCTACGGATTTTAGGAATCCGAATCCGACTAAACAAAGCTGCCCAGACCCTATTTTCAACGCCTGGCTCTGGGCGCTGAAATCTGCAATTCTATCTTTCCACGAGCTCTTCCCTATAAATAGGCCCCTAGTTTCGACGTGAAACAACACACAACAACACATAATATATTCTGAGTATTGACTCTAAACCCCTTAGCCTAAGCCTCTCGCTGGGAAATTGTTCACGCGTTCTGTCGCAATCGATCCATAAATCGAACAGAACGTATCCTGTCCCATAATCGAGATTCGTTAAATAAAAAGGAGAAATAGCAAAGTCAAAGTGGTTAGTTTTCTGAGAACCGTGACGCACCTCTCAAGGGTGCGTCGTAATGTGTCCCTTTTCGATGATTTAACTGCTTTCCTCGCCCTTTTTATGAACTGTTAAACTAACCTAATATGATTGTTCTATCACGCCTAATAAATATAATATTTTTGGGAAATCGGATTTTCATGCTAGGTCCCTTAATGCTATTTCAATCAGATAATCACGATCGAATTAGTATTATATGCTGCATGTTGCTAAAATCAATTCAGATTAGTTTAATAGTTAACGCATGTCCCTTCAATTATTTATGCTGAGCTAGTAAGGATATCCTGCCTCTGGAGTTATCGACGAGCGAATTACTCCTCTCGGTAGTTACAGTCCCCCGAACCCTCAATCTCTACCTTACGGGTGTATGTTGAGAGATCCCCACACCAGGGATCACAAGGGAACCTACGGCCGTCATGGTCAAACATAATTGCACTCCCTTTATGTCACGATAACCGGGTTTTGTCAGTTTTTCTCATTGTCGTTAAAAACTGAATGGCGACTCCTATATTACTAGTCAATTGGGTGTATACTCACAGGAAATCCAATTACACTTGATTGAATAAAAAGAATCGTCACACCCACGAGGGACAGGTCACGCATTAGCCTCGCGCTTTTTCTACCCCCTCACACCAACCAAAAAATCTTAACCAACGAAGCAACCTAGCTAAAATAAAACTACAATTAACATAAGTGTTAAGAACAATAAATCCACATACCCGAATCATTGTAACAATATTAGTTTTTAACTTATTGTGCACAGCACGCCAACTTGGGACTCCCACTGGACAAAGTGAATCATTTTTTGCAATATCTCTAAGGAAGCTCACAAGGATCTTCCCACCTTTTCGAATAGGTTGGTTGAATTCATTGAGTTTGACAATGTATTTAAACTCCTTTGCATCATGCCAAACGTCTCGAGGCAGAACTGGTCCCTTTACCAGATGTCGTATTCCATCAGCATCTGTCACAAAAGCTAAATCAGACTAAAAAATCACCAAGATCGATAATTTACAGTTCGCATATTTGATGTAGAGACATGTTTAGCTATAGCTATAGCCTCCTCCTTCTCATCAAACTCCCTCGATTCTGGCCAATTTTGAATAATGATTCGATGTCGGAGTGTTGGTTTCTTCACAGCAGTATCACTTCCTTCTCCTTGATCAAATTCATTTTTACTCTCAGAAGCCGATTCTTCGACTGCGTCCCAGTTATAATTTGGCATAACTTCACTCTCAACCTGATTGGATGGAGGAGATTGCGGAGGTTGAAATGCATTCTCACTCACATGCATGTATGTTGGAGGCAACTGACCAGAAGCAACCTTCCCGGTTCTCTTTTTCATTGCCATGGTGTCTGGTGGTGTAGGAGATTGTGACATCACATGTTTTGTTGCTCCCAAAGGTTCAACAAATGCTCTTTTCTCTAAATGTGGTTTGACACTTGTAAAATAAGATACCGGTTGTTGTGTAGCTTTTTGAGGCTGCTGTGTAGCTTTGTGAAGCTAATGGGTAGCTTTTTGAGGCTGATTTGTAGTTGTTTGAGGCTGTTGGGAAGCTTTGAAAGGCTGCAAAGAAGGTTGCAAGGTAGCTTTGAAAGGCTGCAACACAGGCTGCATAGTAGGCTGGTGTGGATTCGGTGTTGACGCTTTTTGTGTTGCAATTTCAGTCAGATTGGGAAACGTAGGTCCTTTATACCATCTACTTTGTGTTGTTCCTGTAAGAGTGGGCGGAATTGGTTGTTGTAATGGGTTAGAGGATGGTTTTGTCTGGGTAAAGGATGGTTTTGATAATGCCTTCAGTTGTGGCTTTGAAACCATGGAAGTAGGCCGAGGCAAGGATGATTGTGGTGCAACCATGGTTTTTTTAGCAGCTATTGGTTGCTTAATGGGTTGTGATACCGTCCCAAATGTCTGTGACACTCCAAGTGTTGGAGGACTGAACGGTCCCCAGTTTTGGGTGGATGGATCAGAAGATTTTGGGGACTTGGATGCAGCAATGCTCGACCCTTCGTCAATAGCTACCAATGTTCTTTTATCCTGTAACTCATGTTTTAGTTCCTATTCAGAAAGTAAGAAACAAAATCATCCATGAATAAAAGGGTCATTAAACCAACTCAATTGCTACAAGAATGATTCACTAAATAGGATAATAGGTATTCACTCAAAGTGACAATCATACACGTTAAATCAGTTTAACATTTTCACATAAAAAAGAATTACAATGAGCAGAAAACTCGGTATATATAGAAGCAAAGTGCAAATCTGATTGAGAAAAAGAAATTTATCCTGGCTCTAATTGGTCGTTAGCTCACGAGTGATCTAGAGTCTAGAATATACAAGTCATAGACTCAAAAGTCTGAAACCTTCAAGGAACTTGAAAACTTTATATTGGAAGGCCTTTTGCTCCGTTCATCCCTTTATTAAGTTTCATTATAACCTGTCACATTACAAGCATAAGCACGAAACAAGATACAGAAGGCAAACCAGAAAGGAAACAACTAACGGAAACGCACTGAAGATATTATCAGAAAGTGAAGATATTAGCACTATGGAAACAACTAACCTCCAGGTGGCTACCAAATCTCCCTGGAGGTCGAATTAGCACTATGGCCCCTACGAATGTGGATGCGAATGAGTGTGTAGCAGCTTGGTGGAATGAGGAGGGTGATGGATGGCATTTGGAGGGATTGATCTCACATCTTTGGGTGCACGAACAGGAAGCTATCAAGATAATGAGGGTAGCAAGAAGTGAGAAGCCTGACATTCTAGAAAGGGACTACACAAGGAATGACAATTTCACGGTATGTAGTGCCTATCACCATGAAGTACAGTGCAGGGAGCATAATGCCAGTACCTCGAACCTAGCTACATCACAGTGGCTATGGCGTATATTATGTAAAGCGGTGGTAGCCCCGAAAATCAAGAACCTCATGTATAGAGCAATGAAGGAGGGCTTGCCCACTATGGATAAACTAGCAAGGAGAGACATGCCAGTTGATATTAGCACTATGCACTAGGAAAACCAGAACATAAACAACTAACAAGACAGATATGCAGAAGATCCGTAACGCACTGAAGATATTATCAGAAAGTGAGAAACAGCTCAGGGTGTCCAAGAAACATGGCTTACTGCAGAGTCGTATATATTAAGTATATTTGAGCTCAGCCAAATGAACTTAAGCTTGGTCGCCTCGGTCTCGGTTCGTTTTGTAAGCACTTCTTAATCTGTGCATTCATTCATGCCGATGGATTCTTCCTATTTTATGTTATATTAAATTATCCTGCCTTTGCTTTTTTTTGACTTATGGGTTTATGATGTGCTGGGCACATGGTTGTGACCTCATGGTGTCAGATATCTTGTTTAGTAGATTGAGAGGCCTCCTTGGCTGTCTTGTTTATTTTGTACTATGTTTATCTCCCTTGAACTCAAATTATCCCTTTATTGGTTTTAACATGTATTTTGTTTCATGTTTCTGCAGAGATACTTGAAATTTGAAGAATCTGCAGGTGACCCTGCGCGTGTTCAGATTCTATATGAACGTGCTATCACTGAGTTTCCTATATCTAGTGATTTATGGACTGACTATGCACGCTATTTAGAAAAGAAGCTCAGGGTACTTGCTCAATTGTGATAGGCTTATTTTCTTGCTTATAATGGTTGATTATGTAACCAACTTTGTATTCCAGGTTGGGAATGTTGTGAAGAATGTTATGTGTAGAGCCACAAGGAATTGTCCCTGGGTTGGGGAACTCTAGGTGAGGCAGTTGCTTTGCTTGGAACGGGCTCGTGCATCCGAGGATGAAATTTCCATGGTATGATATGGTGTATTTCTGATTTTAACTGTTTTGGTTGAGAAATCTGCTAGCTAGCTTATTGTCAGTTGCCTGAAAACAATTTTTTCAGTTCTGATGGATCAAAGAGATGATCTCATAGCTGGCACACTTCCTTTTTTTGGGTGTAGTTAAGACTGAAGTTATAAGCAATATTTTAGTTGGCCTACACTCATTTACTACACTTTTGCTCTACAGTTATGAGGGAAAGGGCAAGATGAACCTGCTACACCCTCCTTTTCTGAGATTCAGACTACAGTGAAAACTCTCAATTTTTATATTTTCATGGCACCAGGCAAAAGCTAAATCAATCTAAAACAAGTCATGAAACAAATCAGGAAGTTGTGAACCAGCAAAACAACATCAAGCAACAGTTGCATGTCTGACATGTATTAACAAAATGATCTGGCTACCTTATTAGTTATTCCCCATTATGTTTTGAAAAGAAAGGAGGGGAACCATACCTGGAATAAAGATCTTTGCTGCTTGATTCAGAGAGCCTAAATCAGTAATATCCTGAGCCTGTAGTTTTAAGAAAATGATTATCAAGAGAGTTATACATTCCATAGGAGAGAAAACAGGCGATAAAAGGATCAATATTACAATACAAATGAGCTTAGAGAAGCTTGAAAAAAGCTAGCTATAATTATATAAAGTCGGTGGTCACATATGATTCTCAAAGTCAAAAGACATAGAAAGAGGATCCAATGGGTGATCCAGCAGCTTAGTATAGTAGTAAATGGCAGCTTTGAAGAGGTGGATGCACATTGTTAATTGTTAAAATGAATGCAGAACACAAACATCTACGAGAGAATCAAGCCTGAATTGCAGAACTCGAAACAGACAGAAACATAAATGAAGAAATGTAAGTCTTTAAGCCCAAAGAAGTAAAAGTCATCTCTTGGCCTAATAAATTGAATAATAAAAGGAAGATTAGCATTTTAGTCAAATATTTTGTATACGTCAATATGCACCGGGACACATGAATATCATGCATTCCCCAATAATACATCAACATTATCCAAGTAAAATAGAAGTAAAGAGGTAACGTGTTGATACTTGTGTAATACTGGAAACTACTGGAGTGATGTTTACTGTTATAAACAATGAAATCTAGTGAATTGTTTTTAGCAATATTTTACATTGGAGTCATTTCATGATTAACTCACAGTATTTCACTAATCTTACAGATTCACGGTTTGTCTGTGTGGTTCTCCTTAGATAGCCAGGCATGATATTTTGGCAACTCTGACAGATACGCTTTGTCAAAGGGCGGTAAAACTTTCAGAACCAAGACAAATGCATATAAACAAGAATCAATCTTTTCCCAATAAACCTTATTGTTTAGTTATAATGGACCAACCCACCCCTGACACACATTTTCTTGTGTACCACAGGCGCAACAAAAAGGGGAAGAAAAGCAACAACAACACTGCAACAACAATGAACCAAATCAAATACAAAAGGGGGAAATCACAAAAAATAAAGATAAATTGCCCCCTTTTCACGGAATAACAGTATAAAAATCTCTGTATCACCATCAAAGAAACTAGTAGTAGGGTACTTGTAGACAATAAAATAAGTGAGTATAGATTAAGTATATAACTCATTATTCAACCAGATTAAACAATATGACTCACAACGTCATGAACAAATACAAATCCAAAGCAAAACAATAAAAAATAAGCATGATCAATTGGTCCCACCCTCTTCCTCCACTGGTAAAGAATCCCATAAATCAAACACATCTCTAGGCTTGTTCTTAACAACATGCAACCATCCCTTTTGTATCTCATCTTCTATATAAAAAACTTGTTTTGCTTGATATGAGAATACAAATGGATCATCTTGCAACAATCGTCCAGAATGCATCAATTTAGAGAAATTGACACATACTCTGCCATTTGGATATGCTTTTACACCCCTATGAATGTCTACCCAATCACAACGAAACAATACAACTTTGTAATCTCCGTTATAATCTAATTCATAGATATCTTTCACTTTTCCATAGTAGGCATCTCCATCCGCTTCGACCATAATTCCAGAATTTTGTGTCAAAAGACGAGAATCGCGATCCGTGGAAAGGAATTTGTATCCATTGAGTATGTATCCTTTTAATTTTCTACCATAAGAATGCAAACCACCCGCCAAAGCTTTTCTTAGTTTCCCATCTTCGGTGGTTGCATCTATGTAATGTACCTACGATGATACATCATTAAATCAAATACATTTTTTTTAAAAGAAGTATGTATTTACATTAAAAGAACTTAAGTAACCTTATTTTGCAGCCACCCTCCAAATTCATTGATGATCCAGTTACTTTCATCACTCTCCGTGACAGGATTTTGTAAGTTCATTTGATGTTTCTCGATTAAAAATTCACTTCATGGAAGAACAAAATTAAAAATCATCTATTATAACAATTGATAATTCAAAAGAAAACCAACATAATACTTACTCCAGATCCCCTTTTATCTCATCAGGGTGAAGCAAAATGTAGCGATGAGCTTGTTTTAAGCTTTTGTCATCAAGGCGAATGCTGACCTCCTTCCCAATAACTCGACCACCGGAATTAAACAAGTAATCATTGGGATTTGGAATGTCATCATCCATCCTTTTAGGTATGTTGAAGATGGTCTTAACACCTTGAAGATTCTCGAACAAAACCTAATTGTCTCCTCTAAAAGGAAGCCTTCTGCAATAGATCCTTCAGGTTGGGCTTTATTGGTTACATGTGATTTCAAATGGGACAAGTACCTTTTAAATAAAACAATTGTACTTAATATATGATAAATGTGAAATATTAAATAAAAAGAATATAGTTTAACCTCCTCCACTAAGTGAATCAACAAATGGACCATGATTGTGAAAAATGAAGGCAGAAACTCCTTTTCCAACTCACAAAGAGTTAAAACAATTTCATTTTGAAGACCATATGGATCAATAGTAGTAGAGCACAAATTCTTGAAAAAGGAAGACAATCTAGCCAACAAGTCAATTACTTTTGTAGCTTTAGAGGCCCTTAAGGCAACGGGAAGGATATCCTGCATTAGAACATGGTTGTCATGACTTTTGAGGTTAATCAACTTCCTTTGCTTCATATTCACACAACTAGAAAGGTTGGATCCATATCCATCAGGAACTTTAATTTTCTGCAAAACATTTAGGAACCTCTCCTTCTCCTCCGTAGACATAGAATAGGAAGCCGGAGGCATGCATTCACCTCCGTTAGGATTAGTACTCAGCCAAAGGTGAGACTTTATTCTCTATGCTTCAAGGGCTTCTCGATCATTCCTACTATCTCTACTCTTATCCATACTAAGAAGAGTTCCCAAAATATTCTCAGACACGTTTTTCTCAATGTGCATCACATCTAAATTATGCCTTAGAAGATTATGCTCCCAATACACCAAATCAAAGAATATGCTTCTCTTGGTACCAAAGTCACTTTCATCTTGGACATCATCTTCATCATCATGTCCTCTTTGCCTCTTTTTCGGTGGTGCCTTCGACTTTCCGTAAACATGCTTCACCTTTTCTTGCTGCCTCAATATATCAGTGTCGCTAGGACGAGATGGAGGTTTACACCACTCATTAGTTCCAAACTTCTCACAAAACTTGTCACCTTGACATCGATATGGGTGATCTGCAGGTAACCATTTTCTATAGCTACAATAGCAAATCTTGCTCCCAAATCTATCAGAAGGCGTGGAATCTAAGCATATAGGACATGCATTGTAACCTTTTGTGCTCAAACCAGAGAGCATTGCATAGCCGGGAAAGTCATTAATAGTCCAAAGCAAAGCCGCACGCAAATTAAATTTCTCTCCGGCAAAAGCATCAAAAGCTTCAACCCCTGTCCACAGCAATTTCAATTCATGCACTAATGGCTGCAGATACACGTCAATATCATTTCCGGGACTTGATTTTCCAGGAATAAGCGTGGACAGAATGAAAGAAGACGGTTTCATACATAACCATGCTGGAAGATTATAAGGAATCAACATCACTGGCCACGTACTATAAGTGGTGTTCATTAAACGGTAAGGATTAAAACCATCACTCGCAAGATCTAATCGAACACTACGAGGGTCTAATGCAAAATCACTGTGACGCTCATCAAATGCCTTCCATGCTAAGCCATCTGAAGGATGCCTTAAAATCTTCTTATCATCTTCACCCAATCGCTCTGTATCATGCCATCTCATATCTTCTGCTGTTTCTGATGACATGTAGATTCTTTTTAGTCTCGGTATAAGAGGGAAATATCGCATTACCTTAGCTGGCACACCTTTCTTACAAGTATCCGTACCTTGATCACTTACAACGTTGCCCCTATCCTTAGTTTTCTTCCACCTCGATGTACCACAAACATGACACTTGTCTTTCTTTAGAAATTCACCCCAATACAACATGCAATTATTTGGACAAGCATCAATATTTTCATACCCAAGGCCCAAGTCTTTTATCATTTTCTTACTGTAATAATAAGAAGAGGGAAAATCAAGTATTTGAGGAAATGCATCTAGAATTAGCTTCAACAACATATTGAAAGATTCTATGGACCAGTGATTTATACACTTCAAGTGAAACAAGTGTAACAGAAAAGATAACTTTGAAAAATTGATACACCCCTCGTATAATTTCTCCTCAGAAGCTTCAAGCAACTTCTTATATGTCACATCTTCTTCTATTGTAGAATAATCATATTCTACATCTGTGTCATAGGCCACGGGCTCCTCAATCCATTCATCATCCTCTCTTGCTTCTAAATTTGGGCAATTGGGAGGCATATTAACACTAAATGCTGATCTTAATAGCCCTCCCATATTATCTCGACCTACAAACCCACTTTGGTTATCAAGGGATCCTTCACTAGTAATCCCTCCATCTCTCTCAAACATACGCTGAAACGTATCCCCTTTACCATGAAAAATCCAATCCTTATATGGCTTATAAAATCCCTTAAACAAAATATGCCTCTCCACTTCATTTACGGAGAAACATTTCTCTACCTTACAGTTCTTACATGGACATCTAATTTTTACTTCGACTAGATCTTGCTTGGCAAACTCAATAAATTCCATACAACCGTCGATATATTCACGATGACCAGTGGGTAGATGGATCCAACTTTTATCCATATCTATACAAAATTTGTAGAGTAATTAGTAATATACGTCGGTCGCAGAATAGGAAATTTTTATATGTACTTATTAAAATATTATGATCATTCTTAGAACCTTGATATATCACACGAGATTAATTTAAGTCACATAACACCTTCGTACACAACTCTTCTTAATTCATACCATAACTTATGGTTTTTTGTTTAATCATTCTTCCTTAGTGACTAATATTTGTTATCTATCTTCATCTTCTAAAAGTTATTACCCTCTATCACTTCCATATTATATTTTCTTTTTGCGTACAAGATCATACTTTCAACTTCACATGAATTTGCAAGGAAAATAAAGCATGTGATTTTAGCGCACAAGGGGATACTTTCAACTTCACACGAAGACAACAATATAAATCCATTTTTTAAAAGGAGTAAGAGTACCTTAAGTAACGTGGCATCACATAATCAGAATTTATGGTAAAATTTCTTGGATTAAATGTAATTAAGCTAAGCAAAATTATGCAGTGGGGATAATGTAATTAGACAAACAATACCAACACAAAATGACAAAGCTAACAAAAATACCTACTTACAAATTTGAAGCTATTATATCAAAACAATTGAAATTAAATCAACAGGAATACAATAGAAAGATCCAACTTTTGCATGATTGACGTAAGTTAAGATAGCACAATAAACGTTGATATATGCTCATTGTATATATATTGGACATCGAGGAAATGTAAAGCCACGAAAATTATATTCTAACACTTAACAAACCTAACTTGCAGAGTTGTAGCCCACCCTTGTCCATACAAAATTAGGGAAATAACAATTTTCCCATAAAAAACCTAAAACGGACTTTATAGTATACATACCTCTAGTATCAAAGAGCAGATGCAACGCACGAACCGATGCACGAACCTAAGAACAACGCTAAAGACTCGCAAGAAACCTTGAACCGGTGTAGCAACGCACGAACTGATGCACGAACCTACGAACAACGCTAAAGAATCACAGGAAACCTTGAACCGGTGTGGTCGGCGAAACCTGATGATGTTGATAAATTATGGTCAAAATATAAGGACAACAACATTATTAGGAATTTAAAATCTAAAAAATATAGTAGATGAAGTTATCAACTTAAACAGAAAACACTATAAACATATCAATCCATGACCATGAATGCTCCATGAAAATGAACAAATGTAGGGAAGCAATGTGCTAAGCGCAGGTCAAAGAAGGGAGTTTTTTCTACATGGAAAGTAAAAGCAAATATTATCAGCAATCTACTCCGCGATAAGGGGATCAAGCAATTGAGTTTACGAAAGCCGTTATTGTGTGTAGACACCTACTTTTGTCCCCATTCCCGAAAGGGAAGGTTCGATGATGAGAACATAAATCTCCACTTGACAACGCATCTCCTATAAAATAACGAATCTCAATCACCCTTCTCGTTTCACCCGAAACCTACTATTTATAGAAACCTGCTATTTATGGAAACCTGCTAAAAATAGTAACTGCCGTAAAGGGTAGCTTCTAAAAGTGGCAAGTCATAAAAGATAGAAACCTGTCAGAATTAGGTGTTGCACTCCAACATAAATCCTAAATGAGATAGAAAACTGCGAGAATCCTATTCCTAATATGATTCGGAAATAAGAGTTACGTATTAATTAAAATCCTAACGAGCCTAGAGTTCGTAATGCGCCCAGACGCATTCCGTCATGAAATTGATACGCACTAAAAGACTCGATTAAGTCTCAAACACTACGGATTTCAGGAATCCGAATCTGACTAGGAAAACAGCCCAGAGCCTATTTTCAACGCCTGGCTCTGGGCGCCGAAATCTTCGGCGCCCAGGCCTGGGCGCTGGAATTACCTGGGTACGTGTTTTTTCCTAATTCTTTGTGGATTAGAGCTCTGCAATTCTATCTTTCCACAAACTCTTTTCTATAAATATAGCCCAAGTTCGACGTGAAATCATAACACACAATTCATATTCTGAGTATTGACTCCAACCCTTAGCCTAAGCCTCACGCTGCGAAATTGTTCACGCGTTCTGTCGCAATCGATCCATAAATCGAACAGAACGTATCCTGTCCCATAATTTGAGATTCGTTAAATAAAAGGAGAAATAGCAAAGTCAAAGTGGTTAGTTTTCTGAGAACCGTGACGCACCTCTCAAGGGTGCGTCGTAATGTGTCCCTTTTCCATGGTTTAATTGCTTTCCTCGCCCTTTTATGAACTGTTAAACTAACTAAATCTGATTGTTCGATCACGCCTAATAAATATGATATTTTTGGGAAATTGTATTATCATGCTAGGTCCCTTAAAACAATCTAAATCAGATAATCGCGCTCGATCTAGTACTATATGTTGCATATTGTTAAAATCAACTCAGATTAGTTTAATAGTTAACGCATGTCCCTTCAATTATTTATGCTGAGCTAGTAAGGATATCCTGCCTCTGGAGTTATCGACGAGCGAGTACTCCTCTCAGTAGTTACAGTCCCCCGAACCCTCAATCTCTACCTTGCGGGTGTATGTTGAGAGATCCCCACACCCGGGATCACAAGGGAACCTACGGCCGTCGTGGTCAAACATAATTGCACTCCCTTTATGTCACGATAACCGGGTTTTGTCAGTTTTTCTCATTGTCGTTAAAAACTGAATGGCGACTCCTATATTACTAGTCAATTGGGTGTAAACTCACGGGAAATCCAATTACACTTGATTGAATAAAAAGAATCGTCACACCCACGAGGGACGAGGTCACGCATTAGCCTCATGCTTTTTCGACCCCCTCACAGTGGCGATTCCACTAGGGATAGTGAAGGAAATACTCGTGCTTGTAGGTAATCAAAATAGCCAAAGGGTGAAACGATCCTACCCCGCGTTTATTTCCCCATCAAGTTGGGACGACCTGAAAATCAGCATATTAATGTGAACGGGCAGAACCGCATAATGAATCTTGGCTCCCTCAGGGAGTTTGGACTAAGGATACCCATCGCCAATCGGGTGGTGCAGACGCTTCGAATGTTGTCCACTCTGCACTTTCTCTAGTAGTACACCCGTCCCAAACCCATTCGCTCGCCCACTAGGTCCCTCTCGCCTGCATGCCCCCTTGGCTTGCACTTACGGGTTGGCCTCTTGGGCGAAATTCGTCTGTTGAAGACACTACCTCGACCGGGGCATGTGTTGGATCTACGATAGAAGCGGTACCAAGCCAGGCGCAAATACTACCCATAGAAGCCTATCATAAACTACGTGACATATTTAATTTTCAAATCCATGTTTGTAATGTAGTTATATGTAGCGAACTATGTGACTATGTTATGATTGTGCGTACGAATAATGCTAGACAAATAATGCTAGAAAACCAACGACCTTAAAATTTGCCCAAACATTCATAAACCAATTTGCCAAAGAGTTATACCGAAACACGTGTTCCGCAAACCCGAACGATCGCCACAAAAATAAGCTACGCTCGGGATGGCCTGTAACGAATCCCACAAACGCTGCACAACGCGTAAAGGACGTTATTAGGCAAGCACGCAAATCGAAGTCGCATAAACAAAAGTAGACGCAAACATAAAACGAGAACCAGCCAGGGACGCATTTTCAACGCCCCTGGCTGGGCGCCAGAATTTCTCACGCCCTACGTTGGGCGCTGAAGTTGCTGCTTGGCCTTCTGGTCAGGCGCAGCAGCCTCGGTGCCCGCGCAAAAGGAAAATACGTAGCACAAAAAAAACGTTCGTAAAAAGAATTGCTACGAAGGCGTAAGAAAAGCACTCGATTCTAAAAAGAGACTCATAGAAAATAAATAACTCTTTGTGTCGTTGTTAGGCCTCCTATGACGACAATGTTCGGCACCAAAACCGAGCATGCTAATTTAAAAAAAAAACTTTGAATGTCACATGGGCAAAGAATTCAAAAAATGATGTTCGAATAAAGTCTTCAAGAAAAATAATGTTCAAATAAAAAAAAAATCCGAGTCTAGACTAGGCTATGCCAAAGTACAATCTAAATCCTAAGCCTTAGTTGTCTTATCCATAGAATCGGTCCTAATGCTTGGTGTCGTTCTACAAATTAAAAGGTTAAACCATATTGAGTCTCCTCTCCTAACATCTAAGTCAATAAGCACCCATATGTAATTGTCATCCCTTGCTAAGAATCAACGGCCTTAATACTCTCTCTCATCAATAAAAAGAATATATTATAGTATTTGCAAAATGGAAACAGTCACATTCTGAAAATCATTCCCCCATAGTCGCACAACCCCCAAAGTGAACCTAGGGTGTCAATACCACTAACACAAAATTAATGGCCTCAAGGCTTATGATCACATTGGGTCACGACTATCATAGTCCTCTTGAGCCACTCGCTCCTTGAAGTACCCCTAAGTACGGACTAAAAAGATTTTCCATGAATACAACTTGACAAACCATGAAAATACCAAAATCGGCATGCCATAAGGCTACCATTGGGGTAAGGCAATACACGCTAAGAGAGAAGACGCACTAATGATTCTAGTCTTGCAAAAATAAAAATTCGATCTCCCCAATTAACTACCTTGCCAACATTAAGCAAAATGGCGCATGACAAATGAACACCCAAGGGTTAAAATCTAAAGTGTCAACCAACGAAAGTTATGGTCCAATTAGCCTAAGTCTGAGAGTCGCTTGGTCAAGTATTATAGGCTTACGCCATGTCATTATTTTGAGTCCATGCCACCTCCTTGTATTCATACACGGGTTATAATCAGAAAGATTAATGAAAGCTTGAGTCTAAATCACAACTTCCAGTTAAATCCCGGAAACCGGAATCTGAAAAGAAGCAAAAAATTATCTTCGATGTAAGTCTTTCGTTAAATTTCAATAAGGTAAAAATAACATTTTGAATCTACGCTATTTGCACATTTTAAGAAACGACTAAATACGCTTGCAAAGTAAGACAATTTAAAGGTCCACCCTAGGCCAACAAAAATTAAAGGTCCACCCTAGGCCTACTAAAATTAAAGGTCCACTATAGGCCTACCAAACGAGGCTTATTCAGTCTCGCCTCGTGACTCAAAGACCACAACCATCTACCTTTTAGCCCAAATAAAAAAAATTATGTTGAGGGGGGAAATCCCGAGCAAAAAAAGAAAAAAATAGAAAGAGAAAAGGGAGAGCGAAAAGAGCAAGCCATGAAATACTTAGCCCGTACCTCCCAAAGTGCGAAATTTACACAAGTAAAACGAAGGAAGAAAATTGAGTCAACCAATCCAAATCATAAAATTCTACGATGTCTACCCTTTCCAATCCTTATGTTCTTAGACGCCTTCGCTCTGGGGTCCCTGTTCAGCTCATTTAACCCATCCATGCTCTCATTGCCATAAACCAAGAAACCATTACCTCGACTCTTGTTCCTGAACTTGTTGTCAACCACAAACCACGCACGGCCATTGACACGTGCGTCATACCCATTATTTCCAAAGCCCAAACCTGTTCTTACACCACCATTAGCATAATGACCATATAACTTGTGTGGATACATCCTGTTGATATACCCTTGAGCCGTCCTCATGCTACTCATTGGCCTTGATTGATGTAAACTCGTGACACTAGCTTGAGGCTGCAAATTGTGAGCCCTAGCAGATATAATCCTCATGCTTGACCAATACCTATACAACTTATCCCAACTCATTCAACCCATCTTTGAAGCTGTCTTGAGTCACGAATAAAAAAGAAGACCAATGAAAAGTGCAAAAAATAATAAATAATAAAAAGCAAACTTTGCAAAGCGCCTTTAAAAATTCGTCTAAAAATAAAAAGAAGCATTTAGCGCACCAAAAAAAGATCCGCTCAGAAATAATTTTCAGCGCCCACAGCAGGGCGCCGAAATCTTTAACGCCCCAGCCTGGGCGCTGAATCTCTCTGCTTGCTAAAATTTGTCCAGAAGTGCTCGTCATTTTATCCGCACATACACGGAACAATAACGAACACTTGGGGGGTACAACACGTATTCAGACATACGTACCACCAAAAAAATACATGTACTCAAAAAAAAATATATAAAACAAATTTTTGGCTTACGGCAAGGCAGCATATTAAAATAATAATAAACTTCACTTATTCTACCGTTTCAAATAATATGTTTCCACCTCAGAACGTACTTGTTTAAAATCGGCATTCTAAAGAACCATTTTCCAGGCTAAGAACTACGCAAGACCTGATTCCAAATTAAATCTATTTAAGGCGGATACGTAGGCAATCCATGATTCGGACCAACCAATTTGCAAAAATGTTAGAGCCTATAGAATAACAAGAATAAGAAATAGAGTCCCTTATTGAAATTTAATTACTTGCAACCCAAGTCGAAAGGAAAATTTAAGTCAAAGGAAGAATCCAAGTCATCAAGATGCCAAAATTCATGAGCACACATCGAAAAATAATAAGGGCACGTACCCTTGCCAGAAGGAGCACTCACACTCCTAGGCACTTAGCCAAGACTCAAAAAGATCGCTTTGCCTCAATTGAATGGTGGCTAGCGCAAGCGTCCATGACCTCTAAAGTACTCGACTTGACCCTCCCTAAAGCGAACTAACTCACTTAAAGACTTTCTTTCACCACTAGACATAGTCGTTCGCTTAAAGACCTTCTTTTACCACTAGACACAGTCATAATCGCCAACAAGTAGTAAAGGCAGTAAGCTTGCAATAAAGAGGATTGTTCCACGGCGTCGCCCCATCGTTCCTTCGAGCTCAGGGCACCCATTCATGGTAACTCAAATGCTCGCGAATCCCTTTTTTTAAAAAAAATCAGACATTGTCAATAGGACTTGGCACTTAACCAAGGCTCACCCTACTCAGACATATGACACGGGCATCTAAAATCGAAATCTGAAACATCATTAATGGGAAGACATAACAGCAACTGGGGGCTAAAAAATTGAAATGAAAGAGCTAGGGAAAGAACTAAGTATACCTTAACCTTTTGTGCAGACATACACCAAGTAAATCTAAGTCAATTTGAAAACGGTTTATATTCCCGCAATTCTGGAAAAGATGGCCTTAAAAGCCTAAAGCATATGCCAAACGGGCACAAGTATATCTTGACGCCTGCACCCTGGCTTCCAGCAAATCCTAAGACAGCATTCCAAAAATCGTAACAGTATTTTGATTCATTCATGTAATCCTATACGAACCCTTCTATAAGTCAACTTACTTAGGACACCTCGGACTGTACACAGTAGGATTCGGATTTTAAATAATTTCCAAATAATTTTCAAAGACTTCTTCGAACATAATAAAGAGTCGTTGGTTTAATCTAAGTATGCGTTTATCCCGATGTTGCAAGTGAGTCAAAAAGATTTCTAAATATGATTATGGGTAAAAAAAAAGCACATAACTTTTGGTCAACGCACACTTCCACATGTTACTACCTTGACCATGGCGATGTCGCATAATACGACATTTACAAGAGAAGTAGCAGGCCACTACTCGAACGTACCTCGCACTAAACGAGTCTGGTTCAAACTATTCATGATCCATGTCACCATGAATGCATAAAGACGTATGCAAAGCATTATAGCACCAAGCCAATCCCGTAGCTACAATTGGGGGCTTGAGAAAAACACTCTAAAAATGCTCGAAATGACTATTTTATCGCAAATTCTCGATGCTAATGCTATACATACATCACAGGGGCACAATCCTAAGCTTTAATCGTGTAAAACGAACCCTAGAATGGCTACAACCCCTCCCAAATTCTAAAAGCACTACTTAGAATATATAAAGTCACCCCACTAACAAGGGTAACTGAAAATCGCGAGTCACCAAAACTCCGATCAAACTACTGCACATAACGCTCGCCCTACAAGCGCCTGTTACACAGTCTACCTCGTTCCAAAGCAAAAGCGAAAGAAAAAAAAATCAAGGATAAGAACTGTCAAAATATACCCAGAAATCATTTTCAACGCCCAGAGCTGGGCGCCTATATCTTTAACGCCCCAGCCTGTGCGCTGAATCTTTGTGCTAGCCAAGTTTTGCACAGATATAAAAATAAGAAAAAAAAAACACATATGAATCCTCGCATCGAACGAAGTGATAAGCCGTGCAAACCCACGCGGAAGGTGCTACACTTGTTCGAGCACCTGAACGAGGCGTGATGAAAGTACTCCAATGCAAAAAATAATGATATCCCAACACCTGGAGAAATGTTCTAATACATGTTGTTAGGCCACACAAGCCTACGTCGTACCATAAGTTCAACCATCCCACGGTACAAGTCTAAAGAGAGAGAGTAAGGCATATTGCACTAACACGGGCACGACCAAGAGCACGTGTAAAAGAGGCAAAGACTACTTATCGCCCAAATTCAAAATGCAAGCCACACAACTTCTACATTAAGGATTAAAGGTAGCAAAACATTACCGACCACGGAAGGGATAGCTCGCACCTACACGAGCGGAACCCCAAGGCATCTTTCTCGAAAGAACCTACAAAATCGTACGCCTAAAGGAAGCATCCCAACATGCATACTTGGGGGCTCCAAGCTACGAAACAACCATGGAAAAATAAAAAAATCTCGAAGCAAATGTTTGACCAATCAAAAGGGCACGATGTTAGAACCCACATCGTGAAAGGGCCTGAGCCCTATCAAGCTCCTAAGCAAACTATTCAAAATCAGTCATTGCAAAAAAAAAATTGATTCAACAAACTGATTGATGGACCGCACACAACGGCCATTCTATGAACGCTCGTTCGCACATACATATCATCTTTTCTAAGTACCGAACATTTACGAACGCGTTCCAAAGAAAAAAAGAAAACGAACGAACAAGAGGCCAACTGTGTCATCAAAAAAAAAAAAAAACCTCGCCAGAAATTATTTTCACCGCCCAGCACTGGGCGCCGAAATCTTTAACGCCCAGGCATGGGCGCCGAAAATGATCCCAGACCCAAAAAGGCCCCTGACTTCTATAGGGCCCTGCCGTATCTGTTCGACTCGAAAATTACCGATTTCTGAAAGTCACACCTCACGGCTTTGTTAAGAGTAGCACACCACTACAAAGGTCGCTCGCACTTACGAGCATAATCCCAAACATAATCAAGGACATCACAAAATGCGTATCCCCAAGGAATCTCCTTGACAAGAACTGACCGTCAAGCACGAGTGCTGGGGGCTCGAAAGAAAAAATATATCTTAAAAGAAAGTATGCAAAGTTAAAACAATATTCCCAGACTACGCTGTACGAAGTCCCGTATTTGGATAATCTCAAAAAATAAAACCGGATTACGACCTCAAAATAAAGGTCGCCGTTGATACTTGTACATGGTCCCCTAATCAAGGACCTAGGTACTGGCAAAATTGAGCCGTAAAGACTAGCTCAAACCATGAAAGAAGATGACCACAAGACAATGGTCCGTCTAAGCACGTTGTCAATCCACATTCAGGTTGCAACTAAATCCGAGCATCCCTCGGAAGAATTCGCTCCTACAAGAATGAATAAGAAAAGAAATTCTCAAAAGAAATCACGATGAACAAAAGAAATAGGAACTTGCTCATCTTCAGCGGGCAAGATCGCGTCACGAACCACGCGAGTTCCAAATTGAAAAAAACGAATTCAGGGACGTCCACCCTCAGCGGACTGGGCTCGCCCACCTTCAGCGGGCGGGGTCTGCGTCACTAGCCGCGCAGGTCCTCAGTTTTCGAAAATAAAAAGAAAATAAAATCTTCAAAACAAAAACAGGCTCGCCATCTTCAGCCGGTGGGGTCTGCGTCACTAACCGCGCAGGTCCTCAGTTTTCAAAAAATGAGATCTTCAAAACACAAATAGGCTCGCCATCTTCAGCTGGCGGGGTCTACGGCGCAAACCACGTAGGTCCTTATTTTCAAAAAATAAACACAAACAAATTTCGAAACAGATTCGTCCACTTCTATCGGACGGGGTGTCCACCCTTAGCGGACAGGCTGGCCATCTTTAGCCGGCGGGGTCTGCGTCACTAACCGCGCAGGTCCTTAGTCGCTGCAGCGATAACTCTTTTTGGTTTTCCGTTTTTCCCAAAAACGATGTGAGTAGCTTTTGGTTTTCCGTTTTTCCCAAAAACGATGTGAGTAGCTTTTGGTTTTCCGTTTTTCCAAAAAAGAACGATGTGAGTAGCTTTCCTTTTTCCACAAAAAATTCAAAGATTGGTTTTCTGTTTTTCCAAAAAAGAACGATGTGCTGGATTTTCCTTCGTTTTACGTCCCATAAAAACAAGGGGGTTTTCTCTTTTAACTAGCCTTAAAAATGAGAATCTTTAAAAAAACATTTTTACCTCGTGGTTGGGCTTGGCCAGGCCCAATTACACTTTACAGCTTTGATTTCGAAAACATCTGTAGCTACTCCCAATGACAAAGTGAGGGAGTTTCTACGCACCTTTAGATCCTTCCAATGACAAAGTGAGGAAGTTTCTATACTATCAGTTGACAAATCCCAATGACACGTGAGGGATATGTCGACACTTCAAAGTGATGACCCTTAAGTCAAATGTTATCACTCGGGGGTTCGTGAGACCCTCGCAAAAAACAGGTCACCATGGCTTGTGTGACGCACTCCGTCTAATACTTTGACCATCGTCTTACTCCAAGACTCAGTCAAAGTGGGGGCTAACTGTAGACACCTACTTTTGTCCCCATTCCCGAAAGGGAAGGTTCGATGATGAGAACATAAATCTCCACTTGACAACGCATATCCTATAAAATAACGAATCTCAATCACCCTTCTCGTTTCACCCGAAACCTACTATTTATAGAAACCTGCTATTTATGGAAACCTGCTAAAAATAGTAACTGCCGTAAAGGGTAGCTTCTAAAAGTGGCAAGTCATAAAAGATAGAAACCTGTCAGAATTAGGTGTTGCACTCCAACATAAATCCTAAATGAGATAGAAAACTGCGAGAATCCTATTCCTAATATGATTCGGAAATAAGAGTTACGTATTAATTAAAATCCTAACGAGCCTAGAGTTCGTAACGGGCCCAGACACATTCCTTCATGAAATTGATACGCACTAAAAGACTCGATTAAGTCTCAAACACTACGGATTTCAGGAATCCGAATCTGACTAAGAAAACAGCCCAGACCCTATTTTCAACGCCTAGCTCTGGGCGCCGAAATCTTCGGCGCCCAGGCCTAGGCGCTGGAATTACCTGGGTACGTGTTTTTTCCTAATTCTTTGTGGATTAGAGATCTGCAATTCTATCTTTCCACAAACTCTTTTCTATAAATATATCCCAAGTTCGACGTGAAATCACAACACACAATTCATATTCTGAGTATGGACTCCAACCCTTAGCCTAAGCCTCACGCTGCGAAATTGTTCACGCGTTCTGTCGCAATCGATCCATAAATCGAACAGAACGTATCCTGTCCCATAATTTGAGATTCGTTAAATAAAAGGAGAAATAGCAAAGTCAAAGTGGTTAGTTTTCTGAGAACCGTGACGCACCTCTCAAGGGTGCGTCGTAATGTGTCCCTTTCCATGGTTTAATTGCTTTCCTAGCCCTTTTATGAACTGTTCAACTAACTAAATCTGATTGTTCGATCACGCCTAATAAATATGATATTTTTGGGAAATTGGATTATCATGCTAGGTCCCTTAAAACAATCTAAATCAGATAATCGCGCTCGATCTAGTACTATATGTTGCATATTGTTAAAATTAACTCAGATTAGTTTAATAGTTAACGCATGTCCCTTCAATTATTTATGCTGAGCTAGTAAGGATATCCTGCCTCTGGAGTTATCGACGAGCGAATTACTCCTCTCGGTAGTTACAGTCCCCCGAACCCTCAATCTCTACCTTGCGGGTGTATATTGAGAGATCCCCACACCAGGGATCACAAGGGAACCTACGGCCGTCGTGGTCAAACATAATTGCACTCCCTTTATGTCACGATAACCGGGTTTTGTTAGTTTTTCTCATTGTCGTTAAAAAATGAATGGCGACTCCTATATTACTAGTCAATTGGGTGTAAACTCACGGGAAATCCAATTACACTTGATTGAATAAAAAGAATCGTCACACCCACGAGGGACGAGGTCACGCATTAGCCTCGTGCTTTTTCGACCCCCTCACATTGTGGGGCGACAAAAATACCAGAGGAGAGAGAAAGGAGATAGTGGTGAACATAGAGGGACAGGAGAAGAAGTGAACTGATCAGAAGTGAACTGATCAGGATTGATCAGTAAGGACTGTTCAGAACTGATCTGATCAGGACTGATCTGGACTGATCTGATCAGGACTGATCTATTTTCTATGTCGTCTGAGAGTGCAAGTGTCACAGTCCATAGAAAGCTAGCTATTCCATTTATTACTCAAAAGTGATCACCATACTCCGTATTAAGCAGCCATATTATCTCATATTCAAGGAAGTTGACAAAACACAACTCATAATTGAAGAGACTCCCAAAAGTTTTATAATAATATTAATCCTACCTTGTTCTGTCTAATCTAAATATTAGTCATTATAGATTACTCTTCTATTATGACTCATCAATTCCACGATCAATTATTTATAACTTGTGCTCCGTAGCAATCAGTATGTATTACTCCACTTCTTAAGCTCTTAGCTAGTGTTTGTTTGAATAATGAAATAAGAATAGTAATCACAATTTTGGATTAGATTCTATTAATTTTTTAAGAATAGAGTTATTCAAATAGAACGATAATCTCATGATTGAGCTTGAACTGATTTAGTGAAACACTCCTATCCGGTGCAATTGCATAACCTCTAAAAAATTTTCTGTTAATGTTTCCCATTTTTTCTCGGTTATGCGCAACACATGATGTATATAGTTAAGGTTCGATAGTTATATTAGCAACACCAACATAAATTGGGATGTTTTCCAATTCCAATTACATTATTTATGTGTGGGATAAAGTAATTAAACCTAAACAACACCAACACAAATCAGGAGAAGAAGTGAACTGATCAGAAGTGAACTGATCAAAACTGATCAGGATGGATCAGTAAGGACTGATCAGGACTGATTTGATCAGGAATGATCCGATCAGGAGTGATCTGATCAGGACTGATCCAATCAGGATTGATCAGAGCAGGACTGGTCTATTTTCTATGTCGTAAATAGCCTAGGACTGATCTATTGTCATGTAATGCATGATCTATTTTCTAAAATCAATAGAGATAAAAAGTTTAGGTATGTAATAAAAAATACTCTAAACAGCTCTATAGAGAAGCACTAAAAAAAGCTAGGTAACGACTCTTTACCATAAACCCTTACTCGCAAGTTCAAAATAATTCAACAGAAGAATACAATGTCGTTCTTGCTAACAATAGAACCTAAAGTGTAGCCAAACCATCCATCTCAAAAATTTGCTACTGTTACTTTTAACTCGATACATGTTGAAACTAACTGATATGTTATTATCAAAGCTCGTAGTCATAAAAACCATTTATGCATGCTGCAGTTTATTGGGGCAAAGATGGGGGCCTCAGGACTACAAATACAAACAGAAAGTGGCCTAATTAGCATCCCAAGTAATATCTGATGTGTTGTTGTGGAATATCTTCCTAGAGGTGCCCTAAAGAAATACCTCATTGATAATCGAAGGAAGAATCTAGCTTTTAAGGTTGTCCACCAGTTGGCGCTTGATCTTTCTTGAGTGACAAATAATTTTTCAAACTCAGATAAATAATACCGGATGATAAGCTATAGTTCAAAGCTACTCTCAACTTGGCATGATAAACTCAAATAAACAATAAGCTAGTGCTGATAAGATAACATTTGGTTAGCTATGACAGTTCAAAACCGGATGATAGAAACTCAGAAATGGTTATCTGAGTTTATCATCCCAGCTATGACAGTTCAAAAATCAAAACCGGATGTTCTATCCCTTAACTCAGATAAGCTATAGTTCAAAGCTACTCTGACTTCTCTGTGTTTTGAACTGCAGATATTCAGATTAGGGTGCTTACTGCATAGGTTTATTCCTTACTCCATACAACTGGTAGTCAAACCTATATTTGGTGCCAACTAAAGCAGGGAAAGGCAAAGAAATTTATAATAAAGACAAGCAAAGTGCTGATAAGATAAGATATTTAACACTGCGATACACTGCCACTACCTAATACTACAATTATGACATATAGAAAGCATGCAGTAGCTTAACATAACGATGACAGACAGACAATGAGCTTATCAGTCACCTAATACTAAGTTCTGCTTTGTAAAGCTCAGTTCTGTTTTGTGTAAAGTTTGTTCAGTTCTTTTCTACTTACAGTCAGTCCATCGGTCACACATTTCACATAATCAGTCACAGAAAACAGTGTAGCCTCAAAAGGAGTCATAGATAACAGTAGAAAATGCTAAGTGAAAGGGTTCAAATAATTAGTATAAGTTCTATAGTGACAAATAATTTTGCAAACTCATCCAACCTAATATGTTGTGTTTTCAACAGGTTGAGCTATCTCCACTCTGAGAAGATTATTCATAGAGATGTAAAGACAGAGAACATGCTACTAGATAAAACTAGGACTCTGAAAATAGCAGATTTCGATGTAGCCCGTGTTGAGGCGTCAAATCCTAGTGACATGACTGGAGAGACGGGAACACTTGGTTATATGGCCCCGAGGTAAGTCTGTCACACTTACCTCTTTTCATTTTTAACGAGGATTGAGTTATGGGATGCAACTGAACAGTTAGCTCCAATGCCTTCCCCTAGTTTTTAGTTTTCTACGAGTTATGTTTGCCTAAATGGTGGCGTAGCTCAATGATTAAGCTGAAAAATCTCATTCTAGTACTATAAATTGCTTGGAAGTTGTATCACCGTCTTCAAAAGGGAAAGAATGGACTGGAATATCCATATGTATGGATTGCTTGTTTGGTTTCACTGCTATATTAACTTACCCCTACGGCCCTACTAGAACAAAAAAGAAAACAACTCTTCTAAAGTAACATGATGAGCTGTTGGAAACTATGAGTAGAGTAAATATGTAATAAAATTTACCATGCTACTACCATTTCCAAAGAGTGGCTTTTACTTTAGCATCTTGTTGTCAATGTATTTTGGAGTGTGGTTGATTTAACAAAGGAAAATACAAACTTTTATAAAGGCGGTCTTACGCAAAAGACCGTCTTGGTGTCATATAAGTTACGTAAGCTCAACATATGTATATAGATTAATCATAACAACTCTGAGTTTTAAAGCGAGTAAGCTCAATATATATACAGATTAATCAACAAGATGGCAACCACTTCGGCATCTGGATACTAATCATCAGGAAAGTTGTCATATAGAACTAATATAGAAGTGCCATATTAATTAGCCTCTGTTTCTATTACTACTCTTAACTATTACTACTTTTAACAAGTATGTCATTCATTAAATCATAGAAACACTAATGAAGAAATCAAAGAAGAGAAAAGGCCTCTCTAAGGTCACAACATGCACATTTGATGCACCAAGTTTCTCACTATAGGCAACCTAAACTAACCAAGTACAGCTAGGTGTCTTAAAGATTGACAACAGATTTTTCATACTAAGTACCAGATATCTTGGTCAGAGATTATCACCTAAATCTCACTAAATGTCTGTATGTCTTTATACAAATAATTCCCATGTATCCAAATTTCAAAGATTCTAAGCCAACTAAAAGTTGCAAATTTAAAACTATGGAATCACAAAAGTACAAAGTAAATCAAGAAAGATACCGCAGAAAATTAGAAATAGATAGACAATACCTACAGTAGTAACAACACGGAAGAAGAAGTCAGACGTTCACCACTTTCCAACTATCGTCCAAACAACCAACTATCTGCAATTGAAAACTAAAATAAATGAAATAGCAAACACTCTGTAAGCGGTATATAGAAAAACACAGAAACTAAGAAGACCCATTCTAGTTTTTTTCTTGAAATAAGGATGCAATATAACATGGAAAACGTAAAGGCATATGATTGACATTAGAAATTGACATGAAAAAACGTGAATTAACAATATATGACGGAAATTAAAATAGTGAATCAAACCTAAACATTGTTATATGATAAAAATCAAATAGTGAAGGCGTGAAGCAGACCAAAAATTACCCGGCGAATATATCCGGCAACACCGAGGATGAAGCAGCAATTAAGAAACCAGAGTATGCTTGAATTTCTCCAATTAAAAACCAGAGAGAGCAACGAATTTATCTTGAATTGTTGGGCGAATTGGGAATTCGATAATTGGGATTTTTCATGAATTTATAGGATGAGGAGTGAGATAGCTTATACTGGGAGATTTGACTTTGCTAACGTAAAGGTTGAAAACGGAATTCAAGGAATTCGTTAATGGCCGGTGCTGAAGGTGAGGAGGAGAGAGACAAATTCATCGGAAATCTGACGAGGGTGGTTAGTTTCGTAACGCAGAAAGGTATGTCGGTGGGAGGAGGTTGAGAGAAACGTGGGAGGTGGGTTGAGAGTTAGGCGGGATCTGCGAAAAAATCAGATAGAGTTAGGCGGGATTTTTTGCCCGAAAATTCAGTTGCTTTGCTGCCTCACAAACACGTGGAACACACGTGTCTTTTTTTTGGAAAATAGCGACGCTTTAGAACGTCGAAATATTTTGCGGCTCTCTAAAGCGTCGCAATTTACAAATTAATATTCGCGCCCCCACATTCCTTGCGACTCTTTGTTAGACCGTCACAATTATTCTGTCTCCATATGTACCACTTTGAGGGTTTTGTAGAAGAATCTGGAAAGATCTAGGGATTGATAAAATTGTTGCTATTGAACATGGTGTTTTTCTGGTCAGATTTTTCACTATGGAAAATCGAGATAAAGTTCTTGCTGATAATAGACCCACTTTTGATAAGAAACCTGTAATTTGCAAACCTTGGCACAAGGACATTGTTGATTTCAAAGATGAAGTCAAGGTGGTTCCTATTTGGATTCATTTGAAACACCTAGATCTTAAATTTTGGGGAAATCGTAGTTTGGGTAAGATAGTGAGTTCTATTGGGGAATTCATCCAAGCTGATCAAGCAACCATCAATAGGGACAAACTGCAATTTGCTAGGGTCCAGGTGGAAGTTGCTTTATCTCAGGATTTACCTGACTGTGTGGAATTCCAGGATGAACATGGTATTTTGAAAACAATTAAGGTTGGATATGAATGGAAGCCAATTGTTTGTGAACATTGCAAGTTACTTGGGCACCTTGCTGTGGACTGCAGGAAGAAAAAAGGGAAGAAGGTGTGGGTGGCTAAAATAAACCAGACCATACAACCAGTTACTAGGGACAGTGTTGTTCAGGATACTGGTGATGGGGAGGAGGGTTTTGTACAAGCCATCAACACTGTCCAGATTAGACAGGAAAGCATTTCCCCAGTTGTGGTGGCAAATTCTTTCCAGATGCTGCAGGATAATGGGGGTAACATAGAAGATACCATTGATAGTGGTGTAACTGCATTAGATGATGGGGGTGGACTACCTCATGATTCTAATGGATAGATTGCTATTTTAGAATGTCATGGGGGGTGAATAGGGGCACTAAACAAAAAGATGTGAAAGCCTTTTTGAACTCTAACAAGTGCAGCCTGGTTTGCCTTCTTGAAACCAAGGTCAAAGCCAAGAATTTGGGGGCTTTGTACCTTAATTTGCTTGCTGGTTGGGCATTCACTTCCAATAGCATGTGTCACCCTGTGGGTAGGATCATTCTTTCCTGGAATCCATCTGAATTTCAGGTGAATCCTTACTTTTGTTCTAGTCAGTTAATTCACTGTGACATCAATACCAAAAATGGTACTACCTTTGCCTATTCTTTTATATATGCTCACAACTCTCAGCATGAGAGAGTTTCTCTATGGAAAGATCTTTGTACTCTTGCTGGAAACATCAATGGTGCTTGGATCATGATGGGGGACTTTAACTGTGTGCTTAATACAGATGAAAGGGTAGGTAGTGCAGTTAGATTGAATGAGATTCAAGATTTCCAGAATTGTGTCAACTGTTGTGGAACGGAGGATGCAAAGTTGAATGGTAATTTCTTTACTTGGAACAATAAACAGCAGGGCAGTAGGAGGGTTTTCTCAAAACTGGATAGAGTCATGATTAATCATGACTGGTGCACTCAGTTTCCAAACACTGAGGTATGTTTTAAAAATGAGGGTTATTTTGATCATTGTCCTGGCATCATTTCTGTGTATCCTCACCTTGATGTGGGGAAAAAACCTTTCAAGTTCTTTCCTATGTGGCAAGCAGCACCACAGTATAATGAAATTATAAAGCTAGCATGGAACAAGAATATTCTTGGTACCCCTATGTACCAAGTGGTACAGAAATTGAAAAATGTGAAAATTGCTTTGAAAAAACTGAATAAGGAGGGGTTTGGAGATATTGAAGCTTTGGAGGCTAAAACTGCTCATGCCTTGCAATTGCTCCAAGATGAGTTGCATCTTAACCCTGCTGATAATGTGATAGCTGACAAAGAAAAACAGGCTCAACATGATTATATGGTGGCTCATAAAGCCATGATTAGCTTTCTTGCTCACAAAGCTAAAGATAGGTGGGTTAAAGAAGGGGATGAGAACACTGCAATGTTCCACAAATAAATTAGAAGAAGATAGATGCAGAACACTATCCTGTCAATCAAAGACATGAATGGTAAATGGACTATTGATCCAGGGCAAGTTCCAGTTGTGTTTTTGGATTACTATAAATGGCTTCTGGGAACTAAAGGTGGTGATAGAACTCCAGTCAAGCAGTCAGTAGTGAATAAAGGGCCTTTGGTATCTGAAGATATGGCTTGTATGCTGTCTAATAGCTTTTCTAAAGAAGAGATTAAGGTCGCTATGTGGGACATTGATGGTAGCAAAGCTCCTGACCCTGATGGGTTTGGAAGTTCTTTCTTCAAGGGTGCTTGGGAGGAAGTAGGTGAGGATGTGTGTAAAGTTGTGCTGGATTTCTTGAATACTGGAAAGTTGTTGAAAGAAATTAATGCTACAAGTATCACTCTCATTCCTAAGGGGAAATGTCCAGATAGTGTGCAAGAATACAGACCAATATATTGCTGTAATGTGGTGTACAAATGCATCTCCAAGGTTCTCTGTAACAGATTGAGAATTTTTCTACCTGAGGTGATTTCCCAGAACCAAGGTGCTTTTGTTCATAGCAGGTTTATAGCTCATAACATCATGGTATGTCAAGATCTGGTGAAAGGTTATGAAAGGAAAAACAACTCTGCAGGGTGTCTTATTAAACTTGATTTACAGAAAGCTTATGATTCTGTTGATTGGGATTTTATAGAAGAAATGATGGTGGCTCTTAATTTCCCTATTCATTTCACCAAGTTGTTCATGCAATGTGTGAGATCTCCTAAATTTTCTTTATCTATTAATGGTTCCTTACATGGTTTTTTTGAGGGAAAAGGGGGGCTCAGACAGGGTGA
Source organism: Spinacia oleracea (assembly GCF_020520425.1). Lineage (NCBI taxonomy): Eukaryota > Viridiplantae > Streptophyta > Magnoliopsida > Caryophyllales > Amaranthaceae > Spinacia > Spinacia oleracea. Next base: position 66,531,126 of record NC_079492.1, read on the forward strand.
TCCACTGTCTCCTCTACTTTTTGTGTTGTGCATTGAATACCTTTCTAGAACTCTGGTGATGGTTGGTGAGAAAAAGGAGTTCAAATTTCACCCAAAGTGTGCAGATGTCAAACTTAATCATTTATGTTTTGCAGATGACATAATATTGTGTTGCAAAGGAGAATTTACATCTGTTCACTTGTTGATGCAAGGGTTTTAGCTTTTCTCTATGTCCACTGGTTTGAAAGCAAGCCCCTCCAAAACCTCAGTGTATGGTTTTGGTATGGATGATCACACAATGCAGAGAATACTGGAGATGACTGGTTTTGCCAGAGGTGTTTTTCCATTTAGATATCTTGGCATACCAATATGTTCTAAGAAGATAAGTGTGGCTGATTGTGAAAAAATTGTTGAGAGAATGTGTTCTAGAATCCAAAGCTGGAGCCATAAAAACCTCTCATTTGCTAGCAGATTAACCCTGGTCCAGTTTGTGCTGATGACTATTCAGACTTATTGGGCTCAAATCATGATTCTCCCAAAGTGCATCTTGAAAAATGTCAATAGTATATGTAGATATTTCCTCTGGAATGGTGTTGCAGAACATGTGGGGCCTGGGAAAGTTGCTTGGAAGCAGTTGTGTAGTTCAAAAAAAGAAGGGGGTTTGGGGCTTATTAATTTACATGTGTGGAATACAGCTGCTATGGGCAAGCATGTATGGACGGTAGCCTCAAGAAAGGAGAATGTGTGGGTTAGATGGGTAGAGTCAGTGTATCTCAAAGGAGGGAATTGGTGGAATTACTCTCCTAAGATTACTGATAGCTGGTACTGGAAGTCCATATGTCAAGTGAAAGAAATGATGAAGCTGCATTTGTCTGAAGTTCAGTTGTGCTCATTGTCTAAATATTCAATTAAGTTGGCTTACAGTCAGCTTGTTTCTCCTAGTGGTAACAAGATGTATTGGGCTAATGCTATTTGGTGTAGACTAGCTCAGCCTAAACACAGATTCATCTCATGGCTAGCAGTTTTAGAGAGACTGAGTACCAAGGATAGATTGAAGCTGTTTGGGGTCTCAGTGGATGATATATGTCTTCTGTGTGGTGTTGAAGTGGAAAATCACAGTCACCTGTTTTTTGTTTGTCAGTATAGCTCAAGATGTTGGAAGCAGATTGCTGATTTCCTGCAAATCAATACAAGTATCAGAAGCTTGCCTCAACTGATTAAATGGATTCATAGGAGAAAGTTCACTAAGTTCAGGAAAGGGGTGTTATTCACCTTTGCCTAGTGCTTAGTGTACCATATTTGGAAAGAAAGAAACAATGCACTGTGGAATAATCAGATTAGATGTATTGATAATATTTGTAGCCTAGTCAAGCACACTGCTAGCAGCAGGGTTCATTCAGTTTTACCTCGAGCAATTAGCTCAAGGGATCACAGTTGGTTCATCACCCTCTTAGAAGGGTAGTTTTGTTTGCCTTAGTGCCTGTTTTTTGGCTGTTTCGGTGGAGCTTGTTCCACTTAACTCCTTGATTTGTAAATGTTGTGCATAATATATACAATACTTGCTTATCAAAAAAAAAGTATTTTAGTTTCATAAAATATACATGAATCTTATAAATGTATAAGAAGTTTAGTGGGAGTACGTAAAACTTAATTGGTCCTATGTGTACTACACATATCTCTCTATTGTGAAAGAACACTCAAATTCTAATGACTTAGATTTGAAATTATTCATCAATGATGGACCAAGGAGAAACTTAGTACATATTGGGTATTAAAATCTATACTCAAAAGATCTTAGAATATTGTTTTGGATTAAGTAATGGAATTTACTAAATCAAACATGAAAGACTCCGGTGGGGATATTCGACCCATGTGAATAAATCTAAGTAATGAATGTTTGAACTATGTATAAGCATTTACTAAGTTAAACATCAAAGAATCTAATGAGATTCTTCACCTATATTATATGCCAAAGAATTTAGCTGGATTTAGTGTCTACTGAAATTGGATAGCTAAAGTTACATGAATAGAATTCAATTGGGAATTATTCTGCAAAAGAATTTATCATGTATGATATAATATAAGGATTGCCAAAAATATATCGTATGGCTCTAGGCATGACAAACATATACCAATCTTTATTGTTCTAAGTAAAGATCAACTAGATTGAGATCAAGAAAAACTTATGGTACTTGAAAAGGTACATAGGAATAGTTCTTGATTCAAGGAAATAAATATATGCTGTATATCAATGCTACACGCATAAACACTGGCAAATGATCAAGCAAGATCCCTTTGGAGTTAACCATTGGAAAGGACGACCTACAACGCATCGTGTTTTGAAATGGCAACATGGATTGAAGACTATGAGTTATTATGTGGGAAATTAAATATTAATTTCTATGTTCTAAGTTACAGCTGGAAAGTATTCCGCATATCCGTGAACTGCTTGGATAAGCCAATCCAAACAAAGCGTCACTAGCAACCTATACAGTTGAAGTACAGTACTTATTGCCTAATGAGCAATGAAACTGAGTTGTTTACGTTAAGAGTTCTTCACTGAACTTGGGTAGATCACATGTCTGCTGACTTGATGGTTCTTCATTGCAAAATGCGTAGAACCACTATTGAATACTAGATCACATAATAAACAAACTCAAAAGATCTTATCATCCTATCTCGAAAGACATTCGATGAAAAAGGATATTAAGATTGGAAAAGCATGATTACTAAACCTATGCAACAAGTGAAATACAACACTCACATTGTGGCACTGGAAGTCAAACATAGCTTTGAATTCCATTAATTGTTTTAAAAATGGGTTAGAGGCCCATGGTTGTAAAACATTGGGGTTGAACATTTATCATATATAAAAATGTATTTTCATATTCCATTTAATCTTGATCTAGTATTAAATGATGAGTCCTTTCAATTTGACGATATATTCAAGATAGACTGTCTGGACCAGTCATGTGACTAAGAAAGGTCTATCAAGTGAACTTGAATGTCAAAAGTTGAAAATGGTCCCTGATCGGAAGTTTTCTATAAAGGTGGACGCATAGAAAACGCTAGACGACTAGAATGCAAGATGACTATTAGTTCTGTTTCTTGAACTATGTGGACATGGCAATTTCACAATCATTTGCATAGATACTTACTTGAGAAGATTAGTATTGGACAGACCTATGAAACTTTACTATAAGAGATGAAAATCTGTCATAAGTAAATTAAATTACATTATTAGACACTAATCCTCAATACCTGAGTGATTTGAGATTACTTGTTTGAGAACTGGTTACTTTGACGTTGTCAAGCGTCACACTGTAAAAGGAGACTATAACGGCAACGCTCAGGTAATCACCTATCAAACGAAGTCTAACCTCAAGATCACAAGATTGGGATTGTCCTCCCTTAAATCGGGATAAGATGCTGAAAGTTGTACAAGGCCACTCGGAGAGCTAGAAACTGAAAAAATGCATGGCCGTGCTCAGATGAATCATAGGCTATGATTATCTGTTTAATTGATCAGTTGAACTCTGAAACCGAGAAATACCTCTGGACATAATAAGGATGACTACTCTTACCTTATGTTCACGAGCAGGCATCAAGCGACAAAGGAATTAGGAAATGCACACTTGTCCCTAAGGACAAGTGGGAGACTGAAGGAAATAATTCCCTTAGTCCAAGTATGCATTCAATTCTAAGTCTAATAAATGTGGTTCAGTATTAATTAACAAGTTAATAAATTCAGTGAGATCAAGTGATATAAATGCCTAGTTAGAGGCCGCTTCAGTTCAAGTGGAATTAATAATATTAATCCACAACTTACTCTTGACTGAACCCGTAGGGTCACACAAATAGTACGTGAACGGATCAAGTATTTAAGTGAATATATTATTCATTAAGTACTCCATTTATAAACATTCGGAAACGAAGGATCTCGGTTCCAGTGGGAGCTGAAATCGTCAAAAGGCAAAGTAAAGAATATTTCGGAAATGAAGATGTTGCCGGAAACGGAAATATGGTTCATGATGGAAATATAAATATTATCCAAGTCGTAGATTTTTCCGGAAACGGAAACATGGTTCGTATCGGAAAATATTATCGGAAATTGAAATATTGCCGGAATCGGAAATATTACCGGAATCGAAAATATTGTCGGAATAGGAAATTATTACCGGAATCAGAAATATTAACGGAAACGTAAATATTGTTCGAAACGGAAATAAATTCCGGAATCGGAAAACGAATCGGAAGCTCGACGAGCGACAAGCTGGCAAGCGAGCCGGCTCATCACTCAACGAACAAAGGCCGCACGCACATCGCAAGGAACAAGGCCCAACGCCGACGCCGAGCACAATGCCCAGGGCCTAGCAATGGTGCTGGCGTGTTGTGCGACGGGCCACGAACAAGCAGCAAGCAATGGGCCGAAGGCTAGCAGCGAGCCTCGCTTGGGCCAAGCCAAGGAGCGCGCCAACATGGGCCTGCAAGGCTGCGTTGGTGGGGAGTTCCTTGTGCACTAAGGCTTGTGCGATTTCTTCTGTGCCAAGTAACTTGGTCCTTAAGAAATCAGTTTTCCTATTTCTACTAAAATTAGATATTTGGATAGAATTTAAACACTTAGTGTTTAATTAATCCTAGAATTCTAATGCTACTAATTAACTAGAGTCCTAATAGGATTTAATTGAATCCTAGTAGAATACTAATTTCTTATTTCCTACTCTATAAATATGTGATTAGCATTCACAATTCATATACAACTCATAACATATACTTCACATAGATTGTGTTCAAGGGAGAACATAATTCATATCCTAACCCGAGTGCATAAAACCTTAGTGAATATCCTAGTTATTGGTTGAACCTAAGGCGGATCCGAACGTGCTGTGAACTATCAATGAAGGGGCGACACTTGGAGCTCTAAAGACTTGTTCTTGGTCGGTTCGAGAGCAGCTAGGCAAGGCACGCATCACATTGTATGTATCCTAAATTATGCTAATTGACAATGTGGAAATGAATTTGGATTCCTGGATTTATGGTTTTTCCGAATGAATTATATTGTTTATATTGTTCATAACCTAACATGAAAATCTGTCTAACAATCCAAGATTCTTTTGTGTGTGTAAAGAGAGTCACTGAGGGCAAGGCGACAAATAATGTAGACGAGATTCAATCTCAGGTCTTGGGTACCATCTCCTCAAGTCTTTACCAACTAAGCTAGTTGACAATCCAAGATTCTTGCGTAGGAGCATTCATTTGGGTAATTACCTACCTTTTCTTCCCTGTTCCCAAAAAATGATATCATCGGTTTAGAAATACTGGTTCATTAATAATCATGTTTTATACATGACATTTTATGTTTACCTCCTTTTTTCATAGTAAGTTCAAAAGGTCTTACCAAAATAAGTTGGTGGAATTGGTGGGAACTCATCTTGTGACTTGGAGGTCATAGGGTTGGGCCCCATCAACTATGAAATGCTTGGTAATGGCTCAAGCAAAGACCAGTGTAGCTGGACTGGTTAACCTGTGATAGATGTTGGTTTAGTAAAGTCAATCTTCTTACCTAATAAAAGAAAAAAAAAGTTCAGAACGTCTTGCACGCACAATTTATTGTACACCAAGTTTTTTGTAACTTTTAATATGTTTTTTTTTAATGACAAATATTGATTGATAAACATTTTAAAGGGTTAACTAGTTACATCTTTTTTTACTGATGATTTTGAATGAATATTTTTTATTAAAATTAATAAAAATTATCACTAAATAATATACTTCCTCCTTTCCTAAAATATCGCACAATGGTTGAATTTTACTCCTCTAACACATTACTTAGGCTGAATATCTCAAATCGTGTTCAGTTAAAAATTATAAAAATTAATATTTAGAAATATATATTGATATGAATCTAACATGACCCCACATGACTACAATTTTATTACGTACGAATCACACAAAATGACCAAAATCGTAGCGTGAATAGTGTGAAAAATAAAATGGTGCAATATTTCCGGAATAGAGGAAGTATAACTTTTACCTATATTCGGGGTAACATAATTCTTGTACACCACTTGTAACTAAAAAAATGTATAGTAAGTTTATATTTACCTCCTTTTCCTGCGTTGTAGTTTATTAGAAAAAAAAAAGTTGTTTTCAAGTAATCTATACTAATATTTTAAAACACAATGTTTGCATAAAGTGATGTCACCTGTCATCTCTTTTACACTATCGCCGTTCCTTAATGCTTTTTACGCTTACTATGTGCACAAACTCCAATGCTATATTTCAACAAGGCAATTACAACAATCAAGGGCCGACAATGAAAGACCCAACTATCTTTTCGTCTCTTCGGTCTATAAGTTTAATTTGTATTGTAATGTGTGTAATTGTCTGTTGCAAGTCCTTGTTGAAAGTGCAAAAGAAAAAGAGTGGAAAAGTGAGAAAGTGAAAAATCTCATATTGATAAAACCCAACCTTAGTCTTTGTTTATAATTGGGTACTTGAGTGCAATACTTGTTTAAGAAAGTATGAGAGTGGTATGGGTAGACACATAACACAAACGCCGGCTAATCAGGTCGGGCTCGGGCCGTGGGCCTTAGGAATGCGGTTCGCAGGCGTGGGGTGGGTTTTGTGAGCCCGTATATTCTTTTTGGTCAGAAACGGGTTGATCAATTATTGTTGTAAGGGTCAGAAGAATCAATCAACCCCACTTAATGTTGTAACTGCTCCACTACTTCCGTTTTTATTACTTTCAGTTCCCATATATATTCTATAATTCCATTCTCAGAAACACAATACACAAAACAATGTTAAATCATTCTCTCTCTAAAATTATCTTCTGTTCTGGGCAAATATTCTGGTCTCCAATCGAGGTTTGTGAGTGCACACAACCCTTGGTGTCGTGTTAACCCTGGAGGGAAACCGCAAGCGTTCTACTGCACCGGGGTAGCGCATAATTGTCTTTTTAGAGAAGTGGTTCTGCCACGGCGTTACAAGTTGTTCGGTTCGTATTTTGTAACACCCAGATAAGTCCTTCTAATTTTATTGCTAACAATCTAAAAGACAATTGTGGCTTTCAATTCAAAATTCCCGATTCCTGATATGTCTAAGTTAGAACCTCTTGATGGAAAGAATTATAAACATTGGGTTGTTAGGATGCGATTTTATTTAGAACAAATTGATCTTGTGTATGTTATTGCTGATGTTGTGAAACCTAATGATGAATCTGAAATGATTTTCAGTTGAAGTTTTCTAAGGATGATAGAACATGTACGGGCATGTTGCTGCATCATATGTCGGATGCATTGCTTGATATTTATATGGGTTATAATCATGCTAGGGATATTTGGGATGCATTAGATAAGAAGTATGGAACTATTGATGGTGGTACTAAGCGTTACTGTGTTAGTAAGTGGTTAGGTTTTCAAGTTGAGGATGATAAACCTATGGCAGATGATGGTCTGTGTAGTTGTGATATCACTCTTGCTATTGTTTTGATTGAGAAACTGCCACCCTCATGGAAGGATTTTAGAAATCATTTAATGCATAAGAAGAAAGACCTTACCTTAGAGGAGCTTGTAGGTCACCTGAAAATTGAGGTGGAGAACTGCATTAAGGATAAGGGTCAATCTGTGTTTTCTGGTTCTGCTAAAGCTAATTTTGTTTAACCTAAGGGCAATTTCAGTTCTGATAGGTTTAAGGGGAAGGGAAGTTTGTTCAAGCCTCAAGGGAAAATTCAGAAGTATAAGTTTAAAGGAAACTGTTTTGAATGTGGGAAGGCTGGTCACAAATCCAGGGATTGTAGGGTCAAGAAGAAGCCGAATCAGAATCCATCCCACCTTACTGAAGTTGTTGCTGATCCTAACAATTTTGTTGCTGTTGTTTCAGAAGCTAACCTGACAGGTGATGTTGCTGAATGTATCGTTGATACAGGAGCAACCAGACACATTTGCACCAACAAAGACATATTCACTGCCTATGAGAAGATTGATGGTGATAATTTCTTCATGGGTAACTCTGCTTCGACAATTGTCCAAGGCAAAGGGAAGATCGTTCTCACTCTCACCTCTGGAAAAAAATTCTACTTTAACCAATGTTTTGCATGTTCCATAAATGCGTAGGAACCTGATTTATGGTAGCTTAATATATAATGAAGGCTGGTTTGAAGCTTTCTTTTGATTCTGATAGGCTAGTTATTACTCACAATGGGGAATTTGTGAGAAAGGGCTTTTCTAATGGGGGGATGTTTACTCTTGATGTTTCAATTGAAATTATGAATAAGAAAGCTAGCAATTCTTCTGCTTGTATTGCTGAATCTATCGATTTGTGGCATGCAAGATTGGACTATGTTAATATTGCTTCAATCAAAAGACTTAAACACTTAAATCTGATTCCAAGTTTTTCTAAAACTGGCTTTTCAAAATGTGAAGTATGTGTTGAAGAAAAATGATCAAAGAAACCATTTAAATCAATAGACAGACATATGGAAGTAATAGAACTTGTTCATAGTGACTTGGGGTATTTTGAAAATTATGAGAGCAGGGGCGGTAAAAGATATCACATTACTTTTGTTGATGACTGCTCTCGATTTACCATGGTTTATCTTCTCATGTCAAAGAATGAGGCTCAGGAAATGTTTCTCAAATACAAGGCTGAAGTTGAAAATCAACTAGACAGTAACATCAAGAGACTTAGAAATGATCGGGGTGGTGAGTATGACCCTAACACTCTTAAGAAATTTTGTGAACAGAATGGCATAGTTCACGAAACAAAGGCTCCTTACACACCCGAACAAAACGGGATTGCTGAAAGGAAAATTTAAACTTTTAAAATATGATGAATTCAATGCTTATTAGTTCTGGGCTTCCTGATAATATGTGGGGGGGGGGGGGTATTCTTTCTACTTGTCATGTTTTGAACAGGGTGCCTCACAAGAAGCTGGACAAGACCTCATATGAGCTATGGAAAGATCGAGCACCAAGCCTAAAATACTTGAAAGTGTGGGGGTGCTTAGCAAAAGTTGGCATACCCAGCTTCAAAAGGGATAAGATTGGTCTCAAAACTATTGATTCTATCTTTATTGGTTATGCTTATCAAAGTGTTGCTTATCGTTTTATTGTTAAGGGTGATAACAACTCTTATGCAGGTGGTAACATTATTGAAGCAAGAGATACTGAGTTTTTTTAAAATACTTTTCCTTTAAAAATCTCTTGCATTAGTAATGATGTACTATCTTCTATCACTTTTAATGCTTTGCCCATTGCTCCTTCCTCCACTAATAATAATGATTCTGATTTAGAGCCAAGGAGAAGAAAAAGGGAAAGAAAGGAAACAAGTTATGGTGATGATTTCATTATTGCTTTTCTAACTGAACCTTTCTTGATTAATGATGATTTTGTGTATGTCTTTATTTTAGAAGATGACCCTAGAACCTACGAAGAGGTAATGAGGTCAGTTGATGCAATTTTCTGGAAAGAGGCTATTGATAGCGAACTTCAGTCAATCCTAAGTAACAATACTTAATTGGGAATTGGTTGATCTGCCTAGAGGTTGTAAGCCCATTACTCGTAAATGGATCTTTAGGGAAAAAATTGAAATCTTGTGGATCCATTGACAAGTATAAGGCCAGGGTTGTGGTAAGGGGTTTTACCCAAAAACATGGCATTGATTATTTTGATACATATTCTCCTGTAACTAAAATTGCAACCATTAGAACCTTAATTGCTCTTGCTTGCATTCATGATCTTGTTGTGCATCAAATGGATGTAAAAACTGCATTTTTGAATGGTGATTTGGATGAAGAGATTTATATGGTTCAACTTGAAGGTTTTGTTATCCCAGGTCAAGAGAAGAACGTTTGTAAACTAGTTAAGTCATTGTATGGGCTTAAGCAAGCTCCTAAGCAATGACATGACAAGTTTGACAAGACAATGACTGGTAATGGCTATCATGTAAATGAAGGTGAATCTTGCGTTTATTCTAAACATGATTTATTTGGTTGTGTGATTATTTGTCTTTATGTGGATGATATGCTAATTTTTGGTACTGATTTGGATCGAGTGAATGAAACAAAAGAATTTTTGAGTTTAAAATTTGAAATGAAAGACATGGGTGAGGCAGATGTGATTTTAGGAGTACAAATTATTAGAACTCCAAATGATATCTGTCTTAGTCAAGCTCACTACGTTGAAAAGCTTCATAAAAAGTTTGATTCATTCAATGTCGATCCAATCAAGACCCCCTATGATATAAGCCTCCATTTAAAGAAAAATAAAGGTGATCCTGTTTGTCAATCGGAGTATGCTTAGATTATTGGTAGTGTCATGTTTCTTATGAAGTACTCCCTCCGTCCCGGAATACTTGACCTGCTTTCCTTATCGGGTCGTCCCTTAATACTTGACATGTTTCTAAAAATGGAAATATTCTAACAATATTATATTATTTCTCACTCCTCCCCTATTAACCCACCTACCCCCTACTCCATACAAAAAATAATTAAAAATTCAACCCCTACTCTCCCCCAACCCCACCCCTTTACACATTTCCCACTAACTACATTAAAATAATACCCGACTATCAACTACTACCTATTAAATTAAATAAGTCAATTCAATTCCCTTAAACTCTGTGCCGGTCAAACCGGGTCGAGTATTCCGGGACGGAGGAAGTACACTAGACCTGACATTGCTTATTTTGTAAGTAGGTTGAGCAAGTACACACATTACCCAAGCAATGATCATTGGGGTGCTTTGAGGCGGTTGCTTAAGTACCTAAGGGGTACTATGGATTGGAGTTTGCACTACTCCAAGTTTTCAGGAGTGTTGGAGGGATTTTGTGATACTTACTGGGTATTCGATAATGATGAAGTCAACTCTACTAGTGGTTATGTCTTCACCCTAGGGGTGGAGCTGTTTCTTGCAAATCCTGTAAGTAATCTTGTATTGCTATGTCTACTATGGAATCTGAGTTTATTGCTATTGAATTGGCAGGTCACGAGGCAGAATGGTTGAGGAACGTGCTTGCAGATATTCCACTGTGGGGGAAACCAACTCCTTCAGTTGCACTTCATTGTGATTCGCAATCTGTTATTGCCGTGGCAAACAACCATGCATACAATGGGAAGAAGAGACACATTCGTCTGAGGCACAAAGAATTATTGTCAAGTGGAATGATATCACTAGACTATGTTAAGTCTGAAAAGAACATCGTGGATCCGTTAACGAAAGGCGTATGTAAAAAATTAGTTTTAGAAACGTTGGAGGGGATGGGCTTGAGGCCCATTAGATGAATTGTAAGGTAATGAACTCCTACTCACTATGAGTTTAAAGGGGAACATTATGTAATAATTCAGAAGCACAAATTTTATTTTGTCCATCCCTTAGATGTTTATTATGTGCTTGCTACTATTTGGAACAAGGTTGAGCACACAGCTCTTAATGAACCCATATCCATATTTTTGATGGTGTGATGTAGCTCACACTTGATGGGATTCACCTACTTAGGTGTGGAAGTGAGGCCGCTACCTATGAGAATTGCATGGGCTATTCTCTAGAGCACCTAAGAGCATCTAGGTTATGGACTAGTATACTGCGTCACTTTTATTGGCGGAGATTCAGAATATTACACATGTTCAATTGTGTGCTTTGAGTAATGGGTTTCTGACCACCTATTAAGTTCAACACGAAAGTCACTTGGTAGGAAAGAGATCCTAGTTTGAATGCCACTAAGTGTTAATTCAAGTCACAAGACATTGACACTTATTCAATTGTTTATTTTTCCCAGAAATTCAATTTCTTAATTTCTTTCTTTTCTCTTCTCATCTTCGAACTTGTGGGGGATTGTTGGAAATCCTTATTGAAAGTGAAAAAGAAAAATATTAGAAAAAGTGAGAAAGTGAAAAATTCCACATTGATAAAATGGCAACCCTTTTCTTTGTTTATAATTGGGGGCTTGAGTGCAATACTTGTTTAAGAAAGTATGAGAGTGGTATGGAAGGACACATAATACACACGCGCGCGTGTGGGATGACCGAGTCGGGCTCGGGCCGTGGGCCTTGGGAATGCGGTTCGCGGGCGTGGGTGAGTTTTGTGGGCCGTATATTAGTTTTGGTCAGAAGCGGTTTGATCAATTTTTGTTGTAAAGGTCAGAAGAATGATTTTCTAGCCGTTTATGGCTGTTATAGTTTCCATATATATTCTACACTTCCGTTCTTTAGAAACACAATACACAAAAAACTGTTAAATCATTCTTTCTCTAAAATTCTCTTATGTTCTGGGCAAATATTCTGGTCTCGAATCGAGATTTTTGAGTGCACACAACCCTTGGTGTCGTGTTAACCACGGAGGGCAACCGCAAGCGTTCTACTGCACCGGGGTAGCGCATAATTGTCTTTTAGAGCAGTGGTTCGGCCACGGCGCGGCAAGTTCTTCAATTCGTATTTCGTAACATCCAGATAAATTGTTCTAATTTTATTGCTAACATGGTCTATATATAAAGACCTAGTGGTGTATTGTGCAGTATATATATATATATATATATATATATATGTATATATATAGTTTGTAAACTTTTTTCTTTTATGCAAATTTAACCTATGTCAAAAAAAAAAAAAAAAAATTTGTACATTTGGCTAACTGTTACCGCTCAACATGTTACGTACTGTTTATGATTTCATGATTATTTTCTGGTTCAATCAATTAGAGTTTACTACGGTAATCAACATAAGTAAGTAAAAAAATATATGTACAAATATGCATATAGAAGGAAATTAATTTTTGTTATTAAAATTGCATGCATACTAATTAAGGGAGATTTTAGGAGATTATTACCATGTCATGAGATATGGGGTAATAAAAGGTGCTAGAGATGATGATACGAGACAACTTGATATTAATTTAAAAGATAAATCTTGCAATTATCATATTTTAGTGCATTTTTATTGATAACATGTACTCCGTAACAAATAAAAAGACGTATAAAAAGCTTGCCAAAATAAGAAGATGAAATATAATAGTTTTTTTCCCCTTATACCATTAAGACCAGTAAAGGGGAGGGGTAGGGTGCATGGAAACGGTATTAATAAAAGTTTACCATTTATAGAAATGGTGTAAATAATCCGAGAAAACTTTACAAGAAAAGCGGCACCACATCTCTATCGACCTTGCAAATGATGCAAACCGAACCCCCCTTCCCCTTATGTCTTCGCTTGAGTCACTAGCTGATGGCGCTCTATCGTGTAACCTCCAAGACACAAGGTGAGTTCTCCACCAACTTATGTTGATTTTAATATATATATATATATATATATATATATATATATATATATATATATATATATATATATATATATATATATATATATATATATATATATATATATATATATATATACACACGAAGTACAATAATTTTACCTTCCATAAAGATTAACAATAATTTCTCCTTGCTAAAAAGGGTTTCCCAAACCTTAAACATTGGGCTTATTGACTCGGCCCATAAACGACACTAAACTGCGTTCTTCTTCGCCGCCTCAACCTCTCCTACCATCTTACGTCATCACCCCCCCTGAAATCGTCTATAAATATGCCATCAACCTTTCAATCTGATTCTATTTTCCTGGAACCCTTTTCCCCAATTCCAACAAACAATCCCTTTCTGTCTCTCCGAATTTTCTCTCTCTCTTTTGCTTCAATCGATCAACAATGGCGGACTACTACTTGTGCGGCGACTGCAAGAGACAAACCGAAGTAGTCTACGATCACACCTCCGGCGATACCGTCTGCTCCGAATGCGGCCTCGTCTTGGAGTCTCACTCCATCGACGAAACCTCCGAATGGCGGACCTTCTCCGATTCCGGCAACAATGCGGACCCTAACCGTGTCGGCGGCCCTACAAATCCTCTCCTCGGCGACATGGCTCTCACCACCGTCATCTCCGATACCAACGGTACCTTCCGTAAATCCACCGCCGCTTCCGTAGACAAGAAGTCGAACCGCCTCCAATCGGCGTTTGGCACCATCGCTACGATGGCGGACCGCCTTTCGCTTGTCCCTGCGATCAAGAATCGCGCAAACGAGATTTATAAGAATCTGCTGGACAACAAGAATCACAAGTCTAGCCGGGGAAAGAGCGACGCCGTGCTCGCCGCCTGTCTGTTCGTCGCTTGCCAGGAGGAAAAACTACCGCGAACACTGAAAGAAGTCTGCTCCGTCGTCGCTCCCGGAACGACGAAGAAAGACATAGGGAGGGCTAAATTGTTCATAATGCAGCACCTGAAAAACGATGAGGATGATAATAATAATGATAATAAAACTAACGACATTAATAACAATAACAGGGTGATAAGTGCTACTGATTTTGTTAGGAGGTTTTGTTCAAACTTGGGAACTATGGATCACCGTGCTGTGAAGGCGGCATACGAGGCGGTCCAAACCTCAGAGGAGGAGATCGACGTAAGGAGGAGTCCATTATCGCTGGCGGCCGCTGTGATATACATTGTTTGCCAGCTAATTGAAGAGAAGAAACGGCCCTCTTTAAGAGACATTGCTGTTGCTACTGGTGTTGCTGAGGGGACTATTAAGAGTGCATTTAAGGATCTTAGGCCTCATCTTAGTAAGATTGTTCCTAGCTGGTTCGCCTCTGGGGATGAATTGAAGAATGTGTGCACTCTTTAGATGATGATGATGATGATGGAGATTGTTCCTAGCTGGGAAATCAAGGCCATGAAATTCAAGAAGAATGAATTGGAATTTTTTTGGGGGGGTGGGTTTGGTGGACTGCACACAAGTCACAACCATATTAATTTTGTTGTTTTTGGTAGATAGTTGGAGTGGTTTTGGTAGTAGTATGTTAACAACTGTGAAAAAGAACACACAATTTTGCAATTGGTTTATTATTGTTGTGAATTCAATATTAAACATACGGAGATAAAGTGAGCTCGAAGATTTTTGTCTGCAATTGTACATATTAATGTTTGTACCAATGATGTCTTGGCATAGAGGTTAAAACTGAGTGTCTGTGAATTATAGGTCCGTGCCTTTGGCCGTTCTTGTACAATTTGAATCCGAAGTTGTTGGCTACAAAGGGCAAGTGTGATTTGTTTACGGGTTTGTAAAGTGATGTATAGTATGGAGTGTGGAGCTTTTGGAAACTGTTTTTCAGACATAGTAAACTGAGGTGTGTTCTTGATAGAAAACCAGAAACAGTTGTTAGTAGTAACATCTTCCTGACTTAGTAACTGATCATTATTTATTCCTTACAAATGAAACGTATATACGTTGCTAAGAGCCTAGAGACTAACTAATCAAGATAGCTATGTATATAATGGTGGACTGATGGTCTATGATTTCATCCTGAATGACATTTCTAACATATGCAATGGAAAAGTTCCCTGTCCTTAGCAAGATAACAAGTTTAAAGTAATGTCTTTGCATAATCAAAGTGCAAATCATGAATATGCAACAACAACATACACCAATGAGATCTTGGTTTAGTGGTTAAACTTGACGACATGTGTACGATATGTCTCATGTTCGATTCTCCACTCTCTCAAGATGTAACATAAATCAATTGATGCGTATCAATGAGGAGATATTGATTAGATAATGCTGAATTTTGTAGAAGCAATGCAATCCCACATAACAAATTGAGTCATTTGCATAGCACTATAGCAGCATAAGGTATTAGGGTAGGCTCAAATAGAAGACTATCCTAACTTCTGTGTACCTTTCCTTTACCAAAAAAAAAATAAAAATTAGGGTGGGCTCAAATAGTTTTAGTTTGCCATTTTTTTGGGTTAGGTTCCTTTGGGCTTGGGTTTTCCCTTTTCTTTTACCAGCCTTTTTGCTCGTGGGCTCAAATAGTTTCAGTTTGGCACTTTTTTGGGGTTAGGTTCCTTTGGGCTTGGGTTTTCCCTTTTCTTTCACCACTCTCTTTGCTCATTGCTGGATGCTGTAAGTGAAAAGGGTAATACCATAAAGGACGCCAGGACGAGTGATATTTATGTCACTTTTTGGTTTATGATTTTAAAAGGATATAAAGTTTGATTTAGAGAGATCATGAGTTAAAAATTAGTTACACGTATGGTAATTATATTGATTATAATACAAAAAACAAAACAAAAAAAAAAAATTAGAAATAAAAAACGATAAAGGATGGACAGTTCCAGCCTAGTGGCTAGTGCTTTTCTCTTTTCTTGTGTAATTTTGAAAAATCTTTATCTAATTGTTTCTGTATATATAAATTTTTTCAAATAGAATCATATTCTTTCGTTTTTAAAATGACGGACCCAATTAACATTTGCATGTTAATGCACTAGTTTAACTATTAATATACCTAAACGAGTACTGTGTATAAAATAAGAAAAGAAAAATTAAACATGTAAGTTATTATGAAACATATGGACCAATTGAGGTTGACATGAGTGGTTAAGGGTCTCTTGCTCCTTAACCAAGATATCGGGTTCGAGTCTTGGGAATGGAAAAAAATCTCAATTGGGAGGGAGGCTGCCCATCGAGGTACCCATGCAAACTCTCATAAGAGATTAGTCCACTCGTGAAAGGCGATCAAACTCCTCGTAGTAGAAAAAAAATTATGAAACGTATGGAGTAATGCTTAATGGATCAATTCCATTTTTGATGTCAGATCATATCCCATAGTAGTAGTTCTGGAAAACATATTTACTCCCTCCGTCTCGGAATACTCGACCCGATTTGACCGGCACATAGTTTAAGGGACTTGAATTGACTTATTTAATTTAATAGGTAGTAGTTGATAGTGGGGGTATTATTTTAATGTAGTTAGTGGGAGGTGGGTTAAAAGGTGGGGTTGGGAGAGAGTAGGGGTTGAATTTTTAATTATTTTTTGTATAGAGTAGGGGGTAGGTGGGTTGATAGGGGTGGAGTGAGAAATAATATAATATTGTTAGAATATTTCCATTTTTAGAAACATGTCAAGTATTAAGGGACGGCCCCAGTGGCGGACCTTGAACGGTTTTATGAGGGGGGCCGGTAGAAAAAAATTAAGCAATATGCTATTTAATTATACAATTATGCACAAATTTTAGGGGGGCCGTAACTAAAATACACTACAAAATTTTTCGGCCGGGGGGGCCAGGCCCACCCCAGCCATACCTAAGATCCGCCGTTGGACGGCCCGATAAGGAAAACAGGTCAAGTATTCCAGGACTAATTGCTAACTGCTGTACCCCCAAAAATGACGCGCTCATATTGTTTGTTAATTCTTGTCGACTGCTTGTTCTTTTTTATTGTACTGTTTGTTCATTCTTATTGTACTGTTTGTTCTTTCTTGTTGTACTGTTTGTTCTTTCATGTTGTTTTTTAAATTCATCATCAAATTTTCATAATTGTTGTATTTTTTGTTCTTTCTTCTGGAATGTTATGTTTTTTTTTATATTGTTTGTTCTTTCTTGTTTATTTGTTTGTTTATAATAATCATATGGTTAATGTTCATAATTAAGCTCTTCATTAATCTTTTATTCTTTCTTTTTGTATTGTTTGTTCTTTCTTGTTGTTTTTTAAATTCATTCATCAAACTTATTGTTGTATTGTTTGTTCTTTCATGTTGGGTTTAAAATTCATCATAAAATTGTTCATAATTGTTGTATTGTTTGTTCTTTTTTCTGGAATTTTATGTTCTTTTTTATATTTGTTCTTTTTTGTTGAATTATTTGTTCTTTCTTGTTTATTTGTTTATTCATAATAATTATCTGCTTTATTGTTTGTTCTTTCTTGTTGTATTGTTTGTTCTTTCATGTTGGCTTTAAAATTCATCATAAAATTGTTCATAATTGTTGTATTGTTTATTCTTTTTTCTTGAATTTTATGTTCTTTTTTATATTGTTTGTTCTTTTTTGTTGAATTATTTGTTCTTTCTTGTTTATTTGTTTGTTCACAATAAATATATTGCTAATGTTCATAATGAAATTGTTCACTTCATTGGTCTTTTATGTTTTTACAAGCGCCTATATTGTTTATTTCCAAATAAATAAATAAATGTTCATTTCCAAAATATTAAATGTTCATTCCAAAAAATAAATGTTCATTTCCGAAATAGTAAATGTTCATTTTTATAGTTTATTTCCAAATAAATAAATAAATGTTCATTTCCAAAATAGTAAACGTTCATTCCAAATAAATAAATAAATGTTCATTTCCGAAATAGTAAATGTCCATTTTTGTACCAGTATATTATGTTCATTTTAAACAACACAAAACGACATCGTTTTGGATGGGGGTACAGCCAGCTTTGGCTGTACCCGGGTATAGCCAAAAATTTGCGTTCCGGGACGGAGGGAGTATTTGGGAAAAAACCTTACAAAAGGGCCCAAATTAAAAGTCTTAAATGCAAGGCCCATAATATGTCTATTTGGGCTATTGATCGAAACTGA
Source organism: Spinacia oleracea (assembly GCF_020520425.1). Lineage (NCBI taxonomy): Eukaryota > Viridiplantae > Streptophyta > Magnoliopsida > Caryophyllales > Amaranthaceae > Spinacia > Spinacia oleracea. The sequence goes on from NC_079492.1 coordinate 66,549,508, forward strand.
AAGTTACCATAAATCATAATACTACCTCTACACCCTAGCCTGTCAAATGGCGGGCCTGGCCGCAACCAAAATCCACATCCCCAATATATCGGGCTGGGCTGACAAGTGAGTAATTTTGTATGCCCACAATCTGTTATTTCGGGCTACATTATGACTAGTCAAATTTATTAACTATTCTACAAATATAAAGGGGTGTCAAATTGGGTCATTTGTCGGTTAAGGGTCGGGAAAAATCGATTCGGGTATAATCGAATGATGTAGATGTACGAGGCTATTATGATTTTGCGGATTGAATGTGTGAAGTTTTTTTCGGGTCACTTTGATTTTTGTCAGAAATCGGTTCGATCGGGTCAGTTTTTGACAGTCCTAAAATATCTCACCATTTTGACGTTTACACTATTCGTGATTTGCCTTTGACCACCTTTTGTAATATACTAGTGGCCTGGGCGCGCGCACACGCGCGATATGGCTAGGAGTGACTACATGACTCCATTTTTGGTCCAATATTCTATGTGCGTATATGTAAAAGTTATGAATTGAAATGAATTAACACGTGACAACATTAAGACGAATTTAATAAACAAAGAATAGGTAGAAAACATAGGATTTTAGTACAATATAGCACCTTGTGATACATCAATTGAATACTTTGAAAGAGATAATTTCATACGAATGTAAACCTAGAGTGTGATAATTTCATACGAATATACACCCTGCTTGTATGGAGAATTATCATGTAAATAATTAATTAATAAGGAATGAGAAAAATTCTTAGTACTAAAACTTAAACTTGTTAAAAAAAGAGCATAATTGGTTGCAGCAACACATTCTTCTAGATGCGTAGCAAATATCACCTCCCGCTTTAAGTCTCTAGCCACGACTCTCAATCAAAGAACACAATACCCTACACAATAAACAATGATCATTAACTATGGACAAATATGAACGTAATATTAAATAAACTTACTTTGAAAAAAACAAATACATTCAACAAAACATGAAATATAAAGAAATAAATAAAAATAAAAGGAGAAACCAAACAAAACCGAACAAAACATAGAGTTGGGGGAGGTAGGATTGATATGTGGCAATCAATAATTAATCTTCATTGGTAAAAAAGAAGTTAAAAAAAAAGTAAAAAACAAAACGATTATTGAAAATTTTGTTATCAGTTATTTATTTGCAAATTTCTATCTTTTTTTTTTTTTAATTTTTTTGTTTATTTTGCAAATGTTTATCTTTTTGTTTGTTGGACTAATCAGATTTGTAAACCGATTATTAATTATCCAACTTTTTTATTTAATATTTATTTTAAATTACATGACATGGCTTTCCTATGTGGCACTCTGGAATCTCTTCAAAACCCCCCTTTTTTTTTATATATATACTAGATTTTAGCCTGTGCGATGCGCGAATTCTAATAAATTGTTAAGTTAAAATAAAACTTCTTTATATACCAACTGTTAATATTAGATTAGATTATTTTTTATTTTTGATTGAATTTCATTTTAGATTTTTTTTTTTAATTATTAGAGTGTTTGATTTTGGATGAAATTTTATTTGCGTAAAATTAATAAGGACAAATTATTTTTTACCACCTATAAAAATCGAAAAATAGTTTTTTACCACCTAAAAATTTAAAACTTGTATTTTACCACCTAAAAAAATATTAAAATTTGTTTTTTTACCACTTGCATCTGCATGAGTTTTTCGAAGAAAGTTCCAATGATTTTATATCGTTCTTTGATAAGCTAGTAAAAGCAACATGGCCTGTGATCAAGGGGCAGGTAATGTATTCCCGGAGAGACCTATCTTTGAAAAGCAATCCTGTAATTGATAAATTGGGAGCTGTTATACCTACATATCCTGATCTGGTTGTTTCTGAATCAAAAGCAGGTTTGCAATCTATGATTGAGATTGGCAAGAAGTGTAATTTTGTATCCTTGTTGTCTGGTGATGGTCGGATGAATTACCTTGAACGAATTTCTGGGAGGCGAGTTGAAGTTAAGGAGAAGATGTTTAGTAACAAGTACATTCCGGTTTGTTGTTTACATGTGCCTATCTTCGGTGAAGATTTTGATGCTCTGTATCTCCAGTCTCTGATAACTACATGTTCTGAATTGTATTCTAAAGACATTCTTGAGATGGTAGTGGTAGCAAAGATGAATCCTTTGGCCAATTATGAGGGGATTTTCGATCATTTCTTGTCTGGGTTTCCTTCATGGTGTCTTGCGGTACCATTTGAGGACTCACAACACCGTGACTTTATATGCAGGTACCTTGACTTTCGTAATTGTAGTATTAAATGTCTCCTTTTGAATGCCGAGGGAACTGTTTTTCTCCATGAACATCCTAGCGTTGTACGGCAATATGGAGCTGAGGCCTTTCCCTTTACTCAAGATTGTCTACCCGAACTTGATGAACCTGACATCCCATTCTGGAAAACTTCCTCTACATCCACGCTTGGGGGACTTTTGCAGTGCGAATCCTCTTTTGTTCTTGGTAAAACTAATCCAAATCCATCATCAGGTGAAAGTGAGACGACTTGTATCTCACAACTCCAAGGGAAGGTTGTTGGGTTATACTTGTGTTGGGAAGGAAATTTCATTGGCAAGCTGCATGACGTCTATAAACACTGCAAAGAGAAGTCACTGGAGTTTGAAATTGTGCTGGTTTACATACCCTTTGGTGACTGTCTTGACCCTGAGTTATTTATAGCCAAAATGAATAGTTTGTTGCTGGGTTGTAACGCATCTTGGTGGTGTTTTCCGTTCAACAACTCTGTAAGTCACAGATTCAGGCGACTTGCCTTTGACTGCGGGGAGGATAGGCTCATCATTATGGGACCCAATGATCAATATGTAGACCCTTTTGGAAGAGAGGTGATGGAGATATACAGATGTGATTCTTATCCGTTCACTAGAGAGGTCCTTGTCGAAAGGGAAATAAACAAGTTAAAGAAAGTTAACTTGGAGTCATTGTTTCTTCAGTGTAAGGATAGTTTTCTGGTGGAAAAACTCCGAGGTAAGAATATACTTGTTTATCTTGATTCTTTTTCCAACAATGATCTTTATTTGGAAGTATTGTCATGGTATGATGACATCAAGAAAGTCGTGGAACCTCAACTTCCTTTGAGGTGGTCTTTGTTCGCATGAAAGACTATGATGAGGATACTGCTTCAACCTTATCTCCATTAATGCCTTGGTTGGTATGCCCATTTGATGTTGTTCACTCAACTTTTGTTGAGAAGGAACTATTCGGTGAGAGAGGAGTATCTGATACTAGTACCCTTGTCAGTTTTGATAAAAATGGCCGGCTTTGTTTACTTTTCGCTCAAGAATGTCTAAAGACTGCATTTCCATTTGCTGATAATCTGCGCAAGGATGTCATTCTTCACCTCCAAAGTCTATCTTACCATGACTTCATGGATTATTTTGAATAACTTTCAACTTTTCATGCTGTCTAATCTAATGTTGATCTACCTCTATTTCAACTTTTCATACTGTCTAATGTGTATCTCCCTAGTTTGTGGAGTCATTTTTTCGGATATCAGATATGTGTGGCACAACTAAAAGACATAAAAGGAAGTATCATTCATGTTAAAAAAATACCATTATGTAAAAAAAAGTATCACTTTTGTTTAAAAAAGTACCATTCAATTTCTTTTAGTTTTATTTTTTATTTTTTATTTTGTCTTTTGCTATGATATGCATTTGCAAGCACATATCAAATATCCGAAAATACTTACTCGTTTGTTTAATGATGTGTTTCATGAGGGCGAAGAGGTCAATATCTGATATGTATTTCAAGATACATATTACCCTACTAAACGACATAGATATAAGACAAAAATGAAAGTAGGTGCCATTTTAATGCCATTTTTCAAAAATCAATGCCATTTCCCAAAGACGGATGACATTTTCAAGAAATATTGATTTTGTCCTTTAGTGTTTGTCTTTTCCCTATTTTATCGTTTAGTGAGTAATATGTATTTGTGAAATACATATCTGTAGACACCTACTTTTGTCCCCATTCCCGAAAGGGAAAGGTTCGATGATGAAAGCATAAATCTCCACTTGACAACGCATCTCCTATAAAATAAACGAATCTCGATTCCCCATTTCATTTCACCCGAAACCTGCTATTTATGGAAACCTGCTAAAAATAGTAACTGCCGTAAAAGGTAGCTTCTAAAAGTGGCAAATCATAAAGCATAGAAACCTGTCAGAATTAGGTGTTGCATTCTAACATAAATCCTAAAATGAGATAGAAAACCGCGAGAATCCTATTCCTAATAGGATTCGGAAATAAGAGTTACGTATTAATTAAAATCCTAACGAGCCTAGAGTTCGTAACGGGCCCAGACGCGTTCCGTCATAAAATTGATACGCGCTAAAAGACTCGATTAAATCTCAAACTCTACGGATTTCAGGAATCCGAATCTGACTAAAGAAAACAGCCCAGACCCTATTTTCAACGCCTGGCTCTGGGCGCCGAAATCTTCGGCGCCCAGGCCTGGGCGCTGAAAATACCTGGGTACGTGTTTTTTGCTAATTCTTTGTGGATTAGAACTCTGCAATTCTATCTTTCCACGAACTCTTCCCTATAAATAGACCCCTAAAATTTGACGTAAAGGACACAACACATAATTATATTCTGAGTATTGACTCCAACCCTTAGCCTAAGCCTCTCGCTGCGAAATTGTTCACGCGTTCTGTCGCAATCGATCCATAAATCGAACAGAACGTATCCTGTCCCATAATTGAGATTCGTTAAATAAAAAGGAGAAATAGCAAAGTCAAAGTGGTTAGTTTTCTGAGAATCGTGACGCACCTCTCAAGGGTGCGTCGTAATGTGTCCCTTCTCGATGATTTAACAGCTTTCCTCGCCTTTTTATGAACTGTTAAACTAACCTAATCTGATTGTTCTATCACGCCTAACAAATATAATATTTTTGGGAAATCGGAATTATCATGCTAGGTCCCTTAATGCTATTTAAATCAGATAATCACGATCGAATTAGTATTATATGTTGCATATTGCTAAAATCAATTCAGATTAGTTTAATAGTTAACGCATGTCCCTTCAATTATTTATGCTGAGCTAGTAAGGATATCCTGCCTCTGGAGTTATCGACGAGCGAAGTACTCCTCTCGGTAGTTACAGTCCCCCGAACCCTCAATCTCTACCTTGCGGGTGTATGTTGAGAGATCCCCACACCAGGGATCACAAGGGAACCTACGGTCGTCGTGGTCAAACATAATTGCACTCCCTTTATGTCACGATAACCGGGTTTTGTCAGTTTTTCTCATTGTCGTTAAAAACTGAATGGCGACTCCTATATTACTAGTCAATTGGGTGTAAACTCACAGGAAATCCAATTACACTTGATTGAATAAAAAGAATCGTCACACCCACGAGGGACGAGGTCACGCATTAGCCTCGTGATTTTTCGACCCCTTCACAGTGGCGACTCTGCTGGGGATAGTGAAGGAAATACTCGTGCTTGTAGGTAATCAAAATAGCCGAAGGGTGAAACGATCCTACCCCGCGTTTATTTCCCCATCAAGTTGGGACGACCTGAAAATCAGCATATTAATGTGAACGGGCAGAACCTCATAACGAATCTCGGCTCCCTTGGGAGTTGGGACTAAGGATACCTTTTTCCGCCAATAGGGGGGTGCATACGCCGCGCATGTTTTCCACTCGGTACTTGTGCAGGTAGTACACCTATCCCGAACCCAATCGCTCGCTCATTAGGTCTCTTTCGCCTGCATGCCCCCTTGGCTTGCACTTGCGGGTTGGCCTTTTGAGCGAAATTCCTCTTTTGAAGACACTACCTCGACCGGGGCATGTGTTGGATCTACGATAGAAGCGGTACCAAGCCAGGGGCAAATAAACTACCCATAGAAGCCTATCATAAACTACGTGGCATATTTAATTTTCAAATCCATGTTTGTAATGTAGTTATGTGTAGCGAAATATGTGATTGTGTGCGACAAACTATCCTAGAAAACCAACGACCTTAAAAATTGCCCAAACATTCATAAACTAATTTGCCAAAGAGTTATACCGAAACACGTGTTCCGCAAGCCCGAATGATCGCCACAAAAATAAGCGACGCTCGGGACGGCCTGTAACGAATCCCACAAACGCTGTTATGCGTAAAGGACGTTATTAGGCAAGCACGCAAATCGAAGTCGCATAAACAGAAGACAGAAAACGATAACCAGCCAGGGACGCATTTTCAACGCCCCTGGCTGGGCGCCAGAAATTCTCACGCCCCTCGCTGGGCGCTGAAGTTGCTGCTTGGCCTTCTGGTCAGGCGCAGCAGCCTCGGTGCCCGCGCGAAAGGAAAATACGTAGCGCAAAAAAAAAATGTTCATAAAAAGAATTGCTACGAGGGCGTAAGAAAAGCACTCGATTTCAAAAGCGACTCGTGAAAAAAAATTAATAACTCTTTGTGTCGTTGTTAGGCCTCCTACGACGACCATACACGGCACCAAAACCGAACGTGCTAATAACTATGAATGTCACACGGGCAAGTGTTTCGAAAATCCATAGAATGACCGAAATAAAAAAAAAAAACCAAAAAGTGTACCGACAAAAGAAAGAGTGAAAAACCAATTTAGAGAGTCGAAGTCTAGACTAAGTAATGCTTGAAACTTTGGGAACCTAAACTTTAGCTTATCTTATGCCTAGGACTGGTCCTGCCACTTGGTGCCGATCAGGGAATCAACGGTTAGTGCGTCTCGAAGATACATCACCAACATCAGGTTTAGTGACTCCAAGCTCCGTCCATCGTCCCTCATTTCAAGGATCTCCGCTTCCCCAACCTCGATTCGCACCTTCAAACATGTCCATCGAAGATTTGCGAGACCAGATGGTCCAAATGACCCAACTTATGGGCCAACTGAAAATGGAAAATGAAAAACCAATACTTCTCCCTCGATCCTGAACCTTTTCCTGGCAAACTACCAGAAAAGTTCAGTTCATCTGACTTACCAAAGTTCAAGGCCACGGACAACCCCCGTGATCATCTACTGAGCTTTGTGAATACCATGAACTTGAAAGGCGTGGACAAGTCCATGTATTTACCTGCCTTTCCTTTGTCCTTGGAACTATCACCAGGACCCTAAGCTCTTCCCCACTTGGGAAGACTTTGTCAATGTCTTCATCAAGCAATACTCGTCGAACATGGATTTCCAAGTTACCATGCGCGAGCTAGAAGTTCTCTTCCAAAAGAAAAACGAGGGTTTCACGACCTACTTTGCTAGATGGAGGGACCAGGCGGCCCAGCTAATCAATAGGCCTCCCGAAACAGAATTGGTCCAAAAATTTATCGACAACCTGGACCCGGCTTACAAACAACACCTTAGGTACCTGGGACTTGACACTTTCAAAAGAGCTTATGATGTGGGAATAAAGATCGAGGACGACCTCGCCAAAACCATACAGAGCAAACCCACATATAAGACCAACACCTATAATCGGGGTAACACATCCCAAGCCCAAGAAGTCCATGCTGTAGAAGAGACTCCCGCCCGAAGAAACCCTGGAAGATGGGTCCGAGACCGAAAGTTTGCCCCACTCGGGTCGACTTTGGTACAAGCCTTTGAAAGACTAACCAATCAAGGAAAGTTGAGACCTATAGGCCCCACCCGTGACCCTCCTGTCAAAAGCAAATATTGGGTCGAAGGTACTTACTGCAAATTCCATCAAGGAAGTGGGCATTACACTGAAAACTGCTGGAATCTAAAACATATGATCCAGGACATGATAGAGGATGAAGTGATACCTCTCCCTAACGTTGGCAAACCCAACAACAACAAGAGCCCACTCGGCTCTTGTCACATCTCTCTCGACCAACCAGAGAATTTTGATCCCACGGTGTATATTACACCTCAAGGTGCACCACTCGCTGTGGTCCCTATGGATCGAATCGAGAGGGAAGTGTGCGGTGTGTGGAATGATGATGCTGAAGATATTTACCTATCTCAAGTCTCGGGCCAGGACCTCTTCACTGAAACTTGGCCTGGGTATGCTCTCATTGACACCACCCCCCCAGGAGCCCGAGGTCGACAACCTCACCCGATCCGGAAGGATATACCAACCGGATATTCACCCACCTCCTATGGACGACATCCCGGTTAGGCAAACTTCTGAGAATGGACGGCACGCCACCGTCACGGAAGTCATTGAAAATCCTCTCCTGAAACAACTAAAAAGAACCAAGGCCGAGATTACCATCTGGGATCTTATGTGTACTTCAAAGGAACATCGCGAAAAGCTTATTCGCTCACTTGACCTCATCTCAGTACTTACAGATATCACACCTGACTCATTGGTTAGCCATGTCACGAGAGATGCCGGAGAAAAGGCCATAGTTTTCACTGATAAAGACTTACCCAAAGAGGGGGGTGCTCACAATAAAGCCCTTTACCTAGTGGTTGGATGCAAAGGACAAAACATCCCCCTAGCGCTCGTAGATAATGGTTCGGCGGTTAACGTCTGCCCATTGCGAACCGCCCATTACTTGGGGCTAGGAAACGATGACTTCCAAACCTCCACGCAAGGGGTACGAGCTTATGATAACTCCCGAAGCCCTGTATTGGGAAAAATCAACCTTACCATACAAACCGGGCCTGTGGCACGCACCACGTAGTTTCAAATAATCCACATCAAGCCCACTTTCAACCTCCTCTTGGGGCGACCTTAGCTCCATGGCTTGGGAGGTGTGGCTTCTACCTTGCACCAAATGGTTAAACTTAACCATAACGGGGTAATACTAGAAATCCGCGCCCCTCCTCTCGACGTCAGTTGTACTATGGTTGGAACGGCCGAGACTGCAGACGATCTTTATGGGTTTCAAATGGAAGAAACAATCCAGTTCATCGAAGATTATGATCCAGCATTCCTAGACCCGCATGCATCCCGAGTCATCCCTAGAATGCTGTTAGCTCAAGGTTATTTCCCAGGAACCCCATTGGGCATAAGGAAGAAGGAATACACATTCCATCCTTTTCCCGACAAATCTACTCCCTTTGGCTTAGGTTATGAACCAACGGAGGAAGATACACTAGTGGAAAAAATACCTGTTGAGGGGGGCATTTTGGGTTTATTGAGGCGAACAAGGCCCGCTGCGACAGACGTAGCTTCAACAGCTCAGTGATCTGTTGAGGCGGGCTTTGTTCGCCTCAACAGGTGATCTGTTGTGGGGGGCTTTCAAAAGCCCGCCTCAAAAACCTCTACAGAAAGCGCGAAAATAAGGACCTGTTGAGGGGGGCATTTAAGAAGCCCGCCTCAACAGCCTCCTCTGTTGAGGCTCACTTCTTAAATGCCCCCCTCAACAGGTCCTTATTTTTGCGCCAAAAGTTCATATGTTGTTGAGGCGTACATTAAAAGCCCCCTTCAACAACATTAATTTTTTTTTTCCAAATTCTTTTAAAATATAAAATAGGCGGCAATAACCACAACTAGATATATACTCCATTGAGTATTGAAACCTGTACCCAATCAACACCAAAATAGCAAAGGTATGAATCTGCTTATCTTTGATAAATAAATCATTACATTAACTTCATTTATATTAACCCAACAGAGCAAAGCGTATATATAGTACGTATGTTTACAATTTTTAAACACCTAGCTAGTCTAACAAATTACAACTAATATTAACAACTAAAGACAAAAGGCTAGAGAGCTAATCTAACAAATGTCTCTAATCCAGCCACTTAGGTCCCTTTAGATCATGCATTACAAACCTTAAGTAAGGTCGTGTTGACTTTCTTCCAATCGACTCGATCCCTAGCCTGCAAGTTGCATGGAAGGAAAATATATATGAGTACCAAAGTTTACACTCACGATATTGTCTTTACATTCCATTGAAGCATAAAATTAAAAGATATAGTTGCAGACTATAGAGATAATTAAGTACGTTGTTGACCTATAACGACCCAATGAGCCTTAAATGTGCATACGTAGATTAGAATGAGTTTTAGAAAGTTAAAGCTATGTATATTAGTAATGTAATAAGAATCAAATGAGTCCTTAGGTTCTTTAGTTCAAAGTTGGGAGCGGAAATGTCATTTTAGCTCTAAACATGACCTATAACGACATAATGAGCCTTAAATGTGCATAAATAGATTCGAATGAGTTTTAGAAAGTTAAAACTATGTATATTAGTCATGTAATAAGAATCAAATGAGTCCTTAGGTTTTTTAGTTCAAAGTTGGGAGCGGAAATGTCATTTTAGCTCTAAACATGACCTATAACGACCTAATGAGCCTTAAATGTGCATAAATAGATTCGAATGAGTTTTAGAAAGTTAAAACTATGTATATTAGTCATGTAATAAGAATCAAATGAGTCCTTAGGTTCTTTAGTTCAAAGTTGGGAGCGGAAATGTCATTTTAGCTCTAAACATGACCTATAACGACCTAATGAGCCTTAAATGTGCATAAATAGATTCGAATGAGTTTTAGAAAGTTAAAACTATGTATATTAGTCATGTAATAAGAATCAAATGAGTCCTTAGGTTCTTTAGTTCAAAGTTGGGAGCGGAAATGTCATTTTAGCTCTAAACATGACCTATAACGACCTAATGAGCCTTAAATGTGCATAAATAGATTCGAATGAGTTTTAGAAAGTTTTAACTATGCATATTAGACATGTAATAAGAATCAAATGAGTCCTTAGGTTTTTTAGTTCAAAGTTGGGAGCGGAAATGTCATTTTAGCTCTAAACATGACCTATAACGACCTAATGAGCCTTAAATGTGCATAAATAGATTCGAATGAGTTTTAGAAAGTTTTAACTATGCATATTAATCATGTAATAAGAATCAAATGAGTCCTTAGGTTCTTTAGTTCAAAGTTGGGAGCGAAATTTCATTTTAGCTCTAAACATGACCTATAACGACCTAATGAGCCTTAAATGTGCATAAATAGATTCGAATGAGTTTTAGAAAGTTTTAACTATGCATATTAGACATGTAATAAGAATCAAATGAGTCCTTAGGTTCTTTAGTTCAAAGTTGGGAGCGGAAATGTCATTTTAGCTCTAAACATGACCTATAACGACCTAATGAGCCTTAAATGTGCATAAATAGATTCGAATGAGTTTTAGAAAGTTTTAACTATGCATATTAGACATGTAATAAGAATCAAATGAGTCCTTAGGTTCTTTAGTTCAAAGTTGGGAGCGGAAATGTCATTTTAGCTCTAAACATGACCTATAACGACCTAATGAGCCTTAAATGTGCATAAATAGATTCGAATGAGTTTTAGAAAGTTAAAACTATGCATATTAATCATGTAATAAGAATCAAATGAGTCCTTAGGTTTTTTAGTTCAAAGTTGGGAGCGGAAATGTCATTTTAGCTCTAAACATGACCTATAACGACCTAATGAGCCTTAAATGTGCATAAATAGATTCGAATGAGTTTTAGAAAGTTAAAACTATGCATATTAGACATGTAATAAGAATCAAATGAGTCCTTAGGTTCTTTAGTTCAAAGTTGGGAGCGGAAATGTCATTTTAACTCTAAACATGACCTATAACGACCTAATGAGCCTTAAATGTGCATAAATAGATTCGAATGAGTCTTAGAAAGTTAAAACTATGTATATTAATCATGTAATAAGAATCAAATGAGTCCTTAGGTTTTTTAGTTCAAAGTTGGGAGCGGAAATGTCATTTTAGCTCTAAACATGACCTATAACGACCTAATGAGCCTTAAATGTGCATAAATAGATTCGAATGAGTTTTAGAAAGTTAAAACTATGTATATTAGTCATGTAATAAGAATCAAATGAGTCCTTAGGTTCTTTAGTTCAAAGTTGGGAGCGGAAATGTCATTTTAGCTCTAAACATGACCTATAACGACCTAATGAGCCTTAAATGTGCATAAATAGATTCGAATGAGTTTTAGAAAGTTTTAACTATGCATATTAGACATGTAATAAGAATCAAATGAGTCCTTAGGTTCTTTAGTTCAAAGTTGGGAGCGGAAATGTCATTTTAGCTCTAAACATGACCTATAACGACCTAATGAGCCTTAAATGTGCATAAATAGATTCGAATGAGTTTTAGAAAGTTTTAACTATGCATATTAGACATGTAATAAGAATCAAATGAGTCCTTAGGTTCTTTAGTTCAGAGTTGGGAGCGGAAATGTCATTTTAGCTCTAAACATGACCTATAACGACCTAATGAGCCTTAAATGTGCATAAATAGATTCGAATGAGTTTTAGAAAGTTAAAACTATGCATATTAATCATGTAATAAGAATCAAATGAGTCCTTAGGTTTTTTAGTTCAAAGTTGGGAGCGGAAATGTCATTTTAGCTCTAAACATGACCTATAACGACCTAATGAGCCTTAAATGTGCATAATAGATTCGAATGAGTTTTAGAAAGTTAAAACTATGTATATTAGTCATGTAATAAGAATCAAATGAGTCCTTAGGTTCTTTAGTTCAAAGTTGGGAGCGGAAATGTCATTTTAGCTCTAAACATGACCTATAACGACCTAATGAGCCTTAAATGTGCATAAATAGATTCGAATGAGTTTTAGAAAGTTTTAACTATGCATATTAGACATGTAATAAGAATCAAATGAGTCCTTAGGTTCTTTAGTTCAAAGTTGGGAGCGGAAATGTCATTTTAGCTCTAAACATGACCTATAACGACCTAATGAGCCTTAAATGTGCATAAATAGATTCGAATGAGTTTTAGAAAGTTTTAACTATGCATATTAGACATGTAATAAGAATCAAATGAGTCCTTAGGTTCTTTAGTTCAAAGTTGGGAGCGGAAATGTCATTTTAGCTCTAAACATGACCTATAACGACCTAATGAGCCTTAAATGTGCATAAATAGATTCGAATGAGTTTTAGAAAGTTTTAACTATGCATATTAGACATGTAATAAGAATCAAATGAGTCCTTAGGTTCTTTAGTTCAGAGTTGGGAGCGGAAATGTCATTTTAGCTCTAAACATGACCTATAACGACCTAATGAGCCTTAAATGTGCATAAATAGATTCGAATGAGTTTTAGAAAGTTAAAACTATGCATATTAGACATGTAATAAGAATCAAATGAGTCCTTAGGTTTTTTAGTTCAAAGTTGGGAGCGGAAATGTCATTTTAGCTCTAAACAGAAGCAAACAGAGGAGAAACACACAGATGGAAGTGAAATTCTAAAGACCACCAGATCAGAATTCACATGCAACAGCAGCAAGACCAGCAGATTAGTATTCAAAGCAATAAATTAGCAAATCCAGCAGACTTGTAATTATGGAAAAATTAAAGAACTTTACCAAATCCATGAAGATATAAACGCTTCCATCTTTGTGTCTAAACAACCTAAGTAAATAAATACTCGGTTGTAAAAAACTTAGCCCATTGCTCACGAACCACATCTATTTCCTCATCGGTATAAGGCGCATTTCTTGGAGTGTAAGCCTGAAATAAGTAACATGATAAGTAATGCTACTTGTAAATTAAGAATTCTACTACGTAAAAGTACTAGTATTAGTAGTTCAACTAACATATGGTAAAAGAACGAACATTGTCTAACCGCTCATCAGTGTTATGGTGTAACGTGACTATTTCATGCATGAACTTCATAACGTAATAGCCACACTCGTGGGCGCCGACTTGTTGAGCACACTGATTTGGAGATAAATCATAAATTATATATCCAAGTAGTTACCCAAAAAAAAAAGTAAAGCTAATTAGTAAGCATGATATACCTTTACATGGAAGCCTTTCAACCCCTGCATAGTCGCTCTATTCGGACAAATCCCATCATTAAACTTGTACACTTGGTATGCCCTGGAAGTTGAGTAAAACTTCATGAATCTGATTCGGCACGAAAAGAAATAACTTAAAAAGAATTGAAAGTAACTTACAAACACAAGATTCCCCATGCACTATTTTCTCGGTTGGAACCTATCGCAGAGTCGAAAATATACGCACAACCTCTACGTAGGTCTAACACGTACAAAATCCAATGATTTCTGCATTATATATAAATGTTATTGCAACCTTATGCATGAAAATAACAATAACATAGCTATTTACCAAATATCGATCAATCTCTAACACTTACTCTTGATGGTATGGGATCAAAAACCACTTGGTAATGTTAGGATCACCCTTCTTCTCCTTTTCAATTTCAGCATTGAAAACTACTTTCAAATACATTGATGCAGCCTGAGGGTTGGCCTTGATTCTAGAGCTTGACATTGCCTCGGGACAAACAAACCCAATCTGAGAGTTGTCAAATGCAAAGGTGTGTTCGTGGAATAAACACCTACAAAGTAAATGTATAATGCAAAAATTTCAAAAACTATTATAGTTGACAAAACCAAAAACAAAAATATCGATGGAAAAGTTTACATCATATAGACTTGGATCACTGAAATGTTGAGGCACGCCCCTCTAAGGAACTCTTCAACGTCAACCTCATTTACATAAGTTTGTCGATCTTCGTCATAATGCCAAACCGAAGCGGGCAATGGGATTGAAGTATTTTTATATACATCACCGGGCGCCGTATTGATGATAAACTTCAAATAATTGCATGATGGGCCAAGACCTTGAATTGTGTCGTCTGCCAAATTTTGCTTCTTACTTTTGGCGGCTGATTCTTCAGTTTTACGATCACAACTACCTACCATCTCTTTGGCCGTCTTAGAGTTCTTCGACTTCGATTTCGACTCCAACTTATTTGAGCATGAATTTCCCTGTAACAATAATGTTAAGCTAGCATGAAAAGTTCAGTTTTGATTTCAGTGTTGAAGCACAGGGGAGTGGGAAGCATATGGTTTACCTTGGCCGTTAACTTCAGTGTTGTCTTCTCTTTGGACCCTAAATCAAGTGTTGCCTTCTCTTTGACAATTAATTCTGTTGTCTTATCTTTGACAACTAATTCTGTTGTCTTCTCTTTGACAATTAATTCGTTTTTCTTCCCTTTGGAGCTACCAACCACCTCTTCAAAAATCTGACTCCTGGACTTCTTTGTTGGGCGTGGAGTAGAGTACTCCTAAACAGAGGTAGAAACCAAAGGAGTTCAAGGCTCTGAATCTAATTCTAAACAGATGCATAACGCAATGAATGACAATTAATAATAAAAAAGTTATACCTCGTCTTCTTCGAAAATCACCAAGTGAATTGGCCATTGCACAAAACTAGCAAGAGCCCTGCCTAAGTTATTGAATCCATCTCCAGTAGGTACCGGAAGAGTGTCATCATCATGTCCGTCGTAAATACAATCAACTTGGACCTTATAATGACTAGGCTTCATCGATCTAAAGTGTTGGTGCAACGAACCATCCAATGGGTACGCCATACCATCTGCCACTATCACTTTGTTACCCAAAACTTTATCCTCAAGGGCAAGACGACATGGAGTTATGGCCTTCACAAATAAATTTACAAAATTTCAGAAATCACTACAAAGTACAATATTAAAAACCTAGCTAGGGGTGTTTTGAGTGTATGCACTATAGAGAATATATACCTTCAGCTCGCGTGGTTGCTGCGATGAACTCGGACAACAGGTTACGAGTGCACGGTTAACATCAAACTCATCACTTACAAGAGCAGAATCAAGTGCGGGGGTAGAGAGGGTGTGTAGTTGACCGGTTGCTTTCAATGTGGCTAGTTGGTTTTGGAGGGCCTCCGCCACCTTTCTCTCTAATTGATCTTCAAACTCCCTTCTCACCGAAGCTCTGATTGATTCGATAGCCTCCGGTGATGGTTCAATATGGCCACATCTACTACTTCGGTCTATTGGACCGAAAGCAACTTTGTAACCGACATTAACTCCACCTGTTGCCTTGACACGCCCACGGTGATCCTTTTTTCCCATAGCCTTGGTGAGGGCATCTTCTCCCTGGGTGAATGAAATATTTCCTTTTCCCTCTTCTTCTATGTACTCCAACTATAAGAATTAGGAAAGTAAAAATTAGATGGTATACATGATGGAAAGGAGAAGCAATCTTAGCAATAGAACTAGGAATTAGGAAAGAAAAGGATATAGAACGTAAAATTTCATATGCACTTACAGCCATCTTAGCAATATTTACGGCTTCTTTATCATTCGGGTCAACTTCCCACTTTCCCTCTTTGTTTTTAACTTGATGAGCCAAGATCCACTCTACTGATCTAAACTTCTTAAATCTATCTGGCGCTGTGGTGAGTGATGAGGTCACTGAGGAGGAGCCACTTGAGAGGGTTAAAGCTGCCTCTGGCGGTAGTCGCCCATCATTTATCCACTCTGGTCTCTTTCTAACATAACCCTTTTGGCCTGTGCGATGTGGGTGCTTGTTTTGTAATGCACTTTTACTTGCTTTTTCTCTACGAACCTGTCAAAAAACACATAAAGAACATGTCGAACATTTAAAGATGGCAACAACAAACTAATCATATAATTATATAAAAAAATATCTAGCAAAGTAAATTCATTATTACCAACATCTCCGGCTTGTTTCGTTCTATCACAAATGTTTTCCAATCATCCTCTGTGATTTGATGGTAGATGTCCCAAGGCATGTCATTTGTCTGATGTTTCGGCATTTTTTCTTTCTTAGTTATCCAACGCCGCGTTAACCTGGACTTGAAAGCTCCAAAGCGTTTCGCCACACACATATGAAAATATTTTTCTCTCCTTTTAGCCGGATCATCAATAATGTGGAACAGAAGCTGTTAATTTTATGGATAAGAGATTGTTAGAAACGTATGCTACACAAATAGATAATCTAGGAGAATACAAATCAAGTTTTTATTCAATGTTTACCTTGGTCTCCTCCCAAAACCCCTTCTTTGTGTGTTCATCTAACGTTGAATATTCTTTCACATTAATGTTAATTCTAGCAGCACAAGACCCAACTTGCTTCCCGTATTCTCCTGACCATTCTCCATCGGGGATTCCATATTGATTATACTGAAGATGCATAGGCTTTTTGGCTTGAACTCCTTTTGACGGACCACGGAATTTGGTCTTTTTACTAGTGTTGGTACCTTGTGATTCCCCCGTAGGATGACTAGCTCCATCAATTCCCTGTATTTCATTATCACGATGATCATCCATGGTAGCTACGGTCCTGCAACAAAGAAAAGAGAGCAATACTTAGTAAAGGGAGCAATACTTAGAAAAGAGAGCAAAATGCTACAATTGGCCATTTACAAAGCTATACCTAAAATAATGGCCTTATGGTATTACACCTAACATGCAAAACAATCCCAAATCAAACCTCACCTAAAAAAACAACCCAAAAAAAATCATAACTCACCAGTTCTACGAGATCAATGCACAGAACTGATCAGAACTGACCAGTTCTGTGCACTGATCTGCACAGTTCTGATCTGAGCTGTGCAGATCAGTGCACAGAACTGATCAGAACCTGACCAGTTTTGTGCACTGATCTGCACAGTTCTGATCTGAGCTGTGCAGATCAATGCACAGAACTGATCAGAACTGACCAGTTCTGTGCACTGATCTGCACAGTTCTGATCTGAGCTGTGCAGATCAGTGCACAGAACTGATCAGAACTGACCAGTTCTGTGCACTGATCTGCACAGTTCTGATCTGAGCTGTGCAGATCAGTGCACATAACTGCACAGTTCTGGGCAAAATGCTACAATTGGCCATTTACAAAGCTATACCTAAAATAATGGCCTTATGGTATTACACCTAACATGCAAAACAATCCCAAATCAAACCTCACCTAAAAAAACAACCCAAAAAAAAAATCATAACTCACCAGTTCTACGCACTGATCTGCACAGCTCAGATCAGAACTGTGCAGATCAATGCATAGAACTGATCAGAACTGACCAGTTCTGTGCACTGATCTGCACAGTTCTGATCTGAACTGTGCAGATCAATGCACAGAACTGATCAGAACTGACCAGTTCTGTGCACTGATCTGCACAGTTCTGAACTGAGCTTTGCAGATCAGTGCACAGAACTGATCAGAACTGACCAGTTCTGTGCACTGATCTGCACAGTTCTGATCTGAGCTGTGCAGATCAGTGCACAGAACTGATCATAACTGACCAGTTCTGTGCACTGATCTGCACAGTTCTGATCTGAGCTGTGCAGATCAGTGCACATAACTGCACAGTTCTGATCAGTGCATATTCCTTGTGCTACTTGCAGTTCTCGTGGATTGATAAAATGCAATATATGTCAAATTTGATTCCTGGTCTAATTTGATGATTCTGGAGTTCAAATCTTCACCTTCAAACATGTAAATTACACCATACTGTAAGCAAAGTATCAAATTGTAAACAAAGTCATCTTCAAAACGGTTTTTATGTACTTATCCATCATCAACCACCAGAAAGCAAACATCAGAAACTAAGTTACCAATCACAAAGCCATGCAAACAAGAACAGGTAATTGATATTATTAGACAAAATGTACTGAAAACTAACCTAGGAAAATTCAACTGCAATTTCTGCAACCTGTGCTTGGAACCTGGCTCACATAAGAGGATACGACATTCACCAAGTTTACACCTGTGTGAAAAAACCAGATAAAGTTAGTCAAGTTATTAGAAGTATCAGACTCTCAGTAACTTAAATAGGAGGGATAAAGTAGGAGACTATCACTGCAATTCCTCTTCACAATACAAGTGGCAATTGATTGGGGTTGAATTTTTAGAAAAAAAATATGAATTAATATCCACAAGTATCCTTCACTATTCAAATTTAAGTAGTCAAGATAACAAAAATTCCAAGGCGCACAGGCTTTCAGATATGAATAGAAAGAACAAAGTCAAAAACTTCAACAATGCATCAGAAGTGAAGCCCGAACTTACACATGTATGTTTCAATTACGATTCGTAACCCATATTCCTTCCGTATGATCTGTACGCATATGATTAGTATTATTTGCATCCTCCTCTTCTGGCAATGGTTGAACAACCATTGGTAACGGAGGTGTGTCATCATACTCATCATACTCATCTTCATCTACAACATCATCAATACCCAAAATATGTCTTTTTCCTTGGGCAACAACACGCCATCTAGGATCAATATTGTCAACCACATAAAAAACTTGCTTAGCTAGTGATGCTAGAATGAATGGCTCGTCACTGTCACTTAGTCGATCAAAATTCACCAAGGTTAAACCCGGGAAAATTTCATCTCGCTTCACACCATTTTGGTTGTTAGCCCACTGACACCGAAAAACAGGGATCACAAAATAGGTATAATCAAGCTCCCATATTTCTTCGATAACACCATAATATGATTGTGTTGAATCAACCGGCCTTTTATCCTTAGCGCTTGCATAGACCCTAGATGATGCAACAACCTTTACTCCACTATTTTGCACTACACTCTTTTCATCTTGCCTTCTAGTGTAGAATGTGAACCCATTGATATCATATCCTTCAAAAGATCGAACACATAGTCGAGGACCTCGAGATAACCACTTGATCGTATCAGAAACATCATGGTCTTGTTTCTTTCCAACTTCCTTCTTAAACCATTCAATAAATGTGCGATTATGTTCCCGCATCAACGCTCTTTCCTTCAACTTAGGATTACAATGTTGAAATTCAAGCAGATGCTTTTCTAAATAAGGATGAACCTCTGTAAGATGCTGCAACACACAAAGATGTGCCTTCTTCTTCCTCTCCGATGGAGGAGATATCACATTTTTACCAATTACTCCCTCCCCTGCGAGCCTACCAACATGTCGAGATTTTGGAAGTCCTATTGGTTCAAGGCTTGACAAAAACTCAGCTAGATATCCAGAAATCTCTTCTTTAAGGACTCCCCGAATGATACTACCCTCTGGATTAGCCGGATTCCTTGCTTTGTCCTTTAAAGTCTTAAAAAATCTCTCAAAAGGATACATCCATCTTAAGAACACCGGACCACATAACTTGACTTCGCGAACTAAATGGACAATCAAATGCACCATTATATCAAAGAAAGAAGGCGGAAAATACATTTCAAATCGACATAGAGTTTCAACAACATCATTGTGCAAAGCATCCAAAGTCTCCGGATCAATCACCTTAGCACATATGGAATTGAAAAACAAACAAAGTTTTGTTATAACATGTCTCACGTGTTTCGGCAATATCCCACGAAGTGCAATTGGCAAAAATACATTAATCAGTGCATGACAATCATGAGACTTCATACCAATCAACCTAAGGTCCGAGAGAGACACTAGGCGCTTAACATTCGACGAATATCCCGAGGGAACCTTAATGCCATGTAAGCACTCACAAAACTTCTTCTTCTCCTTTCTCGACATTGTGTAACACGCTGGAGGCAGAAAGGTCTTTGTACCATCCTTTTTTTTAACAGGCCACAAATCTGGTCGAATATTCTTCTTTTTCATATCTTTCCGCACATTCTCATTGTCCTTGGTCTTTCCTGGTATGTTTAGCAAAGTCCCGATGATAGCATCGCACACATTTTTCTCAATGTGCATTACATCGAGACAATGCCTAACCGACAAATCTTTCCAGTAGGGAAGATCCCATAATGGAGACACTTTCTTCCATAAAACACCCTTTTTAGACTTGGACTTGAAGCACTTACCGTATTTGGTTTCAACATTTTTGATACGTTCATAAACTTGTGATCCTGTCAAAGGTGTACGAGCTACTCCTTCCTCGGTGAACCCATTGAATTCCTTCTTCTTCTTACGATAAGGATGATATCGACTAAGGTGCTTCCTGAAATCTGGGTAGATATTTTTCTTGAAATGATCCAACCGTGTGGGCTTCATGTCCTCTTCACATATAGGGCATGCTTGTTCTCCTTTGGTTTTGTACCCAGACAAGTTTCCATAGGCCGGAAAATCATTTATGGTACAGAAAACCATTGCCCGCAATGTAAAGTTTGAGTTGGTGTGAGCATCGAACATTGGAACACCTTCATTCCACAACAATTTCAAATCATCTATGAGTGGAGCGAGATACACATCTATATCATGTCCTGGCTGCTTAGGCCCTGAGATGAGGAGTGACAACATGATATACTTGCGTTTCATACACAACCATGGAGGAAGATTGTAAATTGCAAGAAGAACCGGCCAAGTGCTATGCTGACTACTCAGAGAGCCGTATGGATTCATCCCATCTGTACATAGAGCAAGTCTCAGATTTCTAACCTCCTTGCCAAATTCAGGATACTTCTTATCAATAGTTCTCCATTGAGGAGAATCAGCCGGATGTCTAAGGAATTCATCTTTCTTCCTCCCTTCCGCATGCCACCTCAGATACTTAGCATTCTTCTTTACGGAGAACAAGCGCTCAAACCTAGGTATGATCGGAAGATACCACAATACCTTGGCGGGCGGTCCCCTCTTAGCTGAATTGGCCCCTTTACGCTTGTAACGCGACATAGAACACGTTGGACACTTATCCAAATTTTCATACTCTTTTCTGTAAAGAATACAATCATTTGGGCAAGCATCTATCTTGACGGCCTCTAAGCCTAAGGGATTCGTCAATTTGTTGGCATAATAGGCAGAGGTGGGAATGTCATTGCCATCGGGAAACCAAAGACCTAGTCGTTTCAATAATTTCGTGAAACTTTCTTCGGTCCAACCACTCTCCGCTTTCAAGTTGGAAAGTGATGCCACACATTCTAACAATTTGAATTTTGTACACCCAGGGTACAAAGGCGTCTCAGCAGCCTTTAATACCTGCTCGAGTATGTGAGGTCGTTCATTCAAGTGATCTTTCACCGCATCCATCATTTCATTTATTTCATTATCTTCTTGCTCATCATCATCCATCTCATTATTCTCAGAAATATCAGAATCACTCTCATCACTCTCATCACTCTCTGCCAGAACATCAAATTCATTCACACTAGAACTTGGACGATCAAGTATTTTCTCACCATGCCAAAACCAGACATGGTAATCTTGCTTAAACCCACGACGAAATAAATGATCCTCAATTTCATCAATATCAGCTAACCGCCTTACATTGTTACAATCACGGCAAGGACAATAGATCTTTGCGGCTTTCGTATTCCGTTGGTGTGCTAAAGCACATCTAAGGAACTCCTCAACCCCACTCAAGTATTCCACCGTAGTATGGTCACCGTACATCCAACGACGACTCATTTCTAATAACACAAGGTTTTACACAGAATTAGATAAATCAAGCCACAAATTCTTAATTTTGACACAAGAACTATACTAGCTTGGCATAAGATCTTTGTTCTCTAATGATGCAATCTTAATTTTGACACACGAACTATACTAGCTTAGTTTCTGATGTTTGCTTTCTGGTGGTTGATGATGGATAAGTACATAAAAACCGTTTTGAAGATGACTTTGTTTACAATTTGATACTTTGCTTACAGTATGGTGTAATTTACATGTTTGAAGGTGTAATTTACATGCATGAAGTACTGTTTTAGCTTCTCAGTGCACTGATCAGTTCTGTTCTGTGCACTGATCTGCACTGCCCAGATCAGAACTGTGCAGATCAGTGGACAAAACTGATCAGAACTGTGCAGTTATGTGCACTGATCTGCACAGCTCAGATCAGAACTGTGCAGATCAGTGCACAGAACTGGTCAGTTCTGATCAGTTCTGTGCACTGATCTGCACAGCTCAGATCAGAACTGTGCAGATCAGTGCACAGAACTGGTCAGTTCTGATCAGTTCTGTGCACTGATCTGCACAGCTCAGATCAGAACTGTGCAGATCAGTGCACAAAACTGGTCAGTTCTGATCAGTTCTGTGCATTGATCTGCACAGCTCAGATCAGAACTGTGCAGATCAGTGCACAGAACTGGTCAGTTCTGATCAGTTCTGTGCATTGATCTGCACAGTTCTGATCTGAGCTGTGCAGATCAGTGCGTAGAACTGGTGAGTTAAAAAAAACTAAGATTTGGTTTTAAGTCCAAACCTTGGTCTGATGGCTGATTCTTCTATTGCAAAATGAGGAATAGATGGATATAAGGAAGACAGGGTTGAATAGCTTGGTCTGAAGTTCCTCGAGAACTGGCACCAAGAAGCATAAAACAGAACATCTACACAGTCCTGATTGAGGTTGTACACCAAATGCAGCGCTTTTTGCAATGATGCTTCATCTCCCTTGAAAATTAGAAGTAAGCAAATGCTATTAGATTTAGTTGAAAAGTAACAGAAAGGAAAAAGCTCCACATAAAATAACATAGCTATAGAATCTCCTAATTTGGTTATTAAAGTCCTTTCTTAAGTTAAATATCAAACCACAGTTTGTTTCCATGCAACATGATGGATAACTGAATGAGCCCCTATGCATGCAACTATGCAAGAGTTAAGCTACAAGCACCTGGCACTACTCATACTCAGCCATAGTCAAAAGCCTTGTAAGTAGAACTAGTTAATATGAGACTGGTCCTCGGCAAAGGAAGAGGCACGGAGGTTTGCTGCGGACTGTGCATACATTTTCAAATTTTGACAGGTGCTCGACGACCTGGCTTGATTAAATTTTTAACCAAGAAACAAAAAAAGACTAAAAAAATCTCTAGGGGGGCAGACTAGTTTTTTTCACACCGTTAACATAATACTTGCAATAAAGAAGTGTTTACAATCTGCGTTATTATCAGATACTGTAGCAGGCTATATCAGGTACACCAGCTGGTTGCATCAGGTACACCAGCTGGTTGAGCTGCTGCGAGCCCAAACCACAGACCGATAAATCCAACCTTGACCGAAAATGCCATAACAACTAGTACAGGCAATGCAACCAAGTAGAAGGTGACAAAGTTTATTGTTGCACCTATTTTAGTCCTTGTTGAACCTGTCAAAGCCCCACAGGCAGTTGTCTATGGACAGTTTCCGATCTCACAAAACCCCAGAATAGGAACTCAACAATAGCAAGAGCAATATTGTAGCATAATAAAAATGGAACTAAAAGAACTTGAAAATCAAAGCAGCAGCAACAACAGTCTCCACTGTCATACATCAGAATATTGTAGATAAGCGTGTACAAAAAACATCACAATATACTATAGTGAATACATCAAGCTATGGTAATTTTAGAGCCTATAAAGCTACAATCCAATATCAACGATTAGTTTACATCATTAATAAACTATCAATATTACAATGAACACATGAGTATATTTTATGCAGACATATTTTCAACAGATTCATATCGATTCGCTCCACTTAAAAGTTCAAACACTTCATTTCATCTGCATACTTTGGATCGAGCTACTCACATAGCTTACATAAACCATCACCATAAAAGAGACCTTCATCATTTAGACACAAAACCCATATCACTAACTTCTATTTTGTAACTGAACTAGAAAAATTTAACCTAACATCTATTTTGTAACTGAACTAGAAAAACCACAAATATCAAACCCTAATTTGTAAATTCATCCAATATTGAAACATTAGCCTAAATTCTCTGCATAATCAACTCATTATGCTCAACTAATTGAAGAGAAACTGAATTTTAAGACCAAGCAAAACAAGAATCAATTATAACCTAACCTTGATATATTGCGGCACTGTGTGAAACAGAGTCAACCGAGATAGGGAAGACGACGGTGGGGAAACTCTCCTTCAGATGGTGGTGGTGGAGCCGCGCGGTGAGGAAGGTGGTGGTGGTGGTTATGGTGGTGGTGGAGTCGCGCGGTGAAGAGAAGAGATGTGAAGAGAAGAGAAGTGAAGAGAAGAGAAGCTTATCGATCTGTACGTTTGGCGGTGGTTTTATTTTTTTAAAATTTAATGTAGCCTATTGAGGCGGGCAATTAAAAGCCCCCTTCAACAGATAGACCCTATTGAGGCGGGCAATTAAAAGCCCCCTTCAACAGCTTCTATCTATTGAGGCGGGCAAGTAAAGCCCCCTTCAACAGCTTCTGTAGAAGCGAACACTAAAAAAGCCCGCCTCAACAGAATAGTAAAATATTTGACCCGCGTTGACTAAGTAGCTATTGAGGCGCGCTTATGTATGCCCCCCTCAACAAGGGGGCTACAACAGGGGTTTTTTCCACTAGTGATATTGCTGACCGCCTATCTAGGCTACGCCTTAACAAAGCCAAACAAACCACCCTCCTTCCCCCATATCAAAGGACCCTTAACGGGAAGTTCGTTCGGGAAGGAGAAGAACACCCATGCTGTGATTTCCCTGAACCCTTCGTTCAGGATGGCTTGCTAAAACCCGGATTTGAAATTTTCCATGACTGCCACACCTTGGAAGAGGCACCCCACCTCACCAAGACTAAAACAGCTGAAATATTGGACAACCAGGCTCTATGGACATTGTTTAACGAATCGAGGCCTATGGAGAACGAGACTGTGATGACTACCCTAGCTTTACAAGATGAAGGTTTCGATCCAACCCGGTTAATCTCTCCTGCATCAACACTAGAAGAGGTCGAGAACGGATGGGTGAAGACATACCAGTGGGTCAATGCAAAAGGAATGGAATTCAAGATGAGTACCGGTGAAGGACCGAAGTTTTATGAGACTAAACCCCAGGCTTGAGCCACATAGAGCACCATTAGTAAAAAGCGCCTAGTAGTTCTTTAGATTGATAGAAAAAAATAATAGAGACTTTAGATGGTCCTAAGGCCCCTTAGAATATGGGTCAGTTTTATTTCAGTGTGTTTTCCTTACTTTCCGAATCAATAAAGGCGTAACATTTCTCCTAAAAATTTTATTCTAACACTAAATAAACACCAAATGTACTTGCAAAATACAAAAATAAAGAGGCGGCCCACTCTAGGCCCAACAAACAAAGCCCACTCGGTTTTGAAATAGTGCCATGGGAACCAATTCCCGAAACCCACAAAATAAACCACACTATCCCATTCATATCCCCAAAACCTAAAAAGCCAACCAGTGTCATCATAAGAGCCAATCCATGCAACCCAAAATCAAAGGAAATCAAAAATCCAAAACAATGCAAATGTTACCAAAAAAAATAGATTCATAAAACATAGATTCCATCATACCCTTCGCTAACAACCCACCTCCAAAGCCTATACAAAGGTCTTCATAACTTCCGCATCCTAACTCCATTTTCAAAACTGTTTCGAGTCACCAATAGAAAAAAATTAATCCGGACAAAAATGCGTTTCACGCTAACAGTCAAACAAGCCTCCAAAATAGCCTCAAAATTAACTTTAAGTACGAGCGAAATATCAAGGCGCAAAAAAAAGAAAAAGAAATAAACGCAAGAACATGTGAAGCAAAGCGTCAAAAATTGACCGCCCAAGTCATTTTTAGCGCCCAGGGCTGGGCGCCGAAATTTCTGACGCCCCAGCCTGGGCGTTGAAACTCTCTGCCTGCCAAAAGTTTTCTTTTCGAAAGTGCTCGCCATTTTATCCGCACACAACGGAAAAATAACGAACACTTGGGGGGGTTCAGTACGTATCCAAATAGGTTTACCAAGAATATAGCTATACAAATTAGTCGAATTTTACGCGAGAACGGCAAAAAAAGAGAACGGCAGATGAAAATAAAGATAATACTTCACTCATTTGACCGATCAAGTAATATGTTTCCACCTCAGGGCATATCTACCGAAATCCGGCATACTAGAACTTATTCTAAAGCTAGAACTACGCGCGACCTGATTCTGACAAGATACGTAGGCAATCCTTACCAAGGATTCGGTCCAACTGAAATAAAAAAGGGCACCTACACCCTAGCAAGAACTACACTACTCTAGTTCTTCCGGATCATCAAATAAAGTCTTGTAGAGAGCAATGTTCGCAGGATCCACCCCCACAGTCTTCTGCGCTGCCCCAATATCAATCTCCATAAGAACCGGCTCCTGGACACTAACTTCCAAAGATGTCAAGGCTTCAGAAACATTCTCAATTATAGCCTGTTAGGTTATGATACATATGACAATTCATAAATCATGCGGAAAAACCATAAAGCCAGGAAAGCATATTATTTACACATAATCATTTAGCATAGTTTAGATGCATACACTTTGTTGCGTGCCCTCCCTAGCTGCGCCCGAACCGAACAAGTACAAGTCTTTAGGACTCCAAGTGTCGTCCCTCCGTAGATAGTCCACAGCACATCCGGATCCGCCTTAAGCTTGACCAACTAGGATCGCCCTTAAGGTACTTAGAATTTTCGGCTAATGTAGGCAATTATATGACTGAATTTTTGCTCTCAAAAATCACTTTGAATACTTGAATACTCTATACAAAATAATGACCCTAGGCCTTTATTTATAGAGGTATGAAAAGGGAATCGTAATCCTATTAGGATACGAATTAATTAAACTAGAATCCTAATAGAATTCTTATTTAATTAATTCATCCTTTTAGGTTTAGGAATTTAGTCGAAACCTGATAGCTTTAGGATTCGTATAGCACACCAACACACATGCAAGCACAGCAGCCCACGAGGGGCGCCATGCGCGCGCGCACAGCCCGCGAGCTCGCAGCCCATTGCTGCGAGGCCCACACGCTGCCGCAGCGTTGGCGCGCACTGGGCCTGCCTTGCGGTGGGCCTGGCGCAGCCTTGGCTGGTGCGTTGTGGCGCGCTGGCTTGCTGGGCGATGGCCCGGCTTCGTGCTGGGACTTCGTCTGGCAGGCCTCGTCCGATGCTAATTCGTACGATACGCTTCCGATTAATTTCCCGATTCCGGAATTCATTTCCGATACGAACAATATTTAATATTTCCGATTCCGGAACTAATTTCCGTTTCGAACAAATATTTAATATTTCCGTTTCCGGAATTATTTTCCGATTCCGATAATATTTCCGATTCTGACAATATTTCCGTTTCCGGCAATATTTCCGATTCCGGCAATATTTCCATTTCCGATAATATTTTCCGATACGTACCATGTTTCCGTTTCCGGCAACATCTACGACTTGGATAATATTTATATTTCCGATACGATCCATATTTCCGTTTCCGGCAATATCATCGTTTCCGGAGCATTCATTTCTTGCCTGTGACGATCTCAGCTCCCACTGAAACCAAGATCCGTCGATTCCGAATATCCATAGATGGAGTATTTAATGCCATTAAATACTTGATCCGTTTACGTACTATTTGTGTGACCCTACGGGTTCAGTCAAGAGTAAGCTGTGGATTAATATCATTAATTCCACTTGAACTGAAGCGGCCTCTAGCTAGGCATTCAGCTCACTTGATCTCACTGAATTATTAACTTGTTAATTAATACTGAACCGCACTTATTAGACTTAACATAGAATGCATACTTGGACCAAGGGCATTATTTCCTTCAATCTCCCACTTGTCCTTAGGGACAAGTGTGCATTTCCTAATTCCTTTGTCGCTCGATGCTTGCTCTTGAACATAAGGTAAGAGTTGTCATCCTTATTATGTCTAGAGGTGTTCCTCGGTTTCAGAGTTCAACTGATCAAATAAACAGATAATTATAGCCTATGATTCATCCGAGCACGGCCATGCATTTCACAGTTTCTAGCTCTCCGAGTGGCCTTGTACAACTTTTAAGCATCTCATTCCGATTTATGGGAGGACAATCCCAATCTTGCGATCTTGAGATTAGACTTCGTTTGATAGGTGATTACCTGAGCGTTGCCTTTATAGCCTCCTTTTACGGTGCGACGGTTGGTCAACGTTAAAGCAACCAGTTCTCAAACAAGTAATCTCAAATCACTCAGGTATTGAGGATTTAGTGTCTAATAATTTTAATGAAATTTACTTATGACAGATTTTCATCTCTTACAGTAAAGTTTCATAGGTCATGTCCGATACTAGTCTTCCCAAAGTAAGTATCTATGCAAATGATTATGACATTGCCATGTCCACATAGTTCAAGAAACAGAACTACTAGTCATCTTGCATTCTAGTCGTCTAACGTTTTCTATGCGTCCAATTTTATAGAAAACTCCGACTAGGGACCATTTTCAACCTTTGACATTCAAGTTCACTTGATAGACATTTCTTAGTCACAGGACTTGTCCTGACAGTCTATCTTGAATATATCGTCAAATTGAAGGGACTCATCATTTAATACTAAACCAAGATTAAATGGAATATGAAAATACATTTCATATATGATAAATGTTCAACCCCTAATGTTTTACAACCATGGGCCTCGAACCCATCTTTAAAACATTTCATGGAATTCAAAGCTATGCTTGATTTCCAGTGCTACAATGTGAGTGTTGCTTCTCACTTGTTGCATAGGTTTAGTTATCATGCTTTGCCAATCTTAATATCTTTTTCATCGAATGATATTCGAGATAGGATGATAAGATCTTTTGAGTTTGTTTATTATGTGATCTAGTCTTTCTTACTTCGATAGTGGTTCTACGCATTTTGCAATGAAGAGCCATCAAGTTAGCAGACATGTGATCCACCCAAGTTCAATAAAGAACTCATTAATATAAACAACTCTGTTTTATTGCTTCTTAGGCAATAAGTACTTTTACTTCAACTGTTTAGGTTGCTAGTGATGCTTTGTTTGTATCTTAGAACATAGAAATTAATATTTTAATTTCCCACGCAACAACTCATGGTCTCCAACCCATGTTGCCATTTTCAAAACACGATGCTCTATAGCTCGTCCTTGCCAATGGTTAACTCCAAGG
The DNA here is from genome assembly GCF_020520425.1 of Spinacia oleracea. Classification (NCBI taxonomy): domain Eukaryota; kingdom Viridiplantae; phylum Streptophyta; class Magnoliopsida; order Caryophyllales; family Amaranthaceae; genus Spinacia; species Spinacia oleracea. Next base: position 66,579,072 of record NC_079492.1, read on the forward strand.
GAATCTTGCTTGATCCTTTGCCAGTGTTTTATGCGTGTAGCATCAATATTTAGCATATATTTATTTCCATGAATCAAGAACTATTCTTATGTACCTTTTAAGTACCATAAGTTTTTCTTGATCTCAATCTAGTTGATCTTTACTTAGATCAATAGAGACTTGTATATTTTCGTCATGCCTAAAGCCATGCGATACGTTTTTGGCAATCCTCATATTATATCATACATGATAAATTCTTTTGCAGAATAATTCCCAATTGAATTCTATTCTTGTAACTTTAGCTTATCTAGTTTCAGTAGATACTAAATCCAGCTAAATTCTTTGACATATAATATAGGTTAAGAATCTTATTTAGATCCTTTGATGTTTAACTTAGTAAATGCTTATACATAGTTCAAACATCCTTTACTTAGATTTATTCACATGGGTCGAATATCTCCAATGGAGTCTTTCGTGTTTGATTTAGTAAATGCCATTACTTAATCCAAAACATTAATATAAGATCTTTGTAAATAGATCTTAATACCCAGTATGTACTAAGTTTCGCCTTGGTCCATCATTGATGAATAATTTCAAATCTAAGTCATTAGCATTTGAATGTTATTTCACAATAGAGAGATATGTGTGTGATACACACAGGACCAATCAAGTTTTTATGTACTCCCACTAAACTTCTTATATATCTATAAGAATCATGTACATTTTATGAAACTAAAATACTTATTAGTTTCACTAAAATACAATTCCAATTCCCAATTGCTTGCTTAAATCTATACTTAGATTTCATAAGCTAACATTCATTTCAAGCATTATTTGGATCCACAAATCCTATGACATACCATGTACATAGTTTCTTCCAACATTGAGGAATACGTTTTGTCATCCAGTTGTCATATGTACCAATATGCAATCATTGCTTGAATTATAGACTTGAGCATTACGATTATGCATGAGGTTTCAACACAATCCATGCCATGAATTTGCTTGTAACCTTTAGCAACTAATTTAGCTTTGTGTGTGAACACAATTCCATGTTTGATGGTTTAAAACAAACTTGCAACCAATAGGTGTGAAACTATTCTTGCAAATCAACAAAATTTCAATTTTGTCATCAAAACATTGGTTATGTTTTATGGCCTTTAACCATCTAAAACATTTGAGTCTATATATGGCCTCTAACCATTTTAGGGAATCTGGGTTTCGTCATAGCTTTCTTACAGGTCACAAACTCATTAATCTACATGATAATAGTTTGACTGCAAGTTGTAGGTTTCTTCACTATCTAATAGAAGAATTGCATAGTTTCAGTGACCTGAACTCCATGTTTCTTCATTATCTAATAGAAGAATCTCATAGTTTCAGTGACTTGAACTCTATGCCTACAAGGGTATAGAACATCAAACAACAGAATATCAATAGCCACTTAAAAGTCCTTTGAATATTCTGTTCTCCTTGAAGCACTTGTAAAGTCTTCTAAGAGATTGTCTATTCTTTAAAGCCACTTCTAAAGTCCTTAAAGAATACGTGTTCGGATTTTCTAAAGAACTTCGAAAAGCCTCCGGAATGTCCGTTTATGTTTGTTGTTCGCCTCGAAGACTTTCGAGGTCTATTTTCTCCCACTTGTCATTTTGGAAACGAATCTCCAAAAGGACATTATTTCGAGCAAACAAACATTATGTTCTCAAAAATTCGTGGTAGAAACAATACCCTTGTGTCTCATTTGAATAAATCACAATGAAACATATATCTATACTTGGGCCTTAGTTTGTCGAATGACAAACACTAAGCTCCCACTGAGTTTTGCAACTCTCTAGATATATTTTATGAAAAGTTATTCTGAAATTACTTTTCAATAGCTTTGACGAATTTGGTTTAGTTTGGTGGTAGTTGAGCATTTTGTTTTATAAATTATAGGAAAAGTCCTTTATGATTCATCATTAATCGAATCAAGTACTAATTGACTTCGATTATTCCAACTAAGATATGCCATATCTTATGGACCTAGATTGTGAAATTACAACACACAACCATTGATGATCATATTTGGTCTCAAGTAATCATCAACATGATCTAACCTAGATCTTTATGATTTCTTGCCAAGTGGATTTTATACTTCTGAATGTTGGAACTACCCAAACAGATTCAACTTATATCACATTTGAGTCAATAAACCTATATTCACTCAAATCCATGTGAAATAATAAAGTCATAAAATCTTTCTTTAGCTTTGAACTCTATTGTCTAGGCGTTCTAACAATAGTTCATATCTTTTGTTACTTTCAACAAGTAAGACTAGTCGTCTTAAATTGATCTAGAAATCAATGAACTTTCAAAAGTCCATTAAAATAGAGCTTTTGAATGTTAACTTGTTGATATGGTCTAAGCAACAATGCCAAAGATTAGTGGAACTCAAATCAAGGGGTTGATTTGAACCCAGTAAAGTTTTTATTGTTAAAGAGTTGTTTGTTTTAATCAAGCATATTGACTCAACCCGTAAATGACCATTTCATTCAAATAAACAAACAAACATTGTTTTTGTTTTTCTTGAATGTGAGTCTTTCTGTGTTTGAAACAGAAATTTAGGTATGCTGATTATGGAACAAAATAGCCATTAAGTTCCAGCCTTGAAAGGACTTAAAACAAACTAGATGACCCTACAACTAATGTATCATTGCCATGCTTCATTTCCCACTTGTAGGTCATTAGTGTAGCCTAGCTTCCATTGTTTGAGTTATTACCGAAGTAAGAACCTCAAGCGGTATATGATACCAAGGAAGTTTGTTTGCTAGGTCACTTCTCTTTAAACATAAACTTATAGGTAGAAACGAAATCGTAAATTGCTTTCATTTGTTCCTTGTTTTCCTATTTCTTGTACCCTTTCTTATAGTCTTAAGAATTGAATTCTTTAGTGTTGACTTTTATACTTTGTTAGACATGTCTAATGTCGCTCCAACAAGGTTCTTACCATTTTATGTTGAATATTAAGTTTCAACTAGATGATCTTACTAGGAGCTTCTAAAGTTCTCTAAGCATCTATCTATTCGAATGTCTATGGACTAAACTCATTCGAGAATTAAATGGACAAAGATATTAGGTTGTTAACCATTGGTAAAGCTGAGCGTTTAAACTCAATGCTTTATGATCTCAAAACTACATTGTATTTTGAATTCACAAGCACCAATCGGTTTGCCATTCGACTTTGATATTCGAAAACAACCATAAAAGTCGCTAAAAGAAACGTACATTTAAATTGCTCATTTTCTCTCATTTCCGTGAATCGTTCTTGGATTCACTACCAATCGAGGAAATTTACTGTTACCTTTCTAAAAGGATTTACTGCAGTGCAAGATATTTAATTATAAACAATAATTAAAACATATATTGAAGCATGCAAAGTCTAAACATTTATCATGAGTAATAACTTGAAAATTAAAGCAATCATGCAATTTAAACAAGTCATTAGCATTTTATTCGAATTATGTGTTCCTGCAGGTGTGAATAAAATGATTCCAAGACCCTAAAACCATTGAAGAATTAAGCACAGTTTGTCGACTCAATTCTAAAACATTTTAGGTAAGCAAAAGCCTTTTGCTAATAGTCTAGAAACTACTCTTGGTTGATAGGTACGTCTAAGAACTTATTAGGTAAACCTATCGATTTTGCCACGACATAAAAGGACTCCTTACTTATATCGTTGAGTTTCACCAAAACTAACATGTACTCACAATTATTTGTGTACCTTGCCCCTTTAGGACCAATAAGTAACACCTCGCTGAGCGAAAACTATTACTAGATTGATGTAAAGGATATCCAAGCAAGTGTATATTTTGGCATGGCACCTTTTAACTCAATTTTTAAGTTTGGAACTTAAGGCTCTTACTATGTTGGTTAGATTTTAAGTGAACTAAAATCCTTAATCATGCAACATAATCAAGCTTTTGATCTCATGCATTTTAAGACATATTTAAAAGCAATAAATAACTTAAAACATGCATAAGATAGATGTGATCTAGTATGGCCCGACTTCATCTTGAAGCTTTAACTTCAAAGTCCGTCTTGAAAACCTCCGTGGGAGGCACCATTTTCTTCAAATAGGATAAGCTATAATTAAAAACTAATTACAACTATTTGATGGTACGCAGACCATATTTGAATTGAAAAACAACTTTGGTACTTTAGACCAATTACATTCAAATTAATGGTATGCAGACCATATTTTCTATCCTATTTGGGCCATACTAGTCACTTCATAACCTGCAAAACAGTACATATACAATATATATCATTCACCCATTCATTATCATGAATGGCCCACATAGCTGGTTAGTAAAACACATTATCCATCACATAAACATTTGCAGCAATTAATCAAGGGCACCAATAATCTACAAATTATTCAGTCCTTATTAATTCTAATCAAGTTGTTTTAACCTTAAAGATTTGTAGACCTAATCAAGAGTTTATGACTAAAAAGGGCTCCCACTTAAACCAATAAATTCATATGCTTTACTAATTTTAAACATAAAAATGTATTTCTAGTCTAACCGGAAACATACAAATTTAATTAAAATTTAAAGCTCATATAAATTTATAATTGAATCCAAAAAGTTTAATTTAATTTCAGTCGTATTTAAATTAATTCATGATTTTAATTTTAGTAAAATAATTAGAATAAATAAAATTTATTATAATTACAATATTCAAAATTAAAATCCAAGAAAATAATTTAAATTAAAATTTTAAAATTAATTAAAATTACATAAACTGAAAATTTCAAATTAAAATTTCAAAACGATCTAATCGCAACGCAACAATCCCACGCAACGCACGCCCATGGGCCACACGCACACAGCCATCGCTGGCCATGTGCGCGCAGCCCATGCGCTGCGTCGCATCGCTGCTGCTCACCATCGCAAGGCATCACGCAAGCTGGTGCTCGCTGCGCGCGCCAGCGCTCGACGCAACAAGCATGCTGCCGCAGCCCATCGCTGGGCGCAGCGCTCGTCGCTCGTCGCAACAAGCAAGCTGCTCGCCATCGCTGGGCGCAGCGCTCGTCGCACGTCGCAACAAGCACGCTGCACGCCATCGCTGGGCGCAGCGCTCGTCGCACGTCGCAACAAGCACGCTGCACGCCATCGCTGGGCGCAGCGCTCGTCGCACGCACACTAGCGCTCGCTGCGCGCGAGGCTCCGCATGCTTGCGCGAGGCAGTGCGTGCTGTGGCGCAGCTCGCTTGCTGCCCACACGCGACTGCTCGTGCCTTGCTCTCGCCCTCGCCCATTCGCCCATCGCACACAGCCCACGACACAAGGCAGGGCTGCTGCCTTGTGCTCGTGCACCATGGCCTTGCTCATTGTATTCGTACCGCATGGGCGACGAGCTCCCTTGCTCGTCGTCACATGCCCGCACTATACAACACCCCTTAAGGATAACACGTAGCGTCCATTGCTTTGTGCGTGCAAGTTATATGAGCGAATCGCATACAAATTTAAAATTTATATTCAAAATTAATGACAAATTAATAAATAATATTAATTTCATAATTTTAGGGCGAAAAATCGAAAATTTATTATTTAATTGATTTCCGATTAACATGGATTCAAGTCTAGGTCATAAAAATTTAAAATTTAACATAAATTTACAATTTTTATGGTGGTTTTTAATCATAGGTATCTAATTAAATTATAACTAATTATGAAAATCAAATTAATTCTAAATTATTCCAATTTTCAGCAAATTAATCATAATTACAAATTAGATTGCATAATTAACAAGGCTAGGCATTCAAACTTGTTAAACATATACAGTAGGTCAATCAAAAATTCAAGATTTATCAACAAGAATCGCAAATATTTAATTTAACATCTTAAATTTACGAAATTTTGCATTCGAAAAACTAAAACCTCCGAAAAGTCATAGTTAGGCTTCGAATCTTGAAAATTTGTAATATTTAACCATGTTCATGCAATTTAGATTATGAAAATAATAAGAGGCTTCTGATACCACTGTTAGGTTATGATACATATGACAATTCATAAATCATGCGGAAAAACCATAAAGCCAGGAAAGCATATTATTTACACATAATCATTTAGCATAGTTTAGATGCATACACTTTGTTGCGTGCCCTCCCTAGCTGCGCCCGAACCGAACAAGAAAAAGTCTTTAGGACTCCAAGTGTCGTCCATCCGTAGATAGTCCACAGCACGTCCGGATCCGCCTTAAGCTTGACCAACTAGGATCGCCCTTAAGGTACTTAGAATTTTCGGCTAATGTAGGCAATTATATGACTGAATTTTTGCTCTCAAAAATCACTTTGAATACTTGAATACTCTATACAAAATAATGACCCTAGGCCTTTATTTATAGAGGTATGGAAAGGGAATCGTAATCCTATTAGGATACGAATTAATTAAACTAGAATCCTAATAGAATTCTTATTTAATTAATTCATCCTTTTAGGTTTAGGAATTTAGTCGAAACCTGATAGCTTTAGGATTCGTATAGCACACCAACACACACGCACGCACAGCAGCCCACGAGGGGCGCTATGCGCGCGCACGCAGCCCGCGAGCTCGCAGCCCATTGCTGCGAGGCCCACACGCTGCCGCAGCGTTGGCGCGCGCTGGGCCTGCCTTGCGGTGGGCCTGGCGCAGCCTTGGCTGGTGCGTTGTGGCGCGCTGGCTTGCTGGGCGATGGCCCGGCTTCGTGCTGGGCCTTCGTCTGGCAGGCCTCGTCCGATGCTAATTCGTACGATACGCTTCCGATTAATTTCCCGATTCCGGAATTCATTTCCGATACGAACAATATTTAATATTTCCGATTCCGGAATTAATTTCCGTTTCGAACAAATATTTAATATTTCCGTTTCCGGAATTATTTTCCGATTCCGATAATATTTCCGATTCTGACAATATTTCCGTTTCCGGCAATATTTCCGATTCCGGCAATATTTCCATTTCCGATAATATTTTCCGATACGTACCATGTTTCCGTTTCCGGCAACATCTACGACTTGGATAATATTTATATTTCCGATACGATCCATATTTCCGTTTCCGGCAATATCATCGTTTCCGGAGCATTCATTTCTTGCCTGTGACGATCTCAGCTCCCACTGAAACCAAGATCCGTCGATTCCGAATATCCATAGATGGAGTATTTAATGCCATTAAATACTTGATCCGTTTACGTACTATTTGTGTGACCCTACGGGTTCAGTCAAGAGTAAGCTGTGGATTAATATCATTAATTCCACTTGAACTGAAGCGGCCTCTAGCTAGGCATTCAGCTCACTTGATCTCACTGAATCATTAACTTGTTAATTAATACTGAACCGCACTTATTAGACTTAACATAGAATGCATACTTGGACCAAGGGCATTATTTCCTTGGACCAAGGGCAAATCATAAAGGATAGAAACCTGTCAGAATTAGAGTTACGTATTAATTAAAATCCTAACGAGCCTAGAGTTCGTAACGGGCCCAGACGCGTTCCGTCATAAAATTGATACGCGCTAAAAGACTCGATTAAATCTCAAACTCTACGGATTTCAGGAATCAGAATCTGACTAAAGAAAACAGCCCAGACCCTATTTTCAACGCCTGGCTCTGGGCGCCGAAATCTTCGGCGCCCAGGCCTGGGCGCTGAAAATACCTGGGTACGTGTTTTTTCCTAATTCTTTGTGGATTAGAACTCTGCAATTCTATCTTTCCACGAACTCTTCCCTATAAATAGACCCCTAAAATTCGACGTAAAGGAAACAACACATAATTATATTCTGAGTATTGACTCCAACCCTTAGCCTAAGCCTCTCGCTGCGAAATTATTCACGCGTTCTGTCGCAATCGATCCATAAATCGAACAGAACGTATCCTTTCCCATAATTGAGATTCGTTAAATAAAAAGTAGAAATAGCAAAGTCAAAGTGGTTAGTTTTTTGAGAACCGTGACGCCGTAATGTGTCCCTTCTCGATGATTTAACTGCTTTCCTCGCCTTTTTATGAACTGTTAAACTAACCTAATCTGATTGTTCTATCATGCCTAACAAATATAATATTTTTGGGAAATCGGAATTATCATGCTAGGTCCCTTAATGCTATTTAAATCAGATAATCACGATCGAATTAGTATTATATGTTGCATATTGCTAAAATCAATTCAGATTAGTTTAATAGTTAACGCATGTCCCTTCAATTATTTATGCTGAGCTAGTAAGGATATCCTGCCTCTGGAGTTATCGATGAGCGAAGTACTCCTCTCGGTAGTTACAGTCCCCCGAACCCTCAATCTCTACCTTGCGGGTGTATGTTGAGAGATCCCCACACCAGGGATCACAAGGGAACCTACGGCCGTCGTGGTCAAACATAATTGCATTCCCTTTATGTCACGATAACCGGGTTTTGTCAGTTTTTCTCATTGTCGTTAAAAACTGAATAACGACTCTTATATTACTAGTCAATTGGGTGTAAACTCACAGGAAATCCAATTACACTTGATTGAATAAAAAGAATCGTCACACCCACGAGGGACGAGGTCACGCATTAGCCTCGTGCTTTTTTGACCCCCTCACAATATCAGATATTGATTTATATTTCCTTTATGTTTCACTGAATATCTATTAATGTTGAGGAATTCCAAATACATATCAGATATGTATTTGCTAAAACATATCACACTCAAATAAAAAGGTAAAAGTAAATGGTAAATGTTTTTGGGGGGAAAATCATAACGGAATAGTAAATACATATAACGGGATGATGATTTGGCATGTATGATGTGGCAATTTATTTACCCCCTTTCCCCTTCAATTAAGCTGAGTTCCTCTTTCAGCTACCAAGTTCCACCACTTTCTCCAACTTGCCCCCTCCTTCTTCTTCAAGAATTTTGAACTCAGCTTTCCAAAAAAAATAAAAAAATGTTCTCCTTCATCCACATCGAGAATTAATTGGTGACGAGCTTTAGGGTGATTAATTGGGGGTTATTTTAAGAGTTTTCCATTAATGTTAATTTCGGAAATGGATGAGGGCAGTGGGGCTGGCACAGGGGGGAGGCTGAAAATGGTGACGACGGTTGTCGCGGAGTTGATAAAGAAGAGTTCATATGGAGGTATGAACCAGAATCCTCCAACGAGGTATGAACCTAGATCTGTGAAATTGGTTATCTCTAAAATGGCATTGGAATTCGTTATTATATCCAAAATGGCATTCATTTATTTATATATGGCATTCATTATATATCCAAATGGCAGTTATGATATTTGTAATGAACGAATTTATTGAAATGAGTAGCAGTTATGTTTTAGGGGTATGATTTTTATTTTGTATTCTTGATAATTTGTTGGTTAATTATTTGATTGGTGAAATAATTGTTTGATTGTTGAAATAAGTAATTTCGTAATTTATTGCTTTCGTAATTTAGTAATTTATTGCTTTGGTATGAATTTACTAACTGTATGAAATTATTGTTTGTTGAACTAATCATTAAAGAAGTGATTCAATGATTGAATTAATCATTGAAATAAATAATGCACAGGAAAATGAACATGATGGTATAATAATGTAAGAATATGAATTGGTTTTAATAGATGTTTTTGGATATTAAAGGAAGAGTGTTTTGAACATGATATTGGAAACTGTGTGTTCTGGTTTAATGTAATTGGGTAAGATTGGTAATTGTGATGGGGTTGCCCGGCCTGTTTCAGCTCCCGGGTGTGTATATCAACAACAACGAGCATATGTTGGCGATGGATATATTGATGGCTACATAGACCCGTCTGGGGGCCATGTCACGTTTGTATCTCCTCAAATGGGGCATCCTCCTCAAATGGGCTATGCTTCTCAAATGGGCCATCCTTCTCAAATGGGCCATCCTACTCAAATAGGCCACCCGATACTTGTTATGAACTCGTGCCATCCTGGGTCCTCATCTTGTCATCAAGGGTGTTCTTCTGTAGGTCAGTTTCGTCCACTAAACAACATCAACAACAACACTGGATTTGTGTGTAATAACCTTTTTCATTCGTTTACGCAAAATGGTAGTGATTCTATGCCCAATGTTTCAAGCAACGATGGTGGTACAACGTCTACAACCATCCTTCCTAGATTTATACAAAACATCCTGTTGGGAGGAAATGGCGAAGGTTAAAGACATGTAAATTATTCAATTGGGATAGTCGTTGTCTTTGTGATTTACTTTTTCTTTGGTTTGCTTGTGGAGTCAAAATAGTTCAAAATAGTTGTGGACTCTAAACATTTGGTTACAGTTTGACATTTGTATGTTGGGATTATTTATAAAATGGTTCAAAATAGTGCATATGCCATATTCAATTAGAATTTCACTTAGACTTTGATGATAGTTTATTTGTATGTTGGGATTATTTATCAAATGGCACTCGTTTATCCAAAATGGTATTCACACATATCAAATGGCACATTGGCACTCATTTCAAGAAAAATGGAATTAGTATATATATATAATATATATATCGAATGACACTCTATTGGCCAAAATTCATTTATATAAAAAAAGGCACATAGTCATGCCAAAAATGGCATTCAAATATTATCATTTTTATGTTTATTTAAGTACTTGGATGTTTATCCAAAATGGTACTCATTTATCCAAAATGACACTCATTTAGCCAAAATGGTATTCTTAAATATATCAAATGGCACTTAGTCACCTAAAAATTGTAAGGTTATGATACATATGAATAAACATAAATCATGCGGGAAAACCATAAAGCCAGGAAACATATTATTTACACATAATCATTTAGCATAATTCAGATGCATACACTTTGTAGCGTGCCCTCCCTAGCTGCGCCCGAACCGAACAAGAACAAGTCTTTAGGACTCCAAGTGTCGTCCCTCCGTAGATAGTCCACAGCACGTCCGAATCCGCCTTAAGTTTGATCAACTAGAATCGCCCTTAAGGTTACTAGGAATTTCGGCTATTTGGGTTGCAAGTGTTTGGCTGATTTTTGCTTGAAAATCTTACCTTTTGAATACTTCAAATCTCGATATAAATATGTGACCCTAGGCACCTATTTATAGAGTTTATGGAAAGGAATTATAATCCTACTAGGATATGGATTTATTAATTAGAATCCTATTAGAACTCTAAATAATAAATTTAATCTTTTAGGATTAGGATTTAATCAATGCTTCGTGCTGGGCCTTTGTCTAGCAAGCCTCGTCCGATGCTAATTCGTACGATGCGCTTCCTATTAAATTCCCGGTTCCGGAATTCATTTCCGATACGAACAATATTTAATATTTCCGATTCCTGAATTAATTTCCGTTTCGAACAAATATTTAATATTTCCGTTTCCGGAATTATTTTCCGATTCCGATAATATTTCCGATTCTGACAATATTTCCGTTTCCGGCAGTATTTCCGATTCCGGCAATATTTCCATTTCCGATAATATTTTCCGATACGTACCATGTTTCCGTTTCCGGCAACATCTACGACTTGGATAATATTTATATTTCCGATACGATCCATATTTCCGTTTCCGGCAATATCATTGTTTCCGGAGTATTCATTTCTTGCTTGTGACGATCTCAGTTCCCACTGAAACCAAGATCCATCGATTCCGAATATCCATAAATGGAGTATTTAATTCCATTAAATACTAGATCCGTTTACGTACTATTTGTGTGACCCTACGGGTTCAGTCAAGAGTAAGCTGTGGATTAATATAATTAATTCCACTTGAACTGAAGTGGCCTCTAGCTAGGCATTCAGCTCACTTGATCTCACTGAATTATTAACTTGTTAATTAATACTAAACCGCATTTATTAGACTTAATATTATATGCATACTTGGACTAAGGGCATTATTTCTTTCAGTCTCCCACTTGTCCTTAGGGACAAGTGTGTATTTCCTAATTCCTTTGTCGCTCGATGCTTGCTCTTGAACATAAGGTAAGAGTTGTCATCCTTATTATGTCCAGAGGTGTTTCTCGGTTTCAGAGTTCAACTGATCAAATAAACAGATAATCATAGCCTATGATTCATCCGAGCACGGCCATGCATTTTACAGTTTCTAGCTCTCCGAGTGGCCTTGTACAACTTTTAAGCATCTCATCCCGATTTATGGGAGGACAATCCCAATCTTGTGATCTTGAGATTAGACTTCGTTTGATAAGTGATTACCTGAGCGTTGCCTTTATAGCCTCCTTTTACGGTGCGACGGTTGGTCAACGTCAAAGTAACCAGTTCTCAAACAAGTAATCTCAAATCACTCAGGTATTGAGGATTTAGTGTCTAATAATTTAATGAAATTTACTTATGACAGATTTTCATCTCTTACAGTAAAGTTTCATAGGTCTGTCCGATACTAGTCTTCCCAAAGTAAGTATCTATGCAAATGATTATGACATTGCCATGTCCACATAGTTCAAGAAACAGAACTACTAGTCATCTTGCATTCTAGTCGTCTAACGTTTTCTATGCGTCCAATTTTATAGAAAACTCCGACCATGGACCATTTTCAATTTTTGACATTCAAGTTCACTTGATAGACATTTCTTAGTCACCCTAATAAACCACAAATTAAATGGAAAATGAATTCTATTCATTTATTGTGAATGATTAACCAATAATGTTTTACAAAGTATTAAACTCTAAAACTTTAAAACACTAAATAAGGACATCAAAGCCATTCTCCAATATGCTTGATTCCCATAGCTGTAGTGTGCGAGTTGTGCTTCGCCTGCGGAAGAGGTTTAGTCAATGGATATGATATGTTGTCATCAGTTCCAATCTTGCTTATCTCGACTTCTTTTCTTTCAACGAACTCTCGTAGAAGGTGAAATCTACGAAGTACATGCTTGACTCTTTGGTGGTGTCTAGGCTCCTTTTCCTGTGCAATAGCTCCGTTATTATCACAATACAGGGCTATTGGTCCTTTAATGGAGGGGACTACACCAAGTTCACCTATGAACTTCCTTAGCCATATAGATTCCTTTGCTGCTTCATGTGCAACAATGTACTCCGCTTCAGTTGTAGAATCCGCAATGGTGCTTTGCTTATCACTTTTCCAGCTTACTGCTCCTCCGTTGAGGCAGAAGACAAACCCAGACTGTGATCTGAAATCATCTTTGTCGGTTTGGAAACTTGCGTCTGTATAGCCTTTAACAATTAATTCATCATCTCCGCCATAGACCAGGAAGTTATCTTTGTGCCTTTTCAGGTACTTCAGAATATTCTTGGCAGCAGTCCAATGTGCCTCTCCTGGGTCTGACTGGTATCTGCTCGTAGCACTGAGTGCATACGCAACATCCGGGCGTGTACATATCATAGCATACATTATTGAACCAATCAATGATGCATATGGAATCCCATTCATTCGTCTACGCTCATCAAGTGTTTTTGGGCACTGAGTCTTGCTTAGAGTCATTCCATGAGACATGGGTATGTAGCCTCGCTTGGAGTCTGCCATCTTGAACCTATCAAGTACCTTATTGATATAAGTGCTTTGACTAAGTCCAATCATCTTTTTAGATCTATCTATGTAAATCTTGATGCCCAATATGTACTGTGATTCTCCTAGATCCTTCATCGAAAAACATTTCCCAAGCCAAATCTTGACAGAGTTCAACATAGGAATGTCATTTCCGATAAGTAATATGTCGTCGACATATAATACTAGAAAAGCAATTTTGCTCCCACTGACCTTCTTGTATACACAAGATTCGTCTGCGTTCTTGATGAAACCAAAGTCACTGACTGCTTCATCAAAACGTATATTCCAGCTCCTGGATGCCTGCTTCAATCCGTAGATTGATTTCTTTAGCTTGCATACCTTTTCAGCATTCTTTGGATCCTCAAAACCTTCAGGCTGTGTCATAAACACAGTTTCTGTTAAAACGTCGTTTAAGAAAGCGGTTTTGACATCCATCTGCCATATTTTGTAATCGTAATATGCAGCGATTGCTAACATTATCCGAATAGACTTTAGCATTGCAACTGGTGAAAAGGTTTCATCGTAATCCACACCGTGGACTTGCCTGTAACCTTTTGCAACCAATCTAGCTTTGAAAACTTCTAGTTTCCCATCCTTGTCCCTTTTCAGTTTGAAAACCCATTTGCTTCCAATGGCTTGGTAGCCATCTGGCAAATCGACCAAATCCCAAACTTGGTTTTCAGACATGGAGTCTAATTCAGATTGCATGGCTTCTTGCCATTGCTTGGAGCTAGGGCTCGTCATAGCTTGCTTGTAAGTCGCAGGTTCATCACTTTCAAGTAATAGAACATCATAGCTGTCGTTCGTCAAAATACCTAAGTACCTTTCCGGTTGAGATCTATATCTCTGCGATCTACGCGAGGTTACATCTCTAGATTGTCCATGAATCTCACCAGAAACTTCTAAAGATCTCTGAGTTTCATCCTGAATGTCATCTTGAGCATTCTCTAGAGTTTGTTGTTCGACTCGAATTTCTTCGAGGTCTACTTTTCTCCCACTTGTCATTTTGGAAACGTGATTCTTTTCCAAAAAGATACCATCTCGAGCAACAAACACCTTGTTCTCAGATGTATTGTAGAAATAATACCCCTTTGTTTCCTTTGGATAGCCCACAAGGATACATTTGTCAGATTTTGGATGAAGTTTGTCTGAAATTAATCGTTTGACGTATACTTCACATCCCCAAATCTTAAGAAAGACACTTTTGGAGGCTTTCCAAACCATAACTCATATGGAGTCTTTTCAACAGCTTTAGACGGAGCTCTATTTATAGTGAGTGCGGCTGTATTTAGTGCATGTCCCCAAAATTCTATTGGAAGTTCAGCCTGACCCATCATTGATCTAACCATGTCTAGCAAGGTTCTGTTCCTTCGTTCCGACACACCGTTCCATTGTGGTGTTCCAGGAGGAGTCAATTCTTATAGAATTCCACATTCTTTCAGATGGTCATCAAATTCATAGCTCAGATATTCACCGCCTCTATCAGACCGCAGTGCTTTAATCTTCTTGCCTAATTGATTCTCTACTTCACTCTGAAATTCCTTGAATTTGTCAAAGGATTCAGACTTATGCTTCATTAGGGAGACGTAACCATATCTACTGAAGTCATCAGTGAAAGTGATAAATTTGCTGAAACCACCCCTAGCATTTGTACTCATTGGTCCACATACATCTGTATGGATTAAACCCAATAGTTCAGTTGCTCTTTCTCCAACTTTAGAGAAAGGTTTCTTTGTCATTTTGCCAAGTAAACATGATTCGCACTTACCATAATCCTCTAAGTCAAATGGTTCTAGAATTCCTTCTTTCTGAATTCTTTCCATGTGTTTCAAGTTAATATGGCCTAATCGATAATGCCACAGATAGGTGAGATCTGAATCATCCTTTTTGGCCTTTTTGGTATTTATGTTATAAACTTGTTTGTCGTGATCTAATAAATAAAGTCCATTGACTAATCTAGCAGATCCATAAAACATCTCTTTAAAATAAAACGAACAACTATTGTCTTTTATTAAAAAGGAAAATCCCTTAGCATCTAAGCAAGAAACAGAAATCATGTTTTTAGTAAGGCTTGGAACATGGAAACACTCTTCCAGTTCCAAAACTAGCCCAGAGGGCAACGACAAATAATAAGTTCCTACAGCTACTGCAGCAATCCGTGCTCCATTTCCCACTCGTAGGTCGACTTCACCCTTGCTTAACTTTCTACTTCTTCTTAGTCCCTGTGAATTGGAACATAAGTGTGAGCCACAACCTGTATCTAATACCCAAGAAGTTGAATTAGCAAGTATACAGTCTATAGCGAAAATACCTGAAGATGGAACGACTGTTCCGTTCTTCTGATCTTCCTTTAGCTTCAAGCAATCTCTCTTCCAATGCCCCTTTTTCTTGCAATAGAAGCATTCGGATTCAGAAGTGGGTTGACTGACCTTCCTCTTTTCAGACTGGGCGCCAATTTGCTTAGTTGGGCTGGCCTTGTTGCCACCTTTCTTAGCATTCCTCTTCTTTCCAGATTTCTTGAACTTGCCCCCACGCACCATAAGCACATCTTGCTTATCACTTTTGAGCGTCTTTTCAGCGGTCTTTAGCATACCGTGAAGCTCAGTGAGCGTTTTTTCCAGACTATTCATACTGTAGTTCAGCTTGAACTGATCATACCCGTTATGAAGAGAATGGAGGATGGTGACTACAGCCATTTCCTGAGAGAACTGTTGATCCAGCCGACTCATATTCTCAATGAGTCCAATCATTTTGAGAACATGTGGACTTACGGGCTCGCCTTTCTTAAGCTTGGTCTCAAGAATTTGCCTATGAGTCTTGAATCTTTCGACCCTAACCAGATCTTGGAACATGTTCTTTAACTCACTGATGATCATGAAAGCATCTGAGTTGATGAATGTTTTCTGTAGATCTGCACTCATGGTTGCAAGACATTTCACATCCTTGTTGGCATCAATCCAACGATTAAGGGCTGCCTGAGTGACCCCTTCGCCTGCGGCTTCGGGCATCGCCTCTTCCAGGACATACTCTTTTTCTTCCTGCATAAGAACTATTTGCAAGTTCCTTTGCCAGTCAAGGAAGTTTTTCCCGCTCAACTTCTCCTTTTCGAGAATTGATCGAATGTTGAATGAATTGTTGTTTGCCATAATTAAAACTACAATTGAAAAAGAATAAACAAATAAATAATCATTCACAATTTCTCTTAATAAACTTAAATTCTAGCATACATGCATAATTCAATGTTCATTAAGCATTTTATTCAAGTTATGTGTTCCGGCAGGTGTTAATAAAATGATTCCAAGATCCTAAAGCCCATTGAAGAATTAAGCACATTATGTATTTAGACTCAATTCTAAAATCTTTTAGGTAAGCAAAAGCCTTTTGCTAATAGTCTAGAAACTACTCTTGGTTGATAGGTACGTCTAAGGACTTATTAGGTAAACCTATCGATTTTGCCACGACATAAAAGGACTCCTTACTTATATCGTTGAGTTTCACCAAAACTAACATGTGCTCACAATTATTATTGTACCTTACCCCTTTAGTATGGCCCCTTTAGTAGGGAGTTTCACCAAAACTAACATGTGTTATTTTGGCATGGCACCTTTTAACTCAATTTTTAAGTTTGGAACTTAAGGCTGTTACTATGTTGGTTAGATTTTAAGTGAACTAAAATCCTTAATCATGCAACATAATCAAGCTTTGATCTCATGCATATTTAAGACATATTTAAAAGCAATAAATAACTTAAAGCATGCATAAGATAAATGTGATCTAGTATGTCCCGACTTCATCTTGAAGCTTCAACTTCAAAGTCCGTCATGAAAATGGATTGGAAACTCCGTCTTGAATTTCACCGTGGGATGCGCCATTTTCTTCAAGTAGGATAAGCTATAATTAAACTAATTACAACTATTTGATGGTACGCAGGCCATATTTGAATTGAAAAACAAATTTGGTGCTTTTGACCAATTACATTCAAATTAATGGTACGCAGACCATATTTTCTATCCTATTTGGGCCATACTAGTCACTTCATATCCTGCAAAACAGTACATATACAATATATACCATTCATCCATTCATTATCATGAATGGCCTACATAATTGGTTAGTTAAAACACATTGTATGCATCACATAAATATTTGCAGCAATTAATTAAAGGCACCAATAATCTACCAATTATTCAGTCCTTATTAATTCTAATCAAGTTGTTTAACCTTAAAGGATTTGTAGACCTAATCAAGAGTTTATGACTAAAATTGCTCCCACTTAAACCAATAAATTCATATGCTTTACTAATTTTAAACATGAAAATGTATTTCTAGTCTAACCGGAAACATACAAATTTAATTAAATATTAAAGCTCATATAAATTTATAATTGAATCCACTTATTTAATTTATTTTTCAGTTGGATTTAAATTAAATCAAGGTTTTTAATTTTAGTAAAATAATTAGAATAAATTAAAATTTATAATACTTATAATATTTCAAAATTAAAATCCAAGAAAACAATTTAAATAATTAATTTTAAAATTAATTAAAATTACATGAACTGAAAATCTCAAATTAAAATTTAAAACGCGACAATCGTAACACGACGAGCACATGGGCTTGCGCCCAAGCCCCGTCGAGTGCACGACCAATCGCTGGCCCATGGCACATCGCAGCAGCAGCCACGCGCAAACGCAACAAGCCAAGCCACGCTTGCGCGCAGCCTGCTTGCCCGCATGCATCGCAGCAGCTACGGAAGGAGCGCTCGCTCGCTCGCGCGCAAGCAACACTAGTAGAAAAATCGCCATGTGCTTCCCTTCAAGTGCGGCTCATTTAGTAAATTTGCAGCACTTGAGAGCACAAAAAAATAAAAAATAAATACATTTTCACAAGTGCGGGCTTATTTTAGAAAATTGGCAGCACTTGAGTTTAAGTGCGGGCTCATCTTACAAACGAGCCGCACAAAATATTTCCCAAAAACATTTCATTTTCCCGGTTCTCTCTCCTTTCCTTTTCTGGGTTCTCTGCTCCTCCTCTCTGGTTCTCATTTTCGTTTTTTTATTTTGGCGATTCGTGTTTTGTTGGAAAACCTCGTCTCAGGTAACCATCTTTCCTTATCGTTACATATTCTCAAATTCTCTCAAAAAAATTGGGGTTCTTTTCACTCGAAACCTGAGTTTTTTTCTCAAGAATTTCTTCAAATCAACAGAAATTCCCACAAAATCAGTAAGTTTTTCTTTTGATTACACTTGACGATTCATCTTTTGCAAGTTATCAATGGTTTTCCTTAATCTTCTTTCGATAACCTATTGGAGTGGGGTAATTAGACTAGCGTTCGTAGAGTTTTTCGCTGTTCATAGAGTTCTTATTAAAAATTAGGGTTTCAATCTCAAATTCGCGAAAACTAACTTTAATGTTCGGATTTTCATATCAAATTGGGGCTTCTTCGTTGTTACCTTCTTTCTCCTTGGGCGATTGCGGCCATGATATCAAAATTCTAGTAAGTGTTGATACCTTCTCTATCTGGATGCATATTCTAACTGAAATAATTCAATTTTTCTTCCTGTTCATACTATTTAAGTAATACTCTGTACTTTGTAGTTCTTAATACTTTAATTTCTGTATTTTTTGGTTCATAATTTTCAAGTTTATTTTGTTAATTATAGATTTCATGCTAGAGAGAACAGAAAAATCTATTGTTGGGAAAGAAACTGATTACATAAGATGAATGTTTGAGTTTGTAGAAAGTATCTCTGCTGCCATTATCTCTCTGTTTGTGAGTAACATTTCATTAATGTTATTTCCTTTTAGTGAATGCCCACAAGAAGTTGTTTTTCTTGGTATGTTTCCAATCATGTTCCACATTTGATTTCACTTTCTATGGTTAGTTTACTGCATCATTATATGCATTTAGACCATAGTTGAGGTATCCACATGTTGTTGAAGGTATGATGCTCTATTAAATTCAATGTTTAGTTTGTATAGCTTTTGATGTATTTTATTTGTGTAGGGAAAGCTAAATTGTTCAGTACTTTTTTTGCTTCTTATATAGATTGGGACCTTTTTCGGCCTCTTCAAACCTCCCTCCATTCATTCTGTATTTTATCTGTCTTCTGTTCTGGATATTTTACCTACACCATTTCTTCCCATTTTTTCCCCTTTGTGGGACTGCTGACCTCGCAGCTTCTTAGAATTGGGTGTATTACTTAGGAAGTTTCTGAACGACTAATTAAAATCTAGAGATGGTCTTTTGTAAACGGCAGTACATGCAGAAGCTCCATCTTTACTATTGTCTACAAATGGGTCATGCCCTTTTAAAACTCTGATCATTGGCAATATTAAAACAAGAGGAATTAGCAGTGTGTTCTTGTATCCCATACGTCATGCAAATGGCTTTTCTTTTTCTAACTTAGTAGTAGGGATCGAAAAGAAGAATACGTTCAGAAATTACCATCAATCATGAATTCATGGTTAGTTAGAAATTGTCGTCAAATGGATTTTCTTTTTCTAACTTAGTAGTAGGGGTCGAAAAGAAAAATACGTTAAGAAATTACTATCAATCATAACTTAGCAGTGTGTTCTTGTATCCCATACGTCATTCAAATGTATTTCCTTTTTCTAACTTAGTAGTAGGGATCGAAAAGAAGAATACGTTCAAAAATTACCATCAATCATAACTTAGGAGTGTGTTCTTGTATCCCCTACGTCATGCAAATGGATTTTATTTTTCTAACTTAATAGTAAGGATCGAAAAGAAGAATACATTAAGAAATTACCATCAATCATGATTAGTTGTTCAATCATTTTCTCTACTTATATTTCTGTTTCTCGTCTTTCTGTTATTTGGTTAGGTTGCATTCATAAAGCTTCTTTTTTTATTTGCTATAAAAGTGTATATATGACTTATCTTCCAACATTGTGAACCCAGTTACTTATGAACCTTAGACTATAGTCAGACTTTGAATTGTTGTTGTTTGTTCTTGATTAAGCTATACATTTTGGCTTGCAAATGTAATTAGCTTGAAGTTGTATGAATTCACATATTTCAGTTCCGAAATATCAAATTAATAATTAGCTAATTCTCCACTTGCATCCTTATTTTGATTAATAAAGTCATGCGTGATTACCTCAGTTGTTTTTGTGGTTGCTTATACTGTATCCGTTTCAGATGGAATACTACTTTAGTTTAAAAGATTCAGAACCAGCCAAAGAGAGACTTAATAATGCTGTTAACTACATAGTTGGCACTTTTTTCTGACTTATTCTAATTTTTTTTAATGGAGCAGTTAAGCATACTGTCAAGAGCGTGGAATTTTACATCACAAGAGCCTTTGTTCCAACAGCTGGTTTTTCATCTCTGCTTCCCTGCATCATCACGTTCTTTAGGAAGAAACAAGAAAAGGTCTGGCTAGAATCTAGATAATTTGCTTCTACCTTCTTCCAGATCAACTAATTCTCTAAACATGTGTAAGAAAGGAGCGAGCTGCACTTGGGGCTATCTTATTCTTGTTGGCTTTCGTGTATGCTTTATGGCCAATGTGCATCCACTCTCCCACGCCCTCACCTGATTAAGGTAACCATTATGATTTGAATCTCCTGCTAATGCTCTAAAATTTTGTGTGTGTGTGCGCACTTGCCTGCTTTTGTATGGAAGTTCTTGGAGGCTTTAACTCTTCACGTTTCCCAGATTGCAGCTTTTATTTATTTATATTATATGGTGTTTTTGCTGAACCGTTAATACATAAACAGAG
Organism: Spinacia oleracea; assembly: GCF_020520425.1. Taxonomy (NCBI): domain Eukaryota; kingdom Viridiplantae; phylum Streptophyta; class Magnoliopsida; order Caryophyllales; family Amaranthaceae; genus Spinacia; species Spinacia oleracea. The sequence continues at coordinate 66,600,297 of NC_079492.1, forward strand.
TTGTCTAAACTTCATGCATGGTTGTATTTATCGGGCTATATGGTTTGGGGAAGTAAGGTGTATGAACTTTTCCACTTGAATGCTATGCAATGAACTATTCCTAGTTTCTCTCCCACCCTTGCAGCTATTACAATAGTCTCTCTGTTATCTTCTCTTTTACTATTGTTTCTGATATGCTTGGCTGATCTGATCTATGATTTTCTGTTGGTTGTTATGTTGATCCTGTGCTGCTGTTCTGTTCTTTGGTTCTGTGAATAAAGTTGTTAATGCTAGGATTAAGCCAAAGTTGACCTTGATTAATTGGCTTGAATCTAAAGATTTTTCTCGTAATGGTATTCTGATTAATATTAGGCCTTTTGTGATTCTGGTACTCCAGCAACAGGAAGACGTCCACATGTTTTTAGTTTTTTGGTAGAAAATTGAAGGTTTAGAGAAAAATTATGAGTTACGTGATGCTTCTTGATGCTCAGAAGTTTCTTGATAATTGATGATTGCTTCAAGATTCATCCTCATCACATATTCAGAAGCCCTGTTCAAGATGTTGTATTGAATATGAGAATAAGATAAATAATTTATTGTTCATATAAAGAGTACTGAAAGTTGATAACACGATGACCACAAGAGGACTGAAGATCAAAGAGTTGATTGTTTTCCTTGTAGGAAGGTGTCCTCCCTTGAGGACTCAAACAATGGTATATGCTTTTGATTAATTTCTAGGTATTGTATTTCAGTTCTTCGTTTTCATGCCTCTTTGATTTAATTATATTGTGTGGATTTATGGAAATACAGGGACCGGTCTTAGAAACCTTGATTTCTTGCTCGTTATATGAATGTAAGCTCATATATTTGTAGACAGAAGCTTGAAAGCTAGATTAACACTTTAGTTTTATTGCACTATGTACTGATGAACAAACTATTTGAATGAAAGATGAACTTAAGAATTCTATAAAGTTTCCTGACCTGCTCTAAACTGTATCTTTCCAAGTTATAAATTTTTCCTTTAATAATTAAGATTTTCTTACAGATCCTGCCGTATTTCCTTCCTTGTTTGTTAGTTTTGTCACTTCCTGTAAATCTGATACATAAATATGTGTTGAGTCTGTTGACTTCACTGATTCCTATCGAAAATTGGTGGATTGCCTGACATTCTCCTTGGAACATTTTAGAATGACATTCTATTTTCTTTGGTGTTATGATGATCTGGTGTTACTAATTTAAAAGCTAATTCTTAAGTTTGTTCGTCTTGATTTTCTTTACATTCGCTTTAATATTAGTGTTGTTTAGTGCTCTGCTAGTTTCCTTCGAAACAATGATTAAGCACTTCATTTTAATCCTTCTATGAGTCAGTCTAAAGCTGTATCCTTCTATAAGTCATCTACCCCCCCCCCCCTTCAACCCTCCGCAACCAGGGAAAACAGTGTATCAGTTCATGGAGTCATAATTTTTTATTTCTTCAATTGACTTATGGGATAATTGCAATTTGCTTGTTTGAGTTAGAAAAGATTGTCGAGGGCATTGTGTTTTTCGTTCAACAGAAGCTTTTAAATCATTCTCTGCTTATTTGAGAGGAGTTCCTCTAGCTTTGTGTTTTTATTCACTTTTTTCCATCTTTACAGCGCTGAGTCACGACAAACAAATCAATTGTGCTCTATCAGCCATTGCGACGCAAATTCTCTTGTAAATCAGATATGCTTTGGACTTACAAAACGTATGCATTGTACTCCTGCATTCGCTTTATTTCCATTTTCTGTGTGATTAATTCTTTTGCATTCTATATCTCTATTTGAGGTTGGTCTCCACATGAGATCAGTGGTGACTGACATCATATGGATGTAAGATTATTGTTGTTTGAAATGTTTCTATTAGTCTCTTTGAAATGTTTCAAGTCAATAACACCCATTTGTGTAGGTAACATGTATACTATTATAAGGTTTATTATTTCATTATAATGTTTCGTGAGAAATAAGCCATTTTTATTATTATAAGGTTCATTATTTCGTTGTTGTGAGCAAATTATGTCTTACTTTAATGTACCATACAATATTTACAATATAACTAACATATTTTTTTTCTCGATGTTCGACCTTCTTTAGGTATTCAACAATCCGAGGGAGAAGCCTTTTACCATTGAGTAGATAAATGAAGTTCGAGAAAAGTTGGCAAAGTTCATTACCATTTATTGTCTTTGATATTTTCTTGTTGTGTATCTTAGATTATGGATGCTAGTTTTTCATAGGATTGTAATGTAATCAATTTTTATATTTATAATTATATACTATTCAATTTAATTATCTATATAATTGGATACTTTTTTATGTGATGTATGGAGGTTAACTAGTGGGCGTGGTCTAATTGTATAATATGTGTAGCAGGGATATCAATTATATAAAAAATTTCTAGATCAATTGCGGCTCATTTATATATCAAGTGCGGCTCTTTTTTATGCTTGTGCTGCCCATTTTTATGTCAAGTGCGGGCTAATTTCCACAATTGGCAGCACAAAATTTGTCAAGTGCGGGCTCATTTTCAAAATTGGCAGCACAAACTTTGTCAAGTGCGGGCTCATATTGCAAAATTGGCAGCACCAAATTTGTCAAGTGCGGGCTCATTTTGGAAATTGGCAGCACTTGAAGTATCAAGTGCTGCCAATATTTTGGCAGCACTTGAGAAACATCAAGTGCGGGCAAGCCATGTGCTGCACATGTAAAAGCCCGCACTTAACCCTTTAAAATGAGCCCGCACTTGAGCTTTTGTGTTCTAGTGCAAGCCCTCGAGGCATCGCGTGTTGGTGCGCGGAGCAGCGATCGCTAGACGACCCAGCTCTCGCCCTCGCGCGCGCCTCTCCATGTGCCATGCCATCGCCCTTCGCACATCGCCCATAGCACACAGCACACACGCACAGGCTCCCTTGCCTTGTGCGCGCGCCATGCGCTAGGTTGCTCGCTGCATTCGTACCGCACGGGCGACGAGCTCCCTTGCTCGTTGTCGCGTGCCCACACTATACAACACCCCTTAAGGGTAACACGTAGCTTCCATTGCTTTGTGCGTGCAACACTTATGAGCGTTTTCATAAAAATTTTAAATTTTTAATTCAAAATTAATGACAAATTAATAAAACATATTAATTTCATAATTTTAGGGCGAAAAATCGAAAATTTATTAATCAATTAATTTCCGATTAACATGGATTCAAATCTAGGTCATAAAAATTAAAATTTAACATAAATTAACAATTTTTATGGTGGATTTTAATCATGGATACCTAATTAAATTATTAATTAATTATGAAAAACAAATCAATTCTAAATTATTCGAATTTCAACAAATTAATCATAATTACAAATTAGGTTGTATAATTAACAAGTCTAGGCATTCATAATTGTTAAACATATACTGTAGGTCAATAAAAAACTCAAGATTTATCAACAAGAATCGCAAATACTTAATTTAACATCTTAAATTTACAAACTTTTGCGTTCGAAAAACTAAAACCTCTGAAATGTCATAGTTAGGCTTCGAATTTGGGAATTATGGGTTCGGCCGAAAAAAATTAATTTGTCAAAATTTTAGAATGCCTTTTACATGCGGAATTGACACAAAAATCACTCGATTTGGATGAGTAACGAAGAAACTGTCGAAAAACTACGTACATATAATTAAATAAACGCAATTTGCAATTAATTACGAAAATTAATCACCCCTTTAATTCTTTGCAAATTTGTAAAATTTAACCATGTTCATGCAATTTAGATTATGAAAATAATAAGAGGCTCGTGATACCACTGTTAGGTTATGATACATATGAATAAACATAAATCATGCGGAAAAACCATAAAGCCAGGAAACATATTATTTACACATAATCATTTAGCATAATTCAGATGCATACACTTTGTAGCGTGCCCTCCCTAGCTGCGCCCGAACCAAACAAGAACAAGTCTTTATGACTCCAAGTGTCGTCCCTCCGTAGATAGTCCACAGCACGTCCGGATCCGCCTTAAGTTTGACCAACTAGAATCGCCCTTAAGGTTACTAGGAATTTCGGCTATTTGGGTTGCAAGTGTTTGGCTGATTTTTGCTTGAAAATCTTACCTTTTGAATACTTCAAATCTCGATATAAATATGTGACCCTAGGCACCTATTTATAGAGTTTATGGAAAGGAATTATAATCCTACTAGGATATGGATTTATTATTTAGAATCCTATTAGAACTCTAAATAATAAATTTAATCTTTTAGGATTATGATTTAATCAATGCACGAATTCCGATAGGATTAGGATTCGTTACGAACACGAGCGTCGCACGACCACGAGGGAAGCACGCACCGCGAAGGCCTTGCGGCCCACACGCATGAGCGCTGCCTCGCCGCCCACGAGCACGCTCAGCGCGCGCGCCAACAGCCTTGCTCGGCCTGGCCTTGCGCTGGGCCTGGCGAGGCTTGTGGCCTTCGTGTTGGGAGCTCGGCTTGCTGGGCGTGGGCCTGGCTTCGTTCTGGGCCTTCGTCTAGCAAGCCTCGTCCGATGCTAATTCGTACGATGCGCTTCCGATTAAATTCCCGGTTCCGGAATTCATTTCCGATACGAACAATATTTAATATTTCCGATTCCAGAATTAATTTCCGCTTCGAACAAATATTTAATATTTCCGTTTCCGGAATTATTTTCCGATTCCGATAATATTTTCGATTCTGACAATATTTTCGTTTCCGGCAATATTTCCGATTCCGGCAATATTTCCATTTCCGATAATATTTTCCGATACGTACCATGTTTCCGTTTCCGGCAACATCTACGACTTGGATAATATTTATATTTCTGATACGATCCATATTTCCGTTTCCGGCAATATCATCGTTTCCGGAGTATTCATTTCTTGCTTGTGACGATCTCAGCTCCCACTAAAGCCAAGATCCGTCGATTCCGAATATCCATAGATGGAGTATTTAATTCCATTAAATACTTGATCCGTTTACGTACTATTTGTGTGACCCTACGGGTTCAGTCAAGAGTAAGCTGTGGATTAATATAATTAATTCCACTTGAACTTAAGCGGCCTCTAGCTAGGCATTCAGCTCACTTGATCTCACTGAATTATTAACTTGTTAATTAATACTGAACCCCATTTATTAGACTTAATATTATATGCATACTTGGACCAAAGGCATTATTTCCTTCAAAAATGGCACTTATTTATCCAAAATGGTATTTAAAATGGCACTTATTAAAAAAAAAGGTATTCATTTTTCAAATATGGTGTTAGTGTAACCAAAAATGGTATTCAGTTTTCAAATATGGTATTCTTTAATACACTTTGAAATGTTATGTTTGATATAAGGATTATTATCATAATCCACTTACAATATAGCAATTGTAATTGGAATGAATAACTTTAATTGAATCCTAAACCAAATTTTACACCATGTTCCCTAAAAACTAAACCTAAACACCCTAAACCCTAACCCTAAATCCTAACCCTAAACCCTAACCCTAAACCCTAAACCCTAACCCTATCGAGTGATTAACCATGATTCTTATGTCGAATCATAAATCAAATCAATGAATCAAATCATTAACCATATTTGATTGATTAAACTATGATTCCTAAGTCATTAACCATTGCCTATCCATGATTCTTAAGTCGAATCATATATCGAATCATCAAATCGAATCATTAGAATGATTAACCCATCCAAGATTCTTAAGCCGAATCATAAATCAAATCATCATCCTTATTCGAATGATTAACCATGAATATTATGTCGAATCATAAATCGAATCGTTAAATCGTATCGTTAAATCGAATCATCAATAACTATTAACCCTAGTTCATGGAATCGAATCATCATTAATCAACCTTATTTCACTCTTAATTTGAATCATTAACTTCAATTCATCGTAGAATCGAAACATGAATCATAATTCATCCTATGATTCAAATTATTTAACTCTTAATTATAATTATTAACCCTAAATTCAAAATTAACCATATTTCACTCTTAACCATTTTCCAAAATGGTATTTAAATAGATAAAAATGGTATTATTTTATGAAAAATGATATTCATTATTTTATAAAGGAAGCAAATTATGAAAAATGGTATTTAATACTCCCTCCGTCCCGGAGTACTTGACCTGTTTTCCTTATCGGGCCGTCCCTTAATACTTGACCTATTTCTAAAAATGGAAATATTCTAACAATATTATATTATTTCTCACTCCACCCCTATTAACCTACCTACCCCTCACTCCATACAAAAAATAATTAAAAATTCAACCCCTACTCTCCCCAACCCCACCCCTTTACACATTTCCCACTAACTACATTAAAATAATACCCCACTATCAACTACTACCTATTAAATTAAATAAGTCAATTCAAGTCCCTTAAAATCTGTGCCGGTCAAACCGGGTCGAGTATTCCGGGACAGAGGGAGTATTCTAAACTGATACTAGTGTTCGAAAATGGTATTAAATTACCATTAAAATGGTTTTCGTTTTTCATAAATGGTACTCTTTAATTCACTTTGGAAAATCATCATTTGAAAAATCATGTTTATTTATTATCTTGAGAAGTGTTTGATTAATTTTTAAAATTCATGTTTTGGTCTAAGTAGTTCTTGATCATTAAGTGTACTTAGAATTGAATTCAAACGAAACGAAACGAATCGTAACATTGAATCAACATAAATCGAACCCTAAATCGAATCATTCACTTCAATTAGAATCATTATTAACCATGATCCGCAAGTCGAATGAGTAACCATAATATAGATCAAAACAATTGTAAATGGAACGAATAACCTAAATTGAACCCTAAAACCATAAAAATTCCAATGACTAACTTAGAACTTTAAACCCTTTGTCTAATGACCTAAACCCTAAGCCCTAATCCTAATGAGTCGAATCTTATGTCGAATCATTGAAACGAATCATTATCCTTGTTCGAATGATTAACCATGAATCATAAATCGAATCATTAAATTGAATCTTTAAATCGAATTATCATTAACCATACACCCTAGTCCATTGTGGAATCGAATCGTGAATCGTTCACCTTATGTCACTCTTAATTTGAATCATTAACTCCAATTCATCGTAGAATTGAATCATGAATCATAATTTATCCTATGATCGAATCATTAACCATTATGTTACTCTTAATTATAATTATTAACCCTTAGTTCACTCTAAAAACAAATTATTAACCATATTCCTCCATTTATATTTACCGTTTTCCAAAATGGTAATGAAATTGTTAAAAATGGTTTTAATATTATATTCCAAATATGGTGTTTTATTTTCCGGAATGGTATTCAGAGTAATCAAATGGTATCATATTTCAAAAATGGTAGAAATGTATTGTTTTCTTTTTACATAAATGATACTCATATACCCAAAAATGGTATTCATTTTTTAAAATTCATCATCATTTGAAAAAGTCACTTTTGATAACAAAGTCACTTTTGTTTACATTGATTTTTTTTAATGAGAAATTTGAAAAGCCTAACCCTAAACCCTAAACCCTAAACCATAAACCCTAAAGCCTAATGCATAAGTCGAATCATAAATCGAATCATTATCCTAATTCGAATAATTAACCATGAATCATATGTCGAATCATAAATCGAATCGTTAAATCGTATCGTTACATCGAATCATCAATAATCATTAACCCTAGTTCATTGTGGAATCATCATTAACCATCCTCACTAGTTCATTGTGGAATCGAATCGTGAATCATTCACCTTATTTCACTCTTAATTTGAATCATTAACTCCAATTCATCGTAGGATCAAATCATGAATCATAATTCATCTAACCATTATTTATTCTTAATTATAATTATTAACCCTAAGTTCACTCTAAATACAAATTACTAACCATATTTCACTTTTATTTTTCAAAATTGATAAAAATGGTTTTATTATTAGAAAAATGGTATTGGTATTACAAAAATGGTACTAAACTTTTTCTAAATGAATTTCATTTTCCTTAAATGGTACTCAATTTTCAAAATGGTACTCGTTTTGTACTTAATTTTATAAAGTGGTATTAATATCACAAAAATGGTGCTAAATATTTTAAAAAGGTATTCATATTACAAAATTGGTACTCAATTTTTCTATATGGTATTCATTTTACTTAAATGGTATTAATTTTATAAATTTTTTATTAAATATTTCAAAGTTGGCACGTTGGCAAACACACCTCAGTAACCGGATCCAAATTGGCAAACGGGGTTGACTATTCAACAATTTCAAAATGGCTGGGAAATTATAAACAAGCCCATGACATGTATTTCATAATACATGCCTGGCTGCGGTTTTGCTGCCCTCATTAATGTTAGTGTTCTTTCTTTTTTTCGTATTGCAAGTTTACAACGGTTTTATATTTTGTTGATATGTTTTATTGAATATCTCTATTAATGTTAGTGTTCTTTCTTTTCTTCGTATTGCAACGGTTCTATGTTAACAATAAGTGAAACTTCATCCCATATTTATACCAAGTATTTACCAACTACAACTACGATGCTGCTTCAATTTTTTTTTTGTCCAACATATTGATCGATGGCAAGTATTTGTGGAGATGATAGTAACACATAAACCAATCTAACAGCACGAAATTGATGGCATCTATACTCTTAGGCTCTGTTTGACAACATTAGCTGAAATTGATACGGTAGCTGAAACTGATAAGATAACACCTGAAACTGATAAGGGGTTGACATTGATCAGGTAGTTTGATGCATTGCATGTTTGATAGAGCTGGTTTCTTAAGTACCTGAAATTTGTAGTACTATTCTTACAACATCTATAAATGTTTTACTTAATTTTAATTGTTATTCTATATATTTGACATTTATAATTATTTTCTTTCCCCAAAAAAAAGAAAAAACAAATCTTTGTAACAACAATTACAAATAAGAAAAAAAATATGTTTTTTGATGTTCACAATATATTAAAAATAATTTTTTTTATTACGATCTATATTTATATGTTAGTATTACATTTTTTGTTTGTTGATGCTAGTAAACGCAAATAACCACACAACTGCAAACCTTCAACTTAATTACTGTCAATTTGTGCAAAACAACAAGCAGAATCCCACTCAGAAGAAGAGAAGCACATAAAATCTGAATTGCAATTTTTTATTGGCCGCTAAACATTAATCTTAACGAAGTAGCGCTACATAGTTCTTATCAATCTCAAGAATTTCAGCCACCGAAAGTCATACGTTATCAATATTAACGTTTTAAAATAAGTTATTTTATCCATCTTAAATTTTATTTCAGCTCTTTATCTAACACTTCTAATCATATAAGATAATTTATATTTTAAGCACCTAAACATTTAAGGCGACTGAAAAGGTTTGCCAAACAGAGCCTTAGAGTTATAATTTCAATTTTTTTTTGTTAACTTTTGTCCCCATCCCCCAATTGTTATAGGACCTCGAGCATTGTCCCTTCATAGTTAGTCCATAGTATACTTGCGTTCGCCTTGAGAATATTAGCATAGAATATGTTCAAAAGGTAGGATGTAAGGTTTAGGATCTCATTTTGAATAGGCAATAAAATAATAATAATATGTCATTAAAATAATGAGTCCCTAGAGTCATGTTTATAGTGTAGGATCGGAATATTCCATAATCCTTTTTATTTAGAATTCTAGTAGGATTAGGATTCCTGATGGACATAGAATTTCAGTAGGATTAATTTTCTTAGACAAACATTAGGCATGAATTTTACACATATATTCGATACAAATCTACACTGCATATCAAAAATTCGCGAACCAAAAAATCCCATTACTAATTAAAGATATAAAAAACACATAGGTAATTTGGTTATTAATTTTATTATATGAAAACTAGGCAGTTTACTCTTTCCATAACTCTAATACCTTTAATTTTACCGAATTTTAGTAGGATTATATATTTTTACATATATAAATTTCCATAACCGGCTTCTTTACAACTTTAAAATTCCAGTGCTATTTCATCGTCGCATCGTTTCCTCTCATCACCATCGTGTAAGTCTCTCTCTTCCTCTTTTCTTCTTTCAACATTCAAATAAAATACATTTTGTTCTGATTTATGTTCTTATGCATATTAGGTTGATTGATTTTTTTTAGCTATTGTGATTAATTAGTTAAAGTTGGTGGTTTTTCTTATGAATAGAAAAATTGAAGGTGCATAATTGGATTTTTTTTTTTTTTTTTTGGTGCGTATGAGCCACAAGGGCAATATAAATTACAAATGGGGGTGGGGGGGATTCGAACCTGAGACCTATTGTACACAGGCCCTCAGCCTTAACCACTAGGCCAAGACATCATTGGTGGTGCATAACTGGATATAAGTATATAACGTTATCCAAAGTACTTAAAAATTACCTATAAATGTTATGTATTTTAATTTATAGATTTTTTTTCCTTTTTACTCATAATATATAAAGTAAAGATGTAACCTTTAGAAAGTTTCATAGGCAGTTCTTGGGATGTGCGGGGTGAGTGACGGCACAAGACCCCCAAATTTCAGATAAGAAGTATTATATAATTAGTTTTCTAAGTATTAACAAAACAAACATGAAGTATTGGTTAATGTATTGTTATGCAATACTAAGGTCAGGAGTTTGATTCATAACAAGCCCTTATAAGAAATTGCACAAGCCCCATAATCAGGACGTCACTGTATCTCCGGCAATGGAAAGTTTATCCATAAAAAAAAGTTATTTCATAATATAAAAATTTAATCAAAATATGTTAAAAGTTACGTACCCTAATAATCCTCGCAAATCCTAGCTATAGTTTATTTTTTACTTTGTAATCACAAAGGTACAAACACATAGTCGAAGAATGTCCTTGCTATATATGCTTAGGGGCTTCCAATGTTGTTCTTTTCAATATTACATTAAAAACGTACTTGTATAACTGTATAAGAAGGCTTCAAAAAGGTAGAATGCACTTAATTACTCCGTATATAAGAAGGCTTCAAAAAATTAGGTGCCTAGTGCAATGCCAATGGTTCATGTAGATATCTAAAGGCCGTTGTATTAGGTACACACAAAAACTGTTGCTTTAGGCCTATTACAACTACAGCAATGGTCCTTGAACCGTTGTAAAAAGATATAGTAACGGTTTTTGGTCTTATTGCAGCGATTTTTAGGTTTTGTATTAGCTCATTCATACTCTTTTATCTTTAATTTTGTTATTTTTTGTGATGGGGTGATGATAAAGGTCGTAAGTTGCGACAAATAAAATGTGTCACAATTCTACGTGTCACTCTTTTAGTGGTACCTCAAGGTGTCACGTAAACCGCGAGTCATTAAATTATTTTTACTATCGATGTCATATTTTTACTATAAAAATATTAAAATAAGGTAATCCAAACAAAAAAGAAGGAAATAATTTTTGTTATGATATACTAAATATAAATTTTCTTTTATTTTGTAAAAGTATAAATTAAAAATTAGAAATTGCAAACTAACAAAATATTTTTATATAATTAAAAAAAAAATAGTTGGCTACGAAAATTATTTTGTCGCAAGTTGTGACCTTTATCACCTTGTGGTGTATGTACACTTTAAGAAATGTACCATTAATGACAGGAAATCCAGTTGTTAAAGGTCAATAGTGGTGGGATTTCCTGTTGCGAACCCGTCATAAAAGGGGTTGTCATTGATGGAAAATCCCGTCGTTAGCCTGTCATAAATACCATTTGTTGTGGTTGTTCTCGTCTTTATTTGGTTATTTAGGACGTCGCAAAAAGCTTTTTCCGACGGAAGTTTTGACCCGTCATTATTTAATTGTCATTAATAATACAATTTCTTGTGTTGGTATAAGGTAACATACAGTCTTGTTGTATTATTAAACTCATACTTTAGCCCTAAACTTTGATCGATTTACTTGACAGATTATTTAACAACTCATTGATTGAGAATCGACTTCAATGGACCTGTCAAAAAAAAAATAAGACTCCAATGGATGACATTGACGAGAATGATTCAATGTTTGAAGCCGAGATCCTCCCTCGACTCCGCCTCAACACTCTCCAAAGCTGCAAACTGGTTTCAAAGACCTGGCTCGACCACATCAAATCCCCGTATTTCTTCTATTATCATCTAGAGAAATCCATTCAAAACCACCACTTAAATCTAATCTTCTTCGGCCATAATAATACCAATTCCGTCGAAACCTTCGACGCTGAAAACCTCGTACCCTCCGTAAAAACATACGATTGCTTTGATTTACCCTCCGTAACCGGAACCTTTAGAATTGTAGGGTCGTGTAATGGATTGCTTTGTTTCAAATCTACTGATATTCGAGACGAGTGTGGAAACTTATCATACAATTTTGTTCTCTACAATCCCGTAACTCGGGTTGAAAAGAGTTTCCGTGTTTTGCCCGTGTTTAATCTCGAAAACAAGTCATGCAATCTAGGATTTGGATTTACTTGTGATAACAAGAACATGGACTACAAACTTGTGTTCATTACAGGACAAGAAATCCATGTTTATAGCTTGAAAACCTTATCATGGAAGAGGATTGGAGATTACCCTTGTAAGGATTGGTTGTGGAAAACACCCGAGGAACACGAAGCGCGCGGTGTTCCGACGGACAACGCCATACATTGGTTGTCCGGTAAACAACTTGGTGAAAAAAGTATCTTTAGCATCGATCTCAACAATGGCGGCCAGCAATTCGAAACACCTCTCAATGATACTCGCACACCTAAGCTTGTGACTTTGGGAGGACGTCTGCATTTGATATTCACAAGGTTAATGTACCCCCCTTTTTTAAATAATCTTTACCTTCTCCGTTTTTACAAATTTTTATATAAAACGTTCTTAAGTAAAAGACGAAATAATGATGTGAGTAAGTGTGGGCATTATATCGCATGAAAGGATTCAGAAAAATAATATAATTGACAGAGTACGATGAGATGCCAAAAAAGGAAACTGTATCACTTATTAAAATATGCCAAATAAGGAAATTGTGTCACATAATAAAACACGTAGGTAGTATTTTTTTTAGACATGTAAATTTACTATCTTATTCATCTTACCGTATGTTTCCTCTGTATTTTAAAAAGAGATACAATTACCTTAAACGACCGTATTTTAAAAAGAGATACATTTTCCTTAAGGCTTTGTTGTTATTGTTGTTGTTGTATACCCTTTCCTTAAACAACCGTATTTTAAAAAGATATACACTTTTCTTTTTTTGACATGTTTTAGTCTCCACTACCAATTATATTAATATTTTTTTCTTTTCTTGTGGTCCCTATACTTACTCACATAATCTTTCTACTTAATAAATAATTCACCAACTACTCCGCTTTCATCTTATTTTAATAAATTCAACTCACTCTCCTAAAACTACGTGCCGGTCAAAGCGTATCTCTCTTTAAATACGGAGGGAGTAACATTTACACTTTTCCACTTACTTTATTTAATTTTTGATAATTAAGCAGGTACACGTATGGTGTTGATGAAAATCCTGTGTATACGTTCGGCATTGATATATGGGTTATGAGAAAGTATGGTTGTTTTGATGATTCTTGTGTTCGATTGTTTAAGGTCCGAATCGACGATCTTAAAGATTTCGCAACACCGGTTTCTATCAGGGAAGGAGGTCGGAAAGTCTTGCTTCAGCTGGTGCACTTTCGGGAGTCGAAGAAGAAACATAGTTATGTTTGGTATGATTTAGTCACCAAGGAATGCGACTGTAAGGTTCATGAGGTTTCAGCCTATGGAGTAATGGAACCATGTTTGGAGACTTTAGTCGATCCACGATTCTACAGAAGCGAGTGAGCATAGAGTAGATAACCATCAATGCTCCCTCCATATTTAATTGAAAGATAATTTTAACTAACACATAGTTTTATGAGAGTGGATTGAATTTTTAAAAAACATTAACAACAACGTCAAATGGTAATGTTAGTCAAACTTCTGAACTTAAAGGTAGTGTTTCACCAAATTTTCTCATTAAACACATGTCTAATATAACTAAGGATATGTTCGGTATTGTTGTGAGTTTTCAGTTTTTAGTTTTCTCATAACTAGAAACAGTTTGTTGTTTACAATTTTAAATTTTTTAAAAACTGTTTTCATTTTCCTTATAAAAATATAATTGTGTACGAAATACGTATTAAACGACATTCGAAGTACTAGAATAATTAAGATGCGTATATACAACAACTCATCGTAGAGAAGAATATTTGAACTATTCTACTCTTATCTATGAAGTACATGCATGATGGACATCTGGCTATCCATCACCTCTTTAATTGTTGAAGTAAATACTGTAAGCATCATATGGTTTTGGATCCTCTAGAGTTCTAAAATAAATCTAAATGTAGAGTTTGAATATCTCAACCATTGAATGAAAAATCAATGGTTTATATATTATCTTTCCAAAATTTCCCCTATTTTTTCTCATCAATATGAGACATTGGTTTTAAAATGTACGGTTTAGATACAACTCTACCTTGTAGAGTTTTATTAAAACTCTAGAGGATCCGGACTCGCATCATATATATAAGCTTCCCCTCTTTTAATTGTTTCTCTCTCATCCGTATATGATAAATAAAAACTTCCCTCTTTTACTCCAAAATTGTTTCTCTCTCCTCATTTGCATGTCAAGCTAAAGCGTCTATTACAAAATCGATTGTGAATAAGAGAATTTTCTTGATTAATTCAATTGGAATTGGGTAATATTAATTTTTGGATAGAGTGGATTTAGGGATTCTTAAGATCGATCAAAATGATTACGGATTTTTCATGAAATGCCCCTGAGGTTTATCTTAATGCACCAAATACCCCTAAACTTTCCAGAATGCACCAAATACCCCTGAGGTTTAGTATAAATACACAAAATGCCCACAAGGCTAACGGACGTTAAGTACCCGTTAGCGTATGTTTACCTTTATGCCCTTAATAAACCGTTTTCTCTACTTATCCTAACATTAACCCCTTAATTATATTAATCAACTCTTAATTACATTAATTAATCCTTAATTAAATTAATTAACCCTTAATTACATTAACTAATCCTTAATTAAATTAATTAACCCTTAATTAAATTAATTAATTATTATATAAAAAAACCAATTACCCCCAAATTTTTTGGGATTCTCCATTGCCACCCTGTTGTTTCCTTTGGTCTGTCTCCTCAATTCCCACCACCACCATGTCAACCCTCTCTCCATTATCAATACCAACCATAACTCCTGCTTCCAAGTTCCACCTCCATGCCTAATCTCTCTCCTTCCCTCACCCTCCACACTGATCTAATTTGAGGAGTTAAGCAACCACATGACCTTCATCCTCGCAGCACCAACGAATTAGAGGAGAGAGAACGCCACCACCACCAAACCCCACCGCCGCCATGCCGCCACCACCAAACCCCACTCCCCCTTCCTCACCGATGACGTTTCCCTCCCCCGCACTTCCCCCATCTTCCTCATTGCTCCCCACTGCCGCCGTCACCACCAAACCCGTGTTTCCCTTCCCTGCACTTCCCCCACCTTCCTCATTGCTCCCCACTACCGCCGCCACCAAACCCCACTCCCCCTTCCTCACCGGCGTCGTTGCCCACCCCCCACTTCCCCCTCCGTTACGATAATTGCGACTAGATTGCTGATTTGGGGATCAATTTTTTTGGGATCTGGATTTTGAGGAGAGAGGAAAATCGATGTGCTTATCTGCCGTGGAACAGGCTGGTGTCGGTGGCGGTGTGGGGTGGTGGTGAGGAAGAGAAGGGGTTAGCAGGGTGGTGTGTGTGGTGGTGGTGATGAAGAGAAGGGCTGCCATGGAAGACAGGGAAGAAGGAAGGGGAGAGAGAAAAAAACAAAAAATAAAAAATAAGAAATTAAAAGGGAAAGAGAAAAAATAAAAATTAAATTAAATTAAAGTTAAAGTTAACGGATAAGTTAACGGAGTTAACGGAAAATAGTCATTTTGGGTATTTTGTGTATTTATACTAAACCTCGGGGGTATTTGGTGCATTCTGGAAAGTTTAAGGGTATTTGGTGCATTAAGATAAACCTCAGGGGCATTTCATGAAAAATCCGAAATGATTATGGAGATGGTAACATCGGCCAACAATGATTCAATTAGTGACGGAGATGAGGACAATAACCGGCGATAAAAGATATACACGCGGACATTAGTGCCGATTAAACGAAGGCGGTGATGGGGTAGAGTTTGACATCAGCATTTTTGGAAACTACTCCGTGTGAAGAGGAGAGGGATATGCAAGACATCTGATTTTTAAAACGAAAAACAATAAACCACTTTTAGTGGTTTGAACATTTCCGCTTCCGTTTCCTTAAAAATGCAAGGAAATATTTTTTTTTCAACACTTTTACCAAACGCGTTTTGTTTTCATTTTCAAAAAAACAAAACGGAAAACAAGAAACAAAAGCTATCCCGAACACACCCCAAGTTTTGCCGATTTGTTTGTAAAATCTCCGCTTAAATGGTTGTGCGCTCGAGTCGTAAAGGCGTGCTAGGGCCAATGAATCATTCTCAATTTGATAAAGCTACCCACTTTTGTGAACATTTGATACAACGGTTGGGTGACTAGGTCATTAGGCAAAACAACACTTTCACATTTCCAATAAGTTGGGGGTGTTTTTGAGAATATTTTTTATAACAAATAAATTCATTCTTATAAAGTATTTTTATATGACATCTATAAAGAGCATTGAATCTTAAAAATTGAGAACGTCTACCTTTTTTATTACTCCCTCCGTCCCTTAATACTCGCATCGTTTTGACTGGACACGCTTGTCAATGCACAACTTTGACCACCAATATCTCTAACTTATTTTAAAGCTTATAAAAATATTAATATTTTGAAAATATATATTAAGATGAAGCCAACAATATATTATATACTAACATTTGTTTTCATATTATACAAATAAAATAGGGTCAAAGTGAATTATGTGAATAGTGCAAAAAGTCAAAACGGTGCGAGTATTAAAGGGAGAGAGGGACTACCAATTTTGTAAACAACTACTTTTATGTTAGTTTTACTGCATGACAAAAGCAGATTACGACGCTGTCATTTCTAGTTACCAAACAATGTGGATGCATATATTTTTCCATTTTAAGAAGGCATAGGAAGACATTGCAAGAGCCTATGCAGAGCTCTTTGTGGGAATTCATTTTCCATTGCTCTTATACGTCCTTAAAGCTACTTTGAAACATACACAACATGATGTAAAAATAAACATTAGTTTAGTGCTGCTTTATACTGCAGGACTAGCATTTGGAATGATCGATACATCTGCTAATCTGCTATGGTATGATTCCTTGCAAGTGAAGAAATGTTCTCACCACATCTTCCACATTGGAACCTCTCCTTACTCTTGATGTTACAACACGGGTAATTGTACCTCTTGACATGATCGATGAGATCTTATTAACACAATTTCTATGATACCAGAAGAAATATATTAAGTGATATATGAAAATTTTATTTATGAAAAACATTTTATTTTTAATAACCTTATAAATAATTGTATAATAATTCAAAGTATTATATAATATTTACGGATATTTCATGAAATGTCCCCGAGTTTTGCAATATTTCATCAAACGCCCATCAAGTTTCAATAATTCATAAAATACCCCTCACAAATGACTTAATAGTTAATGCCCAAGATACCTTTACTAATGACGGCGCCGTTAGTCCTCCGTTAGCCTAGTTTCATAATTCATCAAATACCCCTATTTTAATACTTATTTCACCAAATATCCCTATTCTGAAATATAACTCACCAAATACCCATAACTTAAAATTACCTTATTTTAATGCTCAACGACTAGTTTTTGTGTTTTAAAAATAGTCATTGCTTATTGTTTGCTTATAAGTACCCTTTTCTAAATGGTTAATGTAGTTTAGAAATTGTTTCCTTCATTTCATATCATTTTTGTCATGAGTTTTCTTCCCAAATCATCATCCACGTACACCCAATGAGTCCACGGACGTAAGAGTTTCAAACAAATTATGTTATTGTGGGAGGAAATTTGTCATCGATCAGAAGCTCCGACACAACACTCAATCCACAAAGGATCTACCACAAGTGTGATCCACGCAACAAGCTGAGATGGTGCAAATGAGTAGTTAAGAAAGAAATTTCATGACAACTTGTAGGCATTAGAACGCCTTGTGGAACAGTTCTCCACTCCAACCTCCATTCTTGAAATTCATGTATAGATGCTCAATGCAGACTCTTCTAGTGGCCCTTGGGAAGAAAACTCATGACAAAAATGATATAAAATTAACAAAACAATTTCTAAACTACAATAACCATTTAGAAAATGGGTATTTATAAGAAATCAATTAATAAGCAATTACTACTTTTCAAACACAAAAACTAGTCGTTGAGCATCAAAATGAGTAATTTTAAGTTATGGGTATTTGGTGAATTATGTATCAGAGTAGGGGTATTTGGTGAAATAAGTATTAAAATAGGGGTATTTGGTGAATTATGAAACTAGGCTAACGGAGGTCTAACGGCGCTGTCATTAGTAAGGGTATCTTGGGCATTAAGTCAATTGTGAGGGGTATTTTATGAATTATTGAAATTTGATGGGCATTTTGTAAAATATTGCAAAACTCGGGGGCATTTCATGAAATATCTGTAATATTTATGGAGTATTAATCATCGTGCGTTACACGTCTGTTAAACTTTATTATCAACCAAAACATTAATACTACTACCTCCGTTTTTAAATGTTCTTTACGCTTACTATTTGCACGGTAATTGAGGAATTGGTGAACATGTGATGGTAGGGTAACAAATGGGAAAATGAGTGGCTATAAATTGTCCAACAATGTGAGTGGATAAAAATTAATTACAAAGTATTGTAAGTTGTACTTTGTAGTGGGAAAAATGAGGTTATAAATGTAAATTTATATGCTAAAAAATGAAATAAAGTAGAGTGTAAAGAACTCTTAGGAACGGACAAAAACGGAAAGCGTAAAAAACTTTCAGGAACTGACATAGTATAATTTTTTTGACGAGATACTAATATAGATCGTTATTGTATGATACCGGTTGTAATTATTCAAATAAAATTTTCTTATTAAATTCTAGCTAGGTTAGGTCTTCATTATTTTTGTGGTTTAATTAAAAAATTATAATAACATTTCTGGAAATTTTTGATACATTTAAATTTTCATTGGAAATTAAAATAATGACACATATATATATATACATATATCTCTATTATATATATCTCTATTATATAAGCCAGCTCCTGAGGTTATTTTCGTAAAATAACTTTTCGTGTCCACCATGAAATTTACAAAAATACCCTTTCCGGTTTTACTTTTTGATCTACCTTACCTACCTAATTTGTCTGGCTTAATAAAACGCCCAAAATCGTGAATCAGGGACCAAAGGTTGAACAATTGAATGCAGTACTTAAATTAGGGTTGATTGATCACTTGAATCAGGAAATGAAATAAACATTAGGAAAGAAATTATTACAAATTATTACAGCTTATTCTAATTGCCAAATTAAAACAAATTTATATGGAAAACGAAAAAACAGTCTAAAGAACCTCCAAAATCTGCAAAGAAAAAAAAAAACTCCAAAAACAAGAACCGAAAAACAACTTTCTACAGCACTGATTCTCAGAATTTTGATTATCAGAAGAACCATATCATCGTTCTTGAAGTCTCTCCCATACAAGTAAGTACACTTTTGCCACGAATCCTGCAAGAAAAAATAAAAAAATTAACACTTTTAATATAGATTCGTGAATATTAATGCATAACCAACAAGGATACGGCCATTCAAATTGTAATATGCATAAAATACATGGAATTATAGTATGCATAACATAAATTAAACAATTTTTATTTAATAATGATTCGTGAATTTTTATGCATAAACAAATTTTCTTTTTAAAGATTGTTGCTATGTAAAATAAATCGGTCTAACTTATATAATTTCGTTAATTTATTTTGCAGATTTTAAAATACAAGGTATGTAATTTTCATGCTTTTATGAATTTCAATTAATTATTTCACATTTTAATTCATGCTTTGAATTAAACAATCTCTTTTTTTTCATGTTAAAATCATGTTTTTAGAAAATAATACACATTTTAATTCATGTTTGTTTAATCTCTTATTGCAGATTTGAAAATACAAGGTACGTAAGTTTCATGCTTTTATGAATTTCAATTAACTATTTCACATTTTAATTAGTTCTTTTAATTAAACAATCTCTTATATTTTTTTAATCTTCCAGATTTCAAAATACAAGGTATGTAACTTTCATGCTTCTATAAATTGTAATTATAAATTATTTCAAATTTTAATTCATGCTTTTAATTAAATAATGTCTTATATTGTTTTATGTTAAAATCATGTTTGGGAGAATGACGAATTTCTGTTTACATTTGTGTTATATGTGTCATTACAATATGAATCAGAAAATACTTGACTTGAATAGGTTTTTTGCAGAGTTTAAGTTGAGTTAAAAGTTCATAACGAGATCAAATAACGAACTACATACGGTATGTGCGAATCAAACAAAAATAATAGTAATGAGCCATGCTTTTAACCTAATTTAATTCATTATTTCAGATTTGAATTCATGCTCATAAATCGACTCCTGTTAGGTTTTAAACGAAATGAAACAAAATGAATAATGTAATTTATTGGAAAAAATGGGCCGGATTATATATTTGGGCTGTGTGTCGTTGGCTGATTCATATGTTTTAATCTAATAAAAACTTAAAAATAGAATTTTTAAAAGAAAAAAAAATTAATTAGTGAATAAATTACATTATTCACTCTTCAATATACTTCGTACATCACGTGGTTTTTAATTTTCGAGTTTGTTATTGATTTTTAAAAAAGAATATTGAATATTGGAAAAATTGGAACAAATGATTGGAAATATTATTGGAAATATTGAATATTGGAAAAATTGGAACTAATGTGTTACGTTCATCAAAACTCGAATCAGTAAACCATAATTCAATTGAGCAGAAGCATAAGAAGACGGATGGTTTTGCTCAAAACATAAGAGCAGGAGATTGTACGCGATGCATTATCTGTTCTCCCAAAAGTTCAAATAATCGATTACTATACATCTATCAAACACAAAGTATGTATAGCACCCGTTTTAATAATGTAAAAAAAAAAAATCAATAGAAGCATCAAACAGATAATTCCAACAGATAATTCCAGAGATACTAACAATTTCAAAAGTTAACAAAGTTACTTAATGTTAAATTGCCTAAATATCTGTATCATTGGAAATATATACTTTTCAGTCACATTATCCCAATTGTACTTAATAAACTATACTTCCTCCGTTCCTGAAATATCGCACCATGGTTTACTTTTTACTCCTTTAACCATTACTTTGACTCTTAATATCTCAAATCGTGTGCAAGTAAAAACTATAAAAAAATTAATATTTAGAAAATATATATCGATGCTAATCTAACATTAACCCATATGACTAAAATTTCCTTACGTACGAATTACAAAAATTGGGCAAAGTCGTAGTGTGAATAGTGTAATAAGCAAATGGTGCGATATTTCCGGAATGGAGGAAGTATTAAAGATTTCAACAACTAACACCAACAGTTTCATCCATTTTAAAATTAATCTGAACTTACAACACGCACCATAACCATGAAATCTTTAATTTTAAAATGGAATCGCGTGCATATTGTTTGTTCAGATTTCAACAACTAACAACTAACACCAACAGTTTCATCCAATTTCATTATAGTAATTAACTGAGATAACTACAAAATTTGGCCAATCGTACTCTGACACAACATCTCAAAAGAGAGCAAACATACCTACAATTATATATAAAAAAATCACCTTTAACATGAGAAATCAAACCAATTAATCAAATTCAATGGTATAACTTTATGACCAAGATCATTTTATCCAATAAAAGTAATCAATAATTAGATTAGATTAGATTCCAATTTTGTCCAATTTACCTCAGGATGATCAGATTCTCAATAGCAGAAACAATTAACCACGACCAACGCCTCCACCCGCGCCTCCATCAGCGCCTCCATGAGCGCTCTCTCCCACCATGGAGGGACAACACATGCAAATCAAAAGTGCAAACAAGTGAGTTAAGCAATAATTAATACAACGAAATACAACTAAAATCAAGCAGAAACATGAATTTAAAAAACCCTAAAATTCTAAATTCAGAAACATGAATTTAGAAAACCCTAAGATTCCAATTCTGCATGAAGTAAATTCAGATTATAAACCCAGATACATGAATTTAAAAAACCCTAAAATTCTAAATCAAGTCAAAATTGACTAATAATTTCACACGAAGAGAAGAGGAATATAACTGTGTAATCTACGGCGCTCGCGATTTCTGAAGGTTTTCGCCATTTTTAATTTCTAAGATGTTAAAATAGTTGGAAAGAGGAGAGAGAAAAGGAGGGATAATATGAGAAACCATTTTCTGAGGAGAGAAATGAAGGAAAGTAGCAATGAGGAGAGAGAACGGAGTGATAGCAAGCAAGAGAAACAAAAATCTAATATGTTCACGAGAGAGAGGAGAGCGGCGGATAAGAATGAGAGAGAAAGGAGCAACAAAAATAAATTAGGGTTAGAATTTGGAAAGAAAAGACCCTATTGTCAACATATCCGAATGAAATGGGCCGGCCCATTCTCCGAAAAGACCCTATCTCTTATTAACTAGAAAAGTTATGTTTGATTACAGGTCCGTTCTTCGAACTTTATTAAAACGAAAATGAATAGACTTTTATTTTAGCGGAAAATAAAAATAAAAAGCATCAAAATAAAATATTTACTTTAATTTACTAATTCATTTGCTTTTTTATTTTATTTTAAATTGAAATTTTTGTTTTAGCAGAAAAGAAAAAGGAAACAAAATAAAATATTTAAATTAGGTTGTTTAGCTACTGAAATAAAATCAGTTTTCAACAGGTTTCAATCTAATACTCTAACAAGATAATTTTTTTTATAATTAACTCGATCATGTTGTTTTTACATCTTAATATATCTTTTAACATTCATGCACCCTAATGGACGTAATCGAGTGATGGAAAAAGTATTTGCATGTTTCGGAAACAGAGCTTTTAATCCTGAACATTCGTATACGGTTGGTTATGTGTTGCATCTCGATTGGGCGGAGGAGTGCATGTGGTTAAACAAATATATTGCAATCAAAAGAAGAAAGTGATACTTACTATTTTGTATGTTTAATAACTTTACTTTCAGTACTTCATTTTTGGTTTTTCGATGGGATATGTTAGTTGTATAAAAATAACGTTAAGTTTTTTAATAGCTTTAATTGGTCATACGATTCGATCATTCGTCATGTAAGGCTATGAGTATTGTATGACTTCAATATCGCAAAATATGGACTTTGCCAATGATTTTGTAAAATTCTGCACACATTTCCTGCATGAAATACTAGGCACAATAAAATTAAAATTCCGCACGCATCGCATGCATGAAATACTAGGCACAATAAAATTTCTAAAATCCACGCACGCATCGCGTGCATAAAATACTAGTATATATATAGTTCAAGTGATTATCCATTTGAATCATGGCTTGGTCTCAGAGATCCTAGGAGAAGTTTTCTTCAAAGGATTTCTCATTCTTTTCTTTCTTTTGTTTTCATTCAGCTATGACTGGGCTTTGACCCGATACGGTATCAAAATCTGTAGGGGTGCCTCTACCCAGGGAAAACCCCCCCAACCCCGCCAGGCTTGGGCAAAATAGCAGAGCATGATTCCAGATATTGAGTTCGGAATGGATCTTAGGTCATGACTGGTTTTTTTATGATGCTTGGCAACTCTCCAGTTTTTCGGTCATCCAATATATATATTAAAGTCAAACATTGCAACGATCCATATCAAGTGACATATGACGAATTTATAGACGAAGTAAATTTTATTTTCTTAAATTTTTCTATAAATAATTGTCAAATATTAAAATTATTAAATAAATATTATGGAGTAGTAACCATCATGTGTTGTACGGGTGATAAACTATTATAGTACATAGAGTAATGAAAAGTAGGATATATGTATCATCTTTCCTACAAAGCCCAAGCACAATGGAGTTAAAAACTACTGTGTATATCAATTATTGCAATTCTTCATGTCACATCAAATACCCGTCTCAGATTTAAGTTCGAACACGAAATGCACTTAAGCATTATATTTTGGACCAAATTTAGCAAAAATTTCAAAAAATCTATTGTTTTTGGTACTTATATCTAGGTTGTGAACATCCATCTGATGGAGATGCTAATATTTGGAAGCGGCGATAGCTAGAAAAGCACGAACTGCCATTTTGGCAATTGGAGCAAATATTTCATTATAATCAATACCTTCTTTTTGATGATTTTCCAGAACAACCAATCTAGATTTCAGACGTTCAATATCACCACTGGAGAAAAATTTGGTCCTGTAGACCCATTAACTTCCCAATGCACGTTTCTCGGGAGGAAGTTCCTCCAAAATCCATGTCCCATTATCTTCTAAGGCTCGAATTTCTTCCTACATAGATTTCTCCCATCCCTCATCCTTCATTGCCTCCCGGAAAGATTGTGGTTCTTTTCTAGAATAATAGCTGTTAGAAATTTACGATAATTTACAGAAAAATTGTCACAATTAATATAATTTGCTATAGGATACGGAGTACCTAAGGGGTGATGTGGAGATGGAGAGGAAGAAGATGGACTTTTAGCAAATATTATGTGAGTAACATAATCACGTAACCAAAAAGGTGGAGCCTTATCTCTTAAGCCGCGGCCCAAGTCATGAGAAGCAACCTCATCCGTAGCAGTGGACTTGTGGATTGCTGGAGGGATATTGCGTGGCAGGGGTTGATTGGATGGAAGTGGGCTGATTTATGTTGGGCTCACTTTGATCAGCATGCTCATGACAACTTAAGAAATCATTATCAACCTCATCTTCACAAACAAAAGGTACGACTATGTTTGGTTCTATATTGACATATTCCGGGTCAACGAACGGAAATATTTCCTCAAAGAATTTCATATCTCGAGAAACAAAAAATTTGTTTTTATTAACATCGTAAATCAACCAACCCTTTTTGTCAAATGGATACCCCACAAAAATTCATTTTCTACTCCTACTTTCAAATCTATCTCCTTTGATTTTTTGATTGTGAGCAAACCATAGCCACCCAAAAGTATGGATAGTATGGGACACCAAATAAGATTTCATATGTTGTTTATTATTTAATAAAGGTGAGGGAGTTCTATTAATTAAATGTGCGGAAGCGAGAACAAAATTCCCCCAAAAATAAATAGGTAATTTTGCCTTAAATCTCAATGCTCGGGCACATTGAGGATGTGTTTATGCTTTCTCTCAACCCGCCTATTTTATTGTGGAGTGCCGACACATGAGGTAAAAAAAAGAATCAACTTTACTACTGTTTCTGAAGGGCGCCCCATCCTTTTATGCCACAACTCCAATGTTGATGTTGTTAGGTTAAGATACATATGAATAAACATAAATCATGCGGAAAAACCATAAAGCCAGGAAACATATTATTCACACATAATCATTTAGCATAATTCAGATGCATACACTTTGTTGCGTGCCCTCCCTAGCTGCGCCCGAACCGAACAAGAACAAGTCTTTAGGACTCCAAGTGTCGTCCCTCCGTAGATAGTCCACAGCACATCCGGATCCGCCTTAAGCTTGACCAACTAGAATCGCCCTTAAGGTTACTAGGATTTTCGGCTAATAGGTTGCAAGTGTTTGGCTGATTTTTGCTTCAAAATCTTACCTTTTGAATACTTCAATTGTCTGTTAAATATGTGACCCTAGGCCCTTATTTATAGAGTTTATGGAAAGGAATTATAATCCTACTAGGATATGGATTTATTAATTAGAATCCTAATAGAACTCTAAATAATAAATTTAATCTTTTAGGATTAGTATTTAATCAATGCACGAATTCCGATAGGATTAGGATTCGTTACGAACACGAGTGTTGCACGACTACAAGCATCGCACCACCCGCGCAGGCCTTGCGGCCCACACGAGCAGTCGCTGCTCGCAGCCCACGAGCACCTGCTCCGCGCGCGCCTACGGCCTTGCCGGGCCTGGCCTTGCGCTGGGCCTGGCGAGGCTGTGGCCTTCGTGTTGGGCGCTTGGCTTCCTGGGCGCGGGCCTGGCTTCGTGTTGGGCCTTTGTCTATCAAGCCTCGTCCGATGCTAATTCGTACGATGCGCTTCCGATTAAATTCCCGGTTCCGGAATTCATTTCCGATACGAACAATATTTAATATTTCCGATTCCGGAATTAATTTTCGTTTCGAACAAATATTTAATATTTCCGTTTCCGGAATTATTTTCCGATCCCGATAATATTTCCGATTCTGACAATATTTCCGTTTCCGGCAATATTTCCGATTCCGGTAATATTTCCATTTCCAATAATATTTTCCGATACGTACCATGTTTCCGTTTCCGGCAACATCTACGACTTGGATAATATTTATATTTCCGATACGATCCATATTTCCGTTTCCGGCAATATCATCGTTTCCGGAGTATTCATTTCTTTCTTGTGACGATCTCAGCTCCCACTGAAACCAAGATCCGTCGATTCCGAATATCCATAGATGGAGTATTTAATGCCATTAAATACTTGATCCGTTTACGTACTATTTGTGTGACCCTACGGGTTCAGCCAAGAGTAAGTTGTGGATTAATATCATTAATTCCACTTGAACTGAAGCGGCCTCTAGCTAGGCATTCAGCTCACTTGATCTCACTGAATTATTAACTTGTCAATTAATACTGAACCGCATTTATTAGACTTATCATTTAATGCATACTTGGACCAAGGGCATTATTTCCTTCAGTCTCCCACTTGTCCTTAGGGACAAGTGTGCATTTCCTAATTCCTTCGTCGCTCGATGCTTGCTCTTGAACATAAGGTAAGAGTTGTCATCCTTATTATGTCCAGAGGTGTTTCTCGGTTTCAGAGTTCAACTGATCAAATAAAACAGATAATCATAGCCTATGATTCATCTGAGCACGGCCATGCATTTTACAGTTTCTAGCTCTCCGAGTGGCCTTGTACAACTTTCAGCATCTCATCCCGATTTATGGGAGGACAATCCCAATCTTGCGATCTTGAGATTAGACTTCGTTTGATAGGTGATTGCATGAGCGTTGCCTTTATAGCCTCCTTTTACGGTGCGACGGTTGGTCAACGTCAAAGCAACCAGTTCTCAAACAAGTAATCTCAAATCACTCAGGTATTGAGGATTTAGTGTCTAATAATTTTAATGAAATTTACTTATGACAGATTTTCATCTCTTACATTAAAGTTTCATAGGTCTGTCCGATACTAGTCTTCCCAAAGTAAGTATCTATGCAAATGATTACGACATTGCCATGTCCACATAGTTCAAGAAACAGAACTACTAGTCATCTTGCATTCCAGTCGTCTAACGTTTTCTATGCGTCCAATTTTATAGAAAACTCCGACTAATAAAGGTAAAAACTAGGTCGTTACTAGTCTCTCCTAATCAAACAAATTACCTAAACTAACCACTAAACACAAGTAAAGCGGTAAGCAAGGGTCGGAATCCACAAGGACTATGGTGCGCTAATTTATGCTAATCGAACAACAAGCTAGGTCGGAAAGGGGTTTTGAAAAATCACTAATCGAATAAAACAAATTAAACTAAACTAAGAAATCAAAGCTTAACGAGATTAGGGAATGGGTCAAACAACAACAAATCATGGAATGGACATAAAAGAGCTAAAAACGGGGAAGATTCACGAGCACTACATGAATAGGCGTTGAATTCACAAATAGCTCCAACTATCTCCCGACATGCGAGCAATTTCCCTAAGCATCAAGGACGAAGTCCCGTTCTACCCTATCATACCCGGGGTAAATCAAAATCCAATTCAACCAAATAGTCAAGTTTAGGTCTTTAATCCCTTTCCAACCCAACTAGACTACTCCAATCAATCATGGAACACTTAATTGATCAAGTTAAATGCAACATGTATCGGAAATGCTTAAACATGTAATAATTTAATCATGAAAATCCCTAATTTCTAATCACAAACACCCAAACCAATCAATGTTGAGTTTTCACCAAACCTTAATCAATAAACTACTCCATAATCATAAAAACACAAAATTTATGGAAATTAACAACTAAAAACATGATTCTAAACAATAACAATAACTAATCTAAACATGGATAATTAAACTAAACATGAACAATTAAACTAAATAAAACAAAATAAATCAAGCAATAAATGAAAACAATAAATAAGGAGAGAGAGTAAGAAATTGCTCATTGATTAATTGGTTGATCCTTCAATACAAGTTGTCACCCTTGAATTTCAAAAGCCCCAATTTTTCATTAATTTTCCTCACTTTATCTCTCTAAAAGCTAAACCCTAAACCCTAAGAAAAAGAAGAACTAAGACTAATTATGTACATTATGGTTATCAAGTTATGACCTCCAAATTGGGTATTTATACTCAAGGCCTAAAAAGAAAATAAAGGAGGAAAATAATATTGGAAAAATAAAATCAGAAATTAATTAAAAGAAATAAGAAAAAAAAATGAAGAAAAAAAAAATAAGATAAGAAAAGAAAATGAAGAAAAGAAAACAAGAAAAGAAAATGAGTTAGAAAAAAAAGAAAAGAGAAAAAGGAAAAAAAACAAAAATCAAAATAGAAATAGAAATTAAAAGAACTCCTCCCACCAACTTATCAGAACCCCCTTTTCAAAACCAATCTGACGCCCCTCCTCCTTTCATCTTTGTGCTCCTCGTTTCCTTTTTTTTTTTCGCTGCGGCAAATTAAGGAGATGCGATCTCCTGCTTCGCAGCTCTCTCTCCTCTCATCAGCCGCTCACAATCATCGCCCATCTTCATCAGCAATCAACCATCATCCATCGATCATAACCGTTCACCATCAATTAAAAGCCGATCATTATCATCACCGTCCATCATCATATAATCCCAGCCCAATTCGTGCTCAACATCAGTCCAATCGCAACTCTCAAATTCGAACAGTACGGCGGTAAATCAAGGCCACCAACAAACACCAAGGCAAGCCGGCACGTGACCTTCATTAATTGCATACAAAAATCGAGCGCCCAAAAGTTCGGTCGAACGTTAATGGAGGTTCGAACGAACCCGTTTCTAGTTCGGGCAAACTCCGTAGTGGTTTGGGCGAACTTCAAATTTAGTAGCTTCTGTAAATTCCGAGTTCGGTCGAACTCAATTCGTGTTCGACCAAACATATTTGCTCTGTTTTTGTGGGTTCGGTTTTGATTGTATTTTGGGTTGTTGCGTAATTGACGTTGTTGTGTTGTTTTGGTGTTGTGGGTGGTGTCGCGTGTCTGCAGGTGTGGGGGATGGTTATGCTTGGTGTTACTGGTTTTGAGTAGGCTGGCAGGGGATGTGAGCTGAGGTGGTGTAGGATAAAGTGGGAAGGTGGTGTAGGCTAAGTTACTTGGTAAGGGAACTTTAAAAAGTTGATAATCAATGATATATGAAGTACTCCAGAATATAGGATAGATTTGAAGTTGTTACATCTTAGACATCAAAGCATCACCTTTCCAAACTCCAGTAAAGATACTTGTAAACTATGCCATCCCGATCACCTACACACAAAGAGACAAAGACAAGGGGAGAAACACGGAATAAAACTAAAATAAAACGAAAAATAAATAAATCAAATAATAAAAATAAAAATAAAAGTGATTAAAATGAAAATAAAATAGAAATTTAATTACAAACACCAAGTTAAATTAACTATAAAATTATTAAACAAAATAAAATAAATAAATTACAAAAATAAGACTTAAAATGCTAATAAAAATCGCTAAAATACTTAATTAATCTATAAAATATAAAAATACAAATAAAGAGAAAAAATGATAAAATTAGTTAAAATTATGAAAAATAAAGTCAAGAATAAGTTAAAAAACTACCCCTAGGAGTGACATAAATGTCACTCATCAAACTCCCCCAAGCTAAGCTTTTGCTTGTCCTCAAGCAAAACCAGATGAAAAACGGGAAGAGAATGAGATTTATTCAAATAAAACGAAAATAAAGAAAATCAAGGATGGGAATATACACTAACTCACTGTCGTAGGAATCACGATTGCATTTAAGCACATGCAATAAGCTCTTTAAACCCCTAAGTTGCTCTAGAGGGCAAGTGAGATCTCGCAAGGGTTTCCCACAAGATTAACCCATAACTCTTATTTAGCACAATTAAGACATTTCGCCCAAAGTCATCTCATCAAGCATGGTTCACCAAACACGGTCGATTCAAACAAGCTTTCAATTCATAACCATCATCAAGATGCATCCACAAGTTAGGAATATAGGGGATAGACTAATCTAAGGTGCAAGAGAATCACAATCAAAGCATTGAATCATCAATTAGGTTCACTAAGGCATCGAAAAGTCAAAAATTATTCTCAAATGGATAAATACGATCACGACCACCTAAAATGCACATTGACTTCCCCAAACTTGACTTTTGGTAAGAGAATCTTGGATTGTAAGATTAAAGAATTTGAGTAGTGGGTCTAGAGTCTCGATTCTTGAGCCGCAATGACATTCATCATCACTAGGGAAAACTTTACTTAATAAATCTTCAAGCTCCCACTCAATCATCTAAACTAACCCACTTTCTCAAGGACTTGTGGTATTTACCACTTATTGACTCTTTTTTTTTTCTTTTTGAAAACTTTAATAGGCTTATTATGCCTTGTGGGCTCATTGGCTCACTTATTGGACTCGAAACATTAATCACAATCTTTTTTGTTTTACCATCCAATTAACTCTTAGCATTGGTCTTACCTAAGGGAATGAAGTGTGCATCAAAGGGAATTAAGGTAGCAAAGAACATCCAAAAGAGAACAAAATTAACTCTTTTCAAACCAAAGATCACCATTAGAATTATCGAAAACTTTTTCAAGTAGAGACTCAAGCAACAAACATTAAGCTATCCATAATCGCCCTAACTCACACATGCAAATATCCAACGGAAATACATCTAATTGATTATCCAAATGACAAGCAAGGGAATCCACATTAAAAATCATCGAGATTCTTTCTTTGGACGAACAAATCATTTTTAGTGCTTTTATTCAATAACTTGAGACTTTTTTTTGGATTTTTTTTGGATTTTTTTCAAAAGTTTGAAAGAAAAGATAAATAAAAATAAATAAATAATGAAAATATTTTTGGATTTTGAATTTTATTAAAGAAAAGAAAATAAAGAAACGAAAAGAATGAAGCCTCCCCCAAGCTAGCGAAAAGCTATCCCCCCAAGCTAGAACTAAGCATTGTCCTCAATGCTTGAAACAAAGACTCAAGGGAAGGGAGGGGGGGAAAAGAAAACACGCATTCAAACAATATACATAGTTCCGCAAATCACAACACATTAGAGAAAGAGAAATGGAGGCAACCGAATCAACATTTTCAACCATCCAACCTCATGCCTCATCAATTCATATGCCCAATCAATCCATGGAGTAATAAAAAGAGGGAGAGGAAGGACACTACCGGATAGTAGGTGGGTGTAAATACCCGCAAATGATCCAATTTCTCCATTTGTAGTCAACTTTCTACAAAATCGTGTTTTGCTTTCCATATCCTATCGAGAATGAACGTTTATTCCACTTAGGTACCTAAAACAAAAATTGAAAAGAAACATAAGTAAGAACAAAAATAAAGAAAATGAAAGCAATAAAGCACGGGTTACTTCCCGAGAAAGGCTTGTTTAAGGTCCCAAGCACGACCTTTCTAGTAAATAACCCGACAAAGAACGCAAGAGTTTGTCAAATGCATCGGCACACATTTCAAGAAATAAAACATATGCAATGCTCAAAAGAAAAGCATGCACAAAGATTAGTGCCATTCTATGCCAACAAGGAGAAGGATGCCGAAAAGAAGTAGGGTCGAAAGGGAAAACAAGAAAATAAGAAGAAGAAAAATCAAAAGAATTAGAAAAAGAAGAAATAACCGGCAAACTCTCCTCAACAAACTCTTTTTGGGGGGCAATCTCACTCTTTTCCTTAAACATGATCGAATTGGGAACTTTGAGGACCATGGAGGCAAGATTATCATCTAATGGAGATGGTTTGAGAAAAGAAAAAGGGATTGAGATGGGAAATGAAGGAACTAGGCCAAGCTTTCTTGAAAATGGGACATAAGGGGAAGGGGTAGAAACAAGAGTTTCACAAACAACTTCTCCCGCATCACAAGACTCCAAAACATAAGCTTTTTCGACCAAAGGGTCCTCAATCAAGGATCTTTCCTCCAAATCACCATCATTCGCCTCAAAAACATCCTCAACCATCAAATAAGATGTCTTACTTCCACATTGACCAAAGAAATCACTCAAGGAAGAGGGGATATGAGAGTATTGATGCTCTAAAGATAGCGGAAAGGGAGTGAAATTAAGGTCACTTGAGATAGGAGTAAGAGACTCAAGAATCGAATCATCAATCAATAAGGGCTCATGATTTTCTACACCCTCAACTAACCAATCTCCAAAAGAGGCTACCTCACTCTCCTCAACATCATGCTCCTCATCTTCATCATCCCAAAAACCACCATCAAGATTTAGACTACTCTTTCCCAATTTATTTTCATTCTCAACATTCATCAAATCATCGTCAATAATAGCAAAATGATCTATGGGTTTCCGAATAGCATTGATTTTAGCCTCAAGAAAGGTCGTGTGATCGGCTATTTGGTTGGCCCTAGAATTAAATTCTTTGATGCAATTCTCAAGAAGAAGCTCTAAGTTAGGTTCCGATGATTTTGAATGCATAGAATTTTGAAAATCAACAAGAGAAGAAGAGTCACAATCAAGCATATGAGGGAGATCATGCGAATTCTTGCAAATAATTGAAGGACTTTGATAAGAAGCATAAAAAACATTTACATTAGAATGCAACTCATCAACATGAGAATAAGGGGAAACGGGATTAGAATCATGCATATTTGGCTCACTATTGAAAGCATGGGACATTTCAAGGGAATTCATGCAAAAACTAGAATCAACATTAGAAACATGAAAATCCCTAACACATGTCCCATGATTGGTCATTTCCCAATCATAGGTATCTCTAGCTAACCAATTATAAAATTCCAAGCTTCATCCAATGATTTAGCCCGAAATTCACCATGAAACATATTATCAACCATTCCCCTAGTACGTTCATTAAGACCATCATAAATCATTTCACATAACTCCCACAAATCAAACCTATGATCACTTCCAAGAGATTACTCAAGTCTTTCAAAATGCCTCCAAAACGGTTCACGCTCAAATTGAGGAAACGAGAAACTTGCCATTTTTTTTGAATTTTTCAAAATAAAACAAATAAATAAGAAAAACAAAAATAACTATGCACAATGACCTAGACTCATCTAACTAACACAAACTAATGCAAACCGTAGTCCCCGGCAACGACACCATTTTGATAAAGGTAAAAACTAGGTCGTTACTAGTCTCTCCTAATCAAACAAATTACCTAAACTAAACACTAAACACAAGTAAAGCGGTAAGCAAGAGTCGGAATCCACAAGGACTAAGGTGCGCTAATTTATGCTAATCGAACAACAAGCTAGGTCGGAACGGGGTTTTGAAAAATCACTAATCGAATAAAACTAATTAAACTAAACTAAGAAATCAAAGCTTAACGAGATTAGGGAATGGTTCAAACAACAACAAATCATGGAATGGACATAAAAGAGCTAAAAACGGGGAAGATTCACAAGCACTACATGAATAGGCGTTGAATTCACAAATAGCTCCAACTATCTCCCGACGTGCGAGCAATTTCCCTAAGCATCAAGGACGAAGTCCCGTTCTACCCTATCATACCCGGGGTAAATCAAAATCCAATTCAACCAAATAGTCAAGTTTAGGTCTTTAATCCCTTTCCAACCCAACTAGACTACTCCAATCAATCATGGAACACTTAATTGATCAAGTTAAATGCAACATGTATCGGAAATCCCTAATTTCTAATCACAAACACCCAAACCAATCAATGTTGAGTTTTCACCAAACCCTAATCAATAAACTACTCCATAATCATAAAAACACAAAATTTATGGAAATTAACAACTAAAAACATGATTCTAAACAATAACAATAACTAATCTAAACATGGATAATTAAACTAAACATGAACAATTAAACTAAATAAAACAAAATAAATCAAGCAATAAATGAAAACAATAAATAAGGAGAGAGAGTAAGAAATTGCTCATTGATTAATTGGTTGATCCTTCAATACAAGTTGTCACCCTTGAATTTCAAAAGCCCCAATTTTTCATTAATTTTCCTCACTTTATCTCTCTAAAAGCTAAACCCTAAACCCTAAGAAAAAGAAGAACTAAGACTAATTATGTACATGGTTATCAAGTTATGACCTCCAAATTGGGTATTTATACTCAAGGCCTAAAAAGAAAATAAAGGAGGAAAATAATATTGGAATAATAAAATCAGAAATTAATTAAAAGAAATAAGAAAAAAAAATGAAGAAAAAAAATAAGATAAGAAAAGAAAATGAAGAAAAGAAAACAAGAAAATAAAATGAGTTAGAAAAAAAAGAAAAGAGAAAAAGGAAAAAAAACAAAAATCAAAATAGAAATTAAAAGAACTCCTCCCACCAACTTATCAGAACCCCCTTTTCAAAACCAATCTGACCCCCCTCCTCCTTTCATCTTTGTGCTCCTCGTTTCCTTTTTTTTTCGCTGCGGCAAATTAAGGAGATGCGATCTCCTGCTTCGCAGCTCTCTCTCCTCTCATCAGCCGCTCACAATCATCGCCCATCTTCATCAGCAATCAACCATCATCCATCGATCATAACCGTTCACCATCAATTAAAAGCCGATCATTCATCATCACCGTCCATCATCATATAATCCCAGCCCAATTCGTGCTCAACATCAGTCCAATCGCAACCCTCAAATTCGAACAGTACGGCGGTAAATCAAGGCCACCAACAAACACCAAGGCAAGCCGGCACGTGACCTTCATTAATTCCGTACAAAAATCGAGCGCCCAAAAGTTCGGTCGAACGTTAATGGAGGTTCGAACGAACCCTTTTCTAGTTCGGGCGAACTCCGTAGTGGTTTGGGCGAACTTCAAATTTAGTAGCTTCTGTAAATTCCGAGTTCGGTCGAACTCAATTCGTGTTCGACCAAACATATTTGCTCTGTTTTTGTGGGTTCGGTTTTGATTGTATTTTGGGTTGTTGCGTAATTGATGTTGTTGTGTTGTTTGGTGTTGTGGGTGGTGTCGCGTGTCTGCAGGTGTGGGGGATGGTTGTGCTTGGTGTTACTGGTTTTGAGTAGGCTGGCAGGGGATGTGAGCTGAGGTGGTGTAGGATAAAGTGGGAAGGTGGTGTAGGCTAAGTTACTTGGTAAGGGAACTTTAAAAAGTTGATAATCAATGATATATGAAGTACTCCAGAATATAGGATAGATTTGAAGTTGTTACATCTTAGGCCTTATTTGGTTGGGAGGAATTGGAAGGAAAAGAAAAGAAAGGAAAGGAAAAATAATGTTTTCTGTGTTTGCTTTTAAAAGTTATATGGGAAGTGGAAGGAAATGAAAGGAATTGGAAGGAAAGCCCACTTAATAAATCTGTCACTTTCCTTTCCTCCCAAAATTGAAGGAATTTGGAAGGAAAGAAAAACCTTAAAATCTATCAACCCACGTTTTTACCACAAAACCACCTTCCACTTATATATGCAAACCTCAACTTCTCCCTCCCTCACGTTCCTTCTTCAACCTCTGCTTCATCTCTGCTATATCACGTAGCTTTATCACGAGGCTGTTTCATTATGCTTTCATTTGTGTTATTGGAAACAAAGGCTATGGTTTTATACTTTTATGATACATGTATATCCATGCTCCAATAATTCGATTAAAATTTAAAAAGATTTTGTTCAGCTAGATTTACAGTATTTAGGTATAAATTATGCTGAGAATGCTTTGGTAATTGCATTTTGGGTTCATATGCCAACATCAAATGTCACCAACAGTTGCTTTTATAATGTAATAATGCGAAGTACCTTGCCATGTAGCCGAACATATCTGCATTGTGCTGTTAATGGTTTGAGATGGAGAGGATAGGCAGGGGTGGGGGATGAGAATTACTTTGCTCTAATATTTTGGGCAAATTTGAGTATAATGTAAATTATATCGGTTGTAAGTTATTTTTCTTTTTAATTTTAATTTTAATTTTCTTTTCTTTCCCTTCCCTTCCTTTACTAGTATTGTACCAAATAAGGGATTCCTATCACTTCCTTTCACCAAACCAAACATGGAAAATATAATTTATTTCATTTCCTTTCTTTTCTTTTCCCTTCCCTTCCTTTCCCTTCTCTTCCTTTCCTTTACTAACATTGAACCAAACAGGGCCTTAGACATCAAAGCATCACCTTTCCAAACTCCAGTAAAGATACTTGTAAACTATGCCATCCCGATCACCTACACACAAAGAGACAAAGACAAGGGGAGAAACACGGAATAAAACTAAAATAAAACGAAAAATAAATAAATCAAATAATAAAATAAAAATAAAAGTGATTAAAATGAAAATAAAATAGAAATTTAATTACAAACACCAAGTTAAATTAACTATAAAATTATTAAACAAAATAAAATAAATAAATTACAAAAATAAGACTTAAAATGCTAATAAAAATCGCTAAAATACTTAATTAATCTATAAAATATAAAAATACAAATAAAGAGAAAAAATGATAAAATTAGTTAAAATTATGAAAAATAAAGTCAAGAATAAGTTAAAAAAACTACCCCTAGGATTGACATAAATGTCACTCATCACCGACCAGGGACCATTTTCAACCTTTGACATTCAAGTTCACTTGATAGACATTTCTTAGTCACACGACTGGTCCTGACAGTCTATCTTGAATATATCGTCAAATTGAAGGGACTCATCATTTAATAAACCACAAATTAAATGGAAAAATGAATTCTATTCATTTATTGTGAATGATTAACCAATAATGTTTTGCAAAGAATTAAACTCTAAAACTTTAAAACATTAAATAAGGACATCAAAGCCATTCTCCAATATGCTTGATTCCCGTAGCTGCAGTGTGCGAGTTGTGCTTCGCCTGCGGCAGAGGTTTAGTCAATGGATCTGATATGTTGTCATCAGTTCCAATCTTTTTTATCTCGACTTCTTTTCTTTCAACGAACTCTCGTAGAAGGTGAAATCTACGAAGTACATGCTTGACTCTTTGGTGGTGTCTAGGCTCCTTTGCCTGTGCAATAGCTCTGTTATTATCACAATACAGGGCTATTGGTCCTTTAATGGAGGGGACTACACCAAGTTCACCTATGAACTTCCTTAGCCGTATAGCTTCCTTTGCTGCTTCATGTGCAGCAATGTACTCCGCTTCAGTTGTAGAATCTGCAATGGTGCTTTGCTTAGCACTTTTTCAGCTTACTGCACCTCCGCTGAGGCAGAAGACAAACCCAGACTGTGATCTGAAATCATCTTTGTCGGTTTGGAAACTTGCGTCCGTATAGCCTTTAACAATTAATTCATCATCTCCACCATAGACCAGGAAGTCATCTTTGTGCCTTTTCAGGTACTTCAGAATATTCTTGGCAGCCGTCCAATGTGCCTCTCCTGGGTCTGACTGGTATCTGCTCGTAGCACTGAGTGCGTACGCAACATCCGGGCGTGTACATATCATAGCATACATTATTGAACCAATCAATGATGCATACGGAATCCCATTCATTCGTCTACGCTCATCAAGTGTTTTTGGGCACTGAGTCTTGCTTAGAGTCATTCCATGAGACATGGGTAGGTAGCCTCGCTTGGAGTCTGCCATCTTGAACCTATCAAGTACTTTATTGATATAAGTGCTTTGACTAAGTCCAATCATCTTTTTAGATCTATCTCTGTAAATCTTGATGCCCAATATGTACTGTGCTTCTCATAGATCCTTCATCGAAAAACATTTCCCAAGCCAAATCTTGACAGAGTTCAACATACGAATGTCATTTCCGATAAGTAATATGTCGTCGACATATAATACTAGAAAAGCAATTTTGCTCCCACTGACCTTCTTGTATACACAAGATTCGTCTGCGTTCTTGATGAAACCAAAGTCACTGACTGCTTCATCAAAACGTATATTCCAGCTCCTGGATGCCTGCTTCAATCCGTAGATTGATTTCTTTAGCTTGCATACCTTTTTAGCATTCTTTGGATCCTCAAAACCTTCAGGTTGTGTCATAAACACAGTTTCTGTTAAAACGCCGTTTAAGAAAGAGGTTTTGACATCCATCTGCCATATTTCGCAATCGTAATATGCAGCGATTGCTAACATTATCCGAATAGACTTTAGCATTGCAACTGGTGAAAAGGTTTCATCGTAATCCACACCGTGGACTTGCCTGTAACCTTTTGCAACCAATCTAGCTTTGAAAACTTCAAGTTTCCCATCCTTGTCTTTTTTCAGTTTGAAAACCCATTTGCTTCCAATGGCTTGGTAGCCATCTGGCAAATCGACCAAATTCCATACTTGGTTTTCAGACATGGAGTCTAATTCAGATTGCATGGCTTCTTGCCATTGCTTGGAGCTAGGGCTCGTCATAGCTTGCTTGTAAGTCGCAGGTTCATCACTTTCAAGTAATAGAACATCATAGCTCTCGTTCGTCAAAATACCTAAGTACCTTTCCGGTTGAGATCTATATCTCTGCGATCTACGCGGGGTTACATCTCTAGATTGACCATGATTCTCACCAGATACTTCTAAAGATCTCTGAGTTTCATCTTAAATGTCATCTTGAGAATTCTCTAGAGTTTGTTGTTCGACTCGAATTTCTTCGAGGTCTACTTTTCTCCCACTTGTCATTTTGGAAATGTGATTCTTTTCCAAAAAGATACCATCTCGAGCAACAAACACCTTGTTCTCAGATGTATTGTAGAAGTAATACCCCTTTGTTTCCTTTGGATATCCCACAAGGATACATTTGTCAGATTTTGGATGAAGTTTGTCTGAAATTAATCGCTTGACGTATACTTCACATCCCCAAATCTTAAGAAAAGACACATTTGGAGGCTCTCCAAACCATAACTCATATGGAGTCTTTTCAACAGCTTTAGACGGAGCTCTATTTATAGTGAGTGCAGCTGTATTTAGTGCATGTCCCTAAAATTCTACTGGAAGTTTGGCCTGACCCATCATTGACCTAACCATGTCTAGCAAGGTTCTGTTCCTCCGTTCCGACACACCGTTCCATTGTGGTGTTCCAGGAGGAGTCAATTCTGATAGAATTCCACATTCTTTCAGATGGTCATCAAATTCATAGCTCAGATATTCACCGCCTCTATCAGACCGCAGTTCTTTAATCTTCTTGCCTAATTGATTCTCTACTTCACTCTGAAATTCCTTGAATTTGTCAAAGGATTCAGACTTATGCTTCATTAGGTAGACATAACCATATCTACTGAAGTCATCAGTGAAAGTGATAAAGTAGCTGAAACCACCTCTAGCATTTGTACTCATTGGTCCACATACATCTGTATGGATTAAACCCAATAGTTCAGTTGCTCTTTCTCCAACTTTAGAGAAAGGTTGCTTTGTCATTTTGCCAAGTAAACATGATTCGCACTTACCATAATCCTCTAAGTCAAATGGTTCTAGAATTCCTTCCTTTTGAAGTCTTTCCATGCGTTTCAAGTTAATATGGCCTAATCGACAATGCCACAGATAGGTGAGATCTGAATCATCCTTTTTGGCCTTCTTGGTATTTATGTTATAAACTTGTTTGTCGTGATCTAATAAATAAATTCCATTGACTAATCTAGCAGATCCATAAAACATCTCTTTAAAATAAAACGAACAACTATTGTCTTTTATTAAAAAGGAAAATCCCTTAGCATCTAAGCAAGAAACAGAAATGATGTTTTTAGTAAGACTTGGAACATGGAAACACTCTTCCAGTTCCAAAACTAGCCCAGAGGGCAACGACAAATAATAAGTTCCTACAGCTAATGCAGCAATCCGTGCTCCATTTTCCACTCGTAGGTCATTAACTTTCTACTTCTTCTTAGTCCCTGTGGATTGGA
Source organism: Spinacia oleracea (assembly GCF_020520425.1). NCBI lineage: Eukaryota > Viridiplantae > Streptophyta > Magnoliopsida > Caryophyllales > Amaranthaceae > Spinacia > Spinacia oleracea. Next base: position 66,640,480 of record NC_079492.1, read on the forward strand.
ACATAAGTGTGAGCCACAACCTGTATCTAATACCCAAGAAGTTGAATTAGCAAGTATACAGTCTATAACGAAAATACCTGAAGATGGAACGACTGTTCCGTACTTCTGATCTTCCTTTAGCTTCAAGCAATCTCTCTTCCAATGGCCCTTCTTCTTGCAGTAGAAGCATTCGGATTCAGAAGTGGGTTGACTGACCTTCCTCTTTTCAGACTTAGCGCCAGTTTGCTTAGTTGGGCTGGCTTTCTTGCTACCTTTCTTAGCATTCCTCTTCTTTCCAGATTTCTTGAATTTGCCCCCACGCACCATAAGCACATCTTGCTTATCACTTTTGAGCGTCTTTTCAGCGGTCTTCAGCATACCGTGAAGCTCAGTCAGCATTTTGTTAGGTTATGATACATATGACAATTCATAAATCATGCGGAAAAACCATAAAGCCAGGAAAACATATTATTTACACATAATCATTTAGCATAGTTTAGATGCGTACTCTTTGTTGCGTGCCTTCCCTAGCTGCGCCCGAACCGAATATGAACAAGTCTTTAGGACTCCAAGTGTCGTCCCTCCGTAGATAGTCCACAGCACGTCCGGATCCGCCTTAAGATTGACCAACTAGAATCGCCCTTAAGGTACTACTTATTTTCGGCTAAATGGGCAAGAGTTATGGCTGATTTTTCTGCTTAAAAATCCTAGTTTTGAATACTTGAAAACTTGTATATAAATAATGACCCTAGGCCCTTATTTATAGAGGTATGGAAAAGGAATTGGAATCCTATTAGGATACTAATTTATTTAATTAGAATCCTGCTAGGACTCTATTTAAATAAACTTTATCTAATAGGTTTAGGATTTAATCTTTTATCGAATCCCGATAGCTTTAGGATTCGCACACGAGCATCGCACGAGCACCGTATACCCGCGCAGGCCTTGCGGCCCACGCTGAGCGCACAGCGCTCGGCCCATGCTACTGTCCGCGCGCGCCCATGGCTTCGGCTGGGCCTGGCTTGCGCTGGGCCTGGTCGAGGCTTTGGCGTGTGTTGGTGATGCGTGTGGCTTGCTGAGCGATGGCCTGGCTTCGTGCTGGGCCTTCGTCTAGCGAGCCTCGTCCGATGCTAATTCGTACGATACGCTTTCGATTAAATTCCCGATTCCGGAATTTATTTCTGATACGAACAATATTTAATATTTCCGATTCCGGAATTAATTTCCGTTTCGAACAAATATTTAATATTTCCGTTTCCGGAATTATTTTCCGATTCCGATAATATTTCCGTTTCTGACAATATTTCCGTTTCCGGCAATATTTCCGATTCCGGCAATATTTCCATTTCCGATAATATTTTCCGATACGTACCATGTTTCCGTTTCCGGCAACATCTACGACTTGGATAATATTTATATTTCCGATACGATCCATATTTCCGTTTCCGGCAATATCATCGTTTCCGGAGTATTCATTTCTTGCCAGTGACGATCTCAGCTCCCACTGAAACCAAGATCCGTCGATTCCGAATATCCATAGATGGAGTATTTAATGCCATTAAATACTTGATCCGTTTACGTACTATTTGTGTGACCCTACGGGTTCAGTCAAGAGTAAGCTGTGGATTAATATCATTAATTCCACTTGAACTGAAGCGGCCTCTAGCTAGGCATTCAGCTCACTTGATCTCACTTAATTATTAACTTGTTAATTAATACTGAACCGCATTTATTAGACTTAACATAGAATGCATACTTGGACCAAGGGCATTATTTCCTTCAGTCTCCCACTTGTCCTTAGGGACAAGTGTGCATTTCCTAATTCCTTTGTCGCTCGATGCTTGCTCTTGAACATAAGGTAAGAGTTGTCATCCTTATTATGTCCAGAGGTGTTCCTCGGTTTCAGAGTTCAACTGATCAAATAAACAGATAATCATAGCCTATGATTCATCCGAGCACGGCCATGCATTTCATAGTTTCTAGCTCTCCGAGTGGCCTTGTACAACTTTTAAGCATCTCATCCCGATTTATGGGAGGACAATCCCAATCTTGCAATCTTGAGATTAGACTTCGTTTGATAGGTGATTACCTGAGCGTTGCCTTTATAGCCTCCTTTTACGGTGCGACGGTTGGTCAACGTCAAAGCAACCAGTTCTCAAACAAGTAATCTCAAATCACTCAGGTATTGAGGATTTAGTGTCTAATAATTTTAATGAAATTTACTTATGACAGATTTTCATCTCTTACAGTAAAGTTTCATAGGTCTTGTCCGATACTAGTCTTCCCAAAGTAAGTATCTATGCAAATGATTATGACATTGCCATGTCCACATAGTTCAAGAAACAGAACTACTAGTCATATTGCCTTCTAATCGTCTAACGTTTTCTATGCGTCCAATTTTATAGAAAACTCCGACTAGGGACCATTTTCAACCTTTGACATTCAAGTTCACTTGATAGACATTTCTTAGTCACAGGACTGGTCCTGACAGTCTATCTTGAATATATTGTCAAATTGAAGGGACTCATCATTTAATAAACCACAAATTAAATGGAAAAATGAATTCTTTTCATTTATTGTGAATGATTAACCAATAATGTTTTACAAAGATTTAAACTCTAAAACTTTAAACATTAAACAGGGATATCAAAGCCATTCTCCAATATGCTTGATTCCCATAGCTGCAGTGTGCGAGTTGTGCTTCGCCTGCGGCAGAGGTTTAGTCAATGGATCTGAAATGTTGTCATCAGTTCCAATCTTGTTTATCTCGACTTCTTTTCTTTCAACGAACTCTCGTAGAAGGTGAAATCTACGAAGTACATGCTTGACTCTCTGGTGGTGTCTAGGCTCCTTTGCCTGTGCAATAGCTCCGTTATTATCACAATACAGGGCTATTGGTCCTTTAATGGAGGGGACTACACCAAGTTCACCTATGAACTTCCTTAGCCATATAGCTTCCTTTGCTGCTTCATGTGCAGCAATGTACTCCGCTTCAGTTGTAGAATCCGCAATGGTGCTTTGCTTAGCACTTTTCCAGCTTACTGCACCCCCGTTGAGGCAGAAGACAAACCCAGACCTTGATCTGAAATCATCTTTATCGGTTTGGAAACTTGCGTCCGTATAGCCTTTAACAATTAATTCATCATCTCCACCATAGACCAGGAAGTCATCTTTGTGCCTTTTCAGGTACTTCAGAATATTCTTGGCAGCAGTCCAATGTGCCTCTCCTGGGTCTGACTGGTATCTGCTCGTAGCACTGAGTGCGTACGCAACATCCGGGCGTGTACATATCATAGCATACATTATTGAACCAATCAATGATGCATATGGAATCCCATTCATTCGTCAATGCTCATCAAGTGTTTTTGGGCACTGAGTCTTGCTTAGAGTTATTCCATGAGACATGGGTAGGTAGCCTCGCTTGGAGTCTGCCATCTTGAACCTATCAAGCACCTTATTGATATAAGTACTTTGACTAAGTCCAATCATCTTTTTAGATTTATCTCTGTAAATCTTGATGCCCAATATGTACTGTGCTTCTCCTAGATCTTTCATCGAAAAACATTTCCCAAGCCAAATCTTGACAGAGTTCAACATAGGAATGTCATTTCCGATAAGTAATATGTCATCGACATATAATACTAGGAAAGCAATTTTGCTCCCACTGACCTTCTTGTATACACAAGATTCATCTGCGTTCTTGATGAAACCAAAGTCACTGACTGCTTCATCAAAACGTATATTCCAGCTCCTGGATGCCTGCTTCAATCTGTAGATTGACTTCTTTAGCTTGCATACCTTTTTAGCATTCTTTGGATCCTCAAAACCTTCAGGCTGTGTCATAAACACAGTTTCTGTTAAAACGCCGTTTAAGAAAGCAGTTTTGACATCCATCTGCCATATTTCGTAATCGTAATATGCAGCGATTGCTAACATTATCCGAATAGACTTTAGCATTGCAACTGGTGAAAAGGTTTCATCGTAATCCACACCGTGGACTTGCCTGTAACCTTTTGCAACCAATCTAGCTTTGAAAACTTCAAGTTTCCCATCCTTGTCCTTTTTCAGTTTGAAAACCCATTTGCTTCCAATGGCTTGGTAGCCATCTGGCAAATCGACCAAATTCCATACTTGGTTTTCAGACATGGAGTCTAATTCAGATTGCATGGCTTCTTGCCATTGCTTGGAGCTAGGGCTTGTCATAGCTTGTTTGTAAGTCGCAGGTTCATCACTTTCAAGTAATAGAACGTCATAGCTCTCGTTCGTCAAAATACCTAAGTACCTTTCCGGTTGAGATCTATATCTTTGCGATCTACGCGGGGTAACATTTCTAGATTGACCATGATTCTCACCAGATTCTTCTAAAGATCTCTGAGTTTCATCCTGAATGTCATCTTGAGCATTCTCTAGAGTTTGTTGTTCGACTCGAATTTCTTCGAGGTCTACTTTTCTCCCACTTGTCATTTTGGAAATGTGATCTTTCTCCAAAAAGACACCATCTCGAGCAACAAACACCTTGTTCTCAGATGTATTGTAGAAGTAATACCCCTTTGTTTCCTTTGGATAGCCCACAAGGATACATTTGTCAGATTTTGGATGAAGTTTGTCTGAAATTAATCGTTTGACGTATACTTCACATCCCCAAATCTTAAGAAAAGACACATTTGGAGGCTTTCCAAACCATAATTCGTATGGAGTCTTTTCGACAGCTTTAGACGGAGCTCTATTTATAGTGAGTGCAGCTGTATTTAGTGTATGTCCCCAAAATTCTAATGGAAGTTTGGCCTGACCCATCATTGACCTGACCATGTCTAGCAAGGTTCTGTTCCTCCGTTCCGACACACCGTTCCATTGTGGTGTTCCAGGAGGAGTCAATTCTGATAGAATTCCACATTCTTTCAGATGGTCATCAAATTCATAGCTCAGATATTCACCGCCTCTATCAGACCGCAGTGCCTTAATCTTCTTGCCTAATTGATTCTCTACTTCTGAAATTCCTTGAATTTGTCAAAGGATTCAGACTTATGCTTCATTAGGTAGACATAACCATATCTACTGAAGTCATCAGTGAAAGTGATAAAGTAGCTGAAACCACCTCTAGCATTTGTACTCATTGGTCCACATACATCTGTATGGATTAAACCCAATAGTTCATTTGCTCTTTCTCCAACTTTAGAGAAAGGTTGCATTTACCACTGTTAGGTTATGATACATATGACAATTCATAAATCATGAGGAAAAACCATAAAGCCAGGAAAACATATTATTTACACATAATCATTTAGCATAGTTTAGATGCGTACTCTTTGTTGCGTGCCTTCCCTAGCTGCGCCCGAACCGAACAAGAACAAGTCTTTAGGACTCCAAGTGTCGTTCCTCCGTAGATAGTCCACAGCACGTCCAGATCCGCCTTAAGATTGACCAACTAGAATCGCCCTTAAGGTACTACTTATTTTCGGCTAAATGGGCAAGAGTTATGGCTGATTTTTCTGCTTAAAAATCCTAGTTTTGAATACTTGAAAACTTGTGTATAAATAATGACCCTAGGCCCTTATTTATAGAGGTATGGAAAAGGAATTGGAATCCTATTAGGATACTAATTTATTTAATTAGAATCCTGCTAGGACTCTATTTAAATAAACTTTATCTAATAGGTTTAGGATTTAATCTTTTATCGAATCCCGATAGCTTTAGGATTCGCACACGAGCATCGCACGAGCACCGTATACCCGCGCAGGCCTTGCGGCCCACGCTGAGCGCACAGCGCTCGGCCCATGCTACTGTCCGCGCGCGCCCATGGCTTCGGCTGGGCCTGGCTTGCGCTGGGCCTGGTCGAGGCTTTGGCGTGTGTTGGTGATGCGTGTGGCTTGCTGAGCGATGGCCTGGCTTCGTGCTGGGCCTTCGTCTAGCGAGCCTCGTCCGATGCTAATTCGTACGATACGCTTTCGATTAAATTCCCGATTCCGGAATTTATTTCCGATACGAACAATATTTAATATTTCCGATTCCGGAATTAATTTCCGTTTCGAACAAATATTTAATATTTCCGTTTCCGGAATTATTTTCCGATTCCGATAATATTTCCGTTTCTGACAATATTTCCGTTTCCGGCAATATTTCCGATTCCGGCAATATTTCCATTTCCGATAATATTTTCCGATACGTACCATGTTTCCGTTTCCGGCAATATCATCGTTTCCGGAGTATTCATTTCTTGCCTGTGACGATCTCAGCTCCCACTGAAACCATGATCAGTCGATTCCGAATATCCATAGATGGAGTATTTAATGCCATTAAATACTTGATCCGTTTACGTACTATTTGTGTGACCCTACGGGTTCAGTCAAGAGTAAGCTGTGGATTAATATCATTAATTCCACTTGAACTGAAGCGGCCTCTAGCTAGGCATTCAGCTCACTTGATCTCACTGAATTATTAACTTGTTAATTAATACTGAACCGCATTTATTAGACTTAACATAGAATGCATACTTGGACCAAGGGCATTATTTCCTTCACGTTTTGTCCAGACTATTCATACTGTAGTTCAGTTTGAACTGATCATACCCGTTATGAAGAGAATGGAGGATGGTGTCTACAGCCATTTCCTGAGAGAATTGCTGATCCAGCCGACTCATATTCTCAATGAGTCCAATCATTTTGAGAACATGTGCACTTATGGGCTCGCCTTTCTTAAGCTTGGTCTCAAGAATTTGCCTATGAGTCTCGAATCTTTCGACTCGAGCCAGATCTTGGAACATGTTCTTTAACTCACTGATGATCGTGAAAGCATCTGAGTTGATGAACGTTTTCTGCAGATCTGCACTCATGGTTGCGAGCATTAGACATTTCACATCCTTGTTGGCATCAATCCAACGATTGAGAGCTGCCTGAGTGACCCCGTCGCCTGCGGCTTCGGGCATCGCCTCTTCCAGGGCATACTCCTTTTCTTCCTGCATAAGAACTATTTGCAAGTTCCTTTGCCAGTCAAGGAAGTTTTTCCCGCTCAACTTCTCCTTTTCGAGAATTGATCGAATGTTGAATGAATTGTTGTTTGCCATAATTAAAACTACAATTGAAAAAGAATAAACAAATAAATAATCATTCACAGTTTCTCTTAATAAACTTAAATTCTAGCATACATGCATAATTGAATGTTCATTAAGCATTTTATTCAAGTTATGTGTTCCGGCAGGTGTGAATAAAATGATTACAAGATCCTAAAACCCATTGAAGAATTAAGCACATTATGTATTTAGACTCAATTCTAAAATCTTTTAGGTAAGCAAAAGCCTTTTTCTAATAGTCTAGTAACTACTCTTGGTTGATAGGTACGTCTAAGAACTTATTAGGTAAACCTATCGATTTTGCCACGACATAAAAGGACTCCTTACTTATATCGTTGAGTTTCACCAAAACTAACATGTACTCACAATTATTTGTGTACCTTACCCCTTTAGGACCAATAAGTAACACCTCGCTGAGCGAAAACTATTACTAGATTGATGTAAAGGATATCCAAGTAAGTATTTATTTTGGCATGGCACCTTTTAACTCAATTTTAAAGTTTGGAACTTAAGGCTCTTACTATGTTGGTTAGATTTTAAGTGAACTAAAATCCTTAATCATGCAACATAATCAGGCCACAATCTCATGCATAATTAAGACATATTTAAAGCAATAAATAACTTAAAGCATGTATAAGATAAATGTGATCTAGTATGGTCCGACTTCATCTTGAAGCTTCAACTTCAAAGTCCGTCATGAAAATGGATTGAAAACTCTGTCTTGAATTTCACCGTGGGAGGCGCCATTTTCTTCAAATAAGATAAGCTATATTTAAACTAATTACAACTATTTGATGGTACGCAGACCATATTTAAATTGAAAAACAAATTTGGTGCATTAGACCAATTACATTCAAATTAATGGTACGCAGACCATATTTTCTATCCTATTTGGGCCATACTAGTCACTCCATAACCTGCATAACAGTACATATACAATATATACCATTCATCAATTCATTATCATGAATGGCCCACATAGCTGGTTAGTGCAAAACATAAATATTTGCAGCAATTAATCAAGGGCACCAATAATCTACCAATTATTCAGTCCTTATTAATTCTAATCAAGTTGTTTAACCTTAAAGGATTTGTAGACCTAATCAAGAGTTTATGACTAAACGGCTCCCACTTAAACCAATAAATTCATATGCTTTACTAATTTTAAACATAAAAATGTATTTCTAGTCTAACCGGAAACATACAAATTTAATTAAAATTTACAGCTCATATATAATTTATAATCGAATCCATTAATTTAATTTATTTCAGTTGAATTAAACGAATTTAAATTAATTCAAGGTTTAATTTTAGTAAAATAATTAGTATAAATAAAATTTATAATAATTATAATATTCAAAATTATAATCCGAGAAAACAATTTAAATTATTAATTTTAAAATTAATTAAAATTATTTCCGAACTGAAAATTCATAATTAAATTTGAAACGACTCAATCGAGACACGACGAGGCACTTGGGCTTGCGCCCCAAGCCCCATCGAGTGCACGAGGCTTAGCGCCCCTTGATTGTTCGTACAACAACACGCAAGCAACCACACGCAACGCAACACTGCAGGCCACGCTGCGCGCGCGCTTGCTCGCACGTCGCGCCTGCAGGCCACACGCAACGCAGCACTGCAGGCCACGCTGCGAGCGCCCGCTTGCTCGTCGCCTTGCGTCTGCTTGCTTGCTGGGCGTGGTAGCGCGCGCTGTGGCGCAACACGCTTGCTGCCCACACGCGTCTGCCACTGGCTTGCGCCTTGCCCTTCGCCCTTGCCCACTCGCCCACATGCGCACAGCACTCGACACAGGGCAGCGTTTTTTCGAGTTTTAAAACCCTAATCTAATTGAAAAGGATTTTCTAAGATCAACTCATGTGAACGAAATTGCAAAAACAGGCCTCTAAGTGTCGTTTTTTGGGCGTTTTTGTTAATTTTTCATTAAAAATTAAAAGTTTCGGAAAGTAATTCAATTAACAGGTAAACCTAAACTACTCGGAATTGCTTGAAATTTTGACACAATGTTTCTGGGAATATTCTTGATCTATGGTAAAATTTTCAGATTTTTCCGATAAGTATAACCCCTAAAATTCAGAATTTTAATTAATTTTGGTTTAATAATTCGGTTAATTGGGAAAGGGGATATAATTTCATGGATCAGTGGCTAATTTTAAAAATTATTGGATTAAAATTTTGAATGGTTTCGTTAATTTTAATCGCACTTAAACCAAATTATTAAAAATCTGAAATTTAAATGTTAATGAACGATTTAAAGCTTCGGATTTTATTAATTAAAAGTTCAAACTTTAATGTTGATTCGTTCGTTCTTAAAAGTTTGAATAATGTTAGCCTTTGATTTAATGTTTTACGAAATTGGATTGTCGTTGGAATTTATTAAATCGTTAAAAATCGTTGTTTTTCGAAAATAAAAATCGTAACTTTTTTGAAAAATAATATTAATGCAAGTTCGTGAAATTAAATTTATTTTTAATTAAGTTGGTCCGTATCACGAACCAAAGGCACGGACACAAGTGTGATGGACGTATGGCTCGACGAGCCATACGGGCTACTATGCGATGGCCGAGCCGCAGCGACACGGGCAGCAGCAAGCGTGTTGCGTGCCTCGTGCGCGCTGGGCGAGGAAAGGGGCAGGCATATGCTTGCGGGGCTGCGACGAAGCAAGGCACAAGGCCCTACGACGTCCAGCACAGCGACGCACAACACGCAGCGCAGGGGCAGCGATAGTTGCGGGCACGCGCGCGCGCGAAGGATACGGGGTGTGCGAGCTTGCTCGTCGCCTCGTAGGCCACACGCAAGGGGTATGGGGCTGGGCGCAAGCCTAGCCCAACTACGTAATTGAAATTTTTCGTTGAAAATTGTTTATTTCGTTGGGCTTCGCATATTTGCATTAATTTGGGCTAACGGGATATTTAATTTAATATTTTATTTGTTTGGGTCGAGCCGCGAGTTTTAATTTAATATTTCATAATTAATTATCCAGAATAATTATTGGTTTGAGTAGGAGCCACTAAATGAAATTAAAATGAAATAATTATTTTCGTAGGTCGCATTATTTTAATTAAATTCAATTTTAATTAGAATAAAGTCTAAGGATTAATAATTTGGAAATTGATTAATCTTTTTGGACGCGTTTATGTGAACGTGAATTTTAATTAATTCACGTAAATGCTTGCATATTTACATGGGCCATTCGTTTTAGCACACGAATGGGTGAATGCATAGAATATATATTTTATGTAATGCAGGTACTCCAAGTGACTAGTATGGCCAATTTAGGATAGTTAAATACGGTCTGCGTACCGTTCTATCTTTGAATGTAAAGTTTTAAATATGGTCTGCGCACCATGGAAATTTTGATGTAATTTTATTATTTTCAAGTATTTCTAAATTTAGAACTTTAAGTTAGCAATTGAACGAAGATTCAAGACGATGCCAAGCTAACAAGGAGGTGATGAAGATTGGATGCTTCAAGACAAGATATTTTGGGCCATACTAGATCACCATTTATTTATGCAATTTGATATATATATATTATGCGTGAATGTATGAATGTATGTATGCTTTGCATGAATAGGTTGTTTCATATGACTCGATTAGATTAAGTTCACTAAATAATCGAACCAACATAGAAACAATTAGGTCCAAAGTAATATTGAGTTTAAAAATTTCCTTCCAAATCAAGCACTTACAAAAAATCTAAGGATCTAAGATAGTAGGTTTACGCTAAAGCGAGGTGCTATTTTAGTTGACTTAGGTGGTAAGGCGTCCTAAAGGAGCACGTTGATTGTGGTTTCAACTCAAACAACAATGGCATTATGTTGTGGCAATGGGATAAATTATGGCATTAATTTATTAACCAAGAGTAATTTGGAGATTACTAGCAATAGGTTTTGCTTACCTAAAATCTTAAACTACTTAAGACATGCTAAAGCTGCTTAAGGATTTAGGACTTTTGGGGTCTTGGAATCGTTTCATTCATTTTGGACCATGTTTTATTTTTTTGCATGAATGAAATGTTTAATAGCTTTGATGATTGCGTGAATGCTTTTATTTCAAGTTATTAATTATGATAAATGTTTTCTTTGCTAGTTCATTTTGTAGAATCGTAAATCTTCAACTTTATTGCGTTCGGACGATAGAACTGCGATATTTCCTCGGTCGATTGATAACTATTTTGAGAGCAATTCTCAAAGAAAAGGAGAGTGAGAGCGTATCTTGAATGCTATTTTCTTATAGTGATCTTCATGGTTGTTTTCAAACTAAAAATTTGAATGGTAGACCAATTGGACCTCATATATTCAGAATACTGGGTAGTTTTGAAATAATGAAGTATTGAGTTAAAGACTCATGTATAACCAATGGTTAACAACCAATTTTCTTTTGATTCGATAATGAACTAGACTCATTGGATGTGGTCATTCAAAGTAAATAAAAGAAAGGGACTTTGTACGCATAACAAAGTAAGAAGATCAAGCAAAGAGTAAAATCTTTAGGACTATAAGAAAACGTGCTGGAAAGGATAGGAAAGGGGAACAAAAGAAATGAATTCAATATTCAATTTCTACCTAAAAGTTTGTGTTAAAGAGAAACGACTTAGCAAATAAACTCCTATGGTATTAGATTACCGCTTGAGGTTCTAAACTCTTGTTAAGAACTCAAATTCCGGGAGCTAAGTCTGGTAATTGACCTACAAGTAGGAAATGAAGCAAAGATTGTGCTACATTAATTGTAGGGTCATTGTGTTTGTTTTAAAGTCCTTCTAAAGGCTGGAACTTAATGGTATTATGTTCCATTAATCATCATAATCAATTTCTGTTTGGACAACGGAAAGACTCACATTCAAAGTAAACAAAAACATTCGTTGAGTGTTTATTTGAATGAAATGGTCATTTAAGGGTTAAGTCATATGATTGATTAATAAACAAACGAATCTCTTCACACTCAAACTTCAGAAGGTTCAAATCAAACATTTTGATTTGTGTTCCACATGTCTTTGGCAATGTCATACGACCATATCAACAAGACAACATTTTAAGATTCCATGGCAGGATTTCAGAAAGTTGGTCAATTTAAGACACGTGGGTCTTGCTTGTTGAACATGACAAAGAAATGGACTATTGTTAGAAGTTTCTAGACAATGAAGTTCATGGGCCAAAGATGGATTTTATGACCTACCTATTTCACAAGAATTTGAGAAAATATGGCTATATTTACTCAAAGTGAAATATGTGTAATACTTCAATGTAATTCACAAAAGAGTATAAAATCAACTTGGCAAGAATATTGGAACATCTAGGCTGGGTCAGGGTGATGTTTGCATGAGCCAAGAAAAATTATCTAGATTGTTTATATGGCATTATGACAATCGAAGCTCCATAAGAATATGGTATGTCCAAATGGAGAAATCGGAATCTATTCGATTAACGATAATCACGACTATTTTCCTATATCTAATTACACTCTCAAGTGACTTTCACACTAAACAAAGTTGTCAAAGCTAAGGATAAGATGTCATAAGGATTGAACTTCGGTTCAGTACATCTTTTCAGTACATATATATCTAGGGTTGTCAAACCCAGTGGGAGTTAGTTTTTACATCAAACAAACTCAAGTATAGATATATGTTTCTTTATGAGTGACTCATAGAAACAAAAAGTATTAATTCTACCACAAATCTGAGAACATATGGTTGTTGCTCTAGATAATGTCTTTTAGGAAACCATCATATTTCCAAAAAGGCAAGTGGGAGAAAAATGACCTCGAATGAACTTCGAGTCAAGCAACAAACAAATGTAGGATACTTAGAAGCCTTTGGAAGAGCTTCGGGAAGACTTTAGAAGTGCTTCAAAAGAATCCTAATACTCAAAGGACTTGAGTAATGTCTTTATAGATACTAACGTTTGATGTTCAATACCTAGGTAAATCGTATAAGAAATAGAATTCAACCAAGATAGATACATAGATATCTTGAGGAATGAAAACTATGAAGACTTTGGAAAGTGCTTCAAAAACATACGACTTACAGGTTAGCTACGATGAAATAAAATTCCCAAGTATGGTTTGAGGCCATCAAAAACATAAGTATGGTTCGAGGCCATACAAAATGGTTTGAGGCCATTTCATCCAAAGTACCTTCATCTTGAAGAATCAAATCTATGATTTGGTTGATTTGCATAAAGGGTTCACTCCCATTAGTTGCAAACATGTTTTCTAAACATACAACGTTGATTTGCATAAAGGGTTTACTCCCATTGGTTGCAAACATGTTTTCACAACATACAAAGATGATATTGTATGCACATACAAAAGAGAAGCTAGATTGGTGGTTAAAGATTGTAAACAACTTCACGGCGTTGATAATGTTGAAATCTTTTTCACCAAGTCGGAATGCTTGAACTATTTTGGATAAATCTAGGAATCATTGCGTATGGAAATTGGAAAACGAAACACCTTACTCAATTGGACTTGTAGAAAGGAATTGTGTACATCACACAATATAAAAGTTTTGGATGCTAGATAAAAGAGCAAGCTTAAGAAATCTATTCGTAGATTAAAGCATGCAAGTGAGAATTGGACCATATTTGTCTAAAAGGCTATTGAGCAATCATAGCTTTATGAAAATATGGATCATCTTATAGATGAGGAGTTTAGTGGGAGCTAAGTCCAGTTTATTGGTTCTATATATGAGATACAAATCTCTCTATTGAAAATGACATTCAAATTCTAAATGGTTAGATTAAAAGTGTTTTTCAATATTAGAACCATGGCGAAACTTAGAACATACTGGGTTAAAGATCTATTCGATAGGATCTAAAGAGTTGTTTGAATTCTGTAAAAGTAATTACTAAATCAAACACAATGGAGAGACTCAAAAGAGACTCTCAACTCATATGAGTAAGTCTAAGTTATGAATGCTTTAACTAAGTATAAAGCTAGGCTGTTATCACTAGAGTTAAGCATGAAGGACCTTGAAGAGGTGCCTTCACCTTATATCACATGGTAATGCAAAGATTTTAGCAAGATAAAAGCTAAAAGTCACATGGATGGATTCAAAATGCGAATGGTTTTTGCATTACAATCAATCATGTATGATGTGATATATTGATCACCAAGATAACTCGTGAACATTGGATCGTGATGAGTTTATATCAATCTCTATTGATCTGGATCAAAGATCATTAGAACAGTATCAAGAACATCCAATGCATTTGGATATGTAGGATGAGCACTTGATAAGAGGAAGTGAAGATAACTAAAGTTTTATGCTACATGCATTTGCCTAAGCAAAAGTTGAATCTTGTTGTTAGGCAAACCATAAACAAACACGGGCAATTAGGCGTAGTGATTAAAAGGTGGTTACATAGGTTCTAAACCATATGTGATGCATGGGAAACTGAATCAATGATTAGTGTCCAAGTTCTCAGTTGAAATATGTATCTCCCACATCTATGTGAACTGGTTGGAGTATTCCAAAAGGAAAGCATCATTTGAAATTCTACATAATTAAAATGAATTCATTGTTGCCTAAGAAGCAATAAAAGGGAATTGTTTTTAGCGGGAGTTCTTCAATCATTCTAAACAGCAACGAAAGACTAGATCATTCTAGAAACATATTCAAAGAACTTTTCATCTTACATCGAAAGGCTTTCGATAGAAAAGATACTAAGGATAGCAAAGTATGATAAACTAAACCTCTGCATTGAATAATACACAACATTTATATGCAGATATGGAATCAAGTTTGAGTTCCATGAATGTTTTAAGTATTGGGTGAAAGGCCTATATCTGTAAAACATTAAATGCTTGATTTTGGGTTAGATGCCCACAAATTGGTAAGCATTTGGTTTAAACATTTATCATTTATGAAATTATATTTCATGGTTCATTTAATCTTGGTTTAGTATTAAATGATAAGTCCATGTGATTCAAATCATTCAAATGGGATGTCCAGATGGATTCTTCGACAAAGAAACACCCATAAGTGAACTTGAATATTGAAATCACAAAAGGATCCCTAATCCAGGTCATTGAAAGGTGGACGACCAATGACTAATGAAGATTAGATTGCAAGTAGATTTTTTAGTTCTGTTTCTTGAACTAGAGTGACTGGATGTCAGAATCTTTTGCATAGATACTTATTGGATCTTGTATCGGATTGACCATGAGAACACTTTAAGAGATTAAAGTCATGTCATAAGTAGTTCTCACTAATGGTGATTAGAACCATTCCTCAGAACATGAGCGATTATGTCTGCTCGGTTGAGAATTAGTTCGCTTTGATGCTAGCTAAACGTCGCACCGTAAAAGGAGGCTATAAAAGCAGTTATCAGGCGTACTATGAATCAAAGTGAGTGTTCATAGATTGCAAGAATGGATTGTCCTCCTATTTGATAGGATATGGTGTTGTTGTGTAACAAGGCCTCTCGGAGAGTTAGATACTGTAAAATGCATGGTCATGCTCAGAATGGTTAGGCTTAACCTTCTGCAAAAGTTTGACAGTTGAACTCTGTAATCCGAGAAACACTTCTGGACCTAATAAGGATGGCTTGGATCTTACCTTATGTTCAGTAAGTAACACTACGTGACAAAGGAATGTGAATGCACACTTGTCTGAATGACAAGTGGGAGATTGAAGGAAATATGTCCTTCACCCAAGGTGCATTAAGTCTAATACCAAAGGTTCAGATTAATTGCGAACAATTCATTCAGTGAGATCAAGTGATCGGAACAGCTAGCTGGAGCAATGCTTCCGATCAGTGAGTTCTAATGGATATTGAACTCACAGCTTACTCTTGACTGAACCTACAAGGTCACACCAATGACACGTAACAGATCACCAGATTAAATGAATCGGAAATTCATTTAATAGCTTTTCGGGAATTAGTTGGAAAACGTATTATACGATACGACCTTGCATCAGAATCGTATATCGTATCGCGAATATTCGTAAGCTAGGCGAAACGAATAAATCGTATCGTACGACGGTGATTCGTCGTATACGAAACGATAAATAATATATCGGAAATATATTTAATCGCGGATACTAAGAGCGGCCCATGAGCCGAGTTCACGAAGCACTCAAGGCCCATGGGCGCGCGCTGGGCAAGCAAGCAAGGCCGCGGCAACACGGCAGCGCTGGCCCATGGCCGAGCGAACTGCGCGTGTTCGCGTGGGCCGAAGCAGCGACACAGCCACAACAGTGAGGCCCATGGCCCAGCTCGCTGTGCTTGTCTCACGCGGGGCTTGCTGGCCGGCCTTGCCTTATGGCTTGGTCGGTTAGTAAGGTTATGTTAATAACCTTCTAACCCCTTTTCCAACATAACACAATTCATACACACAACCCTAGGAGAAAACAGAAAACCCTAATTCTCTCTGTGCCTCCAAAGTGTGTTCATCCCAAAAGCACAAACTCTTGATCGATTGTCTAAGCTACGATAATCAAGACGGATCTGATCGTGTCGGTGAACCAAGTAGAGGAACGACAACTGGAGTTCTAAGTTCGTGTTCGTTGACAGATTATTGTGGAAAACATGCTTCGAATGTAAGTTTGCTTAATCTGTGCTTTATACATGCTTCCTGGCTTTGGGAATTGTTTCCGCACATGTTATTATGTTTAACTGTATTCCCCTACAGGTTATACTTTGGTAATTCCTTTATTTTAAGTTGGAAAATGGTTTTATAAAAGCAAGGAATTATTAGGGTATTACACAATAGTCGTAGGGGCAATTTCTAACATATTTTATGTAATTGGATTCTGATTTTCAAAATGTTCAAACGGATTCAAATCAATTATTCGATCTTGGAATTTGGCTCCCCTTTGGGGGCGGGATCGCAAAAATCAAGTAAAATCCAAAGGTCGGATTCTTTAATACAATTGTCCAAGTTTATGCACCTGGCATTCCAAATGGAATGTGTCAAGTTCCTGAAACTTACATTTCGAAAATTGGAATATACAAGTGTACAAAATACGATAGAAATTCAAAACCTATTCGAGAAAAATAGCCCCTACTCATACACTAAACATCGCTTTTCTATATGGCATATCACTTCGAAATTTAGTGGTTTTCACATTTGCTTTATGCGGTAAATATCAAGACTAGTGAAAAGATTTTTACATGCCCTATAACTTAGAGAAGATTGAGGATTTTGAGAGGCAATGTCCCTTTGTTGTTGGAAAATATAACTTGCATGAAAATAAACATGTAACGGGTTTGCATCAGATCAAATAATTTTGGGCGCCATCCTATCTTTGTTGTTACAATTTCGGAGGCATGAGGACTACAAGATGGTATGAGTACATTAATGGTTCCATCTAGATATTTTTGTCGTCTACTTCAACATTAATAGATCTGAAAATAGGTTGGCGAAAACCTTTTTTATAAACAATATGGTGGAAATAAAGATAGTTTCTTCTTGTTCTAATTTATTCATACAGTATCATCCTTTACTATTTTGGCTTTTACATTGATATTAATCACTAATTTGATTAGGTGGATGTTGCAATTCGAGAGATTATTCAAAGACAATCACATGATAATATGTTAACTGTCACTAAGATAAGTGTTCTAAAATACAAGTCACCTTTGGAGAAACAAGCATGAGGACTACAAGATGGTATGAGTACATTAATGGTTCCATCTAGATATTTTTGTCGTCTACTTCAACATTAATAGATCTGAAAATAGGTTGGAGAAAACTTTTTTTTATAAACAATATGGTGGAAATAAAGATAGTTTCTTCTTGTTCTAATTTATTCATATAGTATCATCCTTTACTATTTTGGCATTATCATTCATTTTAATCACTAATTTGATTAGGTGGATGTTGCAATTCGAGAGATTATCCAAAGACAATCACATGATAATATGTTAGCTGTCACTAAGATAAGTGTTCTAAAATTCTCACTCCATTTGCTTTAAAGAAGTTTAAAGAAGAATGTTCTAGATCAACTCAATATTCAATCAGGTATTTTGATGGTATAATTTCATAGTTACATATTACGCGGGTGAAAATTAAGTAGTCTAATGTCACAATGTATTTTGGATGGAAAACACTACAACGTGCTCTTGCAAGCAATTTGAATTTTCAGGCATCATTTGCAAACACATTTTGCGAGTATTTCTTCAAATGGATTGTCATGAACTTCCACCAGTTTACTTGTCTACTCGATTGTGTCTTGATAAAATCACCATCATGACTCATATTTTAGGTTAGCAAAATATGAAATGTGATGAGTTCATTGATAATTTTTTAGTATTAATTGTCCTTTAAAGTAAAAACCAAAGGACATCCAGAGAATAAAGGACAACATGGAGGGAAAATTTGGCAAAGAAAACAAGACATTGTTCTAGATGCAAGAAACTCATGCATTGTGCAAATAATTGTTGGATATAAGAAGAATGCTACAGTATCTAAGATATACCAAAGAAGAAAACCAAAAATGGTACATCTAATGAAGATTTAAACCTTATTTTTTAAATCAAATTATAGATAATTTATTCCCTCAATTTTTAAACTTTTAATTCATTTGTTGTCTTAGAAACCGAAATGTTGTTTTGCTTTGTAGCTCGTACTTGATATAATATGTGTTTGACTTCTGTTTTTCCAATTGTCTTCATGCTCCTCAGGAGGCCCTGATTTGAAAGGATCCTTTTATCATGTGGAAATTTCTTCCTCTATATATTCTTTGTATCTCTACCTTCTGCCATTGATTCATCATGTACATCTTCCTCTCCCCGGCTCCCTCTATACTCATCGTTGGTAACCTAGGAAGCAAAAGGAATATGTGTGTAAATTTTCTAGCTTTATAGTTTCTTCTGGGGGCATGTCCCCTCTTCTTCACAAAAAAATTTAATTAATTGGGAAATGCTACATAAAAATTTTAGTTGTTATTTAAAGCCCCGAGGCGCTCGTTAATAATAATTAACTAGGTAACTATATATAAAATTATACTCCGTAGTTCTTATCTAAGACCGGTACCCCGGGGAGTTCACTAGAAATAATTAATTAGGTAACTATATACAAAATGATAGTTCTTATATAATGCCCTAGGGGGGCCGTTATCGGGTTGTTGTAAACTTATGTACCCGATATCTTAATTTTCTTTTTGAGAATTTGTCCATATTCCAGCTTACGTTTTATAACTATAGTTTTTGTATATTTTACTCTTATTTGAGTTCTTTGCCGAGTCTCAAATTTTGCTTCATCTTATTGTTTATATTATAGTATTTGGAAAATGTCTTATCGTCTTCACAAAATGAAAAATCATTTTAATTTTAAAAATTTGTGCAATTAAATAGGTCTGATATATATATTAACCTAATAAGAAATGAATTTGAGGCATGTGTTTGTTTTTTTACATTAGTGTTTTAATGAACTCGCATGCCTATCTCAATTTATTTACAGTGGTTGTTCATGAATGTGTTTTTATTATTTGAGAAAAAATTGCTTTCTAATTTTTTTTTTCTCTTGAAATTTATAATTCCTCCGTTTTGTAAAAATTGCAACACTTTACTTTTTGGGAAGTTTCAAAAAATTTGCAACACTTTCCAAATTTAGTAAGTATTTGTATGTAAATTACTATATTACCGTTATTTATGTTTTCACCCAAATCATTAAATACACACTAACTACTTCTCATAAAAGTGGTCATCTCCCGTAATTACTCCCTCCATTAAATAAAAAATTACCCCCCTAAAACCTTATCTCTTTTAGATTCATCTTACCAGTAGTTCCTCCTTCTTTCTCTTTCTTAGTGTTCTTGATATCCTTTTCTCTTATCAATGTTCACACATCATCCATGAAATTTCTGCCACTAATGTATTCTCCATCAAGTTTCTGATCGTATCTAGCCTAAACTTGTTCCATTTTTGTGTGATTTTGAAGTTATTCGGTCGATCTGATCTGGGTTGGTTGGATGTAAGCTCGTGTGTTGGGTTTGAAGGAAACCCATAATTGTCTCTATAAACATTCAATTCAGGTTAGATCTCATCTTCTCCCTTTATTTTCTCTTGCCTTTAGTTTAATTTTTTTTCCCTCCATGGATCTTATCCTCAAACCAGTGTCAAAGCTAGCTTTCTTAATTAGGTAAAATAAAAAGTTTCCGTTTTTTTTTACTTCATGATCTTGTTTACCAAAGTTTCTAAAAATTAACATTGTAATTTGAGAGATTAATTTCGTGTATTTTTGTTCTTTTTTTTTAGATTTATTGATTGATTTTTGGTTATTTTAATTTTTCTACCTAAATTTAAATGAAAATGTAGGTACTTCATTTCTTACATCTTGGTGTGTGGGAAAATTGTGTTAATATTGTCTGAATGTTGTTGTGACTTATGTAGGTACTTCATTTCTTCAGTTTGAGGGATTATTTCCATGGATAAACCCCTTATTGCCCTAGAAACCTATGAAGACTATTCAATGTTGGCCTCATCAATGGTGGTAGACATATATACAGAGAGTGATGAAGCTTATTTTTCACCACTACCTTCATATACTATAGTCCCAGAAACTTGCAATTATTCGTCGCCACCACCGCCAGATAAGGTGATCCCAAGTGTATATGCTCAGAGTAATGAAGTTGATTTCTCCGACTTATCTGACCTTGTGGTTCCAGAAACACCAGAACATGTATTTACTGAAGTGGAATGACAAATTCCAAGGAGCGTGTTAGGAGATTCGGTGAACTACCAAAGAGTGATTTCTCCAAGTTGGTTGATCAATCCCAAGAAAAAACCCCTCATGAGTCCACATTTTGAGAGTAATTTTGAACGGTGTTATGGTAATTCCGAGTATCTGGTGATGGTTGACTATCAGGTGTTTTGGAAGCACCAAGATTTCGTCTTGGAATATTATAAGTTGATGTGGCCAGAACACTTCCCTGGAGATTAATCTGAATAAGTCATTATGTCTCTCATTTTAAATTTAATCCTTATCTTGTCGTTTATGGTTGATTAAACATGACTATCCGTTAACTTATGGGGTTTAACAACTCTTGTGTTGTGTGATACTTTGTGTGTTCTTATGGGGTTTGTCAATGGTCTACATCTCAAGGATATTATGTTAGAGATGAGTCTTTACATAGAACTATATTAATACAAACTTGCATATGTACTCACCTTACAAAATGTGACCAGTTTCAATTTACCTAAATTTTACATGTCATCTTTACAGTAGTTTAAATGACTATTTCATTTCAGTACACAAAAGATTAATGAAATGCTTACAAATGTAGTTAGTTCATGCACAAAAGTGTTAATAACATCAGGCTAAGCTCTCAAATTAATTCCTTCACGTCAAAGTTTTTTTTATTGGTGCCTCCCATTTTGATATGGGTCTTCAACTCTCGCTCCCATATCATTCACTCTCTGCCTAAATTCATTGATATTTATTTGACCCTCCTGCATGTATTTCCGAATTGAAGTTAGCAGATCCTCTGGCACTTCAACCATGTCTGGTAATAACCCAAGATTGTCCATCTTAGCCTTCCCCTTGTGAGGGCTTTTGTAGTTATTACCCCCTTTCACGCCTAATATTTCAAGCATCACATATTGAAGTTGCAGCCATGTGTAGTTTATTAACTTTGGGTCATATGCTTCGTATGCTTCTTTAACCGCATTGACTCATGCTTCAACATCCCTTGGGAACTTTTGGTGTTGAAGGGATTGAATAGCCCTGAAAAATCCTAGGTCAAGGACATTAAACTCTGGGGATTGTGGGGTTTGGCATATAAGTTGAATATTAAACCCCTCTTGAGTGGCAACATCTAAAAACTCTGCATCATTTGGATTGATGTGTGGCCTAGCATTGTCTTGTTGAATCCAGATATCTTTGCTAGCAAACCAAGGCCATCTTCTTCTGATTGCTGGAAGCAACTCATCAATAATTTTCCTTCTCATAACTTCCTTTGTGACAGGTGTTATTGCTTTTATTTCAATTTTTCCCCTTTCCCTATTTTTACTGGATCTTTTTGTTGGAACCTCCTCTGTGAATGAGAAAATACCTAATTTTCCATCAAACAAAACTTCACCATCATACCCAATAATAGGTCTAGCAATACCACAAAGAAACATGACTTTGACTAAATAATTGTTGTCTTGAGTTGCTCTGTATGGTTCTTCTTCTCCTGTCAGTAGGTAGTATCTTTGTTTTTTTCTGCTCATATAGAACCATTTCTCTTCGATATGTATCATATTATAAAGTGAGCTAAATTTAGAACCACTATGCACAGTTCTTGGAATAATTTTACTCAATATCCATTGTATCCTTTGAGTCTTGTGTGCTGTCGTAACAGATGATTTTATGCTGTTTGTATGTGGTCTAAGAATTCCCTTCTTCAACAGTCTGTAAATGGTGCTTGGACTAGTTTGTAAAGCAATAGCAAAAGACCTTAGTGTGGTCCCATGTCATTTTGGGACATTCTTTATAAACTCCTATGTGAACTCTCTTGCTTTCCTCCCAACCCTTCCTTTTTTTTGTCTTCTTAGGCCCTGTTCTTTAGAGCTGAACTGAACTGAACTGAACTGAATATATTAACGAAATAAATAATAAATAATAAATGATAAATGATAAATGATAAATGATAAATGATAAATGATAAATGATAAATGATAAATGATAAATGATAAATGATAAATGATAAATGATAAATGATAAATGATAAATGATAAATGATAAATGATAAATAATAAATAATAAATAATAAATAATAAATAATAAATAATAAATAATAAATAATAAATAATAAATAATAAATAATAAATAATAAATAATAAATAATAAATAATAAATAATAAATAATAAATAATAAATAATAATAATAAATAATAAATAATAAATAATAAATAATAAATAATAAATAATAAATAATAAATAATAAATAATAAATAATAAATAATAAATAATAAATAATAAATAATAAATAATAAATAATAAATAATAAATGATAAATGATAAATGATAAATGATAAATGATAAATGATAAATGATAAATGATAAATGATAAATGATAAATGATAAATGATAAATAATAAATAATAAATAATAAATAATAAATGATAAATAAAAAATTAAATAATAAAAAATGTTAACTAATAACTAAATAATAATTAATAATTAATAATTAATAATTAAATAACTATATAACTATATAATAAATAATAATAAGTAATATAATAATATAAATATGAATATAAATAATAATATAAATATAATAATATAATAAGTAATAAGTAATACAATAATATAAATAATAATATAAGTAATATTAATAATAATAATAATAATAATAATATTATTATTATTATTATTATTATTATTATTTATTATTATTATTATTATTATTAAGTTAAATTGAATTGAATTAAACTGAACTGAACTGAACTGCCAAATAAGTCCTGAAACTGAAATTAAGCCAAAAAGAACAGGGCCTTACATCAATAACATCTTGTTGCATTTGATCTTTGGCCCTTCTCTAAATTCCGTGAACCGTGCTCTTATCTACACCATATTCAATAGCTAACTTCTTCGCTACACCCCATGATAATGTCATGTCTTCATTGGCTAATAACATGAGCTTGGCTACCATGACTGCTCCTTGACTGTCACGTAGCTCAAATGTTTTCTTTCCATGATTACGGTTAGTATTTGAGGTTTCACTTGGTTGCATGTTTTGAAAGTAAGTAGAAATTATGTCACTATGAATATGCTTATCATAAATATTATGCATAGCTTCATTTTCATATTCATAATCAAAATTATTATCATCATCACTCAAATACCATACCTCTACTAGTGAAGCATCCTCATCATGCAACTGATTCATTTGTTGCTCCATTGACAGAAAATCTATGGTTGGGATATTAACATCTAACAAGTCATCATCAGAAAGCTGTCCAAATTCCAGCAACTCTTCAAGCAATAGCAACTCTTCAAATGTGGGTGGTTGGTCGTCATCCTCTATAGCAGCAATTTTTTGTGTTTGGTGATGTATTTTGTGTTTTGTTGGATGAAGAACAGAATAGTCCCCCTCTTTTTTAGTTTTAGTATGGTGGTAAATCTTTCCTCCCATTTGAAATGTAAATTTTTAAAATTTAAATTTTCATGAAAAAGGTTGGAGGGAAAGTTGAAATATAGCCTAATTTTGCTGTTCAGAACCGTGGAATGACAAGTTGTGGGGACCATGTTCCTTCTTTTAATATCTTGCTTAAATACTCTAATCACATGGGTCATTTACCCTTGTAAATTCCTATGTATTTTTATTAATTTGCGTGCCACACAAAAATGTTGCAATTTTTACGAAACGGAGGAAGTAAATGCTATGTTGTCATGTTGTGTAAGTACTAATTTTTAATTTAGATTATTCACAAATCTTCCGAACTTGAGTTTATGTATTATATTGTCCTAATTTTCAAACTGTCTAATCTCAATTTCACTCTACTTAGCTACATTCAAAATTTTGAAATTGTGGATTTCTATCCTTACAATACCCCAATATCTTAACAATTATTTTGTTTATGTAAACAGTATAAGGGATATTATTTAACCCTTTGGCCTTAATAATTTTTGCTCCTATATTAGAATTCTAACATAAAGTTCTTAAACTTGTTTGTTCTCATAATATTAATAGACTATTTGACAAAGTTTTATTATCTGATGGCCGGTGGTTTAAAAAGAACGAGCCAAGAGATTTATTTCTACGATATTTATAAGTATCTCTTACCATTCCCTCGATACATTTTAAAAAATGAGTCAACTTTTGTTTATTGTTATTTCAAAATGTTTACGATGGGCATAATTTGAATGACATATACGTTAAATTTATTTTTTTGCGATAATACATTTTGATTTATTTACGAACTTTAATTTCAGGAGATACTGATGTAGCATCTTATATTTTGAAAACAAAACTTTTATTATATTTTGGTAGAAAAATATGAAATTCCTATCTGAAGTCAGAATCCAATATTTTCATTTTATTGTTTGGTATTCAAACATTTCAAACTTTTGGTCAAAACTTTTCAATTTATTGAATTCTTATGTACGTGAACTCCAAATTTTAATGCTTTTGAGGATTATTTTGTATATCAATTTAATGCTCTTTTATAAAGCATTTTAGAGGATTACTATGTTAGTAGTAAAATATATTGTCTTTTTTATGTTTCACTTGCTTTTTTCCGAGAAAAAAATACTAATAAGTATTTCTTGTTGATTTGATGAAAGTATACTTAGTTTTCAAAAGAATTACATGTTCCAAAAATCACTAGGAGTAAACTCTTCTAATTGGACTACCATCAAAATTCTAGTAGCCTTCTTAATTGAAAGTCAAATCCAATAAAACCGAGTACCCAACCAATAATATTTGTATAAGACCAGAATAGCTGAAAAAATAATGTTGACTTTGATTAATTGAAACCACAAAAGAAGTAAAAAAAATTAAATAAAAAAAGCTCTAGTTAGGGGCGATGGAAGAACCATGTTGATACACAACCAAAATAGTTGTTTTAAGAAAATTGACATGATTCAATCACTTCATATATCTCTCCATCCTCCTTTTCCTCTTCCTTCTTGTTCTTATCATCATCTTCATCCTCGATGAACCGAATGAAGTCCTTCAAGTATCCACTAAGATATACGTTACCCGTCTCATATGGAGAGAGCATCCTCATCGCATAACCAAAGTTGTTTTTTACTATAGAAAATTTACGACACCCTCTGCTTTTTTAACAACTTCTAAACTTATTTCCCCACCATGTTTAATAAAATTCAAACTATTGTATATGTCCTCCAATGCATGGTTAACATGCTCATCTTTATTATACAGTAGTCCATGATCATAAAATTTTTGAAGTGAATATGCCAACAAAACCAAACATTGGTGGGTGATGTCATGATCCACTAGATGAATTTTGTATAACTTACACTTTCCAACTTCATTTACTGTGATTACGAATCCAAATGGGTTGTCGTCATATGTGGAAGTAAGCAACACAAGTCTTTGATTTGTAAAAGATAAATGTAATTGATGGCTAGTCAATGAGAGTGGAAATCATAGTTTATCCCAATTCCTAATGGAGTTTAGTGAACTACCACAAAGGCACATGTAACAATTTCCTACCAACATCCTTCCTCTAACATGATCATCAAATTAAATACTTAGATCGGTTGTTGCTATTCATAATATTTGGAAAAATCTCTGGCTTTAACGTACATTTTTTTTTTATCATTGTCGTCTTATTAGGCACAAAATGGTAGAGTTTGTGCATCAAATTAATTTAGGCATCGAGAGACTTTGCTCCAAACATATTCTATCCAGGTGTAGAAGCGTTTTAAAGGTTGGCCACTAACTAAAAAACTTATGATTTGCAAAAACGTGGTGTGCATAATCATTGGCTGAAGCACGATTAGTAATTAATATAATATTTCCCTCCTAAAAAAGAATAGACTTATCTACAATGACCTTTACTCCAAGAGGATTATCTCTAATTAGCTCATCATTTTCTTCCACTTAGCCATTTCTATTTATGATATTGTTGAATGTCAGCACCAATTTTATCTTGATAAAATACGTTGATATTTTGAAGTTCAATAACGAGGTCTTCTAAACTACGTTACTAAATGACAGAGGATTTTGGTTCCATCTGACCATCCAATTGGTATTTTAATATCCTATTATGAAACTTTTTGTTGAGTTGGGAAATTGCAAGAATGGTAAACGCTCATAATCTCTATGCTCCAATAAAACATATATCATCAATTAAATTATGGTATTACATAAAAAAATGTATTTCGTAAATGATTTCATGTAACTTTTCTAGTTTGTAAATATTTTTATATATAGTTGTTACTACGTATTTCATAAATAAAAAATTATTATTATTATTGATATTTTGTTTTATACCAAACAAATGATTTAACGTAATTTGTTTTTTTTTTCTTGAAATTTTTCTTGCGTAAATGATTTAAAATGAAAAATGAATATGAAGATTTTTTTCTCATTTTTTAGCAAAAATACTCATGTATGTTAATAGAAGAAGAATACGAGACATCTCTCTTGTTCCTTCTTTGAATGCAAACCATACAAAAGCTTATATACTCCGTCCATATTTAATTAAAATATACACTTCCTATAATTATCCGTATTTAATTAAAAGATACACTTTATATTTTTGGTATGTCATGGTCCCCACTTTCAATTATATAATATTCTTCTCCCTCTTGTATGTAGTCTCAACACTTACTCACGTCCCCTTTTACTACAATAAAAAAATTTACTCACTATCAATTTCTTTACAATAAATAATAACTCAATACCCACTTTCATCTTATTTTAATAAATTTAACTGAGTTATATCAAAGATACAACCGGTAGTTATGACCCATTGCAATATCCTCTATTATTTCCATATGGTTCTTACAGTTGATATTTAAACAAAAAGTTAACATGGCAAATTTTTTATTCATACACGTTTCAAGTGCATATCTCTTATAACTCTTTTTGTGCATCTTAATCCTTAAAACTTTATATTCATACCTTTCTGTCCAAAAAAATTATTTTGTGATATAGACGCGACAACATCTTAATTCTCTAATCTTAAGAGGCGGTCGTCTACTCCAACAATTTGTTGTCGATAATTGTGTCAAAATGCAAGCATCTAATTTGAGGTGGATTGCACTCAACAAAGATTAGATACGTGCTTATTTATACATGGGTTTAGAGGATTCTTTAAATGTTGTAGAGCATAACACATGTTCATTTTGATTTAATTAAATCGACTGTATTACACTCACTATTGCATAAATTTTTTCTTACATGCAATAAATTTTGTATTCTTAATGTCCATTTGTAAAAAATGTTTGACGACTGACCATACCACCATATTCATTTGTAGGAAGTCCAAGAGATATGCACCATAGGTATCAAGATGCCATGGCATCGGTTCATAAGTTTGGAAAGGCCGATATGTTTCTTACAATGACATGCAATCTGTCTTGGCCAGAGATACAATAAGAATTATTTCCCAGTCAAGTTCCAAATGATTGTCCAGACCTGTTGGCAAGGGTTTTCCATGCCAGATTTGAAGAGTTAAAAAAGGATGTTCTAGAAAGGGGCACCCTCGGAATGGTTGTTGCGTATGTATATGTGATTGAATTCAAAAGAAGGGTATTCCACATGTTCATATGTTATTGATTCTAGATCAAAATGATAAGTTAACCACTCTGGACGACTTTGACGAGATTGTGAGAGTAGTAATTCCTATGAACAACAAGAACCAAAATTGTACAAGTGAGTTCTTAAACATGTGATTCATGACCCATGTGGTGTTCTCAACTGCAAATCCTCATGCATAAAATAAGGGAGTTGTAAGAAAGGATTCCCTAAGGAATTCTCCCATGATACAAAGCAAGGTAATGACTCATATCCTCTTTACCTTCTCCCAAGAGATTGGCCACCAGTACTATTACGTCAGAATTCATGAATAAATGTAGATAACCAGTGGGTAGTTCCATATAATTCATTTTTGATCCTAAAGTATGATTGCCACATCAATATTGAGATGTGTAGCATCATTAAGTGTGTCAAATATCTGAATAAGTACATTCATAAGGGTTCAGATAGAGTTTCCCTGGAAGTTCATAACGGAGATGAGATTGCACAATATGTCGGTGCACGGTAGATCCGTGCACCTGAAGCTATGTGGAAACTTTAGATATTTCCCATGACTAGAATGTGTCATTCTATAAACCGTTTGCAAATTCATTTTCTAAACATGCATCAAGTGAGGTTCGAAGGGAACCAACCAATCTCAAGCGTGTTAGCGAACCTAGAAAACTCCAAGACGATGCTTTAATGAATTTTAATGGTGCTTTATGATTAGGGTTTTGATTAAAGTATATGATTAATTAATTAGAATGATTAAACGAATATTTTTATTTTAATTTTCAGATTATATTAGAAGCATTAAGGCTTCAATTTTTAAAGTTTTAATGCATGAAATAATTAAATTTTCATGCTAAGATTTTAAGGAATAAATTAGGTTAATTAAATACTTTAATTACTAATAATTTCATATTAATTAAAGTGATTTAAGATTAATATCATATGTTGCTTGAAATTTATTAAAGTGGGTGATTAATTGAGCTTTATTATTTTGTTTTAGAAGGAGACTTTTAAGAGTTAAGTGAATCACAATGTGACTTATTTAATTAAGTACACAACGTATGTATAAGTCTAGGGTTAAATATTAATGAATGTGTATACATGTTAAGTTTGAATTTGATGTGTTATTCATGTTACTTGGATGTTGTTCATGTTTGATGTAAATCAAACATGTTTAGTAAGGTGTTTATATTTGTTGGTTTTAATAAGCAAGCATGTTATCCACATACGTTTATGTATGTATTATTTATATGCATGCAAGGAAGGATTGATTTATGTCTTGTACTTTTATGGCAAGTGTCACGGTCCGAGTGTTTTGAGGGAGACTTTGTTGAGTTTGTGAAAGCTTAAAAACGCGTGACAACAAAATATCTATAAAGGCTAAGAACAATGCAAGTGATTAAGCAAAGGCAAATTCTGATGCGAGGTATTGGTCCATACTTGTCGTAGAGGTTTATTTTGAATTAGCTAAGAACTGCAGTGAAAAATGGATTGACATAAACATAATAATTTTATCTAAAGCCTAGAAAACTATTAGAAAGCTCATAGAAATCAATATGTAATAAAAATAAAAGTAAAGGAATGTTGGATTCTAACATTCTCCCCTACTTAACTTATCGACGCCCTCATCGACTTACAAGAGTTACAATAGATTAAAAAAAAAAACTCTTATCCTAAATTCTGAAGTCTCTTTCGCGCCGTTGGTTTATGGCGGTTGCTGGAGTCTTATTGAATCTTGTTGTGTCTTGGTTGGTTAGTGAGTTTCTGTGGGAGTCTTGATGAGTGTTTCTTTCTACAGTTGGTTCTTCTTGTGAATCCAAGTCTTCCTTGTTTCTGGTTTCTTGCTCGGAGTTGTTGGGCTTGAGCTTGTATCTTGTTTCTTGTGTTTGTTGCCAGGGGGTTTCTGAGGTGTCGCCTTTCTGATTGGCTCCATCACTCTCTTTGTTGAGTAGTTGGTGTGAGGTTTCTTCTTGGATGTTGTCTTCTTCTAAGGCTCCATCACTCGCATTGCCGAAAGGTATCGACCCTTCTCTTTTTCTTTCTGTGGGAGTACCTGTACTTCGAATCAGACAAGTTTGTCCACCTGCTACTAGAAAAGAATTCAAGTGAGGCATTACAACTTCTTTGTTGGTGCGGAGGAACTCCAATCCAAGCACAAGGTTGAAGTCGTTCATGTTGATGACATTTAAGTTCATTCCTTCCCATTCTTCCAACTTTAATTGTTTCCACTTGCTTTTCCAGACCGAGAAACGGCTTGGCTTTATAGTTGACGGATTTCATGCTACCGCCTCCTTCCTTGAGTAGCAACACCAATCTTCGGGCTTATGTTTCGGTCACAAAGTTGTGAGAGGCTCCAGTCGACCATGGCTCGAGCCTTCCTCCCATTCACCAAGAGGTCCACATACATCATTTTCCCGGAGCCCTCTCTTGTCTTCGGGACCTCTTTCCCCATTGCATATTTCATGTATATGGAATTCATTCTGCGGGGCTCATCGTCCTCACTGCATGCTTCTTCTTCTGTCTCTTTTGGGGTTTCCACTACAGACATGGCCGAAAACTTCCTCTGTAAATTGTCGATCTCCCCTTTATGCTTTCACTCCCACCATTTGTGTGGGCCTCGAAATAAAAAACAGTTAAGTCTACTACTGTTTCATGAGGGCATGCTGATATTGGATTCCTTTGTGGATATGAAAGGTGATGACCAGAATTTTAGCGAGTTTCCTCCCCCGTTTGAATGCCTCGACTGAGTTGGACGACACCCTTGAGTCATTTCACGCACTCTTGGGCGAGCTTGGCGTCGGGCCCTCCAAACTTGTAGGCGTCCCCCTTGGTTCTTCTTCCGAGCGATGGCCTGCAACACCCCGCATTTTTTAAAAACATTTTATTAATACTAATTATTATTATTTGCTTAAAAACGTCCTAATTCAACTTTTATGCATTTATTTATTTATTTATTTCCAAAACGTATTACTAGTAGTATTATTTGCGACTTACGTTTATAAATTTAATATTTTGATGCTCATTAAGAAAATAATTTTCGAAATGTAATTGTATAATGTATGATTAATCTAATTCCGTATTTAACCTCATTAGCAACCAAAATTCTGAAATTGGCCCATTACTCCTAAAATTACGAAAATGCCCTTGCTCACCCAAGATAGCAAAACTCATACTTCTCTTCTACTCTTCTCTCACGTGTCAACCAAGTCAATGAGCAGAATGTTTTATTCTTACTCTCTTGAATTCTCTTTCTCCCTAATTCAGTCCAAGTGCATTTACTTGGTCTCCAAGTACTACAACTTCTTCCTCACTCTACTACCATGGTGAGCTCAAGAATGATGTCAATGGCATCACCATAACCTTATAAATAAAGGAAAATCTGCTCCCCATTTCCACAACAATTCAGTGAAGATTATCTAACAAAAATCCCAAGACCTCTAGCTTTTTCTCTGTTTCGAAATAAACCACCAACGCCACCTCTCGTGGCCACCATAAACACCGCAGCTCCGCCACTGCTGCTACTTACTGCCACCACCGTCGTAACCTCCTCTCACTCACTATACCATGTACGCACGACCTCTAAACTCAAACATCAAGTTCTAATTGTAGCCCTCCGTTGCCGAAACTAAAACCCGAACTAACACCATTTCTCTCTCCTCTGGCGCACCACCACTGTCACCATAACGGCTTTGCTCCGGTGCCGAACCACCACCCCACCTCCAGGTTTTGACCGCCTAATCTCCGACTACCTAAACCCCGCTTCACGCAAAGACCCCACTATGTTTTCTTCCGTCGTGCTCCTCTGCTTCGTGTTTGTTGGTGAGAACCGTGAGACCAAAGTTGGTCTTTCTAACTCGTGGGCTTGTAATCCAAAGTCAAACCCATTAAATATTTAACCCACTCACCAATTCTAGAAAGCTAATTAGGGTAAGATGACTTCCACTTGTTTTTATTCATTTCACTTGATTTATACGCATAAGTTTTCCTACTAATGTTTTCAAAGTACTAATGTTTTATTAAAATGTAATTATATTTTACTAAGAAATATTATTGTCATTATTTTACAAAGGAGATAATTAATTAAGGTTATTTTTTCATAGTTACTAACGGATAATATATTCCTAAATACAAGAGTACTTGGTCCTCGAAGTTTAGGAAGAACGGTCCATCAAACGGGAAAGATAAAACTATGGTTGAGGTAACATCTATTGCTAACTCTCACAATCCCCTTATGAACTGTGTTTTATGAGATTATGAAATATGTTTATAATATGATTTTTATTGGATTGTGGGATCTGAAATGTATTTATAAAGTGTGTTTTATGCATGATGATATTCAAATATGTTTATGAATGATTTTATAAGAATGTTATTTTATGAGTTATGAATAAGATACGAAACATGATAAATAAAAGTGTAACAGGTCCTGGCAGTTAGTGGGGTTACTATTTCTAGGTCGTGCACGTACCATCGTACAGCTGGACACCCAACAAGGGAGAATGATGCTTGAGGGTTACCGCAAACTAAAAGAGAAACTATTTAGGTACGAGCGTATGTCCAACAAGGGAGAGTGCTCCTTGAGAACTATCGCAAGGTGGGGGACGTTCCGCAAGGCTAACTTGTCAGTTACCAAGTAAAATGAATGTTTTATGAAAGATATTGGGAACTATTAAAGTTTCAAGACATAAATGATGTTTTATTGCAATGAGATTATTAAAGCATTTTACTATATTCTATTCTCCCTGATTGCAAATTAAATAAAATGAATTGAAATGCGTTTACGTTGTTATGGTAGTATGTTACTGGGCCTCGGCTCACGATATTGCTTTTGTTTTAGGTACGAAGAAGATCATGGGATGCCTTAGAGTGCGGATGCAACCATCAAATTCACGATCGATGTTTAGTAAAGATAACTATGTCTCACTAGTAATAATGTATGTATTAATTAAACTCTAAGTTTAATTTAAAGTATTGAGTTAGATTTTAATATTAATGTTTAACCAATGCTAAGAATATTTATTAAGGTTTATTTAGGTTACTATATAAATATTAAAGAATTAATTGAAGTTAAGTATGTTTACTGTTACTCAATAATATTTAGTAATTTATAGAGGTTACGTCGCCTCGAGGGAGACACGACATGTGACGCTCCGACTAAGCTAGGGTTTTCCACTGCTAATTAAAGATAAATAACCTAATTAATGGTGTCTAGAAGTTAGGGCTTTACATGGCCCTTCCCTACAGAGTAGTCCATTAGTCTTTCACGCTATGCAATAGTCATGGAGGCCATGAGGGTATCAACCTTCGCCCTCTAAACTTCATGTTACGCCCATTCTTTCACCCCATGAACAAAGTTGAACAACCGGTCCTTCTCATTCATGTTCTTGATGTCCAACATGCAAGCCGAGTATTCCTTCACATAGTCGCGTATGGACCCCTTGTGGCGGATCTCCTATAGCTTCATTCTTGCCACAAACTCGGTGTTCTCGGGGTAGAACTGATCTTTGAGTTCCTTCTTGAACTCTTCATAGGTATCTTTCTTTACTTTCCCTCTTCGATGTCAGCATGCTTTGAGCGCCACCATAGCTTTGCATCATCCAACAAATGCATGGTTGCGGTATCCACCTTTAGATTGTCACTCAGCTTACAAATTCTGATATTCTACTCCATGTCTAAGAGGAAGTTATCAACTTCCTTTGAGTCTCTATCACCGTTGTAGTCTCGAGGATTTGGGGTTTTGATCTTTATCGCACCACCTCCAACCGCATTCTCGAGTCTCTCTATTTCTTTGGCTTGGCCAATCATCATTTCCTCATGTCTGGTCTAGTTCTCTAACTTGCCCTCTAGTCAGGCTAGTCTTTCTTCGATTGATTCCATCTCAGATTTCTTGCTCAAGTCTCTTAATGCCTAGGTTTGAACCTTGGCTCTGATACATATTGTCATGGTCCAAGTGTTTTGACACCAGATCGTGCGGTACACTCTTGCCTATGGGGCGACAAGGGTGCAAGATTTGTGCGGAAAGTGAATCTCGAGGCTCGGAACACAAGCAGGTGCTTGCTTCAGACTGGCCACTCTTCCCTATTGGCGACAAGAGCGAGGGTCGAGAGTCAATTAGGACACTTGTGTGCGCACAACAGGCACAAGCAGGACCGACGACAAGAATATATCTGTTTTGAGGGAGACTTTGTTGAGTCTGGTAAAGATTAAAAATATGCGACAACATAAAATCTATAAAAGCTAAAAAACAAACAAGTGATTAAGCAAAGACAACTTCTGATGAGAGGTATTGGTCCATATCCCTTATAGAGGTTTATTTGAATTAGCTAAAAACTACCAATGAACACTGGATTGGCAGAAACATAATAATTTTATCTAAAGCCTAGAAAACTATTAGAAAGCTCCTAGAAAGCAATAGATAAGAAAAATACAAGTAAGGTTGGATTCCGACACCAAGCATTGTAAGGATGATGATGATGATGAGCTACAATGCTGGATATTTTTTGTTTCCTTTGGAGTTGAAGGTGTTATTGTCTAAAGTCGAAAAAACCACATCTCGTCTGAATCTTATTGAATTCAAAACCAAATCTAAATTAATGTTCATATCTAAATCTAGACCTGAAGGATCCTAACGTTTAAAATCAAGATTATAATCAAATTATGAGGTAGTTCATCCCTCTAAAGTAAAAAAAAACCTCATCTCTAGTTCTCTATTGGATCTTATTAGATCCAAAACCATATCTAAATATTCATACCTAAATCTAAATCCGAAGTATATTCATTTTTTTCCAGAACCGATAAGTCCACACATTTGGGTTTGCACCTGGTCCACATGTATATTAGGGACACATGGTCAGAATTTTAAACCTTTGGACCTAGCCCAAAAGTAATGCAACGAACTTGAATTTTTGTGAATTTAATTGTTATTAAAGATAAGACCTTACCGGACTATAACCTTGTATAAGTCAAACCGGGTTAGCAAGCAAGGCCTTTAAAAGTGTGTGTATGGGGAGGGGGGGTGTCAAGCCAATGTTGTACTCCCGCTGTCCCTTATTGTTTTCTCAATTTCACTTTCCATGGGCTCTAAGATGTAACTTATTGCTCATATATCTCCAATTCTTAGCTTAATAATTCTAAAAAGTTAATTTTCAAAAATATACATTGAACCCACCGTTAAAAACTTTTTTTATGCCTTATCAATATAGAAAACCATTCACTTGTACCGACTTCAATGAAGTATATACTACTACAAAACATGAACACATAGAATTATGATATTCATAGAACCCTAAAAATTTATGAAACAATTTTTTTTTGAAGCTTCTAGGCTAGAGGTCAATCTAGATAAGAGTAAAATTTATATGGGAGGAGTTACTAGTGAAGTTCAGGAGCAAATTCTTAACTCTTTGGGGATTCCTGTTGGTGATTTCCCTTTTAGATATCTGGGAGTGCCATTGACTACAAAGAAATTTTCTTATGTTCAGTGTAAACCTCTAGTGGAGAGGGTGCTTGCTAGAGCCAAAACTTGGACCTCAAGATTCCTATCTTATGCTGGTAGGTTGCAGCTAGTGAAGACTATCCTTCTTAGCTTGCAGTGTTATTGGTGCCAGTTGTTTGTTTTGCCTAAAAGGGTGATCAAAGAAATTCAGAGCTACTGCAGGATCTTTCTTTGGACTGGTGATATTTCACCCTCTAAGAAAGCTCTTGTCTCTTGGCACAATTTGTGTCTCCCTAGATGTACAGGTGGGTGGAATATAAAAAATTTGGAGATCTGGAACAAAGCAGCAGTGTGCAAATTGATGTGGGCTATCACCAATAAAAAAGACAAGTTATGGGTTAGATGGGTGGATAGCTATTATATGAAAGGAAGTGATGTTGCTGGTTTTCATTATCCAAGTACCATGTCTTGGTCACTTAAGAAAATCTTTGGCTGTTTGCATCTTGTTGATTCAGTTGGAGGTTGGCAGTCAGTTGTCAAGAATGGAGTCTTTTCAATTAAGTTCATGTAGCAGAACTTGCGTGAAGTTCAAAACAAGGTCCCCTGGAGAAGAATTGTCTGCAATAACAAAGCTACTCCTAAGAGTCTATTTGTTATGTGGTTGGCCCTGTGGAATAGAATGCCCACTCTAGACAGATTGTTGGAGTGGAAGGTTGTCAATGCTAATTCATCTCTGTTGTGTGGTTCATCTGAGGAAACTGTGGACCATCTGTTCTTCAAGTGTACTACCTCTAATCAAGTGTGGCAGAAAGTCTTGCAATTTCTTCATTTTAGCAGGCCTGCTGCTAGGTTTGCAGATGAACTTCAGTGGATGATCAAAAGTAGCAAAAGAGGTAGTGGAAGACATAAATTGTTGCTCATGTTCTTTTCTGAATGCATCTACTCTATGTGGTTGAATAGGAATGATAAACTATATAACAACCATTGTAAAGGTGTTGATGTTTTGTTTAAAGAAACTTTGTTTAGAGTTGTTGATAGAGCTCCTGCTGATCTCAGTGATTTTCTAAATGAGTTAAGTTGTACCTAGGGGTCTCTGTATAGCTTTTGGTTTTCTTTGGCTTTGTTGGCTTTGAGGTCAGTTTGTAAAGGCTGTGCCTAATTCTCTTCATTTGGTAATAAAATCACTTTATTTGCCAAAAAAAAAATTGAATTGGCCACATTGTCGAACTCTCTATCAACGATAGATGAACGGACGATGAAAAGGGAAATCAGCCGAGGAGACATCAAGGTTAGCGTATTGCATACTACGAAGTACTTTGTAGAGGAAATTGTTTTAACCCCAATCATGCTTTCCCCAAACCTCGAACACCGCCTTCTCCAAAACCAAAAACTCTCTTTCGAGTGAATGAATCGATGTATTGGACTCCCTCTCCAACGAAAAAACCATAATTTAGGAGCATGGATCTTTAGATGATGTTGACGTCTAAAACAGTTCAAGGACATAGATTAAACAATTTATTGTTTGTAATCTAAATATAAAATTTATATGAAATCTAAAATATAGTTGTAAAAAATAATCATCAAAATAGAGGTGAGATATCCTCTTAATTAAGTTAATGATAGATAATTTTGTTATTGCCCTATTCGTTGTCTTATTTATTAAAAAAATTAGTTAAACAAAAACTTGTACATAGACAAAATTATATTCATCCTCATTCATCATCTGTGTCAAGAATAAATTTATTTTCATCCACCATTCCCTTCGATAGTCATATCTACTTAATAATCGTCTCATCTGCCTCATTTTCCAACCACTTAACACATTACCCCACCATTTACTTTATTTAGCTAGAGATGATTTTGAGGCGGTGGGCGACCTTTACACCGTACCCGCCTAAAAATTTTCATCCTCATCCCCGCCACCAATGATAAGAACGATACACGCCCCTCCCAATCCCTGTCTTGAGGGGTCAAAAACAAAATTCGTCCCTGCTCCACCACTCACCCGTGTATCCACCCACCCCTAGACTCATCAATTTCTTCGATAAGAGAGTTTTGAATTAAATCTTTTTTCTAGAGTATTCGAGAATTCAGTTATCTGATTAGAGTAATTGAGTAAATAAACAAAACGTTATACTACATAATATGTAGGATAGTATTCTATTCGTCCAGTTTTAATCGTCACATTATGTTTTCACGGAGTTTTATACGATAAGTAGAATTTTTCTTATCTATTATTTAAACATAAAAGTATTTTAATTGAATGGGAGAATAAGTGGGACCTTAATTTTTGACAGTGAGAAGAGAGATGTAATATATTAGTGAGTCCATGCCATAAAAGAAGTATGAAAATTTAATTGGACGCTCGAAAAAAGAAAGTGTGACGATTAAATTGGAATAAAAGGAGGCATAAAAAAATGTTGATATATTTATAATGAATTAGATGAAGGATAATCAAGGAAGGCAGGTCCAATTTAAATTCATCATTGCTTGATCATCATCCACGGAGAATACAATTTTTAACCCCATCGCCCACCAAACTTTCCTCCATCCCCGCCCAACCATGAGACGAATCCGGGGGGGGGATCGATCTCTCAAAAACCCGCCCGCTAACAATCAATCTAACATCCCTATATTCGATAGATAATTTACTATTTTCCATCTAACTTTTGAATATATTGACATAAGTTTATTATGTGGTATTAAAATTAATTATGTTGATAAAATTATTTTTAAAAAGTGACATACATAATTAGGATTTAGTGAGTGTTTTGAAATCCAATAAATTTGAACTTGCTTCATCACCAAGGTGGGTACATGATATCCTTAAACTAGAGCTGATCAACATGGGTCTGGCCCGCAGGCCCGGCCCGACCTGACCCGAAATTATTGGGTTTTGGACAGTAGATTTTGTCTCGATTTTCGGGCCCGGCCCGCCCTGGCCTGAACTTTTTAAACATTTTGCGAGCTTTGGGCAACGTAAAACAACAATTTTTGTTATAAATTTGGTCCGGCCCGAAATTGGCCCGAATAGCCCCCTATTTTTTGCCCGAAATAGCGGGTTTTGGGCACAAAAATTGGCCCGATGCTTTTGCCCGGCCAGGCTCGACATAATAGGCAGATTTTTATGCCCCCGGCCCTTCCCGCATTTTGATTAGGTCTGCCTTAAACCCGCTCGTCAACACCAAACATTTATTTGTTAGTCAATATTAGTAAATCATCTATGGCTATTTTCGTCGTCAGTCTAAACCTAAAACCAAACTCGCTCGATCATAAAGTGTGATGCACGGTTTACATATCAAAATGTTAAATTTGCACGAAATTTTGGGATATTGCAATCCTTTACATTAACATATTCAAAATATTTATGTTGCTTCAAACATATTAATATATAATATTTTTATTATAATATGTTGGTTTTGTCCTTCCTTAATTTGTGGGATATGGAAAGTCGTAATGTGGCAAGTTTTAGGAGTTGAGGGGTATTTGGAACATGTCAAGATCAATGCATTTAATGGTGTTAACTTCACCCATTTATGTATGATGCTTGGTTTTTCTTCTAGCCAAATGATCTCCCGTGAACTAAAGCTAGGATGCCAAAGATCACTAATTAATTAGTGGTTTTATGAATATGTAGCTCTTAAGTGACCCCATTGTTCTCCTATGTATTGAAACTTTGGAAGGCTTTGTTAGATAGAACAGGAAAGCAAGTTCCTCCAAGTGAGGGGAAAATAGAGTGAGCAATTGTTGAGTGAGAATTGTAATTCATTATATCCCTATTAGTACATATAGTAAAAGGCAAGTTTTCACTAGACTTCTATCCCGCGGTTTTTCCCTTTTCAGAGGGTTTTCCGCGTCACCAAAATCTTCGTGTTTGATCTCATATTTATTTTCTTGATAATTTCCCTTTTCTCATTTTAATCACACAAAGAGGGAGAAGAGTATTATGCGTACTTCTCCAACAGTAGTATCTTTTAGGTTATGATACATATGACAATTCATAAATCATGCGGAAACAACCATTAAGCCAGGAATACATATTATTTACACATAATCATATAGCATAGTTTAGATGCATACTCTTTGTTGCGTGCCTTCCCTAGCTGCGCCCGAACCGAACAAGAACAAGTCTTTAGGACTCCAAGTGTCGTCCCTCCGTAGATAGTCCACAGCACGTCCGGATCCGCCTTAAGATTGACCAACTAGAATCGCCCTTAAGGTACTAGAATTTTCGGCACTCTTAGGTAAGAAATATGACTGAATTTTTCTCTCAAAACTCACTTTGAATACTTGAATTAATCTCTGAAAATATGTGACCCTAGGCACGTATTTATAGAGTTATGGAAAGGGAATTGGAATCCTAGTAGGATACGAATTAATTAAACTTAGAATCCTATACGAACTCTAATTAATTAATTTATCCTTTTAGGAATAGGAATTTAATCATATACCAAATCCTAATAGCTTTAGGAATCGTGCATGAACATAAACACACACACACACACGCGGCAGCCACGAGGGCCGCCCATGCGCGTGCGCGCGAGCAGCAGCCCACGCCACGAGGCCCACGCAGCCGTGGCCTTGGCGCGCGCTGGGCTTGCCTTGCGGTGGGCCTGGGCGCTGCCTTGGCTGGGCTTGTGGCGCGCGTTTGGCTTGCTGGGCGATGGCCCGACTTCGTGCTGGGCCTTCGTCCGGCAGGCCTCGTCCGATGCTAATTCGTACGATACGCTTCCGATTAAATTCCCGGTTCCGGAATTCATTTCCGATACGAACAATATTTAATATTTCCGATTCCGGAATCAATTTCCGTTTCGAACAAATATTTAATATTTCCGTTTCCGGAACTATTTTCCGATTCCGATAATATTTCCGATTCTGACAATATTTCCGTTTCCGGCAATATTTCCGATTCTGGCAATATTTCCATTTCCGATAATATTTTCCGATACGTACCATGTTTCCGTTTCCGGCAACATCTACGACTTGGATAATATTTATATTTCCGATACGATCCATATTTCCGTTTCCGGCAATATCATCGTTTCCGGAGTATTCATTTCTTGCCTGTGACGATCTCAGCTCCCACTGAAACCAAGATCCGTCGATTCCGAATATCCATAGATGGAGTATCTAATGCCATTAAATACTTGATCCGTTTACGTACTATTTGTGTGACCCTACGGGTTCAGTCAAGAGTAAGTTGTGGATTAATATCATTAATTCCACTTGAACTGAAGCGGCCTCTAGCTAGGCATTCAGCTCACTTGATCTCACTGAATTATTAACTTGTTAATTAATACTGAACCGCATTTATTAGACTTAACATAGAATGCATACTTGGACCAAGGGCATTATTTCCTTCAGTCTCCCACTTGTCCTTAGGGACAAGTGTGCATTTCCTAATTCCTTTGTCGCTCGATGCTTGCTCTTGAACATAAGGTAAGAGTTGTCATCCTTATTATGTCCAGAGGTGTTCCTCGGTTTCAGAGTTCAACTGATCAAATAAACAGATAATCATAGCCTATGATTCATCCGAGCACGGCCATGCATTTCACAGTTTCTAGCTCTCCGAGTGGCCTTGTACAACTTTTAAGCATCTCATCCTGATTTATGGGAGGACAATCCCAATCTTGCGATCTTGAGATTAGACTTCGTTTGATAGGTGATTACCTGAGCGTTGCCTTTATAGCCTCCTTTTACGGTGCGACGGTTGGTCAACGTCAAAGCAACCAGTTCTCAAACAAGTAATCTCAAATCACTCAGGTATTGAGGATTTAGTGTCTAATAATTTAATGAAATTTACTTATGACAGACTTTCATCTCTTACAGTAAAGTTTCATAGGTCTTGTCCGATACTAGTCTTCCCAAAGTAAGTATCTATGCAAATGATTATGACATTGCCATGTCCACATAGTTCAAGAAACAGAACTACTAGTCATCTTGCATTCTAATCGTCTAACGTTTTCTATGCGTCCAATTTTATAGAAAACTCCGACTAGGGACCATTTTCAACCTTTGACATTCAAGTTCACTTGATAGACATTTCTTAGTCACAGGACTGGTCCTGACAGTCTATCTTGAATATATCGTCAAATTGAAGGGACTCATCATTTAATAAACCACAAATTAAATGGAAAAATGAATTCTTTTCATTTATTGTGAATGATTAACCAATAATGTTTTACAAAGATTTAAACTCTAAAACTTTAAAACATTAAACAGAGACATCAAAGCCATTCTCCAATATGCTTGATTCCCATAGCTGCAGTGTGCGAGTTGTGCTTCGCCTGCGGCAGAGGTTTAGTCAATGGATCTGATATGTTGTCATCAGTTCCAATTTTGCTTATCTCGACTTCTTTTCTTTCAACGAACTCTCGTAGAAGGTGAAATCTACGAAGTACATGCTTGACTCTCTGGTGGTGTCTAGGCTCTTTTGCCTGTGCAATAGCTCCGTTATTGTCACAATACAGGGCTATTGGTCCTTTAATGGAGGGGACTACACCAAGTTCACCTATGAACTTCCTTAGCCATATAGCTTCCTTTGCTGCTTCATGTGCAGCAATGTACTCCGCTTCAGTTGTAGAATCCGCAATGGTGCTTTGCTTAGCACTTTTCCAGCTTACTGCTCCTCCGTTGAGGCAGAAGACAAACCCAGACTGTGATCTGAAATCATCTTTGTCGGTTTGGAAACTTGCGTCCGTATAGCCTTTAACAATTAATTCATCATCTCCACCATAGACCAGGAAGTCATCTTTGTGCCTTTTCAGGTACTTCAGAATGTTCTTGGCAGCAGTCC
This sequence comes from Spinacia oleracea, assembly GCF_020520425.1. Taxonomy (NCBI): domain Eukaryota; kingdom Viridiplantae; phylum Streptophyta; class Magnoliopsida; order Caryophyllales; family Amaranthaceae; genus Spinacia; species Spinacia oleracea. Next base: position 66,682,931 of record NC_079492.1, read on the forward strand.
AATGCGCCTCTCCTGGGTCAGACTGGTATCTGCTCGTAGCACTGAGTGCGTACACAACATCCGGGCGTGTACATATCATAGCATACATTATTGAACCAATCAATGATGCATATGGAATCCCATTCATTCGTCTACGCTCATCAAGTGTTTTTGGGCACTGAGTCTTGCTTAGAGTCATTCCATGAGACATGGGTAGGTAGCCTCGCTTGGAGTCCGCCATCTTGAACCTATCAAGCACCTTATTGATATAAGTGCTTTGACTAAGTCCAATCATCCTTTTAGATCTATCTCTGTAAATCTTGATGCCCAATATGTACTGTGCTTCTCCTAGATCCTTCATCGAAAAACATTTCCCAAGCCAAATCTTGACAGAGTTCAACATAGGAATGTCATTTCCGATAAGTAATATGTCGTCGACATATAATACTAGGAAAGCAATTTTGCTCCCACTGACCTTCTTGTATACACAAGATTCGTCTGCGTTCTTGATGAAACCAAAGTCCTTGACTGCTTCATCAAAACGTATATTCCAGCTCCTGGATGCCTGCTTCAATCCGTAGATTGACTTCTTTAGCTTGCATACCTTTTTAGCATTCTTTGGATCCTCAAAACCTTCAGGCTGTGTCATAAACACAGTTTCTGTTAAAACGCCGTTTAAGAAAGCAGTTTTGACATCCATCTGCCATATTTCGTAATCGTAATATGCAGCGATTGCTAACATTATCCGAATAGACTTTAGCATTGCAACTGGTGAAAAGGTTTCATCGTAATCCACACCGTGGACTTGCCTGTAACCTTTTGCAACCAATCTAGCTTTGAAAACTTCAAGTTTCCCATCCTTGTCCTTTTTCAGTTTGAAAACCCATTTGCTTCCAATGGCTTGGTAGCCATCTGGCAAATCGACCAAATCCCATACTTGGTTTTCAGACATGGAGTCCAATTCAGATTGCATGGCTTCTTGCCATTGCTTGGAGCTAGGGCTCGTCATAGCTTGTTTGTAAGTCGCAGGTTCATCACTTTCAAGTAATAGAACGTCATAGCTCTCGTTCGTCAAAATACCTAAGTACCTTTCCGGTTGAGATCTGTATCTTTGCGATCTACGCGGGGTAACATTTCTAGATTGACCATGATTCTCACCAGATTCTTCTAAAGATCTCTGAGTTTCATCCTGAATGTCATCTTGAGCATTCTCTAGAGTTTGTTGTTCGACTCGAATTTCTTCGAGGTCTACTTTTCTCCCACTTGTCATTTTGGAAATGTGATCTTTCTCCAAAAAGACACCATCTCGAGCAACAAACACTTTGTTCTCAGATGTATTATAGAAGTAATACCCCTTTGTTTCCTTTGGATAGCCCACAAGGATACATTTGTCAGATTTTGGATGAAGTTTGTCTGAAATTAATCGTTTGACGTATACTTCACATCCCTAAATCTTAAGAAAAGACACATTTGGAGGCTTTCCAAACCATAATTCGTATGGAGTCTTTTCGACAGCTTTAGACGGAGCTCTATTTATAGTGAGTGCAGCTGTATTTAGTGCATGTCCCCAAAATTCTAATGGAAGTTCGGCCTGACCCATCATTGACCTGACCATGTCTAGCAAGGTTCTGTTCCTCCGTTCCGACACACCGTTCCATTGTGGTGTTCCAGGAGGAGTCAATTCTGATAGAATTCCACATTCTTTCAGATGGTCATCAAATTCATAGCTCAGATATTCACCGCCTCTATCAGACCGCAGTGCTTTAATCTTCTTGCCTAATTGATTCTCTACTTCACTCTGAAATTCCTTGAATTTGTCAAAGGATTCAGACTTATGCTTCATTAGGTAGACATAACCATGCCTACTGAAGTCATCAGTGAAAGTGATAAAGTAGCTGAAACCACCTCTAGCATTTGTACTCATTGGTCCACATACATCTGTATGGATTAAACCCAATAGTTCATTTGCTCTTTCTCCAACTTTAGAGAAAGGTTGCTTTGACATTTGCCAAGTAAACATGATTCGCATTTACCATAATCCTCTAAGTCAAATGGTTCTAGAATTCCTTCCTTTTGAAGTCTTTCTAAGCGTTTCAAGTTTATATGGCCTAATCGACAATGCCACAGATAGGTGAGATCTGAATCATCCTTTTTGGCCCTTTTGGTATTTATGTTATATACTTGTTTGTCGTGATCTAATAAATAAAGTCCATTGACTAATCTAGCAGATCCATAAAACATCTCTTTAAAATAAAACGAACAACTATTGTCTTTTATTAAAAAGGAAAATCCCTTAGCATCTAAACAAGAAACTGAAATGATGTTTTTAGTAAGACTTGGAACATGGAAACAATCTTCCAGTTCCAAAACTAGCCCGGAGGGCAACGACAAATAGTAAGTTCCTACAGCTAATGCAGCAATCCGTGCTCCATTTCCCACTCGTAGGTCGACTTCACCCTTGCTTAACTTTCTACTTCTTCTTAGTCCCTGTGGATTGGAACATAAGTGTGAGCCACAACCTGTATCTAATACCCAAGAAGTTGAATTAGCAAGTATACAGTCTATAACGAAAATACCTGAAGATGGAACGACTGTTCCGTTCTTCTGATCTTCCTTTAGCTTCAAGCAATCTCTCTTCCAATGCCCCTTCTTCTTGCAGTAGAAGCATTCGGATTCAGAAGTTGGTTGACTGACCTTCCTCTTTACAGATTTGGCGCCAGTTTGCTTAGTTGGGCTGGCCTTGTTGCCACCTTTCTTAGCATTCCTCTTCTTTCCAGATTTCTTGAACTTGCCCCCACGCACCATAAGCACATCCTGCTTATCACTTTTGAGCGTCTTTTCAGCGGTCTTCAGCATACCGTGAAGCTCAGTGAGCGTTTTGTCCAGACTATTCATACTGTAGTTCAGTTTGAACTGATTATACCCGCTATGAAGAGAATGGAGGATGGTGTCTATAGCCATTTCCTGAGAAAATTGCTGATCCAGCCGACTCATATTCTCAATGAGTCCAATCATTTTGAGAACATGTGGACTTACGGGCTCGCCTTTCTTAAGCTTGGTCTCAAGAATTTGCCTATGAGTCTCGAATCTTTCGACTCGAGCCAGATCTTGGAACATGTTCTTCAACTCACTGATGATTGTGAAAGCATCTGAGTTGATGAACGTTTTCTGCAGATCCGCACTCATGGTGGCGAGCATTAGACATTTCACATCCTTGTTGGCATCAATCCAACGATTGAGGGCTGCCTGAGTGACCCCGTCGCCTGCGGCTTCGGGCATCGCCTCATCTAGGACATACTCCTTTTCTTCCTGCATAAGAACTATTTGCAAGTTCCTTTGCCAGTCAAGGAAGTTTTTCCCGTTCAACTTCTCCTTTTCGAGAATTGATCGAATGTTGAATAAATTGTTGTTTGCCATATTAAAAACTACAATTGAAAAGAATAAACAAATAAATAACCATTCACAGTTTCTCTTAACAAACTTAAATTCTAGCATACATGCATAATTCAATGTTTATTAAGCATTTTATTCAAGTTATGTGTTCCGGCAGGTGTGAATAAAATGATTCCAAGATCCTAAAATCATTGAAGAACTAAGCACAGTTTGTCGACTTAATCCTAGAACATCTTTGTGTACCTTGCCCCTTTAGGACCAATAAGTAACACCTCGCTGAGCGAAAACTATTACTAGATTGATGTAAAGGATATCCAAGCAAGTGTATATTTTGGCATGGCACCTTTTAACTCAATTTTTAAGTTTGGAACTTAAGGCTCTTACTATGTTGGTTAGATTTTAAGTGAACTAAAATCCTTAATCATGAAACATAATCAAGCCACAATCTTACGCATAATTAAGACATATTTAAAGCAATAAATAACTTAAAGCATGCATAAGATAAATGTGATCTAGTATGGCCCGACTTCATCTTGAAGCTTTGACTTCAAAGTCCGTCTTGAAAATCTCCGTGGGAGGCACCATTTTCTTCAAATAGGATAAGCTATAACTAATTACAACTATTTGATGGTACGCAGACCATATTTGAATTGAAAAATAACTTTGGTACTTTAGACCAATTACATTCAAATTAATGGTACGCAGACCATATTTTCTATCCTATTTGGGCCATACTAGTCACTTCATAACCTGCAAAACAGTACATATACAATATATACCATTCACCCATTCATTATCATGAATGGCCCACATAGCTGGTTAGTAAAACACATTATGCATCACGTAAACATTTGCAGCAATTAATCAAGGGCACCAATAATCTACCAATTATTCAGTCCTTATTAATTCTAATCAAGTTGTTTTAACCTTAAGGATTCGTAGACCTAATCAAGAGTTTTATGACTAAAAGGGCTCCCACTTAAACCAATAAATTCATATGCTTTACTAATTTTAAACATAAAAATGTATTTCAAGTCTAACCGGAAACATACAAATTTAATTAAAATTTAAAGCTCATATAAATTTATAATTGAATCCAAAAAGTTTAATTTAATTTCAGTCGTATTTAAATTAATTCATGATTTTAATTTTAGTAAAATAATTAGAATAAATAAAATTTATTATAATTACAATATTCAAAATTAAAATCCAAGAAAATAATTTAAATTATTAATTTTAAAATTAATTAAAATTACGTAAACTGAAAAATTTCAAATTAAACATTCAAAACGATCTAATCGTAACGCAAACACCCTACGCATCGCACGCCCATGGGCCGCACGCACACAGCCATCGCTGGCCATGTGCGCGCAGCCCATGCGCTCGTCGCATAGCTGCTGCATCTACCATCGCAAGCCATCGCACGCTTTGGTGCTCGATGCGCGCGCTCCATCGCTCGCTGTGCGCGCGAGCCATTGCTCGCTGTGCGCGCGACATCGCTCGCTGTGCGCGCGAGCCATTGCTCGTTGTGCGCGCGACATCGCTCGCTGTGCGCGCGAGCCATTGCTCGCTGTGCGCGCGACATCGCTCGCTGTGCGCGCGACATCGCTCGCTGTGCGCGCGACATCGCTCGCTGTGCGCGCGAGCCATCGCGCGCGATCAACGCTGGGCGCAGCGCTCGTGGCACGCGAGCTTGCGCTCGCTGCGCGCGAGGCTGCGCTCGCTGCGCGCAAGGCTGCGCGCTCTTGCGCGAGGCAGTGCGCGTCGTGGCGCAGCTCGCTTGCTGCCCACACGCGACTGCCATGGCTCGCCTTTCACCCATGCCCATTCGTCCATAGCTCGTGGCCCACGACACAAGGCAGGGCTGCTGCCTTGTGCTCGTGCACCATGCCTTGCTCATTGCATTCGTGCCGCACGGGCGACGAGCTCCCTTGCTCGTCGTCGCATGCCCGCACTATACAACACCCCTTAAGGGTAACACGAAGCGTCCATTGCTTTGTGCGTGCAAGTTATATGAACGAATCGCATAAAAAATTAAAATTTATATTTAAAATTAATGACAAATTAATAAATAACATTAATTTCATAATTTTAGGGCGAAAAATCGAAAATTTATTATCCAATTGATTTCCGATTATTATGGATTCAAGTCTAGGTCATAAAAATTTAAAATTTATCATAAATTTACAATTTTTATGGTGGTTTTTAATCATAGGTTTCTAATTAAATTATAATTAATTATGAAAATCAAATTAATTCTAAATTATTCTAATTTTCAACAAATTAATCATAATTACAAATTAGATTGCATAATTAACAAGGCTAGGCATTCAAACTTGTTAAACATATACATTAGGTCAATCAAAAATTCAAGATTTATCAACAAGAATCGCAAATATTTAATTTAACATCTTAAATTTACGAAATTTTGCATTCGAAAAACTAAAACCTTCGAAAAGTCATAGTTAGGCTTCGAATTTGAGAATTCTAGGTTCGGCAGAAAAATATCTTTTTTTGTCAAAATTTTAGAATGCCTTTTACATGCGTAATTGACACAAAAATCACTCGATTTGGATGAGTAACGAAGAAACTGCCGAAAAACTGCGTACGTATAATTAAATAAACGCAATTTGCAATTAATTAACAATTACGAAAATTAATCACCCCTTTTAATTCTTGCAAATTTGTAATATTTAACCATGTTCATGCATTTTAGATTATGAAAATAATAAGGGGCTCGTGATACCACTGTTAGGTTATGATACATATGACAATTCATAAATCATGCGGAAACAACCATTAAGCCAGGAATACATATTATTTACACATAATCATATAGCATAGTTTAGATGCATACTCTTTGTTGCGTGCCTTCCCTAGCTGCGCCCGAACCGAACAAGAACAAGTCTTTAGGACTCCAAGTGTCGTCCCTCCGTAGATAGTCCACAGCACGTCCGGATCCGCCTTAAGATTGACCAACTAGAATCGCCCTTAAGGTACTAGAATTTTCGGCACTCTTAGGTAAGAAATATGACTGAATTTTCTCTCAAAACTCACTTTGAATACTTGAATTAATCTCTGAAAATATGTGACCCTAGGCACGTATTTATAGAGTTATGGAAAGGGAATTGGAATCCTAGTAGGATACGAATTAGTTAAACTTAGAATCCTATACGAACTCTAATTAATTAATTTATCCTTTTAGGAATAGGAATTTAATCATATACCAAATCCTAATAGCTTTAGGAATCGTGCATGAACACAAACACACACACACACACACGCGGCAGCCACGAGGGCCGCCCATGCGCGTGCGCGCGAGCAGCAGCCCACGCCACGAGGCCCACGCTGCCGTGGCCTTGGCGCGCGCTGGGCCTGCCTTGCGGTGGGCCTGGGCGCTGCCTTGGCTGGGCTTGTGGCGCGCGTTTGGCTTGCTGGGCGATGGCCCGACTTCGTGCTGGGCCTTCGTCCGGCAGGCCTCATCCGATGCTAATTCGTACGATACGCTTCCAATTAAATTCCCGGTTCCGGAATTCATTTCCGATACGAACAATATTTAATATTTCCGATTCCGGAATCAATTTTCGTTTCGAACAAATATTTAATATTTCCGTTTCCGGAATTATTTTCCGATTCCGATAATATTTCCGATTCTGACAATATTTCCGTTTCCGGCAATATTTCCGATTCTGGCAATATTTCCATTTCCGATAATATTTTCCGATACGTACCATGTTTCCGTTTCCGGCAACATCTACGACTTGGATAATATTTATATTTCCGATACGATCCATATTTCCGTTTCCGGCAATATCATCGTTTCCGGAGTATTCATTTCTTGCCTGTGACGATCTCAGCTCCCACTGAAACCAAGATCCGTCGATTCCGAATATCCATAGATGGAGTATCTAATGCCATTAAATACTTGATCCGTTTACGTACTATTTGTGTGACCCTACGGGTTCAGTCAAGAGTAAGCTGTGGATTAATATCATTAATTCCACTTGAACTGAAGCGGCCTCTAGCTAGGCATTCAACTCACTTGATCTCACTGAATTATTAACTTGTTAATTAATACTGAACCGCATTTATTAGACTTAACATAGAATGCATACTTGGACCAAGGGAATTATTTCCTTCAGTATCGGAGCCAGGTTAACAAAACTTATGTCAGAAATCTTGTGTTAATAAAATGGAGGGGAACATCACTCATGATGGTGACATGTTCAAGCTCACTGCTGAGAATTAATCCTACTAGAAGCCTATGATGGAAGATCACCTATATTGCAAGGATTTGAAAGAGCCTATCATAAATGAGACTATGTCTGAAGGAAAGGATGTCAAAGACTAGGAGCTGTTAAATCATAAGGCATTAGCCATGATCCGGAAGTATATCGATCGAAGTTTGTTCGACCATGTGTCCATGTACACCAATGCATACGAATTATGGAAAAAACTAGAGTCCATGATTCAAAATAAGACGCCTAGTAATAAGGCTAATATGATGAAACGCTTGGTTAAACTAGAGTATAAAGACGGTCAAAGCATGATAGGACATATAAACATATTTAAGGGGATTGTGAATCAACTAACCAAGATTGAGATGAAAATCGAAGATGATATACAGGCACTGTTGTTACTAAGTTCTCTACCAGAGAGTTGCGACACTCTTGTAGTTACACATAGCAACTCAGCTCCGGAGGGGAAGCTCACCATGGACACAGTTGCAGATAGTTTAATGAATGAATATGCTAGGAGAAAGGAAAGAGGTACATCTAGCCAATATGAAGCAAATATTGTGGAGAATCGTGGAAGAAACGAGACACGGGAAAGAATAGGACTCGAGTCCATGACAAGTCACGGGAGCGTTCCGAATCTCGCTCCAAGATCATATGTTACTACTTTGAAAACCAAATCACAAGAAGTCGGAGTGTCGGAATCTCAAAAGAGACCACAAAAATGGGTCAGTGAAGGCTGATCAAATCGACACTAAAAATAAAGAAGAAAAGAGCACCACCTCTATAGCATCAAAAGATGACGATGATGTCTTTCTCATTGAGGAAGATAATTATCTTAAAATTGCTCACGATTATTGCTCATGGATTGTAGACACTGGAGCATCATTCCATGTAACCCCACATAGAGAATTCTTCTCAACATACCAAATTGGTGATTTTGGTACTGCTAAAATGGGAAATAAAGTGTCCATCAAGATAGTGGGTATAGGCAATGTCATCTTAAAGACCAATACTAATTGTGAACTTATGTTAAAAGATGTAAGACATGTACCTGACATGCGTCTTAATCTTATTTCAGCTGGGAAGCTTGATGATGTTGCTTATTTGAATCGTTTTGGTGGAGGGATATGGAATCTCACCATAAGCATTATGATTATTTCTAGAGGAAGTAAGGAAGGTTCCTTGTATGTGACATAAGGAAAGTTGTGCATGGGAGAGGCTAATGTCAGTCATGATAACTCAAGCTTGGAGTTATGGCACAAGAGGCTAGGTCACACGAGTGAGAAAGGATTACAAATATTTTCCAAAAGGGCGCTACTTCCGGAAGTGAAAGGTATATCTCTTGAACCTTGCATTCACTGCTTAGTAGGCAAACAACATAGAGTTTCTTTTTATCGAAGTAATCATCCACATAGAAGAAAATATGCTCTTGATTTAGTGCACCCAAATGTTTGTTCAATGACTGAAACATCACTTGGAGGTGCAATATATTTTGTCACATTTATTGATGATCATTCAAGAAAGGTTTGGGCATTCTTATCGAAAACGAAAAATCAAGTACTTGAAGCATTCCAAGAATTTCACGCCATAATAGAAAGAGAGATCGGAAAGAAATTAAAGTGTGTGAGAGATGATAATGGAGGAGAGTACAGAGGTCCTTTTGAAGAATATTGCAAGTCTTATGGAATTAGGCTCGAAAAAACTCCTCCCAAGACCCCGCAACTGAATGGTGTGGATGAACGAATGAACCGAACAATTGAAGAAAGAGTTCGATGCATGTTATCTCATGCCAAGCTGCCAAAATCCTTTTAGGGTGAAGTAATGAAGACTGCGGTCAATATCATAAATCATTCCCCCTCAAAGGCTTTAGATGGATGTATCCCAGAGCAAGAATGGACAGGAAAGAAAGTGTTATATAAACACTTTAAAGTGTTTGGTTGTCAAGCCTTCGTCCATATCCCGAAGGACGAACGCTCCAAACTTGATTCATAGACAAAGCAATGCATCTACCTTTGTACACCTCAAGATGAGCTTGGTTATCGACTATGGGACCCAGTGAGCAAGAGAATTGTTAGAAGCCGAGATGTTGTGTTTTTCGAGGATAGGACCATCAAAGACACCAAGCAACCATGGGGCATCATGTCTAAGGTTAGTAATTCCCGTTATCCTGGCCCTTTTCCAGTAGTTAGACATAAGGAATATAGAGAAGCTGAAAATAAGATTGTTAATGATGAATCAACAATGGAGGAACATGTCAAGATCAATGCATTTTATTGTGTTAACTTCACCCATTTATGTATGATGCTTGGTTTTTCTTCTAGCCAAATGATCTCCCGTGAACTAAAGCTAGGATGCCAAAGATCACTAATTAATTAGTGGTTTTATGAAGCTAATTATGTAACTCATAAGTGACCCCATTGTTCTCCTATATATTGAGACTTTGAAAGGCTTTTTTAGATAGAACAGGCAAGCAAGTTCTTTCAAGTGAGAGAAAAATTTTGAGAGCCACTATTGAGTGAGAATTGTAATTCATTGTATCCCTACTAGTACATATAGTAGAAGGCAAGTTTGCACTGGACTTCCGTCCCGCGGTTTTTCTCTTTTAAGAGGGTTTTCCGCGTCACCAAAATCTTCGTGTTTGATCTAATATTTATTTTCTTTCTAATTTCACTTTGCTCATTTTAATCACACAAAGAGGGAGAAGAGTAGTCTGCATACTTCTCCAACATAATACTACCACTGTTTTAAATACTTGCACAAACTAATTGTTTTTAGTTCGAGAGGAATCTCAATATTAATTTTAATCTATGTTTTTTTTAGAAAATTTTATCATAAGTAGTTTTTATTAATTACGAAGTATTTCCTTTATTTCTTCTTTTTCTAAATTTTCAATTTGATCAACTTATTTACTTTGCTTATTTAAGTCTATTCCTTAAATAAATAATTACTTTCTTAACAATGTGATTTCATTTGAAATGACAATTTCATTGAATAAAATTTATAATCAATTATTTCTTTAATTAGCTTCATTCACGGTCAATTACAATTAAAAGTCAATTCAAAATTTACTTGAGTCCATACATGTTAGGTTCTTGCATTTTTTGTTTTTTGACGGATTGCATGTGCTTTGAAATTTATTGTTGGTTCTAAAATGCGGAATTTTAAGGATAAATTAAGTATTTATTCCCTTAATTACTTACATTGTAATTGTGACTCTTAAAGCATTAGCTTTATAAAAGAAGAAACGAATTTAATACGTATTAGTTTTATTAACTTTAGTAAACAAATTAATAATTGCATATTGAGATAAAATAAAAGAAGTTTGAAGTAAAATAAATGCATAAAAAAATTAGAAGAATTTCAAAGGAATAAAAAAGATGAAATTATTTGATGCCCTTATTTTCATGAATATGTGTTGATTTTCGAGTGTGCTATGCTATGCTATGCTTTGATTTATGGTATACCAAATTAGAAAATCAATCACAAATTTTAATTTCAACATTTACTATTACTCTAAGTTTTTTAGGGGGACCTTTGTAAGTTTTATTGATTATTTTCTTCTTTATACTGTCGACATGCTTATTTTTTTTCTTGATTTAAGTCATTTCCTTTTATAATAGAGGTAATGTAGTTTAGTAGTAGCTTAATGAGTGTATTTTAATCATTTTACCTGGACACCAAATCATCCCCTCTTCCCTTATATAATAGAGCTCAATATTTAGTGTTTTTGTTAAATGATGTAGATAGTCATATAAATCTAACTATATTTGGCAATTCAAATATCTTTAGATAGTCATATATGTGGGCAAGCTAAGCAGATTTTAGAAAAGAGTCGTGCAAATACTTTAAGATAGTCATGATTATTCACGGCAATATGAATTATCATTTAAGAATATATTTTACGTTTTATATAGTTTGATATTAATTACACACTTAGCTTATGTCAAAAAAAAAATTAATTACACACACTATTGGCAATGTATGCTATGATTGCAAATTTACGCATATAAATGCCTTTTTGAATATACATATTTAGATTGTCAATAGTAGATGATATACTTTGATAATCATTCTCCATATACGAATACTACCCAAAGTGTTACTATGTATATATTAGGGGTGTTCAATTTCGGATATCGGATCCAATCCGAAATTTTCCTATCGGGGAAATGTGATCCGAAAGTTTCGGATATCCAGAAAATCCGGATATCCGAAAATCCGAAAACTATCCGAATTTTAACAAAATTAGAAAAATAATCACGTTTTAAACTAAACTTTTTCGGATATCCGATCCGAAATACCAGTAACCTTAAAATCGGATCAAATATCCGAGAATTTGGATCGGATTATTGGATTTTTCTATTGTTTTTTTTAAATATTGAAATATTTTGGATATTTTGGATATTTTGGATATCCGAAATGAAAAGAAAAAAAAAATTGATCTGAATTCGGTACGAAAATCCAATTTATTTTTCGGATATCCGATCCGAAATATCCGAAATTTAAAACCAGATCGGATATCCAAAATTTCGGATCGGATCATCAGATTTTCTCATCGGGTCAAACGGATCGGATATTTTTGCACACCCCTAGTGTATATGACTATGCCATACCTCGAATAATGCACTCGTATCACTCATATTAATTATACTGGAGACCATTGTTTTATCTTATAATATATGACAAACGACATTAATAAAAAAATATTGTCTGCCAATATAAAAACTCTTTGGTTGTGACATTCATGATGATATATATATATATATATATACATATATATATATATATATATATATATATATACGTAGTATAGAAATTATAACTGTATTAAAAAAACCATAATTTTCAAATTTCATGGCTTAAGTAATCAAGTAACATATTAGCATTTTCATATTTGCAAGTTAATTTGTCATAATTTATTATATAATAGCGTAGATAATTGAAACATTTGTGCAATAATTACTTAAGTCTATGCTTACGTGTAGAAATATATGTCCATATACGCAACAACAATGGAGGGGACTGGAACCTATCCACCTAAAATTCGCCCCAAATCCGGATTAGCCCTAAGGATGAACCGGGTGCTAACACCAAAAAAAAATTATATTTTGTTAATATATTATCTAAGTCAAAATAGTAAAATGACATGGATATTATTTTATTAAAGGAATAATTGTTGGGAATAAGTCAACCTTTGTCCTATTTATTAATATTAAGTCTAACTTTTAATTATATTTGATTAAGTTAACCTTTTATATCAATTTACTTTTAACAAGTTGCATTACCGGTAACTGGCTAGTTTAATGATCAGCAGGTAAGCTTTCACTTTTCCCTCCAAAAATACATATACGTGGCATTAACTAATGACACATACCTTCCACTTCACAATTTCTTCACTTATAACACAAACATAGAAAAATAAAAATAAAATAAGGGTATTCAAAGTTTTGTCGCTCGACGCATTCAACAGTTTGGTAGATCGTTGTTCTCTGCAATTGCCATAACTGAGCTTACCTTCGTACCTTCCTCTTTATTGATGAAATCATCGAGGAAAATTGATAGAGACGCATCAATTCAAGGATTAAAGAGCAATTAATTCATTCTCCAAGAAAAATTCGCAGGTATGATTTGATAACCCTAATTTTTTGTATTATGAATTATGGGTTAGTTTTATTACTTTAAAATGCAATTTTCTTGAGTATAGGAATGAAATTCTTATTCTTGGGTAAATTTCGTTGTTGGTGGGAAGAATCATTAACAAAATTTCATAATTGAGTTGGGTTAATTGAATTGAATTGGGGCTCAATTGAAAATTGGAAACTGAAATTCGCTAATTTACCGGGTTAACTGAACTTTTTGAATTGAAGCAGTTGCTTAATTATTTTTTAGATAAAAGAGGTGTCATGAGGTGTATTTCTCACTGAAAGTGGCTTAATTTCCCAACTTTTAGCCAAATTGCAATAAACAGAGCACTAAAAGAATACCCATAAAAATGTTTAAAGTGCAAATTTTATTAAAATGGGCTTATGGATTGCAATTGGAGTATTTAGTTTATGGGTTTCTTAGGAGTACTCTTCGTATCTCCTTTTGGACGTTGATTGTACAAGTGTTGCGATTGGTTTTCTGGAATTTTTCGGGAATCCATGGAAGATTGGGAAGTTTGTTACGATTTCAGTGATTATTGCCCTGCATTTTGGTTTCTTATTTTGGGTAGTAACAAACTTTATGGGCTAAAGCCCTTGTAGTAAAGTAATATCATCTTCTTGTGTGCTAAGATTAGTGCAATAATTTCAATTAATTACCAAACTTGTAAGTTGGATAAGTATCCAATTGTAAGCTGGAAGCTTAATGTGTAATATCATATGTGGCTTATAATTCTCGTGGAGTACTACCGTAGTTACAGTGCTGACTGGTGGAGTGATACACAAATGACAAATCTATGTGTTTATTGAGTCTGGCTGTCACTAGAGAGGGGGGCAATTGGGGTTGGATGTGAGTCAACATACTGGATTTTCCATACAGAGAGGGGGGGATGGGTAGCTTTCTCTCTTATTCTGGGTTAACACTATCCGAGCATTAGATACAAGGACTTAAAATTTGGTGGTCCATCTCTCTTGAACAAAAAACAGGGGATTTGTCTCTTCCATTCTTGAATATATTTTACTTAATTAGATAAACTTACCTCCTTATATTACTGAATTGCAGGTTATCATGAAATCTGGTGTGTTTGCTGATATTACTATGAAGTTTTGGCATGGTGGGAGAATTATTAGAAGCCGAGATGTTGTGTTTTTCGAGGATAGGACCATCAAAGACACCAAGCAACCATGGGGCATCATGTCTAAGGTTAGTAATTCCCGTTATCCTGGCCCTTTTCCAGTAGTTAGACATAAGGAATATAGAGAAGCTGAAAATAAGATTGTTAATGATGAATCAACAATGGAGGAACATGTCAAGATCAATGCATTTTATTGTGTTAACTTCACCCATTTATGTATGATGCTTGGTTTTTCTTCTAGCCAAATGATCTCCCGTGAACTAAAGCTAGGATGCCAAAGATCACTAATTAATTAGTGGTTTTATGAAGCTAATTATGTAGCTCATAAGTGACCCCATTGTTCTCCTATATATTGAGACTTTGAAAGGCTTTTTTAGATAGAACAGGCAAGCAAGTTCTTCCAAGTGAGAGAAAAATTTTGAGAGCCACTATTGAGTGAGAATTGTAATTCATTGTATCCCTACTAGTACATATAGTAGAAGGCAAGTTTGCACTGGACTTCCGTCCCGCGGTTTTTCTCTTTTAAGAGGGTTTTCCGCGTCACCAAAATCTTCGTGTTTGATCTAATATTTATTTTCTTTCTAATTTCACTTTGCTCATTTTAATCACACAAAGAGGGAGAAGAGTAGTCTGCATACTTCTCCAACATAATACTACCACTGTTTTAAATACTTGCACAAACTAATTGTTTTTAGTTCGAGAGGAATCTCAATATTAATTTTAATCTATGTTTTTTTAGAAAATTTTATCATAAGTAGTTTTTATTAATTACGAAGTATTTCCTTTATTTCTTCTTTTTCTAAATTTTCAATTTGATCAACTTATTTACTTTGCTTATTTAAGTCTATTCCTTAAATAAATAATTACTTTCTTAACAATGTGATTTCATTTGAAATGACAATTTCATTGAATAAAATTTATAATCAATTATTTCTTTAATTAGCTTCATTCACAGTCAATTACAATTAAAAGTCAATTCAAAATTTACTTGAGTCCATACATGTTAGGTTCTTGCATTTTTTGTTTTTTGACGGATTGCATGTGCTTTGAAATTTATTGTTGGTTCTAAAATGCGGAATTTTAAGGATAAATTAAGTATTTATTCCCTTAATTACTTACATTGTAATTGTGACTCTTAAAGCATTAGCTTTATAAAAGAAGAAACGAATTTAATACGTATTAGTTTTATTAACTTTAGTAAACAAATTAATAATTGCATATTGAGATAAAATAAAAGAAGTTTGAAGTAAAATAAATGCATAAAAAAATTAGAAGAATTTCAAAGGAATAAAAAAGATGAAATTATTTGATGCCCTTATTTTCATGAATATGTGTTGATTTTCGAGTGTGCTATGCTATGCTATGCTTTGATTTATGGTATACCAAATTAGAAAATCAATCACAAATTTTAATTTCAACATTTACTATTACTCTAAGTTTTTTAGGGGGACCTTTGTAAGTTTTATTGATTATTTTCTTCTTTATACTGTCGACATGCTTTTTTTTTTTCTTGATTTAAGTCATTTCCTTTTATAATAGAGGTAATGTAGTTTAGTAGTAGCTTAATGAGTGTATTTTAATCATTTTACCTGGACACCAAATCATCCCCTCTTCCCTTATATAATAGAGCTCAATATTTAGTGTTTTTGTTAAATGATGTAGATAGTCATATAAATCTAACTATATTTGGCAATTCAAATATCTTTAGATAGTCATATATGTGGGCAAGCTAAGCAGATTTTAGAAAAGAGTCGTGCAAATACTTTAAGATAGTCATGATTATTCACGGCAATATGAATTATCATTTAAGAATATATTTTACGTTTTATATAGTTTGATATTAATTACACACTTAGCTTATGTCAAAAAAAAAAATTAATTACACACACTATTGGCAATGTATGCTATGATTGCAAATTTACGCATATAAATGCCTTTTTGAATATACATATTTAGATTGTCAATAGTAGATGATATACTTTGATAATCATTCTCCATATACGAATACTACCCAAAGTGTTACTATGTATATATTAGGGGTGTTCAATTTCGGATATCGGATCCAATCCGAAATTTTCCTATCGGGGAAATGTGATCCGAAAGTTTCGGATATCCAGAAAATCCGGATATCTGAAAATCCGAAAACTATCCGAATTTTAACAAAATTAGAAAAATAATCACGTTTTAAACTAAACTTTTTCGGATATCCGATCCGAAATACCAGTAACCTTAAAATCGGATCAAATATCCGATAATTTGGATCGGATTATTGGATTTTTCTATTGTTTTTTTTAAAATATTGAAATATTTTGGATATTTTGGATATCCGAAATGAAAAGAAAAAAAAAATTGATCTGAATTCGGTACGAAAATCCAATTTATTTTTCGGATATCCGATCCGAAATATCCGAAATTTAAAACCAGATCGGATATCCAAAATTTCGGATCGGATCATCAGATTTTCTCATCGGGTCAAACGGATCGGATATTTTTGCACACCCCTAGTGTATATGACTATGCCATACCTCGAATAATGCACTCGTATCACTCATATTAATTATACTGGAGACCATTGTTTTATCTTATAATATATGACAAACGACATTAATAAAAAAATATTGTCTGCCAATATAAAAACTCTTTGGTTGTGACATTCATGATGATATATATATATATATATATATATATATATATATATATATATATATACATATATATATATACGTAGTATAGAAATTATAACTGTATTAAAAAAACCATAATTTTCAAATTTCATGGCTTAAGTAATCAAGTAACATATTAGCATTTTCATATTTGCAAGTTAATTTGTCATAATTTATTATATAATAGCGTAGATAATTGAAACATTTGTGCAATAATTACTTAAGTCTATGCTTACGTGCAGAAATATATGTCCATATACGCAACAACAATGGAGGGGACTGGAACCTATCCACCTAAAATTCGCCCCAAATCCGGATTAGCCCTAAGGATGAACCGGGTGCTAACACCAAAAAAAAATTATATTTTGTTAATATATTATCTAAGTCAAAATAGTAAAATGACATGGATATTATTTTATTAAATAACATATAATCAACTTTTTAGGTTTAATAGAGAATATTTATCATGTTACGATATGTAATATGGATGCCCATTATACCCCGTCAGTATCTCCGGAATATTTTAGGGTTCAGTAAAACCCTAACTATTATACCATATATATACCCGGTACTATATGGAATAATACACACAACACTATTTTCTCTCTTATCTCTCTTGTGTATTCACAACACGTTATCAACACCATTGTCAATTCATTGTCGGGAAAATAAA
Organism: Spinacia oleracea; assembly: GCF_020520425.1. NCBI lineage: Eukaryota > Viridiplantae > Streptophyta > Magnoliopsida > Caryophyllales > Amaranthaceae > Spinacia > Spinacia oleracea. The sequence continues at coordinate 66,700,655 of NC_079492.1, forward strand.
GCAAATTTTCTTCGACGGAATAAAGTGGAAATAGCATGAAACGCCATTGCAATTGTAAGTCAATATCTATCGTTTAATTAATAATCAATTGATATTGTTATGTGATTCTTTGTTTTGGTCACTTAATACCTTGCGGCAATTGTTTTTGCGGTATTAGTATACAAGTAGTATGAAAGTACTAATTGTGTTAAGTTTGGGGATAGAATTGCAAGTGTATTGTTTGATTTCTCTAACTTGTGTTCAATTATATATTAATGGTAATTTCATATTGAAAGAATATTATGCATTAGGACTGTCAATATTATGTGTCCCGATTGCAAGCAGTTACTCCGTAATTATCAATTCGATACCAAGTTGCTATTAATTTAAATAAATTTTTATTGTATTCACAATTCTTATAATTTGCGGTTACTATGTAAATTTGTCATAGTTTGATTTTTTATGTTCATCGTGAATTCTTGTGAATAGCAACTTGGTCACAATTATTGTGAATAGCAACTCCGTAATTATCAATTTGTTACTCCGGAAGTTACTATTGAATTTTGTTTGTATTTAAAATTCTTATAATTTTTGTTCATCCGCTATTATCCTTGAAAAGAAAACTATTCAATTAATAGTATTATTATTTTGTATTGTGAATTATGTCGAATCTTACAAAACTTGAATTTGCGGCCTTTGATATTACTGGAAAGAACTATTTGTCTTGGGTGTTAGATGCTGAAATTCATCTAGATGCGAAAGACCTTGGTGATACAATCAAAGTAGGAAATAAAGCAACAAGTCAAAACAAAGCTAAGGCTATGATATTTTTTCGCGATCACCTCATCAGGGCCTTAAGATTGCATACTTGACTATAAAAGATCCACAAGTCCTTTGGAGTAACCTAAAGGAAAATATGACCACCAGAAAACTGTGATATTACCTAAAGCTCGTTATGACTGTTTACATTTAAGACTACAAGAGTTTAAGTTTGTAAGTGAATATAACTCAGCTATGTTTAGAATTACTTCACAATTGAAACTATGTGGAGAGAAAATCACTAATGAAGAAATGCTGGAGAAAACATATTATACTTTTCACGCAAACAATGTTGTCCTGCAGACACAATACCGTGAAAAGGGATTTAAGAAATATTCTGAATTTATATCTTGTCTCCTTGTGGCTGAGCAAAATAACGAGCTATTGATGAAAAATCAGGAATCACATCCAACTAGTTATGCTCCATTCCCTGAAGCGAATGCGACATCCCATAATGGGAAAGACAAATACCACACCAACAATAGTGGTAGAGGACATGGTCACGAAAGTGGTCATGGACGTGGACGTGGATACGTGTATGGTCGTGGCCGAGGTGGTTCATTCAAGAACGCGTATTCCCACCAGAAGTGGGACAATAAAGATGGTAACAAACAAGAAAAAGATAGAAATGAGAATGTGACCAATGTATGTTACCGTTGTGGAGGAAAAGGTCATTGGTCTCGTACATGTCGTACACCAAAACACTTGGTTGAGCTCTATCAACAATCATTGAAGCAAAAGGAAAAGAAATTTGAAACAAATCTTGTGTACGAAGATGGCGAAGGTGACTTTGATTGTGGCAATACAACACACATGGAAGTTGTTAATTTCTTCACTACCTCTGAAGGGAATAATTAGTTCCTAGATTCGATTATGGTCATTTAAAGAATAAAACTTTGTTTCCTTGGATTCATGTTATTTTATTTTGAATTTTACTTGTTTAAACTATGATTTCATATGACATTGTTAAATTTTGATTATTAAGTTATTCTTATTGTTATTTCATTTATTTAAAGAACATGAATACTCCTCAAGTTCAGTTAGCAATGAATGGTGAAGATTTATGCCTAGAAGACATGCAACTTCTCATACCATACTGAAAAGCAAGATATATTTCTCTCATTTGACAATGAAAGAAACTATTGTGAGTACTATATCTGGTATTACAAAGATAATTGAAGGCTCCGGAAGATCAAATATATTATTGCCTATGGGAACGAAATTTTAAATTGTTGATTCATTATATTCTCCCAAGTCTCGAAGAAATTTATTGAGCTTTAAAGATTTTCTACATAATAGATATCACGTTGAGACAATAAGTGAAGGAAATGTTGAATACCTTCACATCACGAGTATTACCCAAGGCACTAAGCATATTTTGGAGAAATTACCTGCATTCTCCACTGGTTTGTACTACACTAAAATCAATACAATTGAAACATATGCTACAATAAACCAGAAGTTTACAAATAATTTCACTATTTGGCATGACCAGTTGGGCCACCCCGGTTCAATAATGATGCGAAAAATACTTGAATGTTCTTGTGGACATTCATTGAAGAACCAGAAGATTCTTCCTAATTATTTCTCATGTGATTCTTTCTCACAAAGCAAGTTGATAATACGACCTTCACCAGCCAAAATAAATTTTGCATCAATCATTTTTCTAGAACGTATACAAGGAGATATTTGTGGGCCAATTCACCCACCATGTGGAACATTTAGATATTTTATAGTTTTAATTGACGCATCGAGTAGATGGTCACATGTATCCTTGTTATCAACTCGCAACCTGGCGTTTGCGAGACCACTTGCTCAGTTGATTAGATTATGAGCACATTTTCCAGACTTCCCTATGAAATCAATTCGTCTTGATAATGCTAGTGAATTTACTTCTCATGATTTTGATGATTATTTCATGTCCGTTGGGATAAGGTGTTGAACATCTTGTAGCTCATGTTCATACACAGAATGGCCTAGCTGAATCATTAATCAAGTGTCTCCAGTTGATTGCTAGACCATTACTTATGAAGTCCAAACTCCCAATCTCTGCTTAGGGACATGATATATTACGTGCAGCAGCATTAATTCGCATCAGGCCAACGAGTAATCAAAACTTCTCCCCATCACAATTGGTTTTTTGGTCAGGAACCAAATATTTCCCATCCGAAATTTTTTGGATGTGTTGTATATGTTCCAATTGCTCCACCATAGCGTTCTAAGATGGGTCCTTAAAGGAGGTTAGGAGTATATGTTGGATTTGAATCTGTTAGGTTATGATACATATAAATCATATATATTTCATGCGGAAAAACCATAAAGCCAGGAATCCAAATTAATTGTCACATAACAATTAGCATAATTTAGGATGCATACTCTTTGTAGCGTGCCCTCCCTAGCTGCTCTCGAACCGAACAAGAACAAGTTTAGGACTCCAAATGTCGTCCCTCCGTAGATAGTCCACAGCACGTTCGGATCCGCCTTAGATTTAATTAACTAGAATTGCACCTAAGGTATTATGATTTATTAGAATATTTGAGGCAATATTATTGTTAGTTTTAATCCTTAAAACTAGGTGAATACTTGAAATTATGTGTTCATAAATTATGAAAGCCATTACATATTTATAGGGTAGGGATAATGGAATTAGAAGTCTACTAGGTTTCAAGTAATCTAAATCTATTAAATCTATTAGAATTAGACTTTACTTAAAACTAGTAACTTTAGGAAATTAATCTTTTTAATCTAATCCTAATTTCTTAAGGATTGGATGCATGCACGAACTTCAACACACACACGCGCACGGCCCACAAGAGTGCAGGCCATGTCCGCGCGCAGAGAAGCCCACGAACGGCTCGCAGCCCACGAGTGCTCGCAGCCCGCGTCTGCTCGCAGCACATGGCGCGCTGGGCCTGGCCTTGCGCTGGGCCTTGCGTGCCTTTGGCTGTTGCTGCTTATGCCTTGCGCGCTGGGCTTGCTAGGCGTGGGCCTGGCTTCGTGCTGGGCCTTGCGTCTAGCAAGCTCGTCCGATGTTTATTTCGTACGACGCGCTTCCGATTAATTTTCCGATTCCGGAATTCATTTCCGATTCGAACAATATTTAATATTTCCGATTCCAGAATTAATTTCCGTTTCGAACAAATATTTAATATTTCCGATTCCGGAATTATTTTCCGATTCCGATAATATTTCCGATTCAGACAATATTTCCGTTTCCGGCAATATTTCCGATTCCGGCAATATTTCCATTTCCAATAATATTTTCCGATATGTACCATGTTTCCGTTTCCGGCAACATCTACGACTTGGATAATATTTATATTTCCGATACGATCCATATTTCCGTTTCCGGCAATATCATCGCTTCTGGAGTATTCATAATTTGCCTTTGATGATCTCAGCTCCCACTGGAACCGAGATCCGTCGATTCCGAATATCCATAAATAGAGTATTTAATTCCTTTAAATACTTGATCCGTTCACGCACTATTTGTGTGACCCTAAGGGTTCAGTCAAGAGTAAGATGTGGATTAATATTATTAATTTCACTTGAACTGAAGCGGCCTCTAGCTAGGCATTCAGCTCACTTGATCTCACTAAATTATTAACTTGTATAATTAATACTGAACCGCATTTATTAGACTTAGCATTGAATGCATACTTGGACCAAGGGCATTATTTCCTTCAGAATCTCCATCAATAATTAAATATCTAGAGCCATCCATATGGGATCTATTTAAGGCTCAATTTGTAGACTATCATTTTAATGAGTCGGTCTTTCCAACATTAGGGGGAGAAAATTAACAGCTAGAGAAGGAAATCGGTTGAAATGAATTATCATTGTCTCAACTTGATCCTCGTACTAAACAATGTGAATTAGAAGTACAAAGGATAATTCATTTACAAAGCTTAGCAAATAAATTTCTAGACGCATTTACTAACCCAAATAGAGTGACCAAGTCACATATACCAGCTGTAAATTCTCCAATTAAAATTGATGTCCTAGCAGGACAATACCAAACTGCTACTAAGTCTACAACACGCATGAAGCGTGGTAGACCTATTGGTTCCAAAGATAAGAATCCTCGAAAAAGAAAAGGAGCGGCGATTCATAATGGCCAGACCGAGGAAGCAAAGAATTTTAAAGGATCTCCAAAAGAGACTTTAGACATGACGAATGAAGAAATGCAGGTACCTGACAATGAAGAGATATCAACTAATTATGTCATGTCTTGAATAAAACGGAACCGAAATAAAATCGACGTTGATGAAATTTTTGCATGCAATGTAGCAGTTGACGTTATGGATGAAAATGAGGATCAAGAACCAAAGTCTATTGAAGAGTGTACACAAAGTGATAATTGGCCAAAATGGAAGGAAGCAATTGAGGAAGAATTAAAATCTCTTGCAAAGAGATAAGTATTTGGACCAGTAGTCCTTACACCTAAAGGTGTAAAACCAGTGGGACGTAAATGGGTCTTTGTGCGAAAGAAGAATGAAGATGGAGAAATTTTGCAATACAAAGCATGTTTAGTTGCACAAGAATTCTCACAGAGACCTGGAATTGATTATGAAGAAACATACTCCCCTGTGGTGGATGTAACTACTTTCAGATTCCTTATCAGTCTGGCAATAAGAAAAGGACTTGACTTACGTTTCATGGATGTAGTCACAACCTACTTATATGGACCACTGGACAATGACATTTATACGAAAGTCCTAGAAGGATATAAACTGCCAGAAGCAGCGAATTCTAGTTCTCGAGAACATTACTGCATAAAATTAAATAGATCTCTTTCTGGATTGAAACAATCGGGGCGTATATGGTATAATCGCCTGAGTGAGTACTGTTAGGTTATGATACATATGACAATTCATAAATCATGCGGAAAAACCATAAAGCCAGGAAAACATATTATTTACACATAATCATTTAGCATTGTTTAGATGCATACTCTTTGTTGCGTGCCTTCCCTAGCTGCGCCCGAACCGAACAAGAACAAGTCTTTAGGACTCCAAGTGTCGTCCCTCCGTAGATAGTCCACAGCACGTCCGGATCCGCTTTAAGATTGACCAACTAGAATCGCCTTTAAGGTGCTACTTATTTTCGGCTAAATGGGCAAGAGTTATGGCTGATTTTTGTGCTTAAAAATCCTAGCTTTGAATACTTGAAAACTTATGTATAAACAATGACCCTAGGCCCTTATTTATAGAGGTATGGAAAGAGAATTGGAATCCTATTAGGATACTTATTTATTTAATTAGAATCCTGCTAGGACTCTATTTAAATAAACTTTATCTAATAGGTTTAGGATTTAATCTTTTATTGAATCCCGATAGCTTTAGGATTCGCACACGAGCATCGCACGAGCACCGTACACCCGCGCAGGCCTTGCGGCCCACGCTAAGCGCACAGCGCTCGGCCCATGCTACTATCCGCGCGCGCCCATGGCTTCGGCTGGGCCTGGCTTGCGCTGGGCCTGGTCGAGGCTTTGGCGTGTGTTGGTGATGCGTGTGGCTTGCTGGGCGATGGCCTGGCTTCGTGCTGGGCCTTCGTCTAGCGAGCCTCGTCCGATGCTAATTCGTACGATACGCTTTCGATTAAATTCCCGATTCCGGAATTTATTTCCGATACGAACAATATTTAATATTTTCGATTTCGGAATTAATTTCCGTTTCGAACAAATATTTAATATTTCCGTTTCCGGAATTATTTTCCGATTCCGATAATATTTCCGTTTCTGACAATATTTCCGTTTCCGGCAATATTTCCGATTCCGGCAATATTTCCATTTCCGATAATATTTTCCGATACGTACCATGTTTCCGTTTCCGGCAACATCTACGACTTGGATAATATTTATATTTCCGATACGATCCATATTTCCGTTTCCGGCAATATCATCGTTTCCGGAGTATTCATTTCTTGCCTGTGACGATCTCAGCTCCCACTGAAACCAAGATCCGTCGATTCCGAATATCCATAGATGGAGTATTTAATGCCATTAAATACTTGATCCGTTTACGTACTATTTGTGTGACCCTACGGGTTCAGTCAAGAGTAAGTTGTGGATTAATATCATTAATTCCACTTGAACTGAAGCGGCCTCTAGCTAGGCATTCAGCTCACTTGATCTCACTGAATTATTAACTTGTTAATTAATACTGAACCGCATTTATTAGACTTAACATTGAATGCATACTTGGACCAAGGGCATTATTTCCTTAAGTCTCCCACTTGTCCTTAGGGACAAGTGTGCATTTCCTAATTCCTTTGTCGCTCGATGCTTGCTCTTGAACATAAGGTAAGAGTTGTCATCCTTATTATGTCCAGAGGGGTTCCTCGGTTTCAGAGTTCAACTGATCAAATAAACAGATAATCATAGCCTATGATTCATCCGAGCACGGCCATGCATTTCACAGTTTCTAGCTCTCCGAGTGGCCTTGTACAACTTTTAAGCATCTCATCCCGGTTTATGGGAGGACAATCCCAATCTTGCGATCTTGAGATTAGACTTCGTTTGATAGGTGATTACCTGAGCGTTGCCTTTATAGCCTCCTTTTACGGTGCGACGGTTGGTCAACGTCAAAGTAACCAGTTCTCAAACAAGTAATCTCAAATCACTCAGTTATTGAGGATTTAGTGTCTAATACTTTTAATGAAATTTACTTATGACAGATTTTCATCTCTTACAGTAAAGTTTCATAGGTCTTGTCCGATACTAGTCTTCCCAAAGTAAGTATCTATGCAAATGCTTATGACATTGCCATGTCCACATAGTTCAAGAAACAGAACTACTAGTCATCTTGCATTCTAATCGTCTAACGTTTTCTATGCGTCCAATTTTATAAAAAACTCCCACTAGGGACCATTTTCAACCTTTGACATTCAAGTTCACTTGATAGACATTTCTTAGTCACAGGACTGGTCCTGACAGTCTATCTTGAATATATTGTCAAATTGAAGGGACTCATCATTTAATAAACCACAAATTAAATGGAAAAATGAATTCTTTTCATTTATTGTGAATGATTAACCAATAATGTTTTACAAAGATTTAAACTCTAAAGCTTTAAAACATTAAACAGGAATATCAAAGCCATTCTCCAATATGCTTGATTCCCATAGCTGCAGTGTGCGAGTTGTGCTTCGCCTGCGGCAGAGGTTTAGTCAATGGATCTGATATGTTGTCATCAGTTCCAATCTTGTTTATCTCGACTTCTTTTCTTTCAACGAACTCTCGTAGAAGGTGAAATCTACGAAGTACATGCTTGACTCTCTGGTGGTGTCTAGGCTCTTTTGCCTGTGCAATAGCTCCGTTATTATCACAATACAGGGCTATTGGTCCTTTAATGGAGGGGACTACACCAAGTTCACTTATGAACTTCCTTAGCCATAGAGCTTCCTTTGCTGCTTCATATGCAGCAATGTACTCCGCTTCAGTTGTAGAATCCGCAATGGTGCTTTGCTTAGCACTTTTCCAGCTTAATGCACCCCCGTTGAGGCAGAAGACAAACCCAGACTGTGATCTGAAATCATCTTTGTCGGTTTGGAAACTTGCGTCCGTATAGCCTTTAACAATTAATTCATCATCTCCACCATAGACCAGGAAGTAATCTTTGTGCCTTTTCAGGTACTTCAGAATATTCTTGGCAGCAGTCCAATGTGCCTCTCCTGGGTCTGACTGGTATCTGCTCGTAGCACTGAGTGCGTACGCAACATCCGGGCGTGTACATATCATAGCAAACATTATTGAACCAATCAATGATGCATATGGAATCCCATTCATTCGTCTACGCTCATCAAGTGTTTTTGGGCACTGAGTGTTGCTTAGAGTTATTCCATGAGACATGGGTAGGTAGCCTCGCTTGGAGTCTGCCATCTTGAACCTATCAAGCACCTTATTGATATAAGTGCTTTGACTAAGTCCAATCATCTTTTTAGATCTATCTCTGTAAATCTTGATGCCCAATATGTACTGTGCTTCTCCTAGATCTTTCATCGAAAAACATTTCCCAAGCCAAATCTTGACAGAGTTCAACATAGGAATGTCATTTCCGATAAGTAATATGTCATCGACATATAATACTAGGAAAGCAATTTTGCTCCCACTGACCTTCTTGTATACACAAGATTCGTCTGCGTTCTTGATGAAACCAAAGTCACTGACTGCTTCATCAAAACGTATATTCCAGCTCTTGGATGCCTGCTTCAATCCGTAGATTGACTTCTTTAGCTTGCATACCTTTTTAGCATTTTTTGGATCCTCAAAACCTTCAAGCTGTGTCATAAACACAGTTTCTGTTAAAACGCCGTTTAAGAAAGCAGTTTTGACATCCATCTGCCATATTTCGTAATCGTAATATGCAGCGATTGCTAACATTATCCGAATAGACTTTAGCATTGCAACTGGTGAAAAGGTTTCATCGTAATCCACACCGTGGACTTGCCTGTAACCTTTTGCAACCAATCTAGCTTTGAAAACTTCAAGTTTCCCATCCTTGTCCTTTTTCAGTTTGAAAACCCATTTGCTTCCAATGGCTTGGTCGCCATCTGGAAAATCGACCAAATCCCATACTTGGTTTTCAGACATGGAGTCTAATTCAGATTGCATGGCTTCTTGCCATTGCTTGGAGCTAGGGCTCGTCATAGCTTGTTTGTAAGTCGCAGGTTCATCACTTTCAAGTAATAGAACGTCATAGCTCTCGTTCGTCAAAATACCTAAGTACCTTTCCGGTTGAGATCTATATCTTTGCGATATACGCGGGGTAACATTTCTAGATTGACCATGATTCTCACCAGATTCTTCTAAAGATCTCTGAGTTTCATCCTGAATGTCATCTTGAGCATTCTCTAGAGTTTGTTGTTCGACTCGAATTTCTTCGAGGTCTACTTTTCTCCCACTTGTCATTTTGGAAATGTGATCTTTCTCCAAAAAGACACCATCTCGAGCAACAAACACCTTGTTCTCAGATGTATTGTAGAAGTAATACCCCTTTGTTTCCTTTGGATAGCCCACAAGGATACATTTGTCAGATTTTGGATGAAGTTTGTCTGAAATTAATCGTTTGACGTATACCTCACATCCCCAAATCTTAAGAAAAGACACATTTGGAGGCTTTCCAAACCATAATTCGTATGGAGTCTTTTCGACAGCTTTAGACGGAGCTCTATTTATAGTGAGTGCAGCTGTATTTAGTGCATGTCCCCAAAATTCTAATGGAAGTTTGGCCTGACCCATCATTGACCTGACCATGTCTAGCAAGGTTATGTTCCTCCGTTCCGACACACCGTTCCATTGTGGTGTTCCAGGAGGAGTCAATTCTGATAGAATTCCACATTCTTTCAGATGGTCATCAAATTCATAGCTCAGATATTCACCGCCTCTATCAGACCGCAGTGCCTTAATCTTCTTGCCTAATTGATTCTCTACTTCACTCTGAAATTCCTTGAATTTGTCAAAGGATTCAGACTTATGCTTCATTAGGTAGACATAACCATATCTACTGAAGTCATCAGTGAAAGTGATAAAGTAGCTGAAACCACCTCTAGCATTTGTACTCATTGGTCCACATACATCTGTATAGATTAAACCCAATAGTTCATTTGCTCTTTCTCCAACTTTAGAGAAAGGTTTCTTTGTCATTTTGCCAAGTAAACATGATTCGCATTTACCATAATCCTCTAAGTCAAATGGTTCTAGAATTCCTTCCTTTTTGAAGTCTTTCTAAGCGTTTCAAGTTTATATGGCCTAATCGACAATGCCACAGATAGGTGAGATCTGAATCATCCTTTTTGGCCTTTTTGGTATTTATGTTATATACTTCTTTGTCGTGATCTAATAAATAAAGTCCATTGACTAATCTAGCAGATCCATAAAACATCTGTTTAAAATAAAACGAACAACTATTGTCTTTTATTAAAAAGGAAAATCCCTTTGCATCTAAGCAAGAAACTGAAATGATGTTTTTAGTAAGACTTGGAACATGGAAACACTCTTCCAGTTCCAAAACTAGCGCGGAGGGCAACGACAAATAATAAGTTCCTACAGCTAATGCAGCAATCCGTGCTCCATTTCCCACTCGTAGGTCGACTTCACCCTTGCTTAACTTTCTACTTCTTCTTAGTCCCTGTGGATTGGAACATAAGTGTGAGCCACAACCTGTATCTAATACCCAAGAAGTTGAATTAGCAAGTATACAGTCTATAACGAAAATACCTGAAGATGGAACGACTGTTCCGTTCTTCTGATCTTCCTTTAGCTTTGGACATTCTCTTTTGTAATGGCCTATTCCATCACAATAAAGACAGCTTGATGTGGACTTGTCCTGCTTTGATTTAGCATCGCCCTTGGACTTTCCACTTTTCTTGAACGGTCTCCTTCTAGCCTTGAGTAAATCTTTGGCTTCACAGTCCAGTATTATTTCAGCCTTTCTGACAAGGTGAACAAATTCTGCAACTGTTTCTTCTCTTGGTTCACTTAGGTATAGTTGCTTGAAGCGACCAAACCCACTGTGTAGTGAATTGAGCAAGATAGAGACTGCCATCCTTTCGCTTATTGGTGTTCCTAGTAGACTTAGGCGATCAAAGTATGAACGCATAAGATCCACATGGTACCTCAGTGGGACGCCTACCCTCTGTTTAGTGCGAAAGAGCTGAACATGTGTTTCTTGGACCTCCATCCTATAACACCTGTTGGGAGAACTAACCTTTAGACCAGACATTGATTCAATCAACTCATGGACGTTCAGGTCCCTGTCCTCCGTGCTTCCACGACAGATATCCCTCAGATTCTTGATGAGCGTAAAAGGTTCATAGGCTACAAACCTTCTAGCCCAATCATCAGGGATATTGTTCAGCATGAGACTCATAAACCTTTTTGAGATCCGCATCCCAGGCGTAAAATCTCTCAGGGGTCATGTCTCTGGCATAGTAGCTTGGCATGGGATGTGATAGTACATACTCAATCAAGTCCATTGAGTTTGACTATTTCAACTAGCTTAGCTTCCCATTCAAGAAAATTTGCCAGGTTCAGCTTGACCATAAGCTCAGAACCCATGATGATGTTTTGATTGTTGTTTGCCATATTTAAAACTACAATTGAAAAGAATAAACAAATAAATAACCATTCACAGTTTCTCTTAATAAACTTAAATTCTAGCATACATGCATAATTCAATGTTCATTAAGCATTTTATTCAAGTTATGTGTTCCGGCAGGTGTGAATAAAATGATTCCAAGATCCTAAAATCATTGAAGAACTAAGCACAGTTTGTCGACTTAATCCTAAAACATCTTAGGTAAGCAAAAGCCTTTTGCTAATAGTTTAGAAACTATTCTTGGTTGATAGGTACGTCTAAGAACTTATTAGGTAAACCTATCGATTTTGCCACGACATAAAAGGACTCCTTACTTATATCGTTGAGTTTCACCAAAACTAACATGTACTCACAATTATTTGTGTACCTTGCCCCTTTAGGACCAATAAGTAACACCTCGCTGAGCGAAAACTATTCCTAGATTGATGTAAAGGATATCCAAGCAAGTGTATATTTTGGCATGGAACCTTTTAACTCAATTTTTAAGTTTGGAACTTAAGGCTCTTGATGTTCAGGTCCCTGTCCTCCGTGCTTCCACGACAGATATCCCTCAGATTCTTGATGAGCGTAAAAGGTTCATAGGCTACAAACCTTCTAGCCCAATCATCAGGGATATTGTTCAGCATGAGACTCATAAACTTTTTGAGATCCGCATCCCAGGCGTAAAATCTCTCAGGGGTCATGTCTCTGGCATAGTAGCTTGGCATGGGATGTGATAGTACATACTCAATCAAGTCCATTGAGTTTGACTATTTCAACTAGCTTAGCTTCCCATTCAAGAAAATTTGCCAGGTTCAGCTTGACCATAAGCTCAGAACCCATGATGATGTTTTGATTGTTGTTTGCCATATTTAAAACTACAATTGAAAAGAATAAACAAATAAATAACCATTCACAGTTTCTCTTAATAAACTTAAATTCTAGCATACATGCATAATTCAATGTTCATTAAGCATTTTATTCAAGTTATGTGTTCCGGCAGGTGTGAATAAAATGATTCCAAGATCCTAAAATCATTGAAGAACTAAGCACAGTTTGTCGACTTAATCCTAAAACATCTTAGGTAAGCAAAAGCCTTTTGCTAATAGTTTAGAAACTATTCTTGGTTGATAGGTACGTCTAAGAACTTATTAGGTAAACCTATCGATTTTGCCACGACATAAAAGGACTCCTTACTTATATCGTTGAGTTTCACCAAAACTAACATGTACTCACAATTATTTGTGTACCTTGCCCCTTTAGGACCAATAAGTAACACCTCGCTGAGCGAAAACTATTCCTAGATTGATGTAAAGGATATCCAAGCAAGTGTATATTTTGGCATGGCTTCTGCTGGGCCTGGCTTGCGCTGGGCCTGGTCGAGGCTTTGGCGTGTGTTGGTGATGCGTGTGGCTTGCTGGGCGATGGCCTGGCTTCGTGTTGGGCCTTCGTCTAACGAGCCTCGTCCGATGCTCATTCGTACGATACGCTTTCGATTAAATTCCCGATTCCGGAATTTATTTCCGATACGAACAATATTTAATATTTCCGATTCCGGAATTAATTTCCATTTCGAACAAATATTTAATATTTCCATTTCCGGAATTATTTTCCGATTCCGATAATATTTCCGTTTCTGACAATATTTCCGTTTCCGGCAATATTTCCGATTCCGGCAATATTTCCATTTCCGATAATATTTTCCGATACGTACCATGTTTCCGTTTCCGGCAACATCTACGACTTGGATAATATTTATATTTCCGATACGATCCATATTTCCGTTTCCGGCAATATCATCGTTTCCGGAGTATTCATTTCTTGCCTGTGACGATCTCAGCTCCCACTGAAACCAAGATCTGTCGATTCCGAATATCCATAGATGGGGTATTTAATGCCATTAAATACTTGATCCGTTTACGTACTATTTGTGTGACCCTACGGGTTCAATCAAGAGTAAGCTGTGGATTAATATCATTAATTCCACTTGAACTGAAGCGGCCTCTAGCTAGGCATTCAGCTCACTTGATCTCACTGAATTATTAACTTGTTAATTAATACTGAACCGCATTTATTAGACTTAACATTGAATGCATACTTGGACCAAGGGCATTATTTCCTTCAAGTACTTGTTAAAAGAAGGCTATAAGAATGACCCCATCAGTCCATGCATATTTATAAAGAGAGTTGGGACGGGATTTGTAATAATTGCAGTGTATGTTGATGACTTAAACATCGTTGGGACTCCTGAAGAGATTTCACAGACAGTGGAATGTTTGAAGAAAGAATTTGAGATGAAAGATCTTGGAAACACAAATTTTGCTTAGGGCTACAAATTGAGCACCTAAAGAATGGAATCCTTGTGCATCAAACAACATACATAAAAAATGTGCTAAAAAGGTTCTCTTTTGATCAAGCACATCCGCTGAGTAGTCCAATGGTTGTAATATCACTAGATGTGGATAAAGACTCATTTCGCCCTCGGGAAAACGATGAACAAATCCTTGGTCCTGAAGTACCATACTTAAGTGCAATGGGGCATTGATGTACCTTGCTAGTCATACGAGACCTGACATATCATTTTCTGTGAATTTGTTAGTAAGGTTTAGCTAATGTCCAACTCGAAGGTATTGGAATGGGATAAAACATGTATTTCGTTACCTCCAAAGAACGAAAGATATGGGTTTATTATTTTCTAACCAGTCCAAAGAAGACTTAATTGGTTTTGCAGATGCAAGGTATTTGTCTGATCCCCATAATGCTCGATCACAAACAGGATATGTTTTCACATGTGGTGGTACTGTCATTTCTTGGCGTTCCATGAAGCAAACTATTGCAGCTACTTCTTCTAACCATGCAGAAATTTTATCTATCCACGAAGCTAGTCGTGAATGTGTATGGTTCTTTTTTTTTGCTAAAGGTAATAATTGAAATAAACAATAGGCGCAAAACAAGAACATGTCTACGAGGCCAAAGCCCAAATAGACACGAACAACAACGTTTTACAACAAAAACCAAGCAGCCGAACAACTGCCAAAACCAAAACTAATGTGTATGGTTAAGGTCTGTAATTCAGCATATACGAGAAGATTGTGGTCTATCCACAGGGAATAAAGCTCGAACAGTTATGTGTGAGGATAATGCAGCATGCATTGCACAGCACAAGGATGGATACATCAAATGTGATATAACAAAACACATTTTACCAAAATTCTTCTTCACCCATTGGCTGCAAAAGAATGGTGATGTACAGGTTCTACAGATTGTTCAAGTGAAAATTTGGCATACCTGTTTACGAAGGCGCTTCCAACTACTACTTTCAAGAAACTAGTTTACCATATTGGATTGCGTCGTCTGAAAGATCTCAAGTTATGTAACCATGAGGGGGAGTAGATGCGCGCTGCACTCTTTTTCCCTTAACCATGGTTTTTTCCAACTAGGTTTTCCTGATAAGGTTTTTATTGAGGCAGCATGGTACGCGCATTTGGAAATATTTTATTTTTTAAGAGAGAAATTATATTATTGTATAATAATGGACATCCAAGGAGGAGTGTTATGAAATATAATTTTTATGTCCATTATACCCCCGTTAGTATCTCCGGAGTATTCTAGGGTATAGGAAACCTTAACTATTGTATCATATATATACCCAGTACTATATTGAATAATACACACAACAATATTCTCTCTCTCTTATCTCTCTTGTTTATTCACAAGATAGCATAACATACGAGTCTTTAAGAATGAAATTCTTGGTAGTTTGCAATTTTACTACGTATGTAATATTTTAGGATATGTATTATCAACATAATCTTTAAACTTTATAATGACAATCAATAATATCTTCTATGATTCTTCCTAGACAAAATAAATTAGACTAATAATTACTTTTTTTTATAAATTTAAAGAGAGGTCAATCAGTGAGTGACATTTGTCATCACCACATTGATTTCCTCTCTTTTAGTATATTACTAGATTTTAGCCCGTGCGATGCACAGATTCTATTAAATTGTTATGTTAAAATAAAATTCCTGTATATATACCAATTGCTATATTTTATATATTAGATTAGATTGGTTTTTTATTTTGATTTTGATTTTGGATTAAATTTCGTTTTAGATTTATTTTTTAATTATTAGAGTGTTTGATTTTGGATGAAGTTGTATATACGTAATATTAGTAATTAATTAATAAAAATATCTACGTGGCACCTAATTATTTATCTACGTGGCACTCGACTTTTTAATTCAAAAATAATTTCGAAATCTTATTTTTCATTGGCCGAAACCATTAGATTTCCTACTTAACGCTTTAATATTGGATTAGTGTTTGATTTTGGATTGAATTTTATTTTAGGTTAGTGTTTGATTTTGGATAAATTTTATTTTAGATTTATTTTTTAATTATCAGAGTGTTTGATTTTGGATGTAGTTGTATATATTAGTAATTAATTGATTTTGGATGTAGTTGTATATCTACATGAAACTTGATTTTTTTATTCAAAAATAAATTAGAAATCTTATTTTTTATATATATATATTAGGTTATATAGATAGATAGATATACAGAAGCTTACCAAAAGGCCAAAAATTAGTCTTAAGTACGTATCCCAATGTATCTATTTGGGCCATAGATCGAAACTGAAAGTTACTTATCTCTATTAATATCTAGCCTTGTTAATTTGGGCTATGATGGTCACTTTCAAAGTTAAATAAAAGAGGCTAGTCATTCCATAATACTACATCCTACGCCTGCAAGATGGTGGGCTGGGCCGCAAGTTAAATATGCTTCCCAATATACTGGGCCGGACTGAGAAGCGAGCAAATTTTGTACCTATTTTCCAGAGGGGTCCAAATTTATACGGGTAACTAAACTTAAGTATTTTAGATGTCCAAAAAATAAATCAGAACCGGTATGAAAAATGGGTCTAAGAATTCTGTCTAAACCAGTCATTTTCATGTCGGTCAGGCCAATGGGCCCATGAACAGGTCTATTACATCCGTGACTGAGTTTTTGCCAGACATTATTTTGGACAAACTTAAATAGTTCTGCATAAGGGTTTGTATCTCATAAAAATCACAACCTAAAATTAATTAATTAATCAAATTTAGTTACTTAGAATTGTTGAACCTTTATGTTGGACGAGCTTGGCGAGGCGGCATGCTGTGATATGTGAGCAAACACGTCACAGTGCCAAACATGTACCATTGTTTAAAAAAGAATACCATTTCGTTAAACAGAGTACCGTTTCGATAAAAACATGTACCATTTAGTAAAAAAGAGTACCATTTCATTTAAAACATAATACCATTTCGATTAAAGCATGTACCATTTCATTGATTTTTTGCTGTTATGTTTTTGATAGAATATGTATTTAATATTCTTTCCTATATTCTGTAAAGATAGATTCAGTGTAATTAGTGTTCTCGTAGAATTAGGATTGTAGCATTGAACACCTATAAATATCAATTAATGAGAATACCCAAATCGGGGAGAATTACACTATTCAACATGGTATCAAGAGCCTAAAGAAAATCTCTTTAATCTTTTTCTCTTCTCCTTCTTTGATCTTGCCTAACCCTCGTGCACCATACTCCAACTCCCGCAGCTATGGTGCACTCAAAATCCTCGTCTGCCTCTGATGACGAGGCCATACTGACCCTTCCTCCTCCTCCTCCAACCACCTTCCACCCAGCCTTTGCCGTTAACAACATCAAGAACGCCATACCCACGGTTCTTGATCAAGAAACCTGTCACTATGCGGCGTGGGTGGAGTATTTCCAAATTCATGTGTGTGCGTTTAACGTCAGTGATCACATCGATATTACTGTCCCCAAACCCACAGATGTTGATGACCGTACATGGACGAGGCTAGACGCAATTGTAAAGCAGTGGATTTACGGCACAATCTCTCAAGACCTTGCCCATACAATCATGAAATCCGGAGCAACGACATACCAATTATGGAAAAGATTGGAGGATTTATTTCACGACAATAAAACAACCCGGGCAGTTTACTTGGAGGATCAGTTCACAAACACAAAACTGATCGATTTCGCCAATACAACTGAATATTGTCAACAAATCAAGCTTCTTGCCGACCAATTAGCGGACGTAGATAATCCGATCTCGGAAAAACGGATGGTGTTACAGTTGGTCAAGGGGTTAGCAAAGGGTGAGTATGACACAATAGCAACCATGATTCAGCAAAGGGCCAATCAAGACGACAGCCTCGACACAGCACTCGTTTCCCCACAACCACCGTCGTCCGGCAACGGTACGGCAACCCAGCCGCACAATCAGCCACAAACCGGCTGAGGAGGCGGTGGCAATCGCGGCGGCAGGACAGGACGGGGCCGCGGTTATGGCCGTGGTGGCAGAGGAAAAGGGAGAGGGGGAGGTCGTGGCCCTAACAATTCCAATAACCAGAATCACAATAATCACAATACTCGTTCATCCAACAATGGTCAACCACAACAGGCCCAATCTTCTCAAGCCCAATGACAACCAAATTGGAACCAGCAACAAACATGGGCCAGACCACAACAAAGCTGGACTCAGCCCCCCTATTGGGCCACAGCACCCTGCCCTTACCCAAGTGCTGGACCAAAAAACCAGTTCAGACCCTCTCCTAGCATTCTTGGGCCTGGTCCACGTGGCCCAACACCTCAGCAGGCCTATTCAGTCCATAATTATGAGTACGGGCAGCCCATGCCACTCACCGATCTCGGAGCCGCCTTTAATTCCATGACTATGCAACCTCCCGATGATCAATGGTACATGGACACCGGGGCCTCATCTCATCTCACCCGAAACTCAGGTAATCTCCCTCGTATGTTGCATTCTAATAATTCTCAGTTTATTTTGGTTGGTAATGGCAATCGTATTCCAGTTAAAGGTATTGGCACCACCACCACACCACCACCACACCCGCCCTTTACCCTAAACAATGTCCTATATGCACCAAATATTATAACTAACCTTATCTCAGTTAGAAAATTTGCTAGTGACAATAATGTATCCATTGAATTTGACCCTTTTGGTTTTTCTGTGAAGGACCTCAATACGGGGACAACTCTTACGAGATGCAATAGTGTGGGGGATCTCTATCCATTCTCCAAGTCTTCCGCAGTCAACCAACCAACCGCACTCTCCGTTGTGTCTCCATTCACCTGGCACAGTCGTCTTGGGCATCCTGGCACCTCAGTTCTTAATTACCTTAGACTTAATAATTTTATTTCTTGTAATAAAAGACTCGATCATATATCGTGTCCGTCTTTCCCTCTCGGGAAACATGTTAGACTTCCTTTTTATACATCAATGAATAATACAGTTAGTGCTTTTGACATTATTCACTCAGATTTGTGGACATCTCCAGTTCTAAGTCAATCTGGTCATAAATATTATTTATTGCTTCTAGATGATTTCACTCATTTCACTTGGGTTTTTCCTCTAAAGTTTAAATTTCAAGCATTTTCATGTTTCCTAAGCTTTAAGAATTATGTTAAAACTCAATTTGAAAAGGATATAAAAGCTTTTCAATGCGACAATGGCCGTGAGTTCTATAATGCCCCATTTCTTAAGCTTGCACCAGATCACGGTATGATTTTTCGTTTCTCTTGCCCTCATACCTCCTCTCAAAACGGAAAAGCAGAAAGAGCAATTAGAACCACAAATAATATCGTTCGAACCATTCTCATTCATGCAAACTTACCCCCATCTTTTTGGGTTCATGGGCTGGACATGGCCATCTACCTATTAAACATCTTGCCCACTCGAACTCTCAATAACAAAACTCCAATGGAAATCTTGTTCCATAAAATCCCATCATATAGTCACCTACGGGTCTTTGGTTGTTTAGGTTATCCAAACCTCACCTCAACCACCAAACACAAACTCGAGCCTCACTCCACACTTGTGTGTTTTTGGGATTTCCGACAAGCCACAGGGGGTACAAGTGCTATGATTTGTCGAAAAACAAAATCATACTTTCTAGGCATGTCACGTTTATGGAACACCAATTCCCTTTCATGAATCTGGCCCAATTCCAGACCAAATCATTTGACTTCCTCCACTCTCCTGGACCGTCACCCTTGTTGTCTCATATGTTGGCCCAACCTGCCATGCTTCGGCCCAACAACCATCACACTACTACAAAAGCCTTGCTTTATGGACGCCAGGATGTCGACGCTTGGATATGAGCGTTGGGGGAAAAAAATAATTTTTGCTTATCCACGACGCTTTTTATCGTCCTTGGTTATGTAGACAGTATTATGCGTTGAGAATACACGTGCAATCCGCGTGATATTGTCTAATTGGTTACTATTGCCCGCAACACTTCACCTTTTTGGGAAACCCGAAAAACCTCCCCACTCAATACCCCTCACCGCCTCTCTATCGCCTGCTAAGAAATATCAGTTTTACTCTCTTATCATTGAAATTGTAAGCTCTTTCACACTGTTTCCTCATTTGTTGCTTATATTTCTCTGTTTCACCTCTCGCAATTTTTTTTATTAATTCATTATCTGAACTTGTAGATCTTGTTTGGCATGACAATGGCTATTTATCATCTTCTACCTTGGTCTTGTGAAAGGTAACATAGTTTTTTTGTTTACAATTTCCATATCTTTGTTTTATTTTTATTTTCAATTTTCGTTCGTCTTTTTTGGAATCTAATTTATAGGGTTTTAGGTTTTTTTTTTGCAATTGAATCATATTGTTTGATTTCGTTCTTCTAATATAATTGGTTTAGACCCGAGTAATTCTGAGTACACTCTTTACATTAGGGTTAGATTTATCTATGTTGAGTAGAAATTTGCGATTCTAGCCCTAATTTGTGTTAATTTTTTCGTTTTTTTACTATTGTTGAAATCTTTGTTCTTTTCATTTTGATAATCTATCATGATTGAACGGTAATGTGTGTTGGATTTAAGGGATTTAATAAGCTTAAGATGTTGACAGAATGTTTTGCACTACATGTTCTTAGTGTTGGCTATAACTGAGTTGATTTTATGTGGACCAATGTACTGCGGAATATGAACCAATGGTGGTTCAAACTTCTATGAGTTTTCTTTTTCTTGGATTTTATATCCATACAATTAAATGAATGATTAAGACTAATCAGCAAACAATTACTCTCCAAAGAGGTTGTTGTCTGCCCAAAATTATGGGGTCATCTCGAACTTGGGAGCATGATGATGTGGAATTCTTTACTGCTTGTATGTTGTTTGATACTTTGATTAGCATCTGTTGGTACTAAAATTTGCTGCTTTATTTCCTTTTTCATGTAGGTTCCCTCGACAAGTTAGAGGTATTTACAAGCTTCAATGGACCTGATTTCTATGGTATTCCAAGGAACACATCAAAGATCAAGTTGAAAAAAGAGCCATGGAAAGTTTCAGAGCATATATCTTACCCTTTCTGAGAAATCATCCCAATTTCTATTGGACAAATGCTTGACTGGAGGCCATCTTTTTGATACAGTATGATCTCTCATTCATCTTAAACTTGTGTTTCCGTTTCAAAACTTCAGGCTTCAGAATGTGTTTGCTTCACATTGATGATAAGTATTACGTCTGCTAAAACGTGATTTTCGATTAATTCTATTGGTTTTACCCGTAGATTGCAAAGCCATTGCAGAAGTATGGTGGCAGGCTTTAGCACAATGAAACGTATTGCGGGTTCATGTTATGGAGAAGAAATGGTAGTTTCCCTTGTTTAACAACTCTGGTGCACACAATATCATTCATATGGCTACTCTTTTCATAGTGAACCTGCAGGGGTATAAATTAGTAGTTTCTCTACTTGAATTATTCTACTTATGAAGGGTTAAACTACCTCTTATGCAAATCTGTAGCATGAAAGAGACCTTAATTATTTCAACCTTTGTTTATTCTTCATTTGCTCATGCACAAGGAGAGTGTGAGGTCATATATTACTTTTCTAAACCTTGGTTCCATAACATATTAAACAACAAAGTTTTTAGTATAGATTTAATACATCAATTATAAGCTGAATATATGATTCACTAGATCCCCTCTTGATGCATTTGTTAATTGATCCTCCTCTTGATTGTTTGTGGAAGACTGGTAGCTGAATGTCTACCCTACAAATGTTACGAACAAGCGCTTCATAGTTTTATTTTTAGTATGATTATTTCTTGAATGCCTGCTGATTACATGGCCTTGTGTTCATACTACTTTACTAAGGGAGAAATTGTGTTTCGAGGATTACAAGAAATATTCAGTAGGAGGAATCTGATGTTCGGAAGGTTATTGAGGATGAATATGAGTAATGGTATGTTCAGCTGTAATTTGATTCTATTTCTTCTGAAGTATAGGGCTAGATTTTACCTTTCCATTGATGGACTTAAAGAAAAACACCGGCCTCTACATTTCTTGGCTAAATATCTGTTATATGTAGATTTGATCTTCCATATCCTGTCGTTGCTGGGAGTCATTTTAGATTATTGGGGCACTGGTGTGATGTATTGCGCTGATGTTGGATTTTTTGCTGTTTTGTATATGCTTTATGCTTGGGGATAGGGGTTGAATGGGGGATGTAGACTGTAGGAGACAATTGACAAAGCAACTCTAAAAAAAATGCAAGAAATAAGGTAACTCTCACATAACACTATGGGAGTATTTTTTTTAATAAACATAAAGATTTTGCCTTCATATGATTGAGCTTTTTACTGTTTCAATTCAAGGTCTCAAGTTCCCAAACATGATATCGTCCATTCTTATACTCTCATTTGCTTATTATTCTCTTAGTTTCTAATGATTTGTCTTGCTCAAAAATCATATTTATCCTGTATACATATTTCTACACTTTAAGGAAAAAATATGATGTCCAGCCTTGCCTTTTCCTAACAATTCCGATGTTTTTTTTTTCAAGGAGAGAAGTCAATACTAGCCAATATAAATTTGGATATATCTGTTGGAAGCTTAGGTGCAAGAGTAGGCGGTACTGGAGAAGGAAAAACCTCACTAATATTTGCAATGCTTAGGGAGCTTCCTCCGACGTCTGCTGTCTTTTGATACCAGTGCTATCATTAGAGGGACATTTGCTTGGATATTCAATGCAACTGTGAGTTATTTGACTTTGTGTTTTTAATAAATTTATTTATTTATTTATTTATTTATTTATGGTTTCAATATTATTGTCTATGACATCAGTGATACTGTCTAGAACTCAGACTGGTCTGCCTTTGACCAATGAACTAAAAAATAGGATCAGTAGTGTTTCTTAGTGTTCTTTGCGGTTAGGTGTTGAATTGTTTGGTTACTTCAAATAGGATCAGTAGTGTTTCTTAGGATCAGTGTTTCTTAGTGTTCTTTGCGGTTAGGATGAGTAGTCTTTCTTAGTGTGAATTGCGGTTAAGGTCTGATTCTACTGCAAAGAAGAATTGTTGTTCTAGCATATTGGTAGTCTGGTAGCTATATAAATACAAGGTAAACGAGCTAAGTCTCTTAATAGACAACTTGAATTTCTCTGCCTATGGCTATGGATCAACCACTTCGACGTTCCTTCTCCAGATTTGACTGTAAACTTCCAGATTTATCGTGTTGTCTATCAGCACATGCATTGTAGCTTCCAGTGTCTTAAATAATATTCCTTGTAGAGTTTAGGAATCATCTACTATTAGTTTGTTACCATTCTCAAGATAAAACAAAAGAGATACACCAAATCCAACTTATTTACAGAACTTGTATGCCTTCCCTATGCAATACAAAGCACACAATGGATTTCTCTCTTTCTCTAGTACTTATGCACTAGAATCTGCTCCTACTACAGTTCATTTGATGAATTGTTGTTGTCCTAAATCTGCTAGCAGTAGTGGAAAGTTGGAAACGACCCTTGCTTGGTGCCCTGTAGATCATCATACTGAACTTTCAAATGCTTCCTGGAGATCTCTAAGACCTTGCATCTAATCCTCATGATGACTTCCTATACCAAACTTTCCTGTTTTGATGTTTCCCCAGATAACTTTATCTTCAGCTTAGGATATGATGAAACGAATTTTGTTATTCGACTCCCTAGTGCTAAAGTCCAAAGATAGGTAAACAATTTGCGTGATTAAACAATTTATATGAAATTCTCCTCATGTTGTATTTAATTTCCTTCGTGGTTTTGGTTTCCGACTTATTATGTACTTATTGCATTTTAATTGTATTTTTCTTTGAAGGTTGTCCAACGTGATAAGGTGCAAAAGAAGCATGAAGTCCAATCCAGTTAAGCTTCATATGAGCTACTACCATCGATATATATATTTAGTATATATAGTACATCCTAGCTAGTTAGTTTTTCTAGGTTTTAGTTTTAATTTCTTGGGTTTGATTTATGATGTTGTTTAGGACTGTTTGGTTAGGATTTCGGTTAGTGATATAGATGCATGTATGTTTGGATTCTGGTTAGTAACATACGTGTACGTACTATGAAATTTAACTACTTAAGTTTTTGTAAGTTAATTGAAGACCAATTATTCAAAATTCGATCAGGTTGATCTAGCTTGTGTTGCAGTTATTAATTTTTAAATTTATAATAGGATTGAATAATGTTTTATTATGTATATATATATTATATTATATGCGATACAGGAACAGGTACGTAGAATAAAAAGAGCATGTAATGCGATACACGAATACGTGGAAAAAAAAAGCTTATACAAACAAATGTGGACGCTTTTTAGAGTCGTGTATAAAGCTCATTTAATTAGATTAAAACTCACGCCAACAGAAAATTATGGACGCCGACAAGCGTAGATAATCCAAAATTTTCGACGCTTTGGAGCGTGGAGAACATTAACTAGTTAAAAGGTGGGCATAGCAGGAAAACTATGTTGTCGACAGCAATATAAAAATTCTGGACGCCTAAAAGCGTCGAGGGTCTCGACGCCAAAACTGAAATAAGGTCCGCAAAAAGTGTCGAAAATCTCGACGCAAAAGAGCGTCGAGAAAATTGACTTTAATTCTCTTGACGCTTCAGGAGAGCGTCGAGGGCAAAATTCTCGACACTTTTAGGCGTCGTTAAAAGGTCTAAACAGCGTCTTTAAAGGGCGGGATTTGTAGTACTGTCAGCAATCCCCACTGCCCAATGTCACTACTTCCCCTGCCACTCAGCATGTGGAATCTCCCACCACACCAAACCACACGGCCCACGCACCAACCGGCCCAACTCCCTCGCCTGCCAGGCCTGTCACGCCAGTGGGCTCGGTACACCAAACCAGTCCAATACAGTTTGGTTCTTTACCACCCAATACTCCCATTGCCCAAATAAATCCCATGACTACACCCACACAGCAGACTCAACGCATGCAAACCCGAGCAAGCCACGGGATATTCAAGCCCAAACAAATCTTTAACCTCACCTCCTTAGCTACTCAAACTCAGTCCATCTCACCTTTGCCGAAAAATCCAAAACTAGCCATGCTAGACCCTAACTGGAATGCGGCCATGACTGAGGAATATAATGCTATCATGTCTCAACATACTTGGGATCTTATCCCGAGACCACCTGAGGGGGTTAATATTATTCGTTGCATGTGGTTGTTTCGTCATAAGTACAGGGATAACAAGGTATTTGAAAGACACAAGGCTAGAATTATGGTGAATGGAACGTCTCAACAAGTAGGTATTGATTGCGACGAAACTTTCAATCCGGTGGTAAAACCGTCCACCATTCGCACAGTGTTGAGTATTTCTATGGGTAAACATTGGCCTATCCACCAACTTGATGTAAAGAATGCATTTCTTCATGGGGATTTAAAAGAGACAGTATACATGCATCAACCACCCGGATTTGTCAATCGCACCACTCCAACTCATGTATGTCGCCTTCGAAAGGCTCTTTATGGTCTTAAACAGGCACCTAGGGCATGGTACCAACGATTTGCGACATTTATACTCGGCATTGGATTTGTTTGTCCTAAAAGCGACACCTCTTTGTTTATCTATCGCCGAGGTAACGACACTGCTTATTTACTGTTGTATGTGGATTATATTGTACTAACATCTTCCTCTGACGATTTGAAAACAAAGATAATTGAGTTATTAAATTCCGAGTTCGCAATGACAGACTTAGGCAAGTTAAGCTACTTCTTGGGAATCTCAGTCACTCGTACCTCAACGAGTATGTTTTTAAATCAACAAAAATATGCCGAAGAAATTATCCATCGAGCCAATATGGACAATTGCAAGCCCATGCCTACGCCAGTGGACGCCAAGTCCAAGCTCAGCGCCAATGACGACGACCCGGTTCTCGACCCTTCTCTGTATCGGAGCCTAGCAGGTGCCCTACAATATCTCACATTCACTCGCCCGGATATTGCGTATGCAGTACAACAGTGTTGCCTGTTCATGCATGCACCGCGAGAACCACATTTCAATGCCCTGAAACGCATTCTCCGGTATATTAAGGGTACTCTTCATCTTGGATTACATCTTTATCCTTCTGCACCCTCCAGGTTAATTGTTAGGTTATGATACATATGACAATTCATAAATCATGCGGAAAAAACCATTAAGCCAGGAATACATATTATTTACACATAATCATATAGCATAATTTAGATGCATACTCTTTGTTGCGTGCCTTCCCTAGCTGCGCCCGAACCGAACAAGAACAAGTCTTTAGGACTCCAAGTGTCGTCCCTCCGTAGATAGTCCACAGCACGTCCGGATCCGCCTTAAGATTGACCAACTAGAATCGCCCTTAAGGTACTAGAATTTTCGGCACTCTTAGGTAAGAAATATGGCTGAATTTTTCTCTCAAAACTCACTTTGAATACTTGAATTAATCTCTGAAAATATGTGACCCTAGGCACGTATTTATAGAGTTATGGAAAGGGAATTGGAATCCTAGTAGGATACGAATTAATTAAACTTAGAATCCTACAAGAACTCTAATTAATTAATTTATCCTTTTAGGAATAGGAATTTAATCATATACTAATTCTAATAGTTTTAGGAATCATGCATGAACACAAACTCACACACACACGGCAGCCACGAGGGCCGCCCATGCGTGTGCGTGCGAGCAGCAGCCCACGCAGCGAGGCCATGGCCTTGGCGCGCGCTGGGCCTGCCTTGCGGTGGGCCTGGGCGCTGCCTTGGCTGGGCGCGCGTTTGGCTTGCTGGGCGATGGCCCGACTTCGTGGTGGGCCTTCGTCCGGCAGGCCTCGTCCGATGCTAATTCGTACGATACGCTTCCGATTAAATTCTTGGTTCCGGAATTCATTTCCGATACGAACAATATTTAATATTTCCGATTCCGGAATCAATTTCCGTTTCGAACAAATATTTAATATTTCCGTTTCCGGAATTATTTTCCGATTCCGATAATATTTCCGATTCTGACAATATTTCCGTTTCCGGCAATATTTCCGATTCTGGCAATATTTCCATTTCCGATAATATTTTCCGATACGTACCATGTTTCCGTTTCCGGCAACATCTACGACTTGGATAATATTTATATTTCCGATACGATCCATATTTCCGTTTCCGGCAATATCATCGTTTCCGGAGTATTCATTTCTTGCCTGTGACGATCTCAGCTCCCACTGAAACCAAGATCCGTCGATTCCGAATATCCATAGATGGAGTATCTAATGCCATTAAATACTTGATCCTGTTTACGTACTATTTGTGTGACCCTACGGGTTCAGTCAAGAGTAAGCTGTGGATTAATATCATTAATTCCACTTGAACTGAAGCGGCCTCTAGCTAGGCATTCAGCTCACTTGATCTCACTGAATTATTAACTTGTTAATTAATACTGAACCGCATTTATTAGACTTAACATAGAATGCATACTTGGACCAAGGGCATTATTTCCTTCATTAATCACATATACGGACGCCGATTGGGGCGGATCTCCGGACACACGTCGCTCTACGTCTGGGTATTGCGTATTTTTGGGTGATAATCTGATTTCCTGGTCTTCAAAACGGCAGGCTACACTCTCCCGTTCGAGTGCAGAGGCAGAACATAGGGGCGTTGCGAACGTCGTTGCCGAAACATGCTGGTTACGGAACTTACTTGTGGAACTCCATTGTCCTCTACGTAAGGCCACGCTAGTTTACTGTGATAATATTTCTGCGGTTTATTTGTCTGTTAATCCAGTCCAACATCAACGCACTAAACACGTCGAGTTGGATATTCATTTTGTGCGCGAAAAAGTGGCTTTAGGGCATATTCGAGTATTACATGTTCCATCCGCTTATCAATATGCAGACATTTTCACCAAAGGCTTACCCCGGCAACTGTTCCTCGAGTTTAGATCCAGTCTGAGCGTCCATCCTCCTCCCACTCCGACTGCGGGGGTGTGATAGAATATGTATTTAATATTCTTTCCTATATTCTGTAAAGATAGATTTAGTGTAATTAGTGTTCTCATAGAATTAGGATTGTAGCATTGTACACCTATAAATATCAATTAATGAGAATACCCAAATCAGGGAGAATTACACTATTCAACAGTTTTTACAAAAACATAACAGCCTGCGATTTTGACTTCCTCTGCAATTGGACACGTCTAAATTACTCCCTCCGTCCCGGAATAGTTGTTACCCTCTCTTGGGCACACAGTTTAATGAGATAAGTATTAGTGTGGTTATCAATTGTTATTTTATTGAAAAAGTAGATGTGATAGGAGTTAGTGGGGTATTTTTTTTAAGTGAATGAGAGAGGGTGAGGGGACAAAAAATTTAGTGGGAAGAGAGAGACAATATAATAATTGTGGGGTCATTCCTAATTTAGAAGTGTAACAACTAATCTGGAACGGACGAAAAAGAAAAGTGTAACAACTAATCTGGGACTGAGGGAGTATCTTATATCGGAGAAAATGAACTAATAATCCTAAAAAAAAAAAAGGTTGACGATGATTACGTTTTTCACGTGTATGCTCACGGCTAAACTAATACCACACCACCTACCTTTATTATTAAGTTTTATTTTTATTTTTTTAAAGATAAGATATTTTATAAAGGGCTCTATCGGGCCAAAATTCTTATCGTACTTAATTCGATAAGGAATATCAAGTGAGACAATTTGGGAGGAGGGGAAAAGATAAGGGATAACTCCCCGAAGTGCCGTAGTGGGGACCAAATCACAATCTTTCACAGGTGTTACTGATCATATTTGTTTAAATTTTTAAATTATCTTTAAATGTGGAATTTCAAAAACAACAAATTGATACAGCTAATTAATGTTCAGCTGTGTGGTTAAAATCATCCCTGATAATCCAGATTGGATTTATTGAATTATAATTTTTATCATCTTTTCGAGTTTTTTCTAGCACTTGTCTTTTGACTATGATCTACTTTGTACTAGAGCTATTAAAATAGATCATCGGGTCGGGTTTAGGTCGGGTTTGGGTCGAATTTCGGGTTATGATCAGGTCGGGTCGTGTTGGGTCGGGTTCGGCCGGGTTCGGTCAGGTCGATTTCAGGTCGGATCATGTCGGGTTTTTACATATTTCGGGTTCAGGTCGGGTTCGGATCGGGTCACATTTCGTTCAGGTTTGATTTCAGGTTCTGGTCTTATCGGGTCGGGTTTACGCCGGATTGTAGCAGGTAATTTTGGTTTCGGGTCTTATCAAGTCAGGTAAAAGTCGGTTTGCAACACAGTTATTTTCAGGTTCGGGTCTTGGTTTGGATCGGATAATAATCGGATCATATAGAATTTAGGTCGGGTCACTTTCGGGGACGGGTCAAATTCGGGTCTGATAATTAACCTATACATTTTAATTATTTTATATTGTTTAACTTATTTTAGAGTTAAATTTTATATAGACTAAATAATCGTGTGTTTTTGTCAAGTCAATACATATATAAAGTGAATATGGATTATGAACCAATGATCAATTTGCTCATCGATCTCAAAATGTGAAAGTGAAAAACATTTACTCCCGCAACTCGAATTTCATTTTTGGAATGCGATGTAAGTGAGTGGGTCTCCTGTGTGATAGTGTAACCATTTTTCTCGTTGTTAAGCACATCGACATAGGTGCGCAGGCAAAGAGAAACACTGTTAGTTAGGATGTTAGATTAAATTCCTACCTTTCATCTCATCCAAATTGCAAAAAATAATTCCAAATTATTGTAAAAGCAAAACAAGTTTTACTTTACTTTTGTTTATTTATATAAAAACGTTAAGTTGTTCAACACGTTTTAAATTTTTCGCATTTTAATTTTTCAGTATTTAGTAATAAATAATTAAAATAGATCTATCGTTGAAGTTAATATTTGGTCGTGTTAATGACAAGTCGGGTTATCAACAGGTCGGGTAAATCGAGTTGTGGGTTGTCACAGGTCGGGTCAATAGCAGGTTTCATCGAGTTACAATCGGTTTCGGGTTGACATCGGGTTGGGTATCGAATCGGGTTCGGGTCACTGTTCGGTCGGGCTAGTTCGGTTATCGGTCATCTTCGGGTCGGGTGCCGGGTTCGGGTTCAGGTGTTACAACATCGGGTTAAAATCGGTTATCGGTTTTTTGGGGTCGGGTACAGGTCGGATTTCGGGTTACCTGTTTTACCATAATTTCGGGTCATGGTCGGTCACGGGTTCGGTCGGTTCAGGTCGGGTTTTCGGGTCTGGTCAGTTTTTGACAGCTCTACTTTGTACTTTCTTCATCTCAAATTAACGGCCACATTTGACTCTTAAAAGCCAAAATTTATATACTTTAATCACAATTATAATTTATTTATAATGATTTTTTCGCAAATTTTCTAAAAATGACATTTTATAACCCAAATTTTGCGAGAAAGGATCTTATATAATTTCTTTTGTGAAATCACACCTTAATTAAAATTTTTTTTGCTAGAAAGGACCTTATATAATTTGTTTTTGTGAAATCACACCTTAGTGTAAATTTTTTTTTTTTCGCATAAGACAACCAAAAGTAAGTTTTCGGCATTGACTGAGCTTTTTCGGCCATTGACTTGCACGTGAGAAGCACGTGCGACTTTATTTTGCTAACCACCCTCAATTTTCCTCCAAAATTCTAAGCTTCTAAAGTTGAAAATATAATCGAAACAAAATCAAGTTTGGAAATTCAAGACTCAGGGAAATCAGTGTCTTTAGCCAACTTAAGCCACACGTGCTACTCACGTGCAAGTCAATGGCGGAAAAGCTCAGTCAATGCCAGAAACTACCCTAAGGTCTTTTCTCGCATAAAAATTTACATTAAGGTGTGATTTCACAAAAAAATTATATAAAGTCCTTTCACGCAAAATTGGAGTTTTAAAAGGTCCTTTTTGGCCAATTTGCCATTTTTTTTAGCAAAAGTGATATTTTAGATATAATTAATTGTATCTTCAAAACCATAAACAGGCAAATATCAAATTTGCTAAAAATGACCTTTTATAACTCAAATTTTGCGAGAAAGGACCTTATATAATTTATTTTTGTGAAATCACACCTTAATGTAATTTTTTTGCGAGAAAGGATCTAAGGGAAGTTTCCGGCATTGATTGAGCTTTTTCGGCCATTGACTTGCGCGTGAGCAGCACGTGTGGCTTAGCTTGGCTAAAGGCACTGATTTTTCCGAGTCTTGAATTTTCAAACTTGATTTTTTTTCGATTTTATTTTTCAACTTTAGGTTTTAAAGCTTAGAATTTTTCTTTACAAATTTCAAACATAAAATTGTATTTCCTAGTCCAACCGGAAACTTACAAATTTAATTAAAATTTAAAGCTCACATAAAATAAATTTTAAATCCCTTTTTATTATTTTCAGTTGATTAAAATTAATTAATTATAATTTTACCGAGGTTTTAATTTTACCAAGGTTTTAATTTTATTAAAATAATTAGTATAAAATAAAGTATAATAATTAAATTAATCAAAATTAAATTCCGAGAAAAATTAAATTACGAAATTAAATTTAATTAAAATTGTTTTTCAACCGAAAATTAAAAACAAAAAGAAACAAGTTATTCGGTCAAGGCAAGGCATGTGGGCGCAAGGCCCATGCCTCGCCAAGGCTTGCAGTGTCGCAAGAGATGGCTGCACGCATGGCCGAGGCCATCGCACAGCCAGGCCCTCGCCAGAGCCCATTGGCTCGACGCAATCGTTGGCTTGCTTGGTTTGCGCGCAAGGCACGAGGGCATCCATCGATGCCTCGTTGCCATCGCTGCTGGGCACAACGCGGGCTGGCAGACGCGCATGGCTCGAAAGCCATCGCACGTTGCCTCGACGTCAGCACTGTTGGGCGTGTGCAGCGTTGCCCTTTCGCCTTGCTTGATCACTCGCACAGCACACACTGCACAGGGGTTGTGCCCGCGCGTGCTCGTGCATTGCTCGCTGCCTTTTACCGCATGGGCGACGAGCTCCCTTGCTCGTCTTCGCATTCCCGCACAATGCAACACCCCTTAAGGGTAGCACTTAGCTTCCATTGCTTCGTGCGTGCAAGATTGTGAACGATTCATAAAAATCAAAACTTTTATATTTAAATTTAACGACAAATTAATAATCCATATTAATTTCACTAAATTTAGGCGAAAAAGCGAAAATTTATTATTCAAATTAATTTCCGATTACATGATTTCTTAGGAATTAAAATCTAGGTCATACAATTTTAAAATATTTCAATTTTAACAAATTTTATGGTGGTTTTTAATCATAGGGTCCTAATTAAATTATCAATTAATTATGAAAATCAAAACAAATTCTAAATATTTGAAATTCAACAAATTAATTATAATTACAAATTAGGTTGTATAATTAACAAAATTAGACCTTAAAAATTGTTAAACATATACAGTACGCAATTTGGATTATACACCCGGGTGCACAGTGCTCATTGTGCACCCTGTTGAACATTTAGTGAAAATGTAATGAACATTGAGAACGATTTCAATATACATGTACTAGTGAAATATTTAAACTATATGTTCTATGGATTTGAACTATATGTTCATTTGCTATATATTCTTTGGGTATGAACAATATGTTCTTTGTATTTGAACTATATGTTCTTTGTAAATCAGGGTGCACAGTGAGCATTGTGCACCCGGGTGCATAAACCATAGATTGTATACAGTAGGTTAATCATAAATTCAAGATTTACATACAAGATTCGCAAATATTTAATTTAACATCATAAAAATTACAAATTTTGCATTCGAAAAATTAAAACCTCAGAAAAGTCATAGTTAGGCTTCGAATTTGGGAATCCTAGGTTCGGCACAAAATCTTTGATTTTTATCAAAATTTTAAAACGCCGTATACATGCGGAATTTACTATAAAAACATAATATTCCAACCATTATTGACAAAACTGCCAAAAATCGTACGAACATATAATCAAATAATCGCACAAATTTGCAATTAATTACATCCACGAATTAATCACCCCTTTAATTCTTTGCAAATTTATAAAATTTAATCCATGTTAAATATAATTGATTATGGAATTAATTAGAGGCTCGTGATACCACTGTTTTTTTTTTTTTTTTTTTTTGCTAAGAAAGCAAGATCGAATAATATTAAAGCACAAAACATATGTTACAACCTAAGCTAACTCAGAGGTGAAACAAACCAACTAGGTTGGACCATTTCACCAAAGAGCTAGAAAACAGACCAAGCATAAAGCTTACAAAGTAGCAAACCACAAGCTATCTCTCCTACTTACATTCTTAGGCATAACAAACAAGATTCGATCTCTAACATTCTGCTTAATCCTAACTACAATATTCTGAACAGTTGGGATTGAAGAGTTCCAAATACTACTATTTCTGCTTGACCAAACAGGATAAACTGCAGCAGCTAACGTTGCAAAAACAACTTGCCTCCTGAATTTAGACAGTCTGCCATGACTAATGAACCTCATAAGCTGCTTCAACTTACAAGAAGGAAAAGAGATTCCCAACCAGGCTTTAAGTACAATGATGCACCTGCTACTGTAAGGGCACTCAAAAAACAAGTGAGTATGATCTTCATCAGCTTGACCACAGAGCAAACAAGCTGCAGTATTGCTTACACCAAATTTTGCCAATTTTGTAGTGGTTTGGAGCCTACCCTGCACTGCCAACCAGCATATAAATCTATGCTTCGGAATATTCAACCAATTCCAAACCATGGTATCCCAATGAATTAGAGGTTTTGGCCCAATAGTATTCTCATAAACTGTTTTCACAGAATAATGAGGCATACCACTGTTAGGTTATGAATAATACAAACAATATAATTCATGCGGAAAAACCATAAAGCCAGAATTCAAATTAATTTCCACACAGTCAATTAGCATAATTTAGGTTACATACAATGTGATGCATGCCTTTCCTAGATGCTCCCAAACTGAACAAGAACAAGTCTTTAGAGCCCCAAATGTTGCCCCTCCGTAGAAAGTCCACAGCACGTTCGGATCCGCCTTAGGTTCAACCAACTAGGATTTTGCTTAAGGTTTTATGTATTCGGGTTAGGCTATAAATTATGTTCTCCTTTGAACACAATTCTAAGTAAAGAATGTTGTTTTGATGTACTCCCTCCGTTCCTATTTGTTGTATCTGTTTCCATTTTAAGTGTTCCCTTTTGTTGTATCCGTTTCTATTTTTGGACATATATTTTATCCTAAAATACTCTTACTTTTCTATCTAATTACCAAAATACCTAAAGATTCTACCCATATTCCCACCTAAATTTCCCACCCATAATATTTAATTATTTTTCCTTCCCCATATACCCACTCTCTCACCTCCTTTATCACCCATCATTATCACTCCTCTCTCTTACCTAATTTCTTTATTATTTTCTCTTTTTTTTTATTATAATCTCTTACATACAATCATTTTTCTTACACCCTATCATTACACTTATACCAATACAAACCAAGATTCCAATTTTCTTAAAAACCCCCCACTTTCCCAGATGAATACAACATTTAGGAACAGAGGGAGTATAAAATTATGAGGGCCTAGCCTCATATTTATAGGGTAG
This sequence comes from Spinacia oleracea, assembly GCF_020520425.1. Classification (NCBI taxonomy): domain Eukaryota; kingdom Viridiplantae; phylum Streptophyta; class Magnoliopsida; order Caryophyllales; family Amaranthaceae; genus Spinacia; species Spinacia oleracea. The sequence continues at coordinate 66,735,469 of NC_079492.1, forward strand.
GAAATAAGGAGTTTGAGTCTTACTAGGAAAAGAATTACCAACCCTACTAGGATTGAAATTCTTATCCAATTTTAATTGTAACAATAATTAAAATCTTAATTAATCCAATTCTAGTAGGACTAGGAAAACTAATACTCCCTCCGTCCCAGATTAGTTGTTACACTTACCTTTGCACAAAGTTTTAGGTGATAAGTGGTTGTTTGGTTATCAATTGATATTTTAATGAAAAAGTAGATGTGATAGGAGTTAGTGGGTTATTTTTTTAATTGAATGAGAGAGGGTGTGGGGACAAAAAAATATTTAGTGGGAAGAGAGAGACAATATAATAATTGTAGACTCATTCCTAAATTAGAAATGTAACAACTAATCTGGGACGGACGAAAAAGGAAAGTGTAACAACTAATCTGGGACGGAGGGAGTACTTAATCCCAAATTTATTTGGCAACTAAGTAATCGGACTTTTCTTGGAGCCCAAGACGAAGCAACCAACGCAGCCACAATGGGCCACGCTGGCGCGCGTGCCTGCCTAGGCCCAACCGCAGCTGGCCAAAGGCCCAGCGCGCTGCAGTCTGGCCTTGGCGGGCTGCTGCTTCCTTGGCTTGCTGCTCGTGGCTTGGCGGGCTGCTCGCTGCTGGTGCCTTGCCTTGCTGCTCGCGACCCACATCGCTCCAGGCCCATCCGTTGGACTTAGCATTAAATGCATTAAATGGAGTACTTAATGAATAATAAGATATTGCCGGAAACGGAAATATGGTTCATGACGGAAATATAAATATTATCCAAGTCGTAGATATTGCCGGAAACGGAAATATGGTTCATATCGAAAAATATTATCGAAAATAGAAATATGGCTGGAATCGGAAATATTGCCGAAAACGGAAATCTTACCGAAATCGGAAATGTAGTCGAAATCGGAAAATGTTATCGGAATCAGAAATATTAACAGAAACGTAAATATTTTTCGAATCGAAAAACGAATCGTAAGCACGACGAGCGACATGCCGATAAGCGATCCAGCCCATCAGTCGACGAGCAAGGCCCGCGAGCTCGACAAGCCAGCGCCAAGCACAAGGCCTAGCGCCAACACCGAACACGAAGCCCGGCGCCAGCGCTAGGCCCAGCGCCTAGCGTAGGCAGCGAGGCTACAACGATGGGGATGGGCCAAGCCAAGCGTGGCGTACAGTGCGCATGCCAGCAGCCAAGCATGGCCTGCAAGGCTACGTGGGCGGCAAGCAAGCTTGCGCGCCAAGGCCCATTGCCCACACCCACATGAATTAGGCGCCAAGTTACTTGGGGCCGTAAGTTATTCATTTTCCTAATCCTACAATAATTAGATATCTAAGATAGATCTGAAATACTTAGTATTTGATTATCCCTAGAGTTCTAATATTACTAACTAAGTAGAGTCCTAATAGATTTAGTTAATTGATTCCTAGTAGGATTATACTTCCCTATTTCTACCTTATAAATATGTGATTAATGATCACAATTTATATACATCACAATACATTAAATTCAAGGGAGAATTTAATATTTGCCTATCACCTTTGTGAGTTTCCCGAGTGCATAAAATCTTAGAGAATATTCTAGTTGGTTGAATCTAAGGCGGATCTAAACGTGTTGTGGACTATCTACGGATGGACGACACTTGGAGTCCTGTACTTGTTCTTGTTCGGTTCGAGAGCAGCTAGGGAAGGCACACATCATATAGAACATATACTAAATTTTGCTAATTGGCTATGTACAATTAACTTGGATTCATGGCTTTATAGTTCTTCCGCATGAATTATATTGTTCATAACCTAACACCGCCGACGTCTATCCCTTGGTGTTGTGACTTCCACACTCCAATTGGTTTCAAATCCTTCTCTTTTCACGTTCAGTTTTTAATGATTAAACTCTATTAAATTAATGCAGTAATTTTTAAAAAGTGTATTTCTACACCATGAGTTCTAAATTTGATTAATAATGCTGTATTATGCATGCATAACTCATGAATTAAATTTAAGTCCATTAGAGTTATTTTTATTAATTTAATTGTTCAATCAGGAATTAATTAAGGTTTTTGCTTATTAATTGTTAGGATCTCGTGAGTGATCTATAGAAGGATCAAATTAATCTTTGTGTGAGGTGTTATTTAATCAAGGTACGTATATGTGGTTAGATTATTATATGATTGAAATCTATGTATGGTTTGGCTATTAATTTTGAATTATTAATTGTTTTGAAATTGAAATTGTGAATTACCAATTTTGAATTGATTTTGGATTTGCGAAAATTGTTTGAGGATTTTAGAAAGGTCAAATATTTTTATTGATTTTCAAATGATGATGGATTTTTTTTTCAAGTGGTGTTCGAAATATTTTGTTTGGTTTTGATGAGTTTTAAATCTTTATTTAAAAATACGTTGTTTTCTTTAAAAATACGCTTGATTAAATAAAAGGAGGATTGTTGGTTTATCATATGGTTGGAATTGGATGGTCTTTCATGAGATTATTGTATTTGTGTAAAGGCTCAAAGTGGAATAGATTTTCATGGAACTTTTATGTACATACGCATCACTTGTTGTGTAAGTCGAGGGTCACTTGATGAAATCATTTGGTTAGTAATCCAATGCATAGATTTATGATGGAATACTAGCTTGGGGGTGTGCACATTTAGGAAGGGAGATAAGAAGAGGTGTTTGATTTTCATATTCTAATTGGAATCTATTTTTTGGAAAGTTTCTACTTTTGCAATATTGTTATATTTGGAAAGTTTATATATTTGGAATATTTCTATTAATTGAATGTTTATACTTTTGTAAAGTTTCTATTTTGAAAATATTTATTCTTGAAATGTTTATACTTTTGAAAAGTTACTATATTTGGAAAGTTACTATTTATGGAAAGTTTCTAATTTTGGAAAATGAATCTTCTATGATTTCAGTAAAGCAAGTTTGAATTAAATGGTTTGTGAAAGTATGTTCAACTATATATAAATGTTTTACATGTCTTGCATATGTTCGTTCACCTTTTGGTGAGTAGTTTTCAGAAACGGAATGTGATGAGATGACATGCTTACATACGGGATTAAGGGAGAGTTTCACCTAGTTAGGATTTTGTTGAAGTTTGTTTTATTTAAGGATTTCACTTATTGAGGTTTTGATTTCAAATTTATTTAGGAAATGCGTTATTATTGTTATTTCAATTACTATTATATAATAAAGAGAAGTATTTTGATTTATTCTGCTGCATTAGTTGAGTTAGTTAGCCTTTAACGTAATTACGTGTCAGTAATACTCCTAAGTTTCTCTCAAGGTTGGTTTTATTTGATTAAATGTTGGTTTTAAACAGAAAGAAATTTGGGGTGTTACGTCAGTCCTACACTTACCACTATCTTTACCCCACAATAAATAATTCACTTGCGATCAATTTCTTACAATAAATAATTAACCAACTGCTCCATTTGCAATTAGTTACTGTATTAAATTCAACTCAAACCCCTTAAAACTTTGTGGCTGTCAAAGTGCAACTCATACTACCTCCGTTCTTAAAAGATCTTTACGTTTTCCATTTTAGTCCATTGTTAAAAGGTCTTTACACTTTGCTTTATTCCATTTTTAACATATACTACCTCCGTTTCAGAAAGTTCTTTATGCTTTGGAAAATGTGTCCAAAGTATAAAAACTTTGACCGTAAATTCTCACCATTATATACATCAAAACGTTACATGTAAGATCTTGTTAGATGGGTCTCAGGATGTATTTTCAGAATATCAAATTTTTATAATTTTTTTACATACAAAATTAGATATATTAGTAGTTAAATATTGCATTGGAGTCTGTACAAATAGTAAATGTAAAGATTTTTTTAAAACGGAGGTAGTATAAGTATATTTTACATTTATACCCTCATTAGTTTTCACCTATTATATTATTGAACAATTTATAATCATTTAATTTTCTACTTGTTATCCGGCCTCAGCATCACATACTCACAAAAATTCCTTAATTATTGTGCAAATAGTAAACATAAAAGCTTTTAGAAACGGATGTAATAATACGAGGGAGTACCGTCTATGAAATTACGTACACCGATGAATGTAACTCCATTATTCATATGAATTCGTTTTTCACGTGTATGGTAAAAACAAAACTATCACCCTCACGTGTATGGTAAAAACAAAACTATCACCCTCATAACCTACGTGTACAGTCATGAACTCATGGCCTCATGCTATTATAAATTACAGGACTCAGAGTTCAAGTTCTTATACAAGAAATGGAGAATTCATCCACTTTTAAGTTGGTTTTCTTTGCAATTTTGTTGCTCAATTTTTCAGGTTTGGTTTATCTTTCCGATTCATATTTTATTACCTTACTCTATTAATGTATTTAATTAAAGGTTGTATTACCTCCGTTTCATTAAGTTCTTTACGCTTTGAAAAATGTGTCAAACAATTAAAATTTTGACCATAAATTTTCACTATTATATCTATCAAAAATTATTATGAGATATTTTGTTAGATTCGCCTCAAAATGTATTTTACAAATATCAACTTTTTATAATTATTTGCCATACAAGATTGGATATAATATGTAATGGTCAAGTATTGCTCCGAATTCCGTGCAAATAATAAGTGTAAAGATTTTTTTGAAACGGATGTATTATTAATTTATGACCATATAATTCAAAAGTTGATAACATTATTAGCATGTCTACAAATTTTTTTTTTCTTTGAGGGAAGCATGTCTACAATTTTTTTTGTTAACATTCACATAATTTACTCTAACTAGTTTATAATGTACCTTTTTTTATGTCGTGATTGGTTAAATTGGTTCCTGTTCAGGTAAATTTTAGTTTGGTTCAACTAGATCTAGCAAATGTTTTGAGTATGGGCCACCAAAATTCATTATTAAAATGCAAGTATTGGTTTCCCAAATTGATTTATAGTGGCCTTTTAAAGTTTGAATTGATTTTATTTGAGGGAAGCATGTCTTCATTTTTTTTGTTAACATTCACATAATTTACTCTAACTAGTTTATAATGTACCTCTTTTATGTTGTGATTGGTTAAATGGGTTTCGGTTTAGGTAAATTTTAGTTTGGTTTAACTAGATCTAGCAAAAATTTTGAGTTTTGGTCACCAAAATTTATTATTAAAAATTCAAGTATTGGTTTTCCAAATTGATTGGTTGTGGCCTTTTAATGTTTGAATTGATGAAATCTGAATTATTACTTTATCCGTTTTACAATAGATGAATCATTTTGACTTTTTACACTATTCATTTGCTAATGTTTACCATTTTTATTACTGATACGTAAAGACACATTTTCTTTTTTCTTTAATTGTTGTTGGGTTAATCTTAATACTTTGTATATATATTTTCAAAATATCTAATTGTTATAAATTTTATTAATATGTAATAAAGATATTGATGGTGAAAATTAATATATAAATAGTATATGAAGTTAGGACGATGATAAAGGTCGCAAGTTGTGACAACATTTTTGTTGTCGCAATCTTACGTGTCGCAGTTTAATTGGTACATATAAGCGCCACGTAGGCTACGCGTCATCATAATATTTTTACTATTAATTCAATATTTCTACTACGAAAATATGTAAATAAGGTAGCCGATATAAAAAAGGAAAAAAATTAAAATATTAAGATTTTCCTACCTTTTTTTATAGCATGTATAATAAAAAATATAAGTTAAATATTTTAATTTCCAATTTAAGGTCATGTCACGTCATCATTGTGACACGGCTTAAAGGTCGCAACATGCGACCTTTATCATTTTCGATAAAGTTAAAATGATGCATATAATTTGAAACAGAGGGAATATATGTAGTTAACCCCGACTTATATCTTTTAATTGACGATTATGTATGAAAACAGTTTCAACCCTCGCGAGGATACAACCAACCACTATAATGGTCGAACAACTTAATGATGCTCACAACAAGAACATAATGACATCATTAGGAACAAGAAAATTGGAGTTATTGAAAATGGTGGGAGGTGATGAAGATGAACACGAATGCGGCGGGCGAGGCGCTTACTGTAAGAATGACGAAGATTGTTGTCCTGGGAGGACTTGTAGAGAAGACGATGATCAAGATTATTACACTGGCTTTACTACCTGTGTTTAATTGATCTTTTAGGCTTTATCTTTAATTGGCCTTTTAATTAAGGTCAATTTGTTTGGTGGTTAATTTGTGTGTGTCTTATGTAGACACTTTGTGCACTTTTAATAATACACCACCCGTCTCTTTTTATTATTCTTAGAATACGTTCTTTTCACACTACAAGAATTTGTATCTTTAACGACAACCTAATTACGACGGGTCAAAAATCCCGTCGCAAAAGCCTTTTGCGACGGACCTAAAAAACAAACAATGACGGGAATAACTGTCGCAAATGTCTTTTACGACGGGTTTACGACGGATTTACGACGGGATTTCTATTAACGACGGCCCCCTTTTATGACGGGTTCGCGACAGGAAATCCCGTCGTTAATCAACGATTATTGGCCTTTCGCGACGGGATTTCCCGTCGTTAATAGTACAATTTCTTGTAGTGTCATCTTAAAAAAAATAAGTTCAGATAAGTAATTACAATCAGATCATATCACGTTAATATGCTTCAATTAATAAGTTTCAATCAGGTTTTATAAGTTGACTCTCTTAAACTGCATGTGCACTTTGATTTTAATAACACACCACACGTCTCTTTTTATTATTCTTAGAGTACGTTCTTTTCATCTGAAAAAAATAAGTTCAGATAAGTTATAATTAAGTCATATCAAGTTAATATGCTTCAACAAGCTTCTATAAGTTTCAATCAGGTCTTATAAGTTCACTCTCTCAAACTGCATGTGCACTTTTAATAATACACCGCCCGTCTCTTTTTATAGGTTCTGTTCATCCGGAAAAAAATAAGTTTAGATAAATTACAATTATATCATATCAAGTTAATATGCTTTAATTAGCTTCTAGAAGTTTCAATTAGGTAGTTAGACTCTCTTAAACTTACTTTCTTACAATCAAGTGTGATCGGGTATAATAATTTCAATAAAACTTAATTAGATTAATCCGACGTAATCAATTTTTAATAAGTTCAATTAGATAAGTTTGGGTTTACTCCAGCAAAGAAAACACATACTTTGATAATAATGTCGAACTTGACTTTCAAATAGATATTTAAATCATTAAGAATCTTTTATCAATAAATACTATTGACTATTTGACTATTTGACGATGTCCTTGATGTAATAGGACTTTCATACGTAGATTTGACTATTTGACGATGTCTATAGTTTAGAAAATGCTACCACTAAAATCATTATTTATTTTAGGCTTGTTCATATCTTATACTCGATTTGTTTTGACTTTTTTACATATTCACATAATTTACTTTAACCCTATTTTATTTCTAGTATATGAAAACAAATGTTAGTATATAATATATTGTTGGATTCATCTTAATATATATTTTTAAAATATTAATAATTTTATAAGTTTTTATAATATGTAGTTAAAGAAATTGGCCTGGTGGTCAAAATTGTACATTAACAAACGTATCCGGTCAAAATAGGTCGAGTATTAAGGGACGGAGGAAGTAACTCTTATGAAAAGGGATATCTATCCATCGAATTCAGATTGGTTTCACTAATTGTTACGCAGTATTGGTTGTTGGCTTGTTTGCAAATAGGTGCATTACTCTCCAAATCTCCTGTGTATGTGGCCAATCAGGGGTGGACCTATATGGTCCTGGAAGGGTTTAAAGGGTCTCTCATTATTAAAAAAAAACTAATTGTTAAACCGATATTTAGGTAATTAATTGTACTTGAATATTTAATATATTACTCCCTCCGTTTCTTTTTGTTTGTTACGTATTCTTTTTAGGGTGTTTCACAATGTTTGTTACGTGGGAAAATCTTTCCTTTTATAAACTTACTACCTCCGTTCCTAAATGATCTTTACGGTTACTATTTACACGGTAATTAAGGAACTTTAGTGAATATGTGATGGTGCCATGGTGGGGTAACAAATGGGAAAATAAGTGGCCATAAATTGTCAAACATTGTGAGTGGGTAAGTTAGTGGGTAAAATGAGGGTATAAATGTAAAATTTATATGCTAAAAATGGAATAAAGTTAAGTGTAAAGAACTTTCAGGAACGGACTAAAACGGAAAGCGTAAAGAACTTTCAGGAACGGAGGTAGTATTATACTATAATTTTTTGTGCCAACTTTTAATTTTAATTGGTCCACTTTTTTCAATTCATTAAATTTCTTTACAATTTCCTAAGTATGTTAAGTTAGCAATCTTTGTGTTTTTTTTTATTATTGGTTCATTTTGATAAATAAAACAATCTTATTGGTTGTTGTAATGATTAGTGGATTGAATTTTGCTTTGGTTTATTTTTTTAATAAAAAGCAAAAGAATCTTTATTATACGTTAATAAACGTGTAAAAATCCAAATGTAACAAACAAAAAGAAACGGAGGGAGTAGTAATTAACGTATATTAAAGACAATAAAATTGACTTCTAGCTTAGTGGTTTCTTGTTCGAAATCCTTGTTAGAGGATGATGTTGAATATTTTTTTTTTCTACCTTTTGCCTTTTACTTAGTTCTTAATTGATCCTCTAAATTCTTCATGTTTTTTCCTCCTTTGTTTGTCGTTTTTTCTTCATCGGTTTTATTTATTTATTCTTTTGTTGTTTCTATATTGATTCATGATTTTTCTTTTAGAAAAATACAAAATATTAGTAGCGTTATTTTTTTTCTTCAAAATGATTTTGTAATTTCCATAAGATATATAAGTAGTATATTTTATACTCCATTTTATAGACTTAAGTTGCATGTTTCTTTGAAATTTTAAGAGGCCTAATTATATAATAGCATAATGCCTCATACATATATTGAAAATGATGTTCCTGTTTTTTTTTTCATTAGTGTCGTTGTGACTTGTGTGAAATTTATTCAACGACAATTTTAACAAAAAATCTCAAAGTATGAAAACTTATTGTATATACTCTTATTTTTTAATCATTTTATTTGAAATCGCGCCAAGTTAACCCTATAATTTGGATTAGGTATTGAATTTTATTGTTATGAAACCCAAAAGCTAAAGTTCCTAAACCTTCCACATATTTTATTATAGTGTATATAATATTTTAACTACTTGTCTTTCAACTTTAACTCCCTAAAATTAGCAAATAGAAAAATTATAAAGCATATTATAAATTTTTTTGGGACCCCATTTGTAAATTCCTGAATCCACCCATGTGGCCAATATCGCTGTTTATCATCTTATCTATAACTTAGAATTTAGCTTTCATTCAAGCCTTGCTGGCAAGAAGCATACTTTGGGAATTGGGAAGAAATTTGGGCTGGCCTAATTGGTAGGCCTTTAGACATCAAATTTAGGCCTTATGTTAGAACCAAAACCCTCCAGCTCAATTCGGACCAAAAAACTATTGTCCCAGTATATAAGCTCGAAAAGGCCCTTTTTATGGTATTGGCTAGGCCCAATATATGATCAGGGAAAGTGGCAGGATTATATTCAACTTTTTTTCAAATATTAACAAAATACAAAAAATTATAAAGGATGCTCTTATACATAAGACCAACTTCTTACCAAATAGTTTAACATTTTCAATTACACAGTTACACATTGTGATCAAATAATTACTCTCTACGTCCCTTAATTCTCGTCATGTATTCCTTATCGGATCGTCCCTTAATACTCGACCTATTTCTATAAATGAATTTTTTTTACCAATATTATATTATTTCTCACCTTAACCTATTAACCCACCTACTCATTACAAAAGAAATTTAAAATTTCAAAAAAATACCCACTATAGTATCCACTATCCCTTAAACTTCCCACTATATTAAAAAAAATACCCACTATCAACTATCGCCTATTAAATTAATAAGGCAATTCAAGTGTCTTAAACTCTGTGCCGATTAAATCGTGGCGAGTATTAAGGGATAGGGGAATATGTTCTATTATTATAAATAATAAATGAGAAGCTTCACTTTTTAAAGTTTTAATGTATGTAATAATTACATTTTCATGCTAAGATTTTAAGGAATTAATTAGGTAAATCAATTACTTTAGTTACTAATAATTTCATATTAATTAAAGTAATTTAAGATTAAATAATATATGTTGGTTGAAATTTATTAAAGTAGGTGATTAATTAAGGTTTATTATTTTATTTTAGGAGGAGACTTTTAAGAGTTAAGTGAATCACAAGGTGGCCACTCTAATTAAGTACATTAGGTACGTATAAGTCTAGGGTTAACTATTTATGCATGTGTATACATGTTAAGTTTGGATTTGATGTGCAATTCATGTTACTTGGATGTTGTTCATGTTTGATGTAAAGCAAGCATGTTTAGGAAGGTGTTTATGTTTGTTGAATTTAATAAGCATGCATTTTATCCAAGTACATTTATGTATGTATTATTTATATGCATGCAAGGAATGATTGATTTATGTCTTGTACCTTTATGCCAAGCGTGGTAATTAAGTAGGATTGAACTATGGTTTGTACTTTTATGTCAAGCATGTTAAGAAGGATGGTTTATGTCTTGTATTTTAATGTCACGAAAAAGTTTAAGTTTATTCGTATAGGGGCACAACCCTCGTGTTAACTCAATCATGAAGGGAGCTATATTATTAATATAAGAGGATTATTAATTAATATTGTAATTAGTAAAATGGACAGAAAGCATAATTTGAGTGGGGCATAATAATTGTTGCATGAGACTGTGCGTTTATGGAAGAAGAAGATGATGACGATGAGCTGCAATACTGGATATATTTTGTTTCCTTTTGAGTGGAAGGTGCTATTGTCTAAAGTCGAGAAAACCGCATCTAAACGTATAAAATCAGAATTGTAATCAAATTATGAGGTAGTTCATCCCTCTAAAGTAAAAACAACCGCATATCTAATTCTCTATTGCACCTTATTAGATTCAAAACCATATCTAAATGTGGCTCATTCGCACCAAAAAGATTTATCTAAATGTTTATACCTAAAACTAAATCCTAAGTATATTTTTTTTTTCAGAATTGGCTTCATTGTCGAACTCTCTATCAACGATAGATGAACGGACGATGAAAAAGGAAACCAGCCGAGGAGACATCAAGATATCTAGCGTATTGCATACTACAAAGTACCTGATCGATAAAATCGTTGTAACCCCAATCATGGTTTCCCCAAACCTCGAACACCGCCTTCTCCAAAAACCGGAAACTCTCTTTCGAGTGAATGAATTGATGTATTGGACTCCCTCTCCAATGAAAAAACCGCAATTTAGGAGCATGGATCTTTACATGATGTTGAAATATAAAACAGTTCAAGAACTTGGCTCGATCGATAAACAATGTTTGAAGGTTTTCACATTTAATAGTTATCTCACAAGAAGCAATAGTACCCTCGAACTCGATATTCCTTATAGTTAGACGTTGGAGAGACGGGCACAAGATCTTAAGACGGAAGTTTGTATCAAACCTCTTGTTTTCTTGCCCCGAAACTTCGATTTCTTCGAGATCCGGACATTCAATGATCACCATGTGTTTCTTGTTATACACGCAACGTTCGAAGTGTACGATGAGTTTTTTAAGGTTAGGGCAGTTCGATGAAATCCAATCTCCAAACCATGAATTAGAACCTTTGGTTTTTACTAGTTCGACCTCGAAATATCTTAGTACCAATGTTCGAAGAGACGATAGAATTAAGCCTTTAGGTAAGGCTTGGGGACAGTACATTGTCTTGCGTAGTTTCCCCCTACGCCAAATTAGGGTTAAGGTTTCGAAAGGGTTTTCTTGTTTTGTACTTTTCGAAAGGAAATCTTCGAGAAATTTACGAAATTGGAGGGTTGATGAAGAAGATCGATGGAGATTTGCGGCGAATGTTAAGGTTGAACTTGATAAACACAAGTTTTGTAGCTTCTTTGACACTTTGATGATCTTGTTCATCTCGTTTTCGTTAAATAACGAGTAGATATGGTGAATCAGATGGTTCGGAAGATTGCTTAGCCGATCGATTGCTTCGTTTTCCATTGATAAAAAGTTCTTCGATGAAAGTAGAGATTTAGTTGTGGAAATTAGTATATACGTAGTATTTGTTTTTTTTTTTTTTTAATAGGTAAGAAGAAGGGACCCTAACTGAACCAACACCTAGCACAGGTTAACAAGTCCAACTTCGCAGGTCATTGTTTCGTAGTATTTGTTACATTGAAGGTAAAGTGAAGATTTTGATTTCTTTGACGAGTTTATATAATATGGGAAAGGAACTATATTATTATTGTCCATACATTATTTAGCAGTAGTATTATAGTATGATTATGATAGTATTAAAGAATTATACTTGTTATAATATTCCTCGATGTAGTTTATGGCAAGTGATTTTGTATGTTTATAAATCATTGTGAATTTTAAACATGTAGTGCCGTGCACGAGTCGTATTTTGTAAAAAAAAATCGGTTTTTTCATGAAATACCCCTGAGGTTTCACAAAACGCACCAAATACACCTGCGCGTTTCAAATCACATAATATACCCCTATTTAAACTTAAATGCACCAAATGCCCCTAGACTTAACGGAAGTCTAACTCCGTTAACATTAACTCTTAATTTATCCGACTAATCCTAATTAAATACTAATTAGCCTAATTAATCCTAAATAACACCTAAAGAACCCTAATTAACTCTAAATCCCCTCTCTTCTCTCACTCTCCTCTCAATCTCAAGTCCCTTTTTTTCTGGGTATCAAAATGGTGAAACCAACCACAATTTTTCCTTTCTTCAAACCATCTTCATCAAATATCAATTGCTAACTCAAACCCCCAAATATTCGAACCCAGATTTTCGAGTGAATTGAAATCGTGAACATGAATTGAAGTTTGATGAAGAAGGAAAAGATTAAGACGATGACGAATGGTGATGATGATACTGTAACGGCGGAGGTTGCGGCGGAAGTAACAGATGAGGGAAAGGGTTGCGGCGGTGGGGGCGGCTCCTTTTCTCTCTTCTGTTCCTTTCTCTCTCCTTATCTTTCATTGCTTTCTTTGCAGCCTTAATTGAATCAATTTCTGGGTTTTAAGCCCCAATTCTTCGATTTCAGCCATAATGGAATGCAAAATTAAATTGAAAAATCAAACAAGAATGCAAAAATCATCCTGGGTTATAATAGAATTAACGGTTTCTTCATCTGAATAAATCAGATTAAAGTCGACCCTCTATCCGCGATTCTAATTTGCATACGCAATTCTAATCCTCTTCTCCTCCCACAACATGCATCTCCATTAACAAATGAAAGGTCATACCTTTGGTTTATACCAGACTCAATCATCTTCAAAAACATACAAAATGTCAGATTATCAATCTTGTCAACAACAATGAAATTTCTCTTTGCAGGTTGTCAATTGCAAAAATTCAATGATACCAATAACTTAATTTCCAAAAATGGAAATAATAATAAAGTGGGCTGCAGATTAAAGAGATCGAGTCATCGAGAGAGCTTGACACTAGCTTACTACTTTTCTCTAACTTTTTTTTTTTTGGTAATCTACAACTTCTATCTCTCATACCCTTTGTGTTGTTGCATACTTGCAAATATCAAAAGAAAGAATCGAGAAGAAAAATGGCAGAAGAAGAGGAGGAGAGGAGAGAGAAGAAGAAGAAGAGGAGGAGAGGAGGAATTTTGTTTTAAAAAAAAAAAGTTAAATGTAAAATATTGGGTGAGTAAGGGTATAAAGGTACAATAATGCTAACGGAATATTAACGGCGTTAAGTCTAGGGGCATTTGGTGCACTTTAAGTTTAAATAGGGGTGTATTATGTGATTCGAAACGCGCGGGTGTATTTGGTGCGTTTCGTGAAACCTCAGGGGCATTTCATGAAAAAACCGAAAAAAAATTACATTAGGTTTATACCGTAATCTTTCTTATATTAGATTTCCTAATACAATAGAACTATGTTTGTAAAGTTTCCTATAAAACAGGATGAGCTTGGGAATTTTAGGACTCTTAGACTAATAAGAAGTATATATATACACTATTTTGGTGAAGGTGTTATGCGTCTATCACAATACTTAGTACAGAGTGCTACGTACTACGTATATCACAAGATGTCAAGTTTTATCACAATAGTGAAGGTGTTATGCGTCTACCACAATACTTAGTACAGGTGTTATCCGTTTTAATCTTTTCTGGATAGTTTTTTATCTTCTACTTTATTCTAGTTTTAGCTCATATATATTGTATAACTTTTATACTCTTGTTTGACCTTCCGTAACTTTAATATTAATGTTCATCTACTCACATTTTTTGAGAATTTATAACCACTCATTTTTCCACTTGTTACCCATCATCATATAGTAATAGACAGCAAAGTTCCTTAACTATCGTGCAAATAATAAATGTGAAAATCATTTAAGAACAATGTAGTATTTCATTAATCTTGTCTACACTCGTTATTTTGGGTGATGATAAAGGTCTCAAGTTGCGACAATATTTATTTGTCGCAATCTTAATTGTCGAAGTTAAGGAACTTCCAGCAGGTTCGACCGAACTTACCAGCAGGTTCGACCAATCTAAGAGTTCGGCCGAAATTCCAGCAGGTTCGACCGAACTTACCCAAAGTTCGGGCAAACCTCCAAAATCTCAAAGTTCCTGACTCTCTTCAGGTTCGGTCGAACCACCTAAGAGTTCGGCCGAACTTCCCCTGCTGCATGACAGCTTCTCGTAAAATAGTCATAACTCCCTCATTTCTCATCCAAAATGAGCTTATGACCAGGCGTTGGAAAGGTATTGAGCCAAGCTTTCACCTCCAACTTGAATCAACTCAATCTAATGAGTATATCATGAGATATGTCCATTTTAAGTCAGACCATCCACTATAACACCCTAAAATCCTTAAAGGAAGATTCGAGGCACACATAACAGATGGCACATAAAAGCCTTCGATCTACTTGAATTTTTTGCCAGGGAAATGAGAGAATACAATCAATATATTGATTATGTTGTTTGTTTCGAAGTCAGATCAGACCCTCGAACTATTATCGAATTTGTGCGGACACGTTACTCCCTCCGTCCCAGATTAGTTGTTACACTTTCCTTTTTCGTCCGTCCCAGATTAGTTGTTACACTTATAAATTAGGAATGACCCCGCAATTATTATATTGTCTCTCTCTTCCCACTAAATATTTTTTTTGTCCCCACACCCTCTCTCATTCAATTAAAAAAATACTCCACTAACTCCTATCACATCTACTTTTTCAATAAAATAATAATTGATAACCAAACAACCACTTATCACCTAAAACTTTTTGCAAAGGTAAGTGTAACGACTAATCTGGGACGTGGGGAGTACTAATTAGCTAAATGTATGTACGTGAATTTGTCTAACAAGTGCAGGAAAATATTGTCTTCATTTTTCTCCTTATTCCCTTTGATCGAGCACCATCAATTGTCTTCCTTCTCTTCCGGAAAGCGAATAATAAGCTCAACAAATCCTCCACTATACTTAATTCAACCAAAATTAGTGTTTACTCCCACCGTTCATGAATACTTGCAAAGTTTGACTTTTGCACTATTCATACATTAACTTTGATTAAATTTTCTTAATAGTAGTAGCTCGAACGCGCGCGTTGCGCGCGGTATATCTTGGAGCAGCAGATTGGCATCAGTCTTGGTCTAGTACTCTATGCGCCTTTGTATTAGTGATAAGTAGTTTCGGTTTAGAAAGTTATTTTCCAAAATGGATACTCGGATGACAAGGTAATGAAAAACTACATACTTATACAAAGATAAATCGATAGATAGAAAAAAGTATAGGACTTGTACTCTCCAACGTGCACATCGTTTTGGCAAAATAACAACCAGTCCTATATTTTTCCTTTGGTAGCACTAAGATTTCTTATTACTTTGAAACAGAGCACATGGTGTCATGGTGAAGCAAGTACAATATAACACATTATACTATTACACATTATGATAGATAGCTAGGTTTGCAACAACCCTTTTGTGCTTTTGTGAACATCCTCGTTAATTAAGGGTCCGTTCGGGAACGTTGCAGTTTTCAGTTTTTTCGTTTTTTTACATAAAAAGCAAAACGCACTTGTTCGGAAAAAGTGATTTTAAAATCAAACTTCACTCAGTTTTTGTATAAAAAAACGGAAAAGCAGCATCCACTAAAAGTGGTTTCAGAATTTTTGTTATGTTTTGGGAAAAGCATCTATCTCAGTCTCTCTCTCTCCTCTGTCCTCTTTTTAACTTCCTCCATAGACTTTCTCTCTCCTCCCTCCTCCTAGTTTGCATCGTTAGAGACCAAACCTTTTTCCAGAAATTTCTACCTTACTCTTCCCTAATCTTTATATTCCACAATTCCTTTTTCACCTCGATTTAATATGTTTTTTTTATATAACTCAACTATTGCTATTATCATTATAATATTTTCCAGCCTTAAAAATCAAGCACTTTTCATCAAAAAAGGTTGAGAAATTTTGATGATGATGTTGAAATTGAAGAAATTTTTGAGAGAAATTGATGCGCTATTGGAGCGAGACAAAGAACCATATGGGGTAATTTATTTATTTTAAAAAATGAAAATCTGCAAAATTGCAAATACAATCAAGCCTCTAGTTAATTGTGAAATTCTGGAGTATCTTCAGTAGAAGAGAAAGAGGGAGGGGGTTTAATACTATATCCCTTCTTTGTCAGAAGATGTAGATAAAAAAGGTAGATGTACGGGGTGTCCTACCGGCACCACCTGGTACCGGCAGAACTCCCCGTATGTAAACTTAACCTGCAGGTAATCTGGTCATCTTAGGTAAATATCCTCTACCGGCATTATTTGCAAGACCCCCTACCGGCATTATCATGAAGACAACCAACCAAGGGTCACTATCAACGGGTCGCTATCTAACCACAAGAGACCTACCAGATCGTACCCTTGGATTGGTCTATATAAGGAGCACCTCATTTATTGCTATGAGGTACACAAACACTTAAACACACTTCTTTCTTACTCTCTAATCATCTCTTAATCATCTCTTAATCTCTCAGTAATCTTACTTAAGCATCGGAGGGGGGATCCTCGAACCACCCCCGAGGCTAGTTAATCCATTCTGTTGTGCAGATACCAACCGGCACTCTCAACAGGAATCCAGTATCCCACAGTCAGCTGTTCTCATTCCACACCCGGAACAATTGGCGCTAGAAGGAGGGGACCTTATCCCTTGAAACGGTAGAACAGTCAGCATGAATTTCTCACAGAAAGACGGTAAAAAATCAAAGAAAGGTCAAGAAAAAGCAACAACCCCGCAACCGGCGACAACCTCCAAGTTCCAACCCTCACTTCTAAACCCCGCCCATCCGTCACAAGCACAATCAGTTATAAGCCCAGCAACAAAAAACACCTCGATACCGGCACAAAAGGAATTCACAGTGGAGGACGATGATGAGTTAGAAATAGAAAGCCCTGCCAGAGAGCAACCGAAAACTCCGCTGGAGCAGACGCTGCAGGAGCGCCTGTCTCCCCTGTCGGAAGTATTCACGGGAGAGCAATTGAAAACACTGTCAGCGGTGATGGCTGCTTTGTCAGAGCTACCAGCCTCGCAGCAGCTAGGGTCAGTCGGCAGTCTAAGAAAGACCAGGTCGGCAGTTCCCCAGCTACCTGTTAGGGATCTCCTAACCGCCCTGAATCAAGAAAACACCCCAGAAAAAAGAAAGCGCTCGGATCCGGCGGAAACAGAATGGCCTGAAACAGAGCAAGTCCCAATCACGGAATATGAACGAAGAGCGCCGGTTCTACAGATAGCTAGGCGGCAGACAATCCAGCCAAAGGATTCTCCTCTGTGCCGAGAAATCCTAGAAGAAAGGATGGAAAGGATAAAAATCCCGACAGGGAGATACGATGGGACGACGGATCCGGAGGATCACTGCACCACATTCGAACAACACATGATGCTGTACACAGATTCTGATGCCATGTGGTGCAAAGTATTCCCATCTACACTCTTAGGAGTTGCAGCGAGCTGGTATAAGGGCATAGAGGCACACTCCATATACAGTTTCCGACAGCTGCAGGCGTCGTTTTTGTCACGATTTGTGAGCAAACAGAAGAGAAAGAAATCATCGGGAGAGTTGATGTCGTTCGCTCAAAGAGATAGAGAGCCGTTAAGAGATTATCTCACCCGCTTTAACAACGAATCAATCACTATTCCCAATTTGCAGCAGGAGGTTGCTGTTCTGGCTCTGATGAGGGGAATGCAAGAGTGCGAATTCAAGAAATATCTCAGCCGGAAGTCATACACCAATCTGGGTGACGTCCTGCACAAGGCCAACGAGTACATCAGGGGGGATGAAATGATGAAGATCTCCAATGTGGTAGTGGCAACCGGCGGAAATGTCGGGTACAATCCAGGCTATAACCCACAGGCGGGAAAAGGAGGAAACAATTTATATCAGAGCAATAATCAGCAAGGGGCAGGCCAGAGAAACCAGAATAACAGAAATGCCAATCCACAAGGGCAGAGAAGCCGGCAAGACAGAAGGGAGTCCAGAGGACTCTTTGATAACTACACTCCGCTGAACACACTGCGGACGGCAATTTATAACATAAACAACAAGATGGACGGCTGGAGAAGGCCGCCACCAATGCAGAGTAGGGAAAGGAATGTCAAGAAATTCTGTGACTTCCATAATGAGCACGGCCACCTAACAGAGGACTGCAGAGACCTCAAAGACAACATTGAGGATATGGTCAGAAAGGTGTATTTCTCACAGTATAGGGCGAGGCAAGGAAATGGTAACAACAACTCGGTGGGGGGAAACCCTACCAATTCATACCGGCCACAACAGCAAAATCAACAACAATACCCTAGAATCGAGCAGCCATATCAGCCGCCTAGAATCGAGCAAAAACAGCCGGAAACCAGTGCCAGAGCAGAACAGAGGGATGGCGGGAAAAAATCACCCATGTATGTAATTTCTGGCGGTCCAGTCCACGGAGGGACAATAAGCGGCGCCAGTAGAAGCTTGGAGGAACACAGGCACATGGTAAACTATCATAACACAAGAGTGTGGCCTAACCCACCCAGCATACCAGTGATGACGTTCTCGGAATCGGATTGCAGAGGCATCATTTTCCCGCATGATGACCCACTAGTTCTTACAATTGATATAGCAAATGCCGATGTGAACAGAGTACTGGTAGACGGCGGCAGCTCAGCAAACATCATCTTCTGGGAAGCCTTCAAACAATTGCACATACCAGAGGACGAGCTTCAAAGGGTGAGCTACCCAGTAATCGGTTTCTCAGGATCTACAGTGTACCCAGAGGGTAGTATAAGGCTGCCGGTGAAAATCGGAGAAGGATCTGAAATGCGAGATCTCATGGTGGATTTCCTAGTCATTAAAGTACCAGCGGCCTACAATGTGATCATCGGTCGCCCATTCATACATGACGTGCAGGCGGTAGTCTCCACCTATCACCTGACAATGATATATATGTCGAACCTGGAAAGGCCGGCAAAGATAAGGGGAAGTCAGTTGGCGGCAAGGTCCTGTTACTTGACTGCTTTGAGAACACCGGGAAGAATGGTCCCAGAAGTAAACTTGACTACTGAGCCGGCAAGGCAAGAGGTACACTTGACTACTAAGCCGGCAAGACAAGAACAACTGCCAAAAAGAAAGAGCTGCACAAAAAGGGGTCGAACCGACCTGAACATGGAACACTTTGATGAGAGGCCGGTATCAGCACCTAGACCAATGCCAGATGGTCTGACAGAAAATATCGAGCTGGAGGTTGGAAACATGGATAGAACAGTCGTGATCGGTACAGAAATGGGGAGTGACATGAAGGTTAACCTCATAAGCTTGCTGAGAGAGCACGCGGACATCTTCGCATTCTCGGCGGATGAGATGCCTGGTATCGATCCAGAGATAATGGTCCACCGATTAAACGCCGACAGAAATGTTAGGCCTGTACGGCAGAAAAAAACGTAATTTCTCCACGGAAAAAATGACAGCAATACAAGAAGAGGTGGATAAACTGCTGGCGGCAGGTTTCATTGAGCCATGTGACTACCCTGAATGGTTGGCAAACGTAGTAATGGTAAAAAAGTCAAGTGGGTCATGGAGAATGTGCGTAGATTTCACCAACCTTAACAGAGCATGTCCGAAAGATTTCTACCCACTACCACGGATTGATAGGCTGGTAGACTCCACTAGCGGCCATGCAATGCTCAGTTTCCTAGATGCTTTCTCAGGGTATCATCAGGTCAGCCTGCATAAATCAGACAGGAAGAAGGCGGCCTTTATCACGGATGCAGGAGTTTTCTGTTATAAGGCGATGCCATTCGGGTTGAAAAATGCAGGGGCAACGTATCAAAGGCTGGTCGACAAGGTGTTTGCCGACCAAAAAGGCAGAAACGTGGAGGTCTATGTAGATGACTCTATCGTAAAAAGCCGGAAGGAGGAGGATCATGTTAGCGACCTCCGAGAAACTTTCGAAACTTTGAGAAAATACAGGATGAAATTGAACCCAAAAAAATGCGTCTACGGAGTAAGGTCGGGAAAATTCCTGGGTTTCTTGGTCAGCGAGCGTGGCATAGACGCTAACCCCGAAAAAGTAGAAGCAATCATCAGTCTGCCGCAACCCAAAAGCGTAAAAGACATACAGCGGTTGACAGGAAAAATGGCCGCCTTAAACAGATTCGTGAGCAAGTCGGTAGATAAGCAAATGCCCTTCTTCACAACCTTGAGGCAAAACAAGAAGTTCAAATGGGGGCCAGCAGAGGAAGAGGCTTTTGAAGCTCTAAAAAGTCACTTAAAGAACCTGCCAACAATAGCAAGGGCAAAAGAGGGCGGCAAATTACAATTGTACATATCGGCGTCGCCAAAAACAGTTGCAGCAGTACTGGTAGCCGAAACAGAAAACAAAGGGCAGCAACCGGTATATTTTGTGAGCCATGTGCTAAACGGCCCAGAAACAAGGTACACGTTGGTGGAAAAAATGGCATATGCAGTCCTCATCGCGGCTAGAAAGTTAAGACCATACTTTGATGCGCATACAATCGAAGTGCTAACAAACTTTCCTCTCGAAAAAGCCATCAGCAAGCTAGATACATCAGGCCAGTTGCTAAAATGGGCAATAGAGTTGTCCGAGTTTGACTTGAAATTCCGGCCAAGAACTGCAATCAAAGCCCAGGCATTGGCGGACTTCATAGTTGAAGCGTCATACCAAGAAGATGAAGTACAGGCTGAAGTATGGGATGTGTCAGTGGATGGTTCAGCTGCACAAACAGGCAGTGGGGCTGGAATAATCATGAAATCGCCAACAGGAGACATTTTTGAGTATGCTATAAAATTTATGTTCAACGCGTCAAATAACGAGGCAGAATACGAGGCAGCAATTGCCGGCATCCAAATATGCCTCGCAGCAGATGCCAAAAGAGTAATACTGACAACAGACTCCCAGCTGGTAGCAAGTCAATTCAGCGGAGAATATGAGGCCAAAGAACCTTCAATGGTCAAATACCTGGAGAAGCTGAGGTCAGTGTCGGCTCAGCTAGAGAAATTCAGCATTAATCTGGTACCCCGAGCAGAAAACACACTGGCAGACGCACTATCAAAGTTAGCAAGTTCGAATGTCGCCGACTTGAAAAGAACAGTCATGATGGAAGTCATGAATAAGCGAAGTACGGAGTCGGAGGTAATACGAGTCATGGCCATCACAACTACCTCAGAATGGTACGATAATATCCAAACATACATACAGACTGGAGCCCTACCAGCAGATTTGGCAGAAGCCAAAAAGACAAAAAGGGACGCGGTTTGGTACATCATCCTGTGGGGACGGTTGTACAAAAAGTCATTTAGCCTACCATTCTTAAGGTGCCTGACAGCATTCGAGTGAGCAAGGCTGATCGAAGAGATGCACGAAGGAACATGTGGGAACCATGCCGGTGGAAAACCCCTTGCCATCATCTGTCAAAGGCAAGGCTATTACTGGCCAACAATGTTAGAAGATTGTCGAGCTTATGTAAAAAAGTGCGAGAAATGTCAAAAGTTTTCAGCTGTGATAAACTTGCCAGCCAATGATTTGATGCCCATTCTGAACCCAATCCCATTCGCACAGTGGGGAATGGATATTGTTGGACCATTCCCAATGGCGGCTGGAGGGCGCAAGTTCTTAATAGTAGCAGTGGACTACTTCACCAAGTGGATAGAAGCAGAGCCGGTAGCAAAGATAACGGCAAACCAGGTGAAAAAGTTCATATGGAAAAATATAATAACAAGATTCGGGCTGCCGCAGGCAATAGTTTTTTTATCATGGATCACAGTTTGATTGTGCACCCATACAATGCTTCCTGGGATTATACAGAGTAAAGTTAGCTCACTCGTCAGTATGTCACCCACAGGCAAATGGGCAAGCAGAGGCGGCGAATAAGCAAATCCTGGCTGCACTGAAAAAGAAGCTAGAAGACTGTAAAGGCAAATGGGCAGATCTTATGCCAGAAATTCTGTGGTGCAACAGAACTGCTATCAAGGAGGCTACCGGCGAGAGTCCATTTAAGTTAAGCTTCGGGTCTGAGGCTGTCATACTGGCAGAAATGGCTCTGCCAACCATGCGAATCCAGCATTACGATGAGGAGAGAAACGATCAGCTGCTGCGACATCAGCTGGATCTCATGCCTGAAATCCGCATGAAAGCAGAAATCACTTCGGCAGCATACAAAAGCAGAATGAGCAGAGCATACAACAAGAAAGTGAAACACCGGCCTCTAGGAGTAGGAGACCTGGTACTGCGGAGAACGGCGGCAACAGGAAAAGGAAATGCTCAAGGAAAGCTGACAGCCAATTGGGAAGGACCATACCAGATATGGGAGGAAATTGTTCCTGGATCATACCGGTTAATGCAAATGGATGTTACCGCGCTCAAAAACTCCTGGAACGCCAGTACTCTGAGAAAGTACTATATTTGAAAAACTGTAATGATGATGTATGAGCAGACTGATTGCAATAGCAGTCTGCATTTTGCTATTATGTATAATTAGGGCGGTCCTCAAATACGGCCAGTCCATAAATGAAGGAAGAAAAAAACAAAAAACAAACGCGGCACAAATCAACACGCAAAGGTAATGTATGGATGTGATCAGTAACAGTAAAGAAAATAAATGTCGTTTGGGCACTTTACTGTGAAGCGTAGCAGTCCATAATAAAGTTGTTGTGATTAGTAGCTTTGGAGAAAATAAATGCCGTTAAGGGGCACTCCATTGTGAAGCGTAGCATTCAACGAAGTGTATGGATGTGATCAGTAACAGTAAAGAAAATAAATGCCGTTTGGGCACTTTACTGTGAAGCGTAGCAGTCCATAATAAAGTTGTTGTGATTATTAGCTTTGGAGAAAATAAATGCCGTTAAGGGGCACTCCAATGTGAAGCGTAGCATTCAACGAAGTGTATGGATGTGATCAGTAACAGTAAAGAAAATAAATGTCGTTTGGGCACTTTACTGTGAAGCGTAGCAGTCCATAATAAAGTTGTTGTGATTAGTAGCTTTGGAGAAAATAAATGCCGTTAAGGGGCACTCCATTGTGAAGCGTAGCATTCAACGAAGTGTATGGATGTGATCAGTAACAGTAAAGAAAATAAATGCCGTTTGGGCACTTTACTGTGAAGCGTAGCAGTCCATAATAAAGTTGTTGTGATTAGTAGCTTTGGAGAAAATAAATGCCGTTAAGGGGTGTTAGGTTATGATACATATGACAATTCATAAATCATGCGGAAAAACCATTTAGCCAGGAATACATATTATTTACACATAATCATATAGCATAGTTTAGATGCATACTCTTTGTTGCGTGCCTTCCCTAGCTGCGCCCGAACCGAACAAGAACAAGTCTTTAGGACTCCAAGTGTCGTCCCTCCGTAGATAGTCCACAGCACGTCCGGATCCGCCTTAAGATTGACCAACTAGAATCGCCCTTAAGGTACTAAAGATTTTCGGCACTTATAGTCAAGAAATGTGTGTGAATTTTCTCTCAAAAACTCAGTTTGAATACTTGAATAATCTATTAAAATATGTGACCCTAGGCACCTATTTATAGAGTTATGGAAAGGGTTTTGGAATCCTATTAGGATACTAATTTATTTAATTATAACCCTACTAGGACTCTAATTAAATAATCATTATCTAATAGTTTTAGGATTTAATCACACTTCGAATCCTGATTGCTTCAGGATTCCCGCACAAGCATTGCACGAGCACCGTACACCCGCGCAAGCCTTGCGGCCCACGCTAGGCGCACAACGCTCGGCCCACTGCTGTGCTCCCGCGCGCGCGCCCAAGGCCTTGGCTGGGCCTGGCCTTGCGCTGGGCCTGGTCGAGGCTTGGCGTGCGCTGGTGCGCGTTGGCTCGCTGGGCGACGGCCTGGCTTCGTGCTGGGCCTTCGTCTAGCGGGCCTCGTCCGATGCTAATTCGTACGATACGCTTCCGATTAAATTCCCGATTCCGGAATTCATTTCCGATACGAACAATATTTAATATTTCCGATTCCGGAATCAATTTCCGTTTCGAACAAATATTTAATATTTTCGTTTCCGGAATTATTTTCCGATTCCGATAATATTTCCGATTCTGACAATATTTCCGTTTCCGGCAATATTTCCGATTCTGGCAATATTTCCATTTCCGATAATATTTTCCGATACGTACCATGTTTCCGTTTCCGGCAACATCTACGACTTGGATAATATTTATATTTCCGATACGATCCATATTTCCGTTTCCGGCAATATCATCGTTTCCGGAGTATTCATTTCTTGCTTGTGACGATCTCAGCTCCCACTGAAACCAAGATCCGTCGATTTCGAATATCCATAGATGGAGTATTTAATGCCATTAAATACTTGATCCGTTTACGTACTATTTGTGTGACCCTATGGGTTCAGTCAAGAGTAAGTTGTGGATTAATATCATTAATTCCACTTGAACTGAAGCGGCCTCTAGCTAGGCATTCAGCTCACTTGATCTCACTGAATTATTAACTTGTTAATTAATACTGAACCGCATTTATTAGACTTAACATAGAATGCATACTTGGACCAAGGGCATTATTTCCTTCAGTCTCCCACTTGTCCTTAGGGACAAGTGTGCATTTCCTAATTCCTTTGTCGCTCGATGCTTGCTCTTGAACATAAGGTAAGAGTTGTCATCCTTATTATGTCCAGAGGTGTTTCTCGGTTTCAGAGTTCAACTGATCAAATAAACAGATAATCATAGCCTATGATTCATCCGAGCACGGCCATGCATTTCACAGTTTCTAGCTCTCCGAGTGGCCTTGTACAACTTTTAAGCATCTCATCCCGATTTATGGGAGGACAATCCCAATCTTGTGATCTTTAGATTAGACTTCGTTTGATAGGTGATTACCTGAGCGTTGCCTTTATAGCCTCCTTTTACGGTGCGACGGTTGGTCAACGTCAAAGCAACCAGTTCTCAAACAAGTAATCTCAAATCACTCAGGTATTGAGGATTTAGTGTCTAATAATTTTAATGAAATTTACTTATGACAGATTTTCATCTCTTACAGTAAAGTTTCATAGGTCTTGTCCGATACTAGTCTTCACAAAGTAAGTATCTATGCAAATGATTATGACATTGCCATGTCCACATAGTTCAAGAAACAGAACTACTAGTCATCTTGCATTCTAATCGTCTAACGTTTTCTATGCGTCCAATTTTATAGAAAACTCCGACCAGGGACCATTTTCAACCTTTGACATTCAAGTTCACTTGATAGACATTTCTTAGTCACAGGACTGGTCCTGACAGTCTATCTTGAATATATCGTCAAATTGAAGGGACTCATCATTTAATAAACCACAAATTAAATGGAAAAATAAATTCTTTTCATTTATTGTGAATGATTAACCAATAATGTTTTACAAAGATTTAAACTCTAAAACTTTAAAACATTAAACAGAGACATCAAAGCCATTCTCCAATATGCTTGATTCCCATAGCTGCAGTGTGCGAGTTGTGCTTCGCTTGCGGCAGAGGTTTAGTCAATGGATCTGATATGTTGTCATCAGTTCCAATTTTGCTTATCTCGACTTCTTTTCTTTCAACGAACTCTCGTAGAAGGTGAAATCTACGAAGTACATGCTTGACTCTCTGGTGGTGTCTAGGCTCCTTTGCCTGTGCAATACCTCCGTTATTGTCACAATATAGGGCTATTGGTCCTTTAATGGAGGGGACTACACCAAGTTCACCTATGAACTTCCTTAGCCATATAGCTTCCTTTGCTGCTTCATGTGCAGCAATGTGCTCCGCTTCAGTTGTAGAATCCGCAATGGTGCTTTGTTTAGCACTTTTCCAGCTTACTGCTCCTCCGTTGAGGCAGAAGACAAACCCAGACAATGATCTGAAATCATCTTTGTCGGTTTGGAAACTTGCGTCCGTATAGCCTTTAACAATTAATTCATCATCTTTACCATAGACCAGGAAGTCATCTTTGTGCCTTTTCAGGTACTTCAGAATGTTCTTGGCAGCAGTCCAATGCGCCTCTCCTGGGTCTGACTGGTATCTGCTCGTAGCACTGAGTGCGTACGCAACATCCGGGCGTGTACATATCATAGCATACATTATTGAACCAATCAATGATGCATATGGAATCCCATTCATTCGTCTACGCTCATCAAGTGTTTTTGGGCACTGAGTCTTGCTTAGAGTCATTCCATGAGACATGGGTAGGTAGCCTCGCTTGGAGTCCGCCATCTTGAACCTATCAAGCACCTTATTGATATAAGTGCTTTGACTAAGTCCAATCATCTTTTTAGATCTATCTCTGTAAATCTTGATGCCCAATATGTACTGTGCTTCTCCTAGATCTTTCATCGAAAAACATTTCCCAAGCCAAATCTTGACAGAGTTCAACATAGGAATGTCATTTCCGATAAGTAATATGTCGTCGACATATAATACTAGGAAAGCAATTTTGCTCCCACTGACCTTCTTGTATACACAAGATTCGTCTGCGTTCTTGATGAAACCAAAGTCACTGACTGCTTCATCAAAACGTATATTCCATCTCCTGGATGCCTGCTTCAATCTGTAGATTGACTTCTTTAGCTTGCATACCTTTTTAGCATTCTTTGGATCCTCAAAACCTTCAGGCTGTGTCATAAACACAGTTTCTGTTAAAACGCCGTTTAAGAAAGCAGTTTTGACATCCATCTGCCATATTTCGTAATCGTAATATGCAGCGATTGCTAACATTATCCGAATAGACTTTAGCATTGCAACTGGTGAAAAGGTTTCATCGTAATCCACACCGTGGACTTTCCTGTAACCTTTTGCAACCAATCTAGCTTTGAAAACTTCAAGTTTCCCATCCTTGTCCTTTTTCAGTTTGAAAACCCATTTGCTTCCAATGGCTTGGTAGCCATCTGGCAAATCGACCAAATCCCATACTTGGTTTTCAGACATGGAGTCTAATTCTGATTGCATGGCTTCTTGCCATTGCTTGGAGCTAGGGCTCGTCATAGCTTGTTTGTAAGTCGCAGGTTCATCACTTTCAAGTAATAGAACGTCATAGCTCTCGTTCGTCAAAATACCTAAGTACCTTTCCGGTTGAGATCTATATCTTTGCGATCTACGCGGGGTAACATTTCTAGATTGACCATGATTCTCACCAGATTCTTCTAAAGATCTCTGAGTTTCATCCTGAATGTCATCTTGAGCATTCTCTAGAGTTTGTTGTTCGACTCGAATTTCTTCGAGGTCTACTTTTCTCCCACTTGTCATTTTGGAAATGTGATCTTTCTCCAAAAAGACACCATCTCGAGCAACAAACACCTTGTTCTCAGATGTATTGTAGAAGTAATACCCCTTTGTTTCCTTTGGATAGCCCACAAGGATACATTTGTCAGATTTTGGATGAAGTTTGTCTGAAGTTAATCGTTTCACGTATACTTCACATCCCCAAATCTTAAGAAAAGACACATTTGGAGGCTTTCCAAACCATAATTCGTATGGAGTCTTTTCGACAGCTTTAGACGGAGCTCTATTTATAGTGAGTGCAGCTGTATTTAGTGCATGTCCCCAAAATTCTAATGGAAGTTCGGCCTGACCCATCATTGATCTGACCATGTCTAGCAAGGTTCTGTTCCTCCGTTCCGACACACCGTTCCATTGTGGTGTTCCTGGAGGAGTCAATTCTGATAGAATTCCACATTCTTTCAGATGGTCATCAAATTCATAGCTCAGATATTCACCGCCTCTATCAGATCGCAGTGCCTTAATCTTCTTGCCTAATTGATTCTCTACTTCACTATGAAATTCCTTGAATTTGTCAAAGGATTCAGACTTATGCTTCATTAGGTAGACATAACCTTATCTACTGAAGTCATCAGTGAAAGTGATAAAGTAGCTGAAACCACCTCTAGCATTTGTACTCATTGGTCCACATACATCTGTATGGATTAAACCCAATAGTTCATTTGCTCTTTCTCCAACTTTAGAGAAAGGTTGCTTTGTCATTTTGCCAAGTAAACATGATTCGCATTTACCATAATCCTCTAAGTCAAATGTAGACCTGGTTATCGGGCGGGGCGGGTCAGGGTCGGTGCGCGTCAAAAGAGGGTCGGGTATTGAAAGGGTCATTTTTAGCGGGTCGATAATGGGCGGGTCAAAAGCGGGTCGCGGGTCAATAGCGGGTCATTAGTGGGCGGGTCAATAAACGAGCAATGAAAAATGAAAAACAAAAGAGCCATGTACAAGTACAAGTAAATACGAAGCTATACACGTAATTTTTTGTATCATTACTATTTTAATTTTCAAAATAATTGTAGTATAAGTTTGACCCTATAATGACCCTGTCCAATAAAGGCCCTGTCCAATAAGAGCCCTGCCCAATAAAAGCCCTATTAACTTGACCCTAACCCAATATCCATTGGACTACCCTGTCCAATAACCAGGTCTAGTCAAATGGTTCTAGAATTCCTTCCTTTTGAAGTCTTTCTAAGCGTTTCAAGTTTATATGGCCTAATCGACAATGCCACAGATAGGTGAGATCTGAATCATCCTTTTTGGCCTTTTTGGTATTTATGTTATATACTTGTTTGTCGTGATCTAATAAATAAAGTCCATTGACTAATCTAGCAGATCCATAAAACATCTCTTTAAAATAAAACGAACAACTATTGTCTTTTATTAAAAAGGAAAATCCCTTAGCATCTAAGCAAGAAACTGAAATGATGTTTTTAGTAAGACTTGGAACATGGAAACATTCTTCCAGTTCCAAAACTAGCTCGGAGGGCAACGACAAATAGTAAGTTCCTACAGCTAATGCAGCAATCCGTGCTCCATTTCCCACTCGTAGGTCGACTTCACCCTTGCTTAACTTTCTACTTCTTCTTAGTCCCTGTGGATTGGAACATAAGTGTGAGCCACAACCTGTATCTAATACCCAAGAAGTTGAATTAGCAAGTATACAGTCTATGACGAAATACATGAAGATGGAACGACTGTTCCGTTCTTCTGATCTTCCTTCTTCAAGCAATCTCTCTTCCAATGCCCCTTCTTCTTGAAGTAGAAGCATTCGGATTCAGAAGTGGGTTGACTGACCTTCCTCTTTACAGATTTGGCGCCAGTTTGCTTAGTTGGGCTGGCCTTGTCGCCACCTTTCTTAGCATTCCTCTTCTTTCCAGATTTCTTGAACTTGCCCCCACGCACCATAAGCACATCCTGCTTATCACTTTTGAGCGTCTTTTCAGCGGTCTTTAGCATACCGTGAAGCTCAGTGAGCGTTTTGTCCAGACTATTCATACTGTAGTTCAGTTTGAACTGATCATACCCGCTATGAAGAGAATGGAGGATGGTGTCTATAGCCATTTCCTGAGAAAATTGCTGATCCAGCCAACTCATATTCTCAATGAGTCCAATCATTTTGAGAACATGTGGACTTACGGGCTCGCCTCTCTTAAGCTTGGTCTCAAGAATTTGCCTATGAGTCTCGAATCTTTCGACTCGAGCCAGATCTTGGAACATGTTCTTCAACTCACTGATGATTGTGAAAGCATCTGAGTTGATGAACGTTTTCTGCAGATCCGCACTCATGGTGGCGAGCATTAGACATTTCACATCCTTGTTGGCATCAATCCAACGATTGAGGGCTGCCTGAGTGACCCCGTCGCCTGCGGCTTCGGGCATCGCCTCATCTAGGACATACTCCTTTTCTTCCTGCATAAGAACTATTTGCAAGTTCCTTTGCCAGTCAAGGAAGTTTTTCCCGTTCAACTTCTCCTTTTCGAGAATTGATCGAATGTTGAATGAATTGTTGTTTGCCATATTAAAAACTACAATTGAAAAGAATAAACAAATAAATAACCATTCACAGTTTCTCTTAATAAACTTAAATTCTAGCATACATGCATAATTCAATGTTTATTAAGCATTTTATTCAAGTTATGTGTTCCGGCAGGTGTGAATAAAATGATTCCAAGATCCTAAAATCATTGAAGAACTAAGCACAGTTTGTCGACTTAATCCTAGAACATCTTAGGTAAGCAAAAAGCCTTTTTGCTAATAGTCTAGAAACTATTCTTGGTTGATAGGTACGTCTAAGAACTTATTAGGTAAACCTATCGATTTTGCCACGACATAAAAGGACTCCTTACTTATATCGTTGAGTTTCACCAAAACTAACATGTACTCACAATTATTTGTGTACCTTGCCCCTTTAGGACCAATAAGTAACACCTCGCTGAGCGAAAACTATTACTAGATTGATGTAAAGGATATCCAAGCAAGTGTATATTTTGGCATGGCACCTTTTAACTCAATTTTTTAAGTTTGGAACTTAAGGCTCTTACTATGTTGGTTAGATTTTAAGTGAACTAAAATCCTTAATCATGCAACATAATCAAGCCACAATCTTATGCATAATTAAGACATATTTAAAGCAATAAATAACTTAAAGCATGCATAAGATAAATGTGATCTAGTATGGCCCGACTTCATCTTGAAGCTTTGACTTCAAAGTCCGTCTTGAAAATCTCCGTGGGAGGCACCATTTTCTTCAAATAGGATAAGCTATAATTAAAACTAATTACAACTATTTGATGGTACGCAGACCATATTTGAATTGAAAAATAACTTTGGTACTTTAGACCAATTACATTCAAATTAATGGTGCGCAGACCATATTTTCTATCCTATTTGGGCCATACTAGTCACTTCATAACCTGCAAAACAGTACATATACAATATATACCATTCACCCATTCATTATCATGAATGGCCCACTTAGCTGGTTAGTAAAACACATTATGCATCACGTAAACATTTGCAGCAATTAATCAAGGGCACCAATAATCTACCAATTATTCAGTCCTTATTAATTCTAATCAAGTTGTTTTAACCTTAAGGATTTGTAGACCTAATCAAGAGTTTATGACTAAAAGGGCTCCCACTTAAACCAATAAATTCATATGCTTTACTAATTTTAAACATAAAAATGTATTTCTAGTCTAACCGGAAACATACAAATTTAATTAAAATTTAAAGCTCATATAAATTTATAATTGAATCCAAAAAGTTTAATTTAATTTCAGTCGTATTTAAATTAATTCATGATTTTAATTTTAGTAAAATAATTAGAATAAATAAAATTTATTATAATTACAATATTCAAAATTAAAATCCAAGAAAATAATTTAAATTATTAATTTTAAATTTAATTAAAATTACGTAAACTGAAAATTTCAAATTAAACATTCAAAACGATCTAATTGCAACGCAAACACCCTACGCATCACACGCCCATGGGCCACACGCACACAGCCATCGCTGGCCATGTGCGCGCAGCCCATGCGCTCGTCGCATAGCTGCTGCATCTTCCCATCGCAAGCCATCGCACAAGTGGTGCTCGCTGCGCGCGCGCCAGCGCTCGATGCACGCGAGCCATCGCTCGCTGTGCGCGCTCGCCAGCGCTTGATGCACGCGAGCCATCGCTCGCTGTGCGCGAGCAATTGCGTGCGATCAACGCTGGGCGCAGCGCTCGTGGCACGCGAGCTTGCGCTCGCTGCGCGCGAGGCTGTGGCGCTTGCGCGAGGCAGTGCGCGTTGTGGCGCAGCTCGCTTGCTGCCAACACGCGACTGCCATGCCTTGCCTTCGCCCATGCCCATTCATCCATAGCTCGTGGCCCACGACACAAGGCAGGGCTGCTGCCTTGTGCTCGTGCACCATGCCCCTGCTCATTGCATTCGTGCCGCACGGGCGACGAGCTCCCTTGCTCGTCGTCGCATGCCCGCACTATACAACACCCCTTAAGGGTAACACGAAGCGTCCATTGCTTTGTGCGTGCAAGTTATATGAACGAATCGCATAAAAATTTAAAATTTATATTTAAAATTAATGACAAATTAATAAGTTAATATTAATTTCACAATTTTATGGCGAAAAATCGAGAATTTATTATTCAATTGATTTCCGATTATCATGGATTCAAGCCTAGGTCATAAAAATTTAAAATTTATCATAAATTTACAATTTTTATGGTGGTTTTTAATCATAGGTTTCTAATTAAATTATAATTAATTATGAAAATCAAATTAATTCTAAATTATTCTAATTTTCAACAAATTAATCATAATTACAAATTAGATTGCATAATTAACAAGGCTAGGCATTCAAACTTGTTAAACATATACAGTAGGTCAATCAAAAAATTCAAGATTTATCAACAAGAATCGCAAATATTTAATTTAACATCTTAAATTTACGAAATTTTGCATTCGAAAAACTAAAACCTTCGAAATGTCATAGTTAGGCTTCGAATTTGAGAATTCTGGGTTCGGCAGAAAAATAATTATTTTTGTCAAAATTTTAGAATGCCTTTTACATGCGGAATTGACACAAAAATCACTCGATTTGGATGAGTAACGAAGAAACTGCCGAAAAACTGCGTACGTATAATTAAATAAACGCAATTTGCAATTAATTAACAATTACGAAAATTAATCACCCCTTTTAATTCTTGTAAATTTGTAATATTTAACCATGTTCATGCAATTTAGATTATGAAAATAATAAGAGGCTCGTGATACCACTGTTAGGTTATGATACATATGACAATTCATAAATCATGCGGAAAAACCATTTAGCCAGGAATACATATTATTTACACATAATCATATAGCATAGTTTAGATGCATACTCTTTGTTGCGTGCCTTCCCTAGCTGCGCCCGAACCGAACAAGAACAAGTCTTTAGGACTCCAAGTGTCGTCCCTCCGTAGATAGTCCACAGCACGTCCGGATCCGCCTTAAGATTGACCAACTAGAATCGCCCTTAAGGTACTAAAGATTTTCGGCACTTATAGTCAAGAAATGTGTCTGAATTTTCTCTCAAAAACTCACTTTGAATACTTGAATAATCTATGAAAATATGTGACCCTAGGCACCTATTTATAGAGTTATGGAAAGGGTTTTGGAATCCTATTAGGATACTAATTTATTTAATTATAACCCTACTAGGACTCTAATTAAATAATCATTATCTAATAGTTTTAGGATTTAATCACACTTCGAATCCTGATTGCTTCAGGATTCCCGCACAAGCATTGCACGAGCACCGTACACCCGCGCAAGCCTTGCGGCCCACGCTAGGCGCACAGCGCTCGGCCCACTGCTGTGCTCCCGCGCGCGCGCCCAAGGCCTTGGCTGGGCCTGGCCTTGCGCTGGGCCTGGTCGAGGCTTGGCGTGCCCTGGTGCGCGTTGGCTCGCTGGGCGACGGCCTGGCTTCGTGCTGGGCCTTCGTCTAGCGGGCCTCGTCCGATGCTAATTCGTACGATACGCTTCCGATTAAATTCCCGATTCCGGAATTCATTTCCGATACGAACAATATTTAATATTTCCGATTCCGGAATCAATTTCCGTTTCGAACAAATATTTAATATTTCCGTTTCCGGAATTATTTTCCGATTCCGATAATATTTCCGATTCTGACAATATTTCCGTTTCCGGCAATATTTCCGATTCTGGCAATATTTCCATTTCCGATAATATTTTCCGATACGTACCATGTTTCCGTTTCCGGCAACATCTACGACTTGGATAATATTTATATTTCCGATACGATCCATATTTCCGTTTCCGGCAATATCATCGTTTCCGGAGTATTCATTTCTTGCTTGTGACGATCTCAGCTCCCACTGAAACCAAGATCCGTCGATTCCGAATATCCATAGATGGAGTATTTAATGCCATTAAATACTTGATCCGTTTACGTACTATTTGTGTGACCCTACGGGTTCAGTCAAGAGTAAGTTGTGGATTAATATCATTAATTCCACTTGAAGTGAAGCGGCCTCTAGCTAGGCATTCAGCTCACTTGATCTCACTGAATTATTAACTTGTTAATTAATACTGAACCGCATTTATTAGACTTAACATAGAATGCATACTTGGACCAAGGGCATTATTTCCTTCAAGGGGCACTCCATTGTGAAGCGTAGCATTCAACGAAGTGTATGGATGTGATCAGTAACAGTAAAGAAAATAAATGCCGTTTGGGCACTTTACTGTGAAGCGTAGCAGTCCATAATAAAGTTGTTGTGATTATTAGCTTTGGAGAAAATAAATGCCGTTAAGGGGCACTCCATTGTGAAGCGTAGCATTCAACGAAGTGTATGGATGTGATCAGTAACAGTAAAGAAAATAAATGCCGTTTGGGCACTTTACCGTGAAGCGTAGCAGTCCATAATAAAGTTGTTGTGATTAGTAGCTTTGGAGAAAATAAATGCCTTTAAGGGGCACTCCATTGTGAAGCGTAGCATTCAACGAAGTGTATGGATGTGATCAGTAACAGTAAAGAAAATAAATGCCGTTTGGGCACTTTACCGTGAAGCGTAGCAGTCCATAATAAAGTTGTTGTGATTAGTAGCTTTGGAGAAAATAAATGCCGTTAAGGGGCACTCCATTGTGAAGCGTAGCATTCAACGAAGTGTATGGATGTGATCAGTAACAGTAAAGAAAATAAATGCCGTTTGGGCACTTTACTGTGAAGCGTAGCAGTCCATAATAAAGTTGTTGTGATTAGTAGCTTTGGAGAAAATAAATGCCGTTAAGGGGGCACTCCATTGTGAAGTGTAGCATTCAACGAAATGTATGGATGTGAGTCAGTAACAGTAAAGAAAATAAATGTCGTTTGGGCACTTTACTTTGAAGCGTAGCAGTCCATAATAATGTTGATGTAATTAGCACTCCATTGTGAAGCATAACATTCAACAAGTTAAACAAATCATATCAGTAGAAGGAACATTCATTTCGAAATATAACATTCAACAAGCTGGCAAGATAGTAATACCGGCATAATTGAAAGTATCATACGCAAAATGAAGAAAATATGAAATCAAAAAATTACTTGTTATAAATACATGGCCACAAAAGGAAATACACGAATAACCGACAGCCATCACCCAAAAAACTTGCGAAGTGATTAGCTGATAACAAGGCACAAAGGGATGCCGAATAAAACCGACACCGCCACAATAATACGATGTTCTAAATTAAAATTACATCAACATTAAAGTTCCCTAACAGCATTTGCCAAAAAATCAAAAGCCAGCCGCCAAAATAAAAATAAAAATCCTAACAAGTATGAGGCCGGCTGGGAAAAGAAGAAGATCCGCAAGAGGAGGGAGGTGATGACTGCCGAAACCGTCAAATGGCATGCTCATCATCAGACCAATATGCTGCTTCCGGAACATCCAAAGGAGGCAGGGTCCTCTGATTAGCATTGCAAATCACCGCCTCGGGAAGCTCCTGAGGCTCAAAGCCGGTTGCAACCTTATACATCTCTTTCTCCTCATAGCCATCTTCAAACACTTGCTAGCCATCCTCGTCCAGCTTCTTCACATGGCAAACGACCCGATGCGCAGCACACCAACCGCCGTTATGGCGCAGAGTCAGAATGTCGTTAAACCAGTCAGACTGAAGAAGTTTATCAACAGCTTTGTTGGCGGCAGATTTCCTCACTCCCGGCAAGCTCGCATTAAAACTTGCCAGCCGTTGATCCAAGCCGTCTGCTCTCTCAGTCTCAGCCTGCAGCCTAGGCTCAATATCCTTGAGCCGTTTATTAGCCGCCTCCAAATCAGAAGCCGCAGTATCCAACTTCTTCTTGCTGTCTTCCAGCAAAGACTCAGCATCCTCAGCCCGCTTCCTCAAGTCGGCCATATCAATGTTATTCTGAGTCAGCTGCAGCTGATTCCAGCGATAAACATAGTACAAGTCCATGCTGGACTGAACGGCCTGAATATAAAACAAGGAAGGGAATCAAAATAGCCCTCAACCGAAAAAACATATTGCAAATAAAAAATATGCGTATAATAAATGTATATACAAAAAACAAGATAACATACCTTGTAGAGGTCATTAAAGTGTTGAGCAGCAGGGGCATCAATCTGACCTTGTGGCCTGTCAGCAGGCATTATCAAATCTTTAAAGGCACGGTAGCCTAAGTCACCACCGTCCTTAGCTGAGTCAGTAGCCACCGACTCCCCACACAACAGGTCAATGGTGGGATAAAACTGGTCGGTGGGTTCGCCGCCAGGAGTCTCGAACCATGACTTCATTTGCGGTGGAATCTTGAAAGGAGTATCCTCGATCCAACCACCGGTGCGGAGGGGTAGGTGATAATTCAGCCTAGAATCCCCAGACTTGTTCTCGCTGCGACTGACAGGAGGCATACTAGAATTACCACCGGTAACAGCAGCAGAAGTAGCTTGGCGGTGGAAGTCCTCAATAAATCCGCCGACAGGACCCTCGTCCAAAATCTCAAGAGACGCTTGTGGAGACGGCTGCGTCTGAAGGGTGGTATCAGTAGTTTTCTTGGCGGCAGACTCCAAGACCGGCTCATTTGTCTCGAAATCGGCGAAAGCATCATCCTCACCGGTGGCCCTTGCCCTCTTAGTCGGATTAGACCGACTGGAATTAAGAGACGACCTTTTTCGGCGGGTTCCACCTCGGCCTGTAGGATTGGATTGCATTGTGGATGAGGGCGGAGCTTGAGAAATAACAACAGAGGAGGATTTGGATTTGCAGGCGGCACTCACACGATTCTTCGCAACAGTGGTAGTAGAGCGACGAGAGGAAGCTCGTGTCGAATACGTTGATATTGTGTCGTATTTAGCTTTAGGTTGAGGAGGCTGCGTGCACACAGGTCTCCAATTCTCGTCAAAACCAAGAAGTTCTCTATCCAAGGTTTTCGTACCTGAAAAAGACGACAAAGGAATTAATACCGGAAAGACACTTGCACAAAATAAAGGAAAAAATGAGTATTTTCAGCCGGGCAAATCAACTAATGGTGTGTTTACCAAAGCAATGAGTATTGCATAAGCCGACAGCAGACAACGGTTGGCTACCCAAAATATAATAGGCATTAGGAAGCCAATTTCTATTTACAGCCTGCTTTTTGCTGAGGCCGACATCAAGAATGTCGCACTCTAAATAATCAAATGCTTTTCTTTCCCGACGGCCCAAACCACGCTGGTTATACTGCTCCATTCGAGGCCTAGGTTTGGTAAAAGTCCGCCGAAGAAGAAAATTGTCGGGAACTTGAACAAAATAAAAACGATCCTGCCAGTCTTTACAACTCGACAGAGGAGGATGCACAGTCTTCCTTTTTGTTGCACTATAGGCCGACATCCACCCTGTCTCACCGTCCTTCTTTAACCACAGCAACCGCTTGAATAAATTTAATGTCAGCGGCCATTGCTTAAACAGACACAGCCAGACGAAAGAAATAACGGTTCTGATAGTAGTAGGTGTAACCTGGGCCAAACAGACATTCCAGGCGCGAAATATCTTCTCAACGAAAGGATGCAAAGGAAAGCGAAGCCCAAAATCAAAATGCTTCGCATACACAGCAATATGGCCGGGAGGGAAATCAAAAATTGTAGCACCTTCAGCCGGCACTACCAACTTATATTCAGCCGGTAAGCCAAGAAAAACCCCCCCATGCACTACATGATTCTTCTTAATAATCAACTCGCGCCATGTCGTCAAAATCTTTGTCGTGCGAGGAAGAGTCTCTAAAGGGGGAAGCTCTTCTTTCCTGTGAACGTCCGTGGCGTCGTCGGTAAAATAAGGCTTCTCCTTAGCCTCATCCGCAAGAACTTCGGCCACTATAACATCGGCAGGATCATCATCATCTGAGCCAATACCCTCATCGTTGGCTTCCATACCCTCATCGTTGGTTTCCATACCATCTCTACCAGACACGCCGGCTTCATCGCCATCACCACTTATGTGTTCGTCAACACCCTTACCGGCGGAATCCTCAAAAATGGAATCACCATCAGAATATTCCCCAATAGCCATATCAACGTCGTCAGTAGCAGCTCTTTACCAGGGCGGCGGCCGCTAGTGCTAGCCGGTTGTTCTGGTGCCATCCTATCAGCCTGACCAAAAGAAACACCGAAGTTGCCAGTATTAGTTCCATACTGCCCATGGCCACTACCGGCGGAATCCAAAAATTCCTGATAAGAGCGAATGTGATATCGCACTGAAATAGGGGAGACATCTAAAGCGGCCTCGGTAGCTGGAGTAGGGCGTTCATGAGATTGCATTTCCCTTATCATTCGAGACCGCAGTTGATGTAGGGCAAAGCAACGCTCTCTCTCAGCCTGACTCAAACCCTCGTCATACACCTCGCGAATGGCGGTCCGTCTTAAATTACATTGAAAGTACGGCTCCTCCCGGGCCCAACTACAATTACTCTCTCGAGGAACACTCCAACCAGAAAACCCAGAAGGTTGAGAAGAAGGATTGTCCCCGCCCAAAGTTTTGGTCATTTTCGAGGCGGCGGGTAGTAAAAAGTGAAACACAGCAAAGAAAAGCAAAAGCTAAGAAATCAAAGAGGAGCAGAAAAGAGGGGGGGATACCTACGAGTTTTCTGAAGTTTGAAATACAATGAACCACGTCAAAGAGAAACACAGAAAAAACCTACAAAAAACACAGAAACAAAGAAAAATCAACCACAAAGATAAGAGAGGGGAAGGAAAACCCAGAATTCAGCAACGAAAGGAAAAGAGGCTAGTA
Source organism: Spinacia oleracea (assembly GCF_020520425.1). Taxonomy (NCBI): domain Eukaryota; kingdom Viridiplantae; phylum Streptophyta; class Magnoliopsida; order Caryophyllales; family Amaranthaceae; genus Spinacia; species Spinacia oleracea. Next base: position 66,774,590 of record NC_079492.1, read on the forward strand.
ACCTTAGCAAATACAAATCACCACAACAGCAAAGACTTGGTAAAACAGCAACGGAGTTCAACGCAAAACCGCAAGGGAAGAGAGAGAAATCGAAAATTCAAAAGAAGTAAAAATGGTTGAAAAAGTAAATTCTCGAAGAAGTTTTGGGGTCTTATAGGTCAAAGAGGGGGGATGTGAAAGGTCATGCCCCTTAAGTCGAGCAGTTGAAGAGACAGTTACGATCGAAATCAACGGCCCAAAATAGGCACAAAAAATGAGGCGCAGGATGAAGGCCACGTGGAAGAACGTGGCTAGCAATCTCCCGCCACTTGTAGGGAAAAAATTCTAAAAGTGGCTAGTCATCTGAAGTATTCCCAAGGTGGCTAGTCGTCCAAACCTTTTACAAGGGGGCTAGTCGTCCAAATCTTTTTACAAGGGGGCTAGTCGTCCAAATCTTTTTTCAAGGGGGCTAGTCGTCCTAATCTTTTTCCAAGGGGGCTAGTCGTCCAAACCTTTTACAAGGGGGCTAGTCGTCAAAATCTCCTTACAAGGGGGCTAGTCGTCCAAATCTTTTTTCAAGGGGGCTAGTCGTCCAAATCTTTTTTCAAGAGGGCTAGTCGTCAAAATCTCCTTACAAGGGGGCTAGTCGTCCAAATCTTTTTTCAAGGGGGCTAGTCGTCCAAATCTTTTTTCAAGAGGGCTAGTCGTCCAAACCTTTTACAAGGGGGCTAGTCGTCCAAACCTTTTACAAGGGGGCTAGTCGTCCAAACCTTTTACAAGGGGGCTAGTCATCAAAATCTTTTTTCAAGGGGGCTAGTCGTCAAAATCTTTTTTCCAAAGGACCTAGCAACAAAGTTCTTCATTCAGAGCGAAGGCAGTCGGCAAACTGTTCGCGGTCTTTTCTCAGAAACACTCGCAACACGGTCAGCGCCCGCGCTTCACTCTGAGGGGGCTAGTTGTACCACCAGGTATCAAAATAATACTTATTTTTTCCCATTAAACTCAGAGCAAGCGCAACAATTGTCATATATGCGCTTACTCTGAGGGGGCTAGTTGTACGGGGTGTCCTACCGGCACCACCTGGTACAGGCAGAACTCCCCGTATGTAAACTTAACCTGCAGGTAATCTGGTCATCTTAGGTAAATATCCTCTACCGGCATTATTTGCAAGACCCCCTACCGGCATTATCATGAAGACAACCAACCAAGGGTCACTATCAACGGGTCGCTATCTAACCACAAGGGACCTACCAGATCGTACCCTTGGATTGGTCTATATAAGGAGCACCTGATTTATTGCTATGAGGTACACAAACACTTAAACACACTTCTTTCTTACTCTCTAATCATCTCTTAATCATCTCTTAATCTCTCAGTAATCTTACTTAAGCATCGGAGGGGGGATCCTCGAACCACCCCCGAGGCTAGTTAATCCATTCTGTTGTGCAGATACCAACCGACACTCTCAACAGGAATCCAGTATCCCACAGTCAGCTGTTCTCATTCCACACCCGGAACAGTAGAAATTAATTGGGGCCAAGATACAATAAAGTTCAAGAATTTGGTTGTAAAACATCAATCGTTGGTGCTAACGTGAGACAATGAAAATGGTAGATTTAGATTTGTTGGAGATGCCAAAATCCCAATTAACTTGAAGATGAGAAAAGGTTGAAAACGGATGCGAAGGAAATTCGCAGATGGAAGTGAAAGAAAACATTGAAGATAGATAAAGGAAGTCATATAAATTTTGTGAGAAGAGAATGGAGGTTGAGAAAAGGTGAATGAAGGTAGATGGAGGAAGACTCCCATTTATAAAGCCAATATTACGTGGGTTTGATTTTTCAAGAACAAAAAAGTGACTAGGTTTTTTAGTAGTTTTTAAAAATCCTCAAAACAAAACTAAAATTAGTTTTCTGTTTTCTAGTAACTAAAAACTAAAAATGATACCGAACGAGACCTAAGTTGTCGTTCATTTAGATAGAAAACAAAAACTCATTGAGATCATACCCACAGTAAAGCCACTATACATTTTTTCGAGGGTTGAGGACTGTTCTACATAACCTCCATACGGTCTGAGATTGATTTTCCTTAGATAGGGGGCGTCATCCGTAATGACTTTTACGAAAAGGTATCCTGCTTCCTGCTTGGAATCTTCGTCTTCATTGATTTTTAGTGTGTTTTTGGCCATGGAGTTTTTTCGGAATGATCTACTTGGTGGTCATCCTACAACATGTGCCCTGTTATACATACATAGAATACACTGTGATTAACAGGTTCCTTGAAAAATAGTCAGCAAATTTAACATCATATTAGTCTGAACTCTTTAAGACTTATGCCAAAAGCAACCAATCCACGTCCCAAAATGGATAGAATGGAGGCAAACAAGGAGATACATATGCACAAAAGATACGAAGTACCTTATAATACTACTCCCTCCATTTTTGAAAGAATAGGCGATATTCGTCAGGTTTTACTCAAGTTCTTCTCTACCATTCCACTTCACAACTAAAAATATTACAATACATACAAGGGATAAATTGAAGGGGATGGTCTTAAGGGCTTAGATGGTTCTTTGATACCAGGGATACATAAATATCATTTACAGGGAGCATAATTTCCAATTATTGTTGCAGGAGTCATCTACCTTCTACTCGCTTACTATTATATTATTCCAAAGATGAAAAGCTCATGGTTTATGATTATTTCGGACAGGGAAGCTTATCAACAATGCTACATTGTATGTGATTTCGTATATTGTTTTATGTTCTGTAAAAAGAACAAAAATCAAATAGGAGAAAGGAACACCTAATGGAGCTGGGATGTTAAGTTTTTTCTGGGTTGGGATGAAGTATTGAAGCTCCATTAATTACAGAACTATAAAACTTGGATAAGGTGGCTGAAGAATAAAGAGAGGGAAGCACGTGGAAAGCTAAGATATTCCTTCAAAGTGGGGTTAAATTTGTAAAAGGAGATGTGTGTTTTGTATATTGTTACTGGGGATACATTTGTAAACGGAGATGAAAAGGTAATTGCATATAATCACTACTAGTCTTATATGCACGCGATGCGTGCGGAATTACATAAAAACTTAAAATTGTACTATTGCAACTAAATATAAATTAAAAAAAATGTTCACAAAATTCATATTTAAAAAATTTAAGGTTATACTATACAATCAAACATCTAAATAGTAAAACGGAGTAATCATGCCCTTTACTTGACAAAGAATCTAATCTTAGTACCAAAATAAAGAAATTATATCAATGATACAAATATGATAAATAAATAAATAAATAAAAAACTGATTTCTTTGTACTTCTGGCTCTTTCCATGGGCAGTCTCCTGAAATAATGACATCCCACAACAGTAACTAAATCGGCATACAATTGAATTAAATACACAACTGAATTAAATACACAACTGAATCATCAGCAACTTTTCTAGCGAAGTTACAACAATGTTTGATCTTTCGCCTTTTCTTCTTCTCCACATCATGAATCCTTACTAATAACCAACATATTTCAAAATAGTAAGGAACATCAAAGTTTTATTAGCATTAAAGTAGTTAAACCATTAGACACTGTGAATTACTACCTGGTCAGAATTACAGTAATCAATGGCACGATTAAAGCTAATCAGAACAACTGAACTAATTAACAACAGGTAATCAATGGCACAATTAAAGCTAAGAATTCTCTAACTGCTACACCAAGGTAAGATCCCTCATATTGCTCATTTTGGAGCATCTTCACCACCCTGCAAGCAGTCACATTCGACAATTAACGTACTCGGGTTGTAAGGCAATGTTATTTTAACCCCAAACACGATTGATTTTGCCTCCACAATGCTTGCCTCCCTCACCTCCTCCATTTGCTGGTAGCCTGCACATACCACATCCCCTAAATGGTCACGTATGACAGCACCCAGACCAACCCCTTTATATCCGAACTTCGCTCAGTCAACATTTAGCTTAAGCCCACCAGTAGGGGGGCTTCTCGATGCATCCTACCCTCTGTACTACTCCCCCTCCCCACACTACTTGCCAACCAATATCCCATCAGATAGGACTCGGCTCCAGCAACTACTTCTGCCGGGTGCTTAGAACAGCCCCCATGCATTGCTATAGCCCATGCCAACATCACCACCTTTGCTAACTCTTCCCCACTGAAGCTTCTCATACACCAGCTTACCCACTCCAACACACTGTCACCTAACCTTCCCTAAGCCACCTCATCCCATCCCCATGTTCCCATACCTAGAAGCATAGATAATCAATGATGTTTATCCTATATCTAATTTTTTTAATTACCTGAAATATGGTCAAACATTCATAAACGAAAAGGACAAAATAAGTTCAAAGTGATATGAAAACCAAAAAGACATGTAGAGTTTTTATTTTATAGGCGTCCGTTCACAGAATTACAGATATTGAGGGAAGAAGTTAGACTACTTTACGGTGAATTTGTAACTCATCCCATCATCAACTATTAGTAATTTGATGTAATTTATCAACTCATCCCATAATCGAATATAAAAAAAAAATTATTAAATGAAATTAATTGATGAACAAATCCATAAGTAAGCAGAAAATAAAGAAAAGGAGACCTGTCGTTGAGATCAGAAGAAAGAGTTATTCGACATTGACAATGAATTGCTGTTCTTCATCAACTTGTTTTTCTCTAATAATTGCAGCAACGTCTAAAAATAGAGAAGAGATTCGACTCCAAAGTTACTCATCACCGTCTGCGAAAGTTATTGATTCAATTCAAGTAAGCTACATTTGGTTTGATTTGAAAACTGAACGGAAAATAAGAAAATTAGTACTGCTACTTGCATCATAAGCTTCGTTGATCTGGTGGAAACTGATTGACCAATTATCTCCTCTGCATACATCTGGATGATACTGCAATGTATTACCACCAAATTACAATCAAATCGACAGTAATTAAAGAGAACACACTTCAAATTCCACAATAATCAACCGGAAACCATAGTTTATTCATAAAACGCTGCTCAAATAGTGAAATGTTTCAAATTAAAAGAAAAACAATGATTTTTTTATAAAGTCGGACACCTCCGGTCAGATCAACTATGAAACAGAAATTCTACCTGCAAATGAAGGTCTTTTAGAGACTTTTTTTTTGCCTGTTTCTATCTACATTAACATTGAATCCCAAATTCAAGCAGGTGAATTATTGATAGAACCCAGAAACAGATAATTTGGATGCTTTTCCATACCGATGTGTGTACTATTCCAGTAGTATAGGAACAAATATGATCAATTGAACAAAAAAAAAAAATTACACAAACACACTCTTCATTCCCTTAATTCATGATATCTGGCTCACCAAGGAGGCAATGGAGTATGACGCTTAAACTACAAAATTTTACCTTTGATTTCTTTTATTTGTACCAAAAAAGAATGGAATCCTAAATGTCCATATTTAAATTTGAAACCTCTATACTTGATCAGTTCTACCATAATTGGTTTCACTGTTTTTGTTTATCTTAGATGGAACTTTTTACAATAATTTTTCCATTAAACTAATAGTATTACAGAAACAATAATTAATCAAAATGAATAACAAAAAATATAAGGAAGAAATAAATTACCATGGAAGAGGGCATTAAGATATGGAGGACGATGAAAAACAGCAGTACAACTATGCGAATTTCCTTCAACCAGCACCTGCTAAGATAATCGAATAACAAAAAAAAAAACAATTAGTAAATGTAATTAATTGATGAACTAATCCATAATTATTGAAGAGCCTGTTAAGAAATTCAAACCAAAATCGGAAAAAACACATGATCAACAAAATCTCCAGAATCAATTCGAAATCTCCAGATCTCATAATAATTGTGAAAAAATGAAATTTAATCATCTGAAGATTAAAGAAGTAATATTTACCACTTTCGAGAACTTGGCATTATTGCCCAAAAGGGGCGAATTTCCAGGATATCCTAAACCCAAACCCGAACCCATTCCCACAGTCAGATCCTCCACCTTTACCCCACCCACCACCGTCGGAATCTCTTTCCTCCTCCACCACACTCCCCTGTTCTTCCTCCTCAACCACCCTCTCTCAAACCCAACCCACCGTTCATTAACAACCTCGATCCCAACCCAGAATCTGACCCGATACCCGCCCCAAAAGGACTTCGTTTAGGGGAAACGGCGGTGAGATGGCGGATATCTTTTAAGACAAAAAAAACCTTGGAGAGAGAAAGGTATAACTGAAGATTTGAGAGAGGGAGAAAACGCAAAAAATTACCTTAATGCCGCTTTGAGACGCGATTTGCTGAGGAACGACGGCGAAGAAGTGGAACCTAGAAACGACGGCGAGCGATGGCTTTTCTCAAGGTGGTCGACATTGATTTAGGATTGAGGTTTTTGCGGGGCAGGGGGGAGAAATTGGGGGTTTATTTTAGGGTTAGACGGGTAATAACTCTAATCGGGAAGTGGGGGGTATTTTGGTCTTTTAATTTGGGGACACGAAAAGTTAATTTACTATTTTAACCTCAGCTGTTCCTTTATATAATAGAGATTCATAAGAAAAGTAAGGTAGGTGCCACTTTTAATAGAGTAAAGATATAAAAATCAAAAGTTATTTTGTATTAATGTAAGTTTTTCAAATATCAATTTTTTTTAAAAGTGTTTAGTACTCATAATATAATTGCGTATAATTAGATACAGTCAAACTAGTGCGCGCTTTGAAAAATATGTCCGTCACATTGTTACAATTATTAAGAAACAGAGAGAGTGCTAGACTTAATTGATATGGTTCAGCATTCTCACCTTACAAGTGCTAGACTGCTAGACTTGATATTATGAAAATTATTCAATAAAATTACTCACCATTGAAATAGTTTTTAATTAAATAAACAAAAAGAAGAACATTAAGAATATTAATTCAAGCAGATCGAGATAACAACAAAACGATTAAATTAGATAGAGCAAGACTGGCCGGACTCTTGAAAGCTCAAGTGACAGATCGATCTCTGAAGAAGAGACTTCTTAATTCTTATGCACTGGCAGCAGTAAGTCGGCGAGCCAAGCGTTCAGCAGCAGGCATTTTGGCAAAATGGATGACAAGATTTTCAGTGGCAGGATGACGAACAACACTTTTCTTAAGACTAGGAACTGTAGCAGGAGCTTTAGGAGCTTTAGGAGTTTTACCTCCAGACTCGAATAACTTGGTAATTAAGAAACCAGTTAAGGCCCCGACCGCGACAGCTAATCCGATGCCAGTTACTACCGATGCAGCAAGTACAACAACAGAGGCTAATGCAGTTGTGGTAGCAATTCCTGCCGCAATAAAGATAGACTCTACAGCAACAGTACCTATAATCTCGCCCGCAATCCCAGCAGCAAACGACGCACCAAATTCAGCTGACTCCTCTACCGCGGTCTGAACTGGATGATCTGATTCACACGTATCATAAACTATCATGCCCAGTTGGAAAACTATGAGTGCTCTCCCGAATATTTTTGCACCCTTTGATAGCTTTGTATATGAACGCTTTCCAGTTTTAGTCGCGATTTCACTATAAATCTGTAAACATGGTAAAATAAGCATCCATTAGAAATAACAGCAAGCTATTTTGGTAATCCAATCCAATTCCATTTTCAATTAAAGATTTCATCCAACTTAATTTCCGTCCACTTAAACAACTTCTTTAATTTCCCTCTGTTTTTATTAGGTTTATAATTAAGGAAGTTAGTTAAGTGGGACAGCATCAACGGAAAGTTGGATGAAATCTTTAAACATATTGTAAATATAAAATATTTCATAAAATTAAGATGGTAAATATGAAATTGTATTTTATAAGGTGGTAAATACAAAAAACGTCAAAATTAAAATCAACCAAGTAAGATCGTCTCAAATAGGAGCTTAAATAGGGCCTCAAAATGAAAAAACATGTTGCTAAAAAAGAGCTCTCATTGGACGAGTTATCAAAAATGACAACAATTCTCGGTTTTGATAACTTTAAATTACTTTTAAGAGTCTCACTATTTGATGTTTGAGTTTCAGAAGGGGTTTAAAAAATAAGGACTCGTTATTGTACAAAAAAAAACAATTATAAAAGGTTTTCGAACCCTAAATAAAGGTACCAATGTAGATTCTCTAATGTAATAAAAGTTACAAAAACTTTTTTTATTCAATTTTTTACTAATGCAATACGGAGTATAAGTTAAATTACAAATATTTACACTAATATAAACCTGGTCCACGCTAACTTAGCGTGAACCAGCGCAACAGAGTAATTTGTATGGGCAACATGTGTAACTGTTACGTGACAGTTATTTTGTGATATAAATAGTAACTACGGATATTTCATTTAATGCCCTCGAGTTTTGCCATAATTCACCAAACGCCCATCAAGTTTCAATAATTCATAAAATACCCCTCACAAATGACTTAATACCTCAAATACCCCTTGATGACGTCATCCACCCTTACTCAACCCAATTAACATTTAATTACCCACATAATCCCTAATTAATCCCCCTAATCAACCACCCATTAATCCACCTAATTAACCCACCCATTTATTTTCCTTTTCTCTCTCCCCTTCCTTCTTCCATTAACACACCACCGCCCTGTAGCCACCACCCTCACCGTCGGCGAACCACCATTAACTCTCCTGTCGCTATCGTCACTCTGGACGATGAATGAATCGCCGTCTTCCTCCTCTTCCGTCTTTCTCTCTCCTTTGTCTCTCCTTTGTGGCTGCTTTGGACGATGAACAATGTTGATTTTGGATGTTCACCCACCACATGATAACACAAATACATAAGCCATTTTTTCCCAAAAAATTTCGGTTGCGGTTATCACGAATTTATGAGATGGGTATGATTGATTTGGGGTTCTGCCAAAAATCCAGTTAGCAAAATCAATAATTTGTAACAATCCCTCCAGATTGTTACTAGAAATTGGGAGATTTTGATAATTAATTAATTATTTATAAGAGGGAATGGGTGAAGATGAGGAGAAGGAGGTGAAGGGCAGTAATGGGGAAAGATAGAGTTTTAGCCATGGAAGATATCATAAAATCCCATCAAAAGGCATTTGGGTTGATGCGCACTAATTTATTTTGCCCAGATCTGCCATTTTCTAGCAAAGTCTAAAGAACTAATATGTGTCAATCTAGATGAAGAAGATGATGGGTTTAATTGTCTCGATCTTTGGTATAGGGAAAAGAAGACAGTTGGGTTGTAGGAAATAAAGTGGGATTTCTCAATTGAGAATGAAAATCATCAAATTTGCATCTTAATCTGATTGTTTGTTGGGAAAAGAGAGAAAATCTTTGTTGTTGTTTGATGGGTATGAAGATGGTGATTGAAGTCATGTGAAGTTATGGACGTGGAAGCAGGTGTCTTCTATGGCAGGAAGAAGGAAGGGGGAGATAGAAAAGAAAACAGTAAGGAAAAGAGGGTTAATTAGGTTTGTTTGTAAGAACAAGTTATGTGAAGTTGTTGTATTTGCTTGTCGCTGATGTTGTTATTGTTGCTTGGCGGCGAGAGGCGGCAGCAGACGGGGGTGGAAGAGGGGGTCCTGGTGTGGGCGGATTGTTTTTTTGGTGATCGGTTTATATTTTTGGGTAAGCATGGAGGAGTGATAAATCTTGAGTTTAGCTTTAATGGTGGTGGAGGTTGCTAGTGTTTGAAGGACAATGTTCATGGAGGAAATGCCAGGGAAGAATGAAAAAATAAAAAGTGGGTTAAAGGGTGGGTATAAAAGATGGGTTTGGGTTAATTAGATGTTAATTGGGTTGATTAAGGGTGGATGACGTCATCGAGGGGTATTTGAGGTATTAAGTCATTTGTGAGGGGTATTTTATGAATTATTGAAACTTGATGGGCGTTTGGTGAATTAAGGCAAAACTCGGGGGAATTTCATGAAATTTCCGTAGTAACTATATGTGTATTACAGTAACTATGTGTTTTAAAGAGTTACTATGTGTTTTGCAGAGTTTCAATGCGATTTGTGTCTAACCCACTTTATATACGTTTTAAACTTTTTATTTTTCAAAATTTCAGATCTACATTCTGTTCATTTCTCTTTCATTTCTCTCTCTTCATTTTCTCTCTCTTCATTTTCACTATATGCTTTTCAAAATTTAGCCCAAATTTCTAGGTTTTGTTCTATTTTCTTCGTAATTATCTTATAATTCTTATAATTGGATCTATTAGATGAGAAAAAATTGGAGGAAGTAGTAGATCAAGAAGGAGGTTCGTCGTTGCCGAATCGAATCGAAAAATTTGCGCTCGTCTACAAATCTTTGCAAGAAATTTTAGAGATCACATATCGGTTTGTTGTTTTTTTAAAGAATTTTAAGTCTATTTTTATTTAAAATTGAAAATATTTGTTGTTTTGGAGAAATTAATGTTTGTGTTTTACCGAAATATCGTTTTCTCTTCGCGAATTCAATCAGTGACTTCACGATTTTAAATAGTAACTATATGAGTAATATAATAACTATATTGTTTAAAGAGGTACTATGTAATTTTAATGGTTACTATATGTGTACAATAGTTACTATATTATTTTAATGGTTACTATATATGTACAATAGTTACTATACGTGCAATAGTTATTATTTTGTTGAGTGATTTGAAATGTTTGTTGTTTTGTTGAAATTAGGGTTAGTGTTTCACATAGTTAGTATATAAATGATATAGTCACCTTTAATTTATGTTGCGAAATAGTGTTTTTAATAGTCACTGGAATGTTCGTTGTGTTTATGTTAGTAGTAGTTTTTAGAGTAACTATATTTTTTAAAAAGTTACTATAACTTTAAAACAGTAACTATATATGTGTTTAAAATAGTTATTATATTTTTTAGAAAGTTATTATAAGTTTAAAAAAGTAACTATGTGTTTAAGATAGTTATTATGTTATGAACAGTTTATAGTGACTTTTTGATAAATAATAGTTACTATACGATTACATTATGTACTATGTTATTTAGAGTATGTTTTTGTCCGCTTCTTATATAGTGACTATATGATTATAATGGTTATTATATGTGTACAATAGTACTATATTATTATAATAGTCACTATATGTTTTATATAGTTACTATATGGTTTATATAGCTAGTTACTATACATTTGAAATAGGTACTATGTTTATTTTATCATGATTTGTTAACATATGTATATTTTCTTCAATAGTTACTATATTATTTACATAGTTACTATATGTTTGAAATATGTATTATGTTTATTTTCTTCAATAGTTATTGTATGTTTTATATAGTTATTATATGTTTGAAATAGGTACTATGTTAGTTTATTATGTTATGTGCATGTTTTTTATGTTTATTCTACATTTTTAGTGATGTAGTTACTAATTATGGATCGAGTTACTATATTATTATCACACCAACTATGTCTGCAACTTTGTGACTAAATGACCATCAATAATATTTATAGGTACTATATCTTGTATTATAGTAACTATATGTTTGGTATAGTTTTTTATGTATATTATAATGTTATTTTTATGTTGTTTGTTGTCCTCTATGTTATTAATATAAGAGTAACTATGTTATGATCACAATAACTATATGATCATAACAATAACTATATCTGCAACCCTGCTCGTATATGACTATCATTAATATTAAGAGATACTATCATGTATAATAGTAACTATATGTTTTTAATAGTTACTATGTTATCATTATGTTCTTTTATGTTCTTTCTTTGTACTTTATGTTATATAACAATAACTATATCTGCAACCCTGCTCGTATATGACTTTCATTAATATTAAGATAAACTATATCATGTATAATAGTAACTATATGTTTAGTAGTTACTATGTTATCATTATGTTCTTTCTTTGTACTCTATGTTATTAGTAATAAAAGTGACTATATTATTATGACAGTAACTATATGACTCTAACAATAACTATATCTGCAATTCTGCGAGTATCTTACCATCGCTAATTCTAAGAGTTACTATATGATGCATAATAGAAACTATATGTTTTACATAGTTACTATGTTAATTTTTCATATTTAAATGTTAAATCATTAACTTAGTTTAAATATTTATTGATTTAGAAATACAAAGATGATGCACCCAGAATTGAAGTCGTGTAAAGAATAAATTTTTCAAGGAAAACAAAAGCAAGAGAAGAAGAAAATCCTGACAACAATGGAAACCAAGGACGTGGTAGAGGAAGGAGAGGACGTACTGGTGGAAAAAAGAGACGTGAACATGTCGATTAGTATTTTTTAGTTCAAAAAATATTTGATTTTAACCTGGTTTATTTCATAGATGCAAATAATTAGAATGTCGTAGCTAAAACAACTAACCAAGTAGTTAATAATTTCTTTATTACTGTCCAAGAGTTGTAATTATATATGAAATGTGTTGCCTTTTGGTAGATTGAGCGGATATGATGGATTGTATCTACTTATTTTTGGTGTATGATGATAGTATCCACAAAAACGGGTGGTGACATGGCAATTACCGAAATTTAAAATGGTAAGAAAAAGGAAGCAGGGAATAGAGAACAATTGCCTATAACAGGCGCTCTCTATGCTAATTGAAATGGGGTGGCATACAAAGCGCCTATCTACAACAACAGTTACAAATGATAAGCGCTCTATATTCCTTCTCCATTTATAGATTTTAGGAAGGGTATATAGAGCGCCTTTCTCAAACCACCGTCATATATGATCAGACATATAAAGCGCCTCTCCCAACTGCTTTATAAACTTTATAAAGCATTGAGCAGGAGAGCGCCTCTAAGGCGCTTTATAAAGTCTATTTTAACAGTTCTATATTCCTATTTTTTGTAGTAGTGCGTTATCTTGTTCAACCCCCACTATAGTGTTTTTTTAAATAAAATAATTTAGAAAGATCTACCCCTCACGTAACTCTTTTTGTTTCCAATTCTATCTTATTTTTTAAAGGGGATAATTGTATCTTTTTCTCTTATTGTCTTTTACTTACTTAGTACTTATTTAATTATCTTTTTTATTCCTAGCAAAATTTATCTTTTATTATATTTTATCGGGTGCTTATTTATCTAATTTTATTTTAAAAAATCCGAATAATATTAGTTAAATGTTTATAGTAATGAGGTTTCATTAGACAAAATAAAAATAAACTTAATTGGTCTACTAATGACTTCAACTATTTGAGGTTAATCTTAATTTTTCGGCCTTCATTCATCATTATTTATCAAATTTAGTCATTACACAACGTTAGAACTTATTAAACGCAATACTTTATACCAAATATGCATTAAGAGGGTGTTTGATTACCAGAGCTTTGGCCTACCACTAAATATTAATTACTTCGTAGGTTTATAAAGACTTGGTATAATAAATCGTAGTCCAATGCCAAGAGGACTTTCTATTTTCTTTATGGATATCGAAGAGGGAGTCCAAAGCCAATGAATAATGTATAATCACAAGTTAATCGATGTTCTCAATTGCATAGTAACAGTCTACTATAATTTATTGCAGCAATCGCCCTCCTTGAATTAAAGTTTATGCTTCACTTTTTTTTATGTGCAACCTATATATGTAAATATGTAATACTCTACCATCGACTATAAAGAATCGACTATAAAGAATATTCAGATACACGAAAGAGCTAGCGAGAGAGGGAGAGAGCGCAGGCCTGATGACATAATGTGTTACTAATGAGACAATTTGGTTATCAATTATTCATCGATCTTATGGTTATACGTAGTAACTTACAAGTGATATGTATGCTCGAATTTTTAATGAAAACTTAAAGATTGGTGAGGGTGGTTACGTAATTGAAAAAATAACTTAAAGCTTATATGTATATATATACAAGTTGGTAGAAGAGAAAGAAGATAAATTTTTGTTAAAATCTATCTTTATCGTATTATCTACCAATTTAATCATGCCTAGACTCTAACATTATTTATTTATTTTTTAATAAACTTAAAATATTAGTAAATTATACGTGGTGACGTGGAAATTCCACGTGGATTCGCTAAATGCTCTCCAAACAACTCCCCTTTATATATATTAATAAACCTAAAATATTAGTTAATTATACGTGATAACGTGGAAATCTTACATAAACGCTCTAAATGCTCTCCAAAAAAAATCCCCTTTTGGAATCTTCTCTAAATATACTCATTTCGTTCTTGATTATTAGTCCCTTTTGGAATCTTGTCACTATTTACCATTGAAGAGAATTTTCTCATTTCTTTCCAATACGTATTTCAAAACATATTCATGTGAGAACTTGTTTTGTTCGTCTCATTGTTTAGTTTAACATTATCAAATTTTTATATTTTTTTAATGTACGTATTTGGAGATATTTGTGTTTAACTATTGAAACGGACTTAAAAGTCAAAATGGGACTAATATTTAAAAAGGAGAGAGTATTATTTTTATTTTATATATATATTTTTTTTGATTCCAATGAGCCACAAGCAGTGGCGGTGCTAGTAAGGGTTCAGTGGGTTCAACTGAACCCTTACTAGCGAAAAATAAAATCAGGCAGATTTAAAGAAAAAACCAAACCGGTTAAGTAATAGTAAAAGCGCAACATAACACAAACATTACTGGCGCTGCAGCGGTTTTTGCATTAGTTATCAAATCAAAGGTCAGGGTTTCGATTCCTTATACTCTTTTTTTCGGCTTCCCCTGTTGTATTTTTTTTAATTTTTTATTGGGTTTCTAAAGCAGCCCACGACACTTAACGCTCTAACACATTAACAGACCCCAAAATATGATGATGTAATAGATCGCTTTCAAAATATGAAAACTCGTGGATTTCAATTGTAATTATTTTTAATGTTATTGTAATAGAATATGGGCCCCACGAATTATTAGTTGTAATTTGAATTTTGGATTTTGGATTAATATTTTATTATATGTGTCCGAGGATTTCGAACCCTTAATGAGAAAATCCTGGCACCGCCACTGGCCACAAGGGCAATATAAATTACAAATGGGGGTGGGGGGATTTGAACCTGAGACCTATTGTACACAGACCCTCAATCTTAACCACTAGGCCAAGACATCATTGGTATTTTTATTTTATATTTAAATGTACGTGAAAACAAAAACACCGAATTTGAAGGACCTTAGTTCTATTTGTTTTATCGGCTCTCGTGAGTTATTTATTTTTTTAATTTTTTTGAGGGGAAAAAAAACTCACGAGAGCCAATAAAGCGAGTTAAACAAGTGTTAAGTGGCGGCATTATAAACCTTAAGTCCCATTTAGGGCACGCTTGGATTAGGTGTAATGGATTATTGGGGTAATAAAAGTCAAACCACCATAATAAAAAGACAATGAAGAGGATGGTTGCAAAGAGGGTGGTGTGGTGGTATTGTAATGAGAAATTGTGGTAGTGGTGGTGTTGTGAGGAGAAGAGAAGAAGGGGGAAAGTATATTACCCCCCAAATGAGGGTAATAATCACCCTAGTGGGATGGTGGGTAACGTAACTATTCCCCCCATGATGAGGGTATTTGTTCCCCTTCCCTTTTATTTTCTTCTTGCCAACACTACCTTGTTCCCTTTGCCACCACTTCATCCCCTCATCATCACCTTCAATTACCTTAGTTTGTCTTTTATTACCCCTTTAATACATTACCTTCAATCCAAGCATGCCCTTAGAGAAAAAGAAATTATACGAGGTCCTGATTGGTGATAATGTAAAATTAGACCTCAATGGGATAGTGGGCTTAACTCATACTAACAACCATTCAATATTAGATTAAGTCCCGTGCATGCACGGTTATTTGGAAATTATAATTGATCATCTTTTTTAACTGAAATATTTTTCCCTTAAATCTATTCCGTAATTAATAAATCTCAAACGTACTCATTTTATCATACAATTCACAATTTTCGCTCTATTACGTATTATATATTTTATATGTTTAATTTGATGATTTGACCAAATTAAATATTTGATATGCTTAATATGAACAAAATATTGAGTAAGAATGTTTTCTATTATTGATATGACGATCTGACTAAATATTACCAAAATTGTATAATAATGTCATATTTAATAATCTTATAATTTTTTCTATTTATAAAAATTTATACAAAAGGAGAGAAAATAACAATAGAATAAAGTAGGTATATGTTTTTAGGAAATAATTTTTGGCGGGAAAAAATCGTACCAGGAATTGACACGTGTCATTCCTGGTGTCTCTTTTAGTATATAGTAATAGATGACACGTGTCATTTCTTGTGTCTCTTTTAATATATAGTAATAGATAGATTATCAGGCACACGTGTGTGCGTGATATTTTATATAATATTGTAGCTTATACGTACAGATTACTTGATACTCCCTCTGTGTCCCATATTAGTTGTTACACTTTCCTTTTTCGTCCGTCCCAAATTAGTCGTTACACTTCTAAATTAGGAATGACCCCACAATTATTATATTGTCTCTCTATTCCCACTAATTTTTTTTTCTCTACACCCTCTCTCATTCAATTAAAGAAAAATACCCACTAACTTCTATCACATCTACTTTTTCAATAAAATAACAATTGATAACCAAACAACCACTTATCACCTAAAATTTTGTGCAAATGTAAGTGGAACAACTAATTTGAGACGGAGGAAATATTATTAAGTATGGAACGTCAAATGTTGCTTAAACTAATATTTAGTATACATTTATATTTTATAAATATTATTAACATCGACTAGGTAGCATGTGTATTTCACAAGGGGATATTAGAAAAAGTCAAACCTAAGGGTGCTCCCAATCTTAAGGAATAGAGATAAGTATGAAGTATAGGTTAAGTCTTAAGTCTTACGCGCGTGTATCCGGTGTACAATAAATTTATTGTATACGGATTAATTTTTAATCAGTTTTTGGTAACTTTTAAAATGTTTTGATTTAATTTTTATATTACGAAGTATTTTTGATGATTTTTAAACGTTTATAAGTGATTTTGAAGGGGTAATCCAATATAAATATCTAGATAAAAGATGAATTTTTAAGAGATCATAAAGAGAGTTACATGAGAAAATAAATATATTTTTTAACAACTTGTCTCCTATGAGATCGCCTTATGCATAAGACTGCTGATGTCAACATTAAAAAACATAAGACTACGCCACAATTTCATTAAAAACTATATCTATTTTATTATAAAGTATAACTATTTGATTCAGTGTATAATTAATTGAACGTATTTATTTGATCACAATGTACAACTATTTGGTACTTTTATATACATCCTTTGTTTCTTATTAGATGACACAATTGGATTTTTGACTCTTACAAGCTTATTTGACTTCATTTTGTGATTTATAGTTAAGAAAAAACTTAGTCATGTGGGGTGTTATTAGATTCGTCTCAACAAATATTTTTAAATATCAACTTTTTATAATTTTTTGTACATAATCGAAAATATCAATGTTTGAAATCGTGTATTGTAAACGTGCCGAAATAATTATGTCATTTACAAAAGAGCGGAGGAAGTATAAGACTGTGATATTAGTTTTTATAATTTTGTTTTTTATGTGATATAATAAATAAAATATACTTCCTCCGTCCCTTAATACTCGCACGCTTTCCTTTTCGGGCCGTCCCTTAATACTTGCACCGCTTCTATAAATGAAAAATTTTACCAATATTATATTATTTCTCACACTTACCTACTACCCCACCTACACCCTACTCCCTACAAAAAATCATTTAAAAATTCACACCCCAACTCACTACTCCCTACCCCTTACACATTTTCCACTAACTATATTAAAAAAATACCCCACTACACTACTGCAAAATAGGCTTATAGCAACGACAATTAACCGTTACCATAGACCAAGTAACCGTTGTAATAGGTCTATAGCAACGGTTTAAAAACCGTTACCAATAGGGGGCGTTGCTATAAGTCTATGCCAACAGTTTCCCGAATTTAGGCAACCGTTAGTATAAACCGTTGCCATAATTAACTATGGCAACGCTTTTTATAGGCAACACTTTTAACGTATGGCAACAGTTATTCAACAACTTAAGCCAACATTTACACATTTAAGGCAACAATATTCGTCATCTTAAGGCAACACTTATTCGCTTGTAGTTGGTTGAAGTTTAAAACTAAGGTAACTCTTTCTTATACTTACAGTAACACATCTAATTGTATCTATAGCGACACTTTGTATTGAATTTATGGCAACACTTTTAGTTTTGATTATGGAAACCTTTACAATTGAGTTTATAGCTATCAACTAACATCCATTAAATTAGTAAGTCAATTCAAATGTCTTAAACTTCGCACCGGTCAAATCGGTGCGAGTATTAAGGTACGGAGGGAGTATTAATGTAAGTAGTAGAATCATAATATTACTACAATTCTGGCTCCGTTCTATTAGGCTTATTTTGACTGAACTTATATTATCTGAACTTATCTGAACTTCAGTGAACTTAATTGAACTTATCTGAACTTATTTTATCTGAAAAAAACTTTTTTTGTCCGAAAAAAACTTATTTGCGTATGAAAATGTATGAAAAAACTTATTTTTGCTGAAATTATATTATCTGAACTAACTGAAGTTATCTGAACTTATTTTGTTTGAAATAAGTCAAAATAAGTCGAACAGAACATGATCTTACTTGATATGCTTATCGGATAATATTTAATAACAATAGGATCATAATAGACCTGATCAAATGGCGGGCCGGACTTGAGCGTAAAAAATCAGCTCGCTATGTCGGGCCGGGCCAAGATTCGGGCCAAAATTTTGTGCCCAAACCCGTTATTTTCGGGCCGGGCCTACCTGGCTTTTCGGGACATTTTCGGACCGGGCCAAATTTATAACTAAAAAGTGTATTTTTGTGTTTCCCAAACCCGCCCAAAAAAATAAAATTTTCGGGTCGGGTTGGGTCGGAAAATTCTGCCCAAACCCGCAAAAATTTTGGACGGGCCGGGCCGGGCCGACGGGCCGGAGTCATCTTGATCAGGTCTAGATCATAACACTATAGGACTATTTTTACTCCCCTGTATACACCCATGCATCAAAACCTCACCAAACCCCAAAATCGAAACAAGGAGATTTGTGTAATTACTGGTTGTTCGGCAAATATAGCGGTTAGCGATTGAGTAGCGGGTAGCGGTTGGTGTATCGGGTAACGGTGAATAGTAGCGGGAAACGGTTAGCTATTAAAGTAGCGGGTAACTAATATGAGTGTTCGGTGAAAGAAACAATTGATTTTGCAAAAAAAAATAAACACTGAAATATTATTTAAAACTTTACAATAAATTAGTCAAACGCTACCCGCTAACTTAAACGCTACTAATTTTAACGTTTGACAAAAGTGACCCAACTGCTATCTCTACCGCTAAACGCTACCTTAACTGCTACCTTGCCAAACACTTAAAAATTTTACAAGTAACTTCTTGACTAGGTCAAAACGCTACCCGCTATGTCAAACGCTACCGCCAAACACGCCCTTAGCATACATGCAATTTTTAAAAAGCTCATTCCATTATTTGGAAATTACGTATGAATTAAACTTGGATGCGTGTTGTACTTTGGTTATCAGAATAACTGTCTAACATATATCTAAATATATATTTTATAATTTGTTTTTATCCCAATAAATATTATGTTGTAGTAGAAAATAAGTAAACTTTTATTTATTTTCAAAAAGGTTTTTGAAGAACACATATAGAGAGTCACATAAAAAAATATATTTCATTAGATCATTTTTATGGTGATGTATATAATTACACAGCTCAAGCATCGCATGAGCATAAAACTAGTTTTGTTAAAGTGAATAAATTTTATCATTAAAAAGTAGGCATCGTTTACATTGTATCGGAATAACTTTTGAACATTTTGAGATTTTTTACATCCATTTTACAATATTTATTGTGCACTTATCATAATTAAAAGTTTGTGATACTAACCTCCATATTTTCCATTATTACTTGTTCTTCCGTCTCTGCTACCGTCATTACGCCACCTGCTTCCGACTCCCTAATACTCGGATTTCTCCCCTCACTAATCCTTTGCTGAACGACCTTAGCCCTGTACCTACAATTGCATATTATTTCGATTCATAAATTTCATCAACCGATTATACTATAACACAACATACAATATTAATTTGTCTCCAACCTAACTAAAAGAGTTTTAGAAAAAATAGAGTTTATTATAAAATAAAATAAAAAGTTAAATAGAATTTGTATCATAATAAAGATGATATACTATTGCGTAATAATGAGCTCTACAGTATAAAATGAATTAAACAAGTAGTTAAATAGTTTAATTAAATGGACTTAGAAATAGATAAATTATTTGCTATAAATGTTTAACCTATATAATGATAAATTTACATGGATGTTTTTTTTTTTTGTTTGACGGTACATGCATGTTCTCTTTATTGTGTTTTATACTAGTTTTGTAGATGAAAATTTAGTAACTTATCCTTCTTACCCTCGTAATTTTTACAATTTTCCACTCAATTTCTATTTATTCATTTTTTTTTCATCCACCTATTTTTTTACATATTTCTCTTACTTTATTTATATGTTATTATATTCAATCAATTTTTTTTTATCTTTGTCTTAATATTTATGCAAATAATAATTATAAACATATTTATGAAAAAGAGGTTCTACGAAGTAAGTGATATATAGACGAGTTACGTACTAGACAACCACGTTTTCAAACATGTAATTATCTGCAGGATGCCGACGGAGATTCCCCCTCCAAAATCTGGAATTCTTAAAACTATAAGTGTTTTGACGTGACGTCATAAAATCGATCGATAGTTGTTTATGTTCAAGCAAGTCTTTGACGATTACTTCGGCATCCATGATCATGGCTACCGCAGTTGTAGTGAAGCTTGGCTGAATCGCGTCCAACGCCTTCTTCGTTTCCCCCATAAAGTCTCGGATCTTCTTCAGGTACTCGTGGCGAAGGTTGAAGCTAGGCACAGTTCTACAAGCTGTACCAACTGAAAGGTGGGCGTACTCTTTCAGATGATTAATAGCAGAGGAAATAGTGGCATCCACCTGCAGATTGATTATCAATGCGTTATTTTTTTTTTAATTCCATATACTTTTTAGGAGGGGAGACGGATCAAATTTTTCTGTGTGGGCAAAGAAAGTTACAAATGACAAGATAACAAATAATGTAGACGGGATACGATCCCAAATTTTAAATATCATCTCGTTAAGATTTTACCAACTAAGTTAGTTGGTATTCACAGAGGAGACGGATCTTAAGTCAACAGAATTTCAAAGTCTATCCCGTTCGTAGGCCAGTTGTATTCAAGGGTGTTTTTCACTCATCTATCCACTTTGCTCATAATAATGTGGAATTTTTTCATATTTATCAACTTTTAAGTTTAAGGTTTTTTGTATTTACCGCCTTATAAAATGTGATTTCATATTTCACCTTAATTTTATGAAACATTTCGTATTCACCATCTTTTTAACGTTCATCTAATTTTTTATCCATGTGGATCCCATTTAACCAACTTATTTAATTTACTCCTTTTTCGTAATGCATTCAATTAGAAAAAGAGCTTTTTTTCTCATTTTCTTTCCTTTCTCTTCAAATTCAATGTCATTTATTTAACCAAACCGTGAGTAACATATTAAAAATCATTCCCTTTCTTTTTCATTTTCCTCCCAAAACCCCTCAACCAAACCGTTATAATGAATTGGATTTATTAAATTGGTGAAGTCTACATCACAAAATACATTGTTGGATGCAGCACATAACATTAGCAACAGTATTAGGAGCAGAAAGTAACGCAACTAAGGTACATAGAAGAAAACCTTATCATCCTGTTGAAGATCACGCTTACGCTTAAGGGGAAGTTTTCCCTTAAGCTGCTCAGCTTCATCCAGGATGGCAATTGTGGACTCGTAGGTCTTTCGGGAGTCTCGGAGGGACTGTATCTGGTGATGTACTGATCTAAATTTTATGGTCCGCATGCTCTGTGCCTCTTGTAGGTGCATCAGCAAAGCCAGTTTCCTTAACTTGTCTCCAGACATCAGAAGTTCTGACATGTTGTCAAGTTTACCGAGATCTGTTTCTGTTTCCCCTGCCATCTTCTTCTCGATCTCTTTTTATTGTTTCCAAGTTAACCCTGAAAAGTTATTAGTTATGGTCTCATGGAATACGAGAAAATAAAATAGAGGGAAATTAAGGGGGCTAAAGAATAGATATACCACAAGTGACCGAATTTTATGAAAGAATTATAAGAGTGAATGTTATAACAACTCCATCGCTTGCAATTTTATTTATATAGTGGGTGGTGTTACATGGATAGCTAATTCTTTATATCCATTATTCTTGTGTATACCTGGTCCACAATAAAAAAAACAAACAGTTTATTCTACCATTAATTTTACACACATAGTGTCTATAATAAATTAAACATCAATAACAATTTTTTGAATCAAAGTAACTTTATATTATTAAAAAGTGAATCGTAACTTAATTGCATTTATTCAAGCACTAACGAAACCAATTTATTATTTTTTCATAATAATTCTAATAAACACGTCATAATAAATTAGAATCAAGTTGTTAATTTTTTTTTTAATTTTGAAATGGTCAACAATAAATTTAGTGAGACTCGGCCCATTTAAAAATTTGTGTTTATCTTTGGTATACATTAAATTAGACCCGATCAACTTGAGCCTGCCTACTAACCTGTCCTGGAGCAGGGTTTGGGCAGATTTTTAAGCTCGCTTTTCAATTCGGGTCCGGCCCGACGCAATTTAATTTTTTTGTTTAACATCACTTACATGTAAAACAGTAAAACAACTATTTTGAACGATTGAGATCCGGTAAAAAGGGTACAGTGATAAGTCTTAAAGATCCAGTTTCAATATAATAAAAAACAAAATCAGTATCAAATCTCTTAATATATTGAGATTGACTGATTGAGTGTCAGATGTTAGTGGAGGTAATGATTTAAAAAGGGAAAAAGCTTTTCTAATGAACGATTTAAGGACTACATAAAGTCAAAAACAAGTTAAATTGTGAAATTAAGCTCTTTTTATTTAATTAATTTAACAGCACATCTCCTGTGATATCAGTCACACCATCAACTTGATGGTGTGACGAGCGCGAAACCAATAGCGTACCTCCTCTAAAACTATAAAAAAAAAAGTAACAGATCTAAACTATAGAAATAACAGATCTAAACTATAGAAGTAACATACCCAAACTAAAAAAGTACCTCCTCTAAAATTATATAAAAAAAAGTAACATGTCTAAACTATAGAAGTAACATACCTAAACTAAAATGTACCTCCCCTAAAACTATTCCGTATAAAAAAACAGTAACATGTCTAAACTATAGAAGTAACATACCTAAACTAAAAAAAGTGCCTCATCTAAAATTATAAAAAAAAGTAACATGTCTAAACTATAGAAGTAACATACCTAAACTAAAAAAAATACCTCATCTAAAATTTATTTTTAAAAAAAAGTAACATGTCTAAACTATAGAAGTAACATACCTAAACTAAGAAGGTATCTCCCCTAAAACTACTCCGTATAAAAAAAGTAACATGTATAAACTATAGAAGTAACATACCTAAACTAAAAAAAGTATTTCGTCTAAAATTATAAAAAAAAATGTAACATGTCTAAACTATAGAAGTAACACACCTAAACTAGAAGGTATCTCCCCTAAAACTACTCCGTATAAAAAAAGTAACATGTATAAACTATAGAAGTAACATACCTAAATTAAAAAAAGTACCTCCTCTAAAATTATAAAAAAAGTAACATGTCTAAACTATAGAAGTAACATACCTAAATTTACAAGTGTGAACTGGTTTCACCATCAGTTGATGGTGATGACATTCTCATATAAGAATTTGGGTTAATTTAAATCTCTAATGACAGACGATTCTACCAATAATTCCTTCAAAGAGAACGAAGTTCGATCACCAGGTTTCTTTAATTTTATATTACTGGGAGTGGTGTGAATGGTATTGATCAAGAGATTTTTAATGATAACTGTTGAGACTATGAGCGAACAAACATCGTCTTATCTTGTAGGGTAAAAAAGACGTATAGGGGTATCACTACATAAACGAGAGTATTTTAGAAACAAAATTTGGCAATCGATTTATGTAATATTGCTAAATATTATGTAATATTGCTAAATATTATCACAAGTTATTTTTCGGGTTGCCAAGTTAAAATGTTGGCAACGATTATTTTTATTTGTTGTCCTTCGAAACCACTTTTCTTACTAGTTACTAAATGACATCATATTTCTTATTTGTAGCCATTTAACAACCAACTATGGCAACATGTATTTGGTTCGTTGCAATTGGAAATAAATCATTTTTACTTTTTGTTGCTAGATGACATCATACTTATGATTTGTTTCCATTTAGTAACAAAACATGGCAACGAGTACTTGATTTGTTGCCAATAGAAACAACTCATTTTACTATTTGTTGCTAAAATATGGAATTAGATTTTTTTAAATAGATAAAAAAAAACAATAAAATTGTTTTTGCCACACACTGTGGAAACAAATGTTTGATTTGTTGTTGTTGAAAGTAAGTTGTCTTACTGTCTGTTGCTAACATGGCATCAAATTTTATTTTCTTTCCATTAGAAACAAGTTATGTTAAAATTCGTTGCTAAATTATATGGACATTTTCGAAGAAAGTTCTTTGAATCCATTTTAGCAACCAACTATTGGCAACATATATTTGATTTGTTGCAATTAGAAACAAATCATTTTTAATATTTGTTTCTAGATGACATCATAGTTTTGATTTGTTTTCATTTAGTAATAAAACTAGTGTGTGGCCCGGGCGAAACCCTGGTTGCTACTTTGAGTAATAAAAATTCGAGATTCTTCTTCAGCTCAATATTTGACCAAAATACATGTAGTCCATAAAAGTGAAAAGATTCATTAAATTCATCAACTATACATGTACACCACGTCATTTATCATGCTAAGTATTTTTTTTCCAATAAGATCATATTATAATTCGTTTAATTTATTTTCTAATGCAACTAAGTGCTTCAAATTAATAAATATCAAATTAGATATATGCAGGGCATTTCTATAGTTGATGGTTATGAGACTTATGATATCATGTTTAATTCACAGTTTTCTTAATTAATTGCTATTTTTATTCTACATATAGTCCATAAGAAATAAAATTTAACATAAAGATATACGGAGTAGTTGTTTTAGACTTCATGTTAACATATATTTTCAAATTAATGTGCATGGATAAACACCAATTAGGAGTTGGTTAAGATGGTAATGGCTAATGAGAGTTATTCTCCAAACTTTAATTCTTGTGTTCGACCTTTATTGTATCGATTTTTGGTTGTCAATAACATCACATACCTTGGTAAGTGGATGACGTGGCGTAAATAGGAGAGTTCTACGTGGCACATATACTTTTTTCCCAACGACTTTGAATATATTAGTATAGATATGGCAACAAGTACTTGATTTAATGTCATTAGAAACAAGTCATTTTACTATTGTTGCTAAAACATGGAACCAATTTTTTTTTTAAAAAAAGATAAATAATAAAATAGCTTTAGCAACACACTGTGAAAAAAAAATGTTTGATTTGTTTCCATTGAGAATAAATTGTCTTACTATAAGGTGCTAACATGACATCAAAATTTTGATTTGTTTCTATTGGAAACAAGTTATGTTAAAATTCATTGCAAAATTATATGGACATTTCCTTCTGGTCAAGAGAGTTAGTTGAATCCGTTTTAACAACAAACTACAACACGTGATTTTTGTTTTGTTTCCATTAGAAAAAAGTTCATGTTTTATTGTTTGTTGCTATAACGACATTAAATTTTTTATTGGTTGTTGATCTATTCATTGATGAAATTATAAAGTTCTTTGAACAATTTTAGCAAAACACAACAACAACTTACAAATATACATAGTATACTTTATTGTCAAGAAAAACAAGTGGTCTTACAATTTTTTGTTAGAATGAACATCAAACTTGTTTTTTTACTATTGCAAATTTGTGATTAAATATATTTTAATTCTAATTACCTAAAAGTAGGATTTGTTAATTTCATTAAGTTTGACTAGCCTTATTTGCAAGAATTCAAATGTTAGTGTGTAAATGATCTTTTTGATTCTAATATTTTTGGTGATCATAAAAGTAAATAAAAGAAAGGTTAATAATACTTGCAAAAAGTAAATTCTATAATCGTGTGAAAATATCAATTATACATATTTTATATTCCATATTGTGCAACACTAAAGGAAAATACACGAATAGTGAACATAGTTGAAAGGCAAAAACGGTAACAAATGAGAAAAGTCGGATTTAGTGTAATAAGTTTTTTAATGGTAGAGAATTCAATCTAAGAGTGTACGGAGTACATGTTATTACTTATTGTAATTACCAATAACTAGTTTGTGACCCGGGAGATGTACTGATTTCTAATTTGAGTAGTTAAATTATAGATTCTTCTTGAGCTTAATATTAGACCAAGTACAAATCACAACTTAATTAATAAGTTATGATCGGTAAGTTATGTTAGGTCCATTTAAATCAAGATACGTTAAAAGGTGAATATAACACACCTTATTAATTATCTTATTCAAACTTATCTGAAATTACTAGAGCTTATCTCAACTTACTTTTCATGAAATAAGTAAAAAAACTAAAAAACTAAAAATCTATAACTATAACTATGCTTTTATCGAATTTGTACAAATGTCCACCGATCGAGTAACAACTCTTATTTTAGGAATAAACAAATAAAATTATTCATGTTGTGCAAATTACTTACCTAGCAAGCTAGGTGAATAAAACACTATCTTTATAATTGTAGTAGTTATATTGAAATATTATAATTCATAGTTGTGGTGATTTCATTTTTTCCCATAATGACCAATCTTTACAAATGAAACTCAATTATCTCAAACATGGAAATTCAAATATTATTGGTGAAACTTGGGCTATGTTTTGTTTGACTTATTTTGACTTATTTCCGACCAAATAAGTTCAGATAAGTTCAGATGATATAAATTTAGTCAAAATAAGTCAAATAGAATGGAGTCTTGGTCTTATAGATAGTTTCAAATAGTTACTCACTTGAATTTATATGATCTTATCTCAACTTGTTTTTAGTTATAATTAGAACTTGGGTAGCCCTTTATGAAATTATTGATTTTTACTAGATTTATTTATATTATTAAAACTGATTTTAGTGATTGAAAATTAAATTTTACATAGAGTTTCCGGTCTAAATGAATTACCTGACCAGCTTGTTATAACTTATAATTATTACCACCCTTTTATTATTGCAATCGGAAACATATTATTTTACCTTCAGTTTTTAAACAACTTTTTACCGCTCAAATTTATAGTTAGCTTTATTTTTGGTGGAATCCCAAAAATATGCGCCTTAAAAATTAGATTATTTAAAAAAAAAACCCTCTCAAAAAAATAACAGGCGTAAAGCCCTAGGAGCACTTTGCAACCATAATAGTTTCCTCACCGCCCTTTCTCCTTCCCCCAGCTCGCTGCTTTCTCCTTCTCTCCCTCTCCTGCGCTTTCACCTTCCTCATCTTGTTCTCTCACACCGTGGAATCTGGCCTCCGGCGCTGGTGCTTACTAGGTATGGAATCATTCTCCTTCTTCCTCATCTTGTGTTGTTAATTTTTTTTTGTAATTTTAGGTTTTATTTGATCGAATGAATTGATTCTGTATTGAATTAATTAGCGAGAGGGATATTTTATCTCTCTATCAATGCAACCACATATTAAGCCGTATCGGGATGCAAATGCAACTAAGTACGTGTCCAGTCTACTTTAGGAAGCTTTCTATTTATGGAAGTTACTATATTTAACAATTTCTGCTCCGGATGGTCTCTTCAGTCAGTCGAGGGTCGTTCTTCAGCTAATCAGAGTGCATTGTTGACAAGTGGGTTATAGTTTTATCATCGAACAAACCGCTTTGGGCCTAGGGACAAATGTAAGCGTCTACAGTTAGCCCCCACTTTGATTGAGTCTGGGCAAGACGATAATCAAAGTATTGGTAGACGGAGTGCGTCTGGGAACTTAGTCTAATTAAGACTAAACTGAGGCGAGGGTCTCACGAGCCCCTGAGCGGTAACGTTTGACTTAAGGGTGATCACTAGGAATGCCAATAGTGTTAGGTTATGATACATATGACAATTCATAAATCATGCGGAAACAACCATTAAGCCAGGAATACATATTATTTACACATAATCATTTAGCATAGTTTAGATGCATACTCTTTGTTGCGTGCCTTCCCTAGCTGCGCCCGAACCGAACAAGAACAAGTCTTTAGGACTCCAAGTGTCGTCCCTCCGTAGATAGTCCACAACACGTCCGGATCCGCCTTAAGATTGACCAACTAGCATCGCCCTTAAGGTACTATTATTTTCGGCACTTTTAGGCAATTGTGTGACTGAATTTTTCTCTCAAAAACTCACTTTGAATACTTGAAAACTCGTTTATAAACAATGACCCTAGGCCCTTATTTATAGAGGTATGGAAAAGGAATTGGAATCCTATTAGGATACTTATTTATTTAATTAGAATCCTGCTAGGACTCTATTTAAATAAACTTTATCTAATAGGTTTAGGATTTAATCTTTTATTGAATCCCGATAGCTTTAGGATTCGCACACGAGCATCGCACGAGCACCGTACACCCGCGCAGGCCTTGCGCCCACGCTGAGCGCACAGCGCTCGGCCCATGCTTCTGTCCGCGCGCGCCCATGGCTTCGGCTGGGCCTGGCTTGCGCTGGGCCTGGTCGAGGCTTTGGCGTGTGTTGGTGATGCGTGTGGCTTGCTGGGCGATGGCCTGGCTTCGTGCTGGGCCTTCGTCTAGCGAGCCTCGTCCGATGCTAATTCGTACGATACGCTTTCGATTAAATTCCCGATTCTGGAATTTATTTCCGATACGAACAATATTTAATATTTCCGTTTCCGGAATTAATTTCCGTTTCGAACAAATATTTAATATTTCCGTTTCCGGAATTATTTTCCGATTCCGATAATATTTCCGTTTCTGACAATATTTCCGTTTCCGGCAATATTTCCGATTCCGGCAATATTTCCATTTCCGATAATATTTTCCGATACGTACCATGTTTCCGTTTCCGGCAACATCTACGACTTGGATAATATTTATATTTCCGATACGATCCATATTTCCGTTTCCGGCAATATCATCGTTTCCGGAGTATTCATTTCTTGCCTGTGACGATCTCAGCTCCCACTGAAACCAAGATCCGTCGATTCCGAATATCCATAGATGGAGTATTTAATGCCATTAAATACTTGATCCGTTTACGTACTATTTGTGTGACCCTACGGGTTCAGTCAAGAGTAAGCTGTGGATTAATATCATTAATTCCACTTGAACTGAAGCGGCCTCTAGCTAGGCATTCAGCTCACTTGATCTCACTGAATTATTAACTTGTTAATTAATACTGAACCGCATTTATTAGACTTAACATAGAATGCATACTTGGACCAAGGGCATTATTTCCTTCAGTCTCCCACTTGTCCTTAGGGACAAGTGTGCATTTCCTAATTCCTTTGTTGCTCGATGCTTGCTCTTGAACATAAGGTAAGTGTTGTCATCCTTATTATGTCCAGAGGTGTTCCTCGGTTTCAGAGTTCAACTGATCAAATAAACAGATAATCATAGCCTATGATTCATCCGAGCACGGCCATGCATTTCACAGTTTCTAGCTCTCCGAGTGGCCTTGTACAACTTTTAAGCATCTCATCCCGATTTATGGGAGGACAATCCCAATCTTGCGATCTTGAGATTAGACTTCGTTTGATAGGTGATTACCTGAGCGTTGCCTTTATAGCCTCCTTTTACGGTGCGACGGTTGGTCAACGTCAAAGCAACCAGTTCTCAAACAAGTAATCTCAAATCACTCAGGTATTGAGGATTTAGTGTCTAGTAATTTTAATGAAATTTACTTATGACAGATTTTCATCTCTTACAGTAAAGTTTCATAGGTCTTGTCCGATACTAATCTTCCCAAAGTAAGTATCTATGCAAATGATTATGACATTGCCATGTCCACATAGTTCAAGAAACAGAACTACTAGTCATCTTGCATTCTAATCGTCTAACGTTTTCTATGCGTCCAATTTTATAGAAAACTCCGACTAGGGACCATTTTCAACTTTTGACATTCAAGTTCACTTGATAGACATTTCTTAGTCACAGGACTGGTCCTGACAGTCTATCTTGAATATATCGTCAAATTGAAGGGACTCATCATTTAATAAACCACAAATTAAATGGAAAAATGAATTCTTTTCATTTATTGTGAATGATTAACCAATAATGTTTTACAAAGATTTAAACTCTAAAACTTTAAAACATTAAATAGAGACATCAAAGCCCTTCTCCAATATGCTTGATTCCCATAGCTGCAGTGTGCGAGTTGTGCTTCGCTTGCGGCAGAGGTTTAGTTAATGGATCTGATATGTTGTCATCAGTTCCAATCTTGCTTATCTCGACTTCTTTTCTTTCAACGAACTCTCGTAGAAGGTGAAATCTACAAAGTACATGCTTGACTCTCTGGTGGTATCTAGGCTCTTTTGCCTGTGCAATAGCTCCGTTATTGTCACAATACAGGGCTATTGGTCCTTTAATGGAGGGGACTACACCAAGTTCACCTATGAACTTCCTTAGCCATATAGCTTCCTTTGCTGCTTCATGTGCAGCAATGTACTCCGCTTCAGTTGTAGAATCCGCAATGGTGCTTTGCTTAGCACTTTTCCAGCTTACTTCTTCTCCATTGAGGCAGAAGACAAACCCAGACTGTGATCTGAAATCATCTTTGTCGGTTTGGAAACTTGCGTCCGTATAGCCTTTAACAATTAATTCATCATCTCCACCATAGACCAGGAAGTCATCTTTGTGCCTTTTTAGGTACTTCAGAATGTTCTTGGCAGCAGTCCAATGCGCCTCTCCTGGGTCTGACTGGTATCTGCTCGTAGCACTGAGTGCGTACGCAACATCCGGGCGTGTACATATCATAGCATACATTATTGAACCAATCAATGATGCATATGGAATCCCATTCATTCGTCTACGCTCATCAAGTGTTTTTGGGCACTGAGTCTTGCTTAGAGTCATTCCATGAGACATGGGTAGGTAGCCTCGCTTGGAGTCCGCCATCTTGAACCTATCAAGCACCTTATTGATATAAGTGCTTTGACTAAGTCCAATCATCCTTTTAGATCTATCTCTGTAAATCTTGATGCCCAATATGTACTGTGCTTCTCCTAGATCCTTCATCGAAAAACATTTCCCAAGCCAAATCTTGACAGAGTTCAACATAGGAATGTCATTTCCGATAAGTAATATGTCGTCGACATATAATACTAGGAAAGCAATTTTGCTCCCACTGACCTTCTTGTATACACAAGATTCGTCTGCGTTCTTGATAAAACCAAAGTCACTGACTGCTTCATCAAAACGTATATTCCAGCTCCTGGATGCCTGCTTCAATCCGTAGATTGACTTCTTTAGCTTGCATACCTTTTTAGCATTCTTTGGATCCTCAAAACCTTCAGGCTGTGTCATAAACACAGTTTCTGTTAAAACGCCGTTTAAGAAAGCAGTTTTGACATCCATCTGCCATATTTCGTAATCGTAATATGCAGCGATTGCTAACATTATCCGAATAGACTTTAGCATTGCAACTGGTGAAAATTTTTCATCGTAATCCACACCGTGGACTTGCCTGTAACCTTTTGCAACCAATCTAGCTTTGAAAACTTCAAGTTTCCCATCCTTGTCCTTTTTCAGTTTGAAAACCCATTTGCTTCCAATGGCTTGGTAGCCATCTGGCAAATCGACCAAATCCCATACTTGGTTTTCAGACATGGAGTCTAATTCAGATTGCATGGCTTCTTGCCATTGCTTGGAGCTAAGGCTCGTCATAGCTTGTTTGTAAGTCGCAGGTTCATCACTTTCAAGTAATAGAACGTCATAGCTCTCGTTCGTCAAAATACCTAAGTACCTTTCCGGTTGAGATCTATATCTTTGCGATCTACGCGGGGTAACATTTCTAGATTGACCATGATTCTCACCAGATTCTTCTAAAGATCTCTGAGTTTCATCCTGAATGTCATCTTGAGCATTCTCTAGAGTTTGTTGTTCGACTCGAATTTCTTCGAGGTCTACTTTTCTCCCACTTGTCATTTTGGAAATGTGATCTTTCTCCAAAAAGACACCATCTCGAGCAACAAATACCTTGTTCTCAGATGTATTGTAGAAGTAATACCCCTTTGTTTCCTTTGGATAGCCCACAAGGATACATTTGTCAGATTTTGGATGAAGTTTGTCTGAAATTAATCGTTTGACGTATACTTCACATCCCCAAATCTTAAGAAAAGACACATTTGGAGGCTTTCCAAACCATAATTCGTATGGAGTCTTTTCGACAGCTTTAGACGGAGCTCTATTTATAGTGAGTGCAACTGTATTTAGTGCATGTCCCCAAAATTCTAATGGAAGTTCGGCCTGACCCATCATTGACCTGACCATGTCTAGCAAGGTTCTGTTCCTCCGTTCCGACACACCATTCCATTGTGGTGTTCCGGGAGGAGTCAATTCTGATAGAATTCCACATTCTTTCAGATGGTCATCAAATTCATAGCTCAGATATTCACCGCCTCTATCAGACCGCAGTGCCTTAATCTTCTTGCCTAATTGATTCTCTACTTCACTCTGAAATTCCTTGAATTTGTCAAAGGATTCAGACTTATGCTTCATTAGGTAGACATAACCATACCTACTGAAGTCATCAGTGAAAGTGATAAAGTAGCTGAAACCACCTCTAGCATTTGTACTCATTGGTCCACATACATCTGTATGGATTAAACCCAATAGTTCATTTGCTCTTTCTCCAACTTTAGAGAAAGGTTGCTTTGTCATTTTGCCAAGTAAACATGATTCGCATTTACCATAATCCTCTAAGTCAAATGGTTCTAGAATTCCTTCCTTTTGAAGTCTTTCTAAGCGTTTCAAGTTTATATGGCCTAATCGACAATGCCACAGATAGGTGAGATCTGAATCATCCTTTTTGGCCTTTTTGGTATTTATGTTATATACTTGTTTGTCGTGATCTAATAAATAAAGTCCATTGACTAATCTAGCAGATCCATAAAACATCTCTTTAAAATAAAACGAACAACTATTGTCTTTTATTAAAAAGGAAAATCCCTTAGCATCTAAGCAAGAAACTGAAATGATGTTTTTAGTAAGACTTGGAACATGGAAACATTCTTCCAGTTCCAAAACTAGCCCGGAGGGCAACGACAAATAGTAAGTTCCTACAGCTAATGCAGCAATCCGTGCTCCATTTCCCACTCGTAGGTCGACTTCACCCTTGCTTAACTTTCTACTTCTTCTTAGTCCCTGTGGATTGGAACATAAGTGTGAGCCACAACCTGTATCTAATACCCAAGAAGTTGAATTAGCAAGTATACAGTCTATAACGAAAATACCTGAAGATGGAACGACTGTTCCGTTCTTCTGATCTTCCTTTAGCTTCAAGCAATCTCTCTTCCAATGCCCCTTCTTCTTGCAGTAGAAGCATTCGGATTCAGAAGTGGGTTGACTGACCTTCCTCTTTACAGATTTGGCGCCAGTTTGCTTAGTTGGGCTGGCCTTGTTGCCACCTTTCTTAGCATTCCTCTTCTTTCCAGATTTCTTGAACTTGCCCCCACGCACCATAAGCACATCCTGCTTATCACTTTTGAGCGTCTTTTCAGCGGTTTTCAGCATACCGTGAAGCTCAGTGAGCGTTTTGTCCAGACTATTCATACTGTAGTTCAGTTTGAACTGATCATACCCGCTATGAAGAGAATGGAGGATGGTGTCTATAGCCATTTCCTGAGAAAATTGCTGATCCAGCCGACTCATATTCTCAATGAGTCCAATCATTTTGAGAACATGTGGACTTACGGGCTCGCCTTTCTTAAGCTTGGTCTCAAGAATTTGCCTATGAGTCTCGAATCTTTCGACTCGAGCCAGATCTTGGAACATGTTCTTCAACTCACTGATGATTGTGAAAGCATCTGAGTTGATGAACGTTTTCTGCAGATCCGCACTCATGGTGGCGAGCATTAGACATTTCACATCCTTGTTGGCATCAATCCAACGATTGAGGGCTGCCTGAGTGACCCCGTCGCCTGCAGCTTCGGGCATCGCCTCATCTAGGACATACTCCTTTTCTTCCTGCATAAGAACTATTTGCAAGTTCCTTTGCCAGTCAAGGAAGTTTTTCCCGTTCAACTTCTCCTTTTCGAGAATTGATCGAATGTTGAATGAATTGTTGTTTGCCATATTAAAAACTACAATTGAAAAGAATAAACAAATAAATAACCATTCACAGTTTCTCTTAATAAACTTAAATTCTAGCATACATGCATAATTCAATGTTTATTAAGCATTTTATTCAAGTTATGTGTTCCGGCAGGTGTGAATAAAATGATTCCAAGATCCTAAAATCATTGAAGAACTAAGCACAGTTTGTCGACTTAATCCTAGAACATCTTAGGTAAGCAAAAGCCTTTTGCTAATAGTCTAGAAACTATTCTTGGTTGATAGGTACGTCTAAGAACTTATTATGTAAACCTATCGATTTTGCCACGACATAAAAGGACTCCTTACTTATATCGTTGTGTTTCACCAAAACTAACATGTACTCACAATTGTTTGTGTACGTTACCCCTTTAGGACCAATAAGTAACACCTCGCTGAGCGAAAACTATTACTAGATTGATGTAAAGGATATCCAAGCAAGTGTATATTTTGGCATGGCACCTTTTAACTCAATTTTTAAGTTTGGAACTTAAGGCTCTTACTATGTTGGTTAGATTTTAAGTGAACTAAAATCCTTAATCATGCAACATAATCAAGATTTTGATCTCATGCATTTTAAGACATATTTAAAAGCAATAAATAACTTAAAAACATGCATAAGATAAATGTGATCTAGTATGGCCCGACTTCATCTTGAAGCTTTGACTTCAAAGTCCGTCTTGAAAATCTCCGTGGGAGGCACCATTTTCTTCAAATAGGATAAGCTATAACTAATTACAACTATTTGATGGTTCGCAGACCATATTTGAATTGAAAAATAACTATGGTACTTTAGACCAATTACATTCAAATTAATGGTACGCAGACCATATTATCTATCCTATTTGGGCCATACTAGTCACTTCATAACCTGCAAAACAGTACATATACAATATATACCATTCACCCATTCATTATCATGAATGGCCCACATAGCTGGTTAGTAAAACACATTATGCATCACGTAAACATTTGCAGCAATTAATCAAGGGCACCAATAATCTACCAATTATTCAGTCCTTATTAATTCTAATCAAGTTGTTTTAACCTTAAGGATTTGTAGACCTAATCAAGAGTTTATGACTAAAAAGCGCTCCCACTTAAACCAATAAATTCATATGATTTACTAATTTTAAACATAAAAATGTATTTCTAGTCTAACCGGAAACATACAAATTTAATTAAAATTTAAAGCTCATATAAATTTATAATTGAATCCAAAAAGTTTAATTTAATTTCAGTCGTTATTTAAATTAATTCATGATTTTAATTTTAGTAAAATAATTAGAATAAATAACATTTATTATAATTACAATATTCAAAATTAAAATCCAAGAAAATAATTTAAATTATTAATTTTAAAATTAATTAAAATTACGTGAACTGAAATTTTCAAATTAAACATTCAAAACGATCTAATCGTAATGCAAACACCCTACGCATTGCACGCCCATGGGCCGCACGCACACAGCCATTGCTGGCCATGTGCGCGCAGCCCATGCGCTCGTCGCATAGCTGCTGCATCTCCCATCGCAAGCCATCGCACGCTGTGGTGCTCGCTGCGCGCGCGCCAGCGCTCATCGCACGCGAGCCATCGCTCGCAGTGCGCGCTCGCCAGCGCTCGCCGTGCGCGCGAGCCATCGCTCGCCGTGCGCGCGAGCCATCGCTCGCTGTGCGCGCCACATCGCTCGCTAGGCGCGCGACATCGCTCGCTGTGCGCGCGAGCAACGCTGGGCGCAGCGCTCGTGGCACGCGAGCTTGCGCTCGCTGCGCGCGAGGCTGCGCGCTCTTGCGCGAGGCAGTGCGCGTTGTGGCGCAGCTCGCTTGCTGCCCACACGCGACTGTCTTGGCTTGCCTTTCGCCCATGCCCATTTGTTCATAGCTCGTGGCCCACGACACAAGGCAGGGCTGCTGCCTTGTGCTCGTGCACCACGCCCTTGCTCATTGCATTCGTGCCGCACGGGCGACGAGCTCCCTTGCTCGTCGTCGCATGCCCTCACTATACAACACCCCTTAAGGGTGACACGAAGCGTCCATTGCTTTGTGCGTGCAAGTTATATGAACGAATCGCATAAAAATTTAAAATTTATATTTAAAATTAATGACAAATTAATAAATAATATTAATTTCATAATTTTAGGGCGAAAAATCGAAAATTTATTATTCAATTGATTTCCGATTCACATGGATTCAAGTCTAGGTCATAAAAATTTAAAATTTATTATAAATTTACAACTTTTTTGGTGGTTTTTAATCATAGGTTTCTAATTAAATTATAATTAATTATGAAAATCAAATTAATTCTAAATTATTCTAATTTTCAACAAATTAATCATAATTACAAATTAGATTGCATAATTAACAAGGCTAGGCATTCAAACTTGTTAAACATATACAGTAGGTCAATCAAAAATTCAAGATTTATCAACAAGAATCGCAAATATTTAATTTAACATCTTAAATTTACGAAATTTTGCATTCGAAAAACTAAAAATCTTCGAAAAGTCATAGTTAGGCTTCGAATTTGAGAATTCTGGGTTCGGCAGAAAAATAATTATTTTTGTCAAAATTTTAGAATGCCTTTTACATGCGGAATTGACACAAAAATCACTCGATTTGGATGAGTAACGAAGAAACTGCCAAAAAACTGCGTACGTATAATTAAATAAACGCAATTTGCAATTTATTAACAATTACGAAAATTAATCACCCCTTTTAATTCTTGCAAATTTGTAATATTTAACCATGTTCATGCAAATTAGATTATGAAAATAATAAGGGGCTCGTGATACCACTGTGAGGTTATTATACATATGATATTACATAAATCATGCGGAAACAACCATTAACCCAGGATTACATATTATTTACACATAATCATATAGCATAATTTAGATGCATACTCTTTGTTGCGTGCCCTCCCTAGCTGCGCCCGAACCGAACAAGAACAAGTCTTTAGGACTCCAAGTGTCGTCCCTCCGTAGATAGTCCACAGCACGTCCGGATCCGCCTTAAGATTGACCAACTAGAATCGCCCTTAAGGTACTAGAATTTTCGGCACTTTTGAGCAAGATGTGTGACTGAATTTTTCTCTCAAAAACTCACTTTGAATACTTTTAAAACTCGTTATAAATTGTGAACCCAGGCCACATATTTATAGGGGTATGGAAAGAGAATTGGAATCCTATTAGGATACGAATTAATTAAACTTAGAATCCTACAAGAACTCTAATTAATTAATTTATCAAATAGAATTAGGAATTTAATCATTAACCGAACTCTGCACGTTTTAGGAATCGTGCATGAACACAAACACTTACGCACACACACACGGCAGCCACGATGGGCCGCCCATGCGCGTGCGTGCGAGCAGCAGCCCACGCCGCGAGGCCTACGCGAGCTACAAGCCCACGCAAGCACCTGCGCGCGCTGCGCGCGCTGTGCGCGCTGCCACGGCCTGCTGGGCCTGGCCTTGCGCTGGGCCTGGCGTGGCCTTGGCTGTTCGTGTGGCGCGCTTGGCTTGCTGGGCGATGGCCTGGCTTCGTGCTGGGCCCTCGTCCGGCAGGCCACGTCTGATGCTTATTCGTACGATACGCTTCCGATTAAATTTCCGATTCCGGAATTCATTTCCGATACGAACAATATTTAACATTTCCGATTCCGGAATTAATTTCCGTTTCGAACAAATATTTAATATTTCCGTTTCCGGAATTATTTTCCGATTCCGATAATATTTCCGATTCTGACAATATTTCCGTTTCCGGCAATATTTCCGATTCTGGCAATATTTCCATTTCCGATAATATTTTCCGATACGTACCATGTTTCCGTTTCCGGCAACATCTACGACTTGGATAATATTTATATTTCCGATACGATCCATATTTCCGTTTCCGGCAATATCATCGTTTCCGGAGTATTCATTTCTTGCCTGTGACGATCCCAGCTCCCACTGAAACCAAGATCCGCCGATTCCGAATATCCATAGATGGAGTATTTAATGCCATTAAATACTTGATCCGTTTACGTACTATTTTGTGTGACCCTACGGGTTCAGTCAAGAGTAAGCTGTGGATTAATATCATTAATTCCACTTGAACTGAAGCGGCCTCTAGCTAGGCATTCAGCTCACTTGATCTCACCGAATTATTAACTTGTTAATTAATAATGAACCGCATTTATTAGACTTTAACATAGAATGCATACTTGGACCAAGGGCATTATTTCCTTCAGCCTCTAGCTAGGCATTCAGCTCACTTGATCTCACTGAATTATTAACTTGTTAATTAATACTGAACCGCATTTATTAGACTTAACATTGAATGCATACTTGGACCAAGGGCATTATTTCCTTCAGTCTCCCACTTGTCCTTAGGGACAAGTGTGCATTTCCTAATTCCTTTGTCGCTCGATGCTTGCTCTTGAACATAAGGTAAGAGTTGTCATCCTTATTATGCCCAGAGGTGTTCCTCGGTTTCAGAGTTCAACTGATCAAATAAACAGATAATCATAGCCTATGATTTATCCGAGCACGGCCATGCATTTCACAGTTTCTAGCTCTCCGAGTGGCCTTGTACAACTTTTAAGCATCTCATCCCGATTTATGGGAGGACAATCCCAATCTTGCGATCTTGAATATATCGTCAAATTTGAAGGGACTCATCATTTAATACTAAACCAAGATTAAATGGAATATGAAAATACATTTCATATATGATAAATGTTCAACCCAATTGTTTTACAACCATGGACCTCAAACCCATCTTTAAAACAGTTCATGGAATTCAAAGCTATGTTTGATTTCCAGTGCTACAACGTGAGTGTTGCTTCTCATTTGTTGCATAGGTTTAGTTATCACGCTTTGCCAATCTTAACATCCTTTTCATCGAATGTTCTTCGAGATATGATGATAAGAACTTTTGAGTATGTTTATTTTGTGATCTAGTCTTTCTTGCTACATTAGTGGTTCTACGCATTTTGCAATGAAGAACCATTAAGTGAACAGACATGTGATCTTCCCAAGTTCAATGAAGAACTCATTAATATAAACAACTCTGTTTTATTGCTTCTTAGGCAATAAGTACTTTTACTTCAACTGTTTAGGTTGCTAGTGATGCTTTGTTTGGATTTGCTTATCCAAGCAGTTCACAGATATGTGGAAGACTTTCCAGCTGTATCTTAGAACATAGAAATTAATATTTTAATTTCCCACGCAACAACTCATGGTCTCCAATCCATGTTGCCATTTCAAAACACGATGCTCTATAGCTCGTTCTTATCAATGGTTAACTCCAAAGGGATCTTGCTTGATCCTTTGCCAGTGTTTCTGCGTGTAGCATCAATATTTAGCATATCTTTATTTCCTTGAATCAAGAACTATTCCTATGTACCTTTTCAAGTACCATAAGTATTCTTGATCTCAATCTAGTTGATCTTTACTTAGATCAATAGAGATTGGTATATGTTCGTCATGCCTAAAGTCATACGA
The DNA here is from genome assembly GCF_020520425.1 of Spinacia oleracea. Classification (NCBI taxonomy): domain Eukaryota; kingdom Viridiplantae; phylum Streptophyta; class Magnoliopsida; order Caryophyllales; family Amaranthaceae; genus Spinacia; species Spinacia oleracea. The sequence goes on from NC_079492.1 coordinate 66,814,435, forward strand.
TACATTTTTGGCGATCCTCATATTATATCATACATGATAAATTCTTTTGCAGAATAATTCTCAATTGAATTGTATTCATGTAACTTTAGCTCATTCAATTTCAGTAGATACTGAATCCAGCTAAATTCTTTGACATATAATATAGGTTAAGAATCTCACTTAGATCCTTTGATGTTTTAACTTAGTAAATGCTTATACATAGTTCAAACATTCCTTACTTAGATTTATTCACATGGGTCGAATATCTCCAATGGAGTCTTTCGTGTTTGATTTAGTAAATTCCATTACTTAATCTAAAACATTAATATAAGATCTTTGTAAATAGATCTTAATACCCAGTATGTTTTAAGTTTCGCCTTGGTCCATCATTGATGAATAATTTCAAATCTAAGTCATTAGCATTTGAATGTTATTTCACAATAGAGAGATATGTGTGTGATACACATAGGACCAATTAAGTTTTATGTACTCCCACTAAACTTCTTATATATCTATAAGAATCATGTACATTTTATGAAACTAAAATACTTATTAGCTTCACTAAAATATAGTTCTAATTCCCAATTGCTTGCTTAAATCTGTACTTAGATTTTATAAACTAGCTTTTCTTTTCAAGCATTTATTTGGATCCACAAATCCTATGACATACCATGTACATAGTTTCTTCCAACATTTGACTGAGGAAGATGTTTTGTCATCCAATTGCCATATGCAATCATTGCTTGAATTATAGACTTAAGCATTACGATTTTGCATGAGGTTTCAACACAATCCACACCGTGAATTTGCTTGTAACCTTTAGCAACTAATCTAGCTTTGTGTGTGAACACACTTTCATGTTTGATGGTTTTTATCCTTAAAACAAACTTGCAACCAATAGGTGTGAAACTATTCTTGCAAATCAACAAAATTTCAATTTTGTCATCAAATCCTTGAGTATGTTTTATGGCCTCTAACCATTTAAAACATTTGAGTCTATATATGGCCTCTAACCATTTTAGGGAATCTGGGTTTCGTCATAGCTTTCTTAAGGTCACAAACTCATTAATCTACATGATAATAGTTTGACTGCAAGTTGTAGGTTTCTTAACTATCTAATAGAAGAATTGCATAGTTTCAGTGACCTGAACTCCATGTTTCTTCACTATCTAATAGAAGAATCTCATAGTTTCAGTGATTTGAACTCTATTCCTACTTTGGTATAGAACATCAAACAATAGAATATCAATAGCCACTTGAAAGTCCTTTGAATATTCTGTTCTCCTTAAAGCACTTGTAAAGTCTTCTAAGAGATGTCTATTCTTTAAAGCCACTTCTAAAGTCTTTAAAGAATAAGTTCGGATTTTCTAAAGCACTTCGAAAAGCCTCCGGAATGTCCGTTTATGTTTGTTGTTCGCCTCGAAGACTTTCGAGGTCTATTTTCTCCCACTTGTCATTTTGGAAGCGAATCTTCAAAAGGACATCATTTCGAGCAAACAAACATTATGTTCTCAAAAATTCGTGGTAGAAACAATACCCTTGTGTCTCATTTGAATAAATCACAATGAAACATATATCTATACTTGGGCCTTAGTTTGTTGAACAACAAACACTAAGCTCCCACTGAGTTTAGCAACTCTTTAGATATATATAATTGAAAAGATACCCTGAAATTACTTTTCAATAGCTTTGACGAATTTGGTTTAGTTTGGTGGTAGTTGAGCATTTTGTTTTAGAGATTATAGGAAAAGTCTTTATGATTCATCATTAATCGAATCAAGTACTAATTGACTTCGATTATTCCAACTAAGATATGCCATATCTTATGGACCTAGATTGTGAAATTACAACACACAATCATTGATGATCATATTTGGTCTCAAGTAATCATCAACATGATCTAACCTAGATCTTTATGATTTCTTGCCAAGTGGATTTTATACTTCTGAATCTTTGAACTAGTCAAACAGATTCAAACTTATATCACTTTGAGTAAATAAACCTATATTCACTCAAATCCATGTGAAATAATAAAGTCATAAAATCTTTCTTTGGCTTTGAACTCTATTGTCTAGGCGTTCTAACAATAGTTCATATCTTTTGTTACTTTCAACAAGTAAGACTAGTCGTCTTAAATTGATCTAGAAATCAATTAACTTTCAAAAGTCCATCAAAATAGAGCTTTTGAATGTTAACTTGTTGATATGGTCTAAGCAACAATGCCAAAGATTAGTGGAACTCAAATCAAGGGGTTGATTTGAACCTAGTAAAGTTCTTTAAAGAGTTGTTTGTTTTAATCAAGCATATTGACTCAACCCTTAAATGACCATTTCATTCAAATAAACAAACAAACATTGTTTTTGTTCTTCTGAATGTGAGTCTTTCTGTGTTTGAAAACAGAAATTTAGGTATGTTGATTATGGAACAAAATAGCCATTAAGTTCCAGCCTTTGAAAGGACTTAAAACAAACTAGATGACCCTACAACTAATGTAGCATTGCCATGCTTCATTTCCCACTTGTAGGTCATTAGTGTATCCTAGCTTCCATTGTTTGAGTTATTACCGAAGTAAGAACCTCAAGCGGCATATGATACCAAGGAAGTTTGATTGCTAGGTCACTTCTCTTTAAACATAAACTTATAGGTAGAAACGGAATCGTAAATTCCTTTCATATGTTCCTTTGTTTTCCTATTTCTTGTACCCTTTCTTATAGTCTTAAGAATTGAATTCTATAGTGTTGACTTTTATACTTTGTTAGACATGTCCGATGTCATTCCAACAGAGTTCTTACCATTTTATTTATGTTGAATATTCTGTTTCAACTAGATGATCTTACCAGAAGCTTCTAAAGTTCTCTAAGCATCAATCTATTCGAATGTCTAGGGACTAGATGTTAGGTTATGATACATATGATAATTCATAAATCATGCGGAAACAACCATTAAGCCAGGAATACATATTATTTACACATAATCATTTAGCATAGTTTAGATGCATACTCTTTGTTGCGTGCCTTCCCTAGCTGCGCCCGAACCGAACAAGAACAAGTCTTTAGGACTCCAAGTGTCGTCCCTCCGTAGATAGTCCACAGCACGTCCGGATCCGCCTTAAGATTGACCAACTAGAATCGCCCTTAAGGTACTATTATTTTCGGCACTTTTAGGCAATTGTGTGACTGAATTTTTCTCTCAAAAACTCACTTTGAATACTTGAATTACTCGTTGTAAATATGTGACCCTAGGCACCTATTTATAGAGTTATGGAAAAGGATTTGGAATCCTATTAGGATACTAATTTATTTAATTATAATCCTACTAGGACACTAATTAAATAAACTAAATCTGTTAGGATTAGATTTAATCACATGACAAATCCCGGTAGCCTTAGGATTCGAGTAACACACTTCGAGTAATACGCTAGCACCGCACGCAGGCCTTGCGGCCCACGCACAGCGCCAGCCCACTCGTCGTAGCCCCGCGCGCGCGCCCAAGCTTCGGCTGGGCCTGGCTTTTGCGCTGGGCCTGGTCGTATGCTTGGCGTGTGGTTGTTGCGCTTGGCTTGCTGGGCGATGGCCCGGCTTCGTGCTGGCAGGCCTCGTCCGATGCTAATTCGTACGATACGCTTCCGATTAAATTCTCGATTCCGGAATTCATTTCCGATACGACCAATATTTAATATTTCCGATTCCGGAATTAATTTCCGTTTCGAACAAATATTTAATATTTCCGTTTTCGGAATTATTTTCCGATTCCGATAATATTTCCGATTCTGACAATATTTCCGTTTCCGGCAATATTTCCATTTCCGATAATATTTTCCGATACGTACCATGTTTCCGTTTCCGGCAACATCTACGACTTGGATAATATTTATATTTCCGATACGATCCATATTTCCGTTTCCGGCAATATCATCGTTTCCGGAGTATTCATTTCTTGCCTGTGACGATCCCAGCTCCCACTGAAACCAAGATCCGTCGATTCCGAATATCCATAGATGGAGTATTTAATGCCATTAAATACTTGATCCGTTTACGTACTATTTGTGTGACCCTACGGGTTCAGTCAAGAGTAAGATGTGGATTAATATCATTAATTCCACTTGAACTGAAGCGGCCTCTAGCTAGGCATTCAGCTCACTTGATCTCACTGAATTATTAACTTGTTAATTAATACTGAACCGCATTTATTAGACTTAGCATTGAATGCATACTTGGACCAAGGGCATTATTTCCTGCACTAGACTCATTCGAGAATTAAATGGACAAAGATATTAGGTTGTTAACCATTGGTAAAGCTGAGTGTTTAAACTCAATGCTTTATGATCTCAAAACTACATTGTATTTTGAATTCACAAGCACCAATCGGTTTGCCATTCGACTTTGATACTTGAAAACAACCATAAAAGTCGCTAAAAGAAACGTACATTTTAAATCGCTCATTTTCTCTCATTTCCGTGAATCGTTCTTGAATTCACTACCAATCGAGGAAATTTACTGTTACCTTTCTAAAAGGATTTATTGCAGTGCAAGATATTTAATTATAAATAATAATTAAAAATACATTGAAGCATGCAAAGTCTAAACATTTATCATGAATAATAACTTGAAATTAAAGCAATCATGCAATTCAAACAAGTTATTAGCATTTTATTCGAATTATGTGTTCCGGCAGGTGTGAATAAAATGATTCCAAGATCCTAAAATCATTGAAGAACTAAGCACAGTTTGTCGACTTAATCCTAAAACATCTTAGGTAAGCAAAAGCCTTTTGCTAATAGTCTAGAAACTATTCTTGGTTGATAGGTACGTCTAAGAACTTATTAGGTAAACCTATCGATTTTGCCACGACATAAAAGGACTCCTTACTTATATCGTTGAGTTTCACCAAAACTAACATGTACTCACAATTATTTGTGTACCTTGCCCCTTTAGGACCAATAAGTAACACCTCGCTGAGCGAAAACTATTACTAGATTGATGTAAAGGATATCCAAGCAAGTGTATATTTTGGCATGGCACCTTTTAACTCAATTTTTAAGTTTGGAACTTAAGGCTCTTACTATGTTGGTTAGATTTTAAGTGAACTAAAATCCTTAATCATGCAACATAATCAAGCTTTTGAACTCATGCATTTTAAGACATATTTAAAAGCAATAAATAACTTAAAACATGCATAAGATAAATGTGATCTAGTATGGCCCGACTTCATCTTGAAGCTTTAACTTCAAAGTCCGTCTTGAAAATCTCCGTGGGAGGCACCATTTTCTTCAAATAGGATAAGCTATAATTAAAAACTAATTACAACTATTTGATGGTACGCAGACCATATTTGAATTGAAAAACAACTTTGGTACTTTAGACCAATTACATTCAAATTAATGGTACGCAGACCATATTTTCTATCCTATTTGGGCCATACTAGTCACTTCATAACCTGCAAAACAGTACATATACAATATATACCATTCACCCATTCATTATCATGAATGGCCCACATAGCTGGTTAGTAAAACACATTATGCATCACGTAAATATTTGCAGCAATTAATCAAGGGCACCAATAATCTACCAATTATTCAGTCCTTATTAATTCTAATCAAGTTGTTTTAACCTTAAGGATTTGTAGACCTAATCAAGAGTTTATGACTAAAAGGGCTCCCACTTAAACCAATAAATTCATATGCTTTACTAATTTTAAACATAAAAATGTATTTCTAGTCTAACCGGAAACATACAAATTTAATTAAAATTTAAAGCTCATATAAATTTATAATTGAATCCAAAAAGTTTAATTTAATTTCAGTCGTATTTAAATTAATTCATGATTTTAATTTTAGTAAAATAATTAGAATAAATAAAATTTATTATAATTACAATATTCAAAATTAAAATCCAAGAAAATAATTTAAATTATTAATTTTAAAATTAATTAAAATTACGTAAACTGAAAATTTCAAATTAAAATTTCAAAACGATCTAATCGCAACGCAACAACCCTACGCGACGTACGCCCATGGGCCACACGCACACAGCCATCGCTGGCCATGTGCGCGCAGCCCATGCGCTGCGTCGCATAGCTGCTGCTGCTTTCCTTCGCAAGGCATCACGCGAGCTGGTGCTCGCTGCGCGCGCCAGCACTCGATGCAAGCGAGCCATCGCTCGCTGCATGCGAGCCAGCGCTCGCTGCGTGCGCTTGTCAGCGCTCGATGCTGCGAGCCATCGCTCGCTGTGCGAGGCATCGACGCTGGGCGGAGCTCTCGTGGCACGCGAGCTTGCGCTCGCTGCGCGCGAGGCTCCGCACGCTTTGCGCGAGGCAGTGCGCGCTGTGGCGCAGCTTGCTTGCTGCCCACACGCGACTGCCGTGCCTTGCCTTCGCCCATGCCCATTCGTCCATTGCTCATAGCCCACGACACAAGGCAGGGCTGCTGCCTTGTGCTCGTGCACCATGGCCTTGCTCATTGCATTCGTGCCGAATGGGCGACGAGCTCCCTTGCTCGTCGTCACATGCCCGCACTATACAACACCCCTTAAGGGTAACACGTAGCGTCCATTGCTTTGTGCGTGCAAGTTATATGAGCGAATCGCATAAAATTTAAAAATTTATATTTAAAATTAATGACAAATTAATAAATAATATTAATTTCATAATTTTAGGGCGAAAAAATCGAAAATTTATTATTCAATTGATTTCCGATTAACATGGATTCAAGTCTAGGTCATAAAAATTTAAAATTTAACATAAATTTACAATTTTTATGGTGGTTTTTAATCATAGGTATCTAATTAAATTATAATTAATTATGAAAATCAAATTAATTCTAAATTATTCTAATTTTCAACAAATCAATCATAATTACAAATTAGATTGCATAATTAACAAGGCTAGGCATTCAAACTTGTTAAACATATACAGTAGGTCAATCAAAAATTCAAGATTTATCAACAAGAATCGCAAATATTTAATTTAACATCTTAAATTTACGAAATTTTGCATTCGAAAAACTAAAACCTTCGAAAAGTTATAGTTAGGCTTCGAATTTGAGAATTCTGGGTTCGGTAGAAAAATACTCTTTTTGTCCAAATTTTAGAATGCCTTTTACATGCGGAATTGACACAAAAATCACTCGATTTGGATGAGTAACGAAGAAACTGCCGAAAAACTGCGTACGTATAATTAAATAAACGCAATTTGCAATTAATTAACAATTACGAAAATTAATCACCCCTTTTAATTCTTGCAAATTTGTAATATTTAACCATGTTCATGCAATTTAGATTATGAAAATAATAAGAGGCTCGTGATACCACTGTTAGGTTATGATACATATGATAATTCATAAATCATGCGGAAACAACCATTAAGCCAGGAATACATATTATTTACACATAATCATTTAGCATAGTTTAGATGCATACTCTTTGTTGCGTGCCTTCCCTAGCTGCGCCCGAACCGAACAAGAACAAGTCTTTAGGACTCCAAGTGTCGCCCCTCCGTAGATAGTCCACAGCACGTCCGGATCCGCCTTAAGATTGACCAACTAGAATCGCCCTTAAGGTACTATTATTTTCGGCACTTTTAGGCAATTGTGTGACTGAATTTTTCTCTCAAAAACTCACTTTGAATACTTGAATTACTCGTTATAAATATGTGACCCTAGGCACCTATTTATAGAGTTATGGAAAAGGATTTGGAATCCTATTAGGATACTAATTTATTTAATTATAATCCTACTAGGACTCTAATTAAATAAACTAAATCTTTTAGGATTAGATTTAATCACATGACAAATCCCGGTAGCCTTAGGATTCGAGTAACACACTTCGAGTAATACGCTAGCACCGCACGCAGGCCTTGCGGCCCACGCACAGCGCCAGCCCACTCGTCGCAGCCCCGCGCGCGCGCCCAAGCTTCGGCTGGGCCAGGCTTTTGCGCTGGGCCTGGTCGTATGCTTGGCGTGTGGTTGTTGCGCTTGGCTTGCTGGGCGATGGCCCGGCTTCGTGTTGGGCCTTCGTCTGGCAGGCCTCGTCCGATGCTAATTCGTACGATACGCTTCCGATTAAATTCTCGATTCCGGAATTCATTTCCGATACGAACAATATTTAATATTTCCGATTCCGGAATTAATTTCCGTTTCGAACAAATATTTAATATTTCCGTTTTCGGAATTATTTTCCGATTCCGATAATATTTCCGATTTTGACAATATTTCCGTTTCCGGCAATATTTCCATTTCCGATAATATTTTCCGATACGTACCATGTTTCCGTTTCCGGCAACATCTACGACTTGGATAATATTTATATTTCCGATACGATCCATATTTCCGTTTCCGGCAGTATCATCGTTTCCGGAGTATTCATTTCTTGCCTGTGACAATCTTAGCTAGCACTGAAACCAAGATCCGTCGATTCCGAATATCCATAGATGGAGTATTTAATGCCATTAAATACTTGATCCGTTTACGTACTATTTGTGTGACCCTACGGGTTCAGTCAAGAGTAAGCTGTGGATTAATATCATTAATTCCACTTGAACTGAAGCGGCCTCTAGCTAGGCATTCAGCTCACTTGATCTCACTGAATTATTAACTTGTTAATTAATACTGAACCGCATTTATTAGACTTAACATTGAATGCATACTTGGACCAAGGGCATTATTTCCTTCACTAGACTCATTCGAGAATTAAATGGACAAAGATATTAGGTTGTTAACCATTGGTAAAGCTGAGTGTTTAAACTCAATGCTTTATGATCTCAAAACTACATTGTATTTTGAATTCACAAGCACCAATCGGTTTGCCATTCGACTTTGATACTCGAAAACAACCATAAAAGTCGCTAAAAGAAACGTACATTTTAAATCGCTCATTTTCTCTCATTTCCGTGAATCGTTCTTGAATTCACTACCAATCGAGGAAATTTACTGTTACCTTTCTAAAAGGATTTATTGCAGTGCAAGATATTTAATTATAAATAATAATTAAAAATACATTGAAGCATGCAAAGTCTAAACATTTATCATGAATAATAACTTGAAATTAAAGCAATCATGCAATTCAAACAAGTTATTAGCATTTTATTCGAATTATGTGTTCCGGCAGGTGTGAATAAAATGATTCCAAGATCCTAAAATCATTGAAGAACTAAGCACAATTTGTCGACTTAATCCTAAAACATCTTAGGTAAGCAAAAGCCTTTTGCTAATAGTCTAGAAACTATTCTTGGTTGATAGGTACGTCTAAGAACTTATTAGGTAAACCTATCGATTTTGCCACGACATAAAAGGACTCCTTACTTATATCGTTGAGTTTCACCAAAACTAACATGTACTCACAATTATTTGTGTACCTTGCCCCTTTAGGACCAATAAGTAACACCTCGCTGAGCGAAAACTATTACTAGATTGATGTAAAGGATATCCAAGCAAGTGTATATTTTGGCATGGCACCTTTTAACTCAATTTTTAAGTTTGGAACTTAAGGCTCTTACTATGTTGGTTAGATTTTAAGTGAACTAAAATCCTTAATCATGCAACATAATCAAGCTTTTGAACTCATGCATTTTAAGACATATTTAAAAGCAATAAATAACTTAAAACATGCATAAGATAAATGTGATCTAGTATGGCCCGACTTCATCTTGAAGCTTTAACTTCAAAGTCCGTCTTGAAAATCTCCGTGGGAGGCACCATTTTCTTCAAATAGGATAAGCTATAATTAAAAATTAATTACAACTATTTGATGGTACGCGGACCATATTTGAATTGAAAAACAACTTTGGTACTTTAGACCAATTACATTCAAATTAATGGTACGCAGACCATATTTTCTATCCTATTTGGGCCATACTAGTCACTTCATAACCTGCAAAACAGTACATATACAATATATACCATTCACCCATTCATTATCATGAATGGCCCACATAGCTGGTTAGTAAAACACATTATGCATCACGTAAATATTTGCAGCAATTAATCAAGGGCACCAATAATCTACCAATTATTCAGTCCTTATTAATTCTAATCAAGTTGTTTTAACCTTAAGGATTTGTAGACCTAATCAAGAGTTTATGACTAAAAGGGCTCCCACTTAAACCAATAAATTCATATGCTTTACTAATTTTAAACATAAAAATGTATTTCTAGTCTAACCGGAAACATACAAATTTAATTAAAATTTAAAGCTCATATAAATTTATAATTGAATCCAAAAAGTTTAATTTAATTTCAGTCGTATTTAAATTAATTCATGATTTTAATTTTAGTAAAATAATTAGAATAAATAAAATGTATTATAATTACAATATTCAAAATTAAAATCCAAGAAAATAATTAAAATTATTAATTTTAAAATTAATTAAAATTACGTAAACTGAAAATTTCAAATTAAACATTCAAAACGATCTAATCGCAGCGCAACAACCCTACGCGACGTACGCCCATGGGCCACACGCACACAGCCATCGCTGGCCATGTGCGCGCAGCCCATGCGCTGCGTCGCATCGCTGCTGCTGCTTTCCTTCGCAAGGTCTCATGCGAGCTGGTGCTTGCTGCGCGCGCGCCAGCGCTCGATGCACGCGAGCCATCGCTCGCTGCGCTCGCTCGCCAGCGCTCGCTGTGCGCGCTCGCCAGCGCTCGCTGCATGCGAGCCAACGCTCGCTGTGCGCGCTCGCCAGCGCTCGCTGCGCGCGCTTGCCAGCGCTCGATGCTGCGAGCCATCGCTCGCTATGCGAGGCATCGACGCTGGGCGGAGCACTCGTGGCACGCGAGCTTGCGCTCGATGCGCGCGAGGCAGTGCGCGCTGTGGCGCAGCTCGCTTGCTGCCCACACGCGACTGCCGTGCCTTGCCTTCGCCCATGCCCATTCGTCCATTGCTCATAGCCCACGACACAAGGCAGGGCTGCTGCCTTGTGCTCGTGCACCATGGCCTTGCTCATTGCATTCGTGCTGCATGGGCTACGAGCTCCCTTGCTCGTCGTCACATGCCCGCACTATACAACACCCCTTAAGGGTAACACGTAGCGTCCATTGCTTTGTGCGTGCAAGTTATATGAACGAATCGCATAAAATTTAAAAAATTTATATTTAAAATTAATGACAAATTAATAAATAATATTAATTTCATAATTTTAGGGCGAAAAATTGAAAATTTATTATTCAATTGATTTCCGATTAACATGGATTCAAGTCTAGGTCATAAACATTTAAAATTTATCATAAATTTACAATTTTTATGGTGGTTTTTAATCATAGGTATCTAATTAAATTATAATTAATTATGAAAATCAAATTAATTCTAAATTATTCTAATTTTCAACAAATTAATCATAATTACAAATTAGATTGCATAATTAACAAGGCTAGGCATTCAAACTTGTTAAACATATACAGTAGGTCAATCAAAAATTCAAGATTTATCAACAAGAATCGCAAATATTTAATTTAACATCTTAAATTTACGAAATTTTGTATTCGAAAAACTAAAACCTCCGAAAAGTCATAGTTAGGCTTCGAATTTGAGAATTCTGGGTTCGGCAGAAAAATTCTATTTTTATCAAAATTTTAGAATGCCTTTTACATGCGGAATTGACACAAAAATAACTCGATTTGGATGAGCAACGAAGAAACTGCCGAAAAACTGCGTACGTATAATTAAATAAACGCAATTTGCAATTAATTAACAATTACGAAAATTAATCACCCCTTTTAATTCTTGCAAATTTGTAATATTTAACCATGTTCATGCAATTTAGATTATGAAAATAATAAGGGGCTCTGATACCACTGTTAGGTTATGATACATATGACAATTCATAAATCATGCGGAAACAACCATTATGCCAGGAATACATATTATTTACACATAATCATTTAGCATAGTTTAGATGCATACTCTTTGTTGCGTGCCTTCCCTAGCTGCGCCCGAACCGAACAAGAACAAGTCTTTAGGACTCCAAGTGTCGTCCCTCCGTAGATAGTCCACAGCACGTCCGGATCCGCCTTAAGATTGACCAACTAGAATCGCCCTTAAGGTACTATTATTTTCGGCACTTTTAGGCAATTGTGTGACTGAATTTTTCTCTCAAAAACTCACTTTGAATACTTGAAAACTAGTTTATAAACAATGACCCTAGGCCCTTATTTATAGAGGTATGGAAAAGGAATTGGAATCCTATTAGGATACTTATTTATTTAATTAGAATCCTGCTAGGACTCTATTTAAATAAACTTTATCTAATAGGTTTAGGATTTAATCTTTTATTGAATCCCGATAGCTTTAGGATTCGCACACGAGCATCGCACGAGCACCGTACACCCGCGCAGGCCTTGCGCCCACGCTGAGCGCACAGCGCTCGGCCCATGCTTCTGTCCGCGCGCCCATGGCTTCGGCTGGGCCTGGCTTGCGCTGGGCCTGGTCGAGGCTTTGGCGTGTGTTGGTGATGCGTGTGGCTTGCTGGGCGATGGCCTGGCTTCGTGCTGGGCCTTCGTCTAGCGAGCCTCGTCCGATGCTGATTGGTACGATACGCTTTCGATTAAATTCCCGATTCCGGAATTTATTTCCGATACGAACAATATTTAATATTTCCGTTTCCGGAATTAATTTCCGTTTCGAACAAATATTTAATATTTCCGTTTCCGGAATTAATTTCCGTTTCGAACAAATATTTAATATTTCCGTTTCCGGAATTATTTTCCGATTCCGATAATATTTCCGATTCTGACAATATTTCCGTTTCCGGCAATATTTCCGATTCCGGCAATATTTCCATTTCCGATAATATTTTCCGATACGTACCATGTTTCCGTTTCCGGCAACATCTACGACTTGGATAATATTTATATTTCCGATACGATCCATATTTCCGTTTCCGGCAATATCATCGTTTCCGGAGTATTCATTTCTTGCCTGTGACGATCTCAGCTCCCACTGAAACCAAGATCCGTCGATTCCGAATATCCATAGATGGAGTATTTAATGCCATTAAATACTTGATCCGTTTACGTACTATTTGTGTGACCCTACGGGTTCAGTCAAGAGTAAGCTGTGGATTAATATCATTAATTCCACTTGAACTGAAGCGGCCTCTAGCTAGGCATTCAGCTCACTTGATCTCACTGAATTATTAACTTGTTAATTAATACTGAACCGCATTTATTAGACTTAACATTGAATGCATACTTGGACCAAGGGCATTATTTCCTTCAAATAGTTCCCTCACGAGTCATTGGGAATCTATTTACTTGAATTGACTTCTCACATAGTCATTGAAGACGTTAAAATATGCTGAATGGAGTTTTTCGAAATACTTGCCTTAATATTTGATGAAAGAAAATAGAACTTCAAAAGATAGAATACGGAATAAAGACCTTTTACCGATGAGGATGGGATAGACCTCAAAAACGGGAATGGGAATAAAAACATTTTAATACTGATGAGAAATGAATAAACCTCAATCTGGACGAGGATCGGGTAAACCTCAAACTGGGGTGAGGAACGAGTAAACCTCAAACTGGGACGAGGATCAGGTAAAACTCAATCTGGGAACGAGGATCGGGTATACCTCTAACTGCGAATGAGGATCGGGTAAACTGCTAACTGGGAACGCGGATCGGGTAAACCTCTGACTGGGAACGAGAATCGGTTAAACCTCTAACTGGTAACGAGGATCGGGTAAACCTCTAACTGGGAATGAGAATTTTAAATTTTATGACCTAGATTTGAATCCATGATAATCGAAAATTAATTGAATAATAAATTTTCGATTCTTCGCCCTAAATTTATGAAATTAATATGATTTATTAATTTGTCTATAAATTTGAATTAAAAAGTTTTAATTTTATTAATTCGCTCATGAATTTTGCACGCACAAAGCAATGGACGCTACGTGTTACCCTTAAGGGGTGTTGTATAGTGCGGGCATGCGACGACGAGCAAGGGAGCTCGTCGCCCATGCGGTACAAATGCAGCGAGCAAACGAGCGTGGCATACGCGTAGGGCAATGGGCTGCCTGGGCTTGTGTGCTGCGAGCCATGGGCGATGGGGCGAAGAGGCAAGGCACAAGCCGAGCAGGCAGGCGCGCGTGGGCAGCAAGGGATGCTGCGCCACAGCGAGCGAGCTGCTGCTGCTCCTAGGCGTGGCTCTGCTTGTTGTTGCTGCTCCTAGGCGTGGCTTTGCTTGCTGCGTCTAGGCGTGGCTGCATGCTCGTGCCTTGTTATGCGATCATTCGAGGGGCGCTGCTGCCTCGTGCACTCGACGGGGCATGGGCGCAAGCCCATGGCCTCGTCTTGATCCGATTTGATGCGCTTTGAATTTAATTTTGAATTTTCAGTCGGAAAACGATTTTAATTAATTTTAAAATTCGTAATTTTATTTTTTCTCGGAATTTAATTTTGAATAATCTAATTATTATAAATTTTATTTATACTAATTATTTTACTAAAATTAAAACCTAGAATAAATTTAAATTTATTAATTTAATAAACTGAAAATAAATTAAAGGATTCAAATATTAATTTATATGAGCTTTAAATTTTAATTAAATTTGTATGTTTCCGGTTAGACTAGGAAATACAATTTATGTTTAAAATTAGTAAATCATGTAAATTTATTGGTTTAAGTGGGAGCTTTTAGTCATAAACTCTTGATTAGGTCTATATTCCTTTAAGGTTAAAACAAATTGATTAGAATTAATAAGGATTGAATAATTGGTAGATTATTGGAAGCCTTGTTTAATTGCTGCAAATATTTATGTGATGCATAATATGTTCTACTAACCAGCTATGTGGGCCATTCATTGATAAATGAATGGTGAATGGTATATATTGTATATGTACTGTATTGCAGGTTATTGAAAGTGACTAGTATGGCCCAAATAGGATAGTAAATATGGTCTGCGTACCATTAATTTGAATGTAATATTGGTCTAAAGTACCAAATGTTATTGCTTTAAATATGGTCTGCGTACCATCAAATAGTTGTAATTAGTTTAAATTATAGCTTATCCTATTTGAAGAAAATGGCGCCTCCCATGGTGAAATTCAAGACGGAGTTTCCAATCCATTTTCAAGACGGAGTTTGAAGTTGAAGCTTCAAGATGAAGTCGGGCCATACTAGATCACATTTATATCTTATGCATGCTTTAAGTTATTTATTGCTTTAAATATGTCTTAATTATGCATGAGATTATGGCTTGATTATGTTGCATGATTAAGGATTTTAGTTCACTTAAAATCTAACCAACATAGTAAGAGACTTAAGTTCCAAAATTTAAAATTGAGTTAAAAGATGCCATGCCAAAATAACACTTACTTGGATAAACCTTTATCCATCAATCTTAGTAATAGTTTTCCGCCTAAGCGAGGTGTTACTTATTGATCCTAAAGGGGTAAGGTACACAAATAATTGTAAGTACATGTTAGTTTTGGTGAAACTCAACGATATAAGTAAGGAGTCCTTTTATGTCGTGGCAAATGAGATAGGTTTACCTAATAAGTTCTTAGACGTACCTATCAACCAAGAGTAGTTTCTAGACTATTAGCAAAGGCTTTGCTTATCTAAAATATTTTAGAATTGAGTCTAAATACATAATGTGCTTAATTTTTCAATGATTTAAGGATCTTGGAATCATTTTATTCACACCTGCCGGGACACATAACTTGAATAAAATGCTTAATAAATGATAAATTATGCATGTATGCTAGAATTTAAGTTTATTAAGAGAAACTGTGAATGGTTATTTATTTGTTTATTCTTTTTCAATTGTACTTTTTACTATGTCAAACAACAATCAAAACATCATCATGGGTTCTGAGCTTATGGTCAAGCTGAACCTAACAAATTTTCTTGAATGGGAAGTTAAGCTAGTTAAAGTAGTCAGACTCAATGGATTTGAGTATGTACTGTTCCATCCCATGCCAAGCTACTATGCCAGAGACATGACCCCTGAAAGATATGCCGCCTGGGATGCGGACCTCAAAAAGGTTATGAGTCTCATGCTGAACAATATCCCTGATGAATGGGCTAGAAGGTTTGTAGCTTACGAACCTTTTACGCTCATCAAGAATCTGAGGGATATCTGTCGTGGAAACACGGAGGACAGGGACCTAAATGTCCATGAGTTGATTGAATCAATGTCTGGTCTAAAGGTTAGTTCTCATAACAGGTGTTTTAGGATGGAGGTCCAAGAAACACATGTTCAGCTCCTTCGCAATAAACAAAGAATTGGTGTCCCACTAAGGTTCCATGTAGAGCTTATGCTTTCATATTTTGATCGCCTAAGTTTGCTAGGAACACCAATAAGCGAAACGATGGCAGTCTCTATCTTGCTCAATTCACTGCACAGTGGGTTTGGTCGCTTTAAGCAACTATACCTAATTGAACCAAGAGAAGAAACAGTTGCAGAGTTTGTTCACCTTGTCAGAAAGGCTGAGATAGTACTCGACTGTGAAGCCAAAGATTTACTCAAGGCTAAAGGGAGACCCTTTAAGAAATGTGGAAAGTCCAAGGGCAATGCTGAGTCAAAGAAGAAGAAGACAAAGCAGGACAAGTCCACATTAAGCTGTCTTTATTGTGATGGAATTGGCCATTACAAGAGAGAATGTCAAAAGCTTAAGGAAGATCAGAAGAACGGAACAGTCGTTCCATCTTCAGGTATTTTTGTTATAGACTGTATACTTGCTAATTCAACTTCTTGGGTATTAGATACAGGTTGTGGCTCACACTTATGTTCCAATTCGCAGGGACTAAGAAGAAGTAGAAGGTTAAGCAAGGGTGAAGTCGACCTACGAGTGGGAAATGGAGCACGGATTGCTGCATTACCTGTTAGAACTTATTATTTGTCGTTGCCCTCTGGGCTAGTTTTGGAACTGGAAGAATGTTTCCATGTTCCAAGTCTTACTAAAAAGATCATTTCTGCTAAGGGATTTTCCTTTTTAATAAAAGGCAATAGTTGCTCGTTTTATTTTAAAGAGATATTTTATGGGTCTGCTAGATTAGTCAATGGACTTTATTTATTAGATCACAACAAACAAGTTTATAACATAAATACCAAAAAGGCCAAAAAGAATGATTCAGATCTCACCTATATGTGGCATTATCGATTAGGCCATATAAACATAAAGCGCATAGAAAGACTTCAAAAGGAAGGAGTTCTAGAACCATTTTACTTAGAGGATTATGGTAAGTGCGAATCATGTTTATTTGGCAAAATGACAAAGCAACCTTTCTCTAAAGTTGGAGAAAGAGAAAATAAACTAGTGGGTTTAATCCATACAGATGTATGTGGACCAATGAGAACAAATGCTAGAGGTGGTTTCAGCTACTTTATCACTTTCACTGATGACTTCAGTAGATATGGTTATGTCTACCTAATGAAGCATAAGTCTGAATCCTTTGCCAAATTCAAGGAATTTCAGAGTGAAGTAGAGAATCAATTAGGCAAGAAGATTAAGGCACTGCGGTCTGATAGAGGCGGTGAATGAAGGAAATAATTCCCTTGGTCCAAGTATGCATTCTATGTTAAGTCTAATAAATGCGGTTCAGTATTAATTAACAAGTTAATAATTCATTGAGATCAAGTGAGCTGAATGCCTAGCTAGAGGCCGCTTCAGTTCAAGTGGAATTAATGATATTAATCCACAGCTTACTCTTGACTGAACCCGTAGGGTCACACAAATAGTACGTAAACGGATCAAGTATTTAATGGCATTAGATACTCCATCTATGGATATTCAGAATCGACGGATCTTGGTTTCAGTGGGAGCTGAGATCGTCACAGGCAAGAAATGAATACTCCGGAAACGATGATATTGCCGGAAACGGAAATATGGATCGTATCGGAAATATAAATATTATCCAAGTCGTAGATGTTGCCGGAAACGGAAACATGGTACGTATCGGAAAATATTATCGGAAATGAAAATATTACCAGAATCGGAAATATTGCCGGAAACGGAAATATTGTCAGAATCGGAAATATTATCGGAATCGGAAAATAATTCCGGAAACGGAAATATTAAATATTTGTTCGAAACGGAAATTGATTCCGGAATCGGAAACATTAAATATTGTTCGTATC
Source organism: Spinacia oleracea (assembly GCF_020520425.1). Taxonomy (NCBI): domain Eukaryota; kingdom Viridiplantae; phylum Streptophyta; class Magnoliopsida; order Caryophyllales; family Amaranthaceae; genus Spinacia; species Spinacia oleracea. The sequence goes on from NC_079492.1 coordinate 66,832,495, forward strand.
GGAAATGAATTCCGGAACCAGGAATTTAATCGGAATCGTATCGTACGAATTAGCATCGGACGAGGCCTGCCGGACGAAGGCCCAACACGAAGTTGGGCCATCGCCCAGCAAGCCAAACGCGCGCCCAGCCAAACGCGCGCCCAGCCAAGGCAGCGCCCAGGCCCGCCGCAAGGCAGGCCCAGCGCGCGCCAAGGCCATGACCTCGCTGTGTGGGCTGCTGCTCGCACGCACACGCATGGGCGGCCCATCGTGGCTGCCGTGTGTGTGTGAGTTTGTGTTCATGCACGATTCCTAAAACTATTAGAATTAGTATATGATTAAAATCCTATTCCTAAAAGGATAAATTAGTTAATTAGAGTTCTTGTAGGATTCTAAGTTTAATTAATTCGTATCCTACTAGGATTCCAATTCCCTTTCCATAACTCTATAAATACGTGCCTAGGGTCACATATTTTCAGAGATTAATTCAAGTATTCGAAGTGAGTTTTGAGAGAAAAATTCAGCCATATTTCTTACCTAAGAGTGCCGAAAATTCTAGTACCTTAAGGGCGATTCTAGTTGGTCAATCTTAAGGCGGATCCGGACGTACTGTGGACTATCTACGGAGGGACGACACTTGGAGTCCTAAAGACTTGTTCTTGTTCGGTTCGGGCGCAGCTAGGGAAGGCACGCAACAAAGAGTATGCATCTAAATTATGCTATATGATTATGTGTAAATAATATGTAATCCTGGGTTAATGGTTGTTTCCGCATGATTTATGTAATATCATATGTATCATAACCTAACAGTGGTATCACGAGCCCCTTATTATTTTCATAATCTAAATTGCATGAACATGGTTAAATATTACAAATTTGCAAGAATTAAAAGGGGTGATTAATTTTCGTAATTGTTAATTAATTGCAAATTGCGTTTATTTAATTATACGTACGCAGTTTTTCGGCAGTTTCTTCGTTACTCATCCAAATCGAGTGATTTTTCTGCCGAACCCAGAATTCTCAAATTCGAAGCCTAACTATGACTTTTCGAAGGTTTTAGTTTTTCGAATGCAAAATTTCGTAAATTTAAGATGTTAAATTAAATATTTGCGATTCTTGTTGATAAATCTTGAATTTTTGATTGACCTACTGTATATGTTTAACAAGTTTGAATGCCTAGCCTTGTTAATTATGCAATCTAATTTGTAATTATGATTAATTTGTTGAAAATTAGAATAATTTAGAATTAATTTGATTTTCATAATTAATTATAATTTAATTAGAAACCTATGATTAAAAACCACCATAAAAATTGTAAATTTATGATAAATTTTAAATTTTTATGACCTAGACTTGAATCCAAGACAATCGGAAATCAATTGAAGGAAAAATTGATATTATCAGTCCCAACTATGGCCGATTTACTTTAAAAGGTCTCAACTTTTGATTATCTCATAGTGGTCCCAACTATAGAGAGTCCTTTCCAAAAATGGTCCCTTAGTTAAAATTAAGTGCTAAATAACTTAATTAAGACTCATATCTCTCGTGCAATAACCATATTTTTTAATTAAATGAAGTAAATAGAATAGTATGATATGCTTAAATCAACTTAATTAACAGTTTAATAAACTAAAGGACCATTCTGGGAAAACACACCTTAAAGTTGAGACCACTCTAGAATAATCAAAAGTTGGGACCTTTAAAAGTGAAGTGACCATAGTTGGGACTGTCAATATCAATTTTTCCTCAATTGAATAATAAATTTTCGATTTTTCGCCCTAAAATTATGATATTAATATTATTTATTAATTTGTCATTAATTTTAAATATAAATTTTAAATTTTTTATGCGATTCGTTCATATAACTTGCACGCACAAAGCAATGGACGCTTCGTGTTACCCTTAAGGGGTGTTGTATAGTGCGGGCATGCGACGACTAGCAAGGGAGCTCGTCGCCCGTGCGGCACGAATGCAATGAGCAAGGCATGGTGCACGAGCACAAGGCAGCAGCCCTGCCTTGTGTCGTGGGCCACGAGCTATGGACGAATGGGCATGGGCGAAAGGCAAGCCAAGGCAGTCGCGTGTGGGCAGCAAGCGAGCTGCGCCACGACGCGCACTGCCTCGCGCAAGAGCACGCAGCCTCGCGCGCAGCGAGCGCAAGCTCGCGTGCCACGAGCGCTGCGCCCAGCGATTGATCGCGCGCAATTGCTCGCGCGCACAGCGAGCGATGGCTCGCGCGCACAGCGAGCGATGGCTCGTGCGCACAGCGAGCGATGGAGCGCGCACAGCGAGCGATGGCTCGCGTGCGTCGAGCGCTGGCGCGCGCGCAGCGAGCACCATAGCGTGCGATGGCTTGCGATGGTAGATGCAGCAGCTATGCGACGAGCGCATGGGCTGCACGCACATGGCCAGCGATGGCTGTGTGCGTCCGGCCCATGGGCGTGCGATGCGTAGGGTGTTTGCGTTACGATTAGATCGTTTTGAATGTTTAATTTGAAATTTTCAGTTTACGTAATTTTAATTAATTTTAAAATTAATAATTTAAATTATTTTCTAGGATTTTAATTTTGAATATTGTAATTATAATAAATTTTATTTATTCTAATTATTTTACTAAAATTAAAATCATGAATTAATTTAAATACGACTGAAATTAAATTAAACTTTTGGATTCAATTATAAATTTATATGAGCTTTAAATTTTAATTAAATTTGTATGTTTCCGGTTAGACTTGAAATACATTTTTATGTTTAAAATTAGTAAAGCATATGAATTTATTGGTTTGAGTGGGAGCCCTTTTAGTCATAAAACTCTTGATTAGGTCTACAAATCCTTAAGGTTAAAACAACTTGATTAGAATTAATAAGGACTGAATAATTGGTAGATTATTGGTGCCCTTGATTAATTGCTGCAAATGTTTACGTGATGCATAATGTGTTTTACTAACCAGCTATGTGGGCCATTCATGATAATGAATGGGTAAATGGTATATATTGTATATATACTGTTTTGCAGGTTATGAAGTGACTAGTATGGCCCAAATAGGATAGAAAATATGGTCTGCGTACCATTAATTTGAATGTAATTGGCCTAAAGTACCAAAGTTATTTTTCAATTCAAATATGGTCTGCGTACCATCAAATAGTTGTAATTAGTTATAGCTTATCCTATTTGAAGAAAATGGTGCCTCCCACGGAGATTTTCAAGACAGACTTTGAAGTCAAAGCTTCAAGATGAAGTCGGGCCATACTAGATCACATTTATCTTATGCATGTTTTAAGTTATTTATTGCTTTTAAATATGTCTTAAAATGCATGAGATCAAAAGCTTGATTATGTTGCATGATTAAGGATTTTAGTTCACTTAAAATCTAACCAACATAGTAAGAGCCTTAAGTTCCAAACTTAAAAATTGAGTTAAAAGGTGCCATGCCAAAATATACACTTGCTTGGATATCCTTTACATCAATCTAGTAATAGTTTTCGCTCAGCGAGGTGTTACTTATTGGTCCTAAAGGGGCAAGGTACACAAATAATTGTGAGTACATGTTAGTTTTGGTGAAACTCAACGATATAAGTAAGGAGTCCTTTTATGTCGTGGAAAAATCGATAGGTTTACCTAATAAGTTCTTAGACGTACCTATCAACCAAGAATAGTTTCTAGACTATTAGCAAAAAGGCTTTTGCTTACCTAAGATGTTTTAGGATTAAGTCGACAAACTGTGCTTAGTTCTTCAATGATTTTAGGATCTTGGAATCATTTTATTCACACCTGCCGGAACACATAACTTGAATAAAATGCTTAATAAACATTGAATTATGCATGTATGCTAGAATTTAAGTTTATTAAGAGAAACTGTGAATGATTATTTATTTGTTTATTCTTTTCAATTGTAGTTTTAATATGGCAAACAACAATCAAAACATCATCATGGGTTCTGAGCTTATGGTCAAGCTGAACCTGGCAAACTTTCTTGAATGGGTAGCTAAGCTAGTTGAAATAGTCAAACTCAATGGACTTGAGTATGTACTGTCACATCCCATGCCAAGCTACTATGCCAGAGACATGACCCCTGAGAGATTTTACGCCTGGGATGCGGATCTCAAAAAGGTTATGAGTCTCATGCTGAACAATATCCCTGATGATTGGGCTAAAAGGTTTGTAGCTTATGAACCTTTTATGCTCATCAAGAATCTGAGGGATATCTGTCGTGGAAGTACGGAGGACAGGGACCTGAACGTCCATGAGTTGATTGAATCAACGTCTGGTCTAAAGGTTGGTTCTCCCAACAGGTGTTATAGGATGGAGGTCCAAGAAACACATGTTCAGCTCTTTCGCACTAAACAGAGGGTAGGCGTCCCACTGAGGTTCCATGTGGATCTTATGTGTTCATACTTTGATCGCCTAAGTCTACTAGGAACACCAATAAGCGAAAGGATGGCAGTCTCTATCCTGCTCAATTCACTACACAGTGGGTTTGGTCGCTTCAAGCAACTATACCTAAGTGAACCAAGAGAAGAAACAGTTGCAGAATTTGTTCACCTTGTCAGAAAGGCTGAAATAATACTGGACTGTGAAGCCAAAGATTTACTCAAGGCTAGAAGGAGACCGTTCAAGAAAGGTGGAAAGTCCAAGGGCAATGCTAAATCAAAGCAGGACAAGTCCACATCAAGCTGTCTTTATTGTGATGGAATAGGCCATTACAAAAGAGAATGTCCAAAGCTAAAGGAAGATCAGAAGAACGGAACAGTCGTTCCATCTTCAGGTATTTTCGTTATAGACTGTATACTTGCTAATTCAACTTCTTGGGTATTAGATACAGGTTGTGGCTCACACTTATGTTCCAATCCACAGGGACTAAGAAGAAGTAGAAAGTTAAGCAAGGGTGAAGTCGACCTACGAGTGGGAAATGGAGCACGGATTGCTGCATTAGCTGTAGGAACTTACTATTTGTCGTTGCCCTCCGGGCTAGTTTTGGAACTGGAAGAATGTTTCCATGTTCCAAGTCTTACTAAAAACATCATTTCAGTTTCTTGCTTAGATGCTAAGGGATTTTCCTTTTTAATAAAAGACAATAGTTGTTCGTTTTATTTTAAAGAGATGTTTTATGGATCTGCCAGATTAGTCAATGGACTTTATTTATTAGATCACGACAAACAAGTATATAACATAAATACCAAAAAGGCCAAAAAGGATGATTCAGATCTCACCTATCTGTGGCATTGTCGATTAGGCCATATAAACTTGAAACGCTTAGAAAGACTTCAAAAGGAAGGAATTCTAGAACCATTTGACTTAGAGGATTATGGTAAATGCGAATCATGTTTACTTGGCAAAATGACAAAGCAACCTTTCTCTAAAGTTGGAGAAAGAGCAAATGAACTATTGGGTTTAATCCATACAGATGTATGTGGACCAATGAGTACAAATGCTAGAGGTGGTTTCAGCTACTTTATCACTTTCACTGATGACTTCAGTAGGTATGGTTATGTCTACCTAATGAAGCATAAGTCTGAATCCTTTGACAAATTCAAGGAATTTCAGAGTGAAGTAGAGAATCAATTAGGCAAGAAGATTAAGGCACTACGGTCTGATAGAGGCGGTGAATATCTGAGCTATGAATTTGATGACCATCTGAAAGAATGTGGAATTCTATCAGAATTGACTCCTCCTGGAATACCACAATGGAACGGTGTGTCGGAACGGAGGAACAGAACCTTGCTAGACATGGTCAGGTCAATGATGGGTCAGGCCGAACTTCCATTAGAATTTTGGGGACATGCACTAAATACAGCTGCACTCACTATAAATAGAGCTCCGTCTAAAGCTGTCGAAAACACTCCATACGAATTATGGTTTGGAAAGCCTCCAAATGTGTCTTTTCTTAAGATTTGGGGATGTGAAGTATACGTCAAACGATTAATTTCAGACAAACTTCATCCAAAATCTGACAAATGTATCCTTGTGGGCTATCCAAAGGAAACAAAGGGGTATTACTTCTACAATACATCTGAGAACAAAGTGTTTGTTGCTCGAGATGGTGTCTTTTTGGAGAAAGATCACATTTCCAAAATGACAAGTGGGAGAAAAGTAGACCTCGAAGAAATTCGAGTCGAACAACAAACTCTAGAGAATGCTCAAGATGACATTCAGGATGAAACTCAGAGATCTTTAGAAGAATCTGGTGAGAATCATGATCAATCTAGAAATGTTACCCCGCGTAGATCGCAAAGATATAGATCTCAACCGGAAAGGTACTTAGGTATTTTGACGAACGAGAGCTATGACGTTCTATTACTTGAAAGTGATGAACCTGCGACTTACAAACAAGCTATGACGAGCCCCAGCTCCAAGCGATGGCAAGAAGCCATGCAATCTGAATTAGACTCCATGTCTGAAAACCAAGTATGGGATTTGGTCGATTTGCCAGATGGCTACCAAGCCATTGGAAACAAATGGGTTTTCAAACTGAAAAAGGACAAGGATGGGAAACTTGAAGTTTTCAAAGCTAGATTGGTTGCAAAAGGTTACAGGCAAGTCCACGGTGTGGATTACGATGAAACCTTTTCACCAGTTGCAATGCTAAAGTCTATTCGGATAATGTTAGCAATCGCTACATATTACGATTACGAAATATGGCAGATGGATGTCAAAACTTCTTTCTTAAACGGCGTTTTAACAGAAACTGTGTTTATGACACAGCCTGAAGGTTTTGAGGATCCAAAGAATGCTAAAAAGGTATGCAAGCTAAAGAAATCAATCTACGGATTGAAGCAGGCATCCAGGAGCTGGAACATACGTTTTGATGAAGCAGTCAAGGACTTTGGTTTCATCAAGAACGCGGACGAATCTTGTGTATACAAGAAGGTCAGTGGGAGCAAAATTGCTTTCCTAGTATTATATGTCGACGACATATTGCTTATCGGAAATGACATTCCTATGTTGAATTCTGTCAAGATTTGGCTTGGGAAATGTTTTTCGATGAAGGATCTAGGAGAAGCACAGTACATATTGGGCATCAAGATTTACAGAGATAGATCTAAAAGGATGATTGGACTTAGTTAAAGCACTTATATCAATAAGGTGCTTGATAGGTTCAAGATGGCGGACTCCAAGCGAGGCTACCTACCCATGTCTCATGGAATGAATCTAAGCAAGACTCAGTGCCCAAAAACACTTGATGAGCGTAGACGAATGAATGGGATTCCATATGCATCATTGATTGGTTCAATAATGTATGCTATGATATGTACACGCCCGGATGTTGCGTACGCACTCAGTGCTACGAGCAGATAACAGTCAGACCCAGGAGAGGCGCATTGGAATGCTGCCTAGAACATTCTGAAGTACTTGAAAAGGCACAAAGATGACTTCCTGGTCTATGGTGGAGATGATGAATTAATTGTTAAAGGCTATACGGACGCAAGTTTCCAAACCGACAAAGATGATTTCAGATCACAGTCTGGGTTTGTCTTCTGCCTCAACGGAGGAGCAGTAAGCTGGAAAAGTGCTAAGCAAAGCACCATTGCGGATTCTACAACTGTAGCGGAGTACATTGCTGCACATGAAGCAGCAAAGGAAGCTATATGGCTAAGGAAGTTCATAGGTGAACTTGGTGTAGTCCCCTCCATTAAAGGACCAATAGCCCTGTATTGTGACAATAACGAAGCTATTGCACAGGCAAAAGAGCCTAGACACCACTAGAGAGTCAAGCATGTACTTCGTAGATTTCACCTTCTACGAGAGTTCGTTGAAAGAAAAGAAGTCGAGATACGCAAAATTAGAACTGATGACAACATATCAGATCCATTAACTAAACCTCTGCCGCAGGCGAAGCACAACTCGCACACTGCAGCTATGGGAATCAAGCATATTGGAGAATGGCTTTGATGTCTCTATTTAATGTTTTAAAGTTTTAGAGTTTAAATCTTTGTAAAACATTATTGGTTAATCATTCACAATAAATGAAAAGAATTCATTTTTCCATTTAATTTGTGGTTTATTAAATGATGAGTCCCTTCAATTTGACGATATATTCAAGATAGACTGTCAGGACCAGTCCTGTGACTAAGAAATGTCTATCAAGTGAACTTGAATGTCAAAGGTTGAAAATGGTCCCTAGTCGGAGTTTTCTATAAAATTGGACGCATAGAGAACGTTAGACGATTAGAATGCAAGATGACTAGTAGTTTTGTTTCTTGAACTATGTGGACATGGCAATGTCATAATCATTTGCATAGATACTTACTTTGGGAAGACTAGTATCGGACAAGACCTATGAAACTTTACTGTAAGAGATGAAAGTCTGTCATAAGTAAATTTCATTAAATTATTAGACACTAAATCCTCAATACCTGAGTGATTTGAGATTACTTGTTTGAGAACTGGTTTCTTTGACGTTGACCAACCGTCGCACCGTAAAAGGAGGCTATAACGGCAACGCTCAGGTAATCACCTATCAAACGAAGTCTAATCTCAAGATCGCAAGATTGGGATTGTCCTCCCATAAATCGGGATGAGATGCTTAAAAGTTGTACAAGGCCACTCGGAGAGCTAGAAACTGTGAAATGCATGGCCGTGCTCGGATGAATCATAGGCTATGATTATCTGTTTATTTGATCAGTTGAACTCTGTAACCGAGGAACACCTCTGGACATAATAAGGATGACAACTCTTACCTTATGTTCAAGAGCAAGCATCGAGCGACAAAGGAATTAGGAAATGCACACTTGTCCCTAAGGACAAGTGGGAGACTGAAGGAAATAATGCCCTTGGTCCAAGTATGCATTCTATGTTAAGTCTAATAAATGCGGTTCAGTATTAATTAACAAGTTAATAATTCAGTGAGATCAAGTGAGCTGAATGCCTAGCTAGAGGCCGCTTCAGTTCAAGTGGAATTAATGATATTAATCCACAGCTTACTCTTGACTGAACCCGTAGGGTCACACAAATAGTACGTAAACGGATCAAGTATTTAATGGCATTAGATACTCCATCTATGGATATTCGGAATCGACGGATCTTGGTTTCAGTGGGAGCTGAGATCGTCACAGGCAAGAAATGAATACTCCGAAAACGATGATATTGCCGGAAACGGAAATATGGATCGTATCGGAAATATAAATATTATCCAAGTCGTAGATATTGCCGGAAATGGAAACATGGTACGTATCGGAAAATATTATCGGAAATGAAAATATTACCAGAATCGGAAATATTGCCGGAAACGAAAATATTGTCAGAATCGGAAATATTATCGGAATCGGAAAATAATTCCGGAAACGGAAATATTAAATATTTGTTGGAAACGGAAATTGATTCCGGAATCGGAAATATTAAATATTGTTCGTATCGGAAATGAATTCCGGAACCGGGAATTTAATCGGAATCGTATCGTACGAATTAGCATCGGACGAGGCCTGCCGGACGAAGGCCCATCACGAAGTTGGGCCATCGCCCAGCAAGCCAAACGCGCGCCCAGCCAAACGCGCGCCCAGCCAAGGCAGCGCCCAGGCCCGCCTCGCTGCGTGGGCTGCTGCTCGCACGCACACGCATGGGCGGCCCATCGTGGCTGCCGTGTGTGTGTGAGTTTGTGTTCATGCACGATTCCTAAAACTATTAGAATTAGTATATGATTAAAATCCTATTCCTAAAAGGATAAATTAGTTAATTAGAGTTCTTGTAGGATTCTAAGTTTAATTAATTCGTATCCTACTAGGATTCCAATTCCCTTTCCATAACTCTATAAATACGTGCCTAGGGTCACATATTTTCAGAGATTAAATCAAGTATTCAAAGTGAGTTTTGAGAGAAAAATTCAGCCATATTTCTTACCTAAGAGTGCCGAAAATTCTAGTACCTTAAGGGCGATTCTAGTTGGTCAATCTTAAGGCGGATACGGACGTGCTGTGGACTATCTACGGAGGGACGACACTTGGAGTCCTAAAGACTTGTTCTTGTTCGGTTCGGGCGCAGCTAGGGAAGGCACGCAACAAAAGTATGCATCTAAATTATGCTATATGATTATGTGTAAATAATATGTATTCCTGGCTTAATGGTTGTTTCCGCATGATTTATGTATTATCATATGTATCATAACCTAACAGTGAATATCTGAGCTACGAATTTGATGACCATCTGAAAGAATGTGGAATTCTATCAGAATTGACTCCTCCTGGAACACCTTAATGGAACGGTGTGTCAGAACGGAGGAATAGAACCTTGCTAGACATGGTTAGATTATTGATGGGTCAGGCCGAACTTCCAATAGAATTTTGGGGACATGCACTAAATAGAGCTGCACTCACTATATATAAATAGAGCTCCGTCTAAAGCTGTTGAAAAGACTCCATATGAGTTATGGTTTGGAAAGCCTCCAAAAGTGTCTTTTCTTAAGATTTGGGGTTGTGAAGTATACGTCAAACGATTAATTTCAGACAAACTTCAACCAAAATCTGACAAATATATCCTTGTGGGCTATCCAAAGGAAATAAAGGGGTATTACTTCTACAATTCATCTGAAAACAACGTATTTGTTGCTCGATATGGTATATTTTTGGAAAGAGATCACATTTCCAAAATGACAAGTGGGAGGAAAGTAGACCTCGAAGAAATTCGAGTCGAACAACAAACTCTAGAGAATGCTCAAGATGACATTCAGGTTGAAACTCAGAGATCTTTAGAAGTATCTGGTGAGAATCAAGGACTATCTAGAAATGTAACCCCGCGTAGATCGCAGAGGTATAAATCTCAACCGGAAAGGTACTTAGGTATTTTGACGAACGAGAGCTATGAAGTTCTATTACTTGAAAGTGATGAACCTGCGACTTACAAACAAGCTATGATGAGCCCTAGCTCCAAGCAATGGCAAGAAGCCATGCAATCTGAATTAGACTCCATGTCTGAAAACCAGGTTTGGGATTTGGTCGATTTGCCAGATGGCTACCAAGCCATAGGAAGCAAATGGGTTTTCGAACTGAAAAAGGACAAGGATGGGAAACTGGAAGTTTTCAAAGCTAGATTGGTTGCAAAAGGTTACAGGCAAGTCTATTCGGATAATATTAGCAATCGTTGCATATTACGATTCGAAATATGGCAGATGGATGTCAAAACCGCTTTCTTAAACGGCGTTTTAACAGAAACTGTGTTTATGACACAGCCTGAGGGTTTTGAGGATCCAAAGAATGCCAAAAAGGTATGCAAGCATAAGAAATCAATCTACGGATTCAAGCAAGCATCAAGGAGCTGGAATATACGTTTTGATGAAGCATTCAGTGACTTTGGTTTCATCAAGAACGCAGACGAATCTTGTGTATACAAGAAGGTCAGTGGGAGCAAAATTTCTTTTCTAATATTATATGTCGACGACATATTACTTATCGGAAATGACATTCCTATGTTGAACTCTGTCAAGATTTGGCTTGGGAAATGTTTTTCGATGAGGGATCTAGGAGAAGCACAGTACATACTAGGCATCAAGATTTACAGAGATAGATCTAAAAGGATGATTGGACTCAGTCAAAGCACTTATGTCAATAAGGTGCTTGAAAGGTTCAATATGGAAGACTCCAAGTGAGGCTACCTACCCATGTCTCATGGAATGACTCTAAGCAAGACTAAGTGCCCAAAAACACTAGATGAGCGTAGACGAATGAGTGGGATTCCATATGCATCATTGATTGGTTCAAAAATGTATGCTACGATATGTACACGCCCGGATGTTGCCTACGCACTCAGTGATACGAGCAGATACCAGTCAGACCCAGGAGAGGCACATTGGACTGCTGCCAAGAATATTCTGAAGTACCTGAAAAGGCACAAAGATGATTTCCGGGTCTATGATGGAGTTGATGAATTAATTGTTAAAGGCTATACGGACGCAAGTTTCCAAACCGACAAAGATGATTACAGATCAAAGTCTGGGTTTGTCTGCTGCCTCAACGGAGGTGCAGTAAGCTGGAAAAGTGCTAAGAAAAGCACCATTGCGGATTCTACAACTGAAGCGAAGTACATTGCTGCACATGAAGCAGCAAAGGAAGCTATTTGGCTAAGGAAGTTCATAGGTGAACTAGGTGTAGTCCCCTCCATTAAAGGACCAATAGCTCTGTATTGTGATAATAATTGAGCTATTGCACAGGCAAAGGAGCCTAGACACCACCAGAGAGTCAAGCATGTACTTCGTAGATTTCACCTTCTACGAGTGTTCGTTGAAAGAAAAGAAGTCGAGATAAGCAAGATTGGAACTGATGACAACATCTCGGATCCATTAACTAAACCTCTGCCGCAGGCGAAGCACAACTCGCACACTACGGCTATGGGAACCAAGCATGTTGGAGAATGGCTTTGATGTCCTTATTTAATGTTTTATGGTTTTAGAGTTTAATACTTTGTAAAACATTATTGGTTAACCATTCATATTAATGAATAGAATTCATTTTTCTCAATTTGACAATATATTCAAGATAGACTGTCATGACCAGTCCTGTGACTAAGAAATTTCTATCAAGTGAACTTGAATGTCAAAAGTTGAAAATAGTCCCTGGTCTGAGTTTTCTATAAAGATGGACGCATAGAAAACGCTAGACGACTAGAATGCAAGATGACTAGTAGTTCTGTTTCTTGAACTATGTGGACATGGAAATGTCGCAATCATTTGCATAGATACTTACTTTGGGAAGACTAGTATCGGACAGACCTATGAAACTTTACTGTAAGAGATGAAAATCTGTCATAAGTAAATTTCATTAAAATTACTAGACACTAATCCTCAATACCTGAGTGATTTGAGATTACTTGTTTGAGAACTGGTTGCTTTGACGTTGTTAACCGTCACATCGTAAAAGGAGGCTGTAAAGGCAACGCTTGGGTAATCACCTATCAAACGAAGTCTAATCTCAAGATCGCAAGATTGGGATTGTCCTCCCATAAATCGGGATGAGATGCTGAAAGTTGTACAAGGCCACTCGGAGAGCTAGAAACTGTAAAATGCATGGTCGTGCTCAGATGAATCATAGGCTATGATTATCTGTTTATTTGATCAGTTGAACTCTGAAACCGAGAAACACCTCTGGACATAATAAGGATGACAACTCTTACCTTATGTTCAAGAGCAAGCATCCAGTGATACTCCGGAAACGATGATATTGCCGAAAACGGAAATATGGATCGTATCGGAAATATAAATATTATCCAAGTCGTAGATGTTGCCGGAAAATGAAACAGGGTACGTATCGGAAAATATTATCGGAAATGGAAATATTGCCATAATCGGAAATATTGCCGGAAACGAAAATATTGTCAGAATCGGAAATATTATCGGAATCGGAAAATAATTCCAGAATCGAAAATATTAAATATTTGTTCGAAACGGAAATTAATTCCGGAATCGAAAATATTAAATATTGTTCGAATCAGAAATGAATTCCGTAATCGAAAAATTAATCGGAAGCGCGTCGTACAAAATAAGCATCGGACGAGCTTGCTAGACAAAGGCCCAGCACGAAGCCAGGCCCACGCCTAGCAAGCCCAGCACGCAAGGCATGAGCAACACAGCATCCAAAGGCACGCAAGGCTCAGCGCAAGGCCAAGCCCAGCGCGCCCTTGGGCTGCGAAGTAGCACGCAGGCTGCGAGCAAGGGGCAGCAAGCTCGTGTGGGCTGCGAGCCTGCGATGGGCTTCTCGCGCGCGCGGGCATGGCCTGCTCGCTTGTGGGCCGTGCTCGTGTGCGTGTTGGAGTTTGTGCATGCATCGAATCCTTAAGCGATTAGGATTAGATTAAAAGATTAATTTCCGAAGTTACTAGTTTTAAGTAAACTCTAATTCTAATAGATTTAGAATACTTGAATCCTAGTAGACTTTTCTAATTCCATTATTCCTACATTATAAATATGTGATGGCATTCACAAATTTATGAACACATAATTTCAATTATTCACCTAGTTTTAAGGATTAAAACTAAGACTAATATTTGCCAAAATATTCGAATAAATTCATAGAACCTTAGGTGCGATTCTAGATAATTAAATCTAAGGCGGATCCGAACATGCTGTGGACTATCTACGGGGGGACGACATTTGGAGTCCTAGACTTATTCTTGTTCGGTTCGGGCGCAGCTAGGGAGGGCACGCTACAAAGTGTATGTGTGCTAAATTATGCTAATTGTTATGTGGCAATTAATTTGGATTCTTGGCTTTATGGTTTTTCCGCATGATTTATATTCAATTATATGTATCATAACCTAACAAAAGAGGCATATCCTCCAGACATTGGGAATCCAGAATCTTGTTTCCTTATAGACGCTAAGGTGTAAAATTCATTGCTCTACTGATAGTTATATCTATCGTTGCTCTATTAATATGGCATCACTCTTAAACCATAAATCAAACTTCAAACCCTAAACTTCAGTAATTCTAATTTTTATTGTGAAGTTGTCAATTGCAATTGAATTTATAGCAAATTAAACCAATTATCCAAAATATAATTAACAAAACTGGATGAACAATACATATATTAGGGATGCACGATTCAATTCTCAACCAATTAATACTCCATATCAATTAGAGGATAAAGAGAAGAGTAAGGAGAAGTGAATACATATAGAAGCAAAGCACGAACTTCAAGGGTATGTGATGGAAGCAGTACAGGCGGCGGCGACGAATTGGTGTATGCTCCAGTGCAATGTTAAGGGGAAACTAGGAAATATAAGTCAAACTTAGATATTCTTTTGACTTCTGTATTTTGGCTCCAAGAAACAGATTGTTTGAATATGTTCTAACCAACTTGCCAGCTCAGCATTGTTAGCTGAGTTTGTTGAGCAGAGTTTGGTATTAATAGCCACGATCGATTGTAATCATATCATCACAATAATAATCAATCATATCTTCCTCTCTAATCTCTCTCTCTTATTTATTCTCTCTATTCTTCTTCTCTTTCTTCTGTTTCAATCTTACTGTTTCTACTCTTATAAACATGTGATCACCATAGATAAGGTGAAGCAATAGCAGTTGAGGTACCCTCCTACATCAGTGGTATCAGAGCCAATTGGATGCGAAAGGTGAATTTTACTCACCACAGTACTATCTTTCGATTCTGGAAACAAGCTTGAGGTTCTTTGAAATTGGGATTCGCTGAAGGTTGTTTCTGCTGTTTTGATTGGAAATCGACCAGTAAATTGTGAGTCTGGAATATTTCGATTGTCAATCTGGCTCCATCAACCCGGAGAGCAATGGAAGATCAGATGAGGCAACTGGATGAGAGAATGATGGATCAATCTCAACTAGTTGAGGGTCAATCTGTTCAATTGAATGACCAATCAAGAAAAATTGATGGGATCATGGATATACTGCATGCTTGAACTGAAGAATCAGATGAACCAAATGAAGGATGCATCTTCTGAGAATGTCACCAAGCAAGGTGCAACAAGTAGGGAGACTAACTCAAACAAGAAATTAGGGTGTAATCCTAAACTCAGTTTTCCTCAATTTGATGGCAGTAACACTAGAATATTGATTAAGCAGTGTAGTAGATATTTTAATCTGTGCCATATTCATGATGATCAGAAAGTGGACCTAGCTTCGTTAAATATGATTGGAAAAGCAGAAAAATGGGTTACAAATTATCTGACAGCTAAGAAAAATGTGGATTGGGGGATTTTGCCTAGATTTGATGGCTAGATTTAAAGATATTATGGGAAATAATCCCGTGGAACAGTTTAATAAGCTTAGCCAAACTGATTCAGTGGAATCTTACTTGGATGAATTTGAAGAACTGAAATCTTATGTGTTAAACACTCATCATACCTTGCCTGAGGAGTTCATTTTGGACAACTTTATTGGGGGACTAAACCCTGTTGTTAAACCTTTTGTTAAGGCTTTCAAACCCACAAGTATTGCTGAGGCAGTAGAGTTTGCAAGACTACAAGAAGAGCAAACCAGTGCTTTTACACAAAAACAATACTCAACCAGAACACACTTCACTTCTCAAAAAGCCATTCCACCCATTCCACTAAACACAAACAAACCAGCCCTGTTACGAACACCATTGATGAGTCACTTTTAATATAAGGTTTTTAATTTTAACATATTTAGGTGCATATTTGGAGCATATTAGTCCAGATAGTTGCATTTTAGGCATTATTTGAATGAATTATCCATTCTGTACTCTATTACGCTTCGTCTGTGGTTTTCTTAAATTTTCAGGTAGTTTTATAGCTATTTGTAAGCTTTCGAAGCAAGATAGTACGAATTGGAAAATTATAGAAGGAGAGTTGACGATCATAGGCATTCTACACCAGCTTTGGCATCAAATGAAGTGAGTTTAGCATCCATGAGGGTCATAGCATAGCTTATTGGGGTGAAATTGAGTTAAAATCGAAGAAAGTTCACTGTTTGCGAAAGTTCAGTTTGACCAACGTTCACTATTTTGCATATATCTCGAGCTACAGTTATCGGATTGAAGCGATTCAAGTTGCGTTGGAAACTAGACTCGAAGAGCTTCAAAACGATAGGTCATATGCCCTATTACGATGTCTGGAGCTCAAGTTACAACCCCTAGAATTTGATCCAGCAGTTCTGGAGCCGAATCAGCATGCATTGGAATTGCCTATATTCATCTATTGTTACTGCTGTCTTGTCCACTGATTATCCAGCTAGAGTTGAGGAATTCATGGCCTTAATTATGCTCTCCTATTGGTTTCCTATATTATTTCTATACTTTAATTAGGATAGAAATGTTAAAAGTAGCAATTATGTCTTAACAAAATAATGCTTAACAAAGTTGATTTGTGTCCTTGAGTAATATAAGGAGAAAAGCTATAATACTATAGAACAAGAGAAAAAATAGGAAGAACGTCAATTTAATGGTATAGGTTATTATATAAATATGTTATTTTTGCTATTTGTAAAGGGGGGATAGATAGAGAATAGATTACGGGAGACTCGATCTCTGATATTAATATGTTATTTTGGTCTTCTTTCAACTCTCTTAAAAATTAAAGTTTTGTTATTATTTCTCCTTCTCTCGATCTCTTTACTGTTATTATTATTAATTATGTTTTCTTTTATTATTTCTTTGGTTTGCTTAATTAATATGTGTGAGTAATTTCCCCAGATTCTAGGGTTAGGATGAACCCTAATATGGATTAATTTGCAATTGAATTCCCAATTCCCAAACTTTGATTAATTTATAATTCATTTATTGTAGGGTTGGTTTTAATTATCAATATTTCACTAGAAATAGTATTTATTGAATGTGATTAGGTTTGCAATGAAGGTTGATTGATCAAGGTAGAAACTAGGTCGTTACTAGTCTCTCCTAATCAAACAAAAAAACCTAAACTAATCACTAAACACAAGTAAAGCAATAAGTAAGGGTCGAAATCCACAAGGACTAAGGTGCACTAGATTATGCTAATCGAACAACAAGCTAGGTCGGAACGAGTTGGAAAGTCAACTAACCAACTAAAACTAAATCAACTAAACTAACTACCAAAGACAAACGAGGTTAGGGAATGGGGATCAAACACCAACCAACCATGATACAAGCATAAGAGGACCAAAACTAGGGATGATAATGCATAAACACTACATGAATGAAATGTTGGTTCGATTATGGACTCCAATCATCTCCCGAGGAGAATCCTTTCTTAGGATGACAAAATGCGGACTCTCATCCTACACTCTATCACTCTTAGGTAAATTAAACATCAACCAACAAATAGTCAACACAAAGTCACAATCCCTTGATTTTCCAAGGCCGACTACCCCAATTTCAATGCTACACACAAGTGATCAATTCATATGCAACAAAGCTTGAGTACATTCAAACATGGAATAATTTAATCTTGCAAAATCTCTAATTTCGAACTCAAATCCCCAAATCAATCATGGTTGAGTTTTCACCCAAACCCTAACCAACAACACTACTCCATCAACATAAAAATAATAAATTTAAAGACTTTAATAACTAATAGCATGATACTAAGCAAAAACAACAACTAATTTAAAGATTAAATTATAAAACTAAACATGAAACTAATCTAATCAAGGAAACATATAAAACAATAAATAAGACAATAAATGAAGAGAGAAAGGTAAGAAATTCTCATTGATTAATTGATGGAAATATCCAAACCAAATTGCCACACTTGATTATCAAAACCCCCAATTTCATTTATGATTTCTCACTTTTCTCTCTATCCAAAACTAACTAAAACACTAGAAAAATAGAGAGAAACGCCTAATTATGTACATGGTAATGAAGTTTCCCCAAAAATTTGGTATACTACAAATTAAAAGAAAAGAAATAAAAAAGGAGAAAGAAAAAGAAAAAGAAAATCTGAAAAGAAAAAGGAGGAAAACTAAATAAGACAAAGAAACTAACAAGAATTAAAAGAAGAATAAAAGAAAAAGAAAAGGAAATTAAATAAATAAATTAAAAAGAAAAAGAAAAAGAATCTAAAATCCCCCCAAGCTACCAGACCTTTTCCTTTGTTGCATTTGATGGGATCTCCATCCAGTATTTCGCCATGCCTCTCATTCACACCCCTGCCTTGCAATTTCTCATCACCGTTAATCATCATCTATCATCGTCACCTATCATCATCAACATCGACGGCCATCCTCATCATCATCAAATCGCTGATTCCCTTCGAATCAAGGCCGTCTGAACCGCTTCAATTAATCGCAGCCGCAAACATTCATTAATTCCATACGCAAATCGAGCGCTCACTTGTTCGGTCGAACGTTAATGGAGGTTCGGGCGAACCCGTTTCTTGTTTGGGCGAACTCAAGGAATGTTCGGTGGGACCCGACCTTGTCAGGAACTCAAAATTTTGGGTTCGGCCTAACCAATATACGGGTCCGACCGAACCAATAGGGTCTGCTTTTTCTCTGTTTTGCCCTGCTTTATGATCAATTTTGGTGTTATTGTTGGTTGCGAGGATGGTGGCAGTGTGGTGGGCTGAGATGATGACGGTGTTGGTGGAGGGTGGCAGCAGGGGTTGGACTAGTGTTGCGAGGGGGGGAGGGTGCGTTGGTGGAGTTGTTGGTGGAGGATGTGGTGTAGGATTGGATATAGGGTGGTGTAGGATAGGAATGATGGCTTGTTGTAGCTTGAGCTGTTGACTTTTCTTGACCGGCTTTTAAGCTTGTATTCCGATTCCCGAACAACATGTACCTACATAAAATAAGAAAGGAAAATAGGAGAGAAACGAGAAATAGAAAAATAATAATAATAATAATAATAATAATAATAATAATAATAATAATAATAATAATAATTCGTCAACGGTTTCCTCTCGAAACGGGCGATTAGGGCAGGGGCTGGTTTTGAATTCTCGGCCAACGGCGGGTTACTCCGGCCATCTCGCCGTTGCGTTTCTATTCGTCATTTGCGACGGTGATACAGGTACGTCAGGGGGTGTTTTACGACGGTGATTCAGGTTCGACGAGGGGTGCTTTGCGACGGTGATACAAGTTCGACAAGGGGTGTTTTGCGACGTGGATACAGGTTTGACAAGGGGTGTTTGGCGACGGTTATACTGGTTCGACAAGGCGTTTCTATTCATCAGGTCCGTGGTGTTCGCGACGGTTATACAGGGTCACAGGTCAGCGGTGTTCGCGACGGTTATACAGGGTCACAAGGGGTGTTCGCGACGGTTCTCTCTAGTCAGCGCCGTTCAGTGGTGTTCGCGAGTTCTGAAGCGCCGTTCAGTGGTGTTCGGCAGCGGTGTACGGTGTGCGTTGTTGTGCTTGAGAGGCTGTCTGGTTTGCGTTGTTTTTGTGGCAGTGTAGGTGTTGGGTGTTTGGAAGTTGCGACTCAGTTGCAGTGTTTGGTGTTAGGAAGTTGCGTGTCAGTTGTGGTGGTCATTGCGTGGTGGTCAGTGGTGTTTGTAGTTTGGAAGTTACCAGCAGTGGCAGTGGCAGTTTCGGTGAGTTCCGTTTCAGTTTTCAGTGCGGTTGAAGTGCTTTGATATGGCGGCTTTCGTGGAGAAGTTTCATTTCCCTTTTGTGGGTCTTAGCGGGTGCCAGGATGGAGGTGGGCGTGGTTTGGTGAGGAGTTCTCTGATCACTCACTTACGTGATCGTCATTGTTGCACTAATGTGCGGGATGTAACCCGTCATTCCCTTACTACCAATTTGCAGGTTTTTACTACGGCTGAGGTGACCTTTCGTCGTATGGGAATTTGGCTATGTGGAGATTGTTTCAAGACGCATACTCATCGTATTAGGTGTCGACATGGCAGTGGTTCTAGTTCGGTTTTTGTGGACCCACCTGATTCTGGGGATGGTACTATTCGTTTTACTCTCTACGATATTCAAAAACCACAAGCTCCTTCTTCCGAGCTGTCTACTTCTGATGCGCCTCGAGAACATCATTTTTCTTTTGATGTTGCTCTTCTAAACACTTTATGGTCTAAGCGGCTGCGTTCTGTGAAATCCATCCCTCCCAAATGTCGTTTGGGTTTTTCGCGAGTTCTGAAAGGGGCGCTTGATAAGGTGATTTGCAGACCAGATGACATCGCTTGTTGGGTTCAGTTGCTCGTGTTACCTCTTTGTGTCCTCAAGACTTTTTCTCCACGAAGTAATCGTGAGTGTTCCTCCGGTGTTAGGCGGCGACAACAGGAAGAGAGTATCACCTCTGCTATTCGTTCTTGGGGTGTGCCTGGTGGTTCTGAGCAACTTGTCATAGACACATTGGCTAGCGTGTCTCCCCCTCTATTGGATTTTGACGACGACCATGATTTGGCGGAGCGTAATATTAAGCAATGCAAGAGAAAGATTTCTGACGGTCACTACACTGCTGCCGTTAGGGTTCTTTCTTCCTCAGGTCTTGCCCCTTACAATGATGCTACTCTTGCATATTTGCAAGCAAAGCACCCTTCCGTTCCGGTCCCTACCTTACCGGATATCCCTGTTGATCATCACCTTATTGCTTCCTCCGCTGTTGTTTTGGAGCAGATTAAGGGCTTTCCGCGTGGTACTTCGTGCGGTAGAGATGGCTTGCGTGCTCAACACCTTTTGGATTGCTTGGGTGGTGCTGCTGTAGCTGTTTCTGATGAGTTGGTGGATGCTATCACTCAGGTAGTTAATCTCTTTCTTGCTGGAAAGTGTCCTGCTGAGCTTGGAGGATACATTGCTAGTGCTCCTCTTACGCCACTTATTAAGCCTGGTGGGGGTATTCGGCCTATTGCCGTGGGCACTATTTGGAGGCGCCTTGTTTCTAAGGTCGGGGCTGCTTTGATTGGTCCGCGTTTAGGAAATTACTTTGGAGGTCTTCAGTTTGGAGTTGGGGTTCCAGCAGGTGGTGAGGCCATTCTCCATGCTGTCAATCGGTTGGTTGAGGCTCGTGGGGCTGATGTTGGCCTCTCTATGTTATTGGTGGATTTTCGGAATGCGTTCAATTTAGTTGATCGATCGGCTTTGTTGCGTGAGGTACGGCTACATTGTCCTGCTCTTTCGCGTTGGGTTGAATTCTGCTACTCTTCTCCAGCGCGGCTGTATTATGGGGAGCATACCTTGTGGTCTTGTCAGGGTGTGCAGCAAGGGGATCCTCTCGGCCCTTTGCTTTTTTCTCTGGTTCTACATCCATTGGTGTGTCGAATCAGAGACTCATTTGATCTATCTCTTCAGGCTTGGTACTTGGACGATGGCACTATCGTTGGTGACACTTTGGTGGTTGGACAGGTCTTGGGGTTGATTTTGGAGGAGGGTCCTCATTTAGGTCTCCATGTTAATGTTGAGAAGACGGAGGTTTTCTGGCCTTCGGAGGACCCCCGCAGTCGTCTAGAGGGTGTCTTTCCTACGGATATTACTCGTCCTGCGCTTGTTGTTAAGTTGCTTGGTGGCCCAGTCAGTACGGATTCCTCTTTTTGTAAGGAGTTGGTTTCGCAGCGTGTGTCGAAGACTGTTGTGTTGATGGATGCTGTAGCCAAGATGAATGATCCCCAGTGTGAGTTGTTGCTTCTTCGTGCGTGTACTGGAGTTTCTAAACTCTACTTTGCTATGCGCACTTGTCCGCCTCATCTTTTCGAAGCGGCCCAATTATCTTTTGATGTGGCTCTGCGGGCTTCTTTAGAGCGCATCGTGACTGCTTCGGGACCTGGGTTCGGTGACTGGCAATGGCGCCTTTCCACCTTGCCTTATTCTTATGGAGGATTGGGTGTTTATTCAGCTGGTGATGTTCGGCATGATGCTTTTCTTGCATCCCGTTTGCAGTCTTCTGGTTTGCAGGATTCGCTTCTTCGGCTTTAAGGTGTTGATGGTCCGGGACCGGCCTTTGATGATGCTCTTAGTCTTTTCAATAGGACCGTGGAGACCGACCTTATGCGTAGCCCTAGTGAGATCGCTGCCCCCAGACTCATGAAGAAATTGGCAGACATATATTTCACGAAGGTTACTGCTGATGCGGAATCCGCCTACTCCTTATCTTCACGTCTTGTTGCCCTATGGAAATCACAGCAGGGGGATCACTCCTCAGCTTGGTTGCGGGCAGTCCCCATCTCGGGGTTAGGCCAGACTATGAACGGTAAGACTTATCGTTCGGTTCTTTGCTATCGGTTGGGTATTCCGTTGTTCTCTTATTCGACGTCGTGTTCTGCTTGCTCTCGGGTTTTCGACGGGGACATTTATGGGGATCATGCCGTGTCTTGTGCTGGGATTGTGGGTATCAAACATCGACATAATGTTGTTCGTGATACCCTTTTGGATATTTGCTATCGGTCGGGGATCTCTGCTCGCAAGGAGGTTGATGTTGGGCTGACTAGTGAGAGTGATGGAGCTCTTCGTCCTACAGATATATTGCTTTACTCATGGGATGGCGGTCTAGATGTGTGTGTTGACTTGACTGGGTCTTCCCCTATGACGCAATCTGGGTTGTCAGGCTTCGTTCCGGGTCGGGTTGTGGCGGTTGCAGCGCAGCGAAAGCAGGATAAGTATGGGGCACGTTGTAGGGCTTTGGGTTACGGTTTCTTTCCTTTTTCCTTCTCTTCTTTTGGGGAATTAGAGAAAGGGGCTGTTTCTTTGCTGAAGCGGGTCCAGACGTACTCCAGGGCTCAAGACATTGGGGCACGGGCAGCTGCCCACATTTTCAGCAGGATCGGGTTCGCCATAGCTAGAGGAGTGGGGGCCCAGATTGTATCTCGGCTCCCCTCCAACTTCTTGTAGTTCATTTGATCTTTGTAGCTTGTTAAGCTTGTAACGTTTTGGTGTTTTCCCATAATAATAATTATAATAATAATAATAATAATAATAATAATAATAATAATAATAATAATAATAATAATAATAATAATAATAATAATAATAGAAATAGAAATAAAAATAGAAAGTTAATAACGGAAACTAAAATAATTAAACTATAAAATTATAAAACAAATAAAACAAATAAATTACGGAAGTAAGATTTAAAAACTAACAAAAAAGCTAAAAACGCTAAACTAAGCTATAATTTAATTAAAACGAGAAATCAAGTAAAATAAAGACTAAAAATGCTAAAAATAGAATAAAGTGGACTCAAATAATGCTTAAATAACTACCCTATGAGTGACATAAATGTCACTCATCAAATGCCCCCAAACTTGAGTTTTTGCTCGTCCACGAGCAAAACAATGAAACACAAAGGAAAATAGGATAGAAAATTTGAGCAAAACGAGTTATTAAGAAGCTAATATAAGGAAATATAGAAAATAGAAATCAAGGAAGAATATACACTAACTCACTGTCGTAGGAATTACGGTTGCATTTAAGCACATGCAACAAGGTCTTTAAACCCCTAAATCGCTCTAGAGGGCGAGTGAGATCTCGCAAGGGTTTCCAACAAGATTAACCCATAACTCTTATTAAGCACAATTAAGACAATCCGCCCAAAGTCACCTCATCAAGCACGGTTCACCAAACACGGTCGTTTCAAACAAGCTTTCAAAGCATAACCATAATCAAGATGTATCCACAAGTTAGGAATATAGGGGATAAACTAATCTAAGGTGCAAGAGAATCACAATCAAAGCATCAAATCATCAATTAGGTTCACTAAGGCATCGAAAAGTCAAAAAATGTTCTCAAATGGATAAATATGATCACAACCACCTAAAATGCACATTCACTCCCCCAAACTTGACTTTTGCTAAGAGAATCTTGGATTGTAAGATTAAGGGACTTGAGTAATGGGTCTAGAGTCTCGATTCTTAAGCCGCAATGACATTCATCATCACTAGGGAAAACTTTACTTAATAAATCTTCAAGCTCCCACTCAATCATCTAAACTAACCCACTTTCTCAAGGACTTGTGGCATTTACCACTTATTGACTCTTTTTTTTCTTTTTTTTGCGAACTTTAATAGGCTTATTATGCCTTGCGGGCTCATTGGCACCACTTATTGACTCGAACTTGATTCTTAGGGTTTCGCCTTGTGGGCTCAAATGCACCATTTATTGGACTCGAAACGTTAATCACAATATTTTTTCTACAATCCAATTAACTCTTAGCATTAGTCTTACCTAAGGGAATGAAGTGTGCACCAAAGGGAATTAAGGTGGCAAAGTATTTCCAAAAGAGAACAAAATAAACTCTTTTCAAACCAAAGCTCACCATTTAGAATTATCGAAAACTTTTTCAAGTAGAGACTCAAGCAACAAAGATTAAGCTATCCTTAATCGTCCTAACTCACACATGCAAATATCCAACGGAAATACATCTACTCAATTATCCAAATGACAAGCAAGGGAATCCACATTAAAAATCATCGAGATTCTTTCTTTGGACGAACAAATCATTTTTAGTGCTTTTATTCAATAACTTGAGACTTGTTTTGGATTCTTCTAAACTTTTTTTGATTTTTTGATTTTTTTTTCTTAAGTTTGAAAGAAAAGATAAATAAAAACAAATAAATAAAGAAAATATTTTTGGATTTTAAATTTTATTAAAGAAAAGAAAATAAAGAAATAAAAAGAATGAAGCCTCCCCCAAGCTAGCGAAAAGCTATCCCCCCAAGCTAGAATTAAGCATTGTCCTCAATGCTTGAAACAAAGACTCAATGGAAGGGAGGGGGGGAAAGAAAACACGCATTCACCCAATATACATAGTTCCGCAAATCACAACACATTAGAGAAAGAGAAATTGAGGCAACCAAATCAACATTTTAAACCATCCAACCTCATGCCTCATCAATTCATATGCTCAATCAATCCATGGAGTAATAAAAAGAGGGAGAGGAAAGATACTACCGGATAGTAGGTGGGTGTAAATACCCGCAAATGATCAAATTTCTCCATTTGTAGTCAACTTTCTCCAACATTGTGCTTTGCTTTCCTTATGCTATCAAGAATGAGCGCTTATTCCACTTAAGTACCTAAAACAAGATCAAGAATTGGGAAAAAAAAATATTCAAATAAGAAAATGAAAGCAATAAAACACGCGTTACTTCCCGAGAAAGGCTTGTTTAAGGTCCCAAGCATGACCTTTCTAGTAAATACCAAGCCAATGATCTCCAGAGTTTATCATATCACTAGCACACATTTCATTAGATAACTCATATGCAATGACAAGATGTAATGCATGCATAGAGTATGATAGAACTCGATGCCAATAAGGAGATGGATGCCTAAAAGAGGAAGGATCAAAAGCAAAAATAAGAAAATAAGAAAAAGAAGAATCAAAATAAGAAAATGTAAAAGAACTAGGCAAACTCTCCTCAAGAGAATATTTTTGGTTGGCAATTTTACATTCACCCTCAATTAGAATCGATTTGAGCACTTGAAAACAAAATGGAGCAAAAAGCTCTTCCTCACCATCATCGAGGCACTCACTCAAAGAGGAATGAATAGGAATATAATCCCCAATACTCAATTCCTCAATGTCATGAATCATAGGTGGCAATTTAGCCTCAAATTCATCTCTTCTCCATGAAGCATCCCGAATGGATTCATTTAGAAGGTTAGAAACTTCTACCATGCGTTTTACAAAAGTTTGGGAAGCAATCTCAAATTCCTTAATAGATGAATCCCTTTTAAGGTTTTCTTGACAATCCAAATGAGTTATAAAAATGCGAAACTCGGACAAAGAAATGACCGACTCGGATTGCAAAGCATTAAGAAATTCATTGTGGAGAAGCTCAAGGTGGAGAGACGTGAATTCACCAAGTGTGCACAGTTCATCATTTTGAGGGATAGGGATAGTTGCCATACTTTTAAGGAATTTTCAAAATAAAAAGAACAAACCAAAACAAAAATTATACACACAGACCTAGACTCATCTAACTAACACAAACTAATGCAAACCGTAGTCCCCGGCAACGGCGCCATTTTGACCAAGGTAGAAACTAGGTCGTTACTAGTCTCTCCTAATCAAACAAAAAAACCTAAACTAATCACTAAACAAAAGTAAAGCGATAAGTAAGGGTCGAAATCCACAAGGACTAAGGTGCACTAGATTATGCTAATCGAACAACAAGCTAGGTCGGAACGAGTTGGAAAGTCAACTAACCAACTAAAACTAAATCAACTAAACTAACTACCAAAGACAAACGAGGTTAGGGAATGGGGATCAAACGCCAACCAATCATGATACAAGCATAAAAGGACCAAAACTAGGGATGATAATGCATAAACACTACATGAATGAAATGTTGGTTCGATTATGGATTCCAATCATCTCTCGAGGAGAATCCTTTCTTAGGATGACAAAATGCGGACTCCCATCCTACACTCTATCACTCTTAGGTAAATTAAACATCAACCAACAAATAGTCAACACAAAGTCACAATCCCTGGATTTTCCAAGGCCGACTACCCCAATTTCAATGCTACACACAAGTGATCAATTCATATGCAACAAAGCTTGAGTATATTCAAACATGGAATAATTTAATCATTCAAAATCTCTAATTTCGAACTCAAATCCCCAAATCAATCATGGTTGAGTTTTCACCCAAACCCTAACCAACAACACTACTCAATCAACATAAAAATAATAAATTTAAAGACTTTAATAACTAATAGCATGATACTAAACAAAAACAACAACTAATTTAAAGATTAAATTATAAAACTAAACATGAAACTAATCTAATCAAGGAAACATATAAAACAATAAATAAGACAATAAATGAAGAGAGAAAGGTAAGAAATTCTCATTGGTTAATTGATGGAGATATCCAAACCAAATTGCCACACTTGATCATCAAAACCCCCAATTTCATTTATGATTTCTCACTTTTCTCTCTATCCAAAACTAACTAAAACCCTAGAAAAATAGAGAGAAACGCCTAATTATGTACATGGTAATGAAGTTTCCCCAAAAATTTGGTATACTACAAATTAAAAGAAAAGAAATAAAAAAAGGAGAAAGAAAAAGAAAAAGAAAAAGAAAATCTGAAAAGAAAAAGGAGGAAAACTAAATAAGACAAAGAAACTAACAAGAATTAAAAGAAGAATAAAAGAAAAAGAAAAGGAAATTAAATAAAATAAATTAAAAAGAAAAAGAATCTAAAATCCCCCCAAGCTACCAGACCTTTTCCTTTGTTGCATTTGATGGGATCTCCATCCAGTATTTCGCCATGCCTCTCATTCACACCCCTGCCTTGCAATTCCTCATCACCGTTAATCATCATCTATCATCGTCACCTATCATCATCAACGTCAACGGCCATCCTCATCATCATCAAATCGCTGATTCCCTTCGAATCAAGGTCGTCTGAACCGCTTGAATTAATCGCAGCCGCAAACATTCATTAATTCCGTACGCAAATCGAGCGCTCACTTGTTCGGTCGAACGTTAATAGAGGTTCGGGCAAACCCGTTTCTTGTTTTGGCGAACTCAAGGAATGTTCGGTCGGACCCGACCTTGTCAGGAACTCAAAAATTTGGGTTCGGCCGAACCAATATACGGGTCAGACCGAACCAATAGGGTCTGCTTTTTCTCTGTTTTGCCCTGCTTTATGATCAATTTTGGTGTTGTTGTTGGTTGCGAGGATGGTGGCAGTGTGGTGGGCTGAGATGATGACGGTGTTGGTGGAGGGTGGCAGCAGGGGTTGGACTGGTGTTGCGAGGGGGGGGGGGGGGGAGGGTGCGTTGGTGGAGTTGTTGGTGTAGGATGTGGTGTAGGATTGGATATAGGGTGGTGTAGGATAGGAATGATGGCTTGTTGTAGCTTGAGCCGTTGACTTTTCTTGACCGGCTTTTAAGCTTGTATTTCGATTCCCGAACAACATGTACCTACACAAAATAAGAAAGGAAAATAGGAGAGAAACGAGAAATAGAAAAATAAAATAAATAATAATAATAATAATAATAATAATAATAATAATAGTAGAAATAGAAATAGAAATAAAAATAGAAAGTTAATAAGGGAAACTAAAATAATTAAACTATAAAATTATAAAACAAATAAAATAAATAAATTACGGAATTAAGATTTAAAAACTAACAAAAAAGCTAAAAACGCTAAACTAAGCTATAATTTAATTAAAACGAGAAATCAAGTAAAATAAAGACTAAAAATGCTAAAAATAGAATAAAATCGACTCAAATAATGCTTAAATCACTACCCTATGAGTGACATAAATGTCACTCATCAAATGCCCCCAAACTTGAGCTTTTGCTCGTCCACGAGCAAAACAATGAAACACAAAGAAAAATAGGATAGAAAATTTGAGCAATTCATGTTAGTGGGGATTCCTAGACCTAGAACTTCCTTTTAATTCTTGATTTTAAATCTTGTTAGTCTTTTAATTACCTATTAGTTGATTTCTTCATCACTTATTTTGTTTGATTGTTTAGAATTAATTAAAGATAATTTGACTACATTGAACCATTTAGTCCCTGAGGGATCGACCCTTACTTGCCCGACTACATAGTTAGGAGGTCCAGTTAGGTTATTAGTTTTTTTAGGTACTCGACACGCCTATCAAATTTTGGCGCCGTTGCCGGGGACTAACGGTATTTAAATTGGTCATTTTTTATTTATTTTTGCTAATTGTGTATTTAGTCTATTTCTTTGGCTATTATTTCTTATTTATATTGATATTTTGTTTCTAGTTTTTCTCTGTTGCATGCACACTCGACGTACAGGTCCACATAATTTGATTCCTCTAGACCTTGAAATCGAAGCTACTGCACGAAAACTAAGAATTAAGAAGAAGCAAAATAAGAATAAGAAGGAAGCAATGGGTGAACCACAAACTAAATCTCTTTGGGAGTATGGTGTACCAGACACTACAACTGGTGCACTATCAAGCATTGTTCGACCGACCGTCAATGCTGCGAATTTGGAACTGAAGCCTCAATTCATACAATTTATCTCTAATGATTCATTTGCAGGGTTAGCATCAGAATGCCCCGTGAGCCATATTGCCAGTTTCTTGGAGAAGTGTGACACAATAAAGATCAACAACGTAAGTGAGGACGCTATTCGACTACGCCTTTTTCCTTTCTCTTTTCGAGATAGGGCAAGGGAGTGGTTGAGAGATGAAGGTGTCGGATCTTTTGATACTTGGGACAAACTTGCTAAGGCATTGTTGGTGAAGTTTTTGGGGCAAGAAAAAACTGCTAGGCTGCGAAACGAGTTAGTAACCTTCCAGCAATCTGATGGTGAATCATTGTATGAGGCATGGAGAAGGTTTCTACGACTGCAAAGACAATGCCCTCATCATGGGATTCCTGAATGGATGTTGATACAAACTTTTTACAATGGTCTGACACATGAGTTTCGCATCTATATTGATGCTGCTTCGGGTGGTTCCCTTATGACTAAGAATCCAACAGAAGCAAGGGAGTTAATTGAGAAGATGTCGGCCAATGACAACTACCACTCTAGTAACCGAAACCGTTCTAAGAAGTGAGGTAAATATGAAGTTGATACATTTACCGCATTGTCTGGTACTGTGCAGGCACTATCTCACAAGTTTTATCAATTCCAAGCGGGTTCATCTGTGATGGTGTCATGTCAGATGTGTGGAGTACAAGGACATACCGCTATTGAGTGTCAAGTCAACAATGATGGGATGACAATTGAGCAAGCTAATGCTCTCTATAATTCCAATCTGAAACGGCCATATGATCCTTATTCTAACATATATAATGAGGGGTGAAAACATAATCCCGCATTCTCATACAAGAACACTCAAGCACAACTCAATCCACCTCCACCTCGCAACAATTTTAACGCACCACCGAGCTTTCAAGTTAGAGCACCATTCAATCAAACTCTTAATCCACAAAAGTCTAACTTGGAAATTATGATGGACAATTTTGTCTCTTCTCTTAATAATTTCACTACTCAACAAGCCAAGCTTAATGAGAAGACTGACAATGCGATCCAACAATTACAAGCTCAAAATAAGCTTATGGAGAATCAATTTGGCCAACTTGCTCAACAAGTAGGTCAATTATCAAAGACTCAAGGTCAATTTCCGGGAAATACTGAGCAACCCCCTAAAGGTCATATTAATGTTGTTATTTTATGGAGTGGAAAAGAGCTAGAAAATCCTCCTTCAAAGGAGCCATCAAAAAAAATATGGAAGAGGTAGTTGAACCTGAGAAGGTGGAAAAGAATGAAAATGCTGAGGAAGAGAAGAAGGAACCTAATCTTACCCCTATTGAGCCATATAAGCCACCAGTTCCATTCCCACAAAGGTTGGCACAAGCAAAGTTAAAGAAGAAATATGGGAAGTTCCTTGATATACTAAGGAAGCTGCACATAAACATACCATTCTTGGATGCTACCTCTGAGATGCCCTCCTATGCAAAATTTCTGAAAGACATGCTCTCAAATAAGAGAAAGATCGAAGAGAATGCAACAGTCTCGCTAACAGTAGAGTGTAGCGCTATCTTGCAAAATAAGCTTCCAAAGAAGCTTGGAGATCCTGGAAGTTATTGCATTCCTGTCAAGCTTGGTGATATTGAAATAAAAAGGGCGCTTTGTGATCTTAGGGCGAGTGTTAGTCTGATGCCCTTGTCCATTTGCAAGAAGCTTCAAATGGGTAATCTGAAACCCACACGCATCTCCTTGCAATTGGCAGATAGGACTGTGAAGTTTCCACTTGGTATTCTTGAAGATGTTCCTCTCCGTTTTGGGAAGTTCTTCATCCCATGCGATTTTGCAGTTATGGAAATGGAGGAAGATTTGCAAGTCCCTATTATTCTTGGGAGGCCCTTTTTGGCAACTGCTGGGGCCATCATTGACATGAAGAATGGAAAGATTACCTTTGAAGTGGGTAATGAGAAGATGGAGTACAATCTCATAAACTCTATGAAAGACCCTTCTATCGAAGAAACTATATATAGAGTGGATTCTCTAGATGAGGTGATAGAAGTCAAGGCCATCAACTTACAGCTTGATGATTCATTGCAAACTGTACTCTTGGGAAGTGCTGATGGAGAGGATTGGGAAACTAAGGCGTACAAGAAGCTTTTAGAGGAATCACATTCATTACATATTAAGGAGCCTGTCAAGGAGGTGTTGACACGCGGAGAATCTAAGGAAAGTACTACGCCTCCTGAGGTAGAGTTGAAACCCCTTCCCCCATCTTTAAAATATGCATATTTGGGTCCTAATAAGACCTATCCTGTTATTGTTAATGCAAATCTAGATGACATGCAAATTGAGAAATTGTTCACTATTTTAAGAAAATATAAAAATGTTATAGGATACAACATTGATGATATCAAAGGGATTAACCCTTCATTTTGTATGCATAAGATTGTTCTTGAGGATGATCATGCCTCTTCAATTGAACCTCAAAGAAGACTTAATCCAAATATGATGGAGGTAGTTAGAAAGGAGGTTCTTAAATTGCTTGATGCTGGTATAATCTACTCTATCTCTGATAGTAAGTGGGTTAGCCCGGTACATGTTGTTCCAAAGAAGGGAGGTATGACCGTTGTCAAGAATGACAAGGGTGAAGAAATTACTACTATAACTGTGACGGGGTGGCGCATGTGCATTGATTATAGAAAATTAAATAAAGCCACACGGAAAGATCACTTCCCTTTACCATTCATTGATCAAATGTTAGAAAGATGGCAAAGCATTCATTTTTCTGTTACTTGGATGGATATTCCGGCTTCTTCCAGATTCCAGTCCATCCAAGTGACCAGGAAAAGACTACTTTCACTTGTCCCTATGGCACCTTTGCATATAGAAGGATTCCATTTGGATTATGTAATGCCCTCGCCACCTTTCAAAGGTGTATGATGGCAATTTTCTAAGGTCTAATTGAGAACATTATGGAGGTTTTTATGGACGATTTCTCTGTCTATGGAACATCTTTCGATGGTTGTCTTGAAAATTTACAAAGGGTGCTTCATAGATGTCTAGAAGTCATTGACAACTTCAAAGTTGGCCAGAATTGAAGTCAGTCAATCTGCTAATTGTTTGATTTGTGATCAGGGTGATGAAACCCACCAGCATTTGTTTTTTTAGTGCATTTACAGTGCAGAATGCCTCAGAGCAGTTAAAGATTGGCTAGGTGTTTCTTTTGTTAGCAGCACCTTGACTCAGCTGGTTAGACAAGTTGGGGATAGCAGAATGTCCAAGTTCAGAAAAACAGGTCTGTTATGCAGCCATAGTAGCATCAATGTATCTGATTTGGCAATGTAGGAATAATAGCTTTTGGGAGAATTGTGTTCCTACTGTGAATCACACAGTGTCTAAGTTGAAGCAACTGGTGAGAGGGATAATTCAAACTGTTTTGCCTAAGAGTATCAGTAGAAAGGATAGTACTTGGTTTATGTCTTTGTGAGTATAGCTGTAGTTGGGGCAGTTTTGTATAGCTTGTTTTCTGCTGCTTCTTGTTGATAGGGTCCAACCTAGTTGGTTCTTATTGCTTGGAGTTAGCTTAAGTTGTAACCTTGTTTGATCATTAATATTATCTCTCACTTGCTTAGCAAAAAAAAAATTCCTTGCTTTTTATAAAACATTTTCCAACTTAAAACACAGGAATTACCAAGATATTACCGCCACCGTGATAACGGCTAAGGCTATTTACCAGAATTACGCAGCGGAAATAACTAACTTTCAAAACACATTAAATAAATAGTTAATGGTCATTAAAACAAGTTGGAACCGTTGAGGCCCAAACTAAAACAAACTGTTTGAAATCCATTAACTGAAATAGTAGTATTAGTCATGACTATAAATGGAAATAGAGTTTATAAATTACGGAAATAAAACTCTCAACTCGAATCCCATGATAACTTCTCCCGCAAGTTATCTCTACAAACCTGCTTTATTGAAAATCTACTCCCCAACAACGCAAATGCAATTGATGGATCATCATAGGGTCATTAAGGCGAAGGCCATGACCAGAAGACATGAAGCACGAAGTCAGCAAAAGCTGAGTACGGACAAGCTAGAATAACATTCTATCCTAACATGCTTCACTCGACAATTAAATAATCCACATGCAAAAGCCATAAAATAAACGAGTAAACATGGAGACAAGACTCGACACGAGACACGACTCTTGACTCACAGATTAATAAAAAAGTAGCTTCGAACGGGTAAAGTAAAGTATCCTCAAAAGGAAAGAAAGGGTGATGGGAGCCAACCATACACCAAAATAAGTCGGGCTACTACCGACAGTCGGGCCATACCAACAGGAATTCCAATGCACAATGGCATAAAAGAGAATGAAACAACGTCTTGTATCATTCTAGGAGTACAAGTTTTCCGGCAAGACTCCCCCCATTCTTCATACTCAAGGTATATACGTTCCAAGAGTTTTGAAGCTCTTTGGGTTACACTTTACGTTAATTAGTATATTATGTTCAAGGCGACTCAAGACACAACATACAAAAAAAATGAACAATTCAACAATTCAACAATGACACTTCATTATTTTAATTCTTTAGGACTTGTGATCAACCAAGACTCAAGTGAAATTACTCCCATTGTTCCTTCTCAAAAACACTGTTTGAGATAACCCGACATTGCCTATTAACAAGCGGGGTGTGCCCTTAGCACGAATTGTCCTTAATTCAATTCACATAGACTCTCTAACATATTCTACCCCTTTGGTAGGATATATATTGCTGACTAGAAAAATTCGACTGGCTCAATAATTATGCTAGACATCCTGTACTATAGCATAATAATAATAATAACAACTTGCATGCGCAATACTCATACATGCAAACCAACTTGAACAACATGCTTAACATAATTCAACGATTATAAAAGTCCATAACATGATAGTTCAATAGAATATATATAAGGCATAATTCAATTCATAACATGCTCGTTCATATAGATTCAATAATAATAATAACATGCTCGTTCTCAACATTAAACATGAATTCATAACAACATAATCATTCCCAATCATCAAACATGAATTCATAGCATATAAGTTCACATGATTCGCATTTAATACACTTCACAAAGTCCTCAAGGGATGGGTGGTCACCCTAGTCTTGTACGTACCTGAAATACCTAAGTACGGGGGCCACTGTGCGAATCACGACTCACTAGAAATCAACTCCTATAAAACAAAATAAGAGAACTAAATTATTATCCATGTTTACTAAATTTCCAGCAACTATTTAAGAAACTAAAACCCTTAGTTTAATTAAAATTCATTCATTAATTGGTAATTTAATAGTCTCAAATAGTCAACTCAAGTCCTAGTATAAAAACATTGACTTTTTCGCTTTAAAACCCTTAAAAACCAACTTTTTAAAGCTCATAAACATTCTGAAAATTTTGATTGATTCCCATAATTTAAATTGACATTAAATTATGTAAATCAATTGCTTAATCAATTTGAAACCAAAACCCTAGCAATAGTTTAATCCGAAAACATGTTTTGACTTCAAAAATCCACACTTTATAACATATAAAATCTGAAAATCATAATTTAAATCATCAAAACCAATCCCTTTAATTAAAACACAATACTAACCCAATACGGTGTTCATAACCGTTTTAATTAATCTAAACAATCCAATAATAAACTCAGTCACAATAATTAAATCAATTTAAAACTGAACATTAATATTTTTGAAAACATAATTTGATTGTACCATTTCAACAACACACACGCACACAAGAATTAATTGTGTTGTGTGCGTGTGCGTCGAACAATCAACGCAACAACAGAACACACGCACGCACCGCAGCAGCAGTGCGCACGAGCACGCGACGAGGGCGAGAGGGGCAGGCAGGCGCTGGGCGCGCAACACAGCGACGAGCGGGCACAAGCTCGCGTGGCTGCTGAGAAGGACAACGCGCACGCAACACACAGCAGCAGCGAGGGCGCTACGCTGCAGGGCGAGGCGACGAGAGAGAGAGAGAGAGAGAGAGAGAGAGAGAGAGAGAGAGAGAGAGGGGTACGCGAAGTGCTGGGCGAGGGACAAGGCAGCAGCAACACGGGGCGCTGCGGGCTGCGGGACGAGGCAACGATGCGTGAGGCTGGGCGAGCACACACGGCACGGCAGCGTGCCTTGCGCTGCAAGCAAAGGGGTCGGACGAGAGGAGAGGGGAGGGTGCCGCAAGGAGAGAGAAAGAGAGGAGAGAGAGGGAGTGCTGAAAATTTGTGAGGGTTTAATGAGAGGGTCTATTTATAGGTTTTCTCTCCCTTGTGGGCTAGGTTAGGGTAATTTTAAGTTGGGCTTGCTTTCGGGCTTAGTTCATTAATTTCCTTGCAAGCTTTGTTGAGTTTAATTAAAACAAAACGTTTAAGTTTATTAAATTCGTTTTTGAAATACGACCCAACAATTCCCGATTAAATAAATTCCTTGAATTTATTTAATAAAAAATACGGTTTTCGAAATAATTAATATTTAGTTAATTAAAAATAAAAAGCGCATTTAATTCCCATTAAATGAAATTAATTTATAAAAAATACAACGAAATGCTTTATAAATATAATAAAATATATTTATAATTATAGAAAAATACGAGGTATTACAATCTTATTCTCAACTGGGAAAAGTGTCATTTTATGGTACAACAAGGAGTAGTTTTGGGTCATGTCGTGTCCTATAGAGGCATCGAAGTCGACAAGGCTAAGGTAGACGTCATTGAGCGATTGCCACCCCCTATTTCTGTGAAGGCGGTGAGAAGTTTTCTTGGTCATGCGGAGTTTTATCGCCGCTTTATCAAGGATTTCTCTAAAATTGCCCGGCCTCTAACTGAGCTTCTAGGCAAGGATGTTCCTTTTGTTTTCACTAATGATTGTCTTGAAGCTTTTGACAGGTTAAAGCAAGCTCTTATATCTGCACCTATCATACAACCACCGAATTGGAATCTACCATTTGAGATTATGTGTGATGCCAGTGATCATGCTATAGGCGCAGTGTTGGGCCAAAGAAAAGATGGCAAACTCCATGCCATCTACTACACAAGAAAGACTCTAGATGCGGCCCAGATGAACTATGCCACGACCGAGAAAGAGTTGTTGGCAGTGGTATATGCTATGGAGAAGTTTCGATCCTATCTTGTTGGGTCGAAGGTGATTGTTCATACTGATCATGCCGCATTGAAATATTTGATGAGTAAAAAGAATGCTAAACCTCGTTTGATTCGCTGGATTCTATTGCTGCAAGAATTTGACCTTGAGATCAAGGACAAGAAAGGCGAAGAAAATGTTGTGGCCGATCATCTCTCTAGACTTGTCCTTGATGATGAAGATAATAAAGGGCTCCCAATTGATGATTCATTTCTTGACGATCAATTGTTTACTCTCTTTGTTAAGGAGTTCCCATAGTATGCTGACATAGCCAATTACTTGGCTAGTGGTACTATTCCTCATGGCTATTCATCGCAACAGAAGAAGAAATTCTTTTATGAGGTGAAGAAATATTTTTGGGATGATCCTTTTCTTTACAAGGGATGTGCAGACAGCGTCATTAGAAGGTGCATTCGTGAGGATGAGACAGGCTTTATAATTTCTCATTGTCACGATTCCCCATGTGGAGGTCATGCTAAAACCGCTAAAACTGCTACAAAAATTCTTCAATGCGGTTTCTATTGGCCAACACTATTTAAGGATGTTCATGCTTATGTTCAGTCTTGTGATCGTTGTCAAAGGGCTGGAAATATCTCTAGGAGAAATGAAATGCCTCTAAATAACATTCTTGAGGTTGAATTATTTGATGTTTGGGGAGTTGATTTCATGGGCCCTTTTCCTTCATCTTGTGGGAATAGATACATTCTAGTTGCTGTGGATTATGTCTCGAAGTGGGTCGAGGCTATTGCTACTCCTACTAATGATGCTCGTGTAGTTCAAAAGTTCTTTAAGAAGACAATTTTCCCTCGATTTGGAGTGCCACGGGTATTGGTTAGTGATGGAGGTACACATTTTGTAGAGAAGAAGTTTGAGGGTATGTTGAAAAAATATGGAGTACATCATCGAGTGGGGCTCTCGTATCACCCACAAACTAGTGGTCAAGTAGAAATTTCTAGCCGAGAGATCAAAACTATCTTAGAGAAGACGGTAGCGAGATCGAGGAAGGATTGGTCCATGAAGCTTGATGATGCACTTTGGGCGTATAGAACTCCATTCAAAACGCCCATTGGGACAACTCCGTATAGGCTTGTCTATGGAAAAGCATGCCATCTCCCCGTTGAACAAGAGCATCGTGCTTTTTGGGCGATCAAGACCATAAACTTTGATTTGCAGGCGGCGGGGGAGAAGAGATTGTTACAGCTAAATGAGTTGGAAGAACTTCGTCTTGAAGCTTATGAAAACTCTAAGTTGTACAAAGAAAGAACAAAAAGGTGGTACGATAAGCATATCATGAGACGTGAATTTCATGAAGGGGAGTTAGTTTTGCTGTTTAACTCTCGTTTGAAGTTATTTCCTGGAAAACTTCGTACGAGATGGTCCGGTCCACTTAAAATCATAATGGTTTTTCCGTATGGTTCGTTCGAAGTTTGGAGTGAAGCTACTGGCTCTTTTAAGGTTAATGGTCAACGTCTTAAGCATTATCGAGAAGGTGAGCCTATTGAAGGGAAAGCAGCTTATACCCTTTCCGATCCCCACTCAAGGTGAAGAAAAAGGTGGTCAAGCTAGATGACCTTAAACTAGCGCTCCTTGGGAGGCAACCCAAGCTATCTAATTCTTCTCTATTTATTTTAATTTATTTTACTATTTATTTATTTATTAAAAAAAAAAAGCGCCCTATATATATATATATATATATATATATATATATATTCATATTTAATTCAAGATTAGTATTATTTTTTCTTAATTTTGTTAATTTAATTGTGTGTGTCTTTATTATTAATTTAGTTTATTTTTGTAGTTTAATAATGTATTAACGAATTTTTCATGAAATGCCCCTGAGGTTTGCTTTAATGCACCAAATACCCCTAAACTTTGCAGAATGCACCAAATACCCCTGAGGTTTTATAAAAATACATGAAATGCCCTTAATGACAATTTCCCTCCATTCCGTTATCTTTTTCCGTTAACCTAAATTCTTATGTTTTTGTTTCCTTCTTTTCCCTTTATCTTGCTCCTCCTTGCCTATGTTTCCCTTCAATCCAGTGCATCCACGCCTCACCATCACCATCAATCATCATCACCATC
Organism: Spinacia oleracea; assembly: GCF_020520425.1. Taxonomy (NCBI): domain Eukaryota; kingdom Viridiplantae; phylum Streptophyta; class Magnoliopsida; order Caryophyllales; family Amaranthaceae; genus Spinacia; species Spinacia oleracea. The sequence goes on from NC_079492.1 coordinate 66,871,004, forward strand.
TCCATCTCCATCTCCACGCCTCACCATCTCCATCAATTCATCTCCACGCCTCACCATCTCCATCATCACCATCAACTCAACTCCACCATAATTCATACAAAAAATTGAAATCACCACCACCGAACAAACCAGAAAAGATGCCACCACCACCGAACAAACCCACAAAATGCACCAATTACCACATTCAATTCACCTTTGACGGCAACCACCAAACTCCACGCCGCCGCCGTTGTTGCCGTTCTCCGTTATTGTTGCTCCACCATCAGATTCACTGCTCCTCTCCCTCTTCTTGATTTCCTCTTGCTTTCTCCTCTCACTCTCCATTCTTTCTCTCTGAAATGGAAAATTTGAAGAAACATTGAAGTAAAGGGTGATTGATTTTGATGAATCAACAAGAACAAATCGATATTTTTTGGGTTGCATTATGAATAAATTGGGGGTGGTTTAGGTGTTGTGAAGGTAGCTTCAATGGAATAATTTCACAGCCAAACAACAACACCAATCAAGTGTTCGACTCATGGAAATTGGCGACCAACCAGTTGCTCTAGCAAATCAATGGAAATCCATCAATGGATCTTCCAGGAGTTGTTAGTTAATTCATTTGAAGGGTTTGAAGGAAGGAAAAGGGAAAATATGTGATGCTAATTTTTATAATCTTGCAATTGGGAGCTGGAGAATCAAAGATTTTAATGTTGTGGCACAATCGAATTGAAGAAGAAGCAACAAGCAGAGAAGCAAATGGGGTTAGATTAGAAAATTTTTTTAGTAGTTAATTAGGGGCTTAATTTTTTTTAGATAATAGTTAAATAATTGTTAGGAGTTTAATTAATTTAATTAAGTGTTAATATTAGAATTAGTAAAGAAAATTGTTGAGTAAGGGTAAAAAAGTAAATTCACGCTAACGGTGACTTAACGAAATGGACGGAAAATGCTCATTAAGGGCATTTTGTGTTATTTTTCAAAACGTCGGGGGTATTTGGTGCATTAAAGCAAACCTCATGGGCATTTCATGAAAAATCCGATATATTAATGAGCTAACGAGGTTTGTTTAGTGTGTTTGATGTATAAATTATTTCTTTCCGTCAACATTAGAAGCTTCTAAGCCCACTGCTTCCACTGCTGATGTTATCTCTAAGGCTCATACTGCGTGAGATTCTTCTTTGCTCTTCCCTTTATTTTATTTTATTTTCACAGTGCAGACACTGTTTTTCATTTAGCTTGGGGGAGGGATACTTATCTTTAATTGCCTTCCTAGTATGGTATTTATTGCTTTTGTAGGATTGTTGTACGGTTTGTACCGTCTATTAGGGATGGGAGTTTGTACTGCTTTCTAGTGTTAGTGATCATAATAGTTGCATTACATTTTCATTCATGTGTCTTGATACTTCATATATGACTTTCGAATCGTGTGCGGATCTTGTTTGCCTCTTTGAACTTATTTTGACCCTAGTTATGATTTCGAAATTAAGTCGGTTTATGCTATACATTGATAACTATTTGACAACATGTGATACAATTGAATGGTTTGTGGTAAGAAGTTTGTCCTATCTCAAGTATAGCTAGCCAATTCTCTTATACATCACCTTACTTTTGTTTGGTGAAGTGATGCAACTAGTTATTTTTCTTGACTTTGCTTGAGATCTCTAGTAATAACTTGGTTAGAACTAGCATTTGTTGCACATGATAGAGGCCCTGTTTTCTTAGGTAGCCTTCAGATAATTCTTAGATACATTTGTTCCCATCTTGCTTACCCATGTTGTGCTTATGCCCTTTCATTTGATTATTAGCCACATTACAAGCCTATATAGCCTCATTATAGTTACTATTCCCAAGTTTAGCTTGGGGCAGCTTATTCAATTGATGTGGTTGTGAAGTTTGTTAATGTTTATACTTCAATATTTTGCGAAACATGGTGAAAGTGGATGGTAAAAGTTGTAATCTTTGATTGAGAATGTAGTTTGAGGAAAATGGTTTGTAATTAGTTGAAACTTCATTAATATATTTCTTCAAAAAAAAAAAAAAAAAAAAAAGGAATTGAAATGAATGGAAGAAAAGAAAAGATTTATGCATGTTTCATCCTTAAATGAATGAAAGAATAGTTTTGGAGAAGTTTGTGAAAGTGAATGGATGTTTGAGACCATTTATCATTCTGGTCTTTGACACATTTATGTTTATGCTCCCCTAAGTTGGCTTTTCACTCACAATTTTTCCAAATATATCATCCTACCCTTTCACCCTAGGCCCATTACAACCCTTGAAAAGACCTCTTGATCGACATATGCTTGTTTTGAAATTGAGTGAAGCTGATCTCTTGCTTTGTCTTGTTACCCCTTTGTTGCATCATATACATATTACAAGGTGTGCGGCGACGACTAACTTGATTAGGAGTTGTTTGAGGCATAGTTTGGTGGATTCAGTTGTGGATCATGATGTCTTATGGTTCTATATGTATCCGAGCTTGATTTCTGCTTTAATAACTTTGGTTGATTGTTTGCTCGAGAGTTAGATTGGTCTTATTCTGGTTCATTGAAAGTCTTGTTCATCATATTTCTTTGTTTGAGTTTGTTGTTGCTTAGGGACAAGCAACAGTTTAGCTTGGGGGAATTTGATGAGTCACTTTTTATATAAGGTTTTTAAACATATTTAGGTGCATATTTGGAGCATATTAGTCTAGATAGTTGCATTTTAGGCATTATTTGCATGAATTATCCATTTTGTACTCTATTACGCTTCGTCTGTGGTTTTCTTAAATTTTCAGGTAGTTTTATAGCTATTTGGAAGCTTTCGAAGCAAGATAGTACGAATTGGAAAATTATAGAAGGAGAGTTGACGATCATAGGCATTCTACACCAGCTTTGGCATCAAATGAAGTGAGTTTAGCATCCATGAGGGTCATAGCATAGCTTATTGGGGTGAAATTGAGTTAAAATCGAAGAAAGTTCACTGTTTGCGAAAGTTCAGTTTGACCAACGTTCACTATTTTGCATATATCTCGAGCTACAGTTATCGGATTGAAGCGATTCAAGTTGCGTTGGAAACTAGACTCGAAGAGCTTCAAAACGATAGGTCATATGCCCTATTACGATGTCTGGAGCTCAAGTTACAACCCCTAGAATTTGATCCAGCAGTTCTGGAGCCGAATCAGCATGCATTGGAATTGCCTATATTCATCTATTGTTACTGCTGTCTTGTCCACTGATTATCCAGCTAGAGTTGAGGAATTCATGGCCTTAATTATGCTCTCCTATTGGTTTCCTATATTATTTCTATACTTTAATTAGGATAGAAATGTTAAAAGTAGCAATTATGTCTTAACAAAATAATGCTTAACAAAGTTGATTTGTGTCCTTGAGTAATATAAGGAGAAAAGCTATAATACTATAGAACAAGAGAAAAAATAGGAAGAACGTCAATTTAATGGTATAGGTTATTATATAAATATGTTATTTTTGCTATTTGTAAAGGGGGGATAGATAGAGAATAGATTACGGGAGACTCGATCTCTGATACTAATATGTTATTTTGGTCTTCTTTCAACTCTCTTAAAAATTAAAGTTCTATTATTTTCAATTCCTTCATTAATTCAAGTATTATTTCTCCTTCTCTCTTTTTTCTTTTTTTTTTTTTTTTTTTTTTTTGCTAGGCAAGCAAGATCGAATAATATTAAGTTCAAAACAGATTTACAACCTAAACTAACTCAAGGATGAAACAAACCAACTAGGTTGGACCATTCCATCAAAGAGCTAGAAACAGAAAGCTATCTTACAGAGTAGCAAACCACAAGCTATCTCTCCTAGATACATGTTTAGGTAAAACAACCAAAATTCGATCTCTAACATTTTGCTTAACTCTAGCTACCATATTCTGAACAGTTGGAAAGGAAGCATTCCAAAAACAACCATTCCTACTTGACCAAACAGCATACACTGCAGCAGCTAGCATTGCAAAGCTAACCTGCCTTCTAAACTTTGACATTCTGCCATGAGCAATACACCTCATGAGCTGCTTCAGATTACCAGTGGAATAAGTAATCCCTAACCAAGCTTTGAGAGCACTAATGCATCTGCTGCTATAGGGACAAGCAAAGAACAGATGCTTATGATCTTCATCAGCTTGTCCACAAATCAGGCAACTTGCAGTATTACTAACACCAAATCTTGCCAATTTTGCAGTGGTTTGAAGCCTGTCCTGCACTGCCAACCAACATATGAATCTATGCTTAGGGATATTCAGCCTATTCCACACCATATTATCCCACTGAATCACAGGTTTTGGACCAATAATTTTCTCATAAACTGTTTTCACAGAATAATGAGGCATAGCAGCTAACTCAGTTTGAGTATAGACTAGTTTCAACCTCTCTTTTATGGCACAAATCTTCTTCCAATACCAGCTAGCAGAAGCTACAGGTTTATACTCCCACCAATCCCCATCCTTAATGTACACAGCATGAACCCATTTGATCCAAACATTATCCTGCTTGGAAGCAATGGCCCAAACATATTTTCCAATGCTTGCAATATTCCATCTGAGAACATCTCTAAATCCAAGTCCACCTTGCTTCTTATCACAACATGAACTTTCCCAAGAAATGTTACTGTTTTTCTGACTATAAGTGTAACACCCCGACCTCTAATTACATTATTAAAGCATAATTAGCAGCGGAATTAACCTAATTGGTCGGGGCATTACCTGCCGTAACTCCCTCTTGGGAATTACAAGGCAACCATCAATCATAAGATATTAAATCCCAAAAAATTAATATAATAATCTTTAATATTACCAAAATAAAGGTGCATAAATTACTAAAAGTCTTTAATTAAACTATTAAAACTCAAGGCATAGACTAGGTGGGAATTATTAAAGTGAAATCCTCGCCACTACTCGTTCCCATCGTTCCCAGCGGTACCTAAAACAGAAAACAAAATAACGGTGAGCCGAAGACTCAGTAACGAACTATTCTAGCAACGTAAATTCATTTCATTTCATTTTATTTAATAACACATGGAGAATAGAATAACGTAAAACATTTTATAAAATCCTTTATTTAATTCATTTTCAACTTTAGGGTGCACATGCTAGTCGTGGCAAGTATGACATGGTGGAACGTCTTCCACGATGGACCGCTGTCCATAAAACATGGGGCCTTGGCCCGAAAACATGAGAGCCTTGGCTCAATGGGCGGATGCCCCATGGGTACATGCATGACCGAGAATCGTAACCTGTGAACATATACTGCCAAACGGACTAGGAATTTCACTTTCATTTATCATGTTTCGTTTAATTTTACATTTTAGCCTTTTTACTTCAGTAGAAGTAACATAATTCCTTTAGATCATGAGATCATGATAAAACATCATTTAGATCCTGGGATCCATAAAATATCATTTCTTTCCTGGCATTATAGAGACATCATTTCATTCATGGTTTCTTATAAAGATCGTTTTATAAGAATTTCAATCAATCATATTATAATAAATAATTCAATCAAATCACATTTCATTTCCCGCAATTCATAAAACATGTCAAAGCATTCAATTCATAAATAAATCATAACATTGTATTTTCATAAACGCATTTATAAGGGAATTGCGGGTACTAGCAATAGCCGTTACCTCAATTCCACGATTTGACAGGCCTTTTTCCTTGGTTCGTTCGTCCTGAGCTCCGAGTCCGAATTCTTTCAAAAGATTAAATTATTTAATTAATATTAAAAAGATAAATATTGTAAAATCAATATTTCTAAATAAGTTTTAATTGATAAATTCATAAATTAATTAAATAAAGTTTATTATCAAATTCAAGTTTTAAGGGAATACATGTGTTAGTAGTTTAAATTTAAAAATAATAATAATGCTAGATAGTTCTTAAATTTAATTGCATCAAATAATACTCATTGGAATGAAATAGCAAAAATCAGAAATTTTAATAAGAAGAATTGGGCCTAAGTAGGATTTGGGCTTACTTTGAGTTATTAAGCAAACCAAAGTTCCAAAGTTGGAACTTGGTTTCACGCACAAGACAGAGCAGGCACGAAGGAGAGAAACAGGAGGGTGAAGCAGCGGAGGGAGAAAAGATGGAGGGCGGCGGCTGGGTGGTTCTGGGCGGCGCAATGCGCTGGTGATGGTGGTGGCAGGGAGGTGCGGTGTCGACTGGAGTGGCTTCGTGGAAGAGAGAGGCGGAGGGAGTTGGGCGCAGAGGAGAGGGACGACGAAGGGGAGGTTGGGCGCAGGGGAAAAGGGATGGCGAAGGGTGGTGGTGCGGGTTGTTGGGGTTGCCGGAGAAATAAGGCAGTGGTGGTGGCGGCTGGCGGCAGTCACGGTGGTGGTGGTTATGGTGTTCTAAAATCTTGAATTTATTTTAAATGAATTTCAATGGTGAATTATAAATTGGTGGTTAATCTGATTTGTGGTTCATTTGGGATGATTGAGCAGCTATTTATAGTTGTCATGGGGCTCCATGAATGCAACAACTCAGCTTGATTGTATTGACAAGTGGAAGAAATTGAATCAATGAAAGTGATGATTAAGATGAGCTATTCTAGTTTAGATTTCCAGATATTCACATAGGTTTGATGAGTAAGTCTTGAGTTGCATTATGGTGGTGACAAGTAGATTGAGTTGCCTTGTGGTGGTGACAAGTAGAAAGTGAAGGTTTTGACTTCCATGGCCAAAGTGGCGTGAGGAAGAAGAAGAGAAAGAAGAGAAACTGATTTGTTTCATTTAGGTGTTAATAAGGGTAATTTCGTAATTTTGAGCTAATTTTCAGAATTTAATTACTATTAAAATAATGATTTGGCTAAATTAATTTCCGAAAATAATTTTATAAAGTGCAAGTAATTGAATTTATTTTCCGAATAAGTCGTTAACGAAAACGTACGAAATATTTAAAACGTAATTATTCTCGAAAATACGAGATTAATATAATCTGAAAAATAAATAAATCGTGAAATAAAACTTTTGTAAAATAGGTTTAGTTTTCGAATAAAGATAAGAACGTTTCGAAATTATTTAGAATCCGAAAATATTAAGATTAAGCTTGTGAATATGAAATTTAAATTAAAAATTCAAGCGAAATAAAACTTCGTTAATTAAAATAAAGTTTGAATTTAGGATTTAAAATGATAAAAATACTTAAGCATAATTAATCGAGTTTTAAAAATTCGGGGTATTACACTCTTACCCCCTTAGAAAAAGTTTCGTCCTCGAAACTGGAGCTCAGTCGAACTTTCCATTCTTAGAAATCATACATGTCATACTCAATCGTTTTATTCGTTATGAAAATATGATCGAATAACATTATAACATAATCATTCATATAACATAATAAAGATTCATACGTCTTATCGTTTCTAAACGAATAACTGGGGATATTTCGATCTCATTTGTGCTTCGACTTCCCATGTGGCTTCAGATGTCAAGTGATTGGCCCACAAGACTTTAACCATTGGAATTACTTTGTTTCTAAGTCGCTTTTCTCTTAGTTCAAGAATTTCAATTGGTTTTTCCTCATATGTAAGATCGTTACGCAATAACAAGGGTTCGTGCGTAATCACATGACTAGGATCAGGAACATATTTTCTTAACATCGACACGTGGAACACATTATGCACCTTTTCCAAGTCGGTTGGTAAAGCTAGCCGATATGCTACTGCTCCTATTCTTTCTAATATCTCATATGGCCCGATGTATCTTGGGCTCAATTTTCCTGTTTGACCAAATCTCATTATTCCTTTCGTTGGCGAAATTTTCAAGAACACGTGATCTCCAACTTCAAATTCTAATGGTCTTCTTCGTTGGTCTGCATAACTCTTTTGCCTACTTTGTGCTGCCTTCATTCTTGATTGGATCAAACGAATCTTGTCAGTAGTTTCTTGAATCAATTCAGGTCCTATAACACGTGCTTCATCAATATCACTCCAGCACAAAGGTGTTCGACATCTCCTTCCATAAAGAGCTTCATACGGTGCCATACCAATGGTGGCCTGATAACTGTTGTTGTATGAAAATTCAACCATAGGTAGGAACTTTTCCCAAGTTCCTTGAAAATCTAAAACACATGCTCTCAACATATCCTCAACAATTTGGTTAGTGCGTTCTGTTTGACCATCAGTCGTTGGGTGAAATGCAGTACTGAAGTTGAGCTTTGTTCCAAGAGCTTTCTGCAATTCTTTCCAATAGGTGGATTGATATCTCGTATCACGATCAGAAATAATCGAACTAGGCACCCCATGCAATCTCACAATAGTATTCACATATAGTTCAGCCAGTTGATCTAAACTCGAATTGTTCTTTACTGCTAAGAAATGTGCTGATTTTGTCAATCGATCAACAATAACCCAAATAGAATTCATTCCCTTGGTTGACCTCGGTAAGCCCAAGATAAAATCCATCGACACGGAATCCCATTTCCATTCTGGCACATCCAGAGGTTGTAACAAACCTGCTGGTCTCTGATGTTCGATCTTGATTCTCTGACATGTCAAACATTTAGCCACATAATCTGCTACTTCTTGCTTCATATTGCTCCACCAATACACTTGCTTCAAATCTTTATACATCTTATTTCCTCCTGGGTGAATCGAATATGGTGAACTATGAGCTTCTTCTAAAATTCTCTTTTTCAACTTCTCATCATTAGGCACACATAATCTTCCCTGAAACCTTAACGTACCATCTTCTTGAATGACAAAACCGAGTGACTTTCCATTTCCCACCCCACTCCTTATTCTCTCTAATTGTGAGTCTTTACATTGCGCTTCCTTAATCTCATCAATCAAAGTTGGCTTTATTACCATCACATTCAAACAAGCACTTCCTTCCTTGATAAACTCAATTTCCATCTTTTGCATATCATCTTGGTTGACTCGGGAGAAAGTTAGGATAGAATTTAAGTGAGACTTTCGACTTAATGCATCTGCAACAACGTTAGCCTTTCCGGGATGATATTGAATATCAAGATCGTAATCTTTAAGAAGTTCTAACCACCTACGTTGTCTCATGTTGAGTTCTTTTTGGGTGAAAATGTACTTAAGGCTTTTATGGTCAGTGAAAATTTGACACGAAACTCCATACAAATAATGTCTCCAAATCTTAAGGGCGAAAACAACATCTGCAAGTTCGAGGTCATGGGTAGGGTAATTTTGTTCATGAACTTTGAGTTGGCGTGAAGCATAAGCTATAACTTTTCCGTTTTGCATCAAGACACATCCTAACCCATTCTTGGAAGCATCACTATAGATTACAAATCCGTCAGCTCCAGATGGAAGGGTAAGAATAGGGGCAGTGGTAAGACGTTTCTTAAGTTCTTGAAATGCACATTCACAATCATTATTCCACACAAATTTAGTATTCTTTCTAACTAATCGGGTTATGGGTAAGGCAACCTTAGAGAAATCTTGAACAAATCTTCGATAGTATCCAGCTAAACCCATAAAACTCCGTACTTCAGGTACATTAGTTGGTCTAGGCCATTCCACAATTGCTTTTATTTTCTCAGGATCAACAGATACACCTTTCTCAGAGATAATATGTCCTAAAAATGATATTTCCTTAAGCCAGAATTCACATTTCGACAACTTAGCATATAACTGGTTTTCAATCAACATATCTAACACTTTTCTCAGGTGCTCCTCGTGTTCCTCATTACTCTTAGAATATACCAAAATATCATCAATGAAAACGACTACAAACTTATCAAGGTATGGTTTAAAAATACGGTTCATCAAATCCATAAATACAGCGGGCGCATTGGTTAACCCAAAAGGCATCACAACAAACTCATAGTGACCATATCTAGTTCTAAAGGCTGTCTTTGGAATATCCTCAGGTTTAATTCGAAGTTGATGGTAACCTGACCTCAAATCAATCTTAGAAAACACATTTGCACCTCGAAGTTGGTCAAACAAATCATCAATACGGGGTAAAGGATACTTATTCTTAATGGTAATCTTGTTTAACTCTCGATAATCTATGCATAACCTCATAGTTCCGTCCTTTTTCTTTACAAACAAGACAGGGGCTCCCCAAGGTGAAACACTAGGTCGAACATATCCTTTTTCAAGTAACTCATCTAATTGTTTCTTTAATTCTTGTAACTCAGCTGGTGCCATTCTATATGGTGCCTTAGAAATAGGGGTAGATCCGGGAATTAATTCAATGCTGAAATCTAACTCTCTTGGTGGGGGCATACTAGGTATTTCTTCTGGAAAAACATGCAGGTATTCACATACAACAGGGATGTCAGTAATGGAAGGTACATGGGTATTTAGGTCAACCACACTACATAGGTAACCAGATAAACCACTCTCAATCATTTTACGTGCTCTCAAAGCATGGACAATTTGAATCGTTGGTTTTCTTACTAACTTATGGAATGAAACTCTCTCTCCATTTGGTGTTCTAAGGGTCACACTTTGCCTCGAACAATTAAGGTTAGCTTCATACTTAGTCAACCAATTCATTCCCAAGATTACATCAAATTCAGATAGGTCAAAGGCTACTAAGTCTGCTAGAAACTCTACTTTTTCTATTACAATGGGACAATCTCTATACATGGTTCTACATTTCACTATTTCTCCACTAGGAAGGGAAACGCTAATAGAATGAAAGTCACAACATGGTTTCAAACTTAAACATTTAGCAAACAATGGTGAAATAAAGGAATGTGAAGCTCCAGAATCAAAAAGAACTTGGGCAGATAAAGAATGGATAGAAAAGGTACCGGTGATAACATTATCATCCTCATCTGCTTCATCTTGTCTCATCACAAAAACTCTTCCAGTTGGCGGGGGTCGAGGTGGGTTGCGGTTTGAACCTGAGGCATGGTTGTTGTTACGACCACGATCGTTGTTAGTTGGAACTGGTCCTCTCATGGTTGACGTCACTTGATTTGGGCAATCTCTGACGTAATGATCATGACTTCCACATCGGTAACAAGCATTTGTGCCCACACGACATTCACTCTCAACATGACTCCTTTTTCCACATTTGGCACATCCTTGCGATAGATTGTTTCTTCCCTGAAATCCTTGTCCCCTATTATTTCCTTGATTACCATCGTTCCTCCTTTGATTTCCCTGATAACTTTGGTTAGGCTTCTTTGCTCCTCCTTGGCTTTGGTTATCATTTCTCCTTTTATACCCAACATTCTTCGCTTCTCGAAGTAATACCACTCGCTCTACATTAACTGTGATATCGACCAAATCCTGATATGAAGTAAACCTTTGAGTGGACAACCTATCCTGGTACTTAAGGTGCAGACCTCGCTCGAAACGGTTCATCCTGGACTGTTCTGTCGACACCAAGTCTGGTGCAAACCTTGACAACTCCATGAACTTATTTGCGTATTCCAGCACGCTCATTGTTCCTTGTTGCAGGTGGAGAAATTCATCTTCCTTTTGTTTCCTTAAGGATGGTGGATAAAACTTGTCTCTCATTAATTTCTGGAGTTGGTCCCAACCAAATCCTGACACATTCTTTCGTTCCTTGTTGACTTTCCACCATAATCCTGCTTCGCCCGTTAAATAAAACACCGCAAAGTCAACCTTCCATTTCTCCGGGCATTGCAGGGTTTCAAACAACTGATCAATGCGACTTATCCAATCCTCGAACTCAACTGGATCGGGCTTGCCATCGTAGGATGGTGGGTTGAGCGATGAAAAGTTCTTGAACATCGTTGCGTTCTCGTTCCCACTTACATCTTTCTTTTTCCGAGAATCATGGACTAACTCGGCCAACATTGCACTCACATTTTCCAACCGTTCCATTCTCTCCTCATGTCCATCAACATGGACATTCTCCTCGTGGATAACATTGTTATCATCATGAACATGGTGCTCATTGTGAGCCCCGTTGGTGACATCATTGACAGCATCGATAGTCGACATTCTGTGTAACATATCTTATCAGATTGAAGCAAAATAATAAAATAATCCCTTTGATCCCGTTCCTACACTCACACTCATATTCATTTTAACTTAGCAAGATTTAAGAGCATTCTTTTTAATTCATTCATTAAAACTCTTTACTTAAAGCCTAATAAATTCAATTCGTGCGAAAACCCATAAGGTTTAGCACTTATGGTCCAGAACCTTTGCTCTTGATACCAAACTGTAACACCCCGACCTCTAATTACATTATTAAAGCATAATTAGCAGCGGAATTAACCTAATTGGTCGGGGCATTACCTGCCGTAACTCCCTCTTGGGAATTACAAGGCAACCATCAATCATAAGATATTAAATCCCAAAAAATTAATATAATAATCTTTAATATTACCAAAATAAAGGTGCATAAATTACTAAAAGTCTTTAATTAAACTATTAAAACTCAAGGCATAGACTAGGTGGGAATTATTAAAGTGAAATCCTCGCCACTACTCGTTCCCATCGTTCCCAGCGGTACCTAAAACAGAAAACAAAATAACGGTGAGCCGAAGACTCAGTAACGAACTATTCTAGCAACGTAAATTCATTTCATTTCATTTTATTTAATAACACAGGGAGAATAGAATAACGTAAAACATTTTATAAAATCCTTTATTTAATTCATTTTCAACTTTAGGGTGCACATGCTAGTCGTGGCAAGTATGACATGGTGGAACGTCTTCCACGATGGACCGCTGTCCATAAAACATGGGGCCTTGGCCCGAAAACATGAGAGCCTTGGCTCAATGGGCGGATGCCCCATGGGTACATGCATGACCGAGAATCGTAACCTGTGAACATATACTGCCAAACGGACTAGGAATTTCACTTTCATTTATCATGTTTCGTTTAATTTTACATTTTAGCCTTTTTACTTCAGTAGAAGTAACATAATTCCTTTAGATCATGAGATCATGATAAAACATCACTTAGATCCTGGGATCCATAAAATATCATTTCTTTCCTGGCATTATAGAGACATCATTTCATTCATGGTTTCTTATAAAGATCGTTTTATAAGAATTTCAATCAATCATATTATAATAAATAATTCAATCAAATCACATTTCATTTCCCGCAATTCATAAAACATGTCAAAGCATTCAATTCATAAATAAATCATAACATTGTATTTTCATAAACGCATTTATAAGGGAATTGCGGGTACTAGCAATAGCCGTTACCTCAATTCCACGATTTGACAGGCCTTTTTCCTTGGTTCGTTCGTCCTGAGCTCCGAGTCCGAATTCTTTCAAAAGATTAAATTATTTAATTAATATTAAAAAGATAAATATTGTAAAATCAATATTTCTAAATAAGTTTTAATTGATAAATTCATAAATTAATTAAATAAAGTTTATTATCAAATTCAAGTTTTAAGGGAATACATGTGTTAGTAGTTTAAATTTAAAAATAATAATAATGCTAGATAGTTCTTAAATTTAATTGCATCAAATAATACTCATTGGAATGAAATAGCAAAAATTAGAAATTTTAATAAGAAGAATTGGGCCTAAGTAGGATTTGGGCTTACTTTGAGTTATTAAGCAAACCAAAGTTCCAAAGTTGGAACTTGGTTTCACGCACAAGACAGAGCATGCACGAAGGAGAGAAACAGGAGGGTGAAGCAGCGGAGGGAGAAAAGATGGAGGGCGGCGGCTGGGTGGTTCTGGGCGGCGCAATGCGCTGGTGATGGTGGTGGCAGGGAGGTGCGGTGTCGACTGGAGTGGCTTCGTGGAAGAGAGAGGCGGAGGGAGTTGGGCGCAGAGGAGAGGGACGACGAAGGGGAGGTTGGGCGCGGGGGAAAAGGGACGGCGAAGGGTGGTGGTGCGGGTTGTTGGGGTTGCCGGAGAAATAAGGCAGTGGTGGTGGCGGCTGGCGGCAGTCACGGTGGTGGTGGTTATGGTGTTCTAAAATCTTGAATTTATTTTAAATGAATTTCAATGGTGAATTATAAATTGGTGGTTAATCTGATTTGTGGTTCATTTGGGATGATTGAGCAGCTATTTATAGTTGTCATGGGGCTCCATGAATGCAACAACTCAGCTTGATTGTATTGACAAGTGGAAGAAATTGAATCAATGAAAGTGATGATTAAGATGAGCTATTCTAGTTTAGATTTCCAGATATTCACATAGGTTTGATGAGTAAGTCTTGAGTTGCATTATGGTGGTGACAAGTAGATTGAGTTGCCTTGTGGTGGTGACAAGTAGAAAGTGAAGGTTTTGACTTCCATGGCCAAAGTGGCGTGAGGAAGAAGAAGAGAAAGAAGAGAAACTGATTTGTTTCATTTAGGTGTTAATAAGGGTAATTTCGTAATTTTGAGCTAATTTTCAGAATTTAATTACTATTAAAATAATATTTTGGCTAAATTAATTTCCGAAAATAATTTTATAAAGTGCAAGTAATTGAATTTATTTTCCGAATAAGTCGTTAACGAAAACGTACGAAATATTTAAAACGTAATTATTCTCGAAAATACGAGATTAATATAATCTGAAAAATAAATAAATCGTGAAATAAAACTTTTGTAAAATAGGTTTAGTTTTCGAATAAAGATAAGAACGTTTCGAAATTATTTAGAATCCGAAAATATTAAGATTAAGCTTGTGAATATGAAATTTAAATTAAAAATTCAAGCGAAATAAAACTTCGTTAATTAAAATAAAGTTTGAATTTAGGATTTAAAATGATAAAAATACTTAAGCATAATTAATCGAGTTTTAAAAATTCGGGGTATTACAATAAGCTTGCCCACTCCAGAGAAATGCTCTACAAACTTTAGTAACTTCCTGCAGTACTTTCTTGGGTAAAATAAGTACCTGAGCCCAGTACATATGAATACTCATCAACACAGAATTAATGAGCTGCATTCTTGCTGTGTAGGAAAGATTCCTTGAACTCCAGACTTTAATCCTAGCAACCATCTTATCCACTAAGACATCACATTGAGCAGCAGAAATTCTTTTAGCACAGATGGGAACACCTAAGTACTTAAAAGGAAGCTGACTCCTAGTAAAACCAGAAACATTGACAATTCTGTTGATTTCATTCTCAGCCATACCACAGCAGTAGATAGCTGACTTCTGCTTGTTGGCTAACAAACCAGAAGAGTTGGAGAACAACTTAAAGGCTTGAAGCAGAAGATACACAGAGGGGAACTCACCTTTACTACACAGGATTAGATCATCAGCAAAACATAGATGAGTGAGCTTAAGTTCTTTGCATCTAGGATGAAACTGGAATTGAGACAACTCACTCATTTTGTAGAGAATTCTGGACAGGTACTCCATGCAGATCACAAACAGAAGGGGAGACATGGGATCACCTTGTCTTAAACCCCTTTTTGACTTGAAAAAGCCATGCATTATGCCATTAAGCATTAGAGAGAACTTAGGGGTGGTCACACACTCCATTACAAGAGCCACAAAAGCTACAGGAAAACCCAGCTGTACCAACATTTCTTGCAGGAAATCCCAATCAACTGTGTCATATGCTTTTTGAAGATCAATCTTCATCATACAACTTGGTTTAGCACTCTTCCTACCATATTGTTTTACCAAATCCTGAACCACCATGATATTATGCACTATGTATCTGCCATGCACAAACCCCCCTTGATTCTCAATGATCAAATCTGGTAATACTTGCCTCAATCTGCTACAGATCACCTTAGTAATGCATTTATACAGAGTATTGCAACAGGATATAGGTCTGAATTCACTCACATTCTTTGGACATTTAGTCTTAGGAATGAGAGTAATGACTGTATGATTTAACTCCTTAAGCAACCTGCCTTGTTGGAGGACATCCAGCACAGCACTGACAACATCATAACCAACAATGCTCCAAGCATCTTTATAGAAGTAGGATCCATACCCATCAGGCCCTGGTGCTTTCCTACCAGGAATAGAGAACAAAGCTTTCTTCACCTCATCAGCTGTATAAGGAGCATTTAGAATATTTCTATGAGCATCTGTAATCAATGGACCAGCTTGGACAATATGACTAAAAACAGGTCTTCTATCAGTGTGAGTAGTACCCAACAAAGTTGTGTAATAATCCAAGAAAGCTTGAGAGATATCAGCAGGGTTATCTCTCCAAATCCCATCCATGCCATGAATGCTGTAAACTTGGTTATGATTATTCCTAGATTTGATACTCTGATGGAAGAGGGAGGTATTTTCATCACCATCCCTAATCCATGAAACCTTTGCCTTCTGTTTCAAAAACTCTAAATAGGCTTGATGCTTATTTTTGTAATTCTGCACTGCATTGAGTTCTGCATCAGCAAGACTCTGATCAGCAGGATCAAGATGCATTGATGTCTGAGCTGCAATCATGTCATGGTATGCTTGAAGATCAGCAGCTTGAACATCAGAGAATCCCTTTCTATTCAACTCTTTGAGAACCAACTTCACCTTCTTCAGTTTGTGAACAACACCAAACATCTTGCTCCCTTGAACTGTACCACTCCATTGTGCTTGGATAAGAGTCAGAAAATGAGGAGCAGATTTCCACATTGTAAAATACTTAAAAGGCTTTTTCCCCCCTGTATCCCTAGGATAGACAGTCAACAATCCAGGGGAATGATCAAAACAACCCTCATTCATAAAACACACTTCAGCTGAGCTATAAACACCTAACCACTTAGGATTAGCCATTATTCTATCAATTTTAGAAAAAACTCTAGCTGCACCATGCTGCTTATTGTTCCAAGTGTAGAAATTACCCACACTCTTAATATCTTCCATACTACAGAAATGCATACAATCACACATATCCACTATTTCAGTATTCCTAACAGGGGAGCCAACTCTCTCATCAGTACTCATAACACAATTGAAATCTCCACACAAGATCCAGGCATCCTGTGTGTTTAAAGCTTTCAAATCTTTCCACAACACTTCTCTATTAGAGCTATCATTGAAAGCATAAATGAAAGTACAGAAAAAACTAGGCATACCACTCACTGGTTGAATGAAGCAATGCATAAACTGACTAGAAGCTGCTTGGATACTCACAGAAAAGCTTCCTGGATTCCAAGCCAAAATAATTCTGCCACCATTATGATAACTTGCATTACTTGAGAAACACCAATTTGGGAAAACTCTTTGGTAAAGCTTCCCTAAGTTAGGAAGCTTAACCTTATGCTCTAGGAAACCAACTAACCCCACATGATATTTATGAAGAAAATGCTTCACAGTATCCTGTTTCTGAGCTAGGTTGATACCCCTAACATTCCAAGATAATATCCTATCCATAAGATTTGGAAGAGTTCCCTCTTCCTGTGCTACCCTCCTCAATGTCATCTTCCCTATCCAACTCAGCAGTACTGCAAGCACTGTGACCACCATCATCATTCAGCATTTGGAAAGAATTAACAACTGGTGTTGGAACCAAATTGGTAGGTCTAACCCTGATTGGCCTGAGAGTTCTCTGAAACCCCTCCTGATCCACCTCTGGTGCCACCACTTCTGTGTGATTCTGAACTTGTTGTTTTTTCTGCACCCATATTCTCTTAGTTTTCCCCTTCCTACACTCAATGGTTGAATGTCCAACTAGTTTGCAATTATCACAAACAGTTGGTCTCCACTCATAGATGATAGGTACCTGAACCAGCTTACTATGCTCATTCATAAATGAAACTTGATCAGGAAGCTTTTGTGTGATTGGCATATCAACCAACACCCTAGCATACTGAAGTTTATCCCTACTCACAGTGGCTGCATCCCTCTTAATTGGTTTGCCTAACTGACTCACAATCTTGAAAAGAGATTTTTCACCCCAATATTTAAAATTCAGAATCAACTGAATCCAGATGGGGACAGATTTGATCTCTTCCTTCTCCATATCCATATCAACACTCCAGGGTTTCACTATCATAGGTTTGCTGTCAAAGAAAAAATGGCCAGAAGTGACTTTGTCTCTCATGTCCATAGTCAGAAATCTCACTAAGTAGATCCCCTTTTTCACCAACACCACCTTATCAACATTAAAGTTCTTCCAGATTCTCCTAATAAACCCTTCCATAACATGTATTGGGGGATTAGCACCAATAATATAGCAGATTATGGAAGAATTCCAAAAATCCACCTCATCCTGTATATCATTAAAATCAATCTGTACAGGGCTAGAAACAGGATGCATTTCAATTGGATCAGGTGGCCTAAATTCATCATCAACACTATCAGCATGTTCAGTCATTACTTCATCAAATTGTTGCAATATTGGAATGGAAATCGTACCAATGTCAACATTAGATGGAGTATTATTCACCTTGTTAGCTGATCTGTGAACAGATTGCATCCACTCATTGAAGGAATGCCTGAGTTCAGAACGAGCTTGCAAGTGTTTCAATCCAGATTTGGGGGTGAGAATTTCATTTTCAATCGTCAAATCCAGTGCTTCGACTCCTAAAACCTCCTCAATCGATCGAGTCCTAAGAGCCTGAGAATCAGATGAAGGTCCTCTTGGTTTCTGCTTTGCATTGCGATGCTTACTACCTTGCATTTTGCCCCCAGACTTCCTTGCCATGGCAGCAGTGCACAATGGAGATCATGCACCGAAGGGAAACTTGGGGGAGAAGGCAAGGTTTTCTCTCGCTTCTCTCTAGAGTTTCTCTCTCTATTTTTTCGTATGTTTTTCTCCTTCTCTCTCTTTACTGTTATTATTATTAATTATGTTTTCTTTTATTATTTCTTTGGTTTGCTTAATTAATATGTGTGAGTAATTTCACCAGATTCTAAGGTTAGGATGAACCCTAATATGGATTAATTTGCAATTGAATTCCTAATTCCCAAACTTTGATTAATTTATAATTCATTTATTGTAGGGTTGGTTTTAATTATCAATATTTCACTAGAAATAGTATTTATTGAATGTGATTAGGTTTGCAATGAAGGTTGATTCTTAATCGACATAAGAACCCTACTTTAATATAAAGGAAATCACTATGAAAGTATTGATGGAATTTGTTAGGATCTTAGGATGCTATGCATAAAGTCTTTAGTTTGCATGAATCCATGAAAATAGGTAGGATTGCAATATTTGGGAAGCTATTGATTGATCGAAAGAAATCATTAGTATTATTAATTAGGGCGCATCTATCCTATGAATTATTTGTTAATCAATTAAGGGAAAAGAGAATTGTTTGTTGAATTAATTCATGTTAGTGGGGATTCCTATACCTAGAATTGCCTTTTAATTCTTGATTTTAAATCTTGTTAGTCTTTTAATTACCTATTAGTTGATTTCTTCATCACTTATTTTGTTTGATTGTTTAGAATTAATTAAAGATAATTTGACTACTTTGAACCAATTAGTCCCTGAGGGATCGACCCTTACTTGCCCGACTACATAGTTAGGAGGTCCAGTTAGGTTATTATTTTTGTTAGGTACGCGACACGCCTATCAACCATCTGTCAAACCCCAATTACCAATGACCAAATTCAATTCTAGGTATGCCAGGAATTTTAGGCATATACCAGCTGATGTTAGAGCAGAAAAAATAGCCAAAGGCCTTTTTTATTATTGTGATCAGCCTTTTGACAGGGGTCACAAATGCTAGTTTAAGGAACCCCAACTGTTTACTGTGGAGATATCTAGTTCTGAAACTGCATCAAGTCCAGTGAGTGATGAGGATGTTCATGAGGAGTTTGAGGAAGACTTAGTAGGTGATCCTGTGTTGTCATTGAATGTACTGTCTGGTAATCAAACCATCCAAACCATGAGAGTCAAAGGAATGAAGGGCAGTAGGATGTTTCACATTCTTATAGATTCTGGAAGTACTCATAACTTCTTAGACCTTGAGTTAGCTAAGAAGATGGGATGTAATATTGAATTAATTCCATCTCAAGCAGTGACAATGGCTGATGGAAATCATTTAGCTTGTAAAAATATGTGCAAAGCTTTTAGGTGGGAGATGCAAGGAAACAGTTTTGTAGCTGACATGATGCTTTTATACCCTTTGGAGGATGTGATATGGTTCTGGGAGTACAGTGGCTGACTACTTTAGGGCCTATTTGCTGGGATTTTAAGGAATTGTGGATGAAATTTGGCCAGGGTAGTGATCAGTTGGTTTTGAAAGGAGTACATCCTCAAAAGGTGAAGGTTTTGAGTGGGGCACCTATTGCAAAGTTAATTGATAGTGTAGTTCAGTTGTGCTTACTACAAGTAAGAGATATGTCTTACATGGGAATTCAGACAGAGGATACACCTGTTAGTCCAGTTTTCCCTGAGTTGGAGGAACTGAAACTCAAGTACAGTGATATTTTTGCAGACCCTGAGTTGTTACCACCTCATAGGGGGGTGTTTGACCATAGTATTCCGCTGGAGGCTGATGCTAGACCAGTTAACATTAGGCCGTATAGGTACCCCTTGAAGCAAAGAGATGTGATTGAACAATTGGTTCAGAAAATGTTAGACAGAGGGATAATTCAGAATAGTGCAAGCCCTTTTGCATCCCTAGTAGTGTTGGTGGGCAAAAAAGATGGTACTTGGAGGTTATGTGTTGACTACAGGGAATTGAATAATAGAACTATAAAACACAAGTTTCCCATTCCTGTTTTAGATGAACTAATTGATGAATTGGCAGGAGCTACTGTGTTCAGTAAGTTGGATCTAAGAGCTGGTTATCATCAGCTAAGAGTGAGTGACAAAGATGTATACAAGACAGCCTTTAAGACACATACATGCTACTATGAATTCTTAGTTATGTCATTTGTTTTAACAAACGCTCCAGCTTCATTCCAAGGGTGGATGTATAGTATGTTTAAACCCTTGCTAAGGATATGTGTCTAGGTCTTTTTTGATGATATTCTGGTTTACAGCAGATCTCAAAAAGAACATTGGGAACACTTAGCCCAAGTATTGGAGCTAATGAGAGGAAATATGATGTTTGCAAAAAGTAGAAAGTTTAGCTTTGCTATAAAGAAGGTAGAATATTTAGACCACTATGTTTCTAAACATGGGGTTGAAACTGATCCATATAAGGTGTCAGTTGTGGATAGTTGGCCTGTACCCAAATCAGTCAAGGAGCTTAGAAGTTTTTGGGTTTAGCTGGCTATTACAGAAAATTTGTGAAACACTTTTCTATCATTAGCAAACCACTCACTGGTCTTCTAAAGAAAGAAGCTTTTGAATGCTCAGATAGCTCTGATCAGGCTTTCCTATTACTCAAAAAAGCTTTGGTGTCTGCTACTGTTTTAGCTGTTCCAGATTTCTCTAAGGTGTTTGTGGTAGAAACTGATGCTTCACAAATGGGAATTGGGGCAGTTTTGATGCAAGATAACCATCATGTGGCTTATATTAGTAGATCATTAGGACCTAAGTGGCAAAGACTGTCAGTATATGAGAAAGAACTACTGGCAATTGTTTTTGCTATTCAGAAGTGGGAACAGTACCTGATGAGTTCCCATTTTATCATTAATACTGACCAGAAAAGCTTGAAATAGTTGCTTCAACAGAAAATATCTACCCCATTTCAGAAGTTTTGGTTATCTAAGCTGATGGGATTCAATTATGAGATTCAGTATAAGTCTGGAAAAGAGAATGTAGTAGCTGATGCACTGTCTAGAGTTCAAGGAGATGAAATTTTATGTTAAGCTATTTCTGTGATTGCTTCTGATCTTGATGCTCTCATTAAGGCAAGTTATATGCTAGACAATAATCTACTGTCACTTCTGCAACCATTACAACAATCAACTGTTATAATTGATTACAATGTGGTGGATGGTTTAATAAGAAGAAAAGGAAAAATTATTGTTGGTCCTGATACTAACCTAAGAAACAAGATTATCAACTAGCTTCACTCTGCTCCTGCTCCTGAGAGTGGTCATTCTGGTAGAGAGCTTACTATTAGAATATTTAAAGGTCTCTTTTATTAGAAGGGTCTCACTAAGGATATTAGGCAGTTTGTGAGACATTGTCATACATGTTAGACTTCTAAGTATGATTCTGCAGCAACACCTGGCTTGTTACAACCTTTACGAATCCCAGAAGCTGTCGATTGATATCAGCATGGACTTTATCACTGGTCTTCCTAAATCAGCAGGCAAAGATGTGATGTGGACAGACTAAACAAATATGGTCATTTCATGTCTTTGGACAATGTGTTCAAATTGCATGGTTGGCCTAGGAGTATTGTAAGTGATAGGGATGTTGTATTTCTCAGACAACTCTAGAAGGGTTTGTTCAGTTTAATTACATGGTATCGAATTCCTCCTTTCTTCAGTTTAATAACAATCTGATGCATAATGCCCATATTTTTGGCAATTATAACACTAGACATCGTTTGTTTTTCCACGTTCATTTAAGGTTTTTCCTCCTCTATGTGACCCTCTTCCATGGCCAAATCTCATTATTATAGTTACGAGGTTGATAGTTTCCACGGTCTCTACCACGTCCACGAAAACCGCCTCTTCGTTGGATACCTCTTTGCTCAATTAAAGTCAGCTTTGATTCAAGTGCCTGCTCTATCATAACAGGTCCATCATTTTTTTATAATTCTTTGTTCATGCACCTGAAACGATCCAAGAAGCTCTTCTATTGATAATGTATCACTCAACGACCTTGTAATCTTCAATCTTTTCACCATTCTGCTTTTGTTGGTTAACATTTGTAAGCAAACGAGAAAAAAATCTGAGATTGACTCACTATCTGTCATTTTGATTTCCTCAAAATCACCTCGTAAAGCTTGTAACCTAATTTTCTGGACAGGCTCGACTCCTTTGAATACTATAACAAGAGTATCCCATGCTTGTTTGCTTGTAGTTGCATTTGAAATTTTGATAAATGTTTCTCGGTCTAACCCGGCATATATAAAAAATAATGCCCTTTGATCTTTTTTCTGAATTTCTTTTAATTCGGTTTTCTTTTCTTGGGTATATGAGACTTTTTCCTCATCTGGCGGTTCTTCAAAACCGTCGCTTACAACTTCTCATAAATCTTGGGAACCAAATAATGATTTCATTTAAATACACCAATCTTCATATTGGTCTTTGGATAATTGGGGTACTTGTGGCTGAACAAAGTTGGTAGACATTTTTAAAAAATAACCTTGCTTTTTGGTACCAAATGTAGGAGTTATACAATTTACGAATTGCTAACTCAAATAATTTTAAGGATTATAAAAAGGAGAAAGAAATATGGATTACAACCCAAGATAACAAAATATATATATATATATATATATATATATATATATATATATATATATATATATATATATATATATATATATATATATATATATATATATATATATATATATATATATATATATATATATATATATCTTTCAATATAAAACTTTTTCTCCTTAATATCTCCTTTATCTTATCTCTTACCTGCATCATGCAATAGTAGCATAAGCGGTGGGGGCGGAGACGGAGTGGCTTTGGTGGTGCTGCAACAAAGAGAAGAAGATAGCGGGATGGAGCGAAATTTATGGATTTGAATTTCAACGTTGGAGTATAATAGAGGCGGTGTTGGTGGTGCTACGTTGATTGCAGAGAATCTGCTTGTATAGAATGAATGAAGAAGCGGCGAGCATGGAGAAGATGGAGTAAAACCGAGGAGTTAATTTCTTGACCGAGGCAAATCACAATCAAGTGTATTTATTTTATTTTATTTATTTTTATTTTAACAAAGGAAGAAACGATATGTGCCATAAAAGAGAGATTGAAACTAGTTTATACTCAAACTGAGTTAGCTGCTATGTCTCATTACTTTGTGAAAACAGTTTATGAGAAAATCATTGGACCAAAACGTGTGATTCAGTGGGATAATATGGTGTGGAATAGGCTGAATATCCCTAAGCATAGATTCATATGTTGGTTGGCAGTGCAAGACAGGCTTCAAACCACTGCAAAATTGGCAAGATTTGGTGTTAGTAATACTGCAAGTTCCCTGATTTGTGGACAAGCTGATGAAGATCATAAGCATCTGTTCTTTGCTTGTCCCTATAGCAGCAGATGCATTAGTGCTCTCAAAGCTTGGTTAGGGATTACTTATTCCACTGGTAACCTGAAGCAGCTCATGAGGTGTATTGCTCATGGCAGAATGTCAAAGTTTAGAAGGCAGGTTGGCTTTGCAATGCTAGCTGCTGCAGTGTATGTTGTTTGGTCAAGTAGGAATGGTTGTTTTTGGAATGCTTCCTTTCCAACTGTTCAGAATATGGTAGCTAGAGTTAAGCAAAATGTTAGAGATCGAATTTTGGTTGTTTTACCTAAACATGTATCTAGGAGAGATAGCTTGTGGTTTGCTACTCTGTAAGATAGTTTTCTGTTTCTAGCTCTTTGATGGAATGGTCCAACCTAGTTGGTTTGTTTCATCCTTGAGTTAGTTTAGGTTGTAAATCTGTTTTGAGCTTAATATTATTCGATCTTGCTTGCCTAGCAAAAAAAAAAAATCAAAGGAAGAAACTAGTTTCGAATAAGAGGTTTCTTTTGTTCTCCATATTTATTTTAGTTATTTGTTTATTTTTTTCCTGAAACAAAGAAACCTGGTAAATGAAAAAGTGGTTTCCTATGCTAGGCAAAATATTTGATGAATAAAAAGAGACCTATTTTCTTGGAAGGGATCTCTTATATTTCAATCAAAGAAACCTCTTTTCTAATATAATAGGTCTCTTTTATTAAGAAATCTCTTATTTTACAAAAGAGGTATCTTATTAGTAATTTTTTTGGCCGATTTTGAGGTATTGCAACGTCGAAAAACCTGATTTTGTAAGTTAATTTTTCACAAAAACCTGATTTTATATGGTGGTTTTTTACAAATTTCCCAAAGTAAAATGTGGTTTAAGATCCTTATTACAAAACGTAAGGCCTCGATCATCCTCTATTTATAAGAGTAAGACGACAAGGTGTTCTAAGCAATAGGAAAGCAGTAAAACATTGAAAACTGTTGGTGTACACACTCATGCTCTCAATGCTGATATGATCAACTCAAGCTTACAACAATGCAGCAAGCAATTTCGTGCAGTCAAGCAGCAACAACTGCAGCAACAACTAACTGCATCAGCCTTCTAGAATGTTCAGTGTAACTGAATTCTGTTAGAGCTATTTGTTAGCTTCTGTTTCTGTTATAGAGCATGTTAGTTAGAGCTTGCTGATGTGTTAAATTTGAAGCACATTGATTGGCTCCAACACGTCACCTAATCATTGTATATAATGCCAATCATGCTGTAATCTTTATTCATTCAATAAGAAAACAATCTATCTCTCTTTCTTCCTCTCTTTCTCTTTGCATTTACTGTTAAGTTGCTTAGCAACTTTCAGTTTGTGATCAACCAAGAAGGTGATCACTAACATGGTATCAGGGCAGTGACTAAGTCAGATCCTGCTATAATCCGTTCTTCTTTGCATATTCAATCAGCAAAACACTCAAAAAGGTCAATCAAGAATGCCTGATCAAACAGATCTATCCCAGAATCCTAGTTATGTTTACTATCTGAGCAACAATGATCTAAATGCTACAAAATTGGTGAATATTGAATTTGAGGGACAATTTTTCAATGATTGGAAACGATCTATGATGATAGCTTTATCTGCAAGAAACAAATTGTGTTTTGTTGATGGAACACTAAATCAGCCAGCAATAAATTCTGCAAACTACAGATTATGGTGCAGATGTAATGATTTGGTGATTTCTTGGATGTTAGATTCACTTGAACCTAAAATAGCAAGAAGTGTCTTGTATCTCAAGACAGCAAGAGCAATTTGGCTTGAATTGGCTGACAGATTTTGTAGAGAATCTGGTCCTCAATTGTTTTCTGTACAACATCAGTTGAGTGAGTTAACACAAGAAGAGGATGAAGGAATTGCTAGTTTTTACACTAAAATCAAGCTATTTTGGGACCAACTGGATGGATTAGAACCTCTGCCTACGTGTGTTTGCACTGGTTGTAATTGTAATCTCACACAACAACTTCTGAAAACTCAGCAGAATCAGAGATTGATACAATTTTTGATGAAATTAAACCAGAAATATGAGCATCCTAAAAGTGCAATTCTCATGATGAATCCCTTACCTACAATATCTAAGGCTTATGGACTCTTACTCCAAGAAGAGCAGCAGAAAGAGTTGCACACTATCAGAAATCAATTGCAAACAACAGAATCTGCTGCATTTAGTGTCAAAAGGTTTGACAACAAGTTCTACAAGCCTCAATACAGCTCTAATTCTGGCTCTCAGATTACAACATCAACCAGGAATAATCTCTTTTGTGATCATTGCAAAATGAGAAACCATACTGTTGACAAATGCTGGAAGCTACATGGCTATCCAAAAGATTTCAAGAATAAAGGAAAAAGGATTGCAGCAGCAGCACAGCTTGATGAAAGCTTCAACAAAGAAAATCAGAATGAAACAAATTCAGGAATGGTTCATGCCACTTTTACTGAAGATCAATACAGTCAATTGATGCAATACCTCAACAATAATCAGGTTTCTAATCAAGTTGAGAATTCCAGCCCTCACTCACTTGGATTAGCAACAACTTCTCAGCACAAAGGTACTTTCTGTTTATTTTCCAATCTCAAGAAAAAATGGATTTTAGACAGTGGTGCTAGTGATCATATGTGTTCAGATCTGTCATTATTCAGTTCTTTTGAATCTGTGAATGATGCTCAGCATACTTTTACTATTCCTGATGGTTCAGAATTAACAGTTAAGCACAAAGGTGTCATTCATTTAGGTGGAAATATTACACTTAAAGATGTGCTGCATATTCCTGAGTTTCAGTTCAATTTGATATCAGTATCCAAACTTTGTTGTGATGATGGTTATTCTGTTTCATTCACAACTAATGAATGTTTACTTCAGGACCTTTCCAAGAACAAGCTTATTCTGCTTGGTAGATTGGAGAAGGGATTGTACAGTTTAAGTGAAGATTTACTGGTGTCTAGCAAGAATAAGTATGCTCTCTCTACTGTTGGGTCAGTTGCTGTCCAAGAAGCCAAACTCTGGCATCTTAGGTTGGGACATATGTCATTTGGCAAAATAAAGGGATTACAAGGAGTTGATGTATCAGGATGCTTAGCTGAATCTTTCTGTCAGATATGCCCTTTAGCTAAGCAGGCTAGGTTTCCTTTCTCTAATAGTAGCATCAAAACAACTAGGCCTTTTGAATTAATACACATTGATGTATGGGGCCCTTACTCTATTCCTGATTCTTCTCATTGTAATCAGTTTCTTACAATTGTAGATGATCACACAAGGATGACTTGGACTCATCTTATGAGAAATAAAACAGATTCTTTGAAAATCATGACTCAATTTCTTATTTATGTTGAAAATCAGTTTGGCTTAAAGGTTAAACATGTTAGATCAGACAATGCACCAGATTTGACAGAAGGTAGCATGAAAGAGTTGTTTCAATCAAGGGGTATCCTAAACCAGAAAAGTTGCAGCTATACACCTCAACAAAATGGGGTTGTTGAGAGAAAACACAAGCACCTACTTGAAACAGCTAGAGCTCTTTCATTTCAATCCAATCTCCCTGATAAATACTGGAGTGAATGTATTCTTGTTGCTACTTATCTCATTAACAGAATGCCCTTGAAAAGTATCAATTTCTGCACTCCTTATGAAAAGCTATTTGGTACAAAACCAGACTTGTCTCATCTAAGGGTGTTTGGATGTCTTTGTTACATTACTACTGCAAAGACACAGAGATCAAAATTTGATCCTAGAGCTGATCCATGTGTCTTCATATGATATCCTTGTGATCAGAAAGCATACAAGGTTCTTAATCTTGCTACTCATAAACTTGTTACATCTAGGGATGTTGTTTTTCATGAAAAACATTTTCCATATCATTTTTCATCTTCCCCCTATTCCACTTACAAAACCAAATTTTTCCTTCCAATTGTTACTGATATTTCAGATTCCTCTTCTCTTTCCATTGCTCAAAATGAAGAATCTCATATCTCTTCTCATATCTCTTCTATTTCTACTCCTTTAACTTCTCCACTTTCTGCTCACAATTCTCCTTCTTCTATACCATCTCCTTCTTCCCCAGAAACTGTTCACACTTCTTCAGATCACAATCAACCTTGTGCTCCTCCTCCAAGAAGGTCCACTAGAGTACCAAAACAGCCATCTCACTATCAAGATTTTATTTGTTCAAAGCCAGTTAGACACTGGTGCAACCTTGTTGCTTTTGACCAATTACCTGACAAACAAAAGGTTATAATTGCAGCAAATATGGACTTGATTGAGCCCACCTCTTATTCTGAAGCTGCTGGTGATCATAACTGGGTTACAGCCATGGAAAAAGAGATTACAGCTCTCAACAACAATCACACATGGGATTTTGTGGTTCTTCCTAAAGGCAAGAAAGCAATTGGCTGCAAATGGGTTTACAGAATTAAGAAAAATGCTGATGGTTCTATTGAAAGGTACAAAGCCAGATTAGTGGCCAAGGGTTTCACTCAAAAATATGGTATTGATTACCATGAAACATTCTCCCCAGTTGTAAAAATGTCCACAGTTAGATGTCTAATTTCTATTGCTGCAAGCAGAAACTGGAAATTGTTCCAACTGGATATTAACAATGCCTTTTTACATGGCAATCTTGATGAGGAAGTTTACATGAAAGTTCCTGAAGGTGTCAATGCTCCTGTTGGACATGTGTGCAAGCTTACTAAGTCCCTTTATGGCCTCAAACAAGCATCTAGGCAGTGGTTTGCCAGACTTTTAGCTGAGTTGAAATCTCAAGGGTTTACACAGTCAAAGAATGACTACTCTCTTTTCATCAAACATGATCTTACTGACATTACAGTGGTGGCTGTTTATGTTGATGATATTATCATCACAGGATCAAATGAATCTGTTATTACTGCACTAAAGACTCATTTACATCAGACATTTAGCATCAAAGATTTGGGATTACTTAACTTCTTCCTAGGGATTGAAATCTGTCACACAACAGAAGGTTACATCCTTACTCAGAAGAAGTATACTAAGGAAATGCTCCATGATTGTGAACTGGATCTTTCTAAACCAGCAGTCACACCTTTCCCTTTGAATCTAAAGCTTTCTCCTGAGGGTGATCTTTATGCAAATCCTGACTTGTATAGATGCTATGTAGGCAAGCTAAATTTTCTCACCAACACAAGACCTGACTTGGCATTTGCTGTTCAATCACTTAGTCAATTCATGCATTCACCCAGAATTGATCACATTGCTGTTCTCACTCATACCTTGAGGTATGTTAATCACACTGTTGGTCAAGGGATTTTGCTTAGAGCTACTGATAAACTCACACTCCAAGCTTTCTCTGATTCTGATTGGGTTGCTTGCCCTTCAACTAGAAGATCAGTAACTGGATATATTCTCTTGCTAGGCAATTCTCCTATTAGCTGGAAATCCAAGAAGCAAACAACTATATCTAAAAGCTCTTCAGAAGCTGAGTATAGAGCTATGTCACAAGCAGCTAGTGAAGTCTCTTGGATTGTAAGACTTCTAGAGGAATTGGGGGTCACTGATTTACAACCTGTTCAACTTAATTGTGACAATCAATCTACTCTTCACATTGCCACTAACCCTATTTTCCATGAAAGAACCAAGCATATTGAGGTTGATTGCCACTTTACAAGGGATAAAGTTCTTGAAGGTCTGTTACAACTCAGCTATCTTCCTACTCAGCACCAGTTAGCTGACATATTCACTAAGATTCTCCCTAGTCATCAACACAGAACTCTTTCTTCCAAACTTGGTATGACTCATGTTTCACCCATCCCAAGTTTGAGGGGGGGTGTTGGTGTACACACTCATGCTCTCAATGCTGATATGATCAACTCAAGCTTACAACAATGCAGCAAGCAATTTCGTGCAGTCAAGCAGCAACAACTACAGCAACAACTAACTGCATCAGCCTTCTAGAATGTTCAGTGTAACTGGATTCTGTTAGAGCTATTTGTTAGCTTCTGTTTCTGTTATAGAGCATGTTAGTTAGAGCTTGCTGATGTGTTAAATTTGAAGCACATTGATTGGCTCCAACACGTCACCTAATCATTGTATATAATGCCAATCATGCTGTAATCTTTATTCATTCAATAAGAAAACAATCTATCTCTCTTTCTTCCTCTCTTTCTCTTTGCATTTACTGTTAAGTTGCTTAGCAACTTTCAGTTTGTGATCAACCAAGAAGGTGATCACTAACAAAAACCCAATCAGGAAGAAGCTTGTTAAGCTGTTAATTCTTGCATGATTCAACTTGCGGGTATTATATTAATAGGGTGACTTATATCTATAAATAATTGGATCCCGTGCTCCTCCAAAAGCCTTTTCAAGAGACTGATGATGAGCTGTTGTAGTTTTATCAGTATGATCAGCTTCTGTGGTTTGATCTGGTACTGTATATACTCCAACTCGCGCGCCTGCAGTAAGCCGGCGAGCTAAGCGTTCAGCATCAGGCATTTTGGCAACATGGATGACAAGATGTTCAGTCGTAGGATGACGAATAACGCATTTCTTAAGACTAGGGAGTGTAGTAGTTGTTGTAGTAGTAGGAGTTTTAGGGGCTTTTGAAGTTTCTCCTCCAGACTCGAAAAACTTGCTAATTAAGTAACCAGTTAAGGCTCCGACCGCAACAGCTAATACGACACCAGTTATTATCGAAGCCGCAAGTACAGCAACTGAAGCAACTACTGTTGTGGTTGCAATCCCTGTCGCAGCAAACAAGGAAACTGTAGCAGCAGTACCTATCATCTCGCCTGCAATCCCACCAGCTACCGATGCACCAAACTCCACGGTCTCTTTTACTGCGGTTTGCACTGGATGATCTGATTCAATCGTATCATAAACTATCATGCCCATTTGGAAAATGATGAGTGCTCTACCGAACCATTTTGCACCCTTTGCTAGATTGGCATACGAACGCTTTCCAGCTTTAACCGCAATTTCATCATAAACCTACAAACATGGTAACGATATCAAAATAAGTATCCAAACTATCCACAAGAGATAAATCAGCAAACTCTGCTACTATAGATACATATAATAATTGATCGACCTTTACGCAATTAAACTACAATCCCATGATCATCTGGAATCGGGACGTAAGCTCTAACCAACTGAGCTATCAATCACTCTCATGGTAATTTTTATGTAATTGTAAAGAAAAACTATTTTCATTCCCATGGTAAATTGGTAATGCTAGTCTACTCAAAATTATCTTTTATTTTTTTCTGTATGAATTTCCATTTATCACCCATTACAAGCCATTTGAGGAAGCGTATTGGATAGTAATGCAAATTTGTGCAAGTTTAAGATAAAGTTTTATGACTGTGCATATTATGATGTTATTATTTTTTTTATTTTTTTTTGCCAAATAGCAGTAAAATAAATCAAACACAAAAATAGTAATATAACAACTTTGAAAAACCATGGACTACAAGTTCACAACAATAAATTCCAAAATAAAATCTAAGAATATACCGGAAAAAGTTGTATGATTCGTAGTATTAACTTGCAATTCAAAATAACATATGGTACAATCTACGTAGTATTTGTGTGCTGCTCCTTCTCATTGATTTATAGTAATATTAATATTATTTTCGATATGAAAATAAAAAATAATCGACTAATTTCTTATATCAATTAATAGTAAAAAGTAGCATATACAGGGTACACAAATTACGGGATATAGGATTTTAACTCAATGTTAAATACAAAGACTTATATTTAAATTATGACTATTGAAGTATTGAATAGATGTTCTATTGAGAGAGAAAAAGTTTTTAATTTCCCTAGCGTGTTACGGGATACGGAATATTATTTTTCCTTAGGAAGGGTGGGAAAAAAAACAATGATATTTTATAAACACGACAAACGCAAGCATTCGGGACAACACACTTGCTTTCTTAACACATATTTTCTCCGTTTCATAATAATATTTTAGTTTCTATATTTATATTTGTCAATCCACAATTTTATATCATTTATATATACACAGTAATATATATATGTTTCTCCTTATATTTTGGAAATCATTAAAAAGATTCTCTCAAGTTGTGATTTTGTGAATAGTGCCAAAATTATAAACCGGAACATCATAATTGTGAAACGGGGGAAGTAGTCTAGTAACATAATAATTTACATATACCTCAAGAGTCTCCAAATTCTGTATTTCTACCGATTCTTCCAAAGTCACTCCCTCTATCTCGGCAGTATTTGTTTCTGAGACTTCTCTATTTGTTCCTCCCTCTGTTTCTGAGCTATTTCTTCGCGCAGCGGCCTTAGCTTTGTACCTACATTATGACATAGTGTTTCGAGTTAATAAATTTCAACAATTCGGTTACATTTTAGTTAAAAAATATTAAAAAAAAAAACAATAAAATTAAAGCAAGTAATGCAAAGATTTTTATGCCTTATGTTCTAATGAAAAGTTGGTATGTTACGTACTTAACGACGACGTGGTTAAACAAGTTATCCGTAGGATGCTTGTAAATCCTCCTCGAAAATCTTTTCCGGATTGTAGAAGGGATTTGACGTGACTTTAGAAAATCGAGCGAGAGTTGCTTGTGTTCCATCAACTCGCCCACGATATTTTCAGCTCGTAAACACTGGACTCCAAGTGCTCCATCAACGACGAAAGACTTAATACGGTCCAACGCCGTGTGCGTCTCTTGTACATATTCTCTGATCTTCTTCAAGTACTCGTGGCGAATGTGGAAGCTTGGCAAAGCTCTACAAGCTACACCCACGGAAATATTGGCGAACTCTTTCAGATGATCACAAGCCGAAGAAATGGAGTCATCCACCTACATATTCATTTAACGTAACATTGCCATAGTATGACAGATCATACGTTCAAAGGATATACCAAGTATATACCTATATTTACGGGTTAGATGTACGTAAGGGTCTTTTTTCTACACATTTTAAACTCTATTTTCCAAACTCTATTTACGGGCTATATATACGACATGCAAAGTTAGATGAAAAAATGAGTATTAGCAGAAGTTGATGTAGCAGTAGATACTAAATAGTCAAAGATTTTAATAATTAAGATGTGACATGTGATTAAATTAACAAATAAAAAGAATAATAACATACTTCTGTTATAATGAAAAAAAAGTAATTGAAATCTACTAATGACCCTCAAGGCCTCAAATGAAACAATGAATGAGTATAAGAATTTTACGTAAAATTTTCCTTGGGAAAAGGATTCGAACTAGCGACCCCTACCTTATTTTTTGTTCTTTATTTACACGAAAAAATTTCTATTCATACTGTAGGAGTTTGTTATACTCCCTCCGTCCCGGAATACTCGATCTGGTTTGACCGGCACACAGTTTAAGGGACTTGAATTGACTTATTTAATTTAATAGGTAGTAGTTGATAGTGGGGTATTATTTTAAGGTAGTTAGTGGAAAATGTGTAAAGGGGTGGTGTTGGGGGAGAGTAGGGGTCCGGTTGAATTTTTAATTATTTTTTGTATGGAGTAGGGGGTAGGTGGGTTAATAGGGGTGGAGTGAGAAATAATATAATATTGTTAGAATATTTCCATTTTTAGAAACAGGTCAAGTATTAAGGGACGGCCCGATAAGGAAAACAAGTCAAGTATTCCGGGACGGAGGGAGTAGGATTTTGGGCCTTTTTCTTTGGGCCCAGGGTGACCGGCCCTTATGCCCTGCCCTAGGGCCGGGTTTGCTATTATTAAACTTCAAGGCAAAGGAATGTGATATCACCACATGTGGCTACATATGTAATGATGACATGATGCTTAGTTATAGGTTTTGAACATGTGACCTCTCATATTTTAGTCACGTATGATAATCATTATGCCACAACTCATTTTGTTGTTTCTTATACGTTCAAAATTACATTAAGTCATGTAATTAGAAAAAGCTAGATC
Organism: Spinacia oleracea; assembly: GCF_020520425.1. Classification (NCBI taxonomy): domain Eukaryota; kingdom Viridiplantae; phylum Streptophyta; class Magnoliopsida; order Caryophyllales; family Amaranthaceae; genus Spinacia; species Spinacia oleracea. Next base: position 66,904,798 of record NC_079492.1, read on the forward strand.
TGAATCATTTCTTAATGGATTCACATCACTAATTAGTCATATATATATTACTCTTACGACTTGCTAATTCTTACATGATAAATTTTTTTAAAGCATACTCAAAGCAAGATATAGTGTAATGTAAAAAATTAAATTACACTCAAAACGAGTGGTATAATAATGTAAGTGATCTATTTCTCTACTATCCAGACATCGTCCCGGACACAAACTAGTTTGCTTTTAAAAACATAGGGTTACTATGATTCATAGAAAGATTAGTATATCTAAAAAAATTAGTGTTTAATTAATTATTTGCAATATCTAAACAATTAATAAAGGTTTATTTGTATGCAAAAAGGTACTAGAGAAAACTATTAGTATTCAGTCCACATTAATATTATTGTGGACCAAGTCCACACAAGAATAATCCACAAAATTTAGCTTCATGTGGAATTTAACCCTTATTAGCCATTAAGGATGCGCGTAAGGAGAAGTTTCTTTTTTCTTTTCTTCATTTCATGTTAAGACCCTGTTCTTATAGACTTAATTACAGTTCCATTCAGTTCAGTTCAGTTCAATTCAACGCGCTCCATTCGGTTCAATTCATTTCAGTTCAGCTCCATTCAGTTCCATTATGTTACGTTTAAAAGAGCGGCATTATGTTCCTCCTCCTCTTTAATGATCTAATTTCATTATTATTTTTATTATTATAATATTAAATATTATTATTTATTATATTGCAATTATTATTATTATTATTATTATTATTATTATTATTATTATTATTATTATTACTACTACTACTACTACTACTACTACTACTACTACTACTACTACGACTATTGTTGTAATTATTACTATTGTTATTATTGTTAGTATTTAATATTTATTATTTATTATTTATTATTTATTATTATTATTATTATTATTTTTTATTATTTTTTCTTTTTTCTTTTTATTTATTTTTTTATAATTTTTTATTTTTTATTTATAATTTTTTAATTTTTATTTATAATTTTTTATTTCTTACTCCCTCCGTTCGTAAATGTTCTTCCCGTTTTTATTTCGGGCGTTCCTATATGTTCTTCCCATTTCTATTTTTGGACATGACTTTTTACCATAAATTTCCCCACCATCCCTTATTTAATTTATTCACATTTCCCTATTCACCCACCCAACCCCACTTTTATGATTTTTTATTACTTTATTAAAAATATCTTCTCTCTCCACCACTTCTTTATTATTTTCCTTTACTACTTTATTATTTTCTCTTACATTCAATCATTCATCTTACACCCAATCATTACAAGATTCCATTTTCTTAATTCCCACATCAATTCCCAAATGGGAAGAACATAAAGGAACAGAGGGAGTATTATTTTTTATTTTTTATTTTTTATTAATTATTAATTATTAATTATTAATTATTAATTATTAATTATTTATTATTTATTATTTATTATTTATTATTTATTATTTATTATTTATTATTTATTATTTATTATTTATTATTTATTATTTATTATTTATTATTTATTATTTATTATTTATTATTTATTATTTATTATTTATTATTTATTATTTATTATTTATTATTTATTATTTATTATTTATTATTTATTATTTATTATTTATTATTTATTATTTATTATTTATTATTCATTCAATTCCATTTTTTAATAATCATCTAGTATTGTCATGTTCAGGAGCTTTATCCGTAGTTGTAATACTTAACAATACGGAGAGAGTAAAAAAAATACAGTAACTTAAGCTAAGAGAATAACAGAGTTTAATTTTCGGTAAGTAATCACATATAATTATTAGAGACATTCCGAGTTAATCTCAGTGATTGGAAAACTTTCCAATCAAATGGAAAATTCGTAAATATTTTGTCGAAAAAGTACTAGTATTTTATCTGTGGACTATATATTAGTAGTTCTTAATTGTATATTAATTGGTGTTGATGGTATAGTATTAGTCGTTGACTGTATCTTCAATGACTGGTTATGTATTACTAAAATTCAATATTGTTCATTTGTAAGTGATTGATTGTATATTTGTAGTTGTTGATGACATATTAATGAATGTTTATCGTATATTGCTAGTCGATGACTGTATATTATAGGATTGTTGATATATTCAAAAATATAATGATGACCGTATATGGCCCTACATCAAATAACATGTGACTGTTCTTAGGCTTACCTTTAATGACATTTACATAACAAAATGTTCATTTATTTATGAGAATATTTGATTAGGACAATTTTCCCAATCAACGAGATTAAATCAGAAACGTCTAATTATAATTTATTAGGTAGGTAAGTAGAAGAAAACCTTATCATCTTGTTGAAGATCACGCTTACGCTTAAGAAACTCAATCTGCTCGGCGAAATCCAGGATTTGAATGGCAGACTCGTAGGTCTTTCGGCAGTCTCGAAGGTACTGTATCCGGTGATATACGGACCTAAATTTAATGGTCTGTATGCGCTGTGCCTCTTGTAGATACATCAACCAAGCCAGATCCCTTAACTTGTCTTCCGACATCAGAAGTTGAGATATATTGTCAACTTTGCTATGATCAGTTTCTCCTCCCATTTTCCTGCAATACGTTCTTTAATTTATTATTACTAGAAAATAGAAGAAAATTACAATCTTGAAAAAAGACTATCAGTAAAACAAAAAAGAAAATAGAGGAAAAGGGGAAGTAGAGAATAGACGACATACCGTACGTTTAAGTTCCGATATGATAGGACTATAAGAGTGGAATGTTTAAACAACACTAGCTTGCCATTTTATTTATACAGTATGTGGATGACTTTTCAATAGCCATAATAAAGTATTTAAAATTTTTTGTCTGCCCCCGGTCTACAGTATTTTACTGTACATCCAATCTAGCGCGTAGAAAGTGAAAAATAGAATTCACTCAAGGTAAAAAGTGATCCAGACCAAAGATAAAAGTATACCTGACCAAAGATATAAGTGAACTTATTTGAGGAATAAAGTTACCTTACATAAAATAAACAATAAAGTGACTCTCGTCAAGAGTGATATGGTTGTTACAAGTTATAACTATTGACTAATACAACACCAACAATGAGAATGCATCAATACACAAGTGTAATATAATATAAGTAATAGTCTATGTGTGGCTTGAACCCACACCATGTACAATATTGTATATTGCTCTCTCATTTGAGCTAATAGCCTTGAAAATAAGGTAACTTATAATCACAATAAAGAAAATTAATAGCATCAAAAACGGTAACTAAAAGAACAGAACATGTACGAAAAACCTTTATCTTTTGGACCGCCATATAATATATTAACATAGATCGGCCTTTATGAAAAGTTTATGTAAAACATTACCCCACAATCTCAACCATGAATTTCCAAGAATCTTAACCGCTTGTAAGTTTGATATGTTTTAAAACTAATTATAATTATAAGCATAACCTCCCTATAATATCATATTCACACTCTCTCAGTCCCATTTTTATTGTAATGTTTCTATTTCATACGTTTCAAAATTATAGCCCTGTTTCTATTTTTGGCTATTAAATTTTTTTACTCTCATATATTTTATTAATTAAAAATGTATTGGTAATACAACAAAACAAAAATTATGTACTACTTCATATTACAACTCTTTGACTCTCTGTGTACTATATTTCACTTTTCAACGTACTATACTCTCCTTCCTCTTATAAATCAATTACCAATATATTGAAGGAAATAATGCCCTTGGTCCAAGTATGCATTCTATGTTAAGTCTAATAAATGCGGTTCAGTATTAATTAACAAGTTAATAATTCAGTGAGATCAAGTGAGCTGAATGCCTAGCTAGAGGCCGCTTCATTTCAAGTGGAATTAATGATATTAATCCACAGCTTACTCTTGACTGAACCCGTAGGGTCACACAAATAGTACGTAAACGGATCAAGTATTTAATGGCATTAAATACTCTATCTATGGATATTCGGAATCGACGGATCTTGGTTTCAGTGGGAGCTGAGATCGTCACAGGCAAGAAATGAATACTCCGGAAACGATGATATTACCGGAAACGGAAATATGGATCGTATCGGAAATATAAATATTATCCAAGTCGTAGATGTTGCCGGAAACGGAAACATGGTACGTATCGGAAAATATTATCGGAAATGGAAATATTACCAGAATTGGAAATATTGCCGGAAACGGAAATATTGTCAGAATCGGAAATATTACCGGAATCGGAAAATAATTCCGGAAACGGAAATATTAAATATTGTTCGTAACGGAAATGAATTCCGGAATCGGAAATTTAATCGGAAGCGTATCGTACGAATAAGCATCGGACGAGGCCTGCCGGACGAGGGCCCAGCACGAAGCTAGGCCATCGCCCAGCAAGCCAAGCGCGCCACACAAACAGCCACGCCAGGCCCAGCGCAAGGCCAGGCCCAGCAGGCCGTGGCAGCGCGCACAGCGCGCGCAGCGCGCGCGGGTGCTTGCGTGGGCTTGTGGCTCGCGCAGGCCTCGCTGCGTGGGCTGCTGCTCGCACGCACGCATGGGCGGCCCATCGAGGCTTCCGTGTGTGTGTGCGTAAGTGTTTGTGTTCGTGCACGTTTCCTAAAACGTGCAGAGTTCGGTTAATGATTAAATTCCTAATTCTATTTGATAAAATAATTAAATTAGAGTTCTTGTAGGATTCTAGGTTTAATTAATTTGTATCTGAATAGGATTCCAATTCCCTTTCCATAACCCTATAAATATGTGGCCTGGGTTCACAATTTATAACGAGTTTTAAAAAGTATTTAAAGTGAGTTTTTGAGAGAAAAATTCAGCCACACATCTTGCTCAAAAGTGCCGAAAATTCTAGTACCTTAAGGGCGATTCTAGTTGGTCAATCTTAAGGCGGATCCGGACGTGCTGTGGACTATCTACGGAGGGACGACACTTGGAGTCCTAAAGACTTGTTCTTGTTCGGTTCGGGCGCAGCTAGGGAGGGCACGCAACAAAGAGTATGCATCTAAATTATGCTATATGATTATGTGTAAATAATATGTTGTCCTGGGTTAATGGTTGTTTCCGCATGATCTATGTAATGTCATATGTATCATAACCTAACAGTGGTATCACGAGCCCCTTATTATTTTCATAATCTAAATTGCATAAACATGGTTAAATATTACAAATTTGCAAGAATTAAAAGGGGTGATTAATTTTCGTAATTGTTAATTAATTGCAAATTGCGTTTATTTAATTATACGTACGTAGTTTTTCGGCAGTTTCTTCGTTACTCATCCAAATCGAGTGATTTTTGTGTCAATTCCGCATGTAAAAGGCATTCTAAAATTTTGACTTTTCGAAGGTTTTAGTTTTTCGAATGCAAAATTTCGTAAATTTAAGATGTTAAATTAAATATTTGCGATTCTTGTTGATAAATCTTGAATTTTTGATTGACCTACTGCATATGTTTAGCAAGTTTGAATGCCTAGTCTTGTTAATTATGCAATCTAATTTGTAATTATGATTAATTTGTTGAAAATTAGAATAATTTAGAATTAATTTGATTTTCATAATTAATTGTAATTTAATTAGAAACCTATGATTAAAAACCACCATAAAAATTGTAAATTTATGATAAATTTTAAATTTTTATGACCTAGACTTGAATCCATAACAATCGGAAATCAATTGGATAATAAATTTTCGATTTTTCGCCCTAAAATTATGAAATTAATAATATTTATTAATTTGTCATTAATTTTATAAATTTTAATTTTTTTTTATGCGATTCGTTCATATAACTTGCACGCACAAAGCAATGGACGCTTCGTGTTACCCTTAAGGGGTGTTGTATAGTGCGGGCATGCGACGACGAGCAAGGGAGCTCGTCGCCCGTGCGGCACGAATGCAATGAGCAAGGAATGGTGCACGTGCACAAGGCAGCAGCCCTGCCTTGTGTCGTGGGCCACAAGCAAGCGAGCGATGTGGGCAGCAAGCGAGCTGCGCCACAACGCGCACTGCCTCGCGCAAGAGCGCGCAGCCTCGCGCGCAGCGAGCGCAAGCTCGCGTGCCACGAGCGCTGCGCCCAGCGTTGCTCGCGCGCCCAGCGAGCGATGTCGCGCGCCCAGCGAGCGATGTCGCGCGCCCAGCGAGCGATGGCTCGCACGCACAGCGAGCGATGTCGCGCGCACAGCGAGCGATGTCGCGCGCCCAGCGAGCGATGGCTCGCGCGCACTGCGAGCGATGGCTCGCGTGCGACGAGCGCTGGCGCGCGCGCAGCAAGCACCACAGCGTGCGATGGCTTGCGATGGAGATGCAGCAGCTATGCGACGAGCGCATGGGCTGCGCGCACATGGCCAACGATGGCTGTGTGCGTGCGGCCCATGGGCGTGCAATGCGTAGGGTGTTTGCGTTACGATTAGATCGTTTTGAATGTTTAATTTGAAAATTTCAGTTCACGTAATTTTAATTAATTTTAAAATTAATAATTTAAATTATTTTCTTGGATTTTAATTTTGAATATTGTAATTATAATAAATGTTATTTATTCTAATTATTTTACTAAAATTAAAATCATGAATTAATTTAAATACGACTGAAATTAAATTAAACTTTTTGGATTCAATTATAAATTTATATGAGCTTTAAATTTTAATTAAATTTGTAAGTTTCCGGTTAGACTAGAAATACATTTTTATGTTTAAAATTAGTAAAGCATATGAATTTATTGGTTTAAGTGGGAGCGCTTTTTAGTCATAAACTCTTGATTAGGTCTACAAATCCTTAAGGTTAAAACAACTTGATTAGAATTAATAAGGACTGAATAATTGGTAGATTATTGGTGCCCTTGATTAATTGCTGCAAATGTTTACGTGATGCATAATGTGTTTTACTAACCAGCTATGTGGGCCATTCATGATAATGAATGGGTGAATGGTATATATTGTATATGTACTGTTTTGCAGGTTATGAAGTGACTAGTATGGCCCAAATAGGATAGAAAATATGGTCTGCGTACCATTAATTTGAATGTAATTGGTCTGAAGTACCAAAGTTATTTTTCAATTCAAATATGGTCTGCGTACCATCAAATAGTTGTAATTAGTTATAGCTTATCCTATTTGAAGAAAATGGTGCCTCCCACGGAGATTTTCAAGACGGACTTTGAAGTTAAAGTTTCAAGATGAAGTCGGGCCATACTAGATCACAAATATCTTATGCATGTTTTAAGTTATTTATTGCTTTTAAATATGTCTTAAAATGCATGAGATCAAAAGCTTGATTATGTTGCATGATTAAGGATTTTAGTTCACTTAAAATCTAACCAACATAGTAAGAGCTTTAAGTTCCAAACTTAAAAATTGAGTTAAAAGGTGCCATGCCAAAATATACACTTGCTTGGATATCCTTTACATCAATCTAGTAATAGTTTTCGCTCAGCGAGGTGTTACTTATTGGTCCTAAAGGGGCAAGGTACACAAATAATTGTGAGTACATGTTAGTTTTGGTGAAACTCAACGATATAAGTAAGGAGTCCTTTTATGTCGTGGCAAAATCGATAGGTTTACCTAACAAGTTCTTAGACGTACCTATCAACCAAGAGTAGTTTCTAGACTATTAGAAAAAGGCTTTTGCTTACCTAAGATGTTTTAGGATTAAGTCGACAAACTGTGCTTAGTTCTTCAATGATTTTAGGGTCTTGGAATCATTTTATTCACACCTGCCGGAACAATAAAATCGAATAAAATGCTAATAACTTGTTTGAATTGCATGGTTGCTTTAATTTCAAGTTATTATTCATGATAAATGTTTAGACTTTGCATGCTTCAATGTATATTTTAATTATTGTTTATAATTAAATATCTTGCACTGCAATAAATCCTTTTAGAAAGGTAACAGTAAATTTCCTCGATTGGTAGTGAATCCAAGAACGATTCACGGAAATGAGAGAAAATGAGCAATTTAAAATGTACGTTTCTTATATCGACTTTTATGGTTGTTTTCGAGAATCAAAATCGAATGGCAAACCGATTGGTGATTGTGAATTCAAAATACAATGTAGTTTTGAGATCATAAAGCATTGAGTTTAATACGCTCAGCTTTACCAATGGTTAACAACCTAATATCTTTGTCCATTTAATTCTCGAATGAGTCTAGTCCCTAGACATTCGAATAGATCGATGCTTAGAGAACTTTAGAAGCTTCTGGTAAGATCATCTAGTTGAAACAAAATATTCAACATAAATTAAAATGGTAAAGAACCTTGTTGGTGACATTGGACATGTCTAACAAAGTATAAAAGTCAACACTAAAGAATTCAATTCTTAAGACTATAAGAAAGGGTACAAGAAATAGGAAAACAAAGGAACACATGAAAGGAATTTACGATTCCGTTTCTACCTATAAGTTTATGTTTAAAGAGAAGTAACCTAGCAATCAAACTTCCTTGGTATCATATACCGCTTGAGGTTCTTACTTCGATAATAACTCAAACAATGGAAGCTAGGATACACTAATGACCTACAAGTGGGAAATGAAGCATGGCAATGCTACATTAGTTGTAGGGTCATCTAGTTTGTTTTAAAGTCCTTTCAAAGGCTGGAACTTAATGGCTATTTTGTTCCATAATCAGCATACCTAAATTTCTGCTTCAAACACAGAAAGACTCACATTCAGAAGAACAAAAACAATGCTTGATTGTTTGTTCATTTGAATGAAATGGTCATTTACAGAATGAGTCAATATGCTTGATTAAAACAAACAACTCTTTAAAGAACTTTACTAGGTTCAAATCAACCCCTTGATTTGAGTTCCACTAATCTTTGGCATTGTTGCTTAGACCATATCAACAAGTTAGCATTCAAAAGCTCTATTTTAATGGACTTTTGAAAGTTGGTTGATTTCTAGATCAACTTAAGACAAGCTAGTCTTACTTGTTGAAAGTAACAAAAGATATGAACTATTGTTAGAACGCCTAGACGATAGAGTTCAAAGCTAAAGAAAGATTTTATGACTTTATTATTTCACATGGATTTGAGTGAATATAGGTTTATTTACTCAAATGTGATATAAGTTGAATCTGTTTGGCTAGTTCAAAGATTCAGAAGTATAAAATCCACTTGGCAAGAAATCATAAAGATCTAGGTTAGATCATGTTGATGATTACTTGAGACCAAATATGATCATCAATGATTGTGTGTTGTAATTTCACAATCTAGCTCCATAAGATATGGCATATCTAAGTTGGAATTATCGAAGTCGATTAGTACTTGATTCAATCAATGATGGATCATAAAGACTTTTCCTATAATTTCTAAAACAAAATGCTCAACTACCACCAAACTAAACCAAATTCGTCAAAGCTATTGAAAAGTAATTTCAGAATATCTTTTCATAATATATCTAAAGAGTTCTTAAACTCAGTGGGAGCTTAGTGTTTGTTATTCAACAAACTAAGGCCCAAGTCTAGATATATGTTTCATTGTGATTTATTCAAATGAGACACAAGGGTATTGTTTCTACCACGAATTTTTGAGAACATAATGTTTGTTTGCTCGAAATAATGTCCTTTTGGAGATTCGTTTCCAAAATGACAAGTGGGAGAAAATAGACCTCGAAAGTCTTCGAGGCGAACAACAAACATAAACGGACATTCCGGAAGCTTTTCGAAGTGCTTCAGAAAAACCGAACTTATTCTTTAAGGACTTTAGAAGTGGATTTAAAGAATAGACATCTCTTAGAATACTTTACAAGTGCTTCAAAGAGAATAGAATATTCAAAGGACTCTCAAAGTGCCTGTTGATATTCTATTGTTTGATGTTCTATACCCAAGTAGGCATAGAGTTCAAGTCACTGGAACTATTAGATTCTTCTATTAGATAGTAAAGAAACATAGAGTTCTGGTCAATGAAACTATGAGATTCTTCTATTAGATAGTGAAGAAACCTACAACTTGCAATCAAACTATTATCATGTAGATTAATGAGTTTGTGACTTGTAAGAAAGCTATGACGAAACCTAGATTCCCTAAAATGGTTAGAGGCCATATATAGACTCAAATGTTTTAAATGGTTAGAGGCCATAAAACATACTCAATGTTTTGATGACAAAATTGAAATTTTGTTGATTTGCAAGAATAGGTTCACACCTATTGGTTGCAAGTTTGTTTTAAGGATAAAAACCATCAAACATGAAATTGTGTTCACACACAAAGCGAGATTAGTTGCTAAAGGTTACAAGCAAATTCATGGTGTGAATTGTGTTGAAACCTCATGCATAATCGTAATGCTCAAGTCTATAATTCAAGCAATGATTGCATATTGGTACATATAGCAATTGGATGACAAAACGTATTCCTCAATCAAATGTTGGAATAAACTATGTACATGGTATGTCATAGGATTTGTGGATCCAAATAAATGCTTGAAAGAGAAAGCTAGCTTATAAAATCTAAGTACAGATTTAAGCAAGCAATTGGGAATTGGAATTATATTTTAATGAAGCTAATAAGTATTTTAGTTTCATAAAATATACATGATTCTTATAGATATATAAGAAGTTTAGTGGGAGTACGTAAAACTTAATTGGTCCTATGTGTATCACACATATCTCTCTATTGTGAAATAACATTCAAATGCTAATGACTTAGATTTGAAATTATTTATCCATGATGGACCATGGCGAAACTTAGTACATACTGGGTATTAAGATCTATTTACAAAGATCTTATAATATTGTTTTGGATTAAGTAATGGCATTTACTAAATCAAACACGAAATACTCCATTGGAGATATTCGACCCATGTGAATAAATCTAAGTAAAGGATGTTTGAACTATGTATAAGCATTTACTAAGTTAAACATCAAAGAGTCTAAATGAGATTCTTAACCTATATTATATGTCAAAGAATTTAGCTGAATTTAGTATCTACTGAAACTAGATATGCTAAAGTTACATGAATAGAATTCAATTGGGAATTATTCTGCAAAAGAATTTATCATGTATGATATAATATGAGGATCGCCAAAAACGTATCGTATGACTTTAGGCATGACGAACATATACCAATCTCTATTGATCTAAGTGAAGATCAACTAGATTGAGATCAAGAATACTTATGGTACTTGAAAAGGTACATAGGAATAGTTCTTGATTCAAGGAAATAAAGATATGCTAAATATTGATGCTACACGCATAAACACTGGCAAAGGATCAAGCAAGACCCTTTGGAGTTAACCATTGACAAGGACGAGCTAAAGAGCATCGTGTTTTGAAATGGCAACATGGATTGAAGACCATGAGTTGTTGCGTGGGAAATTAAATATGTTCTAAGATATTGCTGGAAAGTCTTCCACATATCTGTGAACTGCTTGGATAAGCAAATCCAAACAAAGCATCACTAGCAACCTAAACAGTTGAAGTAAAAGTACTTATTGCCTAAGAAGCAATAAAACAGAGTTGTTTATATTAATGAGTTCTTCATTGAACTTGGGTGGATCACATGTCTGCTAACTTGATGATTCTTCATTACAAAATGCGTAGAACCACTATCGAAGTAAGAAAGACTAGATCACATAATAAACAAACTCAAAAGATCTTATCATCATATCTCGAAGAACATTCGATGAAAAGGATATTAAGATTGGCAAAGCATGATAACTAAACCTATGCAACAAGTGAGAAGCAACACTCACGTTGTAGCACTGGAAATCAAACATAGCTTTGAATTCCATGAAATGTTTTAAAGATGGGTTAGAGGCCCATGGTTGTAAAACATTGGGGTTGAACATTTATCATATATGAAATGTGTTTTCATATTCCATTTAATCTTGGTTTAGTATTAAATGATGAGTCCCTTCAATTTGACAATATATTCAAGATAGACTGTCAGGACCAGTCCTGTGACTAAGAAATGTCTATCAAGTGAACTTGAATGTCAAAAGTTGAAAATGGTCCCTAGTCGGAGTTTTCTATAAAATTGGACGCATAGAAAACGTTAGACGACTAGAATGCAAGATGACTAGTAGTTCTGTTTCTTGAACTATGTGGACATGGCAATGTCATAATCATTTGCATAGATACTTACTTTGGGAAGACTAGTATCGGACAAGACCTATGAAACTTTACTGTAAGAGATGAAAATCTGTCATAAGTAAATTTCATTAAAATTATTAGACACTAAATCCTCAATACCTGAGTGATTTGAGATTACTTGTTTGAGAACTGGTTGCTTTGACGTTGACCAACCGTCGCACCGTAAAAGGAGGCTATAAAGGCAACGCTCAGGTAATCACCTATCAAACGAAGTCTAATCTCAAGATCGCAAGATTGGGATTGTCCTCCCATAAATCGGGATGAGATGCTTAAAAGTTGTACAAGGCCACTCGGAGAGCTAGAAACTGTGAAATGCATGGCCGTGCTCGGATGAATCATAGGCTATGATTATCTGTTTATTTGATCAGTTGAACTCTGAAACCGAGGAACACCTCTGGACATAATAAGGATGACAACTCTTACCTTATGTTCAAGAGCAAGCATCGAGCGACAAAGGAATTAGGAAATGCACACTTGTCCCTAAGGACAAGTGGGAGACTGAAGGAAATAATGCCCTTGGTCCAAGTATGCATTCTATGTTAAGTCTAATAAATGCGGTTCAGTATTAATTAACAAGTTAATAATTCAGTGAGATCAAGTGAGCTGAATGCCTAGCTAGAGGCCGCTTCAGTTCAAGTGGAATTAATGATATTAATCCACAGCTTACTCTTGACTGAACCCGTAGGGTCACACAAATAGTACGTAAACGGATCAAGTATTTAATGGCATTAAATACTCTATCTATGGATATTCGGAATCGACGGATCTTGGTTTCAGTGGGAGCTGAGATCGTCACAGGCAAGAAATGAATACTCCGGAAACGATGATATTACCGGAAACGGAAATATGGATCGTATCGGAAATATAAATATTATCCAAGTCGTAGATGTTGCCGGAAACGGAAACATGGTACGTATCGGAAAATATTATCGGAAATGGAAATATTACCAGAATCGGAAATATTGCCGGAGACGGAAATATTGTCAGAATCGGAAATATTACCGGAATCGGAAAATAATTCCGGAAACGGAAATATTAAATATTGTTCGTATCGGAAATGAATTCCGGAATCGGAAATTTAATCGGAAGCGTATCGTACGAATAAGCATCGGACGAGGCCTGCCGGACGAGGGCCCAGCACGAAGCCAGGCCATCGCCCAGCAAGCCAAGCGCGCCACACAAACAGCCACGCCAGGCCCAGCGCAAGGCCAGGCCCAGCAGGCCGTGGCAGCGCGCACAGCGCGCGCAGCGCGCGCGGGTGCTTGCGTGGGCTTGTGGCTCGCGCAGGCCTCGCTGCGTGGGCTGCTGCTCGCACGCACGCATGGGCGGCCCATCGAGGCTGCCGTGTGTGTGTGCGTAAGTGTTTGTGTTCGTGCACGTTTCCTAAAACGTGCAGAGTTCGGTTAATGATTAAATTCCTAATTCTATTTGATAAAATAATTAAATTAGAGTTCTTGTAGGATTCTAGGTTTAATTAATTTGTATCTGAATAGGATTCCAATTCCCTTTCCATAACCCTATAAATATGTGGCCTGGGTTCACAATTTATAACGAGTTTTAAAAAGTATTTAAAGTGAGTTTTTGAGAGAAAAATTCAGCCACACATCTTGCTCAAAAGTGCCGAAAATTCTAGTACCTTAAGGGCGATTCTAGTTGGTCAATCTTAAGGCGGATCCGGACGTGCTGTGGACTATCTACGGAGGGACGACACTTGGAGTCCTAAAGACTTGTTCTTGTTCGGTTCGGGCGCAGCTAGGGAGGGCACGCAACAAAGAGTATGCATCTAAATTATGCTATATGATTATGTGTAAATAATATGTTGTCCTGGGTTAATGGTTGTTTCCGCATGATCTATGTAATGTCATATGTATCATAACCTAACATATATTACTCCCTCCATTCCTAAATGATATTCCTTTTTGGAGTTTGGGGTGGAAAATAAGAAAATGGAATCTTGTAAGGATTGGATGTAAAAATAATGATTGGGTGTAAGAGAAAATAATAAATAAATAAAGGAAAGTAATAAAGAAATGAAGTAGAGAGAAGATATTTTGTTTAAAGTAATAAAAAATCATAAAAGTGGGGTTGAGTGGGTGAATGGGGAAATGTGAATGAATTAAATAAGGAATGATGGAGAAATTTATGGTAAAAAGTCATGTCCAAAAATAGAAACAAGAAGATCATTTAGGAACGATATTTATAGAAACAGGAAGATAAAAAAGGAATGGAGGGAGTATATTCCTTTTTTCTAATGTACTATATTTAACTTTTCTAAAACCTGTGAAAATTATCAAACAGAATTATAAAAATGGGACAGACAGAGTATAAAACTCATCTGATCGTACATTTTACAAAATTTATCAAACTGCATCACTAAAAATATAAGGCCCGCCAATAAATTATGACCAACCACGGTACTCCCTCCGTCCCGGAATACTCGACCCGGTTTGACCGGCACAGAGTTTAAGGGATTTGAATTGACTTATTTAATTTAATAGGTAGTAGTTGATAGTGGGGTATTATTTTAATGTAGTTAGTGGGAAATGTGTAAAGGGGTGGGGTTAGGGGAGAGTAGGGGTTGAATTTTTAATTATTTTTGTATGGAGTAGGGGTAGGTGGGTTAATAGGAGTGGAGTGAGAAATAATATAATATTGTTAGAATATTTCTATTTTTAGAAACAGGTCAAGTATTAAGGGACGGCCCGATAAGGAAAACAGGTCAAGTATTTCGGGACGGAGGGAGTAGTTTCTTCTGTCATTATTGTCTTCACTGTTCGTAATATTTGCCCAATATTGTGTTATTGTAAAATTATCCTTTTAAGGGACTCAAGGGAGTCGTGTGATAGTTTCCTTTTGTCCAAGGTACACATGAAATGTAATGTGGTGAATTATCGATACTAAATTATTTTTTTGACGAAAACAAATAAATAAAATCGATACTAATTCTAAATACATGCGATGTAGGGTTTTAACATTGAAAACTAGTGTGTGGCTCGGGCGATGCCCCGATTGCTACATTGAATAGTTAAAATTTTAGATTTTTCTTGAGCAAAATATTTGATAAGATACATGTAAAGCATTAAGTGAAAGCATTCATCAAGTTCGTCAACTACACAAACAAACTAAGTCATTTATCGTGAGAAATAATTTTTCAATTGCATCATCTTACAATTTGTATAATTTGTTTTCTAGTGGAAATAAGTTATTCAAAATTAACAAACACCAAATTAGATACATGCAGCCATGCAAGGCATTTCTGTAGTTGATGCTTAATTATGAGACTTATGACATCATGGTTATTCATGATTATCCTAATTCTTTAATTATTTTTTTTTTCCAAAATAGTCAATAGAAAATAAAAAGTCACATAAAAGTTTAGTTGTTGTAAATTTCATGTTAACATTCATTTATAAATTTATGTGAAAAGATAAACCACAAATGGTTGTTGGTTAAGATGGTAATGAGAGTTATCCTCCACACTTGAGGTATCGAGTTCGAACCTCATTGTATGTATTGATTTTTGGTTGTCCATGATATGGCATATCATTTGGTGAGTGGATGATGTGGCGCAAAGGGAAGAGTACTACGTGCCACATAGACATTTTTCTCAACGCCTTTTAATATATTAGTATAGATATTAAATTTGTTTATAAAAAGGGAATAAAAAAGTAAACGAGTTATAACATAGGTATAAATGTATAATAGAGACCATATAAAATTAAAGTAAAAAGTCGGACTTATTGCAATCCCAAATTCTTATATGAGTCTGTTCTCACCATTAACTGAAGGTGAGACCAGTTCACACTTGCGAATTTAGGTATGTTACTTCTATAGTTTAGACATGTTACTTTTTTTTATAATTTTAGAGGAGGTACTTTTTTTAGTTTAAGTATGTTACTTCTATAGTTTATACATGTTACTTTTTTTATACGGAGTAGTTTTAGGAGAGATACCTTCTTAGTTTAGGTATGTTACTTCTATAGTTTAGACATGTTACTTTTTTTTTATAATTTTAGAGGAGGTACTTTTTTTAGTTTAGGTATGTTACTTCTATAGTTTATACATGTTACTTTTTTTATACGGAGTAGTTTAATGGGAGATACCTTCTTAGTTTAGGTATTTACTTCTATAGTTTAGACATGTTACTTTTTTTTTTAATAATTTTAGAGGAGGTATTTTTTTTAGTTGAGGTATGTTACTTCTATAATTTAGACATTTTACTTTTTTTAAAAAAAAAATTTAGATGAGGTACTTTTTTAGTTTAGGTATGTTACTTATATAGTTTAGACATGTTACTTTTTTTTTTATACGGAATAGTTTTAGGGGAGGTACATTTTTAGTTTAGGTATGTTACTTCTATAGTTTAGACATATTACTTTTTTTATATATATAATTTTAGAGGAGGTACTTTTTTAGTTTAGCTATGTTACTTCTATAGTTTAGATCTGTTACTTTTTTTTATATAGTTTTAGTGGAGGTACGCTATTGGTTTTGCGCTCGTCACACCATCAAGTTGATGTTGTGACTGGTCTCACAGGAGACGCGCTGTATTGCAATTTAATTTGGCCGGCGATGATAGAGGTCACAAGTTGCGATAAATCATATTTCCTCCGTCTTTTAATACTCGCAACGTTTGTTCGTTTCACGCATGCCAATGCACAACTTTGATCATTTATATCTTAAATTCTCTTTATGCAAAAATTATAAAAAGTTGATATTTTGAAAATACACATTGAGACGAATCTAACAAGATCCCACATGACTATGTTTTATCTTATATAAAAAAGCACTAAGAATAGTCAAAGTAGATTATATGAATAGTGGCAAAAGTCCAAACGTTGCAAGTATTAAAAGACGGAGGAAGTATGTGTTACTCATTTGATGGTACCACGTAGACCGCGACTCATCAAATTATTTTTATTATCAACACCAATGTTTACCGTGAAAATATTAAAATAAGGCAAACCATTAAAACAATGACATAATTTTTATAATGGTATGTTTTAGCAAAAATATATTTATTTTATTATTTTATAATGGTATGTTTTAGCAAAAATATATTTATTTTATTATTTTGTCGCTAATGCGACTTTTATCACTTTGCAATTTATAATACTCCGTAATGTTCTACAAATTTAATTATTACTCCGTATTACGTAAAAGATCATTCCTTGGCTATGCGATAATTGTTATGAATGAAGGACCTTTTTGGGCTTGAATGTTGATTTGTATGACAAATCTAATGTTTGAATAATGAGAAGAAATAAATGAAGAAATTAAAACACACACAAAGATTTAAGATGGTTCACTCTTCAATGAGCTACATCCACCATGTGGGAGGGTTTTGAGCTTGTATTACTCTTCTTTGGAGAAAAGGTTACAAAGAGGAATTCTCAAAGGGGAAAAAGAGAGAATTCTATGTATGCTTAGATCTAGGGTTCCAATCTCACTTGTGTTTCTCTCTCTTAATTTTGAAATTCTCATTACATTTGGTATTTATAGTGTTAGACATCAAACCAGTCTAAAGGACAAGAAAAGGGCCACGTCGATTGAACCTTGCGGAGAAGAAAACAGTTTACCCGTAGGGTTCAGTCGAACCTTTAAAGGGTCCGTCCGAACCCAGGTCAGGTTCGGCCGAACTTACCCAAAGTTACTGACTCTCTTCAGGTTCGGTCGAACCATCTAAGAGTTCGGCCGAACTTCCAACAGGGTTGGCTGAACCTCAAAGCTCGTTGGGCCGAACATCCTGCTTCATGACAGCTTCTCATAAAATAGTCATAACTCCCTCATTTCTCATCCAAAATGAGCTTATGACCAGCCGTTGGAAAGATATTGAGCCGAGCTTTCACCTCCAACTTGAATCAACTGAATCTAATGAATAGATGATGAGATATGTCCATTTGAAGTCAGATCTTCCACTATAACACCCTAACATCCTTCAAGGAAGATTCGAGGCACACATAACAATAATATTGTATTCTTTTCCACAAACTTTTACTGAAGGCTGGTGTACGATTAAGTAATACCCACAGTTGCACACTGTACTTTTTTTTTTAATAAAGCTAGAAGAAAAGTATCTATTTACACCTTCAAAAACTAATACAGTGATACTAGGTGTTATAACGGATGCAAAGAAAGATTAAATTAACGTAATTAAAAAACGCAGAGATTTAACGTGGTTCACTAACAATGTGTTAGCTACGTCCACAAGCAGAGGGGAGGAAAGTTTTATTGATCTTGAGGAATACAAATTACAGAATTCGGCTAGGTTATGACTAAAGAGTTTATATAGTACTCTCTAGACAGATGCGGAAAAAGCCAGAAAATAGGCCCAAAACAAATAATCCGTGTCCAAAATAACAGATACCCCGTGCTGGGGCGTTGCAGTAAGGGATTTGACCGATTCAAGACATTATCTAACACTAGGGACATGAGAGAGTCAAGTAGAAAATACTACAAAGACTGGAGCTAACTATTTTGTCCAACGTATTCGTACTCCCTCTTTCACTAGTGGAAAAAGGCTTATTTGCATCCCCGCATTTGCCACGCCATTCTGAACATGTGACGCAAATGACAAATTTTAGCATAAAATTTAGTCATTTGCGTCGCAGCTTTGTTAAACTGCGACGCAAATGACTCTAGGATGCCCCCCAGAGTCATTTGCGTCGCAGATTAGTAAAACTGCGACGCAATTAACTCAATCAAGTGCGTCGCAGATTTACTAATCTGCGACGCAAATGACTCTGGGGGGCATCCTAGAGTCATTTGCGTCGCAGTTTAGTAATTCTGCGACGCAAATGATGTTTTGAATTTTTCTAAAATTTAATTTTGTTGGCGCTAGCTCTCCAATGCGATATTCCACAGCGACCTAAATTGAAACCCAATTGCAAAAGCTTCACCCCTTCACTGCTTCAATTCCTTCCTCGGCCTTCCTCGTCCTCCGCCGTCAACCTCGTCCTCCGCCGTCAACCTCCGTCTTCCTCGACCTGCTGTTCGTCCTCCTGCCGCGTCAACCTCCTCTTCGCACAGCTCATTGTCCTCCAACTTCCTGCTCGTCGCCGCCCCCTGATCGTCGTTCAACCCCCGGCCTCTTCACAGGTCACTGTCGCCGCTTCCTCCTATACTGTCGCCGCTGCTTGCTAACGCCGTCGGCTGCCACGCCGCTGGCCCTCCTCTCTTCAATTGCTCCATCGATTAATTCGGTACATTTAAATTTTATTTTGTGGATATTATTTAATTGAATTTTAATTGTGCATTTTAATTATAATTGTGGATATTATGTTTGAATTTTAATGGTACATTTTAGTTGAATTTTAAGATTGAATTTTAATTGTGGATATTATTTAATTGAATTTTAATTGTGCACATTTAAGATTTAGGTTTTGTTGAATTTTAATTGTAGTTTTTGATGAATTGTAATAGTTGGTTTTGTTGAAATTATTTGTTTATTACAATTAGGTTTTGTTGAATTAAGGTTATGAAATGAATTTTTGGGTTTGTGTAGGTTTATGAGATGGTTTGTGTAGGTTATGAAATGATGTTTTGGGTTTGCTACAAAATTCGGGTTTGTGAATTTGTGATGTGAAATGAATTGTACTATGGGAACTTGTTATTAGTTATGGTAGGTTTTGTTGGAAGCCATGGATTTATAATGATATGAATAGCCTAGTTTATATTCTAACCTTTGACAAAATTTGGTCATATTGTTTTATCTTTAGTGGTTGAAAATGGATCGGAGTTGGATGTATGGTAGTAAACGATTTTCTACAAGGTTCTTACAAGGGATTCAAGAGTTCATTAAGGTTGCCTTGAAACATCAATCAGAACATGAATCAAGTTTAATTCTGTGTCCTTGTTGTGATTGCAATAATTCAAGGGGGTATCGGGATATTGATGATATTGTTGATCACATAGTTCGTCGCGGTTTTAAGGGTAACTACACGACGTGGACATGGCATGGTGAGAGCATAGATCATGGGGCAAGTTCTAGTATGCCGAGCTCGAGTCAGCATAATCATTGTGATAATGGTGATGATAATGAAATTGAGGATGATATTGGTGTTGAAAGTGAGGAAGAAGAGGAGAAAGATAGGATAGATGATATGATGCATGATGTGGAAGACCATCATTTCGTTGAGCGTCCCCATATGTATGATAGTATAATCAAAGCTTCCGCAACACCATTATATCCTGGTTCTACATAAACTGTACTTGGTGTCGTCATCGAATATTTCAACTTAAAGGTGGAAAACGGTTGGACCAACAAGAGTTTTTCACAGTTTTTGGAGGCCACGTCTGGTAATCTTCCTGAAGGAAACAAACTTCCAAGGTCTAACTATGAGGCCCAGAAGCTTATGTGTCCTTTGGGTATGGATTATGAGAAGATACACGCGTGTCCAAATGATTGCGTGTTGTATCGAAAGCAGTATGCAAATCTGCATGAGTGTCCAAGATGCGGATTGTCCCGTTACAAGATCGTGGAGAATGATGCAACATCAACTAAGAAGAAACCTTCTCCGGCTAAGGTGCTTTGGTATCTTCCAATTATACCAAGATTTAAGCGCCTTTTCTCAGAAGAGAAAACTGCAAAACTCTTGAGGTGGCATGCCGAAGGGAGGAAGAAAGATGGGTTAATGAGGCATCCTGCTGATTCTCCACAATGGAGGAACATTGATCGAAAGTACAAGGTCTTTAGGGAAGAAGTTCGGAATCTCAGGCTTGGTCTTTGCACGGATGGAATGAACCCATTTGGGACACTTAGTACCCAATATAGCACTTGGCCGGTTCTTCTCACCATATACAATTTGCCTCCTTGGTTATGCATGAAGCGTAGATACATCATGTTGTCGCTCTTAATCTCTGGGCCTAAACAACCCGGAAATGACATAGATGTGTATCTAGAGCCACTCATTGAAGATTTGAAATTGTTGTGGGATGAAGGGGTGTTGATGTTTGATGCATACACCAAAACCAATTTCACTTTACGTGCCATGATTTTTTGTACGATAAATGATTTCCCGGCTTATGGAAATTTGTCAGGGTATTCTGTAAAGGGAAAGAAGGCATGTCCAGTTTGTCATGATGATTTGGTCTCGAGGCGCCTAAAATTTTGTGGGAAATATGTGTACATGGATTACCGGATGTATCTTCCTGAAGATCACCCATTTCGAAAAGAGAAGGAAGCTTTTAATGGAGAATTGGAGATGAGAGAAGCTCCTGCCCCCTTATGTGCGTGTGAGGTTTATGAACGGGTTAAAGACATTGAGACAGAGTTTGGTAAGCCTTATAAAGGTCAGCCAAGTGGTGGTTACAAGAAGAGGTCTATCTTTTGGGATCTCCCATATTGGAGAGATTTGGAAGTTAGGCATTGTTTGGATGTAATGCATATTGAAAAAAATGTTTGTGATGCCATTGTTGGGACATTGTTGAATATGCAAGGGAAAACGAAGGATGGGCCTAAAGTTAGACAAGATATGGCTGCTATGGGTCGCTCCGAGTTGGCACCTCAAGAAAGGGGAAAACGCTGGTACCTTCCCCCAGCTTGTTTCACCTTGTCTAAAAAGGAGAAAGTTAGCTTTTGTGAGTCTTTGCATGGCTTAAAGGTCCCTGCCGGTTACTCTTCAAATTTTCGTAGACTTGTGTCCATGTCTGACTTGAAATTAGTTGGAATGAAATCTCATGATTGTCACGTGTTGATGCAACAATTGCTGCCGGTTGCAATTCGAGGGATATTGCCGCCACAAGTGAGGTATACCATTACAAGATTGTGTTTCTTTTTCAACACAATTTGTAGCAAGGTGATCAATCCAACAATACTGGATGATTTGCAGGCTGATGTACTTGAGACCATGTGTCGGTTTGAAAAGTATTTTCCGCCATCATTCTTTGACATGATGCCTCATTTGATTATTCATCTTGTTCGTGAAATTAAGCTTTGTGGGCCAGTTTGTATGAGGTACATGTATCCCTTTGAACGGGAAATGGGTACCTTGAAAGATAGAGTGATGAATCCGGCCAAACCTGAAGCTAGTATTGTCCAACGAACCGTCGCGGAGGAAGTTGCTGCATGGGTTTCTCAATATATGGCACGTTTGAAAGAAGTCGGAGTACCAAAGTCTAGACATGATGGGAGACTTGGGGGTCAAGGTACAATTGGCAAGAAAAGGATATCAATCAGTTCTGAAATGATGTGTAAGGTTGAGCTGTTTGTGGTGCAAAGTCTTAGTGAAGTCCATCCATACGTGGCTGAGCACATGAACTTTCTTAGAGAGCAATATCCTTCAAAAAATGGTCCTCAACTGATAAAAGAGCATAATCGTTCATTCCTCACATGGTTCAAGCGTCGAGTGATGGATCAATTTTTCGACACGCCTAATGAGGTATCTGACATGGTGAGATGGTTGGCATATGGTCCTAAATGTCAAGTCATATCTTATGAGGGGTACGACATCAATGGCTATTCTTTTTACACGAAGCGACAAGATGACAAAACGACGATGCAAAAAAGTGGTGTTACGGCAATATGTTTGTCTTCAGAGTATGCTAGTGTAAAAGATAGAACACTTGTAGATAAGACGAACTCTTACTATGGAGTCATTGAAGAAATATTAGAGTTGGAATATAAGTATTTTAAGATTCCTCTATTCCGGTGCAAGTGGGTTGATATTAGTCGCGGTGTCAAAAAGGATGAACATGGGTACCTGACACTTGTAAACTTTAGTCGAGTTGGGCATCTTGCAGATCCTTTCATATTAGCATCACAGGCAAAACAAATCTTTTACATGGTTGACCCTGCCGATCGTAGTTGGTCAGTTGTTCTGGAAGGCAAAAGAAGAATACTTGGCGTTGAGGATGTAGATGATGAAGAAGAGTATGATGAGCAGTTTAATGAGATTCCACCTTCCTCCTGGCATATCCCTCAAATGATTGACGATGTTGACATGAGTTATACACGCCGAGATCATGATGAAGGATTTTATGTTGAAAAAGAGAAATAGTGAGATAGGTACTATTTTGGCAACTATTTTTTCACCAAGTTAATTTGTAGATTAGTTAAAAGTTGGGTTCGAAAACGTCATTTTTGCCTAAATATGTACTATAACGACCCAATTACCCTTAAATGTGGAATAATAGATTAGTACGAGGCTTAGAAAGTTATAACTATGCATATGAGACATGTAATAAGTTTGAAAACATTCCTTAGGTTGTTTGGTTAAAAGTTGGGTTCGAAAATGTCATTTTTGCTTAAATATGTACTATAACGACCCAATTACCCTTAAATGTGGAATAATAGATTAGTATGAGGCTTAGAAAGTTATAACTATGCATATGAGACATGTAATAAGTTTGAAAACATTCCTTAGGTTGTTTGGTTAAAAGTTGGGTTCGAAAATGTCATTTTTGCCTAAATATGTACTATAACGACCCAATTACCCTTAAATGTGGAATAATAGATTAGTACGAGGCTTAGAAAGTTATAACTATGCATATGAGACATGTAATAAGTTTGAAAACATTCCTTAGGTTGTTTGGTTAAAAGTTGGGTTCGAAAATGTCATTTTTGCCTAAATATGTACTATAACGACCCAATTACCCTTAAATGTGGAATAATAGATTAGTACGAGGCTTAGAAAGTTATAACTATGCATATGAGACATGTAATAAGTTTAAAAACATTCCTTAGGTTGTTTGGTTAAAAGTTGGGTTCGAAAACGTCATTTTTGCCTAAATATGTACTATAACGACCCAATTACCCTTAAATGTAGAATAATAGATTAGTACGAGGCTTAGAAATTTATAACTATGCATATGAGACATGTAATAAGTTTGAAAACATTCCTTAGGTTGTTTGGTTAAAAGTTGGGTTCGAAAATGTCATTTTTGCCTAAATATGTACTATAACGACCCAATTACCCTTAAATGTGGAATAATAGATTAGTACGAGGCTTAGAAAGTTATAACTATGCATATGAGACATGTAACAAGTTTGAAAACATACCTTAGGTTCTTTGGTTCAAAGTTGGGTTCGAAAACGTCATTTTTGCCTAAATATGTACTATAACGACCCAATTAACCTTATATGTGGAATAATAGATTAGTACGAGGCTTAGAAAGTTATAACTATGCATATGAGACATGTAATAAGTTTGAAAACATTCCTTAGGTTCTTTGGTTCAAAGTTGGGTTCGAAAATGTCATTTTTGCCTAAATATGTACTATAACGACCCAATTACCCTTAAATGTGGAATAATAGATTAGTACGAGGCTTAGAAAGTTATAACTATGCATATGAGACATGTAATAAGTTTGAAAACATTCCTTAGGTTGTTTGGTTAAAAGTTGGGTTCGAAAATGTCATTTTTGCCTAAATATGTACTATAACGACCCAATTACCCTTAAATGTGGAATAATAGATTAGTACGAGACTTAGAAAGTTATAACTATGCATATGAGACATATAATAAGTTTGAAAACATTCCTTAGGTTCTTTGGTTCAAAGTTGGGTTCGAAAACATCATTTTTGCCTAAAAATGACCTAGGAAAACGTCATTTTATGGGTTAGAATCGAAATAATGACAGCATGCATGATTGATGGTGTCTTTCATGGGTTTCGATCTGTTCCAAAATGTTGCAAAGCTCAGATCAGAACTGTGCTGATCAGTGCACAGAACTGATCAGAACTGACCGGTTCTATGCACTGATCTGCACAGCTCAGATCAGAAGCTGTGCAGATCAGTGTACAGAACTGATCAGAACTGACCAGTTCTATGCACTGATCTGCACAGTTCTGATCTGAGCTGTGCAGATCAGTGCACAGAACTGGTCAGTTCTTTATTTTTATTTTAAAATCCTGCTTTTGAAGGTATGTAATTTTGATGATTTTCCAATGCAGTAGCGTCAGGCATGGATGAAGATCAACACGCAAATTCAGGTCCTTCTAACAAATCACCAAATCAAGTGCCCCAAAAGCAAAAAAAAAAGCCAAGAGGCCCTACAAAAGGAATAAAATCCATGTCCGGGGTTCCAAGAATAATTGAATGGGATCACTTGGACCGACCCACAGGGAAATGGGCAACGGATTACAAGAATCACATTGGCGAGATAAGTCGCGCAAAGGTTTCAATATTGATCAGAACCTGGGAAGATGTTTCACAAGGAATAAAAGACACTTTGTGGGAAGACGTCAAGGTAACCGGTTTTATTTTGGAAATTCAGTTGTACATATCTACGTGTCTTTTTCATGTGCTAAAAGACTTTCTTGTTCCTTTTCTTTTTCTTTCATTTAGAGAGAATTTCATATCACAGATGAAACTAAGAAAGAAGTTGTCTTAAAGAGTTGTGATAAGCGTTTGAGGGAATTCAAATCAAGATTGACGACTGGTTGGATCCGGGGTACAAGAAAAAGGCCAAAAGATGAAAAGATGCCATATGATTTGTATAGTCATATAACTAAGGATATATGGAAGGAATTTGTGAAGATACGTACCTCCGAAGAAGCTGAGGTATAAAAATTATTCTTATTTAAAGTCTTGTTATAATCTAAGTTTTATTTTGTTGTAATAATTTCTTTTACCCCCCTAAAATTAGGAAATAAGTGAGAAAGCAAGACAAAGTCAATCTTTCAACATATATCCTCATCATATGGGACAGAAATCATATGCTGAAATGACAAGTGAATGGCAGAGAAAAGGGTACATTCCCTCAGTTTCTTCGTCATCTGAAGGTTCCTCTGCGTCTACAATTTCTTCAAGTTTGCCGAGTAGGACATGTTTATGGCTTCTTGCAAGATCGGTACCAGATGAGAAAGGAAATCCTTACTTGCCGGATCAGGGCACACAAAAGGTCAAAGAAAATATTGTAAGTTCATTTAACAATTTTGCGTAATGTTGTGATTCCTCTAATTTCATATATGTTCTTAAATATGAAACCAAGTGTTGAACTTTTCTCAAAACCATTTGATTTCATGTAGGATGAATGGAAAAGGAAACAAGATGAAGGGGAATTTGTTCCCAAAAGTGCACGAGATGATGTCTTATTTCGTGCACTTGGTAAGACTAAAGAAGGGAGACCACTAACATTTGGTGGTGGAGTAGGCATCAAAGCTGTGTGGGGGACCGGAGAGCGGCGTAGCTTTCGACGGTATGGAGATGCGGAGATGGAGGAAATGGAAGCAAGAGTGACCAAAAGGGTCAAAGATGAGACAATACAAGAGATGAACTCCGAGATGGATGCCATGGTCATGGAGAAATTTATCACATTTGCTAAAGAACTTGGTGTCCAAATACCAAGCCATATGAGGATAGACGCAAATGTTCATAGTAGTTGTCGTTCCGGGGGTTTAGATCCATTTGCCGACATTACGGTATGATAATTTGTGTTTTTCAAGTAATTTGTTTCTAGTTAATTCTATTGAACTTTTCTAACATGTTACATTGTATTTGCGTTATTGTTCAAAATAAATAATAAGGAACCTGTCCCGTGCCATCTATACCTGAACATAGGCTCGGAGAAAGTCTTTGTTGCCTATGGTACCATATGTCCAGAGTTGCTCCTTGATCACCACAACGACGTCACGTCCGATAACGTGAAAGTGAGCGTTGATGATTTTGAGCCCGCGTACAAAGAAGCTCCCGTCCCCGTGCCTTCTCAATATATTAAGAAACTTTCTCAAGCTCATGGTACCTTCACTCAGTGGCCAAAGCATTTGGTGTCGCTTACGAATGAGGAGGTAACTAACATATGCATGATAATTTGAAGTAGAACTATTATACCATGTATGCTCACTAATATGTATATCGTTATTTGAAAATCATACCTCAGGTAAACAAGCCTACAAGTAAAGAGCCTAAAGGGAAAGGGAACAAAGGGAAAGAGATAGTGGTTGGGGGAAGTGGAACAAAAGCGTCCAACACTAAATCAAAAACCTATTTCCTTGAAAATTATAAAGTGCAAAATTTGAGTGGTAAGTGCAATGTGATGAAAACTATGATGTTGGGATTAAAAGAAGGGGAGCACGTTAAGGTACATTGCACTAAAAGGACATTCAATATGGAAAAGGACTTTGAAATTAGTGTCACCGTTGAAGACACCGATCAACTTCTCTCGGGAGCATGGCTCAATATATCAATAATACAAGTTTTTGTTACGTGAGTTACCTAAATTCATATTTTGCCCCTAAATTTGATTTTTATGATTGTCTTAACGTTCTTACACTCTATATTATAGGGCTTTGAGTGAGTTGTGTTTTCACGATGATTGTCACCCCAATAGTATTGGATTCATGTGCCCGGAGATGATCTCGGCCACCATGTTAAAGTCCGATGCAGATCGAATTCTATTGTACATGACGAGGTCCATGAGTGCACTTAGTTCTAAGACATTCATCTTATGTCCATACTACGAAAAGTATGAAAATTACTTTGAACTTCGTTTTTAATTGATTGTTATAAATTTAACTTTTTTTTTTCTAACTACATACGTTTATTGTTTGTATGTAGGAGTCACTGGATGCTTTTAGTTCTTTGCTTGTCTAAACGTGAGGTCTACATATTTGATTCTCAACAGAAGAAGAGAAATTTGATGATTAAGGAGCCACTAAACAAGTAAGTAAAGTATGCATATGAAAATGCCATTTTTGCCTAAATTTTTGCCTAAGGTTCTTTAGTTCAAAGTTGGGTTCGAAAACATCATTTTTGCCTAAAAATGACCTAGAACGACCCAATTAGCCTTAAATGTGAAATAATAGATTGTAAAGAGACTTAGAAAGTTATAACTAGGCATATGAGACGTGTAATAAGTTTGAAAACATTCCTTAGGTTCTTTGGTTCAAAGTTGGGTCCGAAAACATCATTTTTGCCTAAAAATGACCTAGGACGACCCAAATAGCCTTAAATGTGAAATAATAGATTGTAAAGGGCCTTAGAAAGTTATAACTATGCATATGAGACGTGTAATAAGTTTGAAAACATTCCTTAGGTTCTTTGGTTCAAAGTTGGGTTCGAAAACATCATTTTTGCCTAAAAATGACCTAGGACGACCCAAATAGCCTTAAATGTGAAATAATAGATTGTAAAGAGACTTAGAAAGTTATAACTATGCATATGAGACGTGTAATAAGTTTGAAAATATTCCTTAGGTTCTTTGGTTCAAAGTTGGGTTCGAAAACATCATTTTTGCCTAAAAATGACCTAGAACGACCCAATTAGCCTTAAATATGAAATAATAGATTGTAAAGGGCCTTAGAAAGTTATAACTATGCATATGAGACGTGTAATAAGTTTGAAAACATTCCTTAGGTTCTTTGGTTCAAAGTTAGGTTCGAAAACATCATTTTTGCCTAAAAATGACCTAGGACGACCCAAATAGCCTTAAATGTGAAATAATAGATTGTAAAGAGACTTAGAAAGTTATAACTATGCATATGACACGTGTAATAAGTTTGAAAACATTCCTTAGGTTCTTTGGTTCAAAGTTGGGTTCGAAAACATCATTTTTGCCTAAAAATGACCTAGGACGACCCAAATAGCCTTAAATGTGAAATAATAGATTGTAAAGAGACTTAGAAAGTTATAACTATGCATATGAGACGTGTAATAAGTTTGAAAACATTCCTTAGGTTCTTTGGTTCAAAGTTGGGTTCGAAAACATCATTTTTGCCTAAAAATGACCTAGGACGACCCAAATAGCCTTAAATGTGAAATAATAGATTGTAAAGGGCCTTAGAAAGTTATAACTATGCATATGAGACGTGTAATAAGTTTGAAAACATTCCTTAGGTTCTTTGGTTCAAAGTTGGGTTTAAAAACATCATTTTTGCCTAAAAATGACCTAGAACGACCCAATTAGCCTTAAATGTGAAATAATAGATTGTAAAGGGCCTTAGAAAGTTATAACTATGCATATGAGACGTGTAATAAGTTTGAAAACATTCCTTAGGTTCTTTTGTTCAAAGTTGGGTTCGAAAACATCATTTTTTCCTAAAAATGACCTAGGACGACCCAAATAGCCTTAAATGTGAAATAATAGATTGTAAAGGGCCTTAGAAAGATATAACTATGCATATGAGACGTGTAATAATTTTGAAAACATTCCTTAGGTTCTTTGGTTCAAAGTTGGGTTCGAAAACATCATTTTTGCCTAAAAATGACCTAGGACGACCCAAATAGCCTTAAATGTGAAATAATAGATTGTAAAGAGACTTAGAAAGTTATAACTATGCATATGAGACGTGTAATAAGTTTGAAAACATTCCTTAGGTTCTTTGGTTCAAAGTTGGGTTCGAAAACATCATTTTTGCCTAAAAATGACCTAGGACGACCCAAATAGCCTTAAATGTGAAATAATAGATTGTAAAGGGCCTTAGAAAGTTATAACTATGCATATGAGACGTGTAATAAGTTTGAAAACATTCCTTAGGTTCTTTGGTTCAAAGTTGGGTTCGAAAACATCATTTTTGCCTAAAAATGACCTAGGACGACCCAAATAGCCTTAAATGTGAAATAATAGATTGTAAAGGGCCTTAGAAAGTTATAACTATGCATATGAGACGTGTAATAAGTTTGAAAACATTCCTTAGGTTCTTTGGTTCAAAGTTGGGTTCGAAAACATCATTTTTGCCTAAAAATGACCTAGGACGACCCAAATAGCCTTAAATGTGAAATAATAGATTGTAAAGGGCCTTAGAAAGTTATAACTATGCATATGAGACGTGTAATAAGTTTGAAAACATTCCTTAGGTTCTTTGGTTCAAAGTTGGGTTCGAAAACATCATTTTTGCCTAAAAATGACCTAGGACGACCCAAATAGCCTTAAATGTGAAATAATAGATTGTAAAGAGACTTAGAAAGTTATAACTATGCATATGAGACGTGTAATAAGTTTGAAAACATTCCTTAGGTTCTTTGGTTCAAAGTTGGGTTCGAAAACATCATTTTTGCCTAAAAATGACCTAGGACGACCCAAATAGCCTTAAATGTGAAATAATAGATTGTAAAGGGCCTTAGAAAGTTATAACTATGCATATGAGACGTGTAATAAGTTTGAAAACATTCCTTAGGTTCTTTGGTTCAAAGTTGGGTTCGAAAACATCATTTTTGCCTAAAAATGACCTAGGACGACCCAAATAGCCTTAAATGTGAAATAATAGATTGTAAAGGGCCTTAGAAAGTTATAACTATGCATATGAGACGTGTAATAAGTTTGAAAACATTCCTTAGGTTCTTTGGTTCAAAGTTGGGTTTAAAAACATCATTTTTGCCTAAAAATGACCTAGAACGACCCAATTAGCCTTAAATGTGAAATAATAGATTGTAAAGGGCCTTAGAAAGTTATAACTATGCATATGAGACGTGTAATAAGTTTGAAAACATTCCTTAGGTTCTTTGGTTCAAAGTTGGGTTCGAAAACATCATTTTTGCCTAAAAATGACCTAGAACGACCCAATTAGCCTTAAATGTGAAATAATAGATTGTAAAGGGCCTTAGAAAGTTATAACTATGCATATGAGACGTGTAATAAGTTTGAAAACATTCCTTAGGTTCTTTGGTTCAAAGTTGGGTTCTAAAACATCATTTTTGCCTAAAAATGACCTAGGACGACCCAAATAGCCTTAAATGTGAAATAATAGATTGTAAAGGGCCTTAGAAAGTTATAACTATGCATATGAGACGTGTAATAAGTTTGAAAACATTCCTTAGGTTCTTTGGTTCAAAGTTGGGTTCGAAAACATCATTTTTGCCTAAAAATGACCTAAGACGACCCAAATAGCCTTAAATGTGAAATAATAGATTGTAAAGGGCCTTAGAAAGTTATAACTATGCATATGAGACGTGTAATAAGTTTGAAAACATTCCTTAGGTTCTTTGGTTCAAAGTTGGGTTCGAAAACATCATTTTTGCCTAAAAATGACCTAGGACGACCCAAATAGCCTTAAATGTGAAATAATAGATTGTAAAGGGCCTTAGAAAGTTATAACTATGCATATGAGACGTGTAATAAGTTTGAAAACATTCCTTAGGTTCTTTGGTTCAAAGTTGGGTTCGAAAACATCATTTTTGCCTAAAAATGACCTAGGACGACCCAAATAGCCTTAAATGTGAAATAATAGATTGTAAAGGGCCTTAGAAAGTTATAACTATGCATATGAGACGTGTAATAAGTTTGAAAACATTCCTTAGGTTCTTTGGTTCAAAGTTGGGTTCGAAAACATCATTTTTGCCTAAAAATGACCTAGGACGACCCAAATAGCCTTAAATGTGAAATAATAGATTGTAAAGGGCCTTAGAAAGTTATAACTATGCATATGAGACGTGTAATAAGTTTGAAAACATTCCTTAGGTTCTTTGGTTCAAAGTTGGGTTTAAAAACATCATTTTTGCCTAAAAATGACCTAGAACGACCCAATTAGCCTTAAATGTGAAATAATAGATTGTAAAGGGCCTTAGAAAGTTATAACTATGCATATGAGACGTGTAATAAGTTTGAAAACATTCCTTAGGTTCTTTGGTTCAAAGTTGGGTTCGAAAACATCATTTTTGCCTAAAAATGACCTAGAACGACCCAATTAGCCTTAAATGTGAAATAATAGATTGTAAAGGGCCTTAGAAAGTTATAACTATGCATATGAGACGTGTAATAAGTTTGAAAACATTCCTTAGGTTCTTTGGTTCAAAGTTGGGTTCTAAAACATCATTTTTGCCTAAAAATGACCTAGGACGACCCAAATAGCCTTAAATGTGAAATAATAGATTGTAAAGGGCCTTAGAAAGTTATAACTATGCATATGAGACGTGTAATAAGTTTGAAAACATTCCTTAGGTTCTTTGGTTCAAAGTTGGGTTCGAAAACATCATTTTTGCCTAAAAATGACCTAAGACGACCCAAATAGCCTTAAATGTGAAATAATAGATTGTAAAGGGCCTTAGAAAGTTATAACTATGCATATGAGACGTGTAATAAGTTTGAAAACATTCCTTAGGTTCTTTGGTTCAAAGTTGGGTTCGAAAACATCATTTTTGCCTAAAAATGACCTAGGACGACCCAAATAGCCTTAAATGTGAAATAATAGATTGTAAAGGGCCTTAGAAAGTTATAACTATGCATATGAGACGTGTAATAAGTTTGAAAACATTCCTTAGGTTCTTTGGTTCAAAGTTGGGTTCGAAAACATCATTTTTGCCTAAAAATGACCTAGGACGACCCAAATAGCCTTAAATGTGAAATAATAGATTGTAAAGGGCCTTAGAAAGTTATAACTATGCATATGAGACGTGTAATAAGTTTGAAAACATTCCTTAGGTTCTTTGGTTCAAAGTTGGGTTCGAAAACATCATTTTTGCCTAAAAATGACCTAGGACGACCCAAATAGCCTTAAATGTGAAATAATAGATTGTAAAGAGACTTAGAAAGTTATAACTATGCATATGAGACGTGTAATAAGTTTGAAAACATTCCTTAGGTTCTTTGGTTCAAAGTTGGGTTCGAAAACATCATTTTTGCCTAAAAATGACCTAGGACGACCCAAATAGCCTTAAATGTGAAATAATAGATTGTAAAGGGCCTTAGAAAGTTATAACTATGCATATGAGACGTGTAATAAGTTTGAAAACATTCCTTAGGTTCTTTGGTTCAAAGTTGGGTTCGAAAACATCATTTTTGCCTAAAAATGACCTAGGACGACCCAAATAGCCTTAAATGTGAAATAATAGATTGTAAAGGGCCTTAGAAAGTTATAACTATGCATATGAGACGTGTAATAAGTTTGAAAACATTCCTTAGGTTCTTTGGTTCAAAGTTGGGTTCAAAAACATCATTTTTGCCTAAAAATGACCTAGGACGACCCAAATAGCCTTAAATGTGAAATAATAGATTGTAAAGGGCCTTAGAAAGTTATAACTATGCATATGAGACGTGTAATAAGTTTGAAAACATTCCTTAGGTTCTTTGGTTCAAAGTTGGGTTCGAAAACATCATTTTTGCCTAAAAATGACCTAGGACGACCCAAATAGCATTAAATGTGAAATAATAGATTGTAAAGGGCCTTAGAAAGTTATAACTATGCATATGAGACGTGTAATAAGTTTGAAAACATTCCTTAGGTTCTTTGGTTCAAAGTTGGGTTCGAAAACATCATTTTTGCCTAAAAATGACCTAGGACGACCCAAATAGCCTTAAATGTGAAATAATAGATTGTAAAGAGACTTAGAAAGTTATAACTATGCATATGAGACGTGTAATAAGTTTGAAAACATTCCTTAGGTTCTTTGGTTCAAAGTTGGGTTCGAAAACATCATTTTTGCCTAAAAATGACCTAGGACGACCCAAATAGCCTTAAATGTGAAATAATAGATTGTAAAGGGCCTTAGAAAGTTATAACTATGCATATGAGACGTGTAATAAGTTTGAAAACATTCCTTAGGTTCTTTGGTTCAAAGTTGGGTTCGAAAACATCATTTTTGCCTAAAAATGACCTAGAACGACCCAATTAGCCTTAAATGTGAAATAATAGATTGTAAAGGGCCTTAGAAAGTTATAACTATGCATATGAGACGTGTAATAAGTTTGAAAACATTCCTTAGGTTCTTTGGTTCAAAGTTGGGTTCGAAAACATCATTTTTGCCTAAAAATGACCTAGGACGACCCAAATAGCCTTAAATGTGAAATAATAGATTGTAAAGGGCCTTAGAAAGTTATAACTATGCATATGAGACGTGTAATAAGTTTGAAAACATTCCTTAGGTTCTTTGGTTCAAAGTTGGGTTCGAAAACATCATTTTTGCCTAAAAATGACCTAGGACGACCCAAATAGCCTTAAATGTGAAATAATAGATTGTAAAGAGACTTAGAAAGTTATAACTATGCATATGAGACGTGTAATAAGTTTGAAAACATTCGTTAGGTTCTTTGGTTCAAAGTTGGGTTCGAAAACATCATTTTTGCCTAAAAATGACCTAGGACGACCCAAATAGCCTTAAATGTGAAATAATAGATTGTAAAGGGCCTTAGAAAGTTATAACTATGCATATGAGACGTGTAATAAGTTTGAAAACATTCCTTAGGTTCTTTGGTTCAAAGTTGGGTTCGAAAACATCATTTTTGCCTAAAAATGACCTAGGACGACCCAAATAGCCTTAAATGTGAAATAATAGATTGTAAAGGGCCTTAGAAAGTTATAACTATGCATATGAGACGTGTAATAAGTTTGAAAACATTCCTTAGGTTCTTTGGTTCAAAGTTGGGTTCGAAAACATCATTTTTGCCTAAAAATGACCTAGAACGACCCAATTAGCCTTAAATGTGAAATAATAGATTGTAAAGGGCCTTAGAAAGTTATAACTATGCATATGAGACGTGTAATAAGTTTGAAAACATTCCTTAGGTTCTTTGGTTCAAAGTTGGGTTCGAAAACATCATTTTTGCCTAAAAATGACCTAGGACGACCCAAATAGCCTTAAATGTGAAATAATAGATTGTAAAGGGCCTTAGAAAGTTATAACTATGCATATGAGACGTGTAATAAGTTTGAAAACATTCCTTAGGTTCTTTGGTTCAAAGTTGGGTTCGAAAACATCATTTTTGCCTAAAAATGACATAGGACGACCCAAATTGCCTTAAATGTGAAATAATAGATTGTAAAGGGCCTTAGAAAGTTATAACTATGCATATGAGACGTGTAATAAGTTTGAAAACATTCCTTAGGTTCTTTGGTTCAAAGTTGGGTTCGAAAACATCATTTTTGCCTAAAAATGACCTAGGACGACCCAAATAGCCTTAAATGTGAAATAATAGATTGTAAAGGGCCTTAGAAAGTTATAACTATGCATATGAGACGTGTAATAAGTTTGAAAACATTCCTTAGGTTCTTTGGTTCAAAGTTGGGTTCGAAAACATCATTTTTGCCTAAAAATGACCTAGGACGACCCAAATAGCCTTAAATGTGAAATAATAGATTGTAAAGGGCCTTAGAAAGGTATAACTATGCATATGAGACGTGTAATAAGTTTGAAAACATTCCTTAGGTTCTTTGGTTCAAAGTTGGGTTCGAAAACATCATTTTTGCCTAAAAATGACCTAGAACGACCCAATTAGCCTTAAATGTGAAATAATAGATTGTAAAGGGCCTTAGAAAGTTATAACTATGCATATGAGACGTGTAATAAGTTTGAAAACATTCCTTAGGTTCTTTGGTTCAAAGTTGGGTTCGAAAACATCATTTTTGCCTAAAAATGACCTAGGACGACCCAATTAGCCTTAAATGTGAAATAATAGATTGTAAAGAGACTTAGAAAGTTATAACTATGCATATGAGACGTGTAATAAGTTTGAAAACATTCCTTAGGTTCTTTGGTTCAAAGTTGGGTTCGAAAACATCATTTTTGCCTAAAAATGACCTAGGACGACCCAAATAGCCTTAAATGTGAAATAATAGATTGTAAAGGGCCTTAGAAAGTTATAACTATGCATATGAGACGTGTAATAAGTTTGAAAACATTCCTTAGGTTCTTTGGTTCAAAGTTGGGTTCGAAAACATCATTTTTGCCTAAAAATGACCTAGGACGACCCAAATAGCCTTAAATGTGAAATAATAGATTGTAAAGAGACTTAGAAAGTTATAACTATGCATATGAGACGTGTAATAAGTTTGAAAACATTCCTTAGGTTCTTTGGTTCAAAGTTGGGTTCGAAAACATCATTTTTGCCTAAAAATGACCTAGGACGACCCAAATAGCCTTAAATGTGAAATAATAGATTGTAAAGGGCCTTAGAAAGTTATAACTATGCATATGAGACGTGTAATAAGTTTGAAAACATTCCTTAGGTTCTTTGGTTCAAAGTTGGGTTCGAAAACATCATTTTTGCCTAAAAATGACCTAGGACGACCCAAATAGCCTTAAATGTGAAATAATAGATTGTAAAGGGCCTTAGAAAGTTATAACTATGCATATGAGACGTGTAATAAGTTTGAAAACATTCCTTAGGTTCTTTGGTTCAAAGTTGGGTTCAAAAACATCATTTTTGCCTAAAAATGACCTAGGACGACCCAAATAGCCTTAAATGTGAAATAATAGATTGTAAAGGGCCTTAGAAAGTTATAACTATGCATATGAGACGTGTAATAAGTTTGAAAACATTCCTTAGGTTCTTTGGTTCAAAGTTGGGTTCGAAAACATCATTTTTGCCTAAAAATGACCTAGGACGACCCAAATAGCATTAAATGTGAAATAATAGATTGTAAAGGGCCTTAGAAAGTTATAACTATGCATATGAGACGTGTAATAAGTTTGAAAACATTCCTTAGGTTCTTTGGTTCAAAGTTGGGTTCGAAAACATCATTTTTGCCTAAAAATGACCTAGGACGACCCAAATAGCCTTAAATGTGAAATAATAGATTGTAAAGAGACTTAGAAAGTTATAACTATGCATATGAGACGTGTAATAAGTTTGAAAACATTCCTTAGGTTCTTTGGTTCAAAGTTGGGTTCGAAAACATCATTTTTGCCTAAAAATGACCTAGGACGACCCAAATAGCCTTAAATGTGAAATAATAGATTGTAAAGGGCCTTAGAAAGTTATAACTATGCATATGAGACGTGTAATAAGTTTGAAAACATTCCTTAGGTTCTTTGGTTCAAAGTTGGGTTCGAAAACATCATTTTTGCCTAAAAATGACCTAGAACGACCCAATTAGCCTTAAATGTGAAATAATAGATTGTAAAGGGCCTTAGAAAGTTATAACTATGCATATGAGACGTGTAATAAGTTTGAAAACATTCCTTAGGTTCTTTGGTTCAAAGTTGGGTTCGAAAACATCATTTTTGCCTAAAAATGACCTAGGACGACCCAAATAGCCTTAAATGTGAAATAATAGATTGTAAAGGGCCTTAGAAAGTTATAACTATGCATATGAGACGTGTAATAAGTTTGAAAACATTCCTTAGGTTCTTTGGTTCAAAGTTGGGTTCGAAAACATCATTTTTGCCTAAAAATGACCTAGGACGACCCAAATAGCCTTTAATGTG
The DNA here is from genome assembly GCF_020520425.1 of Spinacia oleracea. NCBI lineage: Eukaryota > Viridiplantae > Streptophyta > Magnoliopsida > Caryophyllales > Amaranthaceae > Spinacia > Spinacia oleracea. The sequence continues at coordinate 66,941,878 of NC_079492.1, forward strand.
AAATAATAGATTGTAAAGAGACTTAGAAAGTTATAACTATGCATATGAGACGTGTAATAAGTTTGAAAACATTCGTTAGGTTCTTTGGTTCAAAGTTGGGTTCGAAAACATCATTTTTGCCTAAAAATGACCTAGGACGACCCAAATAGCCTTAAATGTGAAATAATAGATTGTAAAGGGCCTTAGAAAGTTATAACTATGCATATGAGACGTGTAATAAGTTTGAAAACATTCCTTAGGTTCTTTGGTTCAAAGTTGGGTTCGAAAACATCATTTTTGCCTAAAAATGACCTAGGACGACCCAAATAGCCTTAAATGTGAAATAATAGATTGTAAAGGGCCTTAGAAAGTTATAACTATGCATATGAGACGTGTAATAAGTTTGAAAACATTCCTTAGGTTCTTTGGTTCAAAGTTGGGTTCGAAAACATCATTTTTGCCTAAAAATGACCTAGAACGACCCAATTAGCCTTAAATGTGAAATAATAGATTGTAAAGGGCCTTAGAAAGTTATAACTATGCATATGAGACGTGTAATAAGTTTAAAAACATTCCTTAGGTTCTTTGGTTCAAAGTTGGGTTCGAAAACATCATTTTTGCCTAAAAATGACCTAGGACGACCCAAATAGCCTTAAATGTGAAATAATAGATTGTAAAGGGCCTTAGAAAGTTATAACTATGCATATGAGACGTGTAATAAGTTTGAAAACATTCCTTAGGTTCTTTGGTTCAAAGTTGGGTTCGAAAACATCATTTTTGCCTAAAAATGACATAGGACGACCCAAATAGCCTTAAATGTGAAATAATAGATTGTAAAGGGCCTTAGAAAGTTATAACTATGCATATGAGACGTGTAATAAGTTTGAAAACATTCCTTAGGTTCTTTGGTTCAAAGTTGGGTTCGAAAACATCATTTTTGCCTAAAAATGACCTAGGACGACCCAAATAGCCTTAAATGTGAAATAATAGATTGTAAAGGGCCTTAGAAAGTTATAACTATGCATATGAGACGTGTAATAAGTTTGAAAACATTCCTTAGGTTCTTTGGTTCAAAGTTGGGTTCGAAAACATCATTTTTGCCTAAAAATGACCTAGGACGACCCAAATAGCCTTAAATGTGAAATAATAGATTGTAAAGGGCCTTAGAAAGTTATAACTATGCATATGAGACGTGTAATAAGTTTGAAAACATTCCTTAGGTTCTTTGGTTCAAAGTTGGGTTCGAAAACATCATTTTTGCCTAAAAATGACCTAGAACGACCCAATTAGCCTTAAATGTGAAATAATAGATTGTAAAGGGCCTTAGAAAGTTATAACTATGCATATGAGACGTGTAATAAGTTTGAAAACATTCCTTAGGTTCTTTGGTTCAAAGTTGGGTTCGAAAACATCATTTTTGCCTAAAAATGACCTAGGACGACCCAATTAGCCTTAAATGTGAAATAATAGATTGTAAAGAGACTTAGAAAGTTATAACTATGCATATGAGACGTGTAATAAGTTTGAAAACATTCCTTAGGTTCTTTGGTTCAAAGTTGGGTTCGAAAACATCATTTTTGCCTAAAAATGACCTAGGACGACCCAAATAGCCTTAAATGTGAAATAATAGATTGTAAAGGGCCTTAGAAAGTTATAACTATGCATATGAGACGTGTAATAAGTTTGAAAACATTCCTTAGGTTCTTTGGTTCAAAGTTGGGTTCGAAAACATCATTTTTGCCTAAAAATGACCTAGAACGACCCAATTAGCCTTAAATGTGACTACTACGTATATAATTGCATTTACATGTGTAAACAAAGTATATAATTGCACTTACATGTAAAATATTCTTTGCATTTACATGTGTAAACAAAGTATATATAATTGCATATTTTATCGAATGTGTAGTGCTTTTCGGAGTTACAAGAGACTAGGTGGACAATCTAAGGGAACTAAATTAACATGGATTCCAGCACAGGTATATATATATATAATTAGTTTATTATTTACCTAAGAAATAAGTTTTTCAAAATTATAACATACAATGTGATAGAAATTTTACTTGTGTTATTTATTTTAATGCATTTAGTGTGCTCAACAACCGGGATCAGTAGATTGTGGCTACTACGTCATGCGTTTTATGTACGACATAATAATGAATCATGGTAATAGTCAAGATCTTACTAAGGTATGTTCTCATAAACTACGTACTTTATATAATAAATTGAAGTACACAAAACTATTATATTGATCAATCGTTGATAAATTGAATTATTTACACTTTTTTAGGATTTTTCAAGAACATTGCCCTATTCACCGGAGGAGATTAATGAGGTGAAAGATTTTTGGGCAGATTACTTCATGAACAATGTCGAATTTTTAGCTTAATTTGTAATATGAACTTGATCTCTAGCTAGCTACGTACCTTTGTTGTAATAATTTTATGTTTGTTGTAACATGTTGGTTGATCGATCTATGACGAATTTAATTGCCTTTTATTGGGAACGTTAATTACGTTGTAAACTTTAGTGACAGGTATTAATTATAAATGTATTCCCGGTATTGGGAATGAAGCGTCTAATTTCAAAGACGATCATGTCGGAATTTCCAACTAAAATATTAAAAAACGAATATTTTTTTTAAAAAAAATAAGTTATTTGCAACGCACGTTAGCTCAATGTGCGAGGCAAATGACTTAATTTTTTGGCGCTAAAATTGTCATTTGCGTCGCACATTAAGCTATTGTGCGTGGCAAATGACTTTTTTTTTTGCGCCTAAAAGTTATTTGCGTCGCACATTTAACTAATGTGCGACGCAAATAACTTTTCAGGCATGGTGCTGAAAAGTCATTTGCAACGCACATTAGCTAAATGTGCATTGCAAATGAACCTTATTTGCGTCGCACATTTAGCTAATGTGCGTTGCAAATAACTTTTCAGCACCATGCCTGAAAAGTTATTTGCGTCGCACATTAGCTAAATGTGCGACGCAAATAAGGTTCATTTGCGTCGCACAAATGTGCGACGCAAATGACTTTTAGTCATTTGCGTCAAGAGCTTTTGCCACGCACGATGTGCGACGCAAATGTGCTTAAAAGTGCGATGCAAATGACCCTTTTTCCACTAGTGTTTGAGTCTCTGTCCAACTCAAGATTAATATTGACATAAATGAGAGTTGATTATTAAAACTTGCTGAAGGACGGTTCGAATCCTCTGTCCGTGAAGATATGAAGGAAGTAACAAAAATGGAGCAGGAAGACAAAGATGAGGTGGTGTATGTATGGTATGCCGTATGGTGGAGGAAAGAGAAGCAAACAAGTCCAAAAACATTTAAGAGTTGGTCCAATTTATCATATAATTCGTTTTTATTTTCCTTGGGTGAATAATCCATAAGCGCAGTAAAAATTTTAAAAGGGAAGGGGATTCCAATTAATATGTGATCGACCTATTGTACACAGATCCTGTCTCAGCTTTAACCATTAGGTGAAAATATCATTAGTACTTAATTCATCTATTAGCTTAGACTAACACATCCTCTTAATTGAGTGTGTGTCCAAGTATAGGCACAAGCTTATCTGAGAATGGAGAGAGAATAGTAATTTTTCTTTTTTTTGTGGTACGAATGAGCCACAACGGCAGCGATGAGAATCAATCACATTATCATCTGAAATCGAAAGAAAAGTTCTAACCAACTGAGATATACGCACTCTCATAATAGTAATTGCTGTGGTTATAACAATCATGTTTTTTTCTCTAAATTTAAATTGAAAAGAGATTTGAGAAAAAAAAAAAAGATCGATGTGAGGCCGATTAATAAGCATATGCCACGTATACCGATTCCATTTATAATTTCTTGGTTCTATTATATTGTAAAAGATAATACATTCATAGTATATGTATGAGTAGTATGTATGATGTTAATTGAATTTGTTTGTTTGTATATGAATTTTTTAATTCTGCATTTAGAAAATAATATCCGCATTAAGTAACACCCTTCTAATTCAACAGTTTTCTCTACTTTTACAAACAAGTCCTCTTTATTGAACGCCTTTGCTACTATATGCATGGACCTATCTATGAAGAATGTGAAGCTGGTCCAATTTATTCATTTAATTCGATCTTGTTAGGGACAAAAGAAAACACATGCATTATGCATCATCAATTTGCAGAGAGAGGCGTGAGATCCAATTCTAAGCATATGTCACACTCACTCTGTTTTTAATTTCTTGATTCATAACATCATAATTTGGTTCTTTTTCAAAAGAATAGTTGGTCTTTAATTCAATATGGTTTCCAAAGCCGGAAAAAAGTCTTAATACAAATTAATTTGGAGGCTCTGCCTTTTTATGCAATGACGACATCTTATCTTTCAAAGAAATTTTCTAATTCCTTAGATTAAATTAATCATAATTTTTTCTGCAAACGATCCGTCGACAAAAAGAGTATAAACATGATTTCTTGGAATAAAAATTTCTACCCAAGAATTAAGGTGGTCTAGGTCACCGAAAAACCGATGTAGTAAAGCTTTTCGGGCAAAATTAGGGTGGAAAGTAATTTTTACTATAGCAATCTGTGGGTCAAAATTGTCCAAGCTAAATATTTACAAACAAGTTTTTTTTTTTAGTGTAAACCTCAAGCAAAAGATTCTTTGATATGGAAAAAAAAATCTACATAATTGCCCCCTTCTTCTTCAAAGTATACGAAAAAAATAGTATAGGTAAATTAATTGTTTTCACAGCAAAAGCAATTAGTTTAAAAATAAATAAAAGTAGTTAAACAGTGATAAATATTAGTTACAGAGGATAGGAGTTATACCTATCCAACTATATGACATCCCCTCCATCTTCCGTGTATTCTAATTTTACTTTGGACTTCTTTGGCCCTCTTCCTACTTTCCTCTCATCGTTATGTTTACCAGCTGCAGCATCTGCACTCGGCTTCCCACCAGCTGGAACATCTACACTTGGCTTCCCAGATGTGTTTTGGGAAGAAGCATCATGATAATCAGATGGTTTATTAGCATTTTTCTATCTCATTTTGTGAACTGAAACAATAAATGAATGCAGTTAAAACAATTGCAATACGCAAATACAAAGAATGAAAGAGGTGTAATGAACATAATCAGTATAGATAACAATAAAAACACTAAAACAAATTAAAAAAAACAAAACAATTTCATTATGTAACTAATTGCTTTGAATGTTTCACTAACTGGTTCATATAGTTAACTAATTGGATTGTGCAATTAACTAATTGGTTAAAAAAGTGAACTAATTGGTCAAGAAACTTTTAAGTTAAATAAATAACTAATTCGTTTAAATATTTAACTAATGAATGCCAGTGTTTAACTTGCTTTGAATGTTTCACTAACTGGTAAAAATAGTTAACTAATTGGAGTGTGCAATTAACTAATTGGTTTAAAAACTAAACTAACTGGCCAGGAAACTTTTAAGTTAAATAAATCACTAATTCGTTTAAAAACATAACTAATGAATGTCAGTGTGTAACTAATTTCTTTGACTGATTCACTAACTGGTAAAAATAGTTAACTAATTGGATTGTGCAGTTAACTAATTGGTTAAAAAACTAACTAATTTGTCAGGAAACTTTTATGTTAAATAAATCACTAATTTGTTTAAAAACTTAACTAATGAATGTCAATACTAAACTAATAACAACAAATACGAAACTACTACATGTGTACTGTTAATAATTTACAGTCTTAATACATACCCCATATTAAACAAGAATAAATTGGGAAATATGAAAAAGATCAAAACTAAAAATGCTGGTATCTTAACTAAATACACAAAATTCTAAACTAAAAGATCTACAGGTACATAAAATCATACGAAAAAATAAAAACAAAAGCAAGTTTGAGCAGACGAAAACACTAAATCAGCAGAAAAAGACATTAAAAACCTAAAATCACAAATCGCAGTTACGAAACCCAAAAAAAAGACCAAAAACAGTAAGAAAACCAAAACGAACTTCAAATTATGAACGAATTGAACAAAAAGAAGGAGAAATGACAAGAAACTTACAAAGTGTTGTCGAAAATGATGAACAACCGAGATAATCACAAATCGCAGTTACAAAACCCTAAAAAAAGACCAAAACAAGTAAGATAACCAAAACGAACTTCAAATTATGAACAAATTGAACAAAAAGAAGGAGAAATGACAAGAAACTTACAATGTGTTGTCGAAAATGAAGAACAACCGAGATAATCACAAATCGCAGTTACGAAACCCTAAATCCAGACCAAAAACAGTAAGAAAACAAAAACGAACATGCATGAAATGATGAACAAATTGAATAAAAAGTAGATGAAAATAGAAGGAACTAATTACCGAATGTTGATGAAGAACAGAAAAAAATCACAATCACACTTTCGAAACCTAAATCGAACACAAAAAAGCGAAATTAGTACGAACAAGAGACGAACAAAGAAAAACAAGTAAAAATGCAAAAATCTTACAGAAATTGAAGCAATCGAAGAGAAGATCAAAGAGAATAAGCTTTCTCTCTCCTAAAATGGAAGAAGTCGAACGGTTTTCTCTCTCTAAGTGGTGAACCGTGATTTGAAAATAAGGAAAAGAGTGGGAAATAGGGCTTTTATACTCAACCCGGAAAAAACGATTTTGAACCGCTGATCATGATTTGACCCGCGCCCTGACCCATGGGTGGACACGTGGACAGTTCTGACGCATCAGACCGCAATTTTTAAAAATTTGTAAATTTAATTTCTTACAATTGAAGAAATAAAAGATGAAACTTCGTACGGAATACACGATAAGTTAAACAGATTTTTTTTTTAACAGCATTGGGCGGGCGTATTAGCGTTATAGACTTCTTTTTGGTGCAAAATTAAAAAAAAAAAAAAAAAGTAAAAGAAAAAAAATAGTTCGTATTTGTTTGAGAATGCCGCCTGTGTTTATAGTTTTACCCTCTCGTTTGTCAGCCTCTATAAATATGCTTTCAAAGCCAAGGCCTAATCATACTGCATACTTTTGCAATCAATCCTCTTCAAATAGCCTTTGTGTTATTTTCATTCTTCACACATCAGGTGATCCGACTAACAATTTCGCAAAATCTTCAGCTATTTCATCATTAATTTACTGCGTAGTTATTTAAATTTTACCCTTTTTTATTATTTTTATTTTTTATTACCAGTTTACTCGGTGGTTTTGTTCCTTTAAAATATTCGCGCTTTTAAGATTTTACGCATTTCTAAGAGAAAGAAATTTCTTTTTCAAGAATGGCAATTCTTTTAGCCTTATAAAATTAACCTGTCGATCTCTTCTCTTACTAACATGGGCAGTCACATGTTAAATTTACAGAGATTAAATCCCTTCACATGTGACCTTTTCACATTGTGGGATATTATATATAATATATGTAATGTTTCATGAATCAAAGTGGAGGTTGTTTTTTCGGATATCAGATATGTGTGGCAACACATATCAGCTAAAAGACAAATAGCTAAAAGACAAAAAAGGAAGTACCATTTATGTTAAAAAAGTACCATTCTGTAAAAAAAAGTACCATTCAGTTAAAAAAAGTACCATTTTTGTTTAAAAAAGTACCATTTAATTTATTTTTTTTATCATTTTTCTTATTTTGTCTTTTACTATGATATGAATTTGCCCACACATATCTGATATCCGAAAATACTTCCTCATCAAAGTGAAGCTTGATCACTCTCTCATACGTGATCAAATTTTTTATTAGCACAAAGTACAGTAAGGTCGCAACTATTATCTTACTTGGATACAGTGATATGTACTATGTTAATTATAATTATGGAACTGGGTTGTGCCCAATAGGAGGAGAGCCTTATAAGTAATTGTATATACCTTCTCTTATTAATGTAGGACATTCAAATGTGATATTTCATGAGGCTAGATATTAATATTTATTAATATAGCAACAAATATTAAAAGCCCACTAAAAGAAATTGTACTATTAACGACGGAAAATTCCGTCGCTAAAGTCTAATAATTGTTGATTAATAACGGAATTTGCCGTCGCGAACCCGTCATAAAAGAGGGCCGTCGTTAATGGAATATCCCGTCGTTAACCCGTTATAAAAGACATTTACGACGGTTGTTCCCGTCTTTGTTGGGTTGTTATCCCCGTCGCAAAAACCCTTGTGCGACGGAATTTTTCCCCGTCGTAATTAGGTTGTCATAAAAGATGCAAATTCTTGTAGTGGCCTTTGAACCTATGGTAGATCATAGGTTCATATATATCCTCCTACCTGTTTATAATTTACAATGCTCTTATCATAGGCGGTTCTTAGGGTATGCGGGATGAGCGACGGCACAGGGCCTCAATTTTCCTATATAAATATATAATATAATTAGTTTCCTTAATTTTTACAAAAACATAATTGAAGTAGTGGTTAACTAAGGTGTTGTTATGTAATACCCAAGGTCATAAGTTCGATTCTTAACAGTTAATCACGGCAGTCATCGTTGCCCCGATACTTACTCACTCGAGAAAAAAAATGCCCTTAGGTGTGCAATATTAAATGGCAAGTTAGGTAATTTAGGTTTTATACATTATTGATCTGGAAGTAATTTCAAAACTCATTGCCATTTTTGCTCCAGGTCCCAGTAGATATAATGGGTTTAAACGTGTTCGGAACTCCCATCACTGTGGACACGGTGAAAGAAATGCCGGAATACCATGAATCGAAGATGATTTATTCTGCCGATTGTGCAACTGTGGCACTGGAGATGAAGAATGCAGAAGGTAAGGATATCAGTGCTCGAAGTTTCCTCGAGTATATGGAGCCTCGATTTGGGCTAGGTGTGAGCACAATGTGTATGATTTACAATGCTACAGGGCATCCATTAACTTTGGTCGATACTCATAGCTGGGAGGGACGTATATGCGAGACTCCGTATCCAATGGTAATCTTAAATGGGCAATGGGGTGCATTCCTGCATGGTCAATATCACAATGGAGCTGCCTCTGAAGCGTGCGTTGTGTACAATGGCCTGAACTTTGATTGGGTATTATCATTTACCAACTCCAACTCCAACACCAACACCAAAACCAACCGGGTAGTTACATTATCTTTATCATTTAATTCTCATTTTGACTTAAGATTCTGTTATATTTACCGCATTTTAAATTTTACGTTTTTATATTTATTTCTTCTTCCGTATTTTATTAAAAGATACACGTCCTATAAATAGTCGTATTTAATTATAAAATATAATTCCTATTTTTGATTTGCTATGGTTCCCACGTCCGATTTGTTAAGGTGGATAGGTGTAAATAAAAAAAAAATATGAATAAAGTAAAAAGGTAGGTGGATATAAGAAAAAATAATAAAAATAAGAGAAAGTATTAAAATCCGACCAATGAAACAACACGTGTGAAAATACCACATTGATAAAAGATGAGAGAGTTAATCATTTAGTAAGGTCAATGTGCTACTGCCCTTATTGCGTATGGTAAACTTTTGGGGTAAAGGATAAGATGACACATTTTCTTATCGTAAATAATATAAAAGCACAATATAAACAACGTTATTAAACAAACTAAAACAAAAGGTGTAAATATTATTATCAAACAACAGTAGTATTTCGATTTATTGCTCAGTTTTTTACTCATTGCTTCTCAATTTGATCCTTATACATTGTACTATGAAACTTTACGTCCAACATCATCTTAACTGAAGTTGAGTTTTCATTGTAGGTGTACACAAATATTAGAACACCACAACATAATGGAGTCGATTGGGATGCTATTAAAAGCAATCTAGATAATGGGAAAACGACGCACACGGGGGTAACGGCCGGGGTAAGAATGTTCGCTTCTATTGGCGATATTTCAAAATGCACAGTCGAGGCAATATTGACTATTAGTGACGCTCTTGACAATGTTGATATTCAGTAGTTCAGTTTAGTTCAGCTCCATTAAGTTCAGTTCAGTTCAGTTCAGTTCAGTTCAGTTCAGCCAAATAAAGTGCAGAAGAACAGGGCCTATATAACATTGGGCCAACTGGTCGAGCTGCGCGCTGACATGGAATACCGTGATATTGAATTATGTCCACGTTATCCTTAGCTTGCTGACGAGCTTTCATTTCAATTTTTTATTTTAGATTTCTGTCTTTTTCTTTTTAAAGTTTTGCTAAGATTTTTGTTTTATCCATATCAACTTCAATAAATTCAGATCTTTTATGGTAGTGTGGTACTACAACTCCTCCGTTTCTTTTTATCCGCAATATTTTGCTTTTTTGTAATATTCACATGCTCTATTTTACCTTTAGTGATCTATATTTAAGGAAAAACTTGTCTTAATATATATTTTATGAATATCAAATTATATATATATTTTTTACTTATGGATAATTATAGATATTCATGGTTCAAGTTATGGATAGAATAAATTTGCCCACACGACACTGGACAACAACCATGCTTTCCCATTTCTCCTTCTCATTCACACGTATGGCACCACCTTTCAGCCTACTAATCCAATTCCACCACAGCCAGTCTCTTTCCTCCTAGACCGGTTACGCGTGGTCAACATGGTATTTTTAAACCAAAGCGACAATTAATCTTCACACTGCGTTTTCTAAATTCCCATTACCGGCCACGTAACCCTGTGTCTTCCATTCGTGACTTGAATTGGAAAATGGTTATGAATGATTAATATTTTCTCTTATTAAAAATAAGACATGGGAGTTGGTGCCTCGTCCATCTAAAGTTTATTTGATTCGGTCTATGTGGATTTTTAGTCATAAAGAAAAAGCTGACGGTTCGTTTGAGTGGTATAAAACCCGTCTTGTATGTAATAGTGTAGATCAACAAGTTGGCGTGGATTGTAGAGAGAACTTTATCCCGGTGGTTAAACCGACAACCATTCGCACTGTTCTCAATCTCGCCCTCTCCAAATCTTAGTCCATTCACCAATTTGATGTGAAAAATGCTTTGTTGCATGGAGAACTCAATGAAACTGTGTACATGCATCAACCTATCGGCTTCAAGGACCCAAATCTTCCTTCTCATGTGTACTTATTGGAGAAGTCTCTTTATGATCTTAAGCAAGCCCCTAGAGCTTGGTATAAGAGGTTATCTGATTACTATCCACTATTTGGTTCACTCACAATACATCAAATAACTCTCTAATCATTTTCCGGCAAGGTACTAGTATGACTTACTATAGACACCTAAATCGTGTCTCCCCATTGGGATGATGACGATACCATTATCCTTGCTAGGTGGTTGGAACAACTCCGTGCGGAAGTCCCAATTGCTAAAACTTATTCAAAATTCAAAGTTCAAAATCCAATCCCCGAGATCGTTTCCATCACGGAACTCGGTACAAAATACCATTTCCAAAAATCAATTTCAAAATCCAAGTACAATCTCACCCAATGGACCACTCCATTGGTTTTACAAGACCTTTTCCAGTCGAAATGACACTAAACAATCCAAATTCGAGAGCCGACCCACAAAACCGAGCAAGCCGGGCCTCATCCCGTAAAATCGAATTCAAAAACCCGGAAACGGCTAGTTTTTAATCGCAAACTTCCTTAACCACCAAGCAAAGCTACGTGCCAAAAAACAGTACAATTCGTACAAAGGTACGCCCACTACAAGCCAAACGCAAGGACGGCATCATTGTCCTTGCTTGGCATCTTCTGTGCCACGTCAGCGGCGCCAGGCGCCGTTGCTGCGCTGGGCGCAGCTGTCACCTGGCGTTTAGCCCTTCATTTTCCTATTTAAACCCCTAATTTCCAACACTTTAGGGCAGCAAATTACAATCACAACGTCGTAATTCTGAAATTGCCTCTCAAAAATCAAAATACGAACTCTTCAAAAATCCCATACAAATCTCAAGTTTTCAAGCAAATGGGAGCTCCAAGAGGAATTCTAACCTAAACCTAACTAGGTAATTCCGAATACCAATCCTAATCTACTATGTTTCTATAATTTCTCTTTCAAAATGATTAGTAAAGTTGGCACTTTTACTCTTAAAAGTGTCACTTACAACAATCACATATTTTTACAAAATCAACACTTTCTATGATTCAAATACAAAGCCATGGATTCCATGATGTTTAAGGTTGTTTGTAATCATTTCCTTAAACTAGAATCATTTTCAAAACATGGAGTAATCAAAGGTGAGGCCTTTTTAATGTTTATAGGTCTAATATTTGAGATTCAAGGCTCCACTTTTCAATATTCAAGTTCAAGTTTCATTTTCAAGATTCAATGATGTTTAAGGTTGTTTGTAATCACTTCCTTAAACTAGAATCATTTCAAGTTATGGAGCACATCAAAGGTGAAACCTTTTCAACATTAAAAGGTCTAATCTTTGAGATTCAAGACTCCTCATTTCAATATTCAAGTACAAATTTCAAGATTCAATGATGTTTAAGGTTGTTCGTAATCACTTCCTTAAACTAGAATCATTTCAATACATGGAGCATATCAAAGATAAAACATTTTCAACATTAAAGGTCTAATCTTTGATATTCAAGACTCCTAAGTTCAAAATTCAAGTTCAATATTAAAAATTCAATATTTGAAGTTCATTTTCTATTTAAAAAATCTAAGACACTTTGGGATGAGCAACTTGTCCTAAAGTTGAGATTTTTAGACTTGAATCCGTGTCAGACTCACTTATTCTTAAGAATAGTTTGGCATTCGGATATCAAATTCAATAGTTCATGTCATAAGTAGTTCTCATTAATGGTGATTGGGACCATTCCTCGGAACATCAGCGATTATGTCTGCTCGTTTGAGAATTAGTTCGCTTTGATAGTAGCTAAACGTCGCACTGTAAAAGGAGGCTATAAAAGCAGTTATTGGGCGTACTATGAATCAAAGTGAGTGTTCATAGATCGCAAGAATGGATTTCCCTCCTATCTTTGATAGGATATGGTGTTGTTGTGTAACAAGGCCTCTCGGAGAGTTAGATATTGTAAAAATTCCATGGTCGTGCTCAGAATGGTTAAGGCTTAACCTTCTGTAAAAGTTTAACAGTTGAGCTCTGTAATCCGAGAAACACTTCTGGATCTAATAAGGATGGCTTGGATCTTACCTTATGTTCAGCAAGTAACACTAAGCGACAAAGGAATGTGAATGCACACTTGTCCGAATGACAAGTGGGAGACTGAAGGAAATATGTCCTTCACCCAAGGTGCATTAAGTCTAATACCAAGGTTCCGATTAATTGAGAACAATTAATTCAGTAAGATCAAGTGATCGGAACAGCTAGCTGGAGCAATGCTTCCGATCAGTGAGTTCTGATCTATATTAGGCTCACAACTTACTCTTGACTGAACCTATAAGGTCACACCGATGGCATGTAACAGATCACCGGATTAAATGAATCGGAAATTCATTTAATAGCTTTTCGGGAATTAGTTTGGAAAACGTATTATACGATACGACCTTGCGTCGGAATCGTATATCGTATCGCGAATATTCGTAAGCTGGGCAAAACGAATAATCGTATCGTACGATGGTGATTCGTCGTATACGATAAATAATAGCCGTAAGGCATTCGCCGCGAATACGAGCCGCATCGGAGCTGCCGGCCCCGTCGAGCCAAGCGCGCATGCGCGCAAGGCCCAACGAGCCAGCGAGCTCGCAACGCAGCAAGCAAGCCAGCCCGGAGCATGGCAGCGTGCATAACCGTACAACAACATAGCAGCGAGCACGCAAGGCCCACGGCCCATGCCGCTCGGCTGCGCGCGCTGTGGGCTTCGACCTGCAGTGTGTTGGCTGGGTGCGGGGCTTGCGCTCATGTGGGATGTGGTCGGTCAAGGCCTTTTAGTCTTGGTCGGTTACATTAATAATATAATTAGGTTATTATATTTTACCTACACTACACACAATCAGTTTTCCAAGTTGACCTAAACCTAATTCCTACATTACGTTCTTCAGTTTTTCTCTCTACAAAAGTATTCATCACGAAAAGCAAAAATTTTCTGCGTTGTCTAAGCTACAGTTATCAAGTGTGATCTGAACGTGTCGGTGAACCAAATAGAGGAATGACAAGTGGAGTTCTTTGTTCGTGTTCGTTGATACAATACTCGGGAAAACACGCTTCGAATGTAAGTATGCTTAAACTGTGCTTTATACATGTTTCTTGGCTTTTGGGATGTTCCGCACATGTTATGTATGTTTAACTGTATTCCCCTACACTATCAGCAGTATGCCACCCTCAGAGCAACGGGCAAGCTGAAGCCGCTAACAAACTGATCCTCAATGCACTTAAAAAAAGAGAGTGGAGGATGAAAAGAGCAAATGGCTGGAGGAACTACTAGGAGCACTCTGGACCCTTCGGACCACCGAGAAAGAGGCCACTGGGAATACACCCTTCCACTTGGTATATGGAACCGAAGTTGTCATCCCTGTAGAAATCGGCACAGAAAGCTTAAGAATCTAGGCGTACAACAAATACGATGGAGTTCATGCAGAGAGCAATGACCAAATTCCGTCTGAAGCTTTAGATCTCCCGGATGAGGCTCGGGATGACACCAGGACACTGAACGCAACCTATCAACAAAGGGTTAGCAAGCACTACAACCGAAGAGTCAACGCCAGACCTCTAAAAGTCGGAGATCTGGTACTCAGAAACGCTGCAGCAGTTCAGAAAGGGAGGATCCGTGGAAAGCTCTCTGCAACCTGGGAAGGAACCTACTGAAGGAAATAATGCCCTTGGTCCAAGTATGCATTCTATGTTAAGTCTAATAAGTGCGGTTCAGTATTAATTAACAAGTTAATAATTCATTGAGATCAAGTGAGCTGAATGCCTAGCTAGAGGCCGCTTCAGTTCAAGTGGAATTAATGATATTAATCCACAGCTTACTCTTGACTGAACCCGTACGGTCACACAAATAGTACGTAAACGGATCAAGTATTTAATGGCATTAAATACTCCATCTATGGATATTCAGAATCGACGGATCTTGGTTTCAGTGGGAGATGAGATCGTCACAGGCAAGAAATGAATACTCCGGAAACGATGATATTGCCGGAAACGGAAATATGGATCGTATCGGAAATATAAATATTATCCAAGTCGTAGATGTTGCCGGAAACGGAAACATGGTACGTATCGGAAAATATTATCGGAAATGGAAATATTGCCGGAATCGGAAATATTTCCGGAAACGGAAATATTGTCAGAATCGGAAATATTATCGGAATCGGAAAATAATTCCGGAAACGGAAATATTAAATATTTGTTCGAAACGGAAATTAATTCCGGAATCGGAAATATTAAATGTTGTTCGTATCGGAAATGAATTCCGGAATCGGGAATTTAATCGGAAGCGTATCGTACGAATTAGCATCGGACGAGGCCCGCTAGACGAAGGCCCAACACGAAGCCAGGCCATCGCCCAGCGAGCCGCACGCAGCAACGCACGCCTCGACCAGGCCCAGCGCAAGGCCAGGCCCAGCCAAGGGCGCGCGCGCGCAGCACCGCACATGGGCTGTGCGCTTGTCGTGGGCCGCAAGGCCTGCGCAGGTGCACGGCTTGTACGATGCGTGTGCGGGAAATCCTAATCCTATTAGGATTCGTGCGAAGATTAAAATCCTAATCCTATTAGATTTGCTTTGTTATTTAAAGTCCTAATAAAGTTCTAATTAACAAATCCACATCCTAGTAGGATTACGATTCCTTTTCCATACCTCTATAAATAAGGGCCTAGGGTCATTATTTGTATATACGATTCAAGTATTCAAAGTGATTTTTGAGAGCAAAAATTCAGTCATATAATTGCCTACAATAGCCGAAAATTCTAAGTACCTTAAGGGCGATTCTAGTTGGTCAAGCTTAAGGCGGATCCGGACGTGCTGTGGACTATCTACGGAGGGACGACATTTGGAGTCCTAAAGACTTGTTCTTGTTCGGTTCGGGCGCAGCTAGGGAAGGCACGCAACAAAGTGTATGCATCTAAACTATGCTAAATGATTATGTGTAAATAATATGCTTTCCTGGCTTTATGGTTTTTGCGCATGATTTATGAATTGTCATATGTATCATAACCTAACAGTGGTATCACGAGCCTCTTATTATTTTCATAATCTAAATTGCATGAACATGGTTAAATATTACAAATTTGCATGAATTAAAAGGGGTGATTAATTTTCGTAATTGTTAATTAATTGCAAATTGCGTTTATTTAATTATACGTACGCAGTTTTTCGGCAGTTTCTTCGTTACTCATCCAAATCGAGTGATTTTTGTGTCAATTCCGCATGTAAAAGGCATTCTAAAATTTTGACAAAAACAATATTTTTCGGCCGAACCCAGAATTCTCAAATTCGAAGCCTAACTATGACTTTTCGGAGGTTTTAGTTTTTCGAATGCAAAATTTCGTAAATTTAAGATGTTAAATTAAATATTTGCGATTCTTGTTGATAAATCTTGAATTTTTGATTGACCTACTGTATATGTTTAACAAGTTTGAATGCCTAGCCTTGTTAATTATGCAATCTAATTTGTAATTATGATTAATTTGTTGAAAATTGGAATAATTTAGAATTAATTTGATTTTCATAATTAGTTATAATTTAATTAGATACCTATGATTAAAAACCACCACAAAAATTGTAAATTTATGTTAAATTTTAAATTTTTATGACCTAGACTTGAATCCATGTTAATCGGAAATCAATTAAATAATAAATTTTCGATTTTTTCGCCCTAAAATTATGAAATTAATATTATTTATTAATTTGTCATTAATTTTGAATATAAATTTTAAATTTTTATGCGATTCGCTCATATATCTTGCACGCACAAAGCAATGGACGCTACGTTTTACCCTTAAGGGGTGTTGTATAGTGCGGGCATGTGACGACGAGCAAGGGAGCTCGTCGCCCATGCGGTACGAATGCAGCGAGCAAGGGCATGGTGCACGAGCACAAGGCAGCAGCCCTGCCTTGTGTCGTGGGCTGTGAGCCATGGGCGTGTGGGCAGGGGCGAGAGCAAGGCACGAGCAGTCGCGTGTGGGCAGCAAGCGTGCTGCGCCACAGCGCGCACTGCCTCGCGCAAGCATGCGGAGCCTCGCGCGCAGCGAGCGCAAGCTCGCGTGCCACGAGCGCTACGCACAGCGTCGATGGCTCGCGCGCAGCGAGCGCCAGCTCGCATACTGCTGCCTCATGCAATGAGCGCAAGCTCGCGTGTGGGAAAGGCAGGCGCGCAGCGAGCGATGGCTCGCATGGATCGAGCGCTGGAAAGCGAGCGCAGCGAGCGATGGCTCGCGTGCAGCGAGCGCTGGCGCGCGTAGCGAGCCAGAGGCCAAGCATGCCTCGGATGCCTTGCGATGGAATGCAGCAGCAATGCGACGCAGCGCATGGGCTGCGCGCACATGGCCAGCGATGGCTGCGTGCGTGTGGCCTATGGCTGTGCGTTGCGTGGGGTTGTTGCGTTACGATTAGATTGTTTTAAAGTTTTAACTTGAAATTTTCAGTTTTCGTAATTTTAATTAATTTGAAAATTAATAATTTAAATTGTTTTCTTGGATTTTAATTTTGAATATTATAATTATAATAAATTTTATTTATTCTAATTATTTTACTAAAATTAAAATCATGAATTAATTTAAATACGACTGAAATTAAATTAAATTTATGGATTCAATTATAAATTTATACGAGCTTTAAATTTTAATTAAATTTGTATGTTTCCGGTTAGACTAGAAATACATTTTTATGTTTAAAATTAGTAAAGCATATGAATTTATTGGTTTAAGTGGGAGCCCTTTTTAGTCATAAACTCTTGATTAGGTCTAAAAATCCTTAAGGTTAAAACAACTTGATTAGAATTAATAAGGACTGAATAATTTGTAGATTATTGGTGCCCTTGATTAATTGCTGCAAATATTTACGTGATGCATAATGTGTTTTACTAACCAGCTATGTGGGCCATTCATGTTAATGAATGGGTGAATGGTATATATTGTATATGTACTGTTTTGCAGGTTATGAAGTGACTAGTATGGCCCAAATAGGATAGAAAATATGGTCTGCGTACCATTAATTTGAATGTAATTGGTCTAAAGTACCAAAGTTGTTTTTCAATTCAAATATGGTCTGCGTACCATCAAAAAGTTGTAATTAGTTTTAATTATAGCTTATCCTATTTGAAGAAAATGGTGCCTCCCACGGAGATTTTCAAGACGGACTTTGAAGTTAAAACTTCAAGATGAAGTCGGGTCATACTAGATCACATTTATCTTATGCATGTTTTAAGTTATTTATTGCTTTTAAATATGTCTTAAAATGCATGAGATCAAAGCTTGATTATGTTGCATGATTAAGAATTTTAGTTCACTTAAAATCTAACCAACATAGTAAGAGCCTTAAGTTCCAAACTTAAAAATTGAGTTAAAAGGTGCCATGCCAAAATATACACTTGCTTGGATATCCTTTACATCAATCTAGTAATAGTTTTCGCTCAGCGAGGTGTTACTTATTGGTCCTAAAGGGGAAAGGTACGCAAATAATTGTGAGTACATGTTAGTTTTGGTGAAACTCAACGATATAAGTAAGGAGTCCTTTTATGTCGTGGCAAAATCGATAGGTTTACCTAATAAGTTCTTAGACGTGCCTATCAACCAAGAATAGTTTCTAGACTATTAGCAAAAGGTTTTTGCTTACCTAAGATGTTTTAGAATTAAGTCGACAAACTGTGCTTAATTCTTCAATGATTTTAGGATCTTGGAATCATTTTATTCACACCTGCCGGAACACATAATTCGAATAAAATGCTAATGACTTGTTTAAATTGCATGATTGCTTTCATTTTCAAGTTATTATTCATGATAAATGTTTAGACTTTGCATGCTTCAATGAATGTTTTAATTATTGTTTATAATTAAATATCTTGCACTGCGGTAAATCCTTTTAGAAAGGTAACAGTAAATTTCCTCGATTGGTAATGAATCCAAGAACGATTCACGGAAATGAGAGAAAATGAGCAATTTAAAATGTACGTTTCTTTTAGCGACTTTTATGGTTGTTTTCGAGTATCAAAGTCGAATGGCGAACCGATTGGTGCTCGTGAATTCAAAATACAATGTAGTTTTGAGATCATAAAGTATTGAGTTTAAACGCTCAGCTTTACCAATGGTTAACAACCTAAAATATTTTTTCCATTTAATTCTCGAATGAGTCTAGTCCCTAGACATTCGAATAGATCGATACTTAGAGAACTTTAGAAGCTTCTGGTAAGATCATCTAGTTGAAACAAAATATTCAACATAAATTAAAATGGTAAAGAACCTTGTTGGTGACATTGGACATGTCTAACAAAGTATAAAAGTCAACACTAAAGAATTCAATTCTCAAGACTATAAGAAAGGGTACAAGAAATAGGAAAACGTACAAAGGAACAAATGAAAGGAATTTATAATTCCGTTTCTACCTATAAGTTTATGTTTAAAGAGAAGTGACCTAGGAATCAAACTTCCTTGGTATTATATACCGCTTGAGGTTCTTACTTCGGTAATAACTCAAACAATGGAAGCTAGGATACACTAATGACCTACAAGTGGGAAATGAAACTTGGCAATGCTACATTAGTTGTAGGGTCATCTAGTTTGTTTTAAGTCCTTTCAAAGGCTGGAACTTAATGGCTATTTTGTTCCATAATCAACATACCTAAATTTCTGTTTTCAAACACAGAAAGACTCACATTCAAGAAAAACAAAAACAATGTTTGTTTGTTTATTTGAATGAAATGGTCAATTACAGGTTGAGTCAATATGCTTGATTAAAACAAACAACTCTTTAAAGAACTTTACTAGGTTCAAATCAACCCCTTGATTTGAGTTCCACTAATCTTTGGCATTGTTGCTTAGACCATATCAACAAGTTAACATTCAAAAGCTCTATTTTGATGGACTTTTGAAAGTTGATTGATTTCTAGATCATTTTAAGACAACTAGTCTTACTTGTTGAAAGTAACAAAAGATATGAACTATTGTTAGAACGCCTAGACAATAGAGTTCAAAGCTAAAGAAAGATTTTATGACTTTATTATTTCACATGGATTTAAGTGAATATAGGTTTATTTACTCAAATGTGACATAAAGATGAATCTGTTTGGCTAGTTCAAAGATTCAGAAGTATAAAATCCACTTGGCAAGAAATCATAAAGATCTAGGTTAGATCATGTTGATGATTACTTGAGACCAAATATGATCATCAATGATTGTGTGTTGTAATTTCACAATCTAGGTCCATAAGATATGGCATATCTTAGTTGGAATAATCGAAGTCAATTAGTACTTGATTCGATTAATGATGAATCATAAAGACTTTTCCTATAATTTCTAAAACAAAATGCTCAACTACCACCAAACTAAACCAAATTCGTCAAAGCTATTGAAAAGTAATTTCAGGATATCTTTTCAATTATATATATCTAAAGAGTTGCTAAACTCAGTGGGAGCTTAGTGTTTGTTATTCAACAAACTAAGGCCCAAGTCTAGATATATGTTTCATTGTGATTTATTCAAATGAGACACAAGGGTATTGTTTCTACCACGAATTTTTGAGAACATAATGTTTGTTTGCTCGAAATAATGTCCTTTTGGAGATTCGTTTCCAAAATGACAAGTGGGAGAAAATAGACCTCGAAAGTCTTCGAGGCGAACAACAAACATAAACGGACATTCCGGAAGCTTTTCGAAGTGCTTCAGAAAAACCGAACTTATTCTTTAAGGACTTTAGAAGTGGATTTAAAGAATAGACATCTCTTAGAATACTTTACAAGTGCTTCAAAGAGAATAGAATATTCAAAGGACTCTCAAAGTGCCTGTTGATATTCTATTGTTTGATGTTCTATACCCAAGTAGGCATAGAGTTCAAGTCACTGGAACTATTAGATTCTTCTATTAGATAGTAAAGAAACATAGAGTTCTGGTCAATGAAACTATGAGATTCTTCTATTAGATAGTGAAGAAACCTACAACTTGCAATCAAACTATTATCATGTAGATTAATGAGTTTGTGACTTGTAAGAAAGCTATGACGAAACCTAGATTCCCTAAAATGGTTAGAGGCCATATATAGACTCAAATGTTTTAAATGGTTAGAGGCCATAAAACATACTCAATGTTTTGATGACAAAATTGAAATTTTGTTGATTTGCAAGAATAGGTTCACACCTATTGGTTGCAAGTTTGTTTTAAGGATAAAAACCATCAAACATGAAATTGTGTTCACACACAAAGCGAGATTAGTTGCTAAAGGTTACAAGCAAATTCATGGTGTGAATTGTGTTGAAACCTCATGCATAATCGTAATGCTCAAGTCTATAATTCAAGCAATGATTGCATATTGGTACATATAGCAATTGGATGACAAAACGTATTCCTCAATCAAATGTTGGAATAAACTATGTACATGGTATGTCATAGGATTTGTGGATCCAAATAAATGCTTGAAAGAGAAAGCTAGCTTATAAAATCTAAGTACAGATTTAAGCAAGCAATTGGGAATTGGAATTATATTTTAATGAAGCTAATAAGTATTTTAGTTTCATAAAATATACATGATTCTTATAGATATATAAGAAGTTTAGTGGGAGTACGTAAAACTTAATTGGTCCTATGTGTATCACACATATCTCTCTATTGTGAAATAACATTCAAATGCTAATGACTTAGATTTGAAATTATTTATCCATGATGGACCATGGCGAAACTTAGTACATACTGGGTATTAAGATCTATTTACAAAGATCTTATAATATTGTTTTGGATTAAGTAATGGCATTTACTAAATCAAACACGAAATACTCCATTGGAGATATTCGACCCATGTGAATAAATCTAAGTAAAGGATGTTTGAACTATGTATAAGCATTTACTAAGTTAAACATCAAAGAGTCTAAATGAGATTCTTAACCTATATTATATGTCAAAGAATTTAGCTGAATTTAGTATCTACTGAAACTAGATATGCTAAAGTTACATGAATAGAATTCAATTGGGAATTATTCTGCAAAAGAATTTATCATGTATGATATAATATGAGGATCGCCAAAAACGTATCGTATGACTTTAGGCATGACGAACATATACCAATCTCTATTGATCTAAGTGAAGATCAACTAGATTGAGATCAAGAATACTTATGGTACTTGAAAAGGTACATAGGAATAGTTCTTGATTCAAGGAAATAAAGATATGCTAAATATTGATGCTACACGCATAAACACTGGCAAAGGATCAAGCAAGACCCTTTGGAGTTAACCATTGACAAGGACGAGCTAAAGAGCATCGTGTTTTGAAATGGCAACATGGATTGAAGACCATGAGTTGTTGCGTGGGAAATTAAAATAATAATTTCTATGTTCTAAGATATAGTTGGAGAGTCTTCCACATATCTGTGAACTGCTTGGATAAGTAGATCCAAACAAAGCATCACTAGCAACCTATACAGTTGAAGTAAAAGTAATTATAAAATAGAGTTGTTTATATGAGTTCTTCATTGAACTTGGGAAGATCACATGTCTGTTGACTTAATGGTTCTTTATTGCAAAATGCGTAGAACCACTAATGTAGCAAGAAAGACTAGATCACAAAATAAACATACTCAAAAGTTCTTATCATCATATCTCGAAGAACATTCGATGAAAAGGATGTTAAGATTGGCAAAGCGTGATAACTAAACCTATGCAACAAGTGAGAAGCAACACTCACGTTGTAGCACTGGAAATCAAGCATAGCTTTGAATTCCATGAACTGTTTTAAAGATGGGTTTGAGGCCCATGGTTGTAAAACAATGGGGTTGAACATTTATCATATATGAAATGTATTTTCATATTCCATTTAATCTTGGTTTAGTATTAAATGATGAGTCCCTTCAATTTGACGATATATTCAAGATAGACTGTCAGGAGCAGTCCTGTGACTAAGAAATGTCTATCAAGTGAACTTGAATGTCAAAGGTTGAAAATGGTCCCTAGTCGGAGTTTTCTATAAAATTCGACGCATAGAAAACATTAGACGACTAGAATGCAAGATGACTAGTAGTTCTGTTTCTTGAACTATGTGGACATGGCAATGTCATAATCATTTGCATAGATACTTACTTTGGGAAGACTAGTATCGGACAAGACCTATGAAACTTTACTGTAAGAGATGAAAATCTGTCATAAGTAAATTTCATTAAAATTATTAGACACTAAATCCTCAATACCTGAGAGATTTGAGATTACTTGTTTGAGAACTGGTTGCTTTGACGTTGACCAACCGTCGCACCGTAAAAGGAGGCTATAAAGGCAACGCTCAGGTAATCACCTATCAAACGAAGTCTAATCTCAAGATCGCAAGATTGGGATTGTCCTCCCATAAATCGGGATGAGATGCTTAAAAGTTGTACAAGGCCACTCGAAGAGCTAGAAACTGTGAAATGCATGGCCGTGCTCGGATGAATCATAGGCTATGATTATCTGTTTATTTGATCAGTTGAACTCTGAAACCGAGGAACACCTCTGGACATAATAAGGATGACAACTCTTACCTTATGTTCAAGAGCAAGCATCGAGCGACAAAGGAATTAGGAAATGCACACTTGTCCCTAAGGACAAGTGGGAGACTGAAGGAAATAATGCCCTTGGTCCAAGTATGCATTCTATGTTAAGTCTAATAAGTGCGGTTCAGTATTAATTAACAAGTTAATAATTCAGTGAGATCAAGTGAGCTGAATGCCTAGCTAGAGGCCGCTTCAGTTCAAGTGGAATTAATGATATTAATCCACAGCTTACTCTTGACTGAACCCGTAGGGTCACACAAATAGTACGTAAACGGATCAAGTATTTAATGGCATTAAATACTCCATCTATGGATATTCGGAATCGACGGATCTTGGTTTCAATGGGAGCTGAGATCGTCACAAGCAAGAAATGAATACTCCGGAAACGATGATATTGCCGGAAACGGAAATATGGATCGTATCGGAAATATAAATATTATCCAAGTCGTAGATGTTGCCGGAAACGGAAACATGGTACGTATCGGAAAATATTATCGGAAATGGAAATATTGCCGGAATCGGAAATATTGCCGGAAACGGAAATATTGTCAGAATCGGAAATATTATCGGAATCGGAAAATAATTCCGGAAACGGAAATATTAAATATTTGTTCGAAACGGAAATTAATTCCGGAATCGGAAATATTAAATGTTGTTCGTATCGGAAATGAATTCCGGAATCGGGAATTTAATCGGAAGCGTATCGTACGAATTAGCATCGGACGAGGCCCGCTAGACGAAGGCCCAGCACGAAGCCAGGCCATCGCCCAGCGAGCCGCACGCAGCAACGCACGCCTCGACCAGGCCCAGCGCAAGGCCAGGCCCAGCCAAGGGCGCGCGCGCGCAGCACTGCACATGGGCTGTGCGCTTATCGTGGGCCGCAAGGCCTGCGCGGGTGCACGGCTTGTACGATGCGTGTGCGGGAAATCCTAATCCTATTAGGATTTGTGCGAAGATTAAAATCCTAATCCTATTAGATTTGCTTTGTTATTTAGAGTCCTAATAAAGTTCTAATTAACAAATCCACATCCTAGTAGGATTACAATTCCTTTTCCATACCTCTATAAATAAGGGCCTAGGGTCATTATTTGTATATACGATTCAAGTATTCAAAGTGATTTTTGAGAGCAAAAATTCTGTCATATAATTGCCTACAATAGCCGAAAATTCTAAGTACCTTAAGGGCGATTCTAGTTGGTCAAGCTTAAGGCGGATCCGGACGTGCTGTGGACTATCTACGGAGGGACGACATTTGGAGTCCTAAAGACTTGTTCTTGTTCGGTTCGGGCGCAGCTAGGGAAGGCACGCAACAAAGTGTACGCATCTAAACTATGCTAAATGATTATGTGTAAATAATATGCTTTGCTGGATTTATGGTTTTTCCGCATGATTTATGAATTGTCATATGTATCATAACCTAACACCTACGTCATCCATTGCGAAAAAAGACCTGGCACCTATATGCTCAGGCAGTTAGATGGGCAAGTCCTGAAGAACCATTGGAATGCCGATGTTCTTAAAAAGTACTTTGTGTAAGCAACACCCTTTGTAATCCAAGTAAGTTGTTTAATGAGAAGAAAAAGGCCGCTGGCCCCATGTGTTTCATTAAACGAATGTCCTTGTATTATATTTTACCACATATGAATTATATGCATGTTGCTTCGGAAATGATATCCGGATCGCCGAGCCTAAAATCAATGTGAGTCAGCTATTCCTTGGACAAAAATCCAAGAAATAGCCAACTCAAGATAACCATGCAGGATACCGTCCAAAATTCTCGGATTTGTGGTACCCTGGACAAACTCTGTTCGAAACAAAAGTCGGTCTAAATCGGAAAAAATACCCCTGGTATCCGAAGTCATATAACTAAGAGAAGGACTAACAGTTTCTTGCCCAGATCCCCGGATCACAAGAAACTGGAAGAACAAGTTAGTTCTTAAGCAGATCTTCTTATTTGAAGAACTTGGATAAAAGCAAGTTCTTAAACAGATCTTCAGATTTGAGGAACTTGGATAAAAGCAAGTTCTTAAACAGATCTTCGGATTTGAAGAATTTGGATAAAAGCAAGTTCTTAAACAAATCTTCGGATTTGAAGAACTTGGACAAAATCAAGCTCTTAAAAAGATCTTCGAATTTGAAGAACTTGGACAAAAGCAAACTCTTAAACAGATCTTCGGATTTGAAGAACTTGGACAAAAGCAAGCTCTTAAACAGATCTTCAGATTTGAAGAATTGGGAAAAAAGAAAGCTCTTAAACCAATCTTCGGATTTGAAGAACTTGGACTAAGCTGAAGGAAATATGTCCTTCACCCAAGGTGCATTAAGTCTAATACCAAGGTTCAGATTAATTGCGAACAATTAATTCAGTGAGATCAAGTGATCGGAACAGCTAGCTAGAGCAATGCTTCCGATCAGTGAGTTCTAATGGATATTGAACTCACAACTTACTCTTGACTCAACCTACAAGGTCACACCAATGACACGTAACAGATCACCGGATTAAATGAATCGGAAATTCATTTAACAGCTTTTTGGGAATTAGTTGGAAACGTATTATACGATACGACCTTTGTCGGAATCGTATATCGTGTCGCGAATATTCGTAAGCTGGGCGACACGAATAAATCGCATCGTACGACGGTGATTCGTCGTATACGAAACGATAAATAATATATCGAAAATATATTAAATCGCAAATACGATGGGCATTGGAGTTTCCGGCCCACGAGCCAGCAAGCTCGCGAGCAAAGGCGAGCAAGGCCAACCCATAGGGCGCGAGCACGCAACAGCACGCAACAGCGCACAGCAGCGACGAGCGAGCAAGGCCCACGGCCCAGCTGCTCGGCGCGCGCTGTGGGCTTTGGCCTACAGTGTGTCGCTGGGCGCGGGCGTGCGGTCTGTGTGACTTGGCGTGCAAGGCTTGCTAGCCGGCCTTGCCTCTTGGCTTGGTCGGTTAGTAAGGTTATGTAAATAACCTTACAACCTAAGTTCCAACTAAGCACAATTCATATTACTCAAACCCTAGAGACACAGAGAACCCTAATTATCTCTGTGCCTCCAAAGTGAGTTCTTCCCAAAAGCAAAGTATCTTGATCAATTGTCTAAGCTACGATTATCAAGACGGATCTGATCGTGTTGGTGAACCAAGTATTAGGAACGACAAGTGGAGTTCTTTGTTCGTGTTCGTTGACAGATTATTGTGGAAAACACGCTTCGAATGTAAGTTTGCTTAATCTGTGCTTTATGCATATTTCCTGGCTTTGGGGATTGTTCCGCACATGTTATTATGTTTAACTGTATTCCCCTACAGTGGTATCAGAGCCTTATGTATTCAAAGCATGAATTAGCATGATTATTATTGTTTTTGCATCTGTCGAATAATTTGGAATTTTTGTTGATTTTTCGGAATTTTTACGAATTATTGGATGAATTGCGTAATAATCAAGTCCGAAATCAAAAATCTCCGTGTTTTCGATTTTTAAAACCCTAATATGATGGAAAACTATTTTCTAAGATCAACTCATGAGAATAGAATTGCGAAAACAGGCCTCGAAGTATCGTTTTTTGGGCGTTTTTGTTAATTTTTCATTAAAAATTAAAAGTGTCGGACAGTAATTCACTTAAGAGTTCGACCTAAACTACTCGGAATTTCTTGAAATTTTGACACAATGTTGTTGGTTACATGCTTGATCTATGGTAAAATTTTCAGATTTTTCCGATAAGTATAAACCCTAATTTTGCCTTTCCCCAATTCGTAAAATTTGAAACCCTAATTAAATTTTAATTAATTTTGGTTTAATAATTCGGTTAATTGGGGAAGGGGATATAATTTCATGGGTCAGTGGCTAATTTTAAAAATTATTGGATTAAAATTTTGAATGGTTTCGTTAATTTTAATCGCACTTAAACCAAATTATTAAAAATCTGAAATTTAATTGTTTATGAACGATTTAAAGCTTCGGATTTTATTAATTAAAAGTTCAAACTTTAATGTTGATTCGATCGTTCTTAAAAGTTTGAATATTGTTAGCCCTTGATTTATTAATTTTACGAAATTGGATTGTCGTTCAAGTTTATTAAATCGTTAAAAATCGTTGTTTTTCGAACATAAAAATCATAACTTTTTAAAAAATAAAATTAATGCAAGTTCGTGAATAAATTTAATTTTAATTAAGTTGTCCGTATTACGAACCAAAGGCACGAACATGAGCATGGTGGAAGTATGAATCGTCGATCCATACGAGGCCATTGTGCTTGGACCGAGCCGCATGCGACACGGGCAGCAGCAGCTACGCTGCGTGCCTCGTGCGCGCTGGGCGAGGAAAGGGCAGGCGAGGGAGCTTGCGGGGCTGCGACGAAGCAAGGTGCAAGCCTTGCGACGTCCAGCATACACACGATGCACAACACGCACGCAGGGGCATCTAGGCTGCGGGGACGCGGTGCGCGCGCGCGATGGGGCTGGGGGTGTGCGAGCCTTGCTCGTGGGCTCTTGGGCCTCACGCAAGGCAAGGGCTGGGCGCAAGCCTAGCCCAACTAAGTATTTGGACTTTTTTTGTTAAAAATCGTTTAATTCGTTGGGCTTCGTATATTTTCATTAATATGGGTTAACGGGATATTTAATTTAATATTTTATTTGCTTGGGCCGGGCCGCGAGTTTTAATTTAATATTTCATAATAAATTATCCGGAATAATTATTGGTTTGAGTGGGAGCCACTAAATGAAATTAAAATGAAATAATTATTTTTTAATTATTTTCGTAGGTCGCATTATTTTAACTAAATTCAATTTTAATTAGAATAAAGTCTAAGGATTAATAATTTGGAAATTGATTAATCTTTTAGGACGCGTTTATGTGAACGTGAATTTTAATTAATTCACGTAAATACTTGCATATTAACATGGGCCATTCGTTTTAGCATACGAATGGGTGAATGCATAGAATATATATTTTATGTAATGCAGGTACTCCAAGTGACTAGTATGGCCAATTTAGGATAGTTAAATACGGTCTGCGTACAATTCTATCTTTGAATGTAAAGTTTTAAATATGGTCTGCGCACCATGGAAGTTTTGATCTAATTTATTATTTTCAAGTATTTCTAAGTTTAGAACTTTAAGTTAGCATTTGAACGAAGATTCAAGACGATGCCAAGCTAACAAGGAGGTGATGAAGATTGGATGCTTCAAGACAAGATGTTTTGGGCCATACTAGATCACCATTTATTTATGCAATTTAATATATATATATATATATATATATATATATATATATATATATATATATATATATATATGCGTGAATGTATGAATGTATGTATGCTTTGCATGAACAGGTTGTTTCCTATGAATCGATTAGTTTTAAGTTCACTTAGTAATCGAACCAACATAGAAACAACTAGGTCCAAGTAATATTGAGTTTAAAAATTGCCTTCCAAATCAACACTTACAAAAATCTAGGGATCTAAGATAGTAGGTTTACGCTAAAGCGAGGTGCTATTTTAGTTGACTTAGGTGGTAAGGCGTCCTAAAGGAGCACGTTGATTGTGGTTACAACTCAAACAACAATGGCATTAAGTTGTGGCAATGGAATAAATTATTGCATTGATTTATTAACCAAGAGTAATTTGGAGATTACTAGCAATAGGTTTTGCTTACCTAAAATCTTAAACTACTTAAGACATGCTAAAGCTGCTTAAGGATTTAGGACTTTGGGGTCTTGGAATCGTTTCATTCATTTTGGACCATGTTTTGCCTTTTGCATGAATGAAATGTTTTAATAGCTTTAATGATTGCATGTTTTTTTGCTTTTGTTTCAAAGTTATTGAATTGTATGAATGGTTATTTATTGCAAATTCTTTTCGATTGTAGTAATCAAAATGGCCGCAAACAATAACACCTTCAATCTGCGTTCAATTCTCGACAAGGAGAAGTTGAATGGCAACAATTTCCTTGACTGGCAAAGGAACTTACAAATAGTTCTTATGCATGAGGAAAAAGAATATGTCCTTGAGGAAGAGTTACTGCAAGAGGCTGGGCCGGAGGTAACTCAAGCTGCCCTTAATCATTGGATTCAGGCCAACAGGGATGTCAAATGTGTGATGCTTGCATCCATGAGTCCTAAACTTCAGAAAACGTTCATTAACTCGGATGCTTACCAAATCATCTCGGAGTTGAAGAACATGTTTCAGGACCAAGCCAGAATCGAAAGATTCGAGACTCAGAGGTTGATCCTTGAGACTAAGCTCAAGAAAGGAGAAACATTGAGCCCACATGTTCTTAAAATGATTGGACTCTTTGAGAACATGAGAGCTCTAGATTCTGACGTCTCAAATGAAATGGCTATTGACATCATTCTCCATTCGCTTCATCATGGCTATGATCAGTTCAAGTTGAATTACAACATGAACAGCATGGAGAAATCTCTTACTGAGCTTCACGGTATGCTGAAAACCGCTGAAAAGACTCTCAAGCAAGAGAACAAGCATGATATGCTTATGGTGCGTAAGGGCAAGAACTTCAAGAAATCAGGCAAGAATAAGGGAAAGAAGGGTAAGGGCAAGGCTTCGCCCTCATCCAAGTCCAACGGCGCCTGTTCTGGTAAACAGAAAAGGGCGACTCGTTCTCCTGCCGACTCTGAATGCTTCTACTGCAAGAAGAAGGGGCTTTGGAAGAGGGATTGCTTGAAGAAGAAGGAAGATGAGAAGAACGGGAACGTTGCTTCTACTTCAGGTATATATGTTATACATTGTAATCTTGCCAATTCTACTTCTTGGGTATTAGATACTGGTTGTGGCTCACACTTATGTTCCAATTCACAGGGACTAAGGAGAAGTAGAAGGCTTGATAAAGGCGAGATGGATCTACGCGTGGGAAATGGAGCACGGATGGCTGCATTAGCCGTAGGATCTTATTTTATTTCTTTTCCTAGTGGGTTTGTTTTGGAACTAGAAAACTGTTACTATGTTCCTAGTATCACCAGAAACATTATTTCCGTTTCAAGTTTGGATTCTAAAGGTTTTAGTTTTCAATTTAAAGACAATAGTTGTTCTTTTTCTTTGAATGGAATGTTTTATGGTTCAGCACAACAAGAAAACGGTCTTTATATGCTAGATACGAGCAAACACATTTATAACATAAATACCAAAAATGCTAAAACTGGTGATTCGGATCTCACATTTCTGCGGCATTGTCGATTAGGCCATATAAACATAAAGCGCATGGAATTACTTCAACGGAAAGGAATTCTAGAATCATTCGACTTAGAGAAGATTGATCAATGCGAATCTTGTTTACTTGGCAAAATGACAAAGCAACCTTTCTCAAAAGTGGGAGAAAGAGCAAGCGAACTACTAGGGCTAATACATACGGACATATGTGGGCCTATGAGTACGAAAGCTAGAGGTGAGTTCAGCTATTTCATAACGTTTACGGACGACTTCAGTAGATATGGCTATATTTACTTAATGAAGCACAAGTTTGAATCGTTTGAGAAATTCAGAGAATTTCAAAATGAAGTAGAGAATCAACATGGCAAGAAAATCAAAGCTCTAAGATCGGATCGAGGAGGTGAATATCTTAGCCACGAGTTTGATGACCATCTAAAAGAATGCGGTATTCTTTCTGAATTGACTGCTTCGGGAACACCTCAATGGAATGGAGTGTCGAAACGGAGAAATAGGACCTTACTCGATATGGTCAGGTCAATGATGGGTCAGGCCGAACTTCCTTTACAGTTCTGGGGACATGCGTTGCAAACTGCATCACTCACACTGAATCGTGCTCCGTCAAAAGCTGTTGAAAAGACTCCATACGAATTATGGACTGGGAAACTTCCAAAGTTGTCTTTTCTGAAGATTTGGGGTTGCGAAGCATATGTCAAACGATTAATTTCGGACAAGGTACAACCTAAATCTGACAAATGTTTCTTCGTTGGGTGTCCAAAAGAAACTATGGGGTATTATTTCTACAACAAGTCAGACAACAAGGTTTTCGTTGCTCGTGACGGTGTCTTTTTGGAAAGAAATCATATTTCCAAATTGACAAGTGGGAGAATAATAGACCTCGAAGAGATTCGAGACAAACAACGAACTCAAAACTCTTTAGAAGAAGTTCAAGTTGATGAACCTCCAAGGTCTTTAGAAGAGCCAGTGGGAGTAGTTCCTCAAAACGTTGTTTCCCCTCGTAGGTCAAATAGAACTATTTTTCAGCCGGACAGATGGACAGGCGTCCTCTTGACTGAAAACTTAGACGTTCTCATATTGGATAGTGATGAACCTTTGACTTACAAGAAAGATATGACGAGCCCAAGCTCCATTAAATGGTTAGAGGCCATGCAATCTGAAATAGACTCCATGTCTGAAAATCAAGTCTGGGATTTGGTTGATTTGCCGGATGGGTTCACACCTATCGGATGCAAATGGGTCTTCAAATTGAAGAAAGACAAAGATGGAATTGTATACATATACAAGGCTAGATTGGTAGCAAAAGGTTATTGGCAAGTTCACGGCGTTGACTACGATGAAACCTTTTCTCCAGTCGCGATGCTTAAGTCTATTCGGATAATCCTTGCGATTGCCGCTTTTCATGACTATGAAATATGGCAAATGGATGTCAAAACTGCCTTCTTGAACGACGTTCTTGAAGAGACTGTGTTCATGACATAGCCGGAGGGTTTTATCGATCAAAAGAACCAAGGAAAGGTATGCAAGCTTAAGAAGTCCATCTACGGACTAAAGCAGGCATCAAGGAGTTGGAATAAACGATTTGATGAAGCAGTCAATAAGTTTGGCTTCATCAAGAATCAGGACGAATCTTGTGTATACAAGAAGGTCAGTGGGAGTAAAATTGCATTCCTAGTCTTGTATGTTGACGACATACTACTTATTGGAAACGACATTCCTATGTTGGAGTCTGTAAAGACTTGGCTCGGGAAGAGTTTCTCAAGAAGGACTTAGGAGAGGCATAGTACATATTGGGCATCAAGATCTATAGGGATAGATCTAAGAGGATGATTGGACTAAGCCAAAGCACTTACATTGACAAAGTGCTAGCTAGGTTCAATATGATGAAAGCCAAGAGAGGCCATCTAACCATGTCACATGGCGTATATCTAAGCAAGAATCAGTGTCCCAAAACATCTGATGAGCGTAGAAAGATGAGTGGAATTCCATACGCTTCGGCTATTGGATCCATCATGTATGCTATGATTTGTACAAGGCCGGATGTTTCGTTCGCACTCAGTGCAACGAGAAGGTACCAGTCAGAACCAGGTGAGGCGCATTGGACTGCTGCCAAGAACATCCTAAAGTACTTGAAAAGGACTAAGGATCAGTTTCTGGTTTTTGGTGGTACAGATGAGTTGAGTGTTAAGGGCCATACGGACGCAAGCTTTTAAACCGACAGAGATGATTTAAGATCACAGTCTGGGTTTGTGTTCTGCCTCAACGGCGGAGCAGTAAGCTAGAAAAGTGCTAAGCAAAGCACTATTGCGGATTCTACAACTGAAGCCGAGTACATTGCTGCCTCAGAAGCAGAAAAGGAAGCTGTTTGGATTCAGAAGTTCATCGAAGAACTTGGTGTTGTCCCCTCCATTAAAGGACCAGTGGCTTTGTATTGCGACAATAGCGGAGCCATTGCCCAGGCAAAGGAGCCTAGGAGCCACCAGAAGTCCAAGCACGTACTGCGGTGATTTCATATACTTTGAGAGATCGTTGAAAGAAAGGAAATCGAGATTTGCAAGGTTGGAACTGACGACAACGTCGCGGATCCATTGACTAAACCGTTGCCACAAGTGAAACACAACGCACATGTAGCAACCATGGGAATCAAGCATGTTGGAGGATGGCTTTGATTTTCTAAGTATTGTTTTAGAACATCTATTAGATCTATGTTTAAAACAATTGGTTTAACCATTTCATATTTATGAAATTTATTTATTTCATATTCATTTAATTGTGGTTTAGAATTAAATGATAAGTCCATGTGATTCAAATCATTCAAATGGGATGTCAAGATGGATTCTTCGACAAAGAAACACCCATAAGTGAACTTGAATATTGAAGTCACAAAGGATCCCTAATCCAGGTCATTGAAAGGTGGACGACCAATGACTAATGAAGATTAGATTGCAAGTAGATTACTTAGTTCTGTTTCTTGAACTAGAGTGACTGGATATCAGAATCTTTTGCATAGATACTTATTGGATCTTGTATCAGATTGACCATGAGAACACTTTAAGAGATTAAAGTCATGTCATAGGTAGTTCTCATTAATGGTGATTAGAAACCGTTCCTCAGAACATGAGCGATTATGTGTGCTCGTTTGAGAATTAGTTCGCTTTGATACTAGCTAAACGTCGCACCGTAAAAGGAGGCTATAAAAGCAGTTATTGGGCGTACTATGAATCAAAGTGAGTGTTCATAGATTGCAAGAATGGATTGTCCTCCTATCTTTGATAGGATATGGTGTTGTTGTGTAACAAGGCCTCTCGGAGAGTTAGATACTGTAAAATGCATGGTCGTGCTCAGAATGGTTAGGCTTAACCTTCTGCAAAAGTTTGACAGTTGAACTCTGTAATCCGAGAATCACTTCTGGACCTAATAAGGATGGCTTGGATCTTACCTTATGATCAGTAAGTAACACTAAGTGACAAAGGAATGTGGATGCACACTTGTCTGAATGACAAGTGGGAGATTGAAGAAAATATGTCCTTCACCCCCAATGTGCATTAAGTCTTACCAAGGTTCAGATTAATTGCGAACAATTAATTCAGTGAGATCAAGTGATCGGAACAGCTAGCTGGAGCAATGCTTTCGATCAGTGAGTTCTAATGGATATTGAACTCACAACTTACTCTTGACTGAACCTACAAGGTCACACCAATGACACGTAACAGATCACCGGATTAAATGAATCGGAAATTCATTTAATAGCTTTTCGGGAATTAGTTGGAAACGTATTATACGATACGACCTTTGTCGGAATCGTATATCGTATCGCGAATATTCGTAAGCTGGGCGACACGAATAAATCGTATCGTACGACGGTGATTCGTCGTATATGAAACGATAAATAATATATCGGAAATATATTAAATCGCGAATACGAAGGGCATCGGAGTTGCCGGCCCTTCGAGCCAAGCACGTAAGCGTGCAAGGCCCAACGAGCCAGCAAGCTCGCGAGCAAGGCCAGCCCATAGGGCGCAAGCACGCAACAGCACGCAACAGCGCACAGCAGCGACGAGCGAGCAAGGCCCACGCGCGCGCGCTGTGGGCTTCGGCCTGCAGTGTGTCGCTGGGCGCGGGCGTGCGGTCCGTGTGACTTGGCATGCAAGGCTTGCTAGCCGGCCTTGCCTCTTGGCTTGGTCGGTTAGTAAGGTTATGTAAATAACCTTACAACCTAATTTCCAACTAAGCACAATTCATATTACTCAAACCCTAGAGACACAGAGAACCCTAATTATCTCTGTGCCTCCAAAGTGAGTTCTTCCCAAAAGCAAAGTATCTTGATCAATTTTCTAAGCTACGATTATCAAGACGGATCTGATCGTGTCGGTGAACCAAGTAGAGGAACGACAAGTGGAGTTCTTTGTTCGTGTTCGTTGACAGATTATTGTGGAAAACACGCTTCGAATGTATGTTTGCTTAATCTGTGATTTATACATGTTTCCTGGCTTTGGGGATTGTTCCTCACATGTTATTATGTTTAACTGTATTCCCCTACATAAGCAAGTTCTTAAAACAGATCTTCAGATTCGAAGAACTTGGATAAAGAAAGCTCTTAAACAGATCCTCGAATTTAAGGAACTTGGATCAACTGAGAAGATGCAGTTCCCAAAGGCATTGAAACTCAAAGGTCAAAACGAACAATTAGCAAAATAAAGATATTTTCTATTCTATATTCGAGGGCATACATGAATACATCAACAAAGACTCGGAGCAAACCGAGGATTCCTCAAAAATGGAAAAGAAAATAGAATCACTAGTGGAAAACTTTTCATTTGCGTCGGTCATTTAAGCTCATTTGCGTCGCACATTGGTGCGACGCAACTGGATGCGACGCAAATGACTAAAGTCATTTGCGTCACACATTTGGGCGACGCAAATAAGAGTCATTTCGCAGAATTTTTTTTAACATGATGAAGAGTCAGTTGCGTCGCATATTAGCTAAAACTGCGACGCAAATGACTTATTTTTAACATGCTGAAAAGTCATTTGCGTCGCACTTTAGCTAATCTGCGACGCAAATGATTTTTCAGCATGTTAAAAAAAAAGTCATTTCCGTCGCAGTTTTAGCTAATCTGCGACACAAATGACTGTTTTTATTATAAAAAAAATAGAGCTGCACATTTTATACTTTATGTAGAATTTCTTATTTCTAATTAGATATAGTTTATGAATTAACAAAAATATTCATAGCATGTTGCCATATACCAAAATGAAGCAAAAATCGAGCTTGAGAATAAGTTTTCTCCTCCTCAAAAATATAGTTCCAAACGGTCCTCTCCCAATCCACATTTCCAAGTTGGCTGAAATTTGG
This sequence comes from Spinacia oleracea, assembly GCF_020520425.1. Classification (NCBI taxonomy): domain Eukaryota; kingdom Viridiplantae; phylum Streptophyta; class Magnoliopsida; order Caryophyllales; family Amaranthaceae; genus Spinacia; species Spinacia oleracea. Next base: position 66,977,932 of record NC_079492.1, read on the forward strand.
GGACTTCAGTATCTCTTATAAATCTCTTTTAGCTTCTCCACATCTCCAGACCTCTTTGATGATGGAGTTGATGAGCAACAGTCATTTTGTTTGGACCTGTTGGGGAAGCAACATCCATATTGTCTGAACCTGCTGACAAAGAAGAAGCTAACATCTCCTTCAATAGCTTCTGCAGTTGCCTCCAAAATCGAGCACACACATCAGACGTGCCTTTTGTGGAGGAATCTGTATGCAACTGCCCTGAGACATGGCATCCTTCAAGCAGACAAGTCAAAGAAATTTCTAGCATCTGCACTAATAAACTGATAATTAGCAGTTAGCATTGTCAAGAAATAAGCCGAACAAACGGCACAGTAGAATATAACTAAAATCAATAGTCATTGACTGATAAGAGGAGAAACCCTAAAGACTAATTTCAGCAGGTGGCTAACATAAATTACTAAATAATGTACCCATGCCACCACCATATCTCCTGTGGTGTGGGCATCTGAGTTAAAAAAAAGTTAAAAAATTAAAAACCTTTCAAAGATTCCCTTTAAGAAAATAACAAAGGCAAAAGAGATCAAGAGCTGATAGAAATTAGAAACTTTCAAACAGTGTCCCTCATATGTTAGTAATAGTTCATGATATAAGACAAAAGATACATAAGGTTGAATGTTATGGTCATTAACAGTACACAGAAACTTGTGAAGCGTCTGACAGCATGATAGTTTCCACTCCTAGATCTTATCATCAAATTAGAAACTTTCAAACAGTGTCCCTCATATGTTAGTAATAGTTCATGATATAAGACAAAAGATGATAGGTTATGATACATATGACAAAACATAAATCATGCGGAAAAACCTTAATGCCAGGAAACATATTATTTACACATAATCATTTAGCATAATTTAGGAGCATACACTTTGTAGCGTGCCCTCCCTAGCTGCGCCCGAACCGAACAAGAACAAGCCTTTAGGACTCCAAATGTCGTCCCTCCGTAGATAGTCCACAGTACGTCCGGATCCGCCTCAAGTTAGACCAACTAGAATCGCCCTTAAGGTTACTAGGAAATTCGGTTAAGTGTTTGCAAGTGTTTGGCTTATTTTTCTTTCAAAACTTACCCTTAGAATACTTCAATCCCATGTACATAAATTATGACCCTAGGCCCTTATTTATAGAGGTTTGGAAAGGGAATTGGAATCCTAGTAGGATACGATTTAATTAAACTTAGAATCCTACAAGGACTCTAATTAATTAAATAATCCTTTTAGGAATAGGAATTTAATCATACACTAAATCCTAATAGATTTAGGAATTGTGCATGGACACAAACACACACACGCACGGAGCCACGAGGGCGCCCGCACGCGTGCGCTCGGCCCACGCAGCCCACGCTACGCAGCCACGCCTTGGCGCGCTGGGCCTGCCTTGCGGTGGGCCAGGCGCTGCCTTTGGCTGGGCGTTGGCGCGCGTCTTGCTTGCTGGGCGATGGCCTGGCTTCGCGCGTGCTGGGCCTTCGTCCGGCAGGCCTCGTCCGATGCTTATTCGTACGATACGCTTCCGATTAAATTCCCGGTTCCGGAATTCATTTCCGATACGAACAATATTTAATATTTCCGATTCCGGAATTAATTTCCGTTTCGAACAAATATTTAATATTTCCGTTTCCGGAACTATTTTCCGATTCCGATAATATTTCCGATTCTGACAATATTTCCGTTTCCGGCAATATTTCCGATTCCGGCAATATTTCCATTTCCAATAATATTTTCCGATACGTACCATGTTTCCGTTTCCGGCAACATCTACGACTTGGATAATATTTATATTTCCGATACGATCCATATTTCCGTTTCCGGCAATATCATCGTTTCCGGAGTATTCACTTGCTTGTGACGATCTAAGCTCCCACTGAAACCAAGATCCGTCGATTCCGAATATCCATAGATAGAGTATTTAATGCCATTAAATACTTGATCCGTTTACGTACTATTTGTGTGACCCTGCGGGTTCAGTCAAGAGTAAGTTGTGGATTAATATCATTAATTCCACTTGAACTGAAGCGGCCTCTAGCTAGGCATTCAGCTCACTTGATCTCACTGAATTATTAACTTGTTAATTAATACTGAACCGCATTTATTAGAATTATCATTGAATGCATACTTGGACCAAGGGCATTATTTCCTTCAAACGATTTGAATGTTATGGTCATTAACAGTACACAGAAACTTGTGAAGCGTCTGACAGCATAATAGTTTCCACTCCTAGATCTTATCATCAATACTATTTCACCCAAGTGAACTAAATCTTAGTCAGTGGGTAAACTGGATGCTGAATAAGTGAATATACCTGGACGTGGTGGCAGATGGTTTTCGCCGTTTCCTTTCCAAGCATCTTCAAAGCTTCCGAGTTCATCAGGAAATTTAATTATCATTTTTTACAACTCACAGCTAATGAGAAGAAAAACAATACATTTTCCATTAATCTACAACGATCTTACCTTCTTTCAGATTATACAGTGTTTCAACATGTCCACATTGCCATCTGAATTTAGCTTCCTAGTAACTGAATGGCCCTGTAAAATAAGTTCAGAATAAATGCTGCTATAAACGGAGTTATTCAGTGAACCAAAAGTATAAACAGAATAAGTTCATCCCTTCTATGAAAATGGCTTAGATTGACACATCCATCTTTTCATAAATAGATCTATTACAACTTTTAAAGACCTTGATCACTAGTAGAAGCATCATGAGAATCTCATGTATTAAATTCCAATAATAATTGTTTGTTGCACCCAAAAGGGGAACTAATATGGTAAAGGTATGCTAATCCTATGTAAGCACCGACATCAAGATATATAAATAGGACAGAACCATGGTAACAAAGGACGGTTTGGTATAACTCTTTTATTTTCTCTCTCTTCTATTTGATTCAGTAGCATCAACCTAAATAGTAAATATGAAGACCACAAGCAACCATAGTCAAGAGTCAAGACTCGAGTAAAACTAGATAACCCAACTTCATAGATATCCAAATAGGGAGATTTAGAAGGGTCAAACATATACCTTGTCATGAAGTCCCCTTGAAATCCTATGTGTTGCTTCATCTGTTATCTTGTCTGCCTCTTTGCAATCTTCCATATGTGACTGCAAAAAAGAAAGGAGACCAAACAAAAAGATATCAGCTACAGAGTCTTTTGTCTGATATGTCTACAAATTGTAGACGTTTAGACAACGCATCTGGCAAGGAGCCTGTGAGCCCATTCGAGTGCACGTCGAATGATTCCAGGCTTGAGTAACCTGACAAAGAAAGTGGTATACTTCCAGTGAAGCGATTCTTTCTTAAATTGAGGAAATTAAGCTCTTTAAATTCCCAACTTCGGATAGAACAGTACCACCCAGTTTATTATTGTTCACTCAGAACCTGTACAAATTTGTTCCCTACACCAGGAGGTATGAACCCTGATAAAAGTTAATAATAACAAGTATTTTATTTTAAAAGTAATAATAACAATTATTTAAAAGTTATTGAGGATACATGGTAATATTCACAAATTTATACTTCATGATACATCAGTTAACAACTAATGAACACATATAATCAGCATATTCAGTGCATATTAGCAAGAAAAAAAAATCAAACACAACAAACACTAATTATAGAGTAAATAATTACCCAATCCACACAATAGCACCACACATAATCTCACACAAAGGACGTTCAAATATTGGCAACAATTCATTAACAATATAATATTTTGAGACTTAGATTGTTGAAAATTAGCATGAAATTGGAACAACATAAATAAATGTTTAATTAAGCATAGATTTCTTTATTCACATGCAAACTAATTGGGAAATTAGCAAGAAAAACTGTTGTAAGAGAGATCAAGTGCTTGCAGCTCTTCGCACTGAGCTAGGCTCGTGGGAATTTTCCTTGTGAGGTTATTATCCAGGCAAAAAAAGAGTCAAGCTTCAATTTGCCAATACTTTCCGGTATCTCACCTAAAAGAGTGTTGTTGTCAACTTCTAGGCGAGTGAGGGTTTTGCAGTGGTTGAGCTCAGGAGGTATGGTTCCTGATAGCCGGTTCACACTCAGTTGAAGCTCTTTTAAACCCAAGAGGTTCCGGAAACTTTTCGGTATGCTTCTTGTGAGTAAGTTCTAAGATTGGTGCATCCCCGCAGTTCATCAGGAATAGTACCCACAATATTGTTCTGCCATAAAAGCAGGTTTTGAAGCCTTTTCAGCTCTCATATCCTCTTCAAATTGGACCCGATATTGAATTCTGGTACAAAATCAATGCTTAACAACCAGCGACACAAAGAAAAACTGTTGAGTAATGGTGCAATGATCAATGGTGGGCCTCAAACCTAACAATGCAACAAAAAAGGAAGCTTGTGTTCTGGATATGACCGAAAGTAATGAAATTAACAAAAAGTTTTAGAACAGGAAAATAGTTAACACCAAAAAACCATAAGATTTATTGCTAGAAGAAAACATAAAAAAAAAAAGAAAAATCAAGCTCTGACTCTAAAATTGGAAAATTAAACACATAATTTTGGTGTTGGGTCTCCAACAAAAAACCCAGATAATAATACCAACAAAAGTGTGCATTTCACAATCAAGACACAAACATTTAAAATCAATCAAAAACTAAAAATTAAAATGAAGTGAGCTTGAAACAAAATCAAATCAAAGTCAAGAATCGCAAGAGAAAAAACTAAAAATAAAATTACTCGAATCCTGATGAAGTGTCTGATTGCCTGAAACACTAATTCAACTACTAAATCATCCAACAAATATAATGATTCAAACTAATAGCAGCGGTTTGAGGACCCGAATACATATATATCCACAAATCAAACTAACTCTATAACCAGTCAATCAAGCAAATATTTCAATACAATACAAAGTATGTATCAGAATATTATACACAATTAATCAATATTAAATCCAGATTCTAATTTAACAATTGTGTACAAATTACGAAAATCAAATAAGAAAAAAGGATGAAATAAAGCTTACCAGATGATAAGTAAGCCAACTTAAAGTGAATGTGGATCTGCTTGTGTTTCTTGGTTTCGCCATAACTGTAGATCTTATGATTGTGTGCGTGACTGCAGATCGTGAGATTGAGGGGAATGGTAGTAGAAACATAAACCCTAGAAATATAAGATCCACATTATCAGATCGAAAGCCAGTAATACGACCCAGCGAAAATCGAGATTTACTCAGATTTCTCCTTCTTCATGGCGGAACAAAGGTTTTGCCTCTCACTGCCATTTTCGTAGAGCTTGATTTTTCAGAGAAAATCGACAAATTTGGATGGGTTGGTATTCGATTATGATTTTTTTCTAAGGAGAGAGAAGTTCTGGTGTTTCAGATTTGGAAATAAAAGATGAGAGAGAAACAAAGGGTAGGCGAAAATGGGGTGGGGACATGGGGTCTGTCAGAAGATAACAGGGGCTTGTATCATTTGTGTCACTGTTTTATTTTTGTGCGACGAAGGTCAATGTTAAATTGCGTCACACAATAGTTAATCCATGACGCAAATGATAAAATGACCCATGTGAGGTACATTTGCGTCGCAGATTAATAAACAATCGACGCAAAGTATATTTTAATACAGAAATAACTCCTTTTGCGTCACACTATAGGATGAGCGACACAATTATATCGACGCAAATGAGCATTTTTGTACTAGTGAATTAAGCTAAAATTCGGCAGCCATCAATAGATGATAATCAGCCTACCGAAGTAAAGGAAAATAAAAACAAATTATTAAAGTACAACGCAGCGCCGAGGCAAAAAGGAGGGGACAAACTTAAGCATAAGTTCGGAAGTCCTTAATTGGAACCAACCGACTCTGAAGAAGACGATCGCCCAAGTTCCTAAGGGACATCAGAGATAGGCTTCTGAAGAGTAGCCTTTGAAGAAGTGCCCATATTCGTGTCACCTTCAAAAGGAACCTTCAGAGCCCAAGCCTCCTCAGCAGCCTGCTCACGCTCCTTCGCAGCATCATCTCGGTCAGCTTGGCACTAGACCATATGGTCCCTAGCCTCGAGCCAAACAGGCACCTTTTCAGCCCAGGGAAAGTCAGGCATGTTCTTCGCGAACATCTGATGAGCTTCACAAAGTCCGTTCCAGTACTGATCTTGATACTGCTCGGCAGTATAAAGGCCAGCCCTCTCCTGCTCAAGCTTACGGATTTCAGCAGTTTTCTCTCGAAGCTGATCCTTGAGCACAGGCACCTTCTCGGCTTCAGCAGCAACGATAGCTTGGCCCTCAATGAGCTTGGCACTATATGCCTCAGCGTTAGACTTTTCCATCATTATATGTTCTCGCTCCATTAACCCTTGCTGAAGTTGGGTTGACAACTCTTCCTTCTCCTTCTCGAGACGATGAATCGTCTCGGTGATCAGTCGTGACTTGGACAAGGAGTTTGCCAACTTCATTACCAACCTTCTCAGCAATGGCCTCCCCCTCTTTGGTGAATTCGGCCAACATTTTCTTGATCTCACTAAGCTCGGAAACAAGATAGTTGGCCTTCTAATCAAGGTTCAGAATATCGCGAGCATAAACCTCGTCGTACCTCTTCAACCTCCTCTCCTCCCAATAGCTACACTCAACCTCGAACGAAGACCAATAGATGGCCTAAAAACGAAAGCGGATAACAAATCAGTCCACACCCGAAGGACAAGCAATAAAGAAGAGCAGACGGAGAAGACGAAATTCGCACTTACCAGGAAGGATTGAGCCATTTGGGTAGGACTCCTTTCTTGGATTCCTGGCTTTATGGTTTTTCCAAATGAACTATATTGTTTATATTGTTCATAAACTTACAATAATTGGGTACTCTGACTCCGATTATGCTGGATGCCAAGAGAGTTATAGATCCACTTCGAACTATGTTTATCTGCTGGTTGGAGGTGCTATATCCTAGAAGAGTGCTAAATAGGAACTTATAGCAACCTCTACTATTAAAGCAGAGTTTAAAGCATGTTTAGAGGCATCTAATCATGCTCCATGGCTGCGGAATTCGGTCATTGGACTGTGAATTGTAGATGGTATTAAAAGACCACTAATAATTCTTTGTGACAATAGGTCCGTAGTGTTGTATTCTAATAACAACAAGACCTCTTCAAAGTCAAAGCACATTGAAATTAATTTTCGTGTTGTTAAATAAAGAGTTCAGAGTGCAAAAGTGTCTATGGAACCTATAGGAACAAACTCTATGGTTGCGGATCCGCTTAATAAGGGATTACCACCAAAGGTCTTTAATGAGCACACTGCTCATATGGGTGTTATGTCATTTGATGATGTTCAGGTTTAGTGGGAGGTTGTGTTAGAATTAATGTTCATTTTCTTAATGACACACATTTTGTATTTGAATTTATATTTCTGCAGAAATAAAGTTTTCAGTTTATGGCTTAAATAATAGCGATACATTTTACAATTATCTTTCTACTAAAATTACCTCTCTCAATCTCTCTTTAATTTTTGCAATCCATACCGGTTAATAAAAGTAAAGAGAGGACACATAACATCTTAAACTTTTTTTAAGGTAAAATTAGTTCATTAATAATAGTCATACGACATCTATAATAGAAATCAAAACTAACAAATACAAAAGAATTAGGATCAAACGAAATTCTAATCTGGCAAAACCACGATCGTTGTGGATGAAATCTGACAATGATGAATACCCTCTTTCACATCGCCCTTTGATACAACTTTCAACGAGGGGTCTTTCGATTTGTTGTAGTTTTGGGTTTAAATTAAATTCGATTTAATTGATTGTTGACAAAGAACTTACATCTATTGTAACACCGCACAAATATTTATCAATAAATCAACTTTTCCTGCGAAATTTGAAAAGTAGCCCAAACTCTCACAAGGAGAGAGATAAAATCTAACAAATGGGTAGAAATGACTCAATAAATGGGTAAAAAAACTCTCCAATAGAACGAGAGTAGATTTTTTATTCCGAACATGGAATCCAAAGCTAGAAAAATCAAGAAAAGAATAATAGCCCATTTAGGGTTTTGGAGAGGAAGAGAGAGAGAGAAGGGAGAGGAGCGGCATGAACATCTTTAACTTAACTGACCTCAAATTATGAAAATAATCTTATCCATTCCGTCGTAAACGGGCTCCATTGAAAATGGTTATAACAATCCATCGCTTTTTGTTGTCAAAAAAATCCATCGCTTTTTCTACTCCTTTGGTATTTATTTAAGGGATACACTAGTCTTTTCCTATCGTATTTATTTAAGAGATACACTGGTCATTTTTAGTAACTTATTAACCCCACCATCTAATTAAATAATACATCTAATTTACCCTATGACCCACCATCCTATTAAACAATTAAATAATTTCATAAAATCACCCCACCTCTCACCCCCAAAATAGCATGGTCCCCACTTGTTTATTTATTAAAATAACTACCCAACCACACTTGCTTTATTATTTTATTTCATTCAATTCTTCTTCTTAATACTCGTGCCCAGCCAAATGTATCTCTTAAATAAATACGGAGGGAGTAAATTAATAATGATCGTGTGTTCATTGATTGATGAGATGTTATGTGATAAATTTTAGATTGGTTTTCTAGCTCCCACTGACCCACTCCCTACTTAGAGTACGTCTTAGACAGGTCCATGGCCTCCATACGGGTAAGTAGCAAACAAATTCAATAAAAACGACTTGTTTGTTTTTTTTTTTTTGGTTCTACTACGAGGAGTTCCCACCGCCTTCGGCGAGTGGACTAATCTCTCGCGGGAGTTTGCATGGGTACCTCGATGGGCAGCATCCCTCCCAGTTGAGATTTTTTCCATTCCCAAGGCTCGATGAAAAACGACTTGTTTGTAATGTAAGCTCACTTATCTTAGACACGTAAATGTATTAATTTTAGAGGGACAATGAATTGTTATATACTCCCTCCGTCCCGGAATACTTGACCTGTTTTCCTTATCGGATCGTCCATTAATACTTAACCTGTTTCTAAAAATGGAAATATTCTAACAATATTATATTATTTCTCACTCCACCCCTATTAACCCACCTACCCCCTACTCCATACAAAAAATAATTAAAAATTCAACCCCTACTCTCCCCCAACCCCACCTCTTAACCCACCTCCCACTAACTATATTAAAATAATACCCCACTATCAACTACTACCTATTAAATTAATAAGTCAATTCAAGTCCCTTAAAATCTGTGCCGGTCAAAGCAGGTCGAGTATTCCGGGACGGAGAGAGTACAAGCAAACAAATTCAATTAACATTATTGTATACCTTATGTTTATTAATTGATCTTCGCGTATCTTTGCAATTGATAGTTCGTCTTTTTTTTATTGGCCTCTATGCTCCAATTAGCCTTATTTTATACCTTATCCTTATTAATGGGTCCTCACATATCGCGACTGATTGACTTCCATTTAATGCATACAAGATACACATGTCTACAATGGCTTTTTCTATTTAATTACTCTCTTACTCCTTTTTTTTATTGCTCCATTTAGATTTTCACGGTTTATAAGACGCGATTTAAACATAAATATGTCCAATCTACAAACTTAAAAGTTCTAAAAGGCTGATATCTAAAAATATACATTGAACTGAATCTAAAAACACCACACAAGACTATACTATTTTTTATAGGCTAAAGAATTCATGATCAATTGTTTTTTGTTTTTAATTTTGACCCAAAAATATACAATGAGAAAAGCTACAACGTACATTAAAGAACAGAGGAAGTATACCAAACAAATTAAATTCAATAAAGAGGATTTGTATAAGCCCATTAGCATTGGTGTATAATTGTATATGCATGAAGAAATTATAAACGGAGTATGACATATGCTTATTAATTATTTTTTTGGCAATAAAGAGTAGCTAGATTAACTTAATAAACCATCATACAACATAATGTTTGTTATGTTTCTCCACTTGTAGTGGGTACCAAAATACAGCCACAAATGGCCCAAAGACTTCTAATTAAACAAGCATCCAAAAAATTAGTTTCATTGTTTTTTGAGATATCATCAAAGAGACAAAGGGGGGGGGGGGGGGGGGGCAATGCTAATGCACTGATCCAACAGACTCAGCTGGTTCTTGGCTTTTCTTGCGATGTAATCCACCTCCACGAGTTGTTGCCTTCTTCTGAACTTCAACCATAGGTGTCTTTGGTTTTTTAGCAACTCCCTGCATTTGCCATACAGATTTGTGAGAAAAGAGACTGGTGCTTGATCATTTTTGATGTTATCAACTGCTTCCTTGCAGTCAGAGATGATTGTGGTATTCTGCCACCCTTTAGCTATGATCCATGAGGTGGCCATTAGTATTGTTTGAGCTTCTGCTGCAGTAGGTGTGACAGTAGTGAAAGTTCCAACTATTCCAGCAAGGAATTTGTGGTCTTCGTTTCTGCATACAATTGCATAGGAGGCAAGAAGAGTAGAGGTGCAGAAAGAAGCATCACATTTAACAATGAACTTAGTTAGGGTTGGGTTTTCTATTTGCACTGGTTTCTCCTGTGTGATGAGGAGATTGTCTCTAGTTTCAAACTCATGTGCCAGCCATATGGTTTTCTTACACCAAGTAACAATGTGTTTGTTTTCTTTTTGAAAAACCCAGAGATTTCTTCTGTTCCACAACCTCCAAAGACAAAAAGCAAAAACAGTTTGGTTGGGGATATTCTGATTAGATGTTTCTTTGCAATTCAGGTTTTCCAAAATCCATTTTTCAACATCATTATAGAGGTGTTTAAACTTATCAGTAAACTCAATGCTATTCCAGAATTCAATGGCTCTAGGGCAGTGGATGAACATATGAGCAATATCCTCCTGAATGTGAGGGCAGAATTGGCAGTTGCCATTTGGGATTATCTGTCTATTGGCTAGGTGGGAGGCAGTTGGGAGTTTGCCCCAAATGGTGAGCCAAAGAAAGAACTGGATCTTTGGAGGGCATCTGGCTTTCCATACACAACTCCATTTATCATTTGGGTTCACTACTGGGAATTTGCTGTTCCAGACTTCATTGTATGCACTTTTTAAGTTAAATTTGGGGCCTTTGGACAGTCCACAGTAGGGGGCATCTTCACCATAGAGGGGAATTGGGATAGCATGGATCCAAGTGATGATGTTAGTTGGAAGGATAAAGGGCAAGATATTAAGGTTCCAATGCCCATTTCTCATAACAGATTCAACCATTCTATTTTCCTCTTCTCTATTCAAGGGGCCATGGATAAGGTCTCTAAGTCTACCCTTACCAGTCCAGTTGTCATACCAAAAATTGATGTGTTTTCCATCCCCAATACACCAGGAGGTGAGTCTATTGAACAGATCCCACCCTTTCCCCACATTCTTCCAGATATGGGATCCTTTTGAGAACCTAGTTGGGTTAACTCTATTGGTAATGTACTTGTCTTTAACCAATCTGGTTCCCAAATTGTTTCCAGTGTGAAGTTTCCAACATAGTTTGATCATTTGGGCTTGGTTTAGAAGAATGGCTGATCTTACACTAAGTCCACCTAATTCTTGATCTCTACAAGCTTTTAGCAAAGCCACAAGGTGGGTTTTCTTACTTTGGCTACTTGAATCCCACAGAAAGTTTGCACAAGTTTGGTCTATCTCCTGAAGGATTTTTTGGGGGAGATACAGAGCTTGCATTGAGTAGCTAGCAATGGAAGTGAGGGTGGACTTGATGAGGACTAACCTACCAGCTTTGCTAAGGCATTTGGCTTTCCATGATGCAAGTTTGCTCTTTATTTTCTTACAGATCTCAGAAGTTTGGCTTTTAGTTGGTCTTTTGTCTGTAAGGGGGAAGCCTAAATATGTTCCTAAATCCTCACTAGGGTCAACATGAAGGGAGGTACAGAACAAGTCCTTCTGGTTTTGGCTAGTGTACTTAGAGAAATAGATTATGCTTTTGGCATTATTCATTTTCTGACCTGAACATTCCCAAAATTTTTCTAAGACTTCTTTCAAACTATTCAAGGTAGAAGGTGAGGTGTCCCCAAAGAGTAACAGATCATCAGCAAACATTAAGTGAGTGATAGGAATTCCATTTTTCCTTAGGCAAAAGGGTTTCCATTTTCCCTTAGAGGCGGCTTCTGTGATTAGATCAGATAGGTACTCCATGCATATTATGAAAATGTAGGGGGATATTGGGTCCCCTTGCCTAATTCCCCTAGAAGTCTTGAAAGTAGGGGATGGTTTACCATTGATAATCACTGAGGTGGAAGGGGATGCAACACAGTTTAGGATTAGATCAGTTGAGTTTTTATCAAAGCCTTTCCTAGCTAAACAGAATCTAATGAAGTTCCACTCTAGTCTATCATAGGCCTTTTCTAAGTCAATTTTGAAAGCAAACCACCCATTTTTTCCTTTTCTTGACTTCATTGAATGGAGAATCTCAGAAGCTGCAATGTAGTTCACCTCACATCCTCTTTCAGGTAGGAAGTTGTTTTGGTTTGGGGAGATTATGTCCTTGAGGTGAGGTCTGATTCTATAGACTAAGATTTTGGAGACAATCTTATAACTAATATTACACAGACTAATAGGTCTAAATTGCTTAATGGTTTCTGGGTGGTCAGTTTTGGGAATGATGCATATTGTGGTGTCATTTATGGTTTGGGGAAAGGATTTGGTCTGAAGCACATTGTCCACAAACTTGTAAAGGTCCTGCCACAGGTTTCCCCAATGCTGTTGGTAAAAATAGGCATGTAATCCATCTATCCCAGGGGCTTTCAAGGGTCCTAGATCAAACACTGCTTTCCCTATTTCTTCTACATTTGTGGCATGACTACTACAAAGATGGGCAAGGAGACCTTTAAGAAGAGACCTTTTGAACGACATAGTGGGTCTCTTTCATATATGAGATCTAATATTACAGATAGTGGATCTCTTACGTATCAAATGACAACTTTTAAAATTGGAGGGAGAAAAATAGAGACCCGTTATCTGAGTTAACAGGTCTCCAGTATATAAAAGGACGAAACAAGAGACCTCTTTTTAAAATAACCGGGTCTGTAATATAACACATGGCCCACCAGGTTGTTGGAAATTACGTAATTAAAGAAGAGACCTGTCAAAAAAAAGATAACAGGTCTCCACTTTCCTAGGATTTATCCCACGCGAAACCAATTCACCCTTTTTCACTTTGCCTCTTTTCTTCTTCCCTCGAAATAAAGGTTAGGGCGTACTGTTCCATTGGCGACCTCACCACCAACGGCGACCTCACCACCAATGGCCTACAAATTTAGGTTTTTCTTCTCATCACTCTCTTCTCTCTTTAATTTTTATTTTGAATTTCTGAATTAATTTCTTGTAGGTTATTTCGATTTTAATTTGTATTATCTGCTACAATTTTAGGTTTTATTCTGAAATTTTCAACTTCAATTGATGTTTGATGATTTCAACTTCAATTTGTATTATCTTCTATTTAATCGATGTTTTATGAATTTATGGTACTTCAATTGAAATTTTCATCTCTCTGTTCCTCTGACTAGAATAGTAGTTGTGGAGCAAATAAAAGTCTTTAACATTGTCAGTTGTAAGTTGTAACCCGTGGATCCTTTGAGCCTCTTGGGTAATATAAAGCTGCTTGTTTTTCCGCATTGAAATTTCGATTGAATTTGTTATAATATGTTGGTGATTTTCCAATTAAATGTAAGGGTCAACCACATTTTCTTTAATTTTATTTTCCTGATATTATTTGATAAGATTTATCCCTTCTTCAAAGCCATGTCTATTGCTACTTCGATCTGTAGAAGTTCATCTCAGTTCTTAAAGGGTTGCTAAAGCATTTGGAAGAGGCATACTATTATATTTTGCTCATATTCAGTGCAAGTGTAGTGAATAGTTTTTCTATACTCTTTGACAAAAAAATATATGAAAATTTGAAAGTATTCTATTCAATGTCCCAAGTTCCCATCAACTCCTTTCCTTAAATGCAGAAATGAGGAGGCTTCTGGAATTAAGAACCATGGAATTCTAGTCAATTATCTAGTTTCTTCACGAACTAGGTTTTTCTGCAGAAAAGATGTCTGATTGTACGAGAGTCGAGAAGCGTTTGTTTAAGTTTAAGAGATTGCCACATTTGCTTAGTAGATATCTTTATTTTTCTGTGTAAAGTAGTCCAACTCTCGTAAAGCAGCCTGCAGGCTGTAAGTTAGAAACCATCCTAGAGATGTTATGCTGGCGAAGCATATACAAGTATATTTGTGTGTATATTTGGGGATATTTTTTTGTGTATATGTAGGATGGTGTTTTATTAATTTTAATTTCCTTCCGCCCCTCCAAGAACAAACTATAGTCTTTATTTTTGTGGACACTGAATTCTGAATTATGTCCAATGTTTGTTATGGCTAAATTGGTTTCATAAAGCAGCCCGCAGGCCGCAAATTAGAAAAGTATCCTAGAGATGCTAGGTTGGCCAAGCATAAGTATTTTTGTTGCATAGTTGAAACTTTTCGTTTCTGATTATTATTTTTGGGGATATTTTTCTTTGTATATCTGACAGTGTTTTTTCTTTATTTAGTCTGTTTTTGTTCTACTTCACACACTATTCTTTGCTCTGCTGATATGATTTTTTGCTATAATGTGCTGAGTTTTGAATTGATTTTCTGTTCTGCTAGCTATAACGAACCTGATTTTATGTAAGTAACCTGATCTGATCTGATTTCCTGTACACAGATCAACAGTGTGTAAACTATTTTTGCTAGTAAGTTGGGATATATAACCTGATATTGGTTAATGTGATGTTTTGTTTGGAAGATCTACATGTCCCAGTTTCATTGCCACTCTTTTCTTTGTTTCCATGTTGCTGGTTGTTGTGCTGGTATTGTCTTGTCAATGTTATCCTAATTTAGTTGCATAATTGGTCGTAACAATCTTCCCATTAGTATTTTCAAACATACTATTACTTGTTCCTTTTCTCTGTTGGTGCCTATTGTGGTAATTATTTCTCTCATATTTGTTGGCAATTTCTGTTGTAAAATCGGCTTTATGGTACAAGCCGTACTTATTTGCTCATTTGAAGTTTCCCAGATTAGAAAAAAAACGAGAGAGCTTGTACAATGCAACTGGTTGTCTAAGAACTGAAGCATCAGTTCACCTTTCAGGGTGTGAGAACTACTAATACTATGTGTGCCGCTATATGATCGAGATTTTAGAATAAGAGTATTATGGATTCCGGACCAGGTATCATTTATCACTACTTGCAAATTGTGTAAATTTTTGGTTATTATCAGGTTTTAACCATTAAAGTAAACAAGGTATTTTGTTTTAACCAAAGAGTTAGGAATCAAGTTGTGGTTTGTTCTACTATTGCTGCTGTTGTTTCTTTTTAAGTATTGCTTCACATTGAATGTTGTCTTGCAATATCTAGTTTGATGTGTTTATAGTGCAATAGCTAGATTGGAGTTTGTTATTGCAACAGGTCAGTGCTCAAATGCCCAACGTAATGCAAGGATATGGTTCTGCATACATTCTGTCCAGTTTTGGAAGAATTTTTCTTGCTTCCTTTTTGGCTTCTAAAGTTAAACCCTTAACTCAGACCCTAAGCAGTTAATTTTGTGGCCTCTTCTTGTCATCCTTATCCAAGTATTTTAAATCTAAGTAAAAGTCTCTAAAAGCCAAGAGAATATGCATAGTAAGATAGTATGACCGGGCACATAAATTTGATAAAATCCAACTAGTTTCTCATATAACGTTAACGCTCTCAGTCTCACCTGCTTTTATAAGAAACTGCTCATGTGTAGCAGTGTGAGTGGAACTTAGGGTGCCTTTTACAGCTATCCTTGGTTTTATGTGAGCCTTTTTTGACGAAAAGATGAGCTGCAAAGTGTTTATAGAATAATTTAGTTGGATAAGAATCAGTTATCTATCTCTTGATTCACACAGTTCTCTTTGTTGATATGTAGCTGCAAGATTATTTGTCTGTTTTAGAGATTTTTAATAATGATGTGCCTTATATAGGTTGCATCAGGATTAAACACTAGACGATTCCACCTATGGAAAGCTCCTACGCCTAATAATGGCTTATGCCGCTGTTCCTACTTTGAATTATGAGTTATGAATTTGCTGCATGAACATATAATAGGTTGTGAAAATTGTAGTCATGCTCCTTGTTTTGACATGGTCCTCCTTTGCCCGTGCTTGGACTTATAGTGCAATATCTAGTTTGATGTGTTTATAGTGCAATAGCTAGTTTGGAGTTTGTTATTGCAACAGACCAGTGCTTAGTGGCTATTGTTTTAGTTGTTGTGACTTGTGATCATCTGCTTATGCTCTCAAACAGTTTAATTGCTGATTGAGGAACATTTCCTGAATAACACAGCATACCAGGTGATATAAAGATGCAGCTACCAGTCATAAATATTTTGTATTAACAATAACTTGCAATGAACTATACCCAGACTTGGACTAGCATGGTTTTTGGAAAGTGACCTGGTTTAAATAGCTTTTTTTTAACCAGTTTGGTCTCCAGTTAGATTTCCATTGGCTTTGGCCGACTGTTTCAGGCCTGAATTTATGTGAACTAGCAATAACATTCTTCTCTACAGAGTGAATATGCAGAGAATCTGTTTCACTAACATTAGGAGCTAGGAGCTCAAATATTTATCGATTGCTATAACATGCAGGTTTATTATGAGAAAATAGTTACATTCATTCCTATTTGTCTAGATAGGGCTTAAGATTTAGGACTGTGGAATTAGTTTGGGAAGGGTTAAGGTATTGATGGTCTGAAAAGTTAATTAAGAGTCAACTGTCAAGGTGAAAAGTTAAGTGTCAGCCAGTTAAGACATCACTCTTTCTATCTCCAGTAGAACTTCTTTCATTGGAGGTCTTCTCTTCTCATCTAAGTTCAAACATTGTTTTCCAAGATTAGCAATGGCGAGAAACTCTTCCTCTGAACCCTCTTGGAGGACTTGTGAACCAGTAGCCTGTAACTTTTGTTTTGTTGGTGGCAGCTAGGATCTTTGAGTGACTGTCACAAATTGACGGAAACCATTCTTAATTGGAACACCAATCTTTAACCTGTTGCCATTTCGTGAAACTACCCAACCTTTGGGAGAAGATTTAGCCCCTCCCGGCCATATGATGGATTCAAGGCTAGCCATAGCAGAGGCATGTTTGCCATATGATGGACTCAAGGCTAACCTTAAAAGAGGCATGTTTACTGCTATTACTTGATACACAATCTAGGAACTAGTACCATGACACTAAAATCTGGACAAAATTTTCAGGAGTATAGGCTGATTTTACACCTTCGCCTTTATTTGTTAAAATTTCTTGCTTGAAATAAAATCTAGGAACTAATACCATTGCAACAAAACTGGAGAGTAAATTTCAGGCATGTTTAGCATATTATACTGCAATTTTGTTCCAGTAACAGAATCTGGACTGTACTTCTGCACTTTGCAATTACCTGTAAGGGCTGTGACTGCAATTACCTGTAAGGGTTGTAACTTTCGAATGTTGCAGCTGCCCTTGGCCTACAACCTGAACCACCCCCCTTAACAATTTTTTTTATTTGAGGCTTTACCTATTTTGTTAACGATTATAGAACAATATATGCATTTGTTTTACTACTAATTATGCTACTTATTACAGTTTTCTGAAGAAACATATTCATCGGAAAATGTGGATGAGGTTAGAGACATGTGGGTCGAGTATTTGCTCAAGCAAAAAGCGGATCAAGAAAACAAAGTTGATGGTATGAAAATAACTCCATGAGTTTCGGTTCCAATTGTTGATAAATTGGTGTGAATGATTATATTTTGGAATTGATTTTTGTTTTACGTTTTTGGAAATTGCAATGTAAAGCTTTGACGTTTATGCAAATTACAGTTTATGTAAAGCTTGCGTTTTGAGCATTACTTGTGGGAAATATATTTTTTTTGGTAATATATGGATTATGGAATTGTTCTCGAATTGTTACAAATTATTTATTATAGCAGGTGTGGTTTTGTGCGTTTGATGCCTGCAGGCTGGTATTTATAGAGGTGTAAACGCAGGTGTAATGTGTATATTAATGCGGTGTCTGCTGGCCGGTAGTTTAGAGGTGTAAACGCAGGTTGAATATGCATATTAATTCTGAATATATTGTTGATCGACTTGTATTATTCTGCTATTATCGATTTCTTTTGGTTTTTTTTTAAAAAAAAAGGTTGTCAAGAGACCCGTCAGGTGTAATAAAGGCTCTCTAGTTATAATAATAAAAAATTCAAAGAGACCCCATATCTAAGATATTAGGTCTTAATTTGTAAACAAAAATAATAATAAAAATAACAAAGAAACCCCCTATCTATATATGAGGTCTTAACTTCTTTAATAAACAAAAATAAAAATATTCAAAGAGACCTCCTATCTTACTTATGGGGTCTGAACATTTTAAAAAACAGATCTCCCATCTATAATAAGGGGTCTCTTTCCCTTCTAAAATATTTTCACCAGCTTTTACATAAGAGACCCTCTTTCTTACGTGGGGGGTCTCTAGCTTTTAACAAACAGACCCCCTCTCGATGAGGGGGTCTCTTTATCAAAGAGACATGTGAGATAGAGACCCCTTGAAAGGAGATCTCTTTAGCCATTTTGGAAGGGTCTCTTTGCCCATGCGCAGATGTCACTTCTATAGTGGTGGTCTTGACAGGAGGGGATGTTGACTTCTGAAGAGAAGAGGTTGTAGAAGTAGGTCACAATATGGTTAACTAACTCATTCCCTTCTATGTCCCCCCCCAACTTCATTCTTAAGTCTTAAAATTTTATTCCTTCTCCTTCTAATTATGACAGAGGTATGGAAAAAGGTGGTGTTTTTATCTCCACTATTAATCCAGTTCTTTCTTGACCTAGCCATCCAAAAGGCTTCCTCTTGGTCATATATGAGGTTCGATTCTTTGCAGAGTTCCTCATATAATTCCAGAAGATGCTTACTGGTTGGCCTAGTCTCTAAAGCCTTTTGAGTGCCACTTATTCTAGCAGACAACTTTTTTCTTTTGTGGAAGATATTTCCAATGTTATTTTTAGCCCATGATTCCATTGTATCTGAAATGTTACTGAGTTTACTGACAAGTTCAGACCCATCCATACTAAGTTCAGCATTAATCATGTTAGCAAACCTTGGTTCTGCATACCAGAGTGGTTCCAATTTGAAAGGCTTTTTACTGAAAACATTTTGATTATTTTCTTGCTCAGTGATCAATTTAATGGGGTTGTGGTCAGAACTTTCTTTAGGGAGAGTGTGGACAGTAGTGTTTGGAAACAGATTTAACCAGTGCATATTAACCCAAGCCCTATCCAGTCTTTGATAAATAGGATTATCTTTCTGCTTATTAAACCAAGTAAACCTACTTCCTACACAACCAGCATCCACTAGCCCACATTTATTCATGGCATCAACAAACCGGTCAGCTCTATATTGTTTTATGGCATTTCCCCCCAATTTCTCAGAATGGCAAGTTATTTCATTGAAGTCCCCCATTACCACCCAAGGAAGGTTTATGTGGTTGGACATATCTATTAGTTCACTCCATGATTCTAGTCTACTCTTATATTTAGTACTAGCATAAATTGCAGAAAGAAAAAATTTAAAGGGGTGGTTAGTGTTTACCTCAACCACACCATGGATAGCATGAAGGTCCTTTCCGATCAACTGAAAGTTGATGAAGGTTGGGTCCCACATGACTACGATCCCACCGGAGATTCCGTACGGCTCAGCAAGCACATAGTTCTCGAAAGGTGTCTTCCTCATTATTCTTTCAGTGTGTTTGGGGCTGGTTTTGGTTTCAGTTAGGATGAGGATTTGGGGAAGGTGTTCTTTGTAGAGGTGGTTGATGTTTGCCTGGAATCCACGACGGGCAATTCCTCTGCAATTCCATGCGACAATTATCATTGGATCAGGGATTTTGTGAGTTCGTGAGAACCCCTTGTATTTCTTCTGGGTGAGAGGATCGGTTTTGTCTATGAACTCCTGACTCCTCTTGCTCCACAGGATTTGCTTCCTCACCATAAACTCCAACTCCATTTCGCAGTCTCCCTCCTCTATCTCCTTCACTGGGAGCACCTTGATTTCCACTTGTGGTAAGTCCTCTATTGTTGAGATCACCATCAGCGCATTCGTTCCTTCTCCAAATGTTCCTCTTGGTTAATTGCCAAGTCTTCCTGACTTGGGGGAGAATTGGGATTGGGTCGCTCAGAAATTCCAGTTCCGGTGGGAATACATCCCATCCCTCTCTTGCTTCCTTGCTGGTCATCCACCATCTCACAAACTTTTCAAAAACAGGGGAGAGTGCCTTCGGTGTTTTGAGATCCGGAAGATGGAAGGGTATCATCATACCGCCTTTTTTTGGCGACATTTCCATGTTGTTGTAAGGGGAGTCGAGCCACTGTGGCTCCATCATGAAGTGGCGTATCGCCGGTGGGTTGACATCGTGCCACTGGGAAGGGGTTCTGATGGTGAACCTCATGTTGTTGACATGGAACTCTGGGTAGGTCGGAATTGGTGCCTCCTTGCACACATAATGGTTGAGAGAGTGATCTGCGGTGGGTTCTATGATCGGGAATGGAAACTCGAGTGGGAGAGGTTGGAAGGGAAGAGTGAACTTGGGGTTTGGTGTGAAAGAAATAATGCCCTTGGTCCAAGTATGCATTCTATGTTAAAGTCTAATAAATGCGGTTCAGTATTAATTAACAAGTTAATAATTCAGTGAGATCAAGTGAGCTGAATGCCTAGCTAGAGGCCGCTTCAGTTCAAGTGGAATTAATGATATTAATCCACAGCTTACTCTTGACTGAACCCGTAGGGTCACACAAATAGTACGTAAACGGATCAAGTATTTAATGGCATTAAATACTCCATCTATGGATATTCGGAATCGACGGATCTTGGTTTCAGTGGGAGCTGAGATCGTCACAGGCAAGAAATGAATACTCCGGAAACGATGATATTGCCGGAAACGGAAATATGGATCGTATCGGAAATATAAATATTATCCAAGTCGTAGATGTTGCCGGAAACGGAAACATGGTACGTATCGGAAAATATTATCGGAAATGGAAATATTGCCGGAATCGGAAATATTGCCGGAAACGGAAATATTGTCAGAATCGGAAATATTATCGGAATCGGAAAATAATTCCGGAAACGGAAATATTAAATATTTGTTCGAAACGGAAATTAATTCCGGAATCGGAAATATTAAATGTTGTTCGTATCGGAAATGAATTCCAGAATCGGGAATTTAATCGGAAGCGTATCGTACGAATAAGCATCGGACGAGGCCTGCCGGACGAGGGCCCAGCACGAAGCCAGGCCATCGCCCAGCAAGCCACACGCATCCAACAACACGCCAATGCCTCGACCAGGCCCAGCGCAAGGCCAGTCCCAGCCAAGGCTGGCGCGCGCGCACAAATGGGCTGCGGGCAGTGGGCCTGTGCGCCGTGCGCACAGCGTGGGCCGCAAGGCTTGCGCATGGGCGTGCGATGCTCGTACGGTGCGTGTGTACGTGCTATACGAATCCTAAAGCTATCGGAATTCGTGCATAGATTAAATCCTAATCCTAAAAGATTAAATTAATTATTTAGAGTTCTAATAGGATTCTAATTAATTAATTAGTATTCTAACAGGATTCGAAATCCTTTCCAAGGTTCTATAAATATATGCCTAGGTTCATAAATTTATACACGAGTTTTTCATCAAGTATTCAAGTATTCAAAGTGATTTTTGAGAGCAAAATTCAGTCACACAATTGCCTATAAGTGCCGAAAATTCTAAGTACCTTAAGGGCGATCCTAGTTGGTCAAGCTTAAAGCGGATCCGGACGTGCTGTGGACTATCTACGGAGGGAAGACACTTGGAGTCCTAAAGACTTGTTCTTGTTCGGTTCGGGCGCAGCTAGGGAAGGCACGCAACAAAGAGTATGCATCTAAACTATGCTAAATGATTATGTGTAAATAATATGCTTTCCTGACTTTATGGTTTTTCCGCATGATTTATGAATTGTCATATGTATCATAACCTAACATGGTGTGTAACGGCTGTAGAAGTATCGCTGGATGTATGGTGGTGGTTTTGTTAGGTCCGTTTCCTCCGAGTCGCTTCCAAGATCGACCATTTATTCGTTGAGTGAGTTCGACATTTTTTGGTGGCGGTAGCTTCCTTGGTGGTTTGGGATTTGAAAGTGAAGAGTGGGGTGATGAGAGAGAAGGGGAGGGAAGAGTTGTATTGTTTTGATCTGGGTTAGAATTAGGTTTTACTGTGGATGAGAAGGTAAAAGGTTGGTCATGATTAATTGTGATTGGCTGAATCTGCGGTGAAGAATGGATGGGTGAGATTGAATCTGGTTGGTTGGTGTCGATTGGGTTGATTATGGGTGAGAGTAAATGGGATTGTTGACTTTCCATGTTTGTTTCAGCACAAACCGTTTTCACTTTTTGTGGGTTTCCTTGGCATTGTTTTTCAGCAATGGGCTGATTGGTTTGGGCCTTTTCTTTGCCTTTTTTCTCCAGTTGGGCTGAAAGCCTTGTGACCACCTTTTGGACTAGGACCGTGTGATTCTTTAGGAACCCAGTAGGTTTTTTTGATTGTCCTTTTCGCGGCTTCCCTTTTTCACCTTTCTCTGTTTTCTTCCTGTCAGTTTCCTTCCTCCTTTTTGGCACTACTTTTCTTGCGTTTCTTTTTGTTTTTTCTGCTGTTCCCTTCCTTGAAACATGGATCCAGGGGTTTCCAATGTCTTCTTGTTGTGTGATTTCTTGTGGTTCAGCCACGTTTTGCGCCGTTTTTTCAACGGTACAGATTGTTTCTTTTTCTTTCTCCGAATTTCTCTTCTCTGTTTCCACAATTCTCCTAGGGCATCTTTCACTCCCATGGCCAATTGTATTGCAAATTCCACAGAAATTTGGGAATTCATCATACTGGATACTCTGCTTGAATGCACCTAACCATATACTTTCTTTCCTCTGTTTTGCCAGGTCTATCAGGATTTGGATTCTAGCAAACCTGACTCTGTTTTGTTCCAATGCATTCATGTCTGTCTTGATAAAATCTCCCATTTCGTTCGCAATTCTCTGCAAAATTGGTAGAGTGTGGAATTCAATAGGTAGCTCTGGTAATGATACCCATACAGGGGCTTTGGAGATTATTGCTTGTGATGGTTTGAAACCCGGGGTCCATGGTTGTACTATTAGCATGTATCCCGCAATAAACCACGGTCCATTAGATAGAACTATCTCTCTTGCTTCTTCTGTCGCCATAGTGATGTTGTAGAAGCCTTTGCCTAGGGCAATTAGTTGAGGTTGCTGATGAAGCTTCCATATTCTTTGAACAGAGGACTTGAGGAACTCAACTGAGAATGATTTCCCAACAACTTTGATAGTAAGGGATCGAACCCATCTTTCAGACAGTGATGTAACTTCTTCTTTCCCCAAACTTATAAATGCTTCCACTGAGGGGTCATAGGTGGGGGGTGGGGCAGTTGCGATGATGGAGGAAACCGTGGATACATTTCCGATTAAGGAGGTGGTGATAGAGCAGTAGGGTTTGGATTGGTGGGGTTGATGTTGTAGTATGGCTGCATATGATTTGTGTGGGTTTTAGAAGGTGGGTGTTAAGGGTTTCAGTTGTGGTTGGTTACCGTGGTTGCTGGTGGAGGTCGAGAACTGTGCTGCTTGAGCGGCGGCTTCTTCGGTGGGATCTGGTGGTTGGGGGGGGGGGTCTCTCCCTCTCTCGCTCTCTCTCTCCCTCTCTCGCTCTCTCTCTAACATCTCTCCAAGAATTGTTTTATACTTCGTATTAACCCAATCCTATATGCTTATTAATTGGTCCTCACATATCTCTGCAAATTCATAATAGACCTGTTTTTCTATTGTTTTGGTCCTCGCATCTCTCTCGGCTCCAATAAACATTATTGTATACCTTATGCTTATTAATCGGTCTTGACATTTTTTCCGATCCCATTTTTATTATAGCTATTGTAAGCTAACTATACATGATGACTGATTGATTTCCGGTTCATGCACATACACGACACACGTGTCTACAGGTCCATGGATATAATAACAAACAAATTCAATAAAGAGACTTGTTTGTAGAAATAGAGTAAGCTCTAAAACACGTGAATGTATTAAATTTAGTGGGACAAATAATTTTGAAATACACACAAACAAATTCAATTAACATATAATACATACTACTCGTATCTACTTTGTACGAATGTATTATTTTCACAAGAGAACCAAGAAAATATAAATGGTCTGAGTGTACGTGGCATATGTATACTTCAGTCCTCACATATATCTCTGCAAATTGATAAAGAATCTGTTTTTCTGCTCACGTGATTACAAATTTCCAATTAACATTTTTTTGTCGATTTAACATTATTATATACCTTATACTTATTAATCGGTACTCATATATCTCTCGACTCCATTGTTATTGTAAAATAACTTAAGCAAATTATACATCTATTACTATATACTAAAAGAGACACCAGGAATGACACGTGTCATTTCCTGGTGCAATTTTTTCTCGCCAAAATATTTTTTTATTTTTTACTTTAAAATAAATAGATTACATTACGTTTTTTTTTTAAGAAACTAAGATAAAAATATATTTTAATTACCATAGATGTGTACAGCATAATATATTATTGGAGGAAAACTAAATCAATATTATTTTTTCCTTTATGATATAATTTTGTTTATGTATTATTATAACTTTTTAATCTGATAAGAAATATAAAAAATATTGATAAATGAACTTCTAATATTAGTCTACTATTAATAATATAATACATGGTAATTGTAAGTAAGAATGTTAATTAAAATAATAATACATGGTAAGTAGACTAACATATAAGTTTATTTATCAAGATTTTACTCAATTCAAAATATGTTGTATTTGACTAACTCGGTTATGCTTGGGTCTTTTCGAAAATTAGTCTTGACTCTTGAGTCATTCGGGTTTGGTTAACGTTGTTAGATCGTTCTACATACAAGTAAACGACTATAATTTTAACTTTGTATAGTAATATGCAAATTTAGTTCATTTGAATATTTTTTTACAAAACTTTGAATTTATACTTTTCATATATCCTTTTTACTTTCATGTTTTCCTAATATCATACGTCTTTTAGTTACTATTAAAATAATAAATTATTTTAGTAGTAGCCGTGCGTTGCACGGGCCCTAAACTAGTTATAGGCTATAGCTGATTGATTCGCATTTAATGCATATACACGACACAGTATGTATAGGTCCACGCATATAGTAAGTTAGTAACAAACAAATTCAAAAAAGAGGACTTGTTTGTTAAAAATAGGGTAAGCTCTAATACACGTGAATGTATTGATATTAGAGGGACAAGTATTTTTATATACCACTACACAAGCAAACAAATTCAATTAAGATAATAAATACTACTCCAATATGAATATTTTGTTTATGAACCAAACTAAGAAATTATAAATGATTATTAGTCGGTCCTCGCATGAATCTATTTATATACACCCTTCGTCCCATCAGTGCCGGGCTATAATTACGCCACGATAATGGGGCGCTGTGCCATTTCTTAAAATGGGCCCCTCGGTTCATTTCTGTAATCAAAATTTTTATTTTCATTAAACAAAATTTTTTAAATAGTTCATTAAAATTTCAAAATAAAAAATTTCCCAAGGCTGAGTGGTTTGGATGTTGAAGCAGCTTGGGAGTTAAACAATCTGCTATATCTAGCAGTAGCACCCTAGTTGTCACAGTATACCGGTGCTGAATTTGTCTTAATATGGTGCCCGTTAAAATTGATGTTTAAGTTCCAGAAGAAATGGTTTGGAAGGAATCCGTTAATATTCTCCACTATATTTTTGCAATTTTGCAGCAAAATTAACACAAACAACGCATGTTATATACTTGATAATTCAATCAAACATTTGTAATAAAACGCAATTACGCATGTGCAATACTCAACACTGATATAAAATTATAATTGAAAAAATCAAACTTACATAATTTAATTAAAATTATTGGCAAAATCAAATTGAAAAACAATGAGACTATCAAAACGTACCAAAAATTAGTAGATTTCGTAACCCTTAGCTTTGTGTGTTTTTCCCAATTATTGTATCCAAAAAATAGAGTGAATTTCTAACAATCAAGCTTGTATTTTTATTTGTGAAAATGAAAGAATTTGTAAATCGCATATGTAGGGAAATAAGGCTGAAAAAAAAAGTTTAATTATCAATTTCATTGGAGCATGGAAGATTTATCTGTTTGAAAACGATTTGAAGGAAAGAAATTAAATTAGAGATTAATTTTTTTATTGAAAGTTGGATGAGAATGGGAAAAAGGGATGAATTTGTGTTTCCCAGTAATTGGTAATCCCAAATTCTAGTAGCCTAATAATCACCGCGGAAGTTTTTTGAAAAAATAAAAAAATAAAAGGAAAATCTCAGTCAAAGTACATTGTATACCTGCCCAAGTGCCGGAAATCCAGCAAAAATGTGAATTTTGATGAGAAGGGGAATCGAACCCAGACTGCTTGCATATTAGCATGTTATCTTAACCAATGCTCCACATTGGTTTTTATGTAGATTTAGGAAACTATTTACACTATATTTAAAATTAAAATTTGGGGGCCCTGTTTCGTCGCTCACCTCGCGCCGCCCCAGAACCGGCCCTGCGTCCCATAATATAGTGCTCGTTTTACTAAAATTACGGTTATTAAGGTTAAGGATACACTAAATCATTGCTTGTACTTTTAAGATAAAGTACATATTTTATTTAAATTTTATTTAAAAACAAACAAAATAACAGTAATGGGTTTAGATTATAGTGCTGGTTTTTTAAGCCAATAACAAAAGATAATTATCATGCCAAGTTTCTATCCAGACAAAAACATACTGACCAATCAAATGTTTTTATTTCCCAGCAACTACCAATAGAATTACAGATTAGAAAACACACAGATTACTCAAATTCACATTTCTAAACCTATGACTAACACCCACAATATAAATACAGACTTCATTTGTTAATTGTTCAGAAAAATTTCAACAAAACAAAGAGAGAAAATCACTAAAAAGGGGGGGGGGGGGGAGGGAAAGCAGCCAACTTTTTGAGGAGAGCATCATCGCCTGGGTTTTATGGCTTCAGACTTGGATCTAAATCAGCCATGGTTTCCGGATGAAGAACTTGAAAAGGATCAAAACCACGATTTCTCTAGTGGTGATGAAGTAGATGATGATGAGCTTGACATACTCTTCAATGGAACCAGCAGGAGCTTGAATACGGAACAACATACAACTTACCCGTTTGATTTAAATATGGAACCACCAGAAACAGAGCAACAAGGGACAGAGCAACAGGGGATAGAAACAGAGCAACAATATACACAGGCAGCAAGCAGTATTGCAGAAACAGGGCTGCATTTACAACATTCTCAGGCTGCCACTCATCCGGAACCAAGGCAGGGAGGAAGGCGTCCTCATAAGCGCGCCAGGCTCAGCAGTGCTGATAGGCTGCATATCCTCGTTTGGATACTTAACAGGGGACTGGAAAAAGACGTGAAAGTCAAGAAAGGCTCAATAAAAGTTGAAATACACGAATTCGGATTGTCAAGAAGATGTTTAAGCAACTTATGGAACACATCAAAGAAGCAGAAAGAAGCCAACTAGAAATACAATGTAAGTACAAAATTTCACAATTCCTGTAGGAAAAGGATTGAAGTTCCTCTTGAAAGCATCACAAGTATTAACATGGGGGACAGAACATGTTTAAGAGATTTAGCAAAATTGCTCGGAATAGGAAAGAGTACAGTCCATATAATGGTTAAAAGGGGAATCATTAAGGCTCATACAAATTCATTACATCCCGGTCTGAATGATGAAAACATGATGGGAAGGTTGCAATGGATTTTGAGCTTGCTAATGGGAAATACACCAGAAACAAAAAAAAAATTTCACAATGTACGACTTTGTGCATTTGGATGAAAAGTGGTTTTACTTAAGCAAGAACTCACAAAGATGCTACGTAGCAGGGGGAAAAAAAGGCAAGTATAGATCAGCAAGTTCAAGCAAAATTGGACTACATTAAATTAGTTTTTCTTAAAAAATGACTACATTAAAAGTGTTTTATCTTCGACTTATCTCAACTGATTACATCGGAAACCTAGCATGACTCGTGGATTATCTACTTAAATAAATAAACTGGACCAGCTCATAATTTCTCCCGGACTAGTTTGCAGTTCTCTTTCCTCCGACATATGGCGTATGCTAATCACCTCTTCTTTGTCTTTCTGCTGTGTTGTTTTTTTTACTTCCTCGTAGCTTTTTTTTACATAGTCTTAATCATACATAAAAGAAAAGTTTTCACTTGACCTTTCTTTTTTACATAAATTAGGGAAGGGTCGGGCATCTTTTACCTTGACCACTCATACATAGGGCTTGTAACAAAATTTACTTCACCTAAAACCTTTGTAAATGCATACACCCACAATGGACATTCAAACAAGAAGCTCACTTGCATCACACCAAGGAAGCATATGAACCAACATAACCACTAGTAAAACAACCAACCCCATGCCCTAAGCAGATTACTAAGTTAAACAACCACAACAGAACAAACATACCTAAAACTGTGACTACTAAAACCAAGCACGAGTAATTGAAAAACTATTTCCTAAACTTGGACTACCAAACCAAGCACGACTAAGAGAAAAACTACAACCTAAAACTAATAAAAAAAAAAATCAAAGTAGAGAGGTATGATAACTGTTTGCAGTTCTCTTTCCTCCGACATATGGCGTATGCTAATCACCTCTTCTTTGTCTTTCTGCTATGTTGTTTTTTTTACTTCCTCATAGCGTTTTTTTACATAGGCTTAATCATACATAAAAGAAAGAGTTTTACAACACTACAAGACCTTTATAGACCTTTACAAGAACTACATTAACAACATGACCAACAGTTGCTCTTACATCAAAAACTTGAGATGACATACTTAAAGTACTCGCTTTCTGTGTTGGCCCTTGGTAGTTGGACTCCTATTGTAGGTTTTCGAACTTAGCGTGCCAAAACCTACTATACACATGTTTCCCAATTTTCCTTTTCCACAAAGGGTGAATCTTGGGTGAAAATAACTGAGAGTGTCCTCTAATTAACATGTGGCACTCGAAAGATAATGCAAGACACGTAAGGAAAGTGACATCACAGGGCAGCAAACCTCGAAACCTCCCTTTAAAGGGGAAAAGACAACCGAGTAGCATACTATGAATCCCCATAAAATGGGGAGCAACGCTCATATATAAAATTTTGAATGCAATGAGAATGAAACTCGTCGCAAACCTAAATTGAGACTTAGCGGTCGTTCCCAATGAACATTAATTAACCAAATCGGAACAAACACCCAAATTTCGTGAAAACCTATCTTCCCCCAACAAAGTGCCACACCTTGTAATGGAAGACCTACATAAAATAGACCCCACAAAACCCCATCAAAACCAATAACAAGGTTACTGTTATCCTCTTTGACAACATTCAGGACAACCACTTCCCCAAAACTAAGACACTTGACCTTTCTTTTTTACATAAATTAGGGAAGGGTCGGGCATCTTTTACCTTGACCACTCTATTCATAG
This sequence comes from Spinacia oleracea, assembly GCF_020520425.1. Taxonomy (NCBI): domain Eukaryota; kingdom Viridiplantae; phylum Streptophyta; class Magnoliopsida; order Caryophyllales; family Amaranthaceae; genus Spinacia; species Spinacia oleracea. Next base: position 67,007,547 of record NC_079492.1, read on the forward strand.
GGCTTGTAACCAAATTTACTTCACCTAAAACCTTTGTAAACACATACACCCACAATGGACATTCAAACAAGAAGCCCACTTGCATCCACACCAAGGAAGCATATAAACCAACATAACCACTAGTAAAACAACCAACCCCATGCCCTAAGAAGATTACTAAGTTAAACAACCACAACAGAACAAACATACCTAAAACTGTGACTACTAAAGCCAAGCAGGAGTAATTGAAAAACTATTTCCTAAACTTGGACTACTAAACCAAGCACGACTAAGAGAAAAACTACAACCTAAAACTAATAAAAAAAAAATCAAAGTAGAGAGGTATGATAACTATCAAAATCGAAAATGGTCAATTCAATCCCAAAACTGAGACGCTCTACTAATCTTTACCTTTACCGTCACGATTGGGGTTGTCCGACACTATGAGACAGTGACGATCAGAATCCCTCTATTAATCCTTACCTTTACCGTTTAGATAGGATTTATCGGCCACTACGAGACGTGGACGATTAGAAAAAATTTGATATTTGAAAAAAAATCTAAAACCCCCAATAAACAGATCACAAACAAATTTAATTTGGGATCTTCTAAGAATTTAGATAACATAACATATAAAGAAATATCATGTTATTTTCGATCCGAAGTGTTAGTTTTCCTTTAATGTCATTTTATGTTTTGTACGTGTGAATCAAAGAGCACACAATTTTTTTTAGGGGTGGAGCTAGTGGGGAAAGGAGCAGAGTCGAACTCTGTTTATATACATGTTCATTAACTTAAGCGAGTCACATATCTCTTCAAATTGATATTGCATTTGTTTGTTTGATTTTGGTCCTTACATCCCTGACAGCTCCACTCTTAGATAAGAATGTGCGGGTTTTGGTGCCCAATTGTCTACCAATTGGGCATGCTGGCCAAAAGCCCACTTGTTTATACTAACATAATGCTAGCCCTCTCTAAAAGGCTTTACGGCTCATGTAAGCGGCCCATGACCCACTTGTAGGGAAATCTCTCCAGCATTTACTACACAAACACTATATATATGTCTCCCTAGTGTACATATCAAGGTACGTTCATTTATTGCCTTCACACTTACAATTCTCTACAGTATTCTCCCTAGATCCGATCCTAATACTTACTTAGGCATCGTAGGGGCTTTCCTCGGAAACACGCCCGAGGCTAGTAATCTTACTTGTGTGAATGTATTCTTGGACTTATTACATCAAAGAGAAAACTAGATTTTCCCCATCAACGAAAGGACCTTAAATCTGAAACACATTATTTCACACCCGGAACAATTTGGCGCCGTCTGTGGAAAAATTACTTTAAGTCCTTGAATAATCAACAATTTCTCTTCCAAATTGGAAAATATCAACTATACAGACTCTAAATCGGGGTCTGGATCTGAAGCGCGTTCCAACTCCAATCCAATTAGGATAATGCATACTCATACCGGTCGCCTCTAGACCTCCAGTCCCGACGAGGGAACAACTGAACGCGGCCATGACGATAATGCATAACTTCTTTGAACAAGACAAAGAGAGAAATGCAAGAAATGACCACCATAATTCCTAAAGGACTAGACGACGACTCAGTATAGAGTCACAACCAAGCGGTGAGCATCCCAAATATCACCGAACTCTTGCATCAATGTAAGAAACTTAGAAAACTAAGCAGGATTAGTTAACTCAGAAAACCAAGGAGGATTTCGTCCAATACCCTCGGATTTGCGAAATTCTGAAAAACATTGTTCGTACCGGCATTGCCTTCGGGTTTCCGAAATCATCTTTATTGGTTATGCTTATCAAAATGCTGCTTATCGTTTTCTAGTTAAGGTTGCTAACAACTCTTATGCAGGTGGTAACATTATTGAAGCAAGAGATGCTGAGTTAAGGGTGCTATCATGTAAACACTACAAAATAATCATTTTATAGAGACGAGGAATTTCGTCTCTATATAGTCCGAATCCGTCTCAAAATGATGCTTAGAGACGGATTTGAGACATAAATAGGGCGTCTCTATAAAGGGCATCTCAAATAAATTTGAGACGGAATATTTGCTAATCCATTACAAACTTGAGACGGAAGTTTTGAAACACTATGTACAATTTCATCTCAATTTTAATTTAGAGACCAAGTTTTAGTAACTCGTCTCAAGTTTTAGACGTTTATTGTATCCGTCTCAAAATCCATCTCTAATTGATGCATAATTTTGTAGTGGAATGAAGGTGACTCTTTTCGTTTATTCAAAACATGATTCATTTGGTTGTGTGATTATTTGTCTCTATGTGGATGATATGCTAATTTTTGGTACTGATTTGGATCGAGTGAATGAAATAAAAGAATTTTTTAGTTCAAAATTGAAAATGAAAGACATGGATGTGGCAGATGTGATTTTGGGAGTAAAATCATTAGAACTCGAAATGGCATGTCTCTGTCAAGCTCATTATGTTAAAAAACTTCTTAAAAAATTTGATTCATTCAATTTCGATCCGATCAAGACCCTCTATGATTTAAGCATCCATTTAGAGGAAAACAAAGGTGATCCTATTTGTCAATCTGAATATGCTAAAATTATTGGTAGTGTCGTATTTCTTATGAACTATCCTAGACCTGACATTTCCTATTCTATAAGTAGGTTAAGCAGGTACACTCATAACCCAAGCATTGAGCATTGGGGTGCTAATTTGAGGAGGTTTCTTAGGTACCTATGGGGTACCTTGGATTAGGGATTGCACTACTCCAAGTTTCCAAGAGCGTTGGAGGGATTTTTTGATGCCAATTGGGTATCAAGAAATGATGAAATCAACTCCACTAGTGGTTATATCTTGGAGTTGTATCTTGAAAATCTTGTATGCAATCTTGTACTGCTATGTCTATTATGGAATCTAAGTTTATTACTTTTGAATTGGCAGGTCATGAGGCATAATGGTTGAGGAACGTGCTTGCATATATTCCATTGTGGGGGGAGCCAACTGAAGGAAATATGTCCTTCACCCAAGGTGCATTAGTCCAATACCAAGGTCCAGATTAATTACGAACAATTAATTCAGTGAGATCAAGTGATCGGAACAGCTGGCTGGAGCAATGCTTCCGATCGGTGAGTACTAATCCTTTCGATCGGTGAGTACTAATCCTAATTAGGCTCACAACTTACTCTTGACTGAACCTATAAGGTCACACCATTGGCATGTTATAGATCATCAGATTAAATGAATAGGAAATTCATTTAATAGATTTTCGGAAAATTAGTTCGGAAAACATAATTATACGATTTACCATTGGATCGTGAAATCGTATATCGTATTGCGTATATTCGTAAGATAAGTGAGACGAATAATCGTATCGTACGACATTGGATCGTCATGTACGAAACGATAAATAAATTGTCGAAGGATAATTTAATCGCAACACGAAAGCAACCCACGAGCTAGAGCGCACAAGCGCAAGGCCCATCGGCGCATCGTGCATGACAATGCAGAGCTGACCCAAAGGCCTTGGTTGTGTAGCACGCAAGGAACAGATGAGAAAGAAGAAGAAGCAGCACGCGGCCCAAGACCCAGTTGTGCGCGCCTGCTGCTTGCTTTGCGTGCGGGCTTGGCCGGCCAACTTGGTTGGGTTTCCCACCAAGTTGGTTGGCTTGCTTATTATGACTACTAGGTTATTCTAATAACCTAAGTATACTTTTCCATCACATACGATTCAGATTGTACACACAACCCTAGGAGAAAAAGAGAAACCCTAATTCTCTCTTTGCCTCCATGAATGTGTTCTTCCCAAAAAGCAAAATATCTTGAGTGACTTCTAAGCCATCGATCTCAAGACGGATCTGAACTTGTCTGTGAACCAAGTACAGGAACGATATCTTGAGTTCTTGTTCGTGTTCGTACGTTGAATCTAGGAAAAACACACTACAAAAGTAAGTATGCTTGATCTGTACTTTATACATGGTTCCTGGCTTTGGGGATTATTCCGCTGTGCTAATATGTTTTTAACTATACTCCCTTACATTGGTATCAGAGAAACATGTATTTAAAGTATTTATTGGTATGTTATTATGTTTGTGATTAATGTCGATTTTTTTCTGAATTTTTCGTGAATTTTTCGAATTTTTCTGGATTATTGGATAGATCGTAGAAAATGTTCTGAATTCGTAAAATGTCGGAAATTCGATTTTTCTGACCCTAATCTGATTGACACAGCGTTCTAAAATCAACTCATGTGAACAGAATCGCAAAAACAGACCCTGAAGTTCGAGTTTTTGGGCGTTTTTGTTAATTAATGAATTAACTTAACAAACGGAAATATTGTCAGAATCGGAAATATTATCGGAATCGGAAAATAATTCCGGAAACGGAAATATTAAATATTTGTTCGAAACGGAAATTAATTCCGGAATCGGAAATATTAAATATTGTTCGTATCGGAAGTGAATTCCGGAACCGGGAATTTAATCGGAAGCGTATCGTACGAATAAGCATCGGACGAGGCCTGCCGGACGAGGGCCCAGCACGAAGCCAGGCCAACGCCCAGCAAGCCAAGCGAGCCACACGAACAGCCAAGGCCACGCCAGGCCCAGCGCAATGCCAGGCCCAGCGCAATGCCAGGCCCAGGAGGCCATGGCAGCGCGCGCAGCGCGCGCAGCGATGGGCTGCGAGCTGTGCTGCTGCTCGCGTGGGCTTGCGGCTCGCGTGGGCCGAGCGGCCGTGTGGGCTGTGCGCGGGCATGGCCTGCACGCTCGTGGGTCATACTCGTGTGGAGTTTGTGTTCACATACGAAACCTAAATTGTATAGGATTTGTTTGATGATTAAATTCCTAATCCTAAAAGGATAAAATTAATTAGTTAGAGTCCTACTAGGATTCTAGTTTAACTAATTAGTATCCTAATAGGATTCCAGTTCATTTTCCATACCTCTATAAATAAGGGCCTAGGGTCATTATTTGCGGAGACGATTGAAGTATTCAAAGGGTAAGTTTTTGAAATAAAATTAACCATACACTTGCAAACACTAGCCGAAATTCCTAGTAACCTTAAGGGCGATTCTAGTTGGTCTAACTTGAGGCGGATCCGGACGTACTGTGGACTATCTACGGAGGGACGACATTTGGATTCCTAAAGACTTGTTCTTGTTCGGTTCGGGCGCAGCTAGGGAAGGCACGCTACAACATGTATGCATCAATTCTATGCTAAATGATTATGTGAATATAATATGCTTTCCTGGCTTTATGGTTTTTCCGCATGATTTATGAATTGTCATATGTATCATAACCTCACAGTGGTATCACGAGCCTCTTATTATTTTCATAATCTAAATTGCATAAACATGGTTAAATATTACAAATTTGCAAGAATTAAAAGGGGTGATTAATTTTCGTAATTGTTAATTAATTACAAATTGCGTTTATTTAATTATACGTACGCAGTTTTTCGGCAGTTTCTTCGTTACTCATCCAAATCGAGTGATTTTTGTGTCAATTCCGCATGTCAAAGGCATTCTAAAATTTTGACAAAAAAAAATTTTTTCATCCGAACCCAGAATTCTCAAATTCGAAGCCTAACTATGACTTTTCGGAGGTTTTAGTTTTTCGAATGCAAAATTTCGTAAATTTAAGATGTTAAATTAAATATTTGCGATTCTTGTTGATAAATCTTGAATTTTGATTGACCTGCTGTATATGTTTAACAAGTTTGAATGCCTAGCCTTGTTAATTATGCAATCTAATTTGAAATTATGATTAATTTGTTGAAAATTGGAATAATTTTGAATTAATTTGATTTTCATAATTAGTTATAATTTAATTAGATACCTATGATTAAAAACCACCATAAAAATTGTAAATTTAAGTTAAATTTTAAATTTTTATGACCTAGACTTGAATCCATGTTAATCGGAAATCAATTAAATAATAAATTTTCGATCTTTCGCCCTAAAATTATGAAATTAATATTATTTATTAATTTGTCATTAATTTTGAAAATAAATTCTAAAATTTTATGCGATTCGCTCATATAACTTGCACGCACAAAGCAATGGACGCTACGTGTTACCCTTAAGAGGTGTTGTATAGTGCGGGCATGCGACGACGAGCAAGGGAGCTCGTCGCCCATGCGGTACGAATGCAGCGAGCAAGGGCATGGTGCACGAGCACAAGGCAGCAGCCCTGCCTTGTGTCGTGGGCTGTGAGCAATGGGCGCATGGGCAAGGGCGAGAGCAAGGAGCGAGCAGTCGCGTGTGGGCAGCAAGCGTGCTGCGCCACAGCGCACACTGCCTCGCGCAAGCATGCGGAGCCTCGCGCGCAGCGAGCGCTAGTGTGCGTGCGACGAGCGCTGCGCCCAGCGATGGCGTGCAGCGTGCTTGTTCCGACGTGCGACGAGCGCTGCGCACAGCGATGGCGTGCAGCGTGCTTGTTGCGACGTGCGATGAGCGCTGCGCCCAGCGATGGCGTGCAGCGTGCTTGTTGCGACGTGCGACGAGCGCTGCGCCCAGCGATGGCGAGCAGCTTGCTTGTTGCGACGTGCGACGAGCGCTGCGCCCAGCGATGGGCTGCGGCAGCATGCTTGTTACGTCAAGCGCTGGCGCGCGCAGCGAGCACTGGCTCGCGTGTTCGATTGATGCCTTGCGATGGGGAGCAGCAGCGATGCGACGCAGCGCATGGGCTACGCGCACATGGCCAGCGACGGCTGTGTGCGTGTGGCCCATGGGCGTGCGTTGCGTGGGGTTGTTGCGTTGCGATTAGATCGTTTTGAAATTTTAATTTGAGATTTTCAGTTTACGTAATTTTAATTAATTTTAAAATTAATAATTTAAATTATTTTCTTGGATTTTAATTTTGAATATTGTAATTATAATAAATTTTATTTATTCTAATTATTTTACTAAAATTAAAATCATGAATTAATTTAAATACGACTGAAATTAAATTAAATTTATGGATTCAATTATAAATTTATATGAGCTTTAACTTTTAATTAAATTTGCATGTTTCCGGTTAGACTAGAAATACATTTTTATGTTTAAAATTAGTAAAGCATATTAATTTATTGGTTTAAGTGGGAGCCCTTTTAGTCATATACTCTTGATTAGGTCTACAAATCCTTAAGGTTAAAACAACTTGATTAGAATTAATAAGGACTGAATAATTTGTAGATTATTGGTGCCCTTGATTAATTGCTGCAAATGTTTATGTGATGCATAATGTGTTTTACTAACCAGCTATGTGGGCCATTCATGATAATGAATGGGTGAATGGTATATATTGTATATGTACTGTTTTGCAGGTTATGAAGTGACTAGTATGGCCCAAATAGGATAGAAAATATGGTCTGCGTACCATTAATTTGAATGTAATTGGTCTAAAGTACCAAAGTTGTTTTTCAATTCAAATATGGTCTGCGTACCATCAAATAGTTGTAATTAGTTTTAATTATAGCTTATCCTATTTGAAGAAAATGGTGCCTCCCACAGAGATTTTCAAGACGGACTTTGAAGTTGAAGCTTCAAAATGAAGTCGGGCCATACTAGATCACATTTATCTTATGCATGTTTTAAGTTATTTATTGCTTTTAAATATGTCTTAAAATGCATGAGATCAATGCTTGATTATGTTGCATGATTAAGGATTTTAGTTCACTTAAAATCTAACCAACATAGTAAGAGCCTTAAGTTCCAAACTTAAAAATTGAGTTAAAAGGTGCCATGCCAAAATATACACTTGCTTGGATATCCTTTACATCAATCTAGTAATAGTTTTCGCTCAGCGAGGTGTTACTTATTTTTCCTAAAGGGGCAAGGTACACAAATAATTGTGAGTACATGTTAGTTTTGGTGAAACTCAACGATATAAGTAAGGAGTCCTTTTATGTCGTGGCAAAATCGATAGGTTTACCTAATAAGTTCTTAGACGTACCTATCAACCAAGAGTAGTTTCTAGACTATTAGCAAAAGGCTTTTGCTTACCTAAAATGTTTTAGAATTGAGTCGACAAACTGTGCTTAATTCTTAAATTGTTTTAGTGTCTTGGAATCATTTTATTCACACCTGCCGGAACACATAATTCGAATAAAATGCTAATAACTTGTTTGAATTGCATGATTGCTTTAATTTCAAGTTATTATTCATGATAAATGTTTAGACTTTGCATGCTTCAATATATGTTTTAATTATTGTTTATAATTAAATATCTTGCACTGCAGTAAATCCTTCTAGAAAGGTAACAGTAAATTTCCTCGATTGGTAGTGAATCCAAGAATGATTCACGAAAATGATAGAAAATGAGCAATTTAAATGTACGTTTCTTTTAGCGACTTTTATGGTTGTTTTCGAATATCAAAGTCGAATGGCAAACCGATTGGTGCTTGTGAATTCAAAATACAATGTAGTTTTGAGATCATAAAGCATTGAGTTTAAACGCTCAGCTTTACCAATGGTTAACAACCTAATATCTTTGTCCATTTAATTCTCGAATGAGTCTAGTCCCTAGACATTCGAATAGATAGATGCTTAGAGAACTTTAGAAGCTTCTGGTAAGATCATCCAGTTGAAATAAAATGTTCAACATAAATTAAAATGGTAAGAACTTTGTTGTAGTGACATTGGACATGTCTAAACAAAGTATAAAAGTCAACACTAAAGAATTCAATTCTTAAGGCTATAAGAAAGGGTACAAGAAATAGGAAAACAAGGAACAAATGAAAGGAATTTACGATTCCGTTTCTACCTATAAGTTTATGTTTAAAGAGAAGTGACCTAGCAATCAAACTTCCTTGGTATCATATACCGCTTGAGGTTCTTACTTCGGTAAATAACTCAAACAATGGAAGATAGGCTACACTAATGGCCTACAAGTGGGAAATGAAGCATGGCAATGCTACATTAGTTGTAGGGTCATCTAGTTTGTTTTTAGTCCTTTCAAAGGCTGGAACTTAATGGCTATTTTGTTCCATAATCAACATACCTAAATTTCTGTTTTCAAACACAGAAAGACTCACATTCAAAGAAAAACAAAAACAATGTTTGTTTGTTTATTTGAATGAAATGGTCAATTACAGGTTGAGTCAATATGCTTGATTAAAATGAACAACTCTTTAAAGAACTTTACTAGGTTCAAATCAACCCCTTGATTTGAGTTCCACTAATCTTTGGCATTGTTACTTAGACTATATCAACAAGTTAACATTCAAAAGCTCTATTTTGATGGAATTTTAAAAGTTCATTGATTTCTAGATCAATTTAAGACAACTAGTCTTACTTGTTGAAAGTAACAAAAGAAATGAACTATTGTTAGAACGCCTAGACAATAGAGTTCAAAGCTAAAGAAAGATTTTATGACTTTATTATTTCACATGGATTTAAGTGAATATAGGTTTATTTACTCAAATGTGACATAAAGATGAATCTGTTTGGCTAGTTCAAAGATTCAGAAGTATAAAATCCACTTGGCAAGAAATCATAAAGATCTAGGTTAGATCATGTTGATGATTACTTGAGACCAAATATGATCATCAATGATTGTGTGTTGTAATTTCACAATCTAGGTCCATAAGATATGGCATATCTTAGTTGGAATAATCGAAGTCAATTAGTACTTGATTCGATTAATGATGAATCATAAAGACTTTTCCTATAATTTCTAAAACAAAATGCTCAACTACCACCAAACTAAACCAAATTCGTCAAAGCTATTGAAAAGTAATTTCAGAATAACTTTTCATAAAATATATCTAGAGAGTTGCAAAACTCAGTGGGAGCTTAGTGTTTGTCATTCGACAAACTAAGGCCCAAGTATAGATATATGTTTCATTGTGATTTATTCAAATGAGACACAAGGGTATTGTTTCTACCACGAATTTTTGAGAACATAATGTTTGTTTGCTTGAAATAATTTCCTTTTGGAGATTCGTTTCCAAAATGACAAGTGGGAGAAAATAGACCTCGAAAGTATTCGAGGCGAACAACAAACATAAACGGACATTCCGGAGGCTTTTCGAAGTTCTTTAGAAAATCCGAACACGTATTCTTTAAGGACTTTAGAAGTGGCTTTTAAAGAATAGACATCTCTTAGAAGACTTTACAAGTGCTTCAAGGAAAACAGAATATTCAAAGGACTTTTAAGTAGCTATTGATATTCTATTTGTTTGATGTTCTATACCCAAATAGGCATAGAGTTCAAGTCACTGAAACTATGAGATTCTTCTATTAGATAGTGAAGAAACCAACAACTTGCAGTCAAACTATTATCATGTAGATTAATGAGTTTGTGACCTGTAAGAAAGCTATGACGAAACCCAGATTCCCTAAAATGGTTAAAGGCCATATATAGACTCAAATGTTTTAAATGGTTAGAGGCCATAAAACATACTCAATGTTTTGATGACAAAATTGTAATTTTGTTGATTTGCAAGAATAGTTTCACACCTATTGGTTGCAAGTTTGTTTTAAAGGATAAAAACCATCAAACATTGAATTGTGTTCACACACAAAGCTAGATTAGTTACTAAAAGTTACAAGCAAATTCACGGTGTGGATTGTGTTGAAACCTCATGCAAAATCGTAATGCACAAGTCTATATTCAAGCAATGATTGCATATTGGTACATATAGAAATTGGATGACAAAACGTATTCCTCAATCAAATGTTGGAATAAACTATGTACATGGTATGTCATAGGATTTGTGGATCCAAATAAATGCTTGAAAAGGAAAGCTAGCTTATAAAATCTAAGTACAGATTTAAGCAAGCAATTGGGAATTGGAACTGTATTTTAAGTGAAGCTAATAAGCATTTTAGTTTCATAAAATATACATGATTCTTATAGATATATAAGAAGTTTAGTGGGAGTACATAAAAACTTAATTGGTCCTATGTGTATCACACACATATCTCTCTATTGTGAAATAACATTCAAATGCTAATGACTTAGATTTGAAATTATTCATCAATGACGGACCATGGCGAAACTTAGTACATACTGGGTATTAAGATCTGGTTACAAAGATCTTATAATATTGTTTTGGATTAAGTAATGGCATTTACTAAATCAAGCACGAAAGACTCCATTGGAGATATTCGACCCATATGAAGAAATCTAAGTAATGAATGTTTGAACTATGTATAAGCAGTTACTAAGTTAAACATCAAAGGATCTAAATGAGATTCCTAACCTATATTATATATCAAAGAATTTAGCTGGATTCAGTATCTACTGAAATTAAATGAGCTAAAGTTACATGAATAGAATTCAATTGGGAATTATTCTGCAAAAGAATTTATCATGTATGATATAATATGAGGATTGCCAAAAACGTATCGTGTGACTTTGGGCATGACGAACATACACCAATCTCTATTGATCTAAGTAAAGATCAACTAGATTGAGATCAAGAAAAACTTGTGGTACTTGAAAAGGTACATAAGATTAGTTCTTGACTCAAGGAAATAAAGATATGCTAAACTTTGATGCTACACGCATAAACACTGGCAAAGGATCAAGCAAGATCCCTTTGGAGTTAACCATTGATAAGGACGAGCTATAGAGCATCGTGTTTTGAAATGGCAACATGGATTGGAGACCATGAGTTGTTGCGTGGGAAATTAAATATTAATTTCTATGTTCTAAGATACAACTGGAAAGTCTTCCACATATCTGTGAACTGCTTGGATAAGTAAATCCAAACAAAGCATCACTAGCAACCTAAACAGTTGAAGTAAAAGTACTTATTGCCTAAGCAATAAAACATGGTTGTTTGTTTATGTTAAAGAGTTCTTCACTGAACTTGGGTAGATCATATATCTTCTGACTTGATGGTTCTTCATTGCAAAATGCGTAGAACTACTCTTGTAGCTAGAAGGAATAGATCACAAAATAAACACACTCAAAAGATCTTATCATCATATCTCGAAGAACATTCGATGAAAAGATATTAAGATTGGCAAAGCATGATAACTAAACCTATGCAACAAGTGAGAAACAACACTCACATTGTGGCACTGGAAATCAAGCATAGCTTTGAATTCCATGAACTGTTTTAAGGATGGGTTCGAGGCCCATGGCTGTAGAACATTAGGGTTGAACATTTATCATATATGAAATGCATTTTCATATTCCATTTAATCTTGGTTTAGTATTAAATGATGAGTCCCTTCAAATTTGACGATATATATTCAAGATAGACTGTCAGGACCAGCCCTGTGACTAAGAAATGTCTATCAAGTGAACTTGAATGTCAAAGGTTGAAAATGGTCCCTAGTCGGAGTTTTCTATAAAATTGGACGCATAGAAAACATTAGACGACTAGAATGCAAGATGACTAGTAGTTCTGTTTCTTGAACTATGTGGACATGGCAATGTCATAATCATTTGCATAGATACTTACTTTGGGAAGACTAGTATCGGACAGACCTATGAAACTTTACTGTAAGAGATGAAAATCTGTCATAAGTAAATTTCATTAAAAATTATTAGACACTAAATCCTCAATACCTTAGTGATTTGAGATTACTTGTTTGAGAACTGGTTGCTTTGACGTTGACCAACCGTCGCACCGTAAAAGGAGGCTATAAAGGCAACGCTCAGGTAATCACCTATCAAACGAAGTCTAATCTCAAGATCGCAAGATTGGGATTGTCCTCCCATAAATCGGGATGAGATGCTTAAAAGTTGTACAAGGCCACTCGGAGAGCTAGAAACTGTGAAATGCATGGCCGTGCTCGGATGAATCATAGGCTATGATTATCTGTTTATTTTATCAGTTGAACTCTGAAACCGAGGAACACCTCTGGACATAATAAGGATGACAACTCTTACCTTATGTTCAAGAGCAAGCATCGAGTGACAAAGGAATTAGGAAATGCACACTTGTCCCTAAGGACAAATGGGAGACTGAAGGAAATAATGCCCTTGGTCCAAGTATGCATTCTATGTTAAGTCTAATAAGTGCGGTTGAGTATTAATTAACAAGTTAATAATTCAGTGAGATCAAGTGAGCTGAATGCATAGCTAGAGGCCGCTTCAGTTCAAGTGGAATTAATGATATTAATCCACAGCTTACTCTTGACTGAACCCGTAGGGTCACACAAATAGTACGTAAACGGATCAAGTATTTAATGGCATTAAATACTCTATCTATGGATATTCGGAATCGACGGATCTTGGTTTCAGTGGGAGCTGAGATCGTCACAAGAAAGAAATGAATACTCCGGAAACGATGATATTGCCGGAATCGGAAATATGGATCGTATCGGAAATATAAATATTATCCAAGTCGTAGATGTTGCCGGAAACGGAAACATGGTACGTATAGGAAAATATTATCGGAAATGGAAATATTGCCGAAATCGGAAATATTGCCGGAAACGGAAATATTGTCAGAATCGGAAATATTATCGGAATCGGAAAATAATTCCGGAAACGGAAATATTAAATATTTGTTCGAAACGGAAATTAATTCCGGAATCGGAAATATTAAATATTGTTCGTATCGGAAATGAATTCCGGAACCGGGAATTTAATCGAAAGCGTATCGTACGAATAAGCATCGGACGAGGCCTGCCGGACGAGGGCCCAGCATGAAGCCAGGCCAACGCCCAGCAAGCCAAGCGCGCCACACGAACAGCCAAGGCCACGCCAGGCCCAGCGCAAGGCCAGGCCCAGGAGGCCATGGCAGCGCGCGCAGCGCTCGCAGCGATGGGCTGCGAGCTGTGCTGCAGCTCGCGTGGGCTTGCGGCTCGCGTGGGCCGAGCGGCCGTGTGGGCTGTGCGCGGGCATGGCCTGCACGCTCGTGGGTCATGCTCGTGTGGAGTTTGTGTTCACATACGAAACCTAAATTGTATAGGATTTGTTTGATGATTAAATTCCTAATCCTAAAAGGATAAAATTAATTAGTTAGAGTCCTACTAGGATTCTAGTTTAACTAATTAGTATCCTAATAGGATTCCAGTTCCTTTTCCATACCTCTATAAATAAGGGCCTAGGGTCATTATTTGCGGAGACGATTGAATTATTCAAAGGGTAAGTTTTTGAAATAAAATTAACCATACACTTGCAAACACTAGCCGAAATTCCTAGTAACCGTAAGGGCGATTCTAGTTGGTCTAACTTGAGGCGGATCCGGACGTACTGTGGACTATCTACGGAGGGACGACATTTGGAGTCCTAAAGACTTGTTCTTGTTCGGTTCGGGCGCAGCTAGGGAAGGCACGCTACAACATGTATGCATCAATTCTATGCTAAATGATTATGTGAATATAATATGCTTTCCTGGCTTTATGGTTTTTCCGCATGATTTATGAATTGTCATATGTATCATAACCTAACAAAGCCCTCAGGCGAGCTCGCGCTAAGCCACAGGCAGCGACAAGCAGCAGGGGCAACCAGGCGCGAGTGCCTATGCGCTGCGATGCCTCGTGCTTGCGCGTTGGGCCTTGTGCCTTCGCGTGGCGGCGTTGGTGCATTGCAATGCACGTCGATGGGCTGGGCATTTGCCTAGCCCACGATGCACATAATTGTGCAGTTTTTGCTTCGTTTTATTTCAAGGCCCAATTTTTGGGCTTTGGGATTAATTTTGCACGAAGGGGCTAACGGTGGACTTTTAAATTATTTTTATTTTATTTGACTTGGGTCGGGCCGCGAGTTTAAATATTTAAAATTATACAGTCCAAATTAAAAATTGGTTTAAGTGGGAGCCGTTTAAATGAAATTATTAAAAATAATTATTTTTAATTATTTTTCGTAGGGCACCATTATGTTAATTAAATTAAATTTTTATTAGAATAATTCTAAGGGTTAATAATTCGGAATTGATTAATCTTTTTGGTCGCGTTTTACGTGAACGTGATTTTTAAATAAATCATGTAAATACTTGTACATTTATTTGGGCAATTCGTTTTAGGACACGAATGGATGAATGCATAGAAATCATTTTATATATTGCAGGTATTCAAGGTGACTAGTATGGCCAATCTAGAAAAGTTAAATACGGTCTGCATACTGTTCTATCTTTGAATGTAAAGTTTTAAATATGGTACTGCGTACCATTGAAGTTTTGATGTAATAATTAGGTTATTATTATTATTTCAAGTTCTTCTAGATTTTTAGAACTTTAAGTTAGCTTTTGAATGAAGTTCAAGATGATGCCAAGCTAACAAGGTGAAAGGAAGATTAGATGCTTCACGACCAAGTTTTGGGCCATACTAGTTCACCAAAGTTATTTATGCAATTATATATATTGAATGAATGTATATTATGCATGAATGTTGTTTGTATGTTTGATCAGATTTAGTTCACTAAATAATCAAACCAACATATAAACAACTAGGTCCAAAGTAATATTGAGTTTATAATTGCCTTCCAAATCAAGCACTTACAAAAATCTAAGGATCTAAGGTAGTAGGTTTCCACCAAAGCGAGGTGCTATTTTAGTATACTTAGATAGTAAGGCATCCCAAAGGAGCACGTTGATTGTGGTTGCAACTCAAACAATATTGGAACATATTGTGGCAAATGGATAAATTATGGTATTAATTTATTAACCAAGAGTAATTTGGAGATTACTAGAAATTGGTTTTTGCTTACCTAGAATCTTAAAAGACATAAGTCAAGCCAAAGCATGCTTAAGGATTTAGGACTATTAGGGTCTTGGAATCGTTTCATTCATTATGGACCATGTTTTATTTTGCATGAATGAAATGTTTAATAGCTTTAATGATAATTCTTTTATTCAAGTTATTAAAGTATGATAATTGTTTTCTTTGCTAGTTCATTTTGTAGATTTGTAAATCTTCAACTTTATTGCGTTCGGATAATAGAACTGCGATATTTCCTCGATCGATTGTAAACTAATTTTGAGAGAGATTCTCAAAGAAAAAGAGAATGAGAGCGTATCTTCAATGCTATTTTCTTATAGTGATCTTTGTGGTTGTTTTCAAACTAAAATTTGAATGGTAGACCAATTAGACATCATATATTCAGAATACTGGGTGGTTTTGGAATAATGAAGTATTGAGTTAAAGGCTCGTGTATAACCAATGGTTAACAACCAATTTTCTTTTGATTCAATAAATGAACTAGACTCATTGGATGTTGTCATTCAAAGTGAATAAAAGAAAGGGACTTTATAAGCATAAAAAAGTAAGAACATTGAGCAAAGAGTAAAATCTTTTGGACTATAAGAAAACGTGCTAGAAAGGATAGGAAACGGGAACAAAAGAAATGAACTCAAAACTCTATTTCTACCTAGAAGTTTATGTTGAAGTGAAACGACTTAGCAAATAAACTCCTATGGTATTAGATTACCGCTTGAGGTTCTAACTTTGTTAGGAACTCAAATTCTGGGAGCTAAGTCTGGTTATTGACCTACAAGTGGGAAATGTAGAAAAGTTGTGCTACATTAATTGTAGGGTCATCATGTTTGTTTTAAAGTCCATCTAAAGGCTGGAACTTAATGGTATTATATTCCATTAATCATCATAAACAATTTCTGTTTAGACAACAGAAAGACTCACATTCAAAGTAAAGAAAAACATTCGTTGAGTGTTTATTTGAATGAAATGGTCATTTAAGGGTTGAGTCATATGATTGATTAATAAACAAACAAATCTTTTCACACTAAAAATTCAAAAGGTTCAAATGAAATATTTTGATTTGTGTTCCACATATCTTTGGCAATGTCATAGGACCATATCAACAAGACAACATTCTAAGATTCCATTGCATGGATTTTTGAAAGTTGACTAATTTAAGACACATGGGTCTTACTTGTTGAACATGACGTGGAAATGGACTATTGTTAGAAGTTTCTAGACAATTAAGTTCATGGGCCAAAGATGGATTTTATGACTTACCTATTTCACAAGAATTTGAGAAAATATGGCTATATTTACTCAAGGTGAAATATGTGAAATGCTTCAATGCGATTCACAAAAGGGTATAAATCAACTTGGAAAGAATTTTGGAACATCTAGGTTGGGTCAATTGATGTTTGCATGAGCCAAGAAAGATTATCTAGATCGTTTATATGGCATTATGACAATCGAAGCTCCATAAGAATATGGTATGTCCAAATGGAGAAATTGGAATCTATTCGATTAACGATAATCACGACTATTTTCCTACATAGTTTCTAAATGATACTCTCAAGTGACTATCACACTAAACAAAGTTGTCAAAGCTAAGGATAAGTTGTCATAAGGATTGAACTTCGACTCATTACATCTTTTCAGCATATATATATCTTGGGTTGCCAAACCCAGTGGGAGTTAGTTTTTACATCAAACACACTCAGGAATAGATATATGTTTCTTTATAAGCAACTCATAGAAACAAAAGGTATTGATTCTACCACAAATCTGAGAACATATGGTTGTTGCTCTAGATAATGTATTTTAGGAAACCATCATATTTCCAAAAAGACAAGTGGGAGAAAAATGACCTCAAAGTGACCTCAAAAGAACTTCGAGTCAAGCAACAAACAAATGTAGGATACTTAGGAGTCTTTGGAAAAGCTCCGTACTTAGAAGCCTTTGGAAGAGCTTCAGGAAGACTTTAGAAGTTCTTCAAAAGAATCCTAATACTCAAAGTACTTGAGTAATGTCTTTATAGACACTAACGTTTGATGTTCAATACCTAGGTAAATCGTATAAGGAATAGAATTCAACCAAGATAGATACATAGATATCTTGAGGATGAAAACTATGAAGACTTTGTAAGTGCTTCAAGGACATACGAGCTACGGGTTAGCTACGACGAATTAAAAATTCCCAAGTATGGTTTGAGGCCATCAGAAACTTAAGTATGGTTTGAGGCCATATAAAATGGTTTGAGGCCATTAAATCTGAAATATCTTCATCTTGAATCTATGATTTGGTTCGAGGCCAATAAATATATGATTTGGTTGATTTGCATAAAGGGTTCACTCAAATTGGTTGCAAACATGTTTTCAAAACATACAAAGATGATATTGTATACTCATACAAAAGAAAAGCTAGATTGGTGGTTAAAGATTATAAACAACTTCTCGGAGTTGATAATGTTGAAATCTTTTTCACCAAGTCAGAATGCTTGAATTATTTCGAATAAAAATAGCAATCGTTTCATATGGAAATATGACAATCGGAAAATGAAACACCTTCCTCAATTGGACTTGTAGAAAGGAATTGTGTACATCACACAATGTAAAAGTTTTGAATGCTAGATAAAAGAGCAAGCTTAAGAAATCTATTCATAGATTAAAGCATGCAAGTGGGAATTGGACCATATCTTTCAACAAGACTATTGAGCAATCATATCTTTATGAAAATATGGAGCATCTGGTAGATGAGGAGTTTAGTGGGAGCTAAGTCAAGTTTATTGGTTCTATATGAGATACATATCTCTCTATTGAAAGTGACATTCAAATTCTAAATGGTTAGATTTGAAAGTATTTGTCGATATTAGAACCATGGCGAAACTTAGAATACTGGGTTAAAGATCTATTGGATAGGATCTAAAGTGTTGTTTGGATTCTGTAAAAGTAATTACTAAATCAAACACAATTGAGAGACTCAAAAGAGACTCTCAACCCATGTGAGTAAGTCTAAGTAATGAATTCTTTCACTAAGTATAAAGCTAGGCTGTTATTACTGAAGTTAAACATGAAGGACCTTGAAGAAGTGCTTTCACCTTATATAACATGGCAATGCCAAGATTTTAGCAATATTCAGTATCTCTTGAAACAGAATAAAGCTAAAAGTTACATGGATAGATTTTAAAATGCGGATGGGTTTTGCATTACAATCAATCATGTATGATGTGATATATAGATCGCCAAGATAACTCGTGAACATTGGATCGTGACGAATTTATACCAATCTCTCTTGATCTAGATCAAAGATCATTAGAATAATATCAAGAACATCCAATACATTTGGACATGTAGGATGAGCACTTGATAAGAGGAAGTGAAGATGAACTAAAGTTTTGATGCTGCATGCATAGCCTAAACAAAAGTTGGATCTTGTTATTGGGCAAATCACAAACATACACGGGCAATTAGGCGTCGTGATTAAAAGGTGGTAACATAGGTTCTAAACCATATGTGATGCATGGAAAACTGAATCAATGATTATTTTTGAGGTTCTTAGTTGAAAGATGTATCTCCCACATCTCTGTGAACTGGTTGGAGTATCCAAAAGAATAGCATCATTTTCAATTCTACATAATTGAAATGAATTCATTATTGCCTAAGAAGCAATGAAAGGGGATTGTTTCTAATGGGAGTTCTTCAATGAACTCAGGTTGATCACAAGTCTGTTATCCGGATGATTTTCTATTTTAAATATGATTATCATTCTAAACAGCAATGAAAGACTAGATCATTCTATAAAAATATTCAATGATCTTTTCATCTTAAATCGAAAGGCTTTCAATAGAAAAGATGCTAAGAATAGCAAAGTATGATAAACTAAACCTCTGCATGGAATGAGATACAACACTCATATGCAGAAGTGGAATCAAGTTTGACTTCCATGAATGTTTTAAGTATTGGGTGAAAGGCTTATATCTGTAAAACATTAAATGCTTGAATTTGGGTTAGAGGCCCACAAATTGGTAAGCATTTGGTTTAAACATTTATCATTTGTGAAATTATATTTTGTAGTTCATTTAATCTTGGTTTAGTGTTAAATGAGAAAGTCCAAGTGATTCACTAGTGGAAAATGACTCATTTGCATCGCACATTTAAGGTCATTTGCGTCGCACATTGCGCGACGCAAAAGGTCGCGACGCAAATGACTAAAAGTCATTTGCGTCGCACAAAAGTGCGACGCAAATAACTCTCATTTGCCACGCACAATAGCTTAATGTCGTGGCAAATGACTTTTCAGCATGGTGCTGAAAAGTCATTTGCCACGCACATTAGCTTAATGTGCGTGGCAAATGACCTTTTGGCGCCAAACAAAATAAGTCATTTGCGTCGCACATTAAGCTAATGTGCGACGCAAATGACTTTGAATTTTGTAAAAAAAATAGGTTTCATTTTAATATGTATATATATATATATATATATATATATATATATATATATATATATATATATATATATATATATATATATATATATATATATATATATATATATATATATATATATATATATATTAAAATGAAACCTATTATATAGTGAGTTCAGCAAGGCAACGAGCAACAGTGCAAAAATGTGAGTTCTGAATACGACACACCAGTACGTTTTAGAGATGGAAAAGGCTTCCAAGTGGCTGAAAGTAGCACCAAACACTTGTAACAGACATAATATGTTCTTTTGGGGAACAGGGAAACCGCCACATATGGCTGTCTTAACTCATTCGATACAAGCATAACTGCATAATCACCTTGACTCATACTCTAGTGTTAAGTGTTAACAGAATAACTGATCTAGGCAAGAACCTAGAATCAAAATTAATCACTTCAACAGGAAAGCAATCATGTAACCATATGGGCAAACTGAAAACAAAAGACAAAAAGAAGAGCAGCTGCAGCTCAGTCCTTGAATAATCAGCTGCAGCTCCTAGAATGGAAATAAGAGCAGCCATCCCAGCAATCTCCTTCTTGCTACGAGTCCAAACAACAATAGCAGCTCCAACTATAGCACCTGCACCTGCAGCATTAACCTGCACAAGAAGACCTACTCAATTCGTATTGGATCAAGGGTCTCCAACTATTTTCAGTGTAGGCATATGCAGACATGCAGTACAGAATGCGCAGCTGATAAAATGAACAAGTAACAATAAGGAGTACTCCGTAATGTTAAGACTTAAGAGCATCTGAAATATTCTAATGAGGCGGATCAGCAGGACAACTGATTGCCTAGCTTTCACTAATTTGTTAAAAGCTGCTGCCTTGCAGCTAAACAGACAATAATTCACGGTTAAGTGTCTTGATCACCCCCATGTAGATATTCACGGTTCTTATCTTTTAATGTTACAATCAATCCATTTTGGGACTTATCACTCGAGACACGGATGTAATTACCAACAAAATCAACCTCATAAGTTAGGGAACTCTTTGGGTGGGTGGGTTGGGTTGTGGACGAAGTGATTTATCCTACGAAGAAACTCACATCTGAAAAATTGGATGTCCTAAACAGCTCTCCTAAGGCAAGCAGGTCATACATAAACGCTTCCAGAACAATAATAGTTCACAAAGAATATAAATAATGAACTTCAAAGTATAGAAATATTAAATCTATGCATATCATAAACAATTCAACAACAATTTTTTTTGACTTCAGCTGCTTGGTACAATTTCTTTCAGAAGAAACTTATTCTGGTTTAAGATCCAAAAAGAAAAATTATAGTTACTAATCACAAGATAGCAATGGCTAATTACCTGATTCAGTGCATGTTTATGGGTTTCATACTCAGCTGCAACAAATGCAAACACCTGCAGCAAAAATTACAGAAGCGCAAAAATCAAATTGAATTCAATTACCCCCCTTTTCTCCTTTGAATCCAATTGCACAAAAATCAGCAGTTCAGAGGAACCAAATTACGAAAATGCATGAGTAATTACATGAAATAAATCAATCAGATTAATCTAATTAAAAGATGAAGAAATTACGTTGTGCCCATCTTCTAAGAGGATGCGAGGGAGGGCGAGAGGTTCTGGGTTGTCGAGCAAGGCTGCACAAGCCAGGAAAGCGCGCGGGATCGCGCAAGTGTTGCGGGGATGCTTCGTAGTTACCCTGCTTCGTGCTGGTGGCTGGCTGGGGTGCTGGGGCCACTGAAGAACAGAGATGAAAGAGCAGGCCGATGGTCGACGGTGAGGGTATAAGCGATTACGCCGGCGCTGCAAGGGTTGATTGGCTGGGTTTTGCGTCACCGCCCAATTGATTTGGGGGTTTTCTGGTGCTGGGTTTTGTTTTTTCAATCCCGCACTATCTCTTTTGGGGTTTTTTGGTTTTATATTTCGAGATCGAGATGAAGATAGGTTGGTTAGAGGAGATTTCAGGTGAAGTCGCCGTTGAAAATGGAGTTTCTAGGAAGAGGATGAGAGAGAAAGTGAGGAGCTGAGCGGCGAAATTAATGTAGGGTTCTATCATATCTGAAATAATGTTGGAGGAATATGGCAGGCACTGCGTCGCACATTTGTTAATCTGCGAGGCAAATGACTTTGGGATGCCCCCAGAGTCATTTGCGTCGCAGATTAACAAATGTGCGACGCACTTGATTGAGTTATTTGCCTCGCAGCTTTGTTAATCTGCGACGCAAATGACTCTGGGGGGCATCTTAGAGTCATTTGCCTCGCAGTTTAACAAAGTTGCGACGCAAATGACTAAATTTTATTCTAAAATTTGTCATTTGCGTCACATGTTCAGAATGGCGTGGCAAATGCGGGGATGCAAATAAGCGTTTTTCTAGTAGTGATTCAAACCATTCAAATGGGATGTAAAGATGGATTCTTTGACAAAGAAACACCCATAAGTGAACTTGAATATTGAAGTCACAAAAGGATCCCTAATCCAGGTCATTGAAAGGTTGGACGACCAATGACTAATGAAGATTAGATTACAAGTTGATTTGTAGTTCTGCTTCTTGAACTAGATGGACTGGATGTCAGAAATCATTTGCATAGATACTTATTGGATCTTGTATCGGATTGACCATGAGAGCACTTTAAGAGAATAAAGTCATGTCATAAGTAGTTCTCATTAATGGTGATTGGAACCTATTCCTCAGAACCTGAGTAGTTATGGCTGCTTGTTTGAGAATTAGTTTGCTTTGATGCTCGCTAAACGTCGCACCGTAAAAGGAGACTATAAAAGAAGTTATTGGGCGTACTATGAATCAAAGTAAGTTGTTCATAAGTTACAAGAAGGGATTGTCCTCCTATATTTGATAGGATATGGTGTTGTTGTTGCACAAGGCCTCTCGAAGAGTTAGATACTGTTAAAATGCATGGCCGTGCTCAAAATGGTTAAGGCTTAACCTTCTGTAAAAGTCTAACAGTTGAACTAGTGATTCGAGAAACACTTCTGGACCTAATAAGGATGTCTTGGATCTTACCTTCTGTCCAGTAAGTAACACCAAGAGACAAAGGAATCAGAATGCACACTTGTCTGAATGACAAGTGGGAGACTAAAGGAAATATGTCCTTCACCCAAGGTGCATTACTCCAATACCAAGGTTCAGATTAATTACGAACAATTAATTCAGTGAGATCAAGTGATCTGAACAGCTGGCTGGAGCAATGCTTCCGATTGGTGAGTACTAATCCTAATTAGGCTCACAGCTTACTCTTGACTGAACCTATAAGGTCACACCATTGGCATGTAACAGATCATCGGATTAAATGAATAAGAAATTCATTTAATAGCTTTTCGAGAAATTAGTTCGGAAAAAATAATTATAGGATTTAACATTGGATCGTAAAATCGTATATCGTATTGTGTATATTTGTAAGCTAAGAGAGACGAATAATAGTATCGTACGAGATTGGATCGTCAAGTATGAAACGATAAATAAATTGTCGACGGATAATTTTATCGTAACACGAAAGCAACCCACGAGATGGAGCGCACAAGCGCAAGGCCCATGGGCGCAACGTGCATGACAATGCAGCGCTGGCCCATAGGCCTTGGCTGTGTAGCGCGCACAGGCCAGAAGAGAAAGGAGCAGCAGGCGCACGCGGCCCACGGCCCAGCTGTGCGCGCCTGCTGCTTGCTTTGCGTGTGGGCTTGGCCGGCCAACTTGGTTGGGTTGCCCACCAAGTTAGTTGGCTTGCTTATTATGACTACTAGGTTATTCTAATAACCTAAGTACACTTTTCAATCACATACAATTCAGATTGTACACACAACCCTAGGAGAAAAAGAGAAACCCTAATTCTCTCTTTGCCTCCATGAATGTGTTCTTCCCAAAATGAAAAATATCTTGAGTGACTTCTAAGCCATCGGTCTCAAGACAGATCTAAACGTGCCGGTGAACCAAGTAGAGGAACGACATCTGGAGTCCTTGTTCGTGTTCATGGTACGTTGAATCTAGGAAAAACACGCTAAAAACGTAAGTCTGCTTGATCTGTAGTTTATACATGGTTCCTGGCTTTGGGGATTTTTCCGCTGTGTTAATATGTTTTTAACTGTATTCCCTCACCAACTCCTTCAGTTGCACTTCATTGTGATTCGCAATCTGTTATTGTCGTGGCAAAAAACCATGCCTACAATGGGAAGAAGAGACACATTCGTTTGAGGCACAAGGTTGTCAAAGAATTGATGTCAAGTGGAGTGATATCACTAGACTATGTTTTGTCTGAAAGAACATCGCAGATCCGTTAACGAAAGGCCTATATAAGAAACTAGTTTTAAAAACGTCGAAGGGGATGGGCTTGAGGCCCATTTGATGAACTCCTACTATCTAAGAGTTCAAAGGGGAACATTATGTAATAATTCTGAAACACAAATTTTTGTTTTTGTCATTCCTTGCATGTTTATGATGTGCTTGCTACTATTTGGAACGAGATTGAGCATACGGCTCTTAATGAACCCATATCCATACTTTTGGTGGTGTGGTAAAGCTCACACTTGATGGGATTCACCTACTTAGGTGTGGAAGTAAGGTCATTTCCTATGAGAATTGCATGGGCTATATATTCTCTAGAGCACCTATGAGCATCCAGGTTATGGACGTATGGTTAGTATAAATACGTTACTCTTATTGGCGGAGATTCAGAATATTATACATGTTCAATTATGTGCTTTGAGTAACGGGTTTTTAACCTCCTATTAAGTTCAAAACGAAAGTCACTTGGTAGAAAAGAGATCCTAGCTTGAAAGTCACTAAGTGTTAATTCAAGTCACAAGACATTGACACTTATTCAATTGTTTGTTTTGCCCAGAAATTCAATTCCTTCATTTTCTTCTTTTTTCTTCTCATCTTCGGACCTGTGTGGGATTGTTGGAAGTACTAGTGAAAGTGCAAAATAAAATGAGTGGGAAAAATGGAAATGTGAAAAGTCTCACATGGAAAAAACACCAACTTCATTTAGTGTTTATATTTGGGGACTTGAGGGAAACACATGTATAAGAAAGCGTAAGAGGTGGCATTGGTGGACACACAACACACAAACGTGCGCGCGCGCCGGCCAATCGGGTTGGGCTCGGGGCGTGGGCCTTGGGTCTTGGTACTTGGTACTGGGCGAATGCGGTTCGCGGGGGTGGGGGTGGGTTTTGTGGGCCGGGTTATTCTTTTTGGTCATAAATGGTTATGATTAAGTCTAACGGTTAGAAGAATTAATCAACTCATTAAATATTGTAACTGCCCAATTACTCCACCCACTAATCGATTAAATCATCCACTACTTCTACTACTAGCTGTTTATGACTGTTACATGGTTCTTATATATACTTCCTCTTCCGTTTTTTATAAACACACAATCACAAAAACTATTCTCTGTATTCTTTCTCTAATTATCAAACACTCTTCTGTTCTAGGCAAGTATTCTGGTCTCCAATCGACGCTTGTGAGTGCATCGGAGGTAGCGCATAATTGTTTTCTAGATAAGTGGTTCGGCAACGACGCGACAAATTGTTCAGTTCGTATATACGTAATATCCAGCTAAGTTGTTCTAATTTTTATAGCTAAAAATTGATGTATTCCACCAATAATACTCGAGAGTTTTAGCAAATTAGGGCGTTAGATTAAAAACCCCCTTTTTAAACCTATGTACACAGTTACACTAAAAAACAAACTATTATGTATACAGTTTAAAATAGTATATCTGCATGTGTTTACGGTTTTACCCTTTCGTTTCTCAAAATTTATAAATATGCTTTCAAAGCCAAGCACTAATACTGCATACTACTGCAATCAACCATCTCCAAATAGCTTTTGTGATAGTCTCTTCTTTTTTTTCCACGTCAAACTTCAGGTGACTAAATGATTATCCAAATGTTTGTTTATTTTCAGTACTTAATACATCCTCTAATTTTTATATAATTACATTGCTATAAATATCTCTAGTTTTACATTACTATCTTCATTTTTTAAATGTTTTTTGTTTTCTTATTCGGGTGTTTGAAAAAAGGTTTTCTGTTTTTATTTTTAGTCATACATTTTTCCCACTTTCATGACATTTGTGTAAAAAAAAAAAAAAAATGATTGTTTATGTAATCGGGTGCTCAGTGTTGTGCACCCCTTTTTTTAATGAACATGTAGTTCAAATACAAAGAACACAACAATCATATTCAAAGAAGATATAGTTCACATTGCAAAGAACATAAAATATAATGTTCCACTTATACGCATATACGGAGTAGCAAATGAAGCATATAGTTTAAATTACAAAGAACATATAGTATAATGTTGGAACATTATACTCATTTTCCGCTTGTATACTCATTTTGTAATCTAAATTGCGATTTTTTCTATAAAAATATAACAATTAGCACCATGTTTGATGCAGGTGGGTAGAAAAAGAAATGGGTTCAAACGTGTTCGGAACTCCCATCACACAGGAGATGCTGAAATCAATGCCGGAATACCATGGGACAAAGGACAAGGACATAAATGCTCATAATCGCGCAGTTGTAGCGTTGGAGATGAAGAATGCGGAAGGAAAGGACACAAATGCTAGAAAATTCCTCAAGGCTTTGGAGCCTCGATTTGGGCTAGATACGATGACGATGTGCACGATTTACAATGCTACTGGGGATCCATTAACTCTGGTTGATGCTCATAGCTGGACGGGTCGGGTTTGCGAATCTCCTTATCCAATGATGATTTTAAATGGGCAATGGGGTGCGTTTTTGCACGGCAAACATGCAGATGGACATAGCTCTGAAGCTGTCGTTGTGTACAAGGGAAATAACCTTCACTGGGTGTTATCATTTTCCAACCTTCGGACAAATGTCACCAACAAGGTATTTATTATCTTCGTCCCTCTTTCTTTACTGCCTTATTTTTCGGGTATTGATCGTTTCAGAATGGTTGTTGGTTCGTGTCATATTTGATTCATAGTCCATACGCTTAAATAAAATAATTATTATATTTCCCGAAAAAATAAAAATGAATAGCTATTATTAGATACATTTTAAATTTGTTGGGTTCGTTCGTTATGGGTCGGCTCAAATCGGGTCGGGTACATTTGAGGTAAAGTTCAGGTCTCATATTAGATAATTCGAATCTGATAATCGAGTACGAGTCAGTTTCGCTAGATATACCGGCGAAGGGCAAAGTGGAAGGATATACAAATGGTTATTGTTGGGAAAATGCTACATGTACACCTAGTGTATAAGATTTTCTTGTACACCACCATTAATTTGTTAACACATCATCAAACCCTCTAAAATTGTGAATAAAAGCCAATAAATATGTCATTTCAACCAATATAAAAGCATGGTGTATAAAATATCTTATACACTAAGTATGCATGTAGTAAGATCATTATTGTTGTATGGACTATAGAGATTTGAATAGGGAACGGAAAGTATGGTTAAAAAAACAAAATTTTGAAAAAGTAACAGGGTGTGTAATTGTCACATAGGGAGGGAGGCTACATCGCTGGTAACCAGCGACATAATTACCCCATACCCGGGGTAAAATGGTAATTTCATCTCACGAGTTGAAAAGTCAAACAAAGTACTACATATGGGCAACAATGACAGTAATTAGTACAACAATGACGGTATTTTAATACAACAATGACAGTATTTATGCAAACGATGACAATACTTATATAACACTTGTATACATACTTTTATCCATTCATTTAAGTGGTCTCTTTACTTTTTATATTTCATTACAGTTGTATACATAATTTCCTTTTGTTTGGTGATTGTGACAGTATTTTAATACAACAATGACAGTACATATACAACAATGACAATACTTATATTAGAAATGACAGTATATAACAAGTTAACAATACTTTTACACATTTATTTAAAGGTGGGCCATGTTTCTAATTTTTTTTTTTTTTTTTTAAAGTGGGTATGGGGTCCTTATTTCGCTGGTTACCAGCGATATTGACAACCTCGTCACATAGGTACAAACAATCACCTTTTAACTTTTTTACTGGCCCAATATAAAAGATATCTTACCAAGTGGGATATTGACAAAGTGAGACCGTTTAACAGTTTATAGAAAATCGGTTAACAATTTGATAAATAGAATCAATATATCAGAAAAAGCTACTTCCTTTATCTTTATCTTTATCTTTTTTATCTCTATCTTTATGTTTGTCCTATCTTACTTTTCACGGTATTCAAAACACTAGTTAAACTATAAATAACTCCTGTTATATACTACTCCTACCGCTTATTTTTGCTTGTTACGTTTGGACTTTTACACGTTTATTAACGTATAGCAAAGATTTTTTTTTCTTTTTTATTAAAAAAATAAACTTAAGTAAAACCCTAATCCACTAATCATTACAACAACCAATAAGATTGTTTTATTCATCAAAATGAACCAATAATGGAAAAGCACAAAGATTGCTAACTTAACATACTTAGGAAATTGTAAAGAAATTTAATGAGTTCAAAAAATTGGAACAATTAAAATTAAAAACTGGCACAAAAAATGATAGTATAATAAGTATATAAAAATAATATTCTCCCACGTAACAAACATTTTGAAACACCTTAAAAAGAATACGTAATAAACAAAAAGAAACGGAGGGAGTAGTAGATTCTTTTTTAAAAAATTGATATTTTAAGTTATGTATTGAACTCTATCTAACGAGATCTCACATGAATAATATTACTTTTTATGGTTATTAATAATCCATGTTCAAACGTTTTAACATTTTGACCATAAAAAATTTAACGGGGTAAACCCTCCGTCCCAAAATTATCTTCCTGCTTTTCTAAACGAGCGTCCCAAAATTATCTCCCTGTTTCTAATTTTGGCTACTAAGGTCCTCACTTTCTCATGTACTATATTAATTAAAATTGAATTGAAAACCCTACCCATGTACTATATTCCACTTGTCCCATGTACTATATTCTCTTTCACATGTACTTTATTCCACTTTTCCATACAACTCTATCATCATTTGTACTTTATTCCACTTTTTCATGTACTATATTCCAATTTTCTTAAAATCCGTATTTTTGGTCAAACAGGAAGATAATTATGGGACGGAGGGAGTAAGAGTCGGAGGGAGCAGATATTAACAACTTCAATTATCATTGCAGGTGTACACTGAAATTTCCGAATCACGACATTATGATGACCAAGAATGGAAAAATATCAAGAACAGTTTGGATAAGGGGAAAACGACGCACAAAAGCGAAGGGAACAACAGCGAAACGGTGGACAGGGCTTTAATGTTCGCTTCTATTGGTGATATTTCAATATGCGAAGTCGAGGCAATATTGACTACTCCTAAAGCCCTTAGTGATCCTGGGTATCACTAGTAATTAGTAAATGTAATCTATTATGAGAAACATTGGCCAACTTTTGTTGTGTTCGCTTGCTTACGATTTTGTGTTACTTTTTTATTTCAATTATTCTCGATTCAGTCACTAGTGGAAAAAGGCTCATTTGCATCGGTGAATTTGCGTCGCAACCATAGACATGCGACGCAAATGAAAAATTTTAGCTTTAATTTTAGTCATTTGCGTCGCAGTATTACTAAACTGCGAGGCAAATGACTTTAAAATGTTCTTAAAGTCATTTGCGTCGCAGATTAGTAGAGCTGCGACGCAATTGAGTCACTCATTTGCCTCGCAATATTACTAAACTGCGAGGCAAATGACTTTAAAAACCTCTTAAAGTTATTTGCATCGCAGTTTAGTAATACTGCGAGGCAAATGAATTTGAAACTTTTCAGAATTTGGTTTGGCACTCACCTAGCTATTCTCACTTTGCTCTAACCTAAATCGAATGTCTGCTTCTCCTTTCACTGCCTTGTCCTCCTAGCCCGCTTCCTTCCTTGGTCCAACTTCTCACTGCACCCAGGCCAACTGCGACGGCCGTTCTTCCTCCGGCAAGCATACTCGTCCTCCGGCCTCTTCTCCCTGCGCGCTGAACCTCGTCTCCTCCTGCGCAGTGGTTGTCCTCTTCTCTGTCGTTCTCACTGCCGCCGCATCTCCTCGCTGCACACTGTCGTCGCGGCTAACAGCCGCCGCTGCTCTCACAGCCGCCGCGGCTCTCACATCCGTCGCAGCTCACAACCCCTGCACACCGCCCCTGCACACCTCCCTTACTACCACCGCCCCCTGCACGCCGTCCCTGCTCACAGCCACCGCCCCCTGTGTCGTCTGTCCTCTCTTCAATAATTAATTAGGTATTATTTACATTTAAGATTGAATTTTAATCTTGATATTATTTAGTTGAATTTTAATTGTGCAATTTAATTATTATTGTGGATATTTTGATTGAATTTTAGTTGTTCATTTTAGTTGAATTTTAAGATTGAATTATGAAAGGTGCACACCCGAAAATAGAAGAACCGGAACATGGATATTGATGACAGGTGCATCTCACTAAATCTCCCTTTGATATGTTCTATAAATCCAGAGAGGGGAAGAAATTATATGAATTATTATGAATTTATGATAGAAATGGGCCAATTTGGCATTTCTCTTTGCATTTGTATTTAATATGGATCAAATATAAGGAAATTGCTAAATGTCGCCCTCAGGGGACTATGTATCACAGGCCTTAAATTAGAAATACTATGAATTATTAACTTTGAACAAATTGTAATTATGTCATAATTCCGAAACTGATACTATTTTTGGAAATATAAGGGATAGCAAAACACTTGATTTTAAACTGACACCAACGAAGGAAAATCTCGCAATTTTCACCCTTCAATGGAACTTTTTTTTTCTTTCTTTTTTGAGTTATTTGTTGTGGAGCTTTTTGTATATAGAAAGAACTGCAGGAAAAGACACTGCCAAAGTATATTATGAAAAATTCAAAACCCTGTCGTCATCATCGTTATGAAAGAAAGAAAAAGAGATTGTCCATTTCTTATTAATCTAGGTACCTCTCCTCTTTGACAAAGATTATATGAGGGTACATGAATCTTGAGATATTTGATTATTTCTCGGGAAAATTTCCATTTGATTACCTATTAAGGGAACTGGAGCCTCTTCATCCTTTCCCACAACATTTCTCTATGTTAAGTAGTTAAATTAGTGATTGAAATTAAGCATACATGTGATTTGGTTTAAGATTCATATTGAAAGAAGCATCAATATTCAGGTAATAATGATATGAGTATCTGATTTTACTATGGTAACATTTTTATTAATGTTTTACCTTAAATATGATGCTGTATGGTAATTTCGTTTATTGAGACTTGTGATTTGGGGTAACAGGCAATATCTGTCGAAGGATTGAAGAATTCCCTACAGACAGACTACATACAAAAAGTAAGTATATGATAAAACCTGCCTCATATTTGATTTTGTAGTTAGTTTGTGGACTATAAGTTTGCAATCAATCATGTGCTCAACTAATCGTCATATGTTCCCTTGCAGATTCTTGGTCTAGGTATCTGTGCTGACACAATGATTGGTGATGCTATGAGGAGAGGCATCTCAGGTGGTCAAAAGAAAAGATTGACTACAGGTGCTTCAGTTAAAAACAACTGTTGTAAAACTTAAATCTGATCATGCCCATTATTCTGAAGAATCATGGTAATAATGGAATTTTGCAGGTGAGATGATTGTTGGGCCGATTAAGGCGTTCTTTATGGATGAAATTACGAATGGCTTGGACAGTTCTACTTCATTTCAGATTGTTTCATGTGTTCAACAGTTGGTCCATGTAACAGATGCATCTGCATTGATTTTTTTGAGAGCTGTGGTTTTAGGTGTCCTAAGAGGAAGGGAATAGCTGACTTTCTACAGGAGGTAAGAGTTTCCAACTCTGGTATCTGGTGATGCACACTTACCATTCTGAAGTGACTGCAATTTTCTCTAGCTTCCATGAATTTTTTCTTGAGTTAAACTTTCCATCCCTTTATACCTTAGTTACAGGTTATTTCACAAAAATGTATATAGCTTCTTCTGGGAATCTAGGATAGTTAACAAAACAGTAGCTATGAAACTTTAAGGTTATGATTTAAACTTCAAATCTCCTAATAAAAAGCACAGATTTTTTATTGATTGAGTCCACTGCTTGTTAAACATAGTTCCAATTTTTTTTCTTAATTTATTTGCTGCCTGATTTGTTTTTTTTTCACCCTTTTTTTTTTTGCAGTTGGTCATTTTAGCTCTGTAAAAATGACTGTATATATGCGTACTCGGATGCATGTGGACATTCTTCTTGCTAATTATTATTTGAACGCCCTGTTCTATGGTCTTATCGTGCTTCTTACTGACTGATTTCCAGAAGTGTCTGACTATCATGAGACTTCCTGTTTTCTTCAAAAACGTTGTAACTAAAATATTAAAAAACGAATTTTTTTTTTAAAAAAAAAAGTCATTTGCAACGCACATTTAGCTAATGTGCGTGGCAAATGACTTTTTTTTTTTCGCCTAAAAGTCATTTGCGTCGCACATTTAGCTAATGTGCGTTGCAAATGACTTTTCAGGCATGGTGCTGAAAAGTCATTTGCGTCGCACATTTAGCTAATGTGCGTTGCAAATGACTTTTCAGGCATGGTGCTGAAAAGTCATTTGCAACGCACATTTGCTAAATGTGCGTTGCAAATGACTTTTCAGGCATGGTGCTGAAAAGTCATTTGCAACGCACATTTGCTAAATGTGCGACGCAAATAAGGTTCATTTGCGTCGCACAAATGTGCGACGCAAATGACTTTTAGTCATTTGCGTCGAGAGCTTTTGCCACGCACGATGTGCGACGCAAATGTGCTTAAAAGTGCGATGCAAATGACCCTTTTTCCACTAGTGAGTTTGCCAAATGATCATTTCAAACCTCTTGTAGGCTAGAGCTGTGTGAATGTGCAGACCATGATGCTGTGTTCCTTTAATTCAAAATGTGACCAATATGAGCTCAAGTTAGTTTTATTATCATTGATATGTACAAGAGATTAGAGTTGTATATCAACTCTAAGTAAGTAGGACTACGAATAGTTAAGGGTGGATGACGTCATTAAGGGTGTTTGGTGTATTAAATTTTGAAATATGGGTATTTTTATATATTATGGTAAGTTGAGGGTATTTGTTGAATTTCTTCAAAACTCGAGTGTATTTCATAAAAAAACTGTTATTAATTTCACAGGAAAAGTTGATTTATTGATAAAGATTTGTGTGGGATTACAACAAAGGTCAGTCCAACGCTTACAATCAATTGAATCGAATATAATTTAAACTCAAAACTAGAGGCACTAGTAGAAAAAATGCAATTTGCAATCACGTGATTACTGATCGCAACGAAAAGCCTATGGTCAACGCGGGTCAAATGTTTAATGATCTTTTAGCAACCTATACGGGCTCAAAACACTGCGAATTAATGAAAAAAATTCAGAAATGATACTGCAGCACACGTGGTGTGTGGTTGTTGCGAATAAGTTATATACTTGCAACTTAGTCTTGAAGGGGCGCGCTGCGACTTATCTTTTCATCACTCCAGCTATCGAATTTCTCTGCTCGCCCATTCAGAGTCCCTCAAACCCTAGCATCCCCCCCCTCTCTCTCTCTCTCTCTCTCTCTCTCTCTCTCTCTCTCTCTCTCTTCTTCAGATCTAACATTGCTAAGGTTGGAATTTCGCCGTTTTCACCGTTGTTCGAAGGAATGTCGGCGTTATCATATGATATTGAGCGAATTTGAGTGCCGATTTACTCTCTCACCAAGAATTCCAGAGTAGGAGAAGCGAAGCCACACGAGTTGAACCATGATTCTTCTAGTTTGTTGCATAGTAGGAAAGGTTATCTCTCTATTGTCGAATTGTTTTTTGTTGTTTTGCTAAGTAAGAAATGATAATATTAACCACAAAAACGGATTACAAACTAGGGCTAACTCCAAAGGAAAAGAACCAACTAGGTTGGACCCTTTCACAAAGGAGAGAGAACCACAACTAATACAACTCTTAAAGAGTTAAAAACCATAAGCTATCCTTTCGACTTACTTTTTTAGGAATTACACTCCTAATTCTGTCTCTCACAATCTGCTTGATTCGATTAACAGTATTTTGCACAGTTGGGATGCACTTGTCCCATAAACTGCCATTCCTACTCCTCCATACAGAATACACAGTTGCTGCTAAGGCAGCACACCAAACTTGCCTTCGAAACTTGGTTTGATTACTATTACCAATTCTTCTGATAAGAATCTGATGCCCACAGTGTGTAGTGTGAATGCCAACCCAACTCTTGATCTCCTCAATACACCTCTTGCTATATAGGCAGGCAAAAAACAGATGATCATGGACCTCCTCTTGCTGATCACACAAAAGACAATTAGGAGAAGAACATTGTCGAATTGTTCATCGTCGTATTTTTCTAGGATTTTGTCTGCATTGGTTTGGGGTTTTTCTAAATCCCTAGTTTCTTCAAACCTCTTGTATAATTTTTGTTGTTGAATGTGTTCAGGTAATAATTGGAAACTAGAGGGATACTGCTTATTCTTTTACCTTCGCCTTGTCGATTGCGGTAAGAATTCGATCCTTAAACCCTTAGTTTTCTTCGAATTTATTTGATTAATGTTTAGCTAGTGTGATTATTTTTATTGTTGATTTGTTGTTCTTCATTTGACATGTTAATTTGATGTAAATTTTTGGGTTTCTGTTGGTTGAGAGATTGGTTTATGTCATTTTAGGTTTGTTTTTTTTTGTTATTTTTTTCAATTAAATGAATTAGTGGTATGAATTTGTTGCCGTTAATTATGCTTATTAGAGTATCAAATTCTTATATCATAACCTTTTTGTTTGGTAATTGTGAATCTGTTGGAGGTGGAGGGGAAGGGGTCCGTGGTCTTATTTATGATGGTAGTGTATGCAGTGACAATTGCAGGTGGTGGAAAGAGGAGAGGGAAATAGATGTTAACACAGTTTCGGGCTAAGGAAGGTTTTTTTTTTATCATATATATATATATGAGATTTTATTTTGGAAAGCTGTTAGTCAGGAGGTAATTTTGATTGCTTAATCACCAATTTTGATGAACTGTTGGCCTATCTTAAGAACCAACTATTTTATTTTAGCTTCTTATTTTTCCATCTGCTTATTGTATTGTGCCCCTTCATTGTGAGTTTATTATGGAGTAGCACTACTACAAAAGTTGGAATAAGAAACGCTGAATAGAGAACAGTTAAGTAAGTTAAACGTTACACATTTTTCTTATAACAGTTGTGTGAAAAAAAGAATAGAGAACAGTTACCTTACCTAACTGTGTTGTATTCTTTACCAAAATAAATATAATTAAATAAATATAAAATACTTGATAAAATATATAGCAGTGCTTCATGATAACCGTTGTATATTCTTACTTTTAGAAAAAATTATAATAATAATAATAATAATAATAATAATAAAATAATAATATTAATTAATTGTATTGATTGTTAGGGCGCTGCAACCAATCCCCAATATACTCCCAAAAGAAAAATAATTAAGCTTCCAAGTTCAAAAGAGCGAGATGGAGAATTGCAAAAACAAAGCATCCCGCCTGCCTTTCCCATCGCCCTTTCTCTGATCTCCTCCATTTACTGTCATCTTCAGCATCGCCTTTCCCACCACCCTTTCCCTGATCTCCTCCATTTACAGTCGTCTTCAGCACCCCTACAAACCTCCCGTAGACGACGTGTGTTCCGCCGCTTCTGTCAATTATGAGGTTAGTATTCTTAATTTTTTTTCATACTACTTATTCAAGTAATAGCCTAGGGATGTGAACATATTTAATTATCTAATTGCAATATATGAATAAGGAATTCTAGCTTGTTAATTGACAATATAAAAATAGAGTAAGGAATTCTTGCTATATTAGGTCAAATTAATTTAATCGAATCATTTCCGCTTGATGAATACACAGAAAGGAGCAACAATTAAATCAAATTACATATGTAGAATTATAATCGATTGAGTTTTCTGAATTAAGATCTTATTGAACTAATTTTCTTTTAGTTAATATGATTTAGGATGAATAAAAATTCTCAGTTAGAATCGAAATAATGAGGGGGAAGGATAAACTGATGTCTGGTGGGAGTAAGAGACAAAAAGAGGTGGGAAAATAAAACTGAAGTGAGTGAAATAATATTCAAATTTGTTGCTTTTAATGGGAGCTCATCTAATTTTTTTAAATTTTTAGATTGTTATAACTATAATTTGCAGGTTGTGATGTTTATCAGATGATCTGCAGTTGGGTGTTTTGTTTTGCAACTGACCGGTTGTGTTGGTGTTGTTTGCTTTACATGCTGCAGTCTGGTTCAATTAGAAGAAGGGGCATACACTAAATTAGAAATAGCAGAGCTCCTGCCATTACGGTTTCCATGAGGATGATTTCAAGGTACATGTTTTTGCTTATTCCGGCCCATAATCTTGACTATCAATAGAATAAAATATGTGAATTCTTAATTTATTCTTTCTCATTTGTTTAAATATTTTTTTAAAACTCCAGATCTTTCTTGCCTACAGCCAACCAATATGTATGTCCTTCTGTGTCAGTGGATGAGAAAAAGTGATTTTTTTCTTGCTCACTTGAATTTGTTACCAGGCCTATATATTTGTGTAATTAGCTGAAGTTTTTTACTTAGGTGTTCTTGTTTGCCTTTTTCTTTTGATGCAGATATGTAATCAGTACTGCATTCAAAAGACCAAACAGAAGTGCACATTATGGTTCCCCTTGAGCTTTCTCCGATGGTCATGGCTAGGAAATTTAACCAAGAGAACATAATTTGTCGCAAGTAAGTCTCTTGATGCGTTTTTAACAAGCTTCTATGGTGATCGGCATTGAGACTATATATTGTGCATAGTCTTTTTGGTACTCAGATGGAAATTCTCTCTTTACTAAAGACTGCATTTCTCTTGCAATGAGTTTAGTAACTGCCCAGCAAATGCTAGGTCTCAATTTCTGAAAGGATAACTATGAATGAATTTTGCAGTGCATCTATACGTAATTTTATTGTTTTATCTTTTATGTCCTATTACTCTCAAACATGTTGATTTTGAATAACAATGCGTGATCATACTATAGATAGCACTTGTAATTTGATGTTACCCCTCCCATATTTTATCTCCTTCTTTCTTTATCTTTGGGATGGAAACAGAGATTGCCTCACACAAAAAATTCCTCCCTTTACACAAAGGAATGCTCCAATTAATTACTTGTTCACCGTTCATATTTTGTTCTACTTATTATCAAAGATGGTAGTGCAGGGAATGGTTGATACTCTTCACAAGCAGGACCGCAGGGAGTAAGAGAGAGAAAAAGGTGGAAAAAGAAAACCGAAGGGAGTAAGGCATGGTTGAACTCTTCGCACGAGAATTTTTTCTTATTCCGATCCACAATCCAGACTATTAAGACATCAGGATATGTAAATTCAAGTGTAAGTTCAAAACTTTATCATTCTCTATGGTGAACATTCAAGATTGACTGGAGCAGATTGATCGTGAAGGATCGCATTCACAAGTTGAAGGAGCTCAAGTGTTATTGTTTAGTCTTTTATGACAGTGTAGACACCTACTTTTGTCCCCATTCCCGAAAGTGAAGGTTCGATGATGAGAACATAAATCTCCACTTGGCAAAGCATCTCCTATAAAATAACGAATCTCAAACACCCTTTTCATTTCAGCCAAAACTGCTATTTATAGAAGCCTGCTAAGAATAGTAACTGCCGTAAGAAGTAGTTGTTAAAAGTGGCAAAGTCATAAAAGATAGAAATCTGTCAGAATTAGGTGTTGCACTCCAACATAAGTCCTAAAAGAGATAGAATTGGCAAAAGGAATTCTATTCCTGCTATAATTCGAAAATAAGAGTTACATATTAATTAAATTCCTAAACGAACCTAGAGTTCGTAACGGGCCCAGACGCATTCCGTCATAAGTTAATACGCACTAAGAAACTCGGATAAGTCTCAAAAGCTCCGTGTTTAAAGAGTCCAAATCTGACAAGATCTCGGCCCAGATAACATTTTCAACGCCCAGCCCTGGGCGCTGAAAATGCCTAGGGCCGTTTTATTTCCGGATTCTTTTTGGATTCGTATTCTAAAAATCTATCTTTCCACAAACTCTTTCCCTATAAATACAGCCTCAAAACCGACGTGAAGAGGACACACAACACACAATTCCATAACCTGAGTATTGACTCTAGCCTTAAGCCTAGCCTCACGCTGCGAAATTGATCTGGCGTTCTGTCGCAATCGACCCAAAAGTCGAACAGAACGCGTCCTGCCCCTTGTAGCTGATGAATTAAGCCTAAATACTGGAACATTGCTTGGAAACCCGAGATTCGTTAAATAAAAGGAGAAATAGCAAAGCCAAGTGGTTAGTTTTCTGAGAACCGTAACGCACCTCTCAAGGGTGCGTTGTAATGTGCCCCTCATATGATTTAATCGCTTTCATCGCCCTTTTATAAAATTGTCAAACTATTAACTTGATTGATCTATCACGCCTAATAAGATAATACCCTGGACAATTGAATTATCATGCTAGGTACCTTAAATCAATCTAAATAAGATAATCACGATCGATTTAGTGTTATATGTTGCATATTGCTAAAATCAATTCAGAATAGTTTAATAGTTTAACGCATGTCCCTTCAATTATTTATGCTGAGCTAGTAAGGATAATCTGCCTCTGGAGTTATCGATGAGCACTCCTCTCGGTAGTTACAGTCCCCCGAACTCTCAAGCAATGCCCCGCGGGTGTACGTTGAGCGATCCCCACACCAGGGATCACAAGGGAACCTATGGCCGTCGTGGTCGAACATAATTGCACTCCCTTTATGTCACGATAACCGGGTTTTGTCAGTT
Source organism: Spinacia oleracea (assembly GCF_020520425.1). Taxonomy (NCBI): domain Eukaryota; kingdom Viridiplantae; phylum Streptophyta; class Magnoliopsida; order Caryophyllales; family Amaranthaceae; genus Spinacia; species Spinacia oleracea. Next base: position 67,046,393 of record NC_079492.1, read on the forward strand.
TTTCTCATTGTCGTTAAAAACTGAATGGCGACTCCTATATAACTAGTCGATTGGGTGTAAATTCACAGGAAATCTAACTACACTTGATCTGACAACGTCAAGCCCACGAGGGACGAGGTCATGCATTAGCCTCATGCTTTTTCGACCCCCTCACAGTGGCGACTCCACTGGGGAACGTTAGTGAAATACTCGTGCTCGTAGGTAATCAAAATAGCCGAAGGGTGAAACGATCCTACCCCGCGTTTATTTCCCTATCAAGTTGGGACGACCTGAAAATCAGCATATTAATGTGAACGGACAGAACCGCATAACGAATCTCGGCTCCCTTGGCATGTTTCATCTCGGGAGTTGGGACTAAGGATACCCATCGCCAACCGGGGGGTGCATACGCTTCAAATGTTGTCCACTCGGCACTTTTCGCTAGTAGTACACCCGTCCCAAACCCAATCGCTCGCCCACTAAGGTCCCTCTCATTGGTGCATGCCCCCTTGGCTTACATCGTGATTGGCCTCTTTGGACGAAATTCGTCTGTTGAATGCACTACCTCGACCGGGGCATGTGTTGGATCTACGATAGAAGCGGTACCAAGCCGGCGCAAATATTACCCATAGAAGCCTATTATAAACTACGTGACATATTATTTTTGCTTCATGTTGTAATGTTAGTTATGTGTAGCGAATTACGTGATTGTGCTGTGATTGTGTGTGACAAATAATGCTAGAAAACCAACGACCCTAAAAATTGCCTTAACATTCATGAACACCAATTGCCCAAAGAGTTATACCTAAATACGTGTCCCGCAATCCCGGGCGATCGCCACAAAAATAAGCGACGCCCAGGACGGCCTGTAACGGATCCCACGACGCAGCATAACGCGCAAAGGACGTTATCGGGCAAGCACGCAAAATTAAGTCGTATGTACGAAAAAAATAGACGAGCAGAATACGAGTACTAGTCAGGGACGCATTTTCAGCTCCCCTGGCTGGGCGCCAATCATTTTCAACGCACAGAGCTGGGCGCTGAAGTTGCTGCCTGGCCCTTTTGGTCAGGCACAACAGCCTTGGTGCCCGTGCATAAAATATACGTAGCAATAAAAAAAACATTCGCAACAAATTTTCTACGAGGACGTATGAAAAAGGCACTCGATTCTAACAACGACTTATAAAATAAACAACTCCTTGCGTCGTCATTAGGCCTCCTATGACGACAATGTTCGGCACTGAACCGAGCATGCTAATTAAAATGACCTTGAATGTCACATAGGGCAAAGTATTCAAAAAATGATGTTCAAATAAAGTTTTCAAGGAAAAAATAATGTTCGAATAAAAAATAAATAAATTCGAGTCTAGACTAGGCTATGCCAAAGTACAATCTATATATTATACTAAAAGAGAGGAAATCAATGTGGTGATGACAAATGTCACTCATTGATTCGCCTCTCTTTTAATATAATAAATAATTAAATATATAATATAAATAATCAATTAATAGAATATATGTAAATATAGAGAATATATGTAAATATTCTAGCAAATCAATTATTAATCCTTATAAATTATTTGTTTACATTAAATAATTATTCTTTCTATTTACACATTAGTTAATCAAATCAATGTGATCTCATGAATCTATATGCTATAATAATACTCTTACAAGATACGTAGTATATAACTTATCCAAAAACAAAATGATATAATTATGTTAAGTTCAACGATTATTTATATTTCTTATCCTAATATAAGAACTATGGTTTTGGATCCTCTATAGTTTTAAAATAACTCTACGAGGTAGAGTTTGAGCATATCTACCACTGAATAAAAAAATCAATGTTTCATATATTATCTTTCAAAAATTCCCCCTATTTTTTCTCATCAATATGAGCCATTGATTTTAAAATGTATTGTTTATATACAACTTTACATCGTAGAGTTTTATTAAAACTCTAGAGGATCCAGACTCAAGAACTATATACTTGAACTATTATGTTAGTAAAGAACTATTATACTATACTAAATTTAAGATAAGTGTATGGAGTTTAAGATCGTTTATACATTATGATATAAAACGTGAAAGAATCTATTTGATATATGGGTAAGTAACTTATTATATGAAGGTTGTAAAACAAATAAGTATAAGATGTATAACAAATAAATATACAATGTGGATGTCTTATAAAAATGTAGAATACACTTTTAATTTTATAAATAAAATCTCGATACGAAGTATTTATTTTGTTTGAGTCAATATGTAAAAATTATTATGCACCTAATTTTATGTCGTTATTTTTTTATCTCTCTATTGCATGGTATGGAATATTTATTTTATTTGAGACAATTTGGTCAAATTATTATGCACCAGTTTTGTCATTATTGTTTATGTACAACTGATATATGATATTAATATTACTATAATAGGACTTTACTAAATTCGACTCAATATCACAATATTCACAACCATACGACAATGATTTGTCCAACATATTAATAAAAGTTCGTAAACATCTTTTAGCATGTATTAAAATAATTTACCTTTTTTTTTACTAATGACTAACTGTATGTACTATTAGTTTTTATTTAGAATTTGTGTCATTGAGGATATGTATAATGAATGTTTACCTTTTGCTTCAATAAACAAAGTAGTCTTTAACAAGTTTGTCTAAAACATGATTATTTAAAAGAAATTGTTTAATTACTTAGCATCTTTTCTCTCTCACATTTATAATTTTCTCCTTATCGTTTCATTAATAGTTTCTTAATCTTTTAAATGATTGAGAGTCTACTTCAATATAAAAATATTCACAACCATATGACAATGATTGTCTAAAATATTCAAAAGTTAACTGAAAGGCAAAATTATTTACCGAATATAGATTGTCAGTGGGGCTGGATTTTTGGGAGTAACCCCGCTCATCCGCTTGAAGTGGGCGGGGATGGAGGAAAATTTGGTGGGTGATAGGGTTACAAAACGTATTCGTCACGGGTGACGGAGCGAAGATGAATTTTAGATTGGACTAGAGTTGATCATTGGCGGGAATACCCGCTAGACCCGACCCGCTCGACCCGTTAAAGTAGCGGGCTTGGACAATGCTTTTTAAACAAAATCGAAAGTTGGGAGGGCCAGGTCCAGCCCGTTAATAAAAATGGACGGGTTACGGCACACAAAATTTAACAGGCAGGCCCGCCCAGCCCGCTAAATTTAAATAAACTTACTTCTTGTAATTCTGATAATCTGATTGTAGAACATTTTGGTCTTCTAGAGTATGTATCTAATTAATTAATTAATAATTATCTATTGCCTAAAAGAAAGTAGGAAACCCTAGAGCCAACCTAACACTTTAATTTCACAAAAGAGTCGCCACCCACCCTTAGTCTCTTACTCTCTTACGTTCTTCACTACATCTTCATTCTTCTCCATTCCTTCTCCATCTACGAAGTAACTTACCAGTAGGTACAACAGGATTAATTTATGTTTTATTCTATGACAACTTTTCCTTGAAAAAATTATATTACGCTTTCGTAAGCCCATTAGCCCGCTGGCAGCCCGCATTTTATGTACAGGGCGGGTGAGAGAAATAAATATATTATTTAGCGGACGGGTAAGGGCTGCATTTTTAAGCCTGTTGGACAGATTTTTGGAAGGTTGCCCGTCCTTTACCCGTCCAAACCCGCAAACGATCAGCTCTAGATTGGACCTGCCTGCCTCGCTTATTGTTCATCTAATTGATTATGAACTTATCAACATTTCATTTACTGCTAACCTACACATTACTATGTTTTGTTAATTCACACAATTACTCTAATTAATCAAACAACCGAATTATCGATGACTCTATACTAAAATTCAAAACTCTCTTACCAAAAGAAAATGTTTAGCCTAGAAGTGAGTTAATTTGAGGTGGATTTGGAACACGAATGGGTGATGGAGCGGAGATAAATTTATTTTTTACCCCATGAGAAGGGGATTGGGAGGAGTGGGGGTGTTTTTATAATTGTGGGTGGCGGGTATAAAAATGAGCATTTTAGGCGGTAGGAGTTTGGAGGCCACGCCCCGCCTCAAACTCATATATAACTGAATAACGTAAATGGTTGGAGTAAGTGTTAGGTGGTCGGGTAATGAAGTATAAGGGCAAGTATTAAGTGAGTATTACTATAGAAGTTAAGGTTGGATGATAATAACTTTATGCTTGCCACAAGTCATGAATGGGGATGAAATAGTTTAGTTTAGATGCCCTTTTTTGTTTTTAAAAAATAAATAAATAAGACATCGAGTGAAGCAATAACACATATATCCATCATTAATTTTAATTAGGAGAATACACATATATAAGCTCTATTTTGATAATAATGGTCTATCATAACAATTTAGATTTCATATAAATTTATATTTAGATTATAAATCGTGCATCGCACGGGTATTATACTAGTCTAAATCCTAAGGCTTAGTTGTCTTATACATAGAATCGGTCCTAATGCTTGGTGTCGTTCTGCAAGTTAAAAGGTTAAACCATATTGAGTCTCCCTTCCTAACATTTAAATCAATAAGCACCCATATGTAATTGTCATCCCTTGGTAAGAATCTACGGCCTCAATACTCTCTCTCACCAATAAAAATAAAATATTATGTAATTCAAGTATTTGCAAAATGGAAACAGTCACACTCTGAAAATCATTCCTCCATAGTCGCACAACCCCCAAAGTGAACCTAAGGTGTCAATACCATTGGCAAAAAATTAATGGCCTCAAGGCTTATGATCACATTGGGTCACGACTATCATAGTCCTCTCGAGCCACTCGCTCCTTGAAATACTCCTAAGTACGGACTAAAAGATTTTCCATGAACGCAACATGACGAACCATGAAAATACCCAAATCGGCATGCCATAAAGCTACCATCGGGGTAAAGCAATACACACTAAGAGGGAAGCCGCACTAATGATTCTAGTCTTGTGAAAATGAAAATTCGATCTCCCCAACTAACTACCTTGCCAACATTAAGCAAAATGACGCATGACAAATGAATACCCAAGGGTTAAAATCTAAAGTGTCAACCAACGAAAGTTATTGTCCAATTAGCCTAAGTCTGAGAGTCGCTTGGTCAAGTATTATGGGCTTACGCCACGTCATTATTTTGAGTCTAGGCCACCTCCTTGTATTCATACACGGGTTATAATCAGAAAAATTAATGAAAGTTCGAGTCTAAATCACAACTTCCAATTAAATCCCGGAAAGTGGAATCCGAAAAGAAGCAAAAAAATTATTTTCGATGTAATTCTTTCGTTAAATTTCAATAAAATAAAAACAATGTTTTGAATCTACGCTATTTGCACATTTTAAGAAACGACTAAAAACGCTTGCAAAGTAAGACAATTAAAGGTCCACTATAGGCCTACCAAAGGAAGCTCACTCAGTCTCGCCTCGTGACTCAAAGACCACAACCATCTACCTTTCAGCCCAAATAAAAAGGGGGAGAAATCCCAAGCAAAAAAAAAAAAAAGAGAAAGAGAAAAGGGAGAGCGAAAAGAGCGAGCCATGAAATACTTAGCCCGTACCCCCCCAAAGTGCAAAAGTTACCCAAGTAAACGAAGGAAAAGAATTGAGTCAACCAATCCAAATCATACCACAAAAACTACATAAAGTTCTACGATCTTCTACCCTTTCCAATCCTCATGCTTGACTAATACCTATACAAGTTATCCTATCTCATTCAACCCATCTTTCAAGCCGTCTTGAGTCACGAATAAAAAAAAAAGACAAATGAAAAGTACATTCTACGCTTAAACGTAAAAAAAAAAAAGAAAAAAAAAAGAAAAATAATAACAAAAAAGAAACTTTGCAAAGCGCCTTTAAAGTTCGTCTAAAAAGAAAAAGAAGCATTTAGCGCACAAAAAAGATTCGCAAATATTTGGCACAAAACGAAAAGAAGCAACGCACCCAAAAAAAATCTGCCCAAAAATAATTTTCAGCGCCCAGAGCTGGGCGCCAGAATCTTTAGAGCCCCAGCCTGGGCGCTGAATCTCTCTGCTTGCCAAAATTGGCCCAAAAGTGCTCGTCATTTTATCCGCACATACACGGAAAAATAACGAACACTTGGGGGGGGGGGGGGGTACAGCACGTATTCAGATATACGTACCAAAAAAACACATGAAAAGATTCTTGCGCAAATACATGTACTTAAAAAATAAATCAAATTTTTGGCTTACGGCAAAGCAGCAGATTAAAATAATAATAAACTTCACTTATTTCACCCTATTTCAAACATTACGATTCCACTCGAACGTACTTGTTTAAAGTCGGCATTCTAAGAAACCATTTTCTGGCTAAGAACTACGCAAGACCTGATTCCAAATTAAATCTATTTAAGGCGGATACATAGGCAATCCATGATTCGGTCCAACCAATTTGCAAAAATGTTAAAGCCTATAGAATAACAAGAATAAAAAATAGAGTCCCTTATTGAAATTTAATTACTTGCAATCCAAATCGGAAAAAAAATCAAGTCAAAGGAAAAATCCAAGTCATCAAGATGCCAAAATGAGCACACATCGAAAAATAATAAGGGCACGTACCCTTGCCAGAAGGAGCACTCACACTCCTAGGCACTTAGCCAAGACTGAAAAGATCGCTTTGCCTCAATTGAATGGGGGCTAGCGCAAGCGTCCATGACCTCTAAAGTACTCGACTTGACCCTCCCTAAAGTGAACTAACTCACTTGAAGACCTTCTTTCACCACTAGATACAGTCATAATTGCCAACAAGTAGTAAAGGCAGTAAGCTTGCAATAAAGAGGATTGTTCTACGGCATCGCCCCATCGTTCCTTCGAATTCAGGGTATCCATTCATGGTAATTCAAATGCTTGCGAATCCCCTTTGAAAAAATCAGACATTGTCAATAGGACTTGGCACTTAACCAAGGCTCACCTACTCAGACATATGACACGGGCATCTAAAATCGAAATCTGAAAACATCATTAATGAGAAGACATAATAGCAACTGGGGGCTAAAAATTGAAATGAAAGAGCTAGGGAAATAACTAAGTATACCTTGACCTTTTGTGCAGACATACACCAAGTAAATCTAAGTCAATTTGAAAGCGGTTTATATTCCCGCAATTCTGGAAAAGATGGCCCTAAAAACCTAAAGCATGTGCCACACGGGCACAAGTAATATCTTGACGCCTGCACCCTAGCTTCCAGCAAATCCTTAGACAGCATTCCGAAAATCGTAACAGTATTTTGATTCACTCATGTAATTCTGTACGAACCCTTCTATAAATCAACTTACTTAGGACACCTTGGATTATACACAGTAGGACTCGAATTTCAAAAAATTTTCAAAGACTTCTTCGAATATAATAAAGTGTCGTTGGTTTAAGCTAAGTATGTGTTTATCTCGATGTTGCAAGTGAGTCAAAAAGATTTCTAAACATGATTATGGATAAAGAAAGGCACCTAGCTTTTGGTCAAGGCACACTTCAACATGTGACTACCTTGACCATGGCAATGTCGCACAATACGACATTTACAAGAGAAGTAGCAAATCACTACTCGAACATACCTCGCACTAAACGAGTCTGGTTCAAACTATTCATGATCCATGTCACCATGAATACATAAAAACGTATGCCAAGAATTATAGCACCAAGCCGATCCCGCAGCTACAATTGGGGGCTTGAGAAAAAAACACTCTAAAAATGCTCGAAATGACGATTTTATCGCAAATTCTTGACGCTAATGCTATACATACATCATAGGGGCACAATCCTAAGGTTTGATCGTGTAAAATGAACCTTAGAATGGCTACAACCCCTCCCAAATTCTAAGCGCTACTTAGAATATGTAAAGTCACCCCACTAACAAGGGTAACTGAAAATCGCGAGTCACCAAAACTCCGATCAAACTACTGCACATAACGCTCGCCCTACAAGCGCCCGTTACACAGTCTACGTCGTTCCAAAGCAAAAGCAAAAGAAAAATCAAGTATAAAAACAAGAAAGAAACATCTATGAATCCTCGCATCGAACGAAGTAATAAGCCGTGCACACCCACACAGAAGGTGCTACACTTGTCCGAGCATCTGAACGAGGCATGATGAAGTACTCCAATGCAAAAAATAATATTCCAACACCTGGAGGAATGTTATAAGACACGCTGTTAGGCCACACAAGCCTACGTCGCACCATGAGTTCAACCATCCCACGGTACAAGTCTAAAAAAAAAAGAGTAAGGCATATTGCACTAATGCGGGCACGACCAAGAGCATGTGTAAAAGAGGCAGAGACTACTTATCTCCCAAATTCGAAATGCAAGCCACACGACTTCTACATTAAGGATTAAAGGTAGCAAAACATTACCTACCACGGAAGGGATAGCTCGCACCTACACGAGCGGAACCCCAAGGCATCTTTCTCGAAAGAACCTACAAAAATCGTACGCCAAAGGGAAGCATCCCAACATGCATACTTGGGGGCTCCAAGCTACGAAACGACCATAGAAAAATAAAATAAAAGTCTCAAAGAAAATGTTTGAACGATCAAAAGGGCACGATGCTTGAGCCCACTTCATGAATGGGCCTGAACCCTATCGAGCTTCTAAGAAAACTATTCAACATCAGTCATTGCTCAAAAAAATGATTCAAGCGAACTAATTAATGGACCGCACGCAACGGCCATTCTATGAAACGCTCGTTCGCACATACGTATCATCATCCTAAGTATCAAACGTTCACGAACGCGTTCAAAAGAAAAAATATACGTTCAAAATAACAACAAGAGCGATTAAAGTCTTACGCCTCAAGGTATGTTCCTCGGGCCATATAGACTCGCCCAACTATTACAATAACTGTACGCCTTAAGAGCAACAGTTCCTTTAAATAATCGCCCCAAATCGACAAACACCGTAGTCCACCAAACGGCTACGGCTTCTCGAGAAATCATCACGATAAAGTCCTGCCTGGGACGCACTTTCAACGCCCAGGACCAGGCGCCAGATATTCCGACGCCCAGCTCTGGGCGATGAAAATCAGCTCAACTCATTGTGATCTCCAATAAAATTCTACGTTCCAAAAATAAAGAAAAACAAAAGAGAAGAGAATACGTAGAATTTCCAAGTAAAAAAGAGGCCAACTATGTCATCAAAGACCAGCCCAAACAATATTTTCAACGCCCCACCTGGGCGTGAATTATTTTTAACGCCCTGACCTAGGCGCCGAAAATGAGCCCAGGCCCCAAAAGAAGCCTGGATTTCTATAGGGTCCTGCCGTATCCATTCGACTCGAAAATTGCCGATTTCTTTACTGAAAGTCGCACCTCACGACTTTGTTAAGAGTAGCACACCACTACAAAGATCGCTCGCACTTACAAGCATGATCCCAAACACGATCAAGGACATTGCAAAATGCGTATCCCCAAGGAACCTCTTTGACAAGAAATGACCATCAAGCACGAGTGCTTGGGGGCTCGAAAGAAAATATATATTTCAAAAGAGAGTATGCAAAGGTAAAACAATATTCCGAGACCACGCTGTACGAAGTCCCGTGTTTGAATAATCTCAAAAGATAAAACCGAATTACAACCTCAAAACAATGGTCGCCGTTGATACTTATACATAGTCCCCTAATCAAGGACCCAAGTAGTGACAAAATTGAGCCGTAAAGACTAGCTCAAAACCATGAAAGATGATGACCACGAGACAATGGTCCGTCTAAGCACGTTGTCAACCCACATTCAGGTTGCAACTAAATCCGAGCATCCCTCGATAGAAAATAAATTCTTCAAAAAACAAAAACAGACTCGCCCACCTTCAGCGGGCGGGGTCTGCGTCACTAACCGCGCAGGTCCTCAGTTTTCGAAAATGAAATCTTCAAAAACACAAAACAGGCTCGCCATCTTCAGCTGGCGGGGTCTACGTCACAAACCGCGTAGGTTCTTATTTTCAAAACATCAAAACAGATTCGTCCACTTCTATCGGACGGGGCGTCCACCCTCAGCAGGACAGGCTCGCCCACCTTCAGCGGGCAGGGTCTGCGTCACTAACCGCGTAGGTCCTTAGTCGCTGCAGCGATAACTTTTCCCGGTTTATCCTTTTCCAAAAATCAAAGGATGGTTTATCTTTTTTCCAAAAATCAAAAGATGGTTTATCTTTTTCCAAATATCAAAAGATGGTTTATCTTTTTCCAAAGATCAAAAGATGGTTTATCTTTTTCCAAAAATTAAAAGATGGTTTATCTTTTTCAAAAAATCAAAAGATGGTTTCCCTTTTCCAAAAATCAAAGGATAATTTCCCTTTTCCAAAAAGTGATGTGCTGGATTTTCCTTCGTTTTACGTCCTATAAAAACAAGGGGGTTTTCTCGTTTAGCTAACCCTGAAAATGAGAATATTTAAAACATTTTTACCTCGTGATTGGGCTTGGCCAGGCCTGGTTACATTTTATAGCTTTAGTTTTGAAAACATCTGTAGATACTTCCAATGACAAAGTGAGGGAGTTTCTATACTTAACAAATTCCAATGACACGTGAGGAATGTGTTAACACTTCAAGTGATGACCCTTAAGTCAAATGTTATCACTCGGGGGCTTGTGAGACCCTCGCAAAATAGGTCACATACACCATGGCTTGTATGACGCACTCCGTGTGATACTTTGACCATCGTCTTACTCCAAGACTCAGTCAAAGTGGGGGCTAATTGTAGACACCTACTTTTGTCCCCATTCCCGAAAGTGAAGGTTCGATGATGAGAACATAAATCTCCACTTGGCAAAGCATCTCCTATAAAATAACGAATCTCAAACACCCTTTTCATTTCAGCCAAAACTGCTATTTATAGAAACCTGCTAAGAATAGTAACTGCCGTAAGAAGTAGTTGTTAAAAGTGGCAAAGTCATAAAAGATAGAAATCTGTCAGAATTAGGTGTTGCACTCCAACATAAGTCCTAAAAGAGATAGAATTGGCAAAAGGAATTCTATTCCTGCTATAATTCGAAAATAAGAGTTACGTATTAATTAAATTCCTAAACGAACCTAGAGTTCGTAACGGGCCCAGACGCATTCCGTCATAAGTTAATACGCACTAAGAAACTCGGATAAGTCTCAAAAGCTCCGTGTTTAAAGAGTCCAAATTTGACAAGAACTCGGCCCAAATAACATTTTCAACGCCCAGCCCTGGGCGCCAAAATCTTTGGCGCCCAGCCCTGGGCGCTGAAAATGCCTAGGGTCGTTTTATTTCCGGATTCTTTTTGGATTCGTATTCTAAAAATCTATCTTTCCACAAACTCTTTCCCTATAAATACAGCCTCAAAACCAACGTGAAGAGGACACACAACACACAATTCCATAACCTGAGTATTGACTCTAGCCATAAGCCTAGCCTCACGCTGCGAAATTGATCCGGCGTTCTGTCGCAATCGACCCAAAAGTCGAACAGAACGCGTCCTGCCCCTTGTAGCTGATGAATTAAGCCTAAATACTGGAACATTGCTTGGAAACCCGAGATTTGTTAAATAAAAGGAGAAATAGCAAAGCCAAGTGGTTAGTTTTCTGAGAACCGTAACGCACCTTTCATCGCCCTTTTATAAAATTGTCAAACTATTAACTTGATTGATCTATCACGCCTAATGAGATAATACCCTCGACATTTGAATTATCATGCTAGATACCTTAAATCAATCTAAATAAAATAATCACGATCGATTTAGTGTTATATGTTGCATATTGCTAAAATCAATTCAGAATAGTTTAATAGTTTAACGCATGTCCCTTCAATTATTTATGCTGAGCTAGTAAGGATAACCTGCCTCTGGAGTTATCGATGAGCACTCCTCTCGGTAGTTACAGTCCCCCGAACTCTCAATCTCTGCCCTGCGGGTGTACGTTGAGCGATCCCTACACCAGGGATCACAAGGGAACCTATGGCCGTCGTGGTCGAACATAATTGCACTCCCTTTATGTCACGATAACCGGGTTTTGTCAGTTTTTCTCATTGTCGTTAAAAACTGAATGGCGACTCCTATATCACTAATCGATTGGGTGTAAACTCACAGGAAATCTAACTACACTTGATCTGACAACGTCACGCCCACGAGGGACGAGGTCATGCATTAGCCTCGTGCTTTTTCGACCCCCTCACAAACAGTTTAATACTTTTCAGTTGGAAATAGATCACCTAGTAATTGAGTTGTAATAGTTTAAATTTTGTAAGCCTTAGCACTTGACAATGTAGTCAAGTGTTGTGGTGAATGGTGATACCTCGGATTTAGGTGTAAGCTTCCGCAAATTTTTATAAAGTCTTTTATATTCTTATTCATTTAAACTTAGTAAATCGGGGGTGTTACATGCTTGCTTTTCTTAAAACTTCAATATCAAGAAGTGTTTTGTATCTTAAACAGAGAGATTTGGCTTGATTTAGAAGAAAGATTTTATCAGTCATCAGGACCTCAATTATACATTGTTCAACAAAGTCACAATGGCCTGACTCTAGAGGAGAATAAAGAGATCACTAGCTTCTTTACTAAAATCAAGTTGTTGTTGAATCAATTAGATGGAATGGATCCAATACCTTCTTGTGCTTGTACTGGATGCAGCTGTACAGTGACTCAGAACCATATAAAATCACAACAAAATTAAAGGTTAATTCAACTTTTGATGAAGCTAAATCAAAAGTTTGACAACTGCAAGAGCACAATTCTAATGATGAATTCATTACCAACTATATCCAAAGCCAATGGTTTATTACTTCAAGAATAGAAGCAAAGGAGGTTCACAACATTCTACAGTATTCACTGCTAGGAGGTTCAATGACAGCAAACCTTACCAGGCTCAATATACTTCTGGTTTTAACTCTTAAGGTTCAGCAAATGGAAATGATGGAAATCAACCTAGAAATTACACTTACAACAGAAAAAATTTGTTCTGTGAACATTGTAAGATGAAAAATCACACAGTGGATAAGTGTTGGAAGTTGCATGGTTATCCTAAGGATTTCAAGAACAAAGGAAAACGAGTAACAGCAGCAGCTCAACTAGAAGAAAATGTTTCCAAAGATAATCATGTAGCCGAAGATTTTGGTGTCATTCATGCTACGTACCTTCAATGAGGACCAGTACAGTAAATTGATGAAGTATCTTACAAACTCTCAGGTTGCTAGCCAAGTAAAGAACCATGGCTCTAGCTCACTTAGTCTAGCAACAAGCTCTCATCAAAAAGGTTATTTCTGCCTTTTGTCTAATTTCAAAAGATAGTGGATTCTAGATAGTGGAGCTAATGCTCACATGTGTTCAGACTTGATCATGTTTAATTCTCTTGAATCAATAGATGACAAACAACACACAATCGCAATATCCGATAGATCAGAGTTACAGGTGACACATAAAGGTCAAATTGATCTAGGTGGTGATATTACTTTAAGAAATATTCTACATGTTCTAGGATTTAAGTTTAATCTGATTTCCATTTCAAAGTTATGTTGTGATGTTGGATGCTCTATCTACTTTACAAATGGTAAATGTTTTTTAGTACCTTTCCAATAGCAAGCCTATTCTTCCTGGTAGGTTGAACAAGGGTCTGTACAACCTAAATGAGGATTTGCTAACTACATACAGTACTTCTGACAATACCTATGCCGACCCTCTCTAGTGCTTGCTTAAGTGCTATTGAAGAAGCCAAACTGTAGCACCTTAGGTAGGACACATATCTTTTGGTAAAATAAAGAACATAAAAAATGTAGATGTAAAAGGTTGTTTAGCTGAATGTTTCAATCAGATTTTTTCATTAGCTAAGCAAACCTTATTTCCTTCTCCTACTAGTAGTATAAAGACTTCTAGACCTTTTGAATTGTTACACATTAATGCATGGGGTCCATATTCTATATATATCACTTATAAATGTAATCAGTTTCTTACAATAATGGAAGATTATACTAGAATGACTTGGACTCATCTCATGAGAAATAAAACAGATCCAGTGTCTATCATGCATGATTTCTTATGTTACATTGCTAATCAGTTTGGTATGTCAGTAAAGCATGTTAGATAAGACAATGCATTTGATTTAACAGAGGGTGGTATGAGAGAATTATTCAGCAAAAGAGGTATTCTAAAGTAGAAAAGTTATAGCAACACTCCACAACAAAATGGTGTTGTTGAAAGGAAGCGGTTAATTCTAAAAAACCAAAAGAATAAGGGTTTGGCAAAAATAATTCTACAAAATTCAAGGGAAGCCATAAAAATAAAATTGTGTGCTATATATAAGGTTAATTCAAAAGATTTGTACTATAATATTATTTGGCAAAAAAAAAAAAAACACTACAAAATCCAAAGATGATTTAAAAATAAAATTTATCAATCTATCTTATCTATTTATTATTATATACTAAAAGACACACCATGAATGACACGTGTTTTCCTCTGGACATTCTTAATTCTTTTAATAATAAATATGTCTAATTAAAGGTTCTGTAAATTTTCTATTTGTTTCCCTTTAATTTCCTTAGAATATTATAAATTATATGTATCACGAAAATATTATGATTTTATGTATTATAGAAAGAATCTAAAGTAATATAATAACACTGATTTGAACAAACAATATATGGTAAGCATGGAAAATGTGATAGTACTGTTAATACTTATTTGTAAAATATATGTTGAGTATGGAAATAATATGATAAAACTGATTTGAAAAATATATGTTGGGCATAAAAATATTAATTTTTTATGTATTATTTACTTTTTTCCTCCTTTAGTACAATCTGTCAATTAAAAACTTCACATCAAATTTATAAGAACTTTTTATTATTTTTTCCCAATTAATATAGTCACGTGATAAAATTGGCCAGGGGGTGCTAGATCCAAATTTTAAATGTCGGTTACGAGCACGGATGAAAATAACGGGTGCCCGTTAAAAGAAACGTTTGCCAATGTAACATGGGAAGCCGTTGACGAAATGAGAAAGAAATATCTCGAGATTTTTCCCGAGGTTAGTTGAGTTACGAGGTCGTTAATTACTCATGTTTTTTAAGGGGGTAGAGTGCGGAAGAATTTCGCGCTTTTTAAATTCAGAAATTTATATCATCACTTATTTAAAACATTTATAATACGAAGTACTTTCTCTGTTCTTTTTTAAATGACACAATTATTTAGACTCGTTTGTCAATGTATGACTTTAAACATTAATATTTTCTGTTAGGCTGGGATAAAAAAATTATGAAAAGTTGTTATTTAAAAAATATTTATTGAGACGAATCTAATTGACTCCACACGATTATGGTTTTCTTATGTATAAATCACAAAAGTAAGTCAAATGAGCTTTTGTAAATAGTGTCAAAAATCCAGTTATGTTATGTAAATAAGAACGGAGGAAGTATTAAATATGCGGTCTTACTATTTGAAAATTTTAAACCGTGTAACTACACGGGTTCTATACTAGTACTAGTACATAATAAATAGTTAATTTCTATAAGTTAGTTTTTGATAAGTACTCCGTATTTCTTAAGATGATTGTGATGAGTCATGCCTGATGTGGAGTATAAATGATGAAAAAAACGCATAACCCATGGCATCCCTGAAGGAATTATGTCCTTAGACATTTCCGGCAATTACTAAATACAAATAGGAATTAATTATGAAGATAATAAGTTAATTATTTTAGTAATCATATTTGCTTGCTAGAGAATAAATGTGATTAGTAGGACAATATTGATTGGACCTACAACTAAAATAATTTAATCCTATAAGGTCACACATATAAGCACTAATTGGAATGGGCCCAAAAGGCCCGATGGCAACCGGTCTATTAAGGGAAAGAATGTTGGGCCTTGGTTTTGTGTTAACCTAAAACTCTCACATTATAATAGTTATAATGTCAGGGATTTAGAAATCACGTTCATTCAATATCTGACAAAAAAGGAAAACACAAAAACCCTAATTCCAATTCTCTAAACGCCGTACATCCCAAACAAAGCAAGAGACAGATTGTGATCGTTCTCTTCCGTACTAGCATACGTGGGATTCAATTGGTGCTTGTGGACTGAGTAGAGGAGCAACAAGTGGGGCTCTAAGATCTTCGAAGCTTGCATACGAACGGGAGAACACGCTTCAAAGGTGATTATTCTTTCGACTTAATCTGATCTATACTATTGTTATGCATGAGATCCTGTGATAGATGTTAGGAAATTGTTTCCTGAAATTCCGCTTTATGCATCTATATGTTCCTCCAGTGGTATCAGTTAGCCCCTTGCATACGTTAATTATGATCATGATTAAAGTTTTATTTTTGATGCATATTCTTGATTATTTTGATTCAATTACGGCAGAATTTAATATATGGGATAACAAGAAAAAATTAAAATATTGATTTTAACAAACAGTCACGGCAATACCCTAGAGCTTCCCAATAAAATTTCGAATTATACTTATATTTATGCAACTAATTATGATTAATTGTATAAATTTAAAATACATTAAAAATATTTGATTTTTTTTGTGCAAACATAAATCCGAAAATTACCAAGGAAAATTCGAAATTTATACGTAAATAATCAGATTATTTAGCCTATTTAATTTCGATTTCGTACCTAATTATGCCCAACAACATTGATTAATTGTGCACAAAATCGTTTTATGCCCAATTTCTTCTATGAACCCTAATTTTATGAAAATTACAAACCCCAAATTCAATCAAATTGTTTCCTTGAAATCTTACCAAATTCACGCAAATTGTTGCACGAATTGAGTGGGAGAAACGGGGATTGTGCAAGGCGGAGGTCGTGGGTTGTTAGGGACGACGGGTTATCGAGGCAAGCAGAACCGCCCGCAAATCGTTGCGTGGTGGTGGCTGCTGGAGGTTGCGACACGAAAAAGGGTTGCTCCGGTGCTCGCGCAACTGTTGCGTGGAGCCTTCACGGGCTGCTTCAATGGTTGCGACGACCAGCCTGGTGCTGTGTTGTTGCGGTTGCCAAACGTGGGTCTGCAAATTTCCTTTACTCTTCACCGACCCAAATAATGAATGTTGGGGATTTGATTTCCAAAATTATTTTGGCGTTATGTGTGGATGTGGACCACAAACAAGCAATTAATGATACAGTGACTTTTATTCCATATAAATTTTGAATTGCATCAAATTAATAAGAAAACTTCTTTAATTAGTTATTTAAGTTAGTTAAGTTAATTAATTAAAAACAAGATAATTATTAATATGATTATTAGTTAATTAAGGTCATTTACTTTAATTAAGTAAATGAATGAATGATAATATTTTGATATTATATGATATGCGTGTATGGAATATATGATATTTTGTTACAGGTACGTGACTAGTATGGCCCAAAATAGGATAGAAAATACGATCTGCGTATCGTTTTGTATTCTTGTAAATTTTAAATACGATCTGCGTATCGTTTGTATTATTGTAATTTAAGAGTTTAAATTAGATTATAAATTCACTATTGTAAGCACAATGGAGCAAGAAGGTCCAATCAAGATTCAAGGATGGAGATCCAAGAACGATGAACAGGACTTTTGAAGATTTGATCTTAATTTTTTAGGGGCCATACTAGGATCACATTTATTTTTATGCATTTTATATTGCCTTAAAATGCTTATTGAGTTTATGTATGTGGTTATTTAAAGCAATGTGTTCACGTTTAATTAACCAACATAGTAAACTTAGGTCCCAAAATAATATTGAGTTTAAATGCTTTTCCATACAACACCTATAAAGCCTTAGATCATGAGTAATAGGTTCTGCCAAAGCAGGGTGTTGCTTATAATTCCGGGGATAGTAGGGTAGGTTTTTGAAACTTACATGTTAATGTTTGGTTTAACTCAACAAAACTATCAAAAGACAAAGTTTTGGGTTTTGAAGCTAAGAGATAGGAAAATACAAAGAGTTGTTAACCTGTCTACCAAGAGTTATAATTAGTTATAATTAGTAAAATGTTTACTTACCTCGAATACTATAAATTAAAGTAGCAGGGCCAAAGTCCGTTTGATTGTAGTGGGAGGGGATCTTGGTTAATTCTTTATTCAATGGGGACTTCTAATTTTGAATAAAGGGTGGTAGTGAATTGAATTTGTTTAATTGCTACTTTTGATAAACATTATATTGAATCTTGCTTTACTTTTTTATTGTAGTTATCATGTCTGGTGCAAACAACTCTACTTTTAACTTGCGTCCTCTAATTGAAAAAGACAAACTGAATGCTACCAACTTCCTACAATGGCAAATGGCTGTGAGAATTGTTCTCAGAGCGGAAGGAAAAGAAAGTGTTCTTGACAATCCTCTCCCTGAACCCTTGCCAGAAAATGCTACTGCAGCTCAAAAGCGAGCTAGACAAACTCTAGAGGATAACTCCTTGCAAGTAACATGCTTGATGCTTGCTTGCATGGAACCAGAGTATCAAAAACGTTTTGATGGTCTGGATGCCTACAGCATAATCCAGCAACTGAAAACTTTGTTTCAGAAAAATGCTAGATTGGAGAGATTTGAAGCAAACTGCAAACTTCTGGATTCCAAGTTGGAAGAGGGGAAGCCCGTTGGTCCGCATGTGTTCGATTTGATTGGACATTTTCAGACCATGGAGAAATTGGGTTTCCCTTATCCTAAGGACCTGGCAACTGACATAGTCATCAGATCCTTGCCTGAAGATTTTCATAACTTTAAGTTGAACTTCTACATGCAAGGAGGGGAGGCTACCCTGCAAGAGTTGCATGGTTCACTAATTCAGGCTGAGAGAAACTTACCAAGTAAACCTAAACATAAGGATGTTCTAATGGTTAGTAAAGGTAAGCAGTTCAAGAAGAAAGGGGCTCCCATGAAGAAGAACAAGGGCAAGGTAGTTGCCAATGAGAACTCTTCAACCAAGCCAAAGGCCACTCCCAAGGCTAAGGTAGCTGCTCAACATGAGTGCTACCACTGCCACAAGATTGGTCATTGGAAGAGGAACTGCCCCAAATATCTGGAGGATAAGAAGACTGGTGCTTTAACTTCAGGTATCTATGTCATAGAAGTTAATTTAGCTACAACTGCTTCTTGGGTATTTGATACCGCTTGTGGATCTCACATTATTGGTAATGTGCAGGGACTAAAAAGAAGTAGGAGCTTGAGCAAAGGCGAAGTGGATCTCCGAGTAGGCAATGGAGCAAGAGTTGCTGCTTTAGCTGTAGGAGATTATAGTTTACGCTTGCCTTCTGGTTTAATATTAGAACTTTATAATTGTTATTACGTTCCAGTTATTACCAAGAACATAATTTCTATTCCGATTTTGGATTCGGAAGGTTTTTCATTTCAAATTATGAATAATTGTTGTTCAGCATATTTGAATGGTATGTTCTATGTCTCTGCTAAATTATCAAATGGTTTGTATGTACTAGACTTACAAAACCATATCTATCACATAGAAAACAAGAAACACAAACCAAATGATTTGAACCCTACTTACCTATGGCATTGTCGATTAGGCCACATAAGCTCAAAGCGCATAGAGAAACTTCATAAGGATGGAATTCTCAAATCATTTGATTTTGAATCATTTGAAGTATGTGAGTTTTGCTTAATGGGGAAAATGACAAAGTCTCCTTTCACAGGCTCAAGTGAAAGGGCCAATGATCTTTTAGCCCTCATACATACTGATGTTTGCGGACCTATGAGTACTTTGGCTAGGGGAGGGTACGAGTATTTCATTACTTTTACTGATGATGTGAGCAGATTTGGATATGTTTACCTCATGCGACATAAGTCGTAATCCTTTGAAAAGTTCAAGGAATTCCAAAAATGAAGTACAAAACCAACTTGGAAAGAAAATTAAAGCATTGCGATCCGATCGTGGTGGTGAATATTTATCTCAAGAGTTTGGTGATCATTTGAAAGATTGTGGAATACTTTCGCAATTGACTCCACCAGGGACACCACAGTTGAATGGGGTTTCCGAAAGAAGGAATCGAACTTTATTAGATATGGTTCGGTCCATGATGAGTCTTGCTAACCTTCCTGCCTCATTTTGGGGATTTGCGCTTGAAACAGCGGCATTCACACTCAACAGAGCTCCGTCCAAGGCAGTAGAAAAGACGCCATATGAGATGTGGACTGGAAAAGTTCCAAAATTGTCTTTTCTAAGGACATGGGGTTGTGAAGTTTATGTAAAACGTTTACTTTCTGATAAGCTTTCACCCAAGTCCGATAAGTGTCTTTTTGTGGGTTACCCAAAACAGACTAAGGGATACTACTTCTACAACCAAAGCGAAAACAAAGTGTTTGTTGCTCGCGATGGTGTCTTTCTGGAAAAGGAGTTTATTTCCAGAAAAACAAGTGGGAGTAATGTATATCTCGAAGAAATTCGAGATGAGCAACAAATGGATGAGGTTCACACCTCGTCAGAGACGACCCAGCATGAAAATGCTCAGGAGGCGGTGCATTCCATTCATGCGCCTTCTACCGTCCCACTTGGAGATAATCCATGCGAAGTCCCTCAACCTAATGAGGTGGAAACTTCTCCTGTTGTTCCCCAACGTAGGTCTAGTAGGACTGTCATTCCGTCAAAGAGATATATTGATTTCCTTTTGACTGAAAGTTCTGAAATAGAGATTTTAGAACATGAGGAACCTACTAGCTACACAAATGCTTTGACGAGTCAAGACTCCGAGAAATGGCTTGAAGCCATGAGATCCGAAATGGATTCGATGTTTGAAAATCAAGTATGGGACTTGGTTGCTTTGCCTGATGGGGTTAAACCCATAGGTTGCAAATGGATTTTCAAACTGAAAAAGGACAAAGATGGAAACATTGATGTCTTTAAGGCAAGACTAGTGGCAAAAGGTTTTAGACAAATTCATGGTATTGACTATGATGAAACCTTCTCACCAGTAGCCATGCTGAAATCCATTAGGATAATTCTTGCGATTGCTGCCTTTCATGACTATGAGATCTGGCAGATGGACGTCAAAACCGCTTTCTTGAATGGGTTCTTGAAAGAGGATGTGTACATGACACAACCACAAGGTTTTGAAGATCCAAACAGTCCAAGAAAAGTTTGCAAGCTTAAGAAGTCCATTTATGGGCTTAAGCAAGCATCCCGGAGTTGGAACCTCAGATTTGATGAGGCAGTCAAATCTTTTGGCTTCCTCAGAAATGAAGAGGAATCTTGTATATACAAGAAGTTGAGTGGGAGTAGTATTGCTTTCCTAGTCTTGTATGTGGATGACATACTTCTCATAGGAAACGACAAGACCATGCTTGAGTCAGTCAAGGAATGGCTGAAAAGTTGTTTTTCCATGAAAGACCTAGGAGAAGCTGAATACATCTTGGGAATAAGGATCCATAGAGATAGATCCAAAAGGATGATTGGACTTAGCCAAGAGACTTATATTGATAAGGTTCTTGCAAGGTTCAAGCTGGAAAACTCCAAAAGAGGTTTCATTCCCATGCAACATGGCATTTCACTTGGCAAGACTCAGTGTCCTTCGACACCTGATGAGGTCAAGCGCATGAGTAATGTTCCTTATGCCTCTGCAGTAGGGTCCATTATGTATGCCATGGTATGCACTCGACCGGATGTTGCATATGCTTTGAGTATGTGCAGCAGATACCAGTCAAACCCAGGAGAGGCACACTGGATGGCAGCAAAGAATATCCTTAAGTACTTAAGAAGGACTAAGGATGATTTCTTGGTCTATGGTGGAGATAATGAGTTGGTTGCCACTGGATACACCGATGCAAGCTTCCAAAGTGACAAAGATGATTTCCGATCACAATCTGGTTTCATATTTTGTCTCAATGGAGGGGCTGTGAGCTGGAAGAGTTCTAAGCAGAGTACCATCGTAGATTCTACAACAGAGGCTGAGTATATTGCAGCAAGTGATGCAGCAAAAGAAGCTGTTTGGATCAAAAAGTTCATTAGTGAACTTGGTGTAGTTCCTAGCATTGAAAATGGCATTGAGTTATATTGTGACAACAATGGTGCCATTTCCCAGTCCAAGGAACCCAGATCGCACCAAAAATCCAAACATGTGCTCAGGAGATTCCATCTTATTCGAGAGATCGTTGAAAGAGGGGATGTGAAAGTAAGCAAGGTTCATACTGAGGATAACGTAGCTGATCCTCTGACTAAACCGCTTGCTCAACCTAAGCATGAGAGTCATACTAGGTCTATGGGGCTTAGGCATATGGGAGAATGGCTTTAGTTTGTTTACTTTATGTTTACAATTGTAAAGACATTTATTATGCTTTGAATGTTTATCAATAAAAGTTCATTCTTATTTAATTGTTTGGTTTAGTATTAAATAAAATGTCCAAATAACTTGTGTTTTCAAATAGGATTATCGAAAACGTTTTGATAATGGAACCCTATAAAGTGAACTGAAATCACAACTTATTAAGTCCCTAGTCTGAATCACTAAATTGGACATAAGTGATTTATGAGAAGACTAGCATGTAATTAATTGATAGTGCAGTTCCATGGGCTATGGAGACATAGGGATGTCTAATTGATTATATGGATGTATACTTGATGCATTGAGACTTGACCTAACTAGATTCTAAAAGTAGAATCAAAATTCTATATTTAGTGGATTCCTTAGACATGAGTATGTCTTAATAACCATGAGACAATTAGTTTAACCTTGACTCTGTTAAACGCCGCGCCGTAAAAGGAGGTTATAAAAGCAGTGATCAGGTGGGCTAAGAATTGAGTGGGAGTTATGGTCATACAAGAGTGAATAAGTCCTCCTATTTGATAGGAATGGTGTCTGGGCCTCTTGATGAGCGAGAACTGAAAAATTGCATGGTCATGCGGAATGGGATTAAAATGTTAATCTTTATTTGAACAGTTCGAACTCGGCGATCAAGAAACTAGAATTTGAGAATAACAGTGTGTTATCAAATTTTGGCATTAAGAGACTTAAGGAATTTAGCATTGCCTTCTTGTCTTCGGACAAGTGGGAGATTGAAGGAATTATGTCCTTAGACATTTCCGGCAATTACTAAATACAAATAGGAATTAATTATGAAGATAATAAGTTAATTATTTTAGTAATCATATTTGCTTGCTAGAGAATAAATGTGATTAGTAGGACAATATTGATTGGACCTACAACTAAAATAATTTAATCCTATAAGGTCACACATATAAGCACTAATTGGAATGGGCCCAAAAGGCCCGATGGCAACCGATCTATTAAGGGAAAGAATGTTGGGCCTTGGTTTTGTGTTAACCTAAAACTCTCACATTATAATAGTTATAATGTCAGGGATTTAGAAATCACGTTCATTCAATATCTGACAAAAAAGGAAAACACAAAAACCCTAATTCCAATTCTCTAAACGCCGTACATCCCAAACAAAGCAAGAGACAGATTGTGATCGTTCTCTTCCGTACTAGCATACGTGGGATTCAATTGGTGCTTGTGGACTGAGTAGAGGAGCAACAAGTGGGGCTCTAAGATCTTCGAAGCTTGCATACGAACGGGAGAACACGCTTCAAAGGTGATTATTCTTTCGACTTAATCTGATCTATACTATTGTTATGCATGAGATCCTGTGATAGATGTTAGGAAATTGTTTCCTGAAATTCCGCTTTATGCATCTATATGTTCCTTCAATCCCCCATTCCCCACATCAACATGCATGCATGTGTGAGTCCGTGACTATGTGAGGACCGATTAATTTATCAATTTGCAGAGATATGTGATTACCTATTAATAAGCATATGCCACGAAAACTCACTCCATTTATAATTTCTTGGTTCTATTGTCAATATAATACGGAGTACATTCGTAGTAGTTTGTATTAGTTGAATTTGTTTGCTTGTATATCAATTACATTCTTTGACCCTCTAAAATTAATACATTCACGTGTATTAGAGCCTATTCTACTTTTACGAACAAGCCGAGAGAGATGCGAGGACCGACCAAAACAATAGAAAAACAGATCTATTATCAATTTGAAGAGATATGTGAGGACCAATTAATAAGCATATGTCATACTCCGTTTGTAATATCTTGATTTATATACACCAATGCTAATTGGCTTCAGGGCCGTCCCAAAGTTTTTGGTGGCCTATGGGCGAAACAATAAATTGGGGCCCTACACACCTTAAGTACGTAATAAGTAGAAATAATTTTTCGTAAATAATGTGTACTTTTGATTGAAAAAATGGATTTTATACATTGTCAACTTTTTACTTTCTAATTCTACTCTGCATCTAATTAAACTACCAGAATTTTTTTTAACTCTATTAACAACATATAAAGATCATTGTCAAAAAAAAAAAAAACTAACATATGAAGATTTAATTTGCACACCTTCGATCTTGTACAATTAAGCATGAATTTTAATATTTCAAACGTTAATTATCAAACTAACGTAACAAAACACAATAAACCTGTAACACCTTAACACCGGGACCTCTACAAATCGCAAAGTTATTTAAAAGACATGTATTGAATAGAAAATGATGTAATAGAGAATCGTCCTAGAATTTTAACAAGTGGGTAAAATATTTCAAAGTGCGATAAATAAGTAAATTGCATATTCCGTAGTCCATATTCGTACAAAAATTCATTTTTTTATATTCCGTAGTCCATAATCGTACAAAAATTCATTTTTTAAAAAAATAATCACAAACTAAAACAGAAGGTGTGATTGAAATAACGAAAAAAGAAGAAAATTTTAGGATTCTAAGAGTTTTGTACTCTATATATTTGTGTGTGCTTGATTAAAAATTGAGCAATACTAAATAAAATTGAATAAAAAATATTGTTAAAGTTAGCAAATGAGAAATCGAAATTACATTCGGTAAAAAAAATTGTACAACAAAGAAATTTTGGCTTTCTTGGGACTTGAACCAGTCACCTTTTGCACCAAATCCTCGTCAACAACCAATAAGCTAACTTAGTTAATACTACATTATGACACACGGTAATTGTTTTATCAATTAGTTTTGGACCAGATTAAAGAGAAACTTGGGCCTTTTTTCGTTGGGCCCTGGGCGAGTGCCCCTTATGCACTGCCCTAGGGCCGGCCCTGATTGGCTTATACAAATCCTCTTTATTGGATTTGTTTGCTACTATATGCATGGACCCGTCTGGTAAGTGAGTGATGGTAAATCATTAATATCTAGCTCCATCATTATCTCAATGAAACAAAATAGATTCAGTTTGCTCCGGCGTTGAAGCGGATGGAACAATGGGCTTCGAATGAAGGCCCTTTTGAGTGTGTTGAATATCTTACTATCTTGAATGAGTGTTGTCCGAATTCACCTGCACAAAGACAATGTTACTAGCCTCGGGGGTGTTTCCGAGGAAAGCCCCTCTGATGCCTAAGTAAGAACAATGCTCGGATTCTAGAGAGAGAAGTTCTCTAGAGAGTAGTCTTAAGGCAATAAATTGGACGTACCTTGAGGTTTGAGCCTTGGCGGCCTATTTATAGTGTTTGCATAATAAATGCCCATAGGTCATTTATGTCTATTGGGCCTTGGGCCTTGGTTGATGGCTGAATAGCCTTTTTGGTTGTGGCAGGTTTGATGTTGTTGACTTGAGCCATCGGGCTTTGGACTTAGTGGCCCAATTGATATTCAATTGGGAGCCCAAACAACATGCCCCCCAGACCCAGTCCATTTAGAATTAAATGGGTGGGTTTCCAGCTGTGAGAAGTCCAAAGGTTCCCTTTTTTTTTTTTTGAAAAGAGAGTGGTTTGAATTCGCGAATGGATGACAAGTGTTAAGGGGCGGAAGTTGGGCGGTTTTCAGAACGTGGCCTATAAATACCGCACTTCTGTCCTCATTTTGAACTTTATTCGCTCAAACGTTCTCCATACTTCTCAAGAATTCCGGTGATTTCCTTTGGTGTTTTCTTCAGATCTTTGCAAATTCGCTGTGAATCTGGTTCGGGACCTGACTTCATTTGTTTTATCGGCATTTTCCGCTTCCGGAGAGGTAATTTGCTTTTCGTTTTCGCTTCCTTTTACTTCTACTCTTTTCTGTGTGTCCTCGACGCTTCCCAACTTGCCATGGCTGGGGGAAGATGGAAGCAGAAATCCGGTGTGGTGTCCTCCTCTAGTGGTGAGGAGGAGAATAAGGTTTCTTCCGAAGGACTTAGATCAACGTCTCCCGAGGTTAATGCTGAAGGGGGTTCGGGGAATGAAAACCGTGCTGAATCGAGCCAAGGGGCTGGTGTGACGGGGCGCTTTCCCATTCGCCCATTCTTTCCGAGGCGGTGGGAGGAGGCTGACCCCTTGGGGAGGCTTGCTAGCCTTTTTGAGGATAAAACCGAGATAGCTGGTCCGGATGGTGTGGCTGTTGATGGGAAGTGGTTGGTGAAAGCCAAGCAGGGGAGGTATCATCGGCTCGCCGAAGATTTGTATGGCATTCAGCATGCCTTGGGCTACTGGTGCGAGCTTCCGACGCAGAATAATGCGTGGGTGACTCGTACTCCTCCGGAGTACATTGCTGTGTACCTCCATCATTTCGACTACGGGCTTCGGTTCCCTTTGGATCCGTTTATCGCTCGTGTGCTGGAGGAATACAACGTTTCTTTGGGCCAGCTGACGCCGAAGTCTATGCGCCATATTGTGGGGTATCGCTGGATGTGTGACTACCTCGGCTATGAGCCGTCGATCGAGGTTTTCAAAGAGATGCACGAGCTTGTTAGGAATGCAAACGCTGAGGATGGCTGGTGGGCCATCAATAATAAAAACAAGCGGAAAGGCGAGGACCTTTATATGACCGCCTTTCCGTACGTCTCTTCGATCCATGGGTGGAAGGATCAATGGTTGCTAGTCCGCGTTCCCGTGGATCCGAGGCATCCTCACTATTTTTCGCCTCCGAAGTGGTTCGTGAAGCCGGATCCTTCGATGTCGCGGGTTGGCTCCGTTGACAGAGAGAATTCTGACAACGTTGTGCAGCTGGAGTGGTTCAAAGCCAAGTCTGCTCGGGAGCCGTTGCATTGGCTTCCGAACTAGCATTACATTACCCGGGAGGTCATCCTCGCTGCTGCCAGTCTCAGTAGGATCTACGAGAGGGGTGAGGTTTTCTATGCTGAGATCGTGCTTCAGTTGAGGTGTTAACCTCCTTTTTATTTGTTTTAATCTCACCCTCTTTATCCTCTTTGTGCAGATCAAGGTGAGAAGGCTATCGTTCCCGTGGTGCTTGGTTACCAACTCAACGGTGACGGGGTTCTTACTCGTTGCCCGCCGTACGACTTCAAGAAGCAGAATCCTCGGCAGCCGAAGCTCGAGGATCACGAGTTCTCGGATCACGCTCTCGCACACTTGGGAGATGTTCGAGCTGACCCTTGGGGCTCTTAGAATCATGGAGAGGCCGTTCCGAGGCGGACAGCGCTTCCTGAATTGGTAACTACCTCTGATCCGGTAACGCTGATTAGTTTGTTTCGTTTTGTTCAGATTTTGGTTCTGTGAACTCTTATGGTTTCGGTTTTGACCTCGTCTCCTGTGTCTGTCTTTTAGGGACCGGAGGTAACAGCTGCTGCGCCTGTTATTTCCTCTGCTTCGTCTCCTTCTTCTTTTGCTGCTCCCGAAGTAAGCAATCTCGCATCCGTGCTTTTTCCACTTGTGTTTTGATCGCCTCTCATGTGCTTTTTCTTTTGTAGGAGTCGAAGAAGTTGAAAAAGAGGAAGACTTTGGGAAGAGATACTTCTCCCAAGAGGCAGAATAGAGAGAGGTCCCCTTCGAAGTTGAAGAAGAAAGTTACTTCTTCGTCGAAGGTAACTCCTAGTCCTGAGGTTCTCGAGCTTTTGAGCCGTCGTCCTTATCTGACTGAGGAAAGAATTCGGCAGGTTGTTGCCGCAGATCCTAGTCTCGCCGAGGCAGATGAATTCTATCTTGCTCGGCAGAAGGGAGAGATGGGTCCACCGAAAATCCTTCAGGGTAAGCTTCCGCTTCCTGGCCAGAAGCTGAAGAGTGTGGCGTTTCTGGTGCAGGACGAGCCTGTGAACCAGCATATGGCCGAAGAGGTTGCTATACCTTCGCCTCTGAAGCCCTTGACTCCAGTGGGGGGGACTGTCGCTGACATTACTCCTATGGTGGAGAAATTCGAGGTTGACCCCCCCTCTTGACTCCACCGTGGTTCTTGGTTTCGAGGGTGCTGCTGCGGCCGGGCAGGGGGATGATCTACAAATTCCTCCGAAGGTGGTAGTAGACCTTACCTCTTCGGGGAATGAGGAAGGTGGTCCTTCGGCTAGCAAGGGCGCTGATTTTGCGGTTCTTGAGGGTGGTGAGCCTGCTCAACATCACGGACTGAAGAGGAAGTTTCGTGAGACCTTAGGCTCTACATCTACCTCGGTGTTGGAGCGTTTGGCTTACCCCTCTTTCGATGTACCGATCAGGAGGGTGCCTTGGAAGGTTAGGGACACCATGGCTCGGTTTGCTCGGGCCTCTGTTCTGGGTGAAGATCCAGAGGCACACCCCGAGTTTATGATTGGTCCTAGTGCTGCAAGGGAGAACATGCTTCGGGGCGTCCCTGATTGGCGTGTTCCTGGACAGGAGGCGAACCACCCTACTCAAATGGCTCAGTTTCATTTGAATGAGGTAGAGTAAATATTACTTCTTTTGTGAACTTTGCTTGCATCTTTCTTTGGTATTTATTTTTCCTTTCATCCTCGTAGGCGCACTTCTAGTCCTCCTTTGCTGCAGAGTGCCAGTATTTTGATGAGGTGAAGCTGGCCAGGTTCGAAGAGCGCTACGATCATGACGTCCCTCTTCTGGATGAGAAGGCGAACACTCTCCTTGCCGAGCTTGAAGAAACAAAAGGCTTGGTTGCCGAGTTTACTCGGGAACAGACGGCTACACTTGAGCTGCTTGGCAAGGGGATTACCGATCTGAGGTCGAAGATGGAGGCTTATGCTCGGGAGCACGAGGCTCTTAAGAAGGAGAAGGCCGAGGAGAAGGTTAGCTTTGAGGCTGCGCTGAAGAGCAAGGATGCTGTCATTCTGAACCTTCATGAGAGTGCCCAGAAGTTCACAGCTTCCCTTGAGCGGATTCCCGTGCTTGAGCATGAAGCTGCTGAGCTTAAGGCTAAGGTTCGCCAGTTCGAAGAGGAGAAGGCCTTGCTGTATACTGCCGATCAGTGTCGAGACCATTATTGGGAGGGGATCCTCGATGCTCGTCGGATGTTCGCCAAGCATATGCCTGACTTCAAGTGGGCCGAGCATGTGCCTTAGTGGCTCGAGGCTGAGGATAACTTGGTGGAATGTTAGGCTGATAGAGACGACGCTGCCAAGGAGCGCGAAGAAGCTGACAAGGAGCAGCAAGCTCAGAAGGTTGCCTCGGAAGGTGACACCACTGCTGGCACTTCTTCGCGATCTGCTCCTCATGGAAATGTTGGTGATGTCCCTTAGGGATTCGGGCAGTCGTCTTCTTCAGAGTCGGTCGGTTCCAATTCAGGACCTCCAAACTTGTGCTTGACTCTCCCCTTTTTGCCTCGGTGCTGCGTCGTACTTCAAAAATTTCTTTTTTCTTTCTTTTAGTACTTCGGTAGGCCGATATTTATCTGTTGATGGCTGCCGATTTAGCTTTTAGGTCATTTTTGTTTCAATTTTTGAGGATTGCTAGCTGTGCCGAGTTGTAGTTGGTATGATTGTACTTGTTTCCCCCGAATATTGAATGAAAAATGACTTTGCTATTTTCGTTTTACCTTCTTTGCTCTACCGAAGTACTTAGCTTTTTGCTTTTGAATCCATGGATTTTGCAAAGGCATTACAAAGGGGGTAAGGTCATACAAAATATTTCTTGAGAACATCGACATTCCAATGGTTCTTCAAGATTGTTCCGTCTAACTGTTTAAGCATAAAGGTGCCAGTCCTCTTTTCGGAGTGGATGATGTATGGCCCTTCCCATGTTGCCGAGAGTTTCCCATGGATCCTTCCCTTTTGAACTGCAGCAGCATTCCTGAGCACTAGGTCGCCGACCTTCAAAGGTCTGGCATTGACTCTTCGGTTGTAGTGTTTGCTAACCCTCTGCTGGTAAGCTGCGTTGAGAGTTCTGGCTTCGTCCCGAGCTTCATCTAGTAGATCTAGGGCTTCGGTCAGAAGTTGATCATTGCTTTGTCCGTGGGTCCCATCATACTTGTTGTATGCTTGGACCCTCAAGCTTTTTGTTCCGATCTCTACAGGGATGACAGCTTCGGAACCGTATACCAAGTGGAAGGGCGTTTGTGCCGTGGCTTCTTTCTTGGTGGTCCGAAGGGACCAGAGTGTTCCAGGGAGCTCTTCTAGCCACTTACTCTTTTCGTCCTCGACTCTTTTCTTGAGTGCGTTGAGTATGAGTTTGTTCGCGGCTTCGGCTTGGCCGTTGCTCTGAGGATGGCATACCGCCGAGTAGGCGAGGTGGATACCGAACTGTTTGCACCACGTCTGCAGTGGTGTGTTGTCAAATTGCTTTCCATGGTCGAAGACCATTAACCTCGGTATACCGAACCTCGTGATGATGTTTTGCTAGATGAATTTGCGGACCTGTGGCTCAGTGATGGACGAAACTGCTTCGGCTTCAATCCATTTGCTGAAATAATCGACTCCTACAATCAACCATTTCTTCTGGTTCACAGCCGAGGGGAATGGACCGATGATGTCCAAGCCCCATTGTGCAAATGGCAAGGGGTAGAGTGTTGATTGTAAGGTCTGAGCTGGCTGATGGATTACTGGTGCGAACTTCTGGCATTCCTCGCACTTTCTTGTCAGCGCTTTTGCCTCAGAAACCATGGTGGGCCATCAGAACCCGGCCCTTAGTGCTTTATGTGCCAATGCCCTGCCTCCGATGTGATTTCCACATATGCCGAGGTGGATTTCCCTTAGGATATAATCGGCGTCAGTTGGGCCGACACATTTCAGCAGTGGGGCTGAGAATGACCTTCTCATGAGTTCTCCGTTGGCGTCAATGACAAACCTTTGGTTGAATCTCTTCAACTTTCTTGCTTGCAGCTTGTCTTCGGGAAGTTCTCCCCTCTCCTTGTCTGCGTCCATTCAGCTTGGTTCGGGACGTAGATTGCAGACTATGGGGGTGACATGTCAATGCTTCTTTCTTGGTGTACTTCCACATGGACCGACATGTTTAGGTCGATGAGCGTTGAGCTTGCAAGTTTGGACAGTGCATTTGCTTGTGTGTTCTGACCTCGGTGAATGAGGATGACTTCGAAGGATCTTACTTTGACGTTAAGGATTTAATTTTTGCTAGTTAGGCTGTCATAATTGGCCATTTGGCCTCATACTCCCCTCAGATTTTGTTGGCTATGAGCTGGGAATCAGTTTTGAGGCAAACATGTTCGACCTCCAGATATAAGCATAGCTCTATCCCTGCAATCGCGGCCTCATATTCGGTCTCATTGTTGGTTGCTTTGAAACCAAACTTCAGGGCATATTCGATGCTTTTCCTACTGGAGGTATCAGCACTACTCCGGCTCCCGAGCCGTTCACTGTGGAAGATCCGTCAGTGTATACTTCCCATGTTCTTTTGGTGTCATCCAACATTTCCTGATATGAGCATTCGGCCAAGAAGTCAGCGAGCGCTTGTGCTTTGATGGCGGTCCTCGGCTGATACTTGATGCCGAACTCAGATAGCTCGAAAGCCCATGCAGCCAATCTTCCCGACCTCTCTATCTTGTCTAGCACTTTTTCCAGTGGTTGGTCAATTAGCACCACTACTTGATGAGAATCGAAGTAGGGTCTAAGCTTCCGGGCTGCGACCACCACTGCGTATACTACTTTTTCAATGAGTGGGTACCGAGTCTCGGCATCTGTTAGGGTTCGGCTGGTGAAGTAGATTGGCTGTTGCTTTTTCTCTTCTTTCCGCAGGAGTACCGCACTTACTGTCCCGGGGCTGACTGCGACGTATAAGTATAGGGTTTCCCCCTCTTTCGGCCTGGCTAGTGTCGGCAGTTGGGCCAGGTGAGCCCTGAGCTGTTGGAATGCATCTTTCTGCTTTTGTTCCCACGTTAGCTCGGGGTCCACTTTCCTCGGGACGCCTTTCTTTTTGGCAGGCTCTGCTTCTCCTCCTGGGAGGGTTTTTGGTTTGAGAGCTTTGAAGAAGGGTGCCTGTTAGGGGGGAAAATACCCCTCTTGGTGACGTGGGCATACGTGGCAAGCATTGCTTACATGGCTGCCAACAAGGCGCAATGTGGCATTATTCGAACGGCATTCCCAACTGCTGGGCTCAAAACGGACGTTACAAACCTTTGATGAAGCCGACATTCATTACGAATTTATTAT
The DNA here is from genome assembly GCF_020520425.1 of Spinacia oleracea. Lineage (NCBI taxonomy): Eukaryota > Viridiplantae > Streptophyta > Magnoliopsida > Caryophyllales > Amaranthaceae > Spinacia > Spinacia oleracea. The sequence continues at coordinate 67,078,586 of NC_079492.1, forward strand.
CTAATTATGAGCAATTATTCCATAAACGTTACATTCTTGTTATGAATGCCTATAAAATGGCTTAGTCTTGTCTATTTTACATACATGATTTCCGAATAATAAACCAACAATTATCCTATGCTATTACATCTTGCTCTCACCATTTTCAATTATCTAGCTCGATCGATTGTTAGCACCTTCATCAAGGCAAGTTCGTCTCTAAGTCGAATTTGCCCAAAACAATTTGGCGCCCACCGTGGGGCTGACAATCGAAAGCAGCTCGATAATACCATTCCAATCACCATGGCTGGAAATGCTAGCTCATCCGATGATATCTCTCGTCGCTTCGAAGCAATGGAGCAGCGCATCAGCATCCTCCAAAAGGAGAACGAAGCGTTGCACTCTCAAGTTAGATCCACTGCCTCCATCGCCACCGGATCCAGGTTCCAGTACCGACGAGACACCTCCGGGTTAAACCGCCGCTTGGATCTTGACGCCGCTCCAGATCACCCCCTCCATGTACCCTTCGGCGAACCTGGGGGTCCTGTTCTCCAGCAGATCCGCGAATTCGATCCATTACCGAATCAACCCCGTTCTAACCCGAGTTGGCTTCCCCCGCCTCCAACTCAACCATCTTCTGCAGGTACATTGGCAACAGTTGTCACCTCGACGGCTGCCCGGGTAACCCCACCTCAGGTCGGCATGACGACATCCACCATGGTGACGGCCGCCGCCTCCGCTCCGGTGTCTCGTCCGTTGCCTCCCCCAGTGGTGACCATGTCAAAACCCCTGCCTGTTACGCTTCCGGCGCAAGGACCAACGCCAGCGATTCAAATGCCATGGGATCAACTCTTCTCTCAGCAAGTCGTCCCACCTGTTGTCAACCTGGTCACCTCGGCGCCAGGGGCACCTCCCCAGTTGATGACGGTCCCTTTAGCCAGTCAGGCGCCGCAACCAGCGTTTCCCAATGCCAATGCCCAAATGCGCCCCGACTCTTCTCGAAACTATTCTCCATACACTCCTCTTAACAGGTCAGTCGCTCCGGTTAGTCACGGTTTCGTAACTCCTTTCCCTTATGTTGCAGGTACCCACGCTACTCAAGGAACGCCCCTTTACGTGAAACAAGTGGTGCCGCAGTTCACTCCTCACCAACCTCATGGCGTATACCCGCAGAGTACCTACTATCAACATCTCCAAGCCAGCCTTCCCGAAACGTTCAGCCCCCTCGTTCCGGTGCTCAACAGCATCTGTGAGAACACCAACCACCAACTCCAACAAATAATGACCATGATAAACAAAGATCCTGGTGTACCAACACCAATCAAAGAACCTAGCCTAGACAGTTATGCCGACTCCCCATATGCTGATCCCATTGATGCGATAGACATCCCGAAACGATTTAGCCCACCCAACATGCCCATGTACGACGGGACGACCGACCCAAGAGAACATATCTTGACCTACAAGCAGCGGATGATGACCATTCCAGTCCCCAAGCACATGAGAGAAGCCAGCCTTTGCAAAGGGTTCGGTTCGACATTGGTTGGGCCTGCCTTGAAGTGGTTGACTAGCCTGCCGAATGGATGCATTACCTCTTTTGCTCACCTCGACAACATGTTCAACCAGCAGTTTGCTAGCAGCAGGTGTCTAGAGAAGCAGACATGCGACTTATATCGAGTAATCCAACGTCCTGACAAACCCGTGAAGGATTATATAGCCCGGTTCATCAGGGAGAAGGTGACTGTTCCTGAATGTGATGTCCCGACAGCCATCGAAGCGTTCAGGCAGGGATTGTACGGCGAAACCGACCTCTAGAGGGATTTAATCAAATACCCCTGCAAGACGTTCGAAGATGCTCAAGCCAAAGCAATGGCCCAAGTTAGGTTGGAAGAAACTCTCCATTCTCGGAAAGGGGGCAATGATTACTCAAAGACGGAAAGACGGTTGCCCTACCCCAAGAGGAGCAACGACCGCCCTGGTCCTTATTCCCGACCTCAACATGTAGCAGTGGTGGAGGAAGACGACGACTCCGACTAGAAGAGCAGCCCGGACCTGCCCCCAAATATTAACGAATATTCTTTCTGTGTTGACACTGTAGGTCTGATGAACGACCTCTCGAAGATGGGGAAAGCAGTGCAATGGCCGCCGAAGTCAAGCAAACCCGAGTCAAAGAAAGATCCCTCCAAATGGTGTGATTTCCATGCCGACATCGGTCACACAACTAACGACTGCGTAGCATTGAGAAGAGAATTAGCCTACCTGCTGAAAAATGGTTACCTCAAGGACGTCATGTCGGATAAAGCTCGTGGCGTTGTCAACAAAGAAAATTCTAACTCTCCATCTCCATCTCGACCTCCTCCACCTCCCCCTCATACTAAAACTGTGAATTTCATTGCTGGAGGTTCTGACATTTGTGGTTTAACTTATTCTGCAGCGAAGAGACACGCCCGAGAAAACGAGATAGATAGACCAGTCCGAGCTGTAACTGCCAAATACCTAACCCCTATATCTTTTGATGAATTTGATGCAGGGGACATCTCGGACAAACATCACGACGGCTTGATGATATCTATTACTGTTGGAAACTGCATGATCAAACGAGTAGCGATGTATAGTGCTCAAATAGGATTATTTTCGTCCCGAGATCTTTTACTTTTTTTCATAATGTGGGAAATAGAATTAATTCCTGTTTATCTACTTTTATCCATCTTGTCGACAATGGCAGCTCAACTAACGTGATGATGCTCGACGCCATCAAAGAGATGGGGCTCAACCCAGACACAGACGTCGTCAAAAAATCCACCGTGCTAATAGGATTCAGTGGCGAAGCAAAAACCACCTTCGGAGAAGTTACCCTACCCGTTTATGCACAAGGGATCAACCAACAGGTAAAGTTTTGTGTTATTGATTTCCCTTCATCTTACAACATTATTTTGGCCATCCCTTCGACATATCACCAAACCATGAAGTTCCCGACTCGATGGGGGGTTCAAGAAATCAAAGGAAACCAACAAGAGTCCAAAGAATGCTATAAGGCGGCCCTAAAGCCATCGGCCACAAATAAATCCTCATTATAGCAATTACAGTCCAACTCCGAACCAACGAGCTACGAAGAACCCAAATCCGAACAACTCGATGAGATTATCTTGGATCCTGCGAAACCAAAACAGGTCGTCTTTATTGGATGCGATGTACCCGACGACATCAGGTCGGAGCTCGTTACATTTCTCAAAGCCAACGCGGATTGCTTCGCATGGTCACACGAAGATATGCCAGGCATCAGCCCAGACGTCATCACTCACAAACTCAGTGTCGACCCCCGACATAAGCCCGTCAAACAAAAGCGGCGGAAATTCGCTCCAGAACGCAACCAAATTATCAACGATGTGAAGGAAATAATGCCCTTGGTCCAAGTATGCATATAATATTAAGTCTAATAAATGCGGTTCAGTATTAATTAACAAGTTAATAATTCAGTGAGATCAAGTGAGCTGAATGCCTAGCTAGAGGCCGCTTCAGTTCAAGTGGAATTAATGATATTAATCCACAGCTTACTCTTGACTGAACCCGTAGGGTCACACAAATAGTACGTAAACGGATCAAGTATTTAATGGCATTAAATACTCCATCTATGGATATTCGGAATCGACGGATCTTGGTTTCAGTGGGAGCTGAGATCGTCACTGAAGGAAATAATGCCCTTGGTCCAAGTATGCATTCTATGATAAGTCTAATAAATGCGGTTCAGTATTAATTAACAAGTTAATAATTCAGTGAGATCAAGTGAGCTGAATGCCTAGCTAGAGGCCGCTTCAGTTCAAGTGGAATTAATGATATTAATCCACAGCTTACTCTTGACTGAACCCGTAGGGTCACACAAATAGTACGTAAACGGATCAAGTATTTAATGGCATTAAATACTCTATCTATGGATATTCGGAATCGACTGATCTTGGTTTCAGTGGGAGCTGAGATCGTCACAGGCAAGAAATGAATACTCCGGAAACGATGATATTGCCGGAAACGGAAATATGGATCGTATCGGAAATATAAATATTATCCAAGTCGTAGATGTTGCCGGAAACGGAAACATGGTACGTATCGGAAAATATTATCGGAAATGGAAATATTACCAGAATCGGAAATATTGCCGGAAACGGAAATATTGTCAGAATCGGAAATATTACCAGAATCGGAAAATAATTCCGGAAACGGAAATATTAAATATTTGTTCGAAACGGAAATTAATTCCGGAATCGGAAATGTTAAATATTGTTCGTATCGGAAATGAATTCCGGAATCGGAAATTTAATCGGAAGCGTATCGTACGAATAAGCATCGGACGAGGCCTGCCGGACGAGGGCCCAGCACGAAGCCAGGCCATCGCCCAGCAAGCCAAGCGCGCCACACAAACAGCCACGCCAGGCCCAGCGCAAGGCCAGGCCCAGCAGGCCGTGGCAGCGCGCACAGCGCGCGCAGCGCGCGCGGGTGCTTGCGTGGGCTTGTGACTCGCGCAGGCCTCGCTGCGTGGGCTGCTGCTCGCACGCACGCATGGGCGGCCCATCGAGGCTGCCGTGTGTGTGTGCGTAAGTGTTTGTGTTCGTGCACGTTTCCTAAAACGTGCAGAGTTCGGTTAATGATTAAATTCCTAATTCTATTTGATAAATTAATTAAATTAGAGTTCTTGTAGGATTCTAGGTTTAATTAATTTGTATCTGAATAAGATTCCAATTCCCTTTCCATAACCCTATAAATATGTGGCCTGGGTTCACAATTTATGACGAGTTTAAAAAAAGTATTCAAAGTGAGTTTTTGAGAGAAAAATTCAGCCACACATCTTGCTCAAAAGTGCCAAAAATTCTAGTACCTTAAGGGCGATTCTAGTTGGTCAATCTTAAGGCGGATCCGGACGTGCTGTGGACTATCTACGGAGGGACGACACTTGGAGTCCTAAAGACTTGTTCTTGCTCGGTTCGGGCGCAGCTAGGGAGGGCACGCAACAAAGAGTATGCATCTAAATTATGCTATATGATTATGTGTAAATAATATGTAATCCTGGGTTAATGGTTGTTTCCGCATGATTTATGTAATGTCATATGTATCATAACCTAACAGTGGTATCACGAGCCCCTTATTATTTTCATAATCTAAATTGCATGAACATGGTTAAATATTACAAATTTGCAAGAATTAAAAGGGGTGATTAATTTTCGTAATTGTTAATTAATTGCAAATTGCGTTTATTTAATTATACGTATGCAGTTTTTCGGCAGTTTCTTCGTTACTCATCCAAATCGAGTGATTTTAGTGTCAATTTCGCATGTAAAAGGCATGACTATGACTTTTCGAAGGTTTTAGTTTTTCTGCCGAACCCAGAATTCTCAAATTCGAAGCCTAACTATGACTTTTCGAAGGTTTTAGTTTTTCGAATGCAAAATTTCGTAAATTTAAGATGTTAAATTAAATATTTGCGATTCTTGTTGATAAATCTTGAATTTCTGATTGACCTACTGTTTATGTTTAACAAGTTTGAATGCCTAGCCTTGTTAATTATGCAATCTAATTTGTAATTATGATTAATTTGTTGAAAATTAGAATAATTTAGAATTAATTTGATTTTCATAATTAATTATAATTTAATTAGAAACCTATGATTAAAAACCACCATAAAAATTGTAAATTTATGATAAATTTTAAATTTTTATGACCTAGACTTGAATCCATAACAATCGGAAATCAATTGAATAATAAATTTTCGATTTTTCGCCCTAAAATTATGAAATTAATAATATTTATTAATTTGTCATTAATTTTATAAATTTTAAATTTTTTATGCGATTCGTTCATATAACTTGCACTCACAAAGCAATGGACGCTTCGTGTTACCCTTAAGGGGTGTTGTATAGTGCGGGCATGCGACGACGAGCAAGGGAGCTCGTCGCCCGTGCGGCACGAATGCAATGAGCAAGGCATGGTGCACGTGCACAAGGCAGCAGCCCTGCCTTGTGTCGTGGGCCATGAGCAATGGACGAATGGGCATGGGCGAAGGGCGAGTCAAGGCATTCGCGTGTGGGCAGCAAGCGAGCTGCGCCACAACGCGCACTGCCTCGCGCAAGAGCGCGCAGCCTCGCGCGCAGCGAGCGCAAGCTCGCGTGCCACGAGCGCTGCGCCCAGCGTTGCTCGCGCGCACAGCGAGCGATGTGGCGCGCCCAGCGAGCGATGTCGCGCGCCCAGCGAGCGATGGCTCGCACGCACAGCGAGCGATGTCGCGCGCACTGCGAGCGATGGCTCGCGTGCGACGAGCGCTGGCGCGCGCGCAGCGTGCGATGGCTTGCGATGGAAATGCAGCAGCTATACGACGAGCGCATGGGCTGCGCGCACATGGCCAACGATGGCTGTGTGCGAGCGGCCCATGGGCGTGCAATGCGTAGGGTGTTTGCGTTACGATTAGATCGTTTTGAATGTTTAATTTGAAAATTTGAGTTCACGTAATTTTAATTAATTTTAAAATTAATAATTTAAATTATTTTCTTGGATTTTAATTTTGAATATTGTAATTATAATAAATGTTATTTATTCTAATTATTTTACTAAAATTAAAATCATGAATTAATTTAAATACGACTGAAATTAAATTAAACTTTTTGGATTCAATTATAAATTTATATGAGCTTTAAATTTTAATTAAATTTGTATGTTTCCGGTTAGACTAGAAATACATTTTTATGTTTAAAATTAGTAAAGCATATGAATTTATTGGTTTAAGTGGGAGCGCTTTTAGTCATAAACTCTTGATTAGGTCTACAAATCCTTAAGGTTAAAACAACTTGATTAGAATTAATAAGGACTGAATAATTGGTAGATTATTGGTGCCCTTGATTATTTGCTGCAAATGTTTACGTGATGCATAATGTGTTTTACTAACCAGCTATGTGGGCCATTCATTATAATGAATGGGTGAATGGTATATATTGTATATGTACTGTTTTGCAGGTTATGAAGTGACTAGTATGGCCCAAATAGGATAGAAAATATGGTCTGCGTACCATTAATTTGAATGTAATTGGTCTGAAGTACCAAAGTTATTTTTCAATTCAAATATGGTCTGCGTACCATCAAATAGTTGTAATTAGTTATAGCTTATCCTATTTGAAGAAAATGGTGCCTCCCACGGAGATTTTCAAGACGGACTTTGAAGTTAAAGCTTCAAGATGAAGTCGGGCCATACTAGATCACAAATATCTTATGCATGTTTTAAGTTATTTATTGCTTTTAAATATGTCTTAAAATGCATGAGATCAAAAGCTTGATTATGTTGCATGATTAAGGATTTTAGTTCACTTAAAATCTAACCAACATAGTAAGAGCCTTAAGTTCCAAACTTAAAAAAATTGAGTTAAAAGGTGCCATGCTAAAATATACACTTGCTTGGATATCCTTTACATCAATCTAGTAATAGTTTTCGCTCAGCGAGGTGTTACTTATTGGTCCTAAAGGTGCAAGGTACACAAATAATTGTGAGTACATGTTAGTTTTGGTGAAACACAACGATATAAGTAAGGAGTCCTTTTATGTCGTGGCAAAATCGATAGGTTTACCTAATAAGTTCTTAGACGTACCTATCAACCAAGAATAGTTTCTAGACTATTAGCAAACGGCTTTTGCTTACCTAAGATGTTCTAGGATTAAGTCGACAAACTGTGCTTAGTTCTTCAATGATTTTAGGATCTTGGAATCATTTTATTCACACCTGCCGGAACACATAATTTGAATAAAATGCTTAATAAACATTGAATTATGCATGTATGCTAGAATTTAAGTTTATTAAGAGAAACTGTGAATGGTTATTTATTTGTTTATTCTTTTCAATTGTAGTTTTTAATATGGCAAACAACAATTCATTCAACATTCGATCAATTCTCGAAAAGGAGAAGTTGAACGGGAAAAACTTCCTTGACTGGCAAAGGAACTTGCAAATAGTTCTTATGCAGGAAGAAAAGGAGTATGTCCTAGATGAGGCGATGCCCGAAGCTGCAGGCGACGGGGTTACTCAGGCAGCCCTCAATCGTTGGATTGATGCCAACAAGGATGTGAAATGTCTAATGCTCGCCACCATGAGTGCGGATCTGCAGAAAACGTTCATCAACTCAGATGCTTTCACAATCATCAGTGAGTTGAAGAACATGTTCCAAGATCTGGCTCGAGTCGAAAGATTCGAGACTCATAGGCAAATTCTTGAGACCAAACTTAAGAAAGGCGAGCCCGTAAGTCCACATGTTCTCAAAATGATTGGACTCATTGAGAATATGAGTCGGCTGGATCAGCAATTTTCTCAGGAAATGGCTATAGACACCATCCTCCATTCTCTTCATAGCGGGTATGATCAGTTCAAACTGAACTACAGTATGAATAGTCTGGACAAAACGCTCACTGAGCTTCACGGTATGCTGAAGACCGCTAAAAAGACGCTCAAAAGTGATAAGCAGGATGTGCTTATGGTGCGTGGGGGCAAGTTCAAGAAATCTGGAAAGAAGAGGAATGCTAAGAAAGGTGGCAACAAGGCCAGCCCAACTAAGCAAACTGGCGCCAAATCTGCAAAGAGGAAGGTCAGTCAACCCACTTCTGAATCCGAATGCTTCTACTGCAAGAAGAAGGGGCATTGGAAGAGAGATTGCTTGAAGCTAAAGGAAGATCAGAAGAACGGAACAGTCGTTCCATCTTCAGGTATTTTCGTTATAGACTGTATACTTGCTAATTCAACTTCTTGGGTATTAGATACAGGTTGTGGCTCACACTTATGTTCCAATCCACAGGGACTAAGAAGAAGTAGAAAGTTAAGCAAGGGTGAAGTCGACCTACGAGTGGGAAATGGAGCACGGATTGCTGCATTAGCTGTAGGAACTTACTATTTGTCGTTGCCCTCCGGGCTAGTTTTGGAACTGGAAGAATGTTTCCATGTTCCAAGTCTTACTAAAAACATCATTTCAGTTTCTTGCTTAGATGCTAAGGGATTTTCTTTTTTAATAAAAGACAATAGTTGTTCGTTTTATTTTAAAGAGATGTTTTATGGATCTGCTAGATTAGTCAATGGACTTTATTTATTAGATCACGACAAACAAGTATATAACATAAATACCAAAAAGGACAAAAAGAATGATTCAGATCTCACCTATCTGTGGCATTGTCGATTAGGCCATATAAACTTGAAACGCTTAGAAAGACTTCAAAAGGAAGGAATTCTAGAACCATTTGACTTAGAGGATTATGGTAAATGCGAATCATGTTTACTTGGCAAAATGACAAAGCAACCTTTCTCTAAAGTTGGAGAAAGAGCAAATGAACTATTGGGTTTAATCCATACAGATGTATGTGGACCAATGAGTACAAATGCTAGAGGTGGTTTCAGCTACTTTATCACTTTCACTGATGACTTCAGTAGGTATGGTTATGTCTACCTAATGAAGCATAAGTCTGAATCCTTTGACAAATTCAAGGAATTTCAGAGTGAAGTAGAGAATCAATTAGGCAAGAAGATTAAGGCACTGCGGTCTGATAGAGGCGGTGAATATCTGAGCTATGAATTTGATGACCATCTGAAAGAATGTGGAATTCTATCAGAGTTGACTCCTCCTGGAACACCACAATGGAACGGTGTGTCGGAACGGAGGAACAGAACCTTGCTAGACATGGTCAGGTCAATGATGGGTCAGGCCGAACTTCCATTAGAATTTTGGGGACATGCACTAAATACAGCTGCACTCACTATAAATAGAGCTCCGTCTAAAGCTGTCGAAAAGACTCCATACGAATTATGGTTTGGAAAGCCTCCAAATGTGTCTTTTCTTAAGATTTGGGGATGTGAAGTATACGTCAAACGATTAATTTCAGACAAACTTCATCCAAAATCTGACAAATGTATCCTTGTGGGCTATCCAAAGGAAACAAAGGGGTATTACTTCTACAATACATCTGAGAACAAAGTGTTTGTTGCTCGAGATGGTGTCTTTTTGGAGAAGGATCACATTTCCAAAATGACAAGTGGGAGAAAAGTAGACCTCGAAGAAATTCGAGTCGAACAACAAACTCTAGAGAATGCTCAAGATGACATTCAGGATGAAACTCAGAGATCTTTAGAAGAATCTGGTGAGAATCATGGTCAATCTAGAAATGTTACCCCGCGTAGATCGCAAAGATATAGATCTCAACCGGAAAGGTACTTAGGTATTTTGACGAACGAGAGCTATGACGTTCTATTACTTGAAAGTGATGAACCTGCGACTTACAAACAAGCTATGACGAGCCCTAGCTCCAAGCAATGGCAAGAAGCCATGCAATCTGAATTAGACTCCATGTCTGAAAACCAAGTATGGGATTTGGTCGATTTGCCAGATGGCTATCAAGCCATTGGAAGCAAATGGGTTTTCAAACTGAAAAAGGACAAGGATGGGAAACTTGAAGTTTTCAAAGCTAGATTGGTTGCAAAAGGTTACAGGCAAGTCCACGGTGTGGATTATGATGAAACCTTTTCACCAGTTGCAATGCTAAAGTCTATTCGAATAATGTTAGCAATCGCTGCATATTACGATTACGAAATATGGCAGATGGATGTCAAAACTGCTTTCTTAAACGGCGTTTTAACAAAAACTGTGTTTATGACACAACCTGAAGGTTTTGAGGATCCAAAGAATGCTAAAAAGGTATGCAAGCTAAAGAAGTCAATCTACGGATTGAAGCAGGCATCCAGGAGCTGGAATATACGTTTTGATGAAGCAGTCAGTGACTTTGGTTTCATCAAGAACGCAGACGAATCTTGTGTATACAAGAAGGTCAGTGGGAGCAAAATTGCTTTCCTAGTATTATATGTCGACGACATATTGCTTATCGGAAATGACATTCCTATGTTGAACTCTGTCAAGATTTGGCTTGGGAAATGTTTTTCGATGAAGGATCTAGGAGAAGCACAGTACATATTGGGCATTAAGATTTACAGAGATAGATCTAAAAAGATGATTGGACTTAGTCAAAGCACTTATATCAATAAGGTGCTTGATAGGTTCAAGATGGCGGACTCCAAGCGAGGCTACCTACCCATGTCTCATGGAATGACTCTAAGCAAGACTCAGTGCCCAAAAACACTTGATGAGCGTAGACGAATGAATGGGATTCCATATGCATCATTGATTGGTTCAATAATGTATGCTATGATATGTACACGCCCGGATGTTGCGTACGCACTCAGTGCTACCAGCAGATACCAGTCAGACCCAGGAGAGGCGCATTGGACTACTGCCAAGAATATTCTGAAGTACCTGAAAAGGCACAAAGATGACTTCCTGGTCTATGGTGGAGATGATGAATTAATTGTTAAAGGCTATACGGACGCAAGTTTCCAAACCGACAAAGATGATTTCAGATCACAGTCTGGGTTTGTCTTCTGCCTCAACGGAGGAGCAGTAAGCTGGAAAAGTGCTAAGCAAAGCACCATTGCGGATTCTACAACTGAAGCGGAGTACATTGCTGCACATGAAGCAGCAAAGGAAGCTATATGGCTAAGGAAGTTCATAGGTGAACTTGGTGTAGTCCCCTCCATTAAAGGACCAATAGCCCTGTATTGTGATAATAACAGAGCTATTGCACAGGCAAAAGAGCCTAGACACCACCAGAGAGTCAAGCATGTACTTCGTAGATTTCACCTTCTACGAGAGTTCGTTGAAAGAAAAGAAGTCGAGATAAGCAAAATTGGAACTGATGACAACATATCAGATCCATTAACTAAACCTCTGCCGCAAGCGAAGCACAACTCGCACACTGCAGCTATGGGAATCAAGCATATTGGAGAATGGCTTTGATGTCTCTGTTTAATGTTTTAAAGTTTTAGAGTTTAAATCTTTGTAAAACATTATTGGTTAATCATTCACAATAAATGAAAAGAATTCATTTTTCCATTTAATTTGTGGTTTATTAAATGATGAGTCCCTTCAATTTGACGATATATTCAAGATAGACTGTCAGGACCAGTCCTGTGACTAAGAAATGTCTATCAAGTGAACTTGAATGTCAAAGGTTGAAAATGGTCCCTAATCGGAGTTTTCTATAAAATTGGACGCATAGAAAACGTTAGACGATTAGAATGCAAGATGACTAGTAGTTCTGTTTCTTGAACTATGTGGACATGGCAATGTCATAATCATTTGCATAGATACTTACTTTGGGAAGACTAGTATCGGACAAGACCTATGAAACTTTACTGTAAGAGATGAAAGTCTGTCATAAGTAAATTTCATTAAATTATTAGACACTAAATCCTCAATACCTGAGTGATTTGAGATTACTTGTTTGAGAACTGGTTGCTTTGACGTTGACCAACCGTCGCACCATAAAAGGAGGCTATAAAGGCAACGCTCAGGTAATCACCTATCAAACGAAGTCTAATCTCAAGATCGCAAGACTGGGATTGTCCTCCCATAAATCGGGATGAGATGCTTAAAAGTTGTACAAGGCCACTCGGAGAGCTAGAAACTGTGAAATGCATGGCCGTGCTCGGATGAATCATAGGCTATGATTATCTGTTTATTTGATCAGTTGAACTCTGAAACCGAGGAACACCTCTGGACATAATAAGGATGACAACTCTTACCTTATGTTCAAGAGCAAGCATCGAGCGACAAAGGAATTAGAAAATGCACACTTGTCCCTAAGGACAAGTGGGAGACTGAAGGAAATAATGCCCTTGGTCCAAGTATGCATTCTATGATAAGTCTAATAAATGCGGTTCAGTATTAATTAACAAGTTAATAATTCAGTGAGATCAAGTGAGCTGAATGCCTAGCTAGAGGCCGCTTCAGTTCAAGTGGAATTAATGATATTAATCCACAGCTTACTCTTGACTGAACCCGTAGGGTCACACAAATAGTACGTAAACGGATCAAGTATTTAATGGCATTAAATACTCTATCTATGGATATTCGGAATCGACGGATCTTGGTTTCAGTGGGAGCTGAGATCGTCACAGGCAAGAAATGAATACTCCGGAAATGATGATATTGCCGGAAACGGAAATATGGATCGTATCGGAAATATAAATATTATCCAAGTCATAGATGTTGCCGGAAACGGAAACATGGTACGTATCGGAAAATATTATCGGAAATGGAAATATTACCAGAATCGGAAATATTGCCGGAAACGGAAATATTGTCAGAATCGGAAATATTACCCGAATCGGAAAATAATTCCGGAAACGGAAATATTAAATATTTGTTCGAAACGGAAATTAATTCCGGAATCGGAAATGTTAAATATTGTTCGTATCGGAAATGAATTCCGGAATCGGAAATTTAATCGGAAGCGTATCGTACGAATAAGCATCGGACGAGGCCTGCCGGACGAGGGCCCAGCACGAAGCCAGGCCATCGCCCAGCAAGCCAAGCGCGCCACACTAACAACCACGCCAGGCCCAGCGCAAGGCCAGGCCCAGCAGGCCGTGGCAGCGCGCACAGCGCGTGCAGCGCGCGCGGGTGCTTGCGTGGGCTTGTGGCTCGCGCAGGCCTCGCTGCGTGGGCTGCTGCTCGCACGCACGCATGGGCGGCCCATCGAGGCTGCCGTGTGTGTGTGCGTAAGTGTTTGTGTTCGTGCACGTTTCCTAAAACGTGCAGAGTTCGGTTAATGATTAAATTCCTAATTCTATTTGATAAATTAATTAAATTAGAGTTCTTGTAGGATTCTAGGTTTAATTAATTTGTATCTGAATAAGATTCCAATTCCCTTTCCATAACCCTATAAATATGTGGCCTGGGTTCACAATTTATGACGAGTTTAAAAAAAGTATTCAAAGTGAGTTTTTGAGAGAAAAATTCAGCCACACATCTTGCTCAAAAGTGGCGAAAATTCTAGTACCTTAAGGGCGATTCTAGTTGGTCAATCTTAAGGCGGATCCGGACGTGCTGTGGACTATCTACGGAGGGACGACACTTGGAGTCCTAAAGACTTGTTCTTGCTCGGTTCGGGCGCAGCTAGGGAGGGCACGCAACAAAGAGTATGCATCTAAATTATGCTATATGATTATATGTAAATAATATGTAATCCTGGGTTAATGGTTGTTTCCGCATGATTTATGTAATGTCATATGTATCATAACCTAACAGTCACAAGCAAGAAATGAATACTCCGGAAACGATGATACTACCGGAAACGGAAATATGTATCGTATCGGAAATATAAATATTGTCCAAGTCGTAGATGTTGCCGGAAACGGAAACATGGTACGTATCGGAAAATATTATTGGAAATGGAAATATTATCGGAATCGGAAATATTGTCGGAAACGGAAATATTGTCAGAATCGGAAATATTATCGGAATCGGAAAATAATTCCGGAAACAGAAATATTAAATATTTGTTCAAAACGGAAATTAATTCCGGAATCAGAAATATTAAATATTGTTCGTATCGGAAATGAATTCCAGAACCGGGAATTTAATCGGAAGCGCATCGTACGAATTAGCATCGGACGAGGCTTGCTAGACGAAGGCCCAGCACGAAGCCAGGCCCGCGCCCAGCAAGCCGAGCGCTCAACATGGAGCTGCCACAGCCTCGCCAGGCGCAGCGCAAGGCCTTGGCGCGCGCACGCTAGGCGTGCTGTTGGGCTGCGAGCAGCGGCTGCTCGTGTGGGCCGCAAGGCCTGCGCGGGTGGTGCGATGCTCGTGGCCTTACGATGCTCATGTTCGTATCGAATCTTAATCCTATCGGAATTCATATATTGATTAAATCCTAATCCTAATAAGATTAAGTTTATTATTTAGAGTTCAAGTTGGATTCTAATTAATAAATCCAAATCCTAGTAGAATTATAATTCCTTTTCCATACCTCTATAAATAGAGGCCTAGGGTCATAATTTATAGATACAATTGAAGTATTCAGAGGTAAGATTTTCAAGAAAAATCAGCCACTCTCTTGCCCCTATCTAGCCGAAATCTATACTACCTTAAGGGCGATTCTAGTTAGTCAAGCTTAAGGCGGATCCGGGCGTGCTGTGGACTATCTACGGAGGGATGACACTTGGATTCCTAAAGACTTGTTCTTGTTCGGTTCGGGCGCAGCTAGGGAGGGCACGCAACAAAGTGTATGCATCTGAACTATGCTAAATGATTATGTGTGAATAATATGTTTCCTGGCTTTATGGTTTTTCCGTATGATTTATGTTTTGTCATATGAATCATAACCTTACAGTGGTATCACGAGCCTTTTATTATTTTCATAATCTAAATTGCATAAACATGGTTAAATTTTACAAATTTGCAAAGAATTAAAAGGGGTGATTAATTTTCGTAATTGTTAATTAATTGCAAATTGCGTTTATTTAATTATATGTACGCAGTTTTTCGGCAGTTTCTTCGTTACTCATCCAAATCGAGTGATTTTTGTGTCAATTCCGCATGAAAAAGGCATTCTAAATTTTTGACAAAAATAGTTTTTTTAGCCTAACCCAGAATTCCTAAATTCGAAGCCTAACTATGACTTTTCGGAGGTTTTAGTTTTTCGAACGCAAAAGTTTGTAAATTTAAGATGTTAAATTAAATATTTGCGATTCTTGTTGATAAATCTTGATTTTTTGATTGACCTACAGTATATGTTTAACAAGTTTGAATGCCTAGCCTTGTTAATTATACAACCTAATTGGTAATTATGATTAATTTGTTGAAATTCGAATAATTTAGAATTAATTTGATTTTCATAATTAATAATTTAATGAGGTACCATTAATTAAAACCACCATAAAAATTGTTAATTTGTGTTAAATTTTAAATTTTGATGACCTAAATTTGAATCCATGTTAATCGGAAATTAATTGATTAATAAATTTTCGATTTTTCGCCCTAAAATTATGAAATTAATATGATTTATTAATTTAACATTAATTTTGGAAATAAAAGTTTTAGTTTTTATGCAATTAGCTCATAAAACTTGCACGCACAAAGCAATGGACGCTACGTGTTACCCTTAAGGGGTGTTGTATAGTGCGGGCATGCGACGACGAGCAAGGGAGCTCGTCGCCCATGCGGTACGAATGCAGCGAGCAAGGCGAGTAGCACGCGAGCACAAGGTAGCAGCCCTGCCTTGCGTCGAGTGCTGCGATGATGCATGGGCGGATGGGCGAAGTAGCAAGGCGAGCGAGAAAGGCAGCGCGCGCGCAGGCAGCGAGGGGTGCCTCGCAGCACGAGCGCTGCCTCGCCCAGCCTCACCAAGCAACTGATGCGCTACGAATCAGCGAGCGATGTTGCGCGCAAGCGTGGCTCGGCTTGCTGCGTTTGCGCGTGGCACCTGCTCGTGCCTTGCTGTGCGATCACTCGTGAGGGGCGATGCTGCCTCGAGGACTCGACGGGGCATGGGCGCAAGCCCATGGCCTCGTCTTGCCCGATTGATGCGTTTTGAATTTAATTTTAAATTTTCAGTTCGGAAACGATTTTAATTAATTTTAAAATTCGTAATTTAAATTGTTTTCTTGGATTTTAATTTTGAATATTATAATTATTGTAAATTTTATTTATACTTATTATTTTACTAAAATTAAATCTTGAATTAATTTAAATTCGTTTAATTCAAATGAAATAAATTAAATTAATGGATTCGATTATAAATTTATATGAGCTTTAAATTTTAATTAAATTTGTATGTTTCCGGTTAGACTAGAAATACATTTTTATGTTTAAAATTAGTAAAGCATATGAATTTATTGGTTTAAGTGGGAGAATTTTTAGTCATAAATTCTTGATTAGGTTTACAAATCCTTTAAGGTTAAACAACTTGATTAGAATTAATAAGGAGTGAATAATTGGTAGATTATTGGTGCCCTTAATTAATTGCTGCAAATATTTATGTGATGCATAACGTGTTTTACTAACCAGCTATATGGGCCATTCATGACAATGAATGGATGAATGGTATATATTTGTATATGTACTGTTTTGCAGGTTATGGAGTGACTAGTATGGCCCAATTAGGATAGAAAATATGGTCTGCGTACCATTAATTTGAATGTAATTGGTCTAAAGTACCAAATTTGTTTTTCAATTCAAATATGGTCTGCGTACCATCAAGTAGTTGTAATTAGTTTAAATATAGCTTATCCTATTTGAAGAAAATGGCGCCTCCCACGGTGAAATTCAAGACGAAGTTTCCATTTTCAAGACGGACTTTGAAGTTGAAGCTTCAAGATGAAGTCGGGCCATACTAGATCACATTTATCTTATGCATGGTTTAAGTTATTTAATGCTTTAAATATGTCTTAATTATGCATGGGATTGTGGCTTGATTATGTTGCATGATTAAGGATTTTAGTTCACTTAAAATCTAACCAACATGGTAAGAGCCTTAAGTTCCAAACTTAGAAATTGAGTTAAAAGGTGCCATGCCAAAATAAACACTTGCTTGGATATCCTTTACATCAATCTAGTAATAGTTTTCGCTCAGCGAGGTGTTACTTATTGGTCCTAAAGGGGCAAGGTACACAAATAATTGTGAGTACATGTTAGTTTTGGTGAAACTCAACGATATAAGTAAGGAGTCCTTTTATGTCGTGGCAAAATCGATAGGTTTACCTAATAAGTTCTTAGACGTACCTATAAACCAAGAGTAGTTTCTAGACTATTAGCAAAAGGCTTTTTCTTACCTAAAATATTTTTGAATTGAGTCTAAATACATAATGTGCTTAATTCTTCAATGGATTTTAGGGTCTTGGAATCATTTTATTCACACCTGCCGGAACACATAACTTGAATAAAATGCTTAATGAACATTGAATTATGCATGTATGCTAGAATTTAAGTTTATTAAGTGAAACTGTGAATGGTTATTTATTTGTTTATTCTTTTCAGTTGTAGTTTTAATTATGGCAAACAACAATTCATTCGACATTCGATCCATTCTCGAAAAGGAGAAGTTGAGCGGGAAAAACTTCCTTGACTGGCAAAGGAACTTGCAAATAGTTCTTATGAAGGAAGGAAAGGAGTATGTCCTAGAAGAGGCGATGCCCGAAGCCGCAGGCGAAGGGGTCACTCAGGCAGCCCTCAATCGTTGGATTGATGCCAACAAGGATGTGAAATGTCTAATTCTTGCAACCATGAGTGCAGATCTGCAGAAAACGTTCATCAACTCAGATGCTTTCACGATCATCAGTGAGTTAAAGAACATGTTCCAAGATCTGGCTCGAGTCGAAAGATTCGAGACTCATAGGCAAATTCTTGAGACCAAACTTAAGAAAGGCGAGCCCGTAAGTCCACATGTTCTCAAAATGATTGGACTCATTGAGAATATGAGTCGGCTGGATCAGCAATTCTCTCAGGAAATGGCTGTAGACACCATCCTCCATTCTCTTCATAGCGGGTATGATCAGTTCAAACTGAACTACAGTATGAATAGTTTGGACAAAACGCTCACTGAGCTTCACGGTATGCTGAAGACCGCTGAAAAGACGCTCAAAAGTGATAAGCAAGATGTGCTTATGGTGCATGGGGGCAAGTTCAAGAAATCTGGAAAGAAGAGGAATGCTAAGAAAGGTGGCAACAAGGCCAGCCAAACTAAGCAACCAACTGGCGCCAAATCTAAAAAGAGGAAGGTCAGTCAACCCAATTCTGAATCTGAATCCTTCTACTGCAAGAAGAAGGGGCATTGGAAGAGAGATTGCTTGAAGCTAAAGGAAGATCAGAAGAACGGAACAGTCGTTCCATCTTCAGGTATTTTCGTTATAGACTGTATACTTGCTAATTCAACTTCTTGGGTATTAGATACAGGTTGTGGCTCACACTTATGTTCCAATCCTTAGGGACTAAGAAGAAGTAGAAAGTTAAGCAAGGGTGAAGTCGACCTACGAGTGGGAAATGGAGAACGGATTGCTGCATTAGCTGTAGGAACTTATTATTTGTCGTTGCCCTCTGGGCTAGTTTTGGAACTGGAAGAGTGTTTCCATGTTCCAAGTCTTACTAAAAACATCATTTCTGTTTCTTGCTTAGATGCTAAGGGATTTTCCTTTTTAATAAAAGACAATAGTTGTTCGTTTTATTTTAAAGAGATATTTTATGGATCTGCTAGATTAGTCAATGGACTTTATTTATTAGATCACGACAAACAAGTTTATAACATAAATACCAAAAAGGCCAAAAAGGATGATTCAGATCTCACCTATCTGTGGCATTGTCGATTAGGCCATATTAACTTGAAACGCATGGAAAGACTTCAAAAGGAAGGAAGTCTAGAACCATTTGACTTAGAGAAACTGAACTATTGGGTTTAATCCATACAGATGTATGTGGACCAATGAGTACAAATGCTAGGGGTGGTTTCAGCTACTTTATCACTTTCACAGATGACTTCAGTAGATATGGTTATGTCTACCTAATGAAGCATAAGTCTGAATCCTTTGACAAAATCAAGGAATTTCAGAGTGAAGTAGAGAATCAATTAGGCAAGAAGATTAAAGCAATGCGGTCTGATAGAGGCGGTGAATATCTGAGCTATGAATTTGATAACCATCTGAAAGAATGTGGAATTCTATCAGAATTGACTCCTCCTGGAACACCACAATGGAACGGTGTGTCGAAACGGAGGAACAGAACCTTGCTACACATGGTTAGGTCAATGGTGGGTCAGGCCGAACTTCCAATAGAATTTTGGGGACATGCACTAAATACAGCTGCACTCCACTATTAATAGAGCTCCGTCTAAAGCTGTTGAAAAGACTCCATATGAGTTATGGTTTGGAAAGCCTTCAAATGTGTCTTTTCTTAAGATTTGGGGATGTGAAGTATACGTCAAGCGATTAATTTCAGACAAACTTCATCCAAAATCTGACAAATGTATCCTTGTGGGCTATCCAAAGGAAACAAAGGGGTATTACTTCTACAATACATCTGAGAACAAGGTGTTTGTTGCTCGAGATGGTATCTTTTTGGAAAAGAATCACATTTCCAAAATGACAAGTGGGAAAAAAGTAGACCTCGAAGAAATTCGAGTCGAACAACAAACTCTAGAGAATGCTCAAGATGACATTCAGGATGAAACTCAGGGATCTTTAGAAGTATCTGGTGAGCATCATGGTCAATCTAGAGATGTAACCCCGCGTAGATCGCAGAGATATAGATCTCAACCGGAAAGGTACTTAGGTATTTTGACGAACAAGAGCTATGACGTTCTATTACTTGAAAGTGATGAACCTGCGACTTACAAGCAAGCTATGACAAGCCCTAGCTCCAAGCAATGGCAAGAAGCCATGCAATCTGAATTAGACTCCATGTCAGAAAACCAAGTATGGGATTTGGTCGATTTGCCAGATGGCTACCAAGCCATTGGAAGCAAATGGGTTTTCAAACTGAAAAAGGACAAGGATGGGAAACTTGAAGTTTTCAAAGCTAGATTGGTTGCAAAAGGTTACAGGCAAGTCCACGGTGTGGATTACGATGAAACCTTTTCACCAGTTGCAATGCTAAAGTCTATTCGGATAATGTTAGCAATCGCTGCATATTACGATTACGAAATATGGCAGATGGATGTCAAAACCGCTTTCTTAAACGGCGTTTTAACAGAAACTGTGTTTATGACACAGCCTGAAGGTTTTGAGGATCCAAAGAATGCTAAAAAGGTATGCAATCTAAAGAAATCAATCTGCGGATTGAAGCAGGCATCCAGGAGCTGGAATATACGTTTTGATGAAGCAATCAGTGACTTTGGTTTCATCAAGAACGCAGACGAATCTTGTGTATACAAGAAGGTCAGTGGGAGCAAAATTGCTTTCCTAGTATTATATGTCGATGACATATTACTTATCGGAAATAACATTCCTATGTTGAACTCTGTCAAGATTTGACTTGGGAAATGTTTTTCGATGAAGGATCTCGGAGAAGCACAGTACATATTGGGCATCAAGATTTACAGAGATAGATCTAAAAAGATGATTGGACTTAGTCAAAGCACTTATATCAATAAGGTGCTTGATAGGTTCAAGATGGCAGACTCCAAGCGAGGCTACCTACCCATGTCTCATGGAATGACTCTAAGCAAGACTCAGTGCCCAAAAACACTTGATGAGCGTAGACGAATGAATGGGATTCCATATGCATCATTGATTGGTTCAATAATGTATGCTATGATATGTACACGCCCGGATGTTGCGTACGCACTCAGTGCTACGAGCAGATACCAGTCAGACCCAGGAGAGGCACATTGGACTGCTGCCAAGAATATTCTAAAGTACCTGAAAAGGCACAAAGATGACTTCCTGGTCTATGGTGGAGATGATGAATTAATTTTTAAAGGCTATACGGACGCAAGTTTCCAAACCGACAAAGATGATTTCAGATCACAGTCTGGGTTTATCTTCTTCCTCAACGGAGGTGCAGTAAGCTGGAAAAGTTCTAAGCAAAGCACCATTGCGGATTCTACAACTGAAGCGGAGTACATTGCTGCACATGAAGCAGCAAAGGAAGCTATATGGCTATGGAATTTCATAGGTGAACTTGGTGTAGTCCCCTCCATTAAAGGACCAATAACCCTGTATTGTGATAATAACGGAGCTATTGCACAGGCAAAGGAGCCTAGACACCACCAAAGAGTCAAGCATGTACTTCGTAGATTTCACCTTCTACGAGAGTTCGTTGAAAGAAAAGAAGTCGAGATAAGCAAGATTGGAACTTATGACAACATATCAGATCCATTGACTAAACCTCTTCCGCAGACGAAGCACAACTCGCACACTGCAGCTATGGGAATCAAGCATATTCGAGAATGGCTTTGATGTCCTTATTTAATGTTTTAAAGTTTTAGAGTTTAATTCTTTGTAAAACATTATTGGTTAATCATTCACAATAAATGAATAGAATTCATTTTTCCATTTAATTTGTGGTTTATTAAATGATGAGTCCCTTCAATTTGACGATATATTCAAGATAGACTATCAGGACCAGTCATGTGACTAAGAAATGTCTATGAAGTGAACTTGAATGTCAAAAGTTGAAAATGGTCCTTGGTCGGAGTTTTCTATAAAATTGGACGCATAGAAAACGTCAGACGACTGGAATGCAAGATGACTAGTAGTTCTGTTTCTTGAACTATGTGGACATGTCAATGTCGTAATCATTTGCATAGATACTTACTTTGGGAAGACTAGTATTGGACAGACCTATGAAACTTTACTGTAAGAGATGAGAATCTGTCATAAGTAAATTTCATTAAAATGATTAGACACTAAATCCTCAATACCTGAGTGATTTGAGATTACTTGTTTAAGAACTGGTTACTTTGACGTTGACCAACCGTCGCACCGTAAAAGGAGGCTATAAAGGCAACGCTCAGGTAATCACCTATCAAACGAAGTCTAATCTCAAGATCACAAGATTGGGATTGCCCTCCCATAAATCGGGATGAGATGCTTAAAAGTTGTACAAGGCCACTCGGAGAGCTAGAAACTGTGAAATGCATGGCCGTGCTCGGATGAATCATTTGCTATGATTATCTGTTTATTTGATCAGTTGAACTCTGAAACCGAGAAACACCTCTGGACATAATAAGGATGACAACTCTTACCTTATGTTCAAGAGCAAGCATCGAGCGACAAAGGAATTAGGTAATGCACACTTGTCCCTAAGGACAAGTGGGAGACTGAAAGAAATAATGCCCTTGGTCCAAGTATGCATATAATATTAAGTCTAATAAATGCGGTTCAGTATTAATTAACAAGTTAATAATTCAGCGAGATCAAGTGAGCTGAATGCCTAGCTAGAGGCCGCTTCAGTTCAAGTGGAATTAATGATATTAATCCACAGCTTACTCTTGACTGAACCCGTAGGGTCACACAAATAGTACGTAAACGGATCAAGTATTTAATGGCATTAAATACTCCATCTATGGATATTCGGAATCGACGGATCTTGGATTCAGTGGGAGCTAAGATCGTCACAAGCAAGAAATGAATACTCCGGAAACGATGATATTACCAGAAACGGAAATATGGATCGTATCGGATACATAAATATTGTCCAAGTCGTAGATGTTGCCGGAAACGGAAACATGGTACGTATCGGAAAATATTATTGGAAATGGAAATATTACCGGAATCGGAAATATTGCCGGAAACGGAAATATTGTCAGAATCGGAAATATTATCGGAATCGGAAAATAATTCCGGAAACGGAAATATTAAATATTTGGTCGAAACGGAAATTAATTCCGGAATCGGAAATATTAAATATTGTTCGTATCGGAAATGAATTCCGGAACCGGGAATTTAATCGGAAGCGCAACGTACGAATTAGCATCGGACGAGGCTTGCTAGACGAAGGCCCAGCACGAAGCCAGGCCCGCGCCCAGCAAGCCGAGCGCCCAACATGGAGCTGCCACAGCCTCGCCAGGCCCAGCGCAAGGCCAGGCCCAGCAAGGCCTTGGCGCGCGCACGCTAGGCGTGCTGTTGGGCTGCGAGCAGCGGCTGCTCGTGTGGGCCGCAAGGCCTGCGCGGGTGGTGCGATGCTCGTGGCCTTACGATGCTCATGTTCGTAACGAATCCTAATCCTATCGGAATTCGTATATTGATTAAATCCTAATCCTAATAAGATTAAGTTTATTATTTAGAGTTCAAGTTGGATTCTAATTAATAAATCCAAATCCTAGTAGGATTATAATTCCTTTTCCATACCTCTATAAATAGAGGCCTAGGGTCATAATTTATAGATACAATTGAAGTATTCAAAGGTAAGATTTTCAAGAAAAATCAGCCACTCTCTTGCCCCTATCTAGCCGAAATCTATACTACCTTAAGGGAGATTCTAGTTAGTCAAGCTTAAGGCGGATCCGGGCGTGCTGTGGACTATCTACGGAAGGACGACACTTGGAGTCATAAAGACTTGTTCTTGTTCGGTTCGGGCGCAGCTAGGGAGGGCACGCAACAAAGTGTATGCATCTGAATTATGCTAAATGATTATGTGTGAATAATATGTTTCCTGGCTTTATGGTTTTTCCGCATGATTTATGTTTTGTCATATGAATCATAACCTTACACGATGAAGTTCAGCAACTACTAGATACAGGAAAGATCAGGGAGGTGAAATATCCAGACTGGTTGGCCAATGTCGTCGTAGTCAGGAAGAAGAATGGGAAATGGCGAGTGTGTATAGATTTCACCGACATCAACAAAGGATACCCTTAAGATTCTTTTCCCTTACCCCACATCGACACCATGGTTGATGCTACTGCGGGACACGAGATTCTCTCATTCATGGACGCGTTCAGTGGCTACAACCAGATTTTGATGCACCCAGAAGATCAAGAGAAAACTACCTTCATCACGGAGCGGGGAACTTATTGTTACAAGGTCATGCCGTTCGGTTTAAGAAACGCAGGCGCCACCTATCAGCGCCTAGTCAACAAAATGTTCAGAAAACAGCTGGGCGACACAATGGAAGTCTACATTGACGACATGCTTGTGAAATCCAAGAAAGCCTCGGATCACATCACACATCTTCAGCAAGCCTTTGACGTGTTGCGAGAGTACATCATGAAACTCAACCCCACCAAATGTTCGTTCGGAGTCTCTTCTGGAAAATTCTTAGGTTACATGGTTACTCAAAGAGGCATCGAAGCTAGTCCTGATCAGATCCGCGCAATCATCAACCTACAATTGCCTCGAAACCAGAAGGATGTACAAAAATTAGCAGGCCGAGTGGCTGCCCTCAGCCGCTTCATCTCCAGGTCGTCCGACAAGTGCAAATTGTTCTACGACATCCTCAGGAAAAATGAGAAGTTCAGGTGGACTGACCGACACGAAGCTGCGTTACAGCAACTCAAGCAATACCTATCAAAACCCCCGTTATTGTCCAAACCAAAAAACAATGAAGTACTACAAGTATACCTCGCAGTTACAGAGTCGACCATCAGTGCGGTGTTAGTACGAGAAGAAGACGGAAAGCAGCTACCTGTTTATTACGTCAGTAAGTCTTTACTTAGCGCCGAAACAAGGTACTCTCATCTCGAAAAACTTGTCCTTGCTTTAGTCGTTGCCTCTGTTAAATTGCGTCCTTATTTCGAATGTCATCCTATCACTGTTAGAACTAACTATTCCATGAAGTCAATCATGCGGAAACCCGAGTTGTCTGGCAGGATATCCAAATGGGCTATACAATTAGGTTATTACGACATCCGGTACGAACCCCGCACAGCCATCAAGTCGCAAGCCCTGGCTGATTTTGTGGCTGACTTCAGCCCGAGCCTCCAACACGAAGTCGATCACGAAGTCAACATGCTAACCAACAATGGATCTTCGTCTACATGGACCCTACATACTGACGGCTCCTCCAACATATGGGGGACAAGCCTCGGCATCGTGCTAAAGTCGCCACAAGGGGACACCATAGTACAATCTGTCTGTTGCGAGTTCAAAGCTACCAACAACGAAGCAGAGTACGAAGCTTTGATCTTGGGGTTGTCATTAGCACTCGACATGAATATCCGCCGACTTGAGGTACGTTGCGATTCTTTATTAATTATCAGCCAGATTAACGGTTCGTATGCAGCGAAGGATTCAAAGATGCAGGCCTACTAGGAAATAGCAAAAAGGCTCGTGAACAAGTTTGATTCATGCACCTTACAACAAATACCAAGAGACCAAAACACCCAGGCTGACGCCTTAGCCAATCTTGGCTCAAACATTAAACCTAAACTCACCTCCATCCCCGTAGTCCACTTAATGTATTCAGCCATCACCAAAGATAACCTACCCATCACCGAACAGTCTCAACCTACACAAATGCCCTCATGGCGCGACCCTTACATACACTGGCTTAAACACAACACTACCCCACCTGGAGTTACCCACGAAAAAGCCTTCCGCATGAAAGCCTCCAGATTTATCCTAATCCATGGAGTATTGTTCAGAAAGTCGGTTGCAGGACCGTACCTAAGATGCCTTGATCCTGACGAGATTGAGTCGACATTGCGCAACATACATGATGGAGAATGTGGAAACCACGCTGGAGGAAGAAGCTTAGGCCACAAAACCCTTACCATGGGATATTTTTGGCCCACCATGAAGAAAGACGCAATCACCTTTGCTAAGAAGTGCGACTCCTGCCAGCGGTTCGCATCCATCTCTCATCAATCTTGTGAAGTACTCCATCCTATCTTGTCCCCTTGGCCCTTCATGAAATGGGGGATGGACATAGTAGGTCCCTTATCGCAAGCGTCAGGACAACGCGTCTTCATGTTGGCGATGACCGATTACTTCTCCAAATGGATCGAAGCCGAAGCTTTCAAGCGAGTTCGAGATACTGAAGTCATTTCGTTCATCAAACGAAATATCCTTAGTCGGTTCGGTATCCCTTCCGAGATCGTCTGCGACAATGGTTCTCAGTTCATCAGCAACAAAACCAAGGAATTCTGCAGTAGGTATAACATCACCTTGCACACCTCAACACCAAGATATCCTCAAGCAAATGGCCAAGCCGAGTCAAGTAACAAAATCATCATCAACAACCTCAAGAAGCGCCTCGATGACGCCAAAGGAAGATCGGCAGACGAGTTACCTATGATCCTTTGGGCCGACAGGACGACGCCAAAAACGGCGACCAACCACACTCCTTTCTCTTTGGTTTTCGGTTGCGAGGCAGTCATCCCTCCCGAAGTCGAACTCCCCACAGCAAGAAGCAGTTTCATGGCACCAGGAATGAACGACTCAGTCTTGGCTTACGACATCGATACTGTCGACGAACTTAGGGAAGCGGCACTGGTCAGGATGGCCTCCTACCAACAAGCCGTCGCGAACAGCTACGACAAGAATGTGAGGGTTCGGATATTCCAGCAGGGAGATTGGGTTCTGCGCAAGGTCTTCCCAAACAAAAAGGATCCTCGACACGACAAGTTGGCCCCGACATGGGAAGGTCCCTACCAGATCGTGAGACGAACAGGGCATGGCGCATACGAGTTAGTCGACAAAGACGGCACACCCATCCCAAGAAGTTGGAATGGGACACACCTAAAACTGTACCATTCTTGAGCACTCGAATAATTTTTGGCTTTCTAGTTTTTCTAACACAACAGGTACTCTAGCATTCATCGCCATTATGTCGATACCCCCGAGACAGAGTGGGCATGACGTATTACGAAGTCGAGAACATCTCGAACTATATTACTTATAAGTAACAAGAAGTTAAGCTCCTCTCCTCTATCTTTTTTCTTTCCTCCTTGTATGTTATCACCATTACTGACTTGGGCATCGGAGGGCCGTTGGCTCCGCCAACGGCCAACCCTCATGTCATCGTCTTGTTTTGCAGACAACACCGTGGCGACATCATAAGTATACACTTAGGAGGAATAACGAACATAAGGACTCGACTCGACTTCGTCCCGTATTTCTCCTTGAACTCTTTCTTTCTTTTTTATCCTTGTTATAATTTCCTCTCATTTTTATGTTGCCCCATACTGACTTAAGCAACGGAGGGCCGCTGGCTCCACCAACGGCCAATCCTCACGCTCTGCTGTGTTGACAGTATGGTGCCTACATGGTGACGGATTCGATAAGGATAAAACAGATGAAGCAAAGTGTACAACACAACATACAGGAAACCAAAAGTCAAAGTTGTGCACGCATGTTCAGAAAAACGAAGTGAAAGGAAACAGTGTTCTTTTATTCAAAAATGCTTGTATACATTACATATTACAAATCTTACAAACTACAAAACACAATTTAGGCCATTACAAAAACGCCTGGTACACTACAATGTACACTACACACATAATGGAATATAGATCTACATTTTTCTACATCATACATTTCTTGCAGGTTCCCCTTTGATAGGCTGGAGGCGTCACCAAAGTCGAACTCGAGGTATGTGCCCAACCTGCAAAACAAACACCAAACCAAACACATTTTTCCAAAAACAAAGCAAGCAACACAGAATTCGCAAACCACAAATATTTACATGACTTGCCCCCTTGGACAAGCCCAAAAACATTCAAGAGACTGCCGCCTTCAAGGCGAAACACAGCCACAAATATCTTTTCGACCTTCCCAAAAGCCGAACACACAAAACATTGTTTAAAAAAACCATTGTTTAACAAACACAACATTCAAATTTTAAATTTTTTTTAAGGAGGGGGGACAGAACTACTTCTGATGGTCTGCTGGGCCTGCATTCTCCCCTTGTTCGCCATTGCCTTGTGCCGCCATCGTCTCGACATCGGGGTTGGTTGCAGTTGCACCCTCCTCGACGTCTTCTTCATCGCTAACGGCACCAGGGGGGATATAGTCCTCGGGGAATGCAGTGTTGAACTGAGCAGTGTCTTCATCAGGAGTCCAGTTCACATGTTTGCCCGCCTTGAACTCCTCCATCATCTCGGCCTTCATTTTCCAAGTGTAGTCACCAGCACACTCGTAAATCCTCGCCTTGACTTTGGAGAGAGACGTCTTCAGCTCGTCGACCTCAGCAACCAACGACTCCTTCTCAGCATTCAACTGTGCGACCTCAGCAGCCCCCTTCTCTTGACTCACCTGCAGCACCTCAGCCCTTGCTGTCGCCTCCTTGGCCACACCGCCAAGACGACCAGCCTCCTGCTTCGCCTTCTTCATGTTTTTTTTCAGTTTTACTATTTGATCTTCTAACATGATGACGTGTGGCTAGAGCAGATTGCAGGGCCTGTGCGAAAGCAAATTATTTAAAGTTTCTAAAGTGACGAGATGAGGATGGAAGAGGCGAAGAAATTAAAAAGAAAAAGCAAACACATACCCTCCATGCATCCGAGACGCTCTCGACAGTTGCAGCTACTGGGGACAAAGACTCCTGGCGCTCCCGGCTTGACGGCATCCAGAGACGATCGACTTCAGGCCAAAGCTGAACCCGTGGTGCATCTGCCGACCCATAGTCGTCAGGGAACTCCACCGCAAGCTTCCTCTTCCGAGATGGAGGCGACAGCTTTTTCTCAGCAGGCAGAAGCGAGCTCGTCTCCCCCGTCACCGTGGTGTCAGTTGAAGCCTTTGGCGTCCTCGGTGGTGACAACACAGTGATGGGTTTGGCTCGAGACACACTTCCCAGTGACTTCAGCCTCTTCCTCAGCAATGCATCCGCAGAGGGAGCCTTGCCAGAGCGTGTTGACGGGCCAGTACCTGTTAATGGCATTTATTTGACGACTCAGTCTCGTCACATCAGTTGTAAATTGTATTTCGTATTGAAAAGGGCGACGAACCCAAACAAAATGTAAACTAACCCTAATCCTGTTAGGTTATGATACATATGACAATTCATAAATCATGCGGAAACAACCATTAAGCCAGGAATACATATTATTTACACATAATCATTTAGCATAGTTTAGATGCATACTCTTTGTTGCGTGCCTTCCCTAGCTGCGCCCGAACCGAACAAGAACAAGTCTTTAGGACTCCAAGTGTCGTCCCTCCGTAGATAGTCCACAGCACGTCCGGATCCGCCTTAAGATTGACCAACTAGAATCGCCCTTAAGGTACTATTATTTTCGGCACTTTTAGGCAAATGTGTGACTGAATTTTTCTCTCAAAAACTCACTTTGAATACTTGAAAACTCATTGTAAATATGTGACCCTAGGCACCTATTTATAGAGTTATGGAAAAGGATTTGGAATCCTATTAGGATACTAATTTATTTAATTATAATCCTACTAGGACTCTAATTAAATAAACTAAATATTTTAGGATTAGATTTAATCATATGACGAATCCCGGTAGCCTTAGGATTCGAGTAACACACTTCGAGTAATACGCTAGCACCGCACGCAGGCCTTGCGGCCCACGCACAGCGCCAGCCCACTCGTCGCAGCCCCGCGCGCGCGCCCAAGCTTCGGTTGGGCCTGGCTTTTGCGCTGGGCCTGGTCGTATGCTTAGCGTGTGGTTGTTGCGCTTGGCTTGCTGGGCGATGGCCCGGCTTCGTGCTGGGCCTTCGTCTAGCAGGCCTCGTCCGATGCTAATTCGTACGATGCGCTTCCGATTAAATTCTCGATTCCGGAATTCATTTCCGATACGAACAACATTTAATATTTCCGATTCCGGAATTAATTTCCGTTTCGAACAAATATTTAATATTTCCGTTTCCGGAATTATTTTTCTATTCCGATAATATTTCCGATTCTGACAATATTTCCGTTTTCGGCAATATTTCCGATTCCGGCAATATTTCCATTTCCGATAATATTTTCCGACACGTACCATGTTTCCGTTTCCGGCAACATCTACGACTTGGATAATATTAATATTTCCGATACGATCCATATTTCCGTTTCCGGCAATATCATCGTTTCCGGAGTATTCATTCCTTGCCTGTGACGATCTTAGCTCCCACTGAAGCCAAGATCCGTCGGTTCCGAATATTCATAGATGGAGTATTTAATGCTATTAAATACTTGATCCGTTTACGTACTATTTGTGTGACCCTACGGGTTCAGTCAAGAGTAAGCTGTGGATTAATATCATTAATTCCACTTGAACTGAAGCGGCCTCTAGCTAGGCATTCAGCTCACTTGATCTCACTGAATTATTAACTTGTTAATTAATACTGAACCGCATTTATTAGACTTAACATAGAATGCATACTTGGACCAAGGGCATTATTTCCTTCAGTCTCCCACTTGTCCTTAGGGACAAGTGTGCATTTCCTAATTCCTTTGTCGCTCGATGCTTGCTCTTGAACATAAGGTAAGAGTTGTCATCCTTATTATGTCCAGAGGTGTTCCTCGGTTTCAGAGTTCAACTGATCAAATAAACAGATAATCATAGCCTATGATTCATCCGAGCACGGCCATGCATTTCACAGTTTCTAGCTCTCCGAGTGGCCTTGTACAACTTTTAAGCATCTCATCCCGATTTATGGGAGGACAATCCCAATCTTGCGATCTTGAGATTAGACTTCGTTTGATAGGTGATTACCTGAGCGTTGCCTTTATAGCCTCCTTTTACGGTGCGACGGTTGGTCAACGTCAAAGCAACCAGTTCTCAAACAAGTAATCTCAAATCACTCAGGTATTGAGGATTTAGTGTCTAATAATTTAATGAAATTTACTTATGACAGACTTTCATCTCTTACAGTAAAGTTTCATAGGTCTCGTCCGATACTAGTCTTCCCAAAGTAAGTATCTATGCAAATGATTATGACATTGCCATGTCCACATAGTTCAAGAAACAGAACTACTAGTCATCTTGCATTCTAATCGTCTAACGTTTTCTATGCGTCCAATTTTATAGAAAACTCCGACCAGGGACCATTTTCAACCTTTGACATTCAAGTTCACTTGATAGACATTTCTTAGTCACAGGACTGGTCCTGACAGTCTATCTTGAATATATCGTCAAATTTGAAGGGACTCATCATTTAATACTAAACCAAGATTAAATGGAATATGAAAATACATTTCATATATGATAAATGTTCAACCCCAATGTTTTACAAGCATGGGCCTCAAACCCATCTTCTAAAACAGTTCATGGAATTCAAAGCTATGCTTGATTTCCAGTGCTACAACGTGAGTGTTGCTTCTCACTTGTTGCATAGGTTTAGTTATCATGCTTTGCCAATCTTAATATCCTTTTCATCGAATGTTCTTCGAGATATGATGATAAGATCTTTTCGAGTTTGTTTATTATGTGATCTAGTCTTTCTTACTTCGATGGTGGTTTTACTCATTTTGCAATGAAGAACCATCAAGTTAGCAGACGTTTTTCTTGCTTCAAGAGTGGTTCTACGCATTTTTCAATGAAGAACCATCAAACCAGCAGATAGGTGATCTACCCAAGTTCAGTGAAGAACTTTAAACAACCCTGTTTTATTGCTTCTTAGGCAATAATTACTTTTACTTCAACTGTATAGGTTGCTAGTGATGCTTTGTTTGGATTTACCTATCCAGGCAGTTCATATATATGTGGAAGATTCTCCAACTATATCTTAGAACATAGAAATTATTATTTTAATTTCCCACGCAACAACTCATGGTCTCCAATCCATGTTGCCATTTTCAAAACACAATGCTCTATAGCTCGTCCTTGTCAATGGTTAACTCCAAAGGGTCTTGCTTGATCCTTTGCCAGTGTTTATGCGTGCAGCATCAATATTTAGCATATCCTTATTTCCTTGAATCAAGAACTATTCCTATGTACCTTTTCAAGTACCATAAGTATTCTTGATCTCAATCTAGTTGATCTTCACTTAGATCAATAGAGATAGGTATATGTTCGTCATGGCTAAAGTCATACGATACGTTTTTTTGGCGATCCTCATATTATATCATACATGATAAATTCTTTTGCAGAATAATTACCAATTGAATTCTATTCATGTAACTTTAGCTTATTCAATTTCAGCAGATACTGAATCCAGCTAAATTCTTTGACATATAATATAGGTTAAGAATCTCATTTAGACTCTTTGATGTTTAACTTAGTAAATGCTTATACATAGTTCAAACATCCTTTACTTAGATTTATTCACATGGGTCGAATATCTCCAATGGAGACTTTCGTGTTTGATTTAGTAAATGCCATTACTTAATCCAAAACAATATCATAAGATTTTTGTAAATAGATCTTAATACCCAGTATGTACTAAGTTTCGCCATGGTCCATCATTGATGAATTATTTCAAATCTAAGTCATTAGCATTTGAATGTTATTTCACAATAGAGAGATATGTGTGTAATACACATAGGACCAATTAAGTTTTAAGTACTCCCACTAAACTTCTTATATATCTATAAGAATCATGTACATTTTATGAAACTAAAATACTTATTAGCTTCACTAAAATACATTTCTAATTCCCAATTGCTTGCTTAAATCTGTACTTAGATTTCATAAGCTAGCTTTCTTTTTCAAGCATTTATTTGGATCCACAAATCCTATGACATACCATGTACATAGTTTATTCCAACATTTTATTGAGGAATTGTTTTGTCATCCAATTGCTATATGTACCGATATGCGATCATTGCTTGAATTATAGACTTGAGCATTACGATTATGCATGAAGTTTCAACACAATCCATGCCATGAATTTGCTTGTAACCTTTTAGCAACTAATCTAGCTTTGTGCGTGAACACAATTCCATGTTTGATGGTTTTTATCCTTAAAACAAACTTGCAACCAATAGGTGTGAAACTATTCTTGCAAATCAAGAAAATTTCAATTTTTGTCATCAAAACATTGAGTATGTTTTATGGCCTTTAACCAATTAAACATATAGTCTATATATGGCCTCTAACCATTTTAGGGAATCTGGGTTTCGTCATAGCTTTCTTACAAGTCACAAACTCATTAATCTACATGATAATAGTTTGACTGTAAGTTGTAGGTTTCTTCACTATCTAATAGAAGAATTGCATAGTTTCAGTGAGTTGAACTCTATGCCTACTTGGGTATAGAACATCAAACAATAGAATATCAATAGCCACTTGAAAGTCCTTTGAATATTCTGTTCTCCTTGAAGCACTTGTAAAGTCTTCTAAGAGATGTTTATTCTTTAAAGCCACTTGTAAAGTCCTTACAGAATAAGTTCGGATTTTCTGAAGCACTTCGAAAAGCCTCCGGAATGTCCGTTTATGTTTGTTGTTCGCCTCGAAGATTTTCGAGGTCTATTTTCTCCCACTTGTCATTTTGGAAACGAATCTCCAAAAGGACATTATTTCGAGCAAACAAACATTATGTTCTCGAAAATTCGTGGTAGAAACAATACCCTTGTGTCTCATTTGAATAAATCACAATGAAACATATATCTATACTTGGGCCTTAGTTTGTCGAATAACAAACACTAAGCTCCCACTGAATTTAGCAACTCTCTAGATATATATTATCGAAAAGATATTCTGAAATTTCTTTTCTATAGCTTTGACGAATTTAGTTTAGTTTGGTGGTAGTTGAGCATTTTGTTTTAGAAATTATAGGAAAAGTCTTTATGATTCATCATTGATCGAATCAAGTACTAATTGACTTCGATTATTCCAACTAAGATATGCCATATCTTATGGACCTAGATTGTGAAATTACAACACACAATCATTGATGATCATATTTGGTCTCAAGTAATCATCAACATGATCTAACCTAGATCTTTATGATTTCTTGCCAAGTGGATTTTATACTTCTGAATCTTTGAACTAGCCAAACAGATTCAACTTATATCACATTTGAGTAAATAAACCTATATTCACTCAAATCCATGTGAAATAATAAAGTCATAAAACCTTTCTTTAGCTTTGAACTCTATCGTCTAGGCGTTCTAACAATAGTTCATATTCTTTGTTACTTTCAACAAGTAAGACTAGCTTGTCTTAAGTTGATCTAGAAATCAACCAACTTTCAAAAGTCCATCAAAATAGAGCTTATGAATGTTAACTTGTTGATATGGTCTAAGCAACAATGCCAAAGATTTAATGGAACTCAAATCAAGGGTTTGATTTGAACCTAGTAAAGTTCTTTAAAGAGTTGTTTGTTTTAATCAAGCATATTGACTCAATCTGTAATTGACCATTTCATTCAAATAAACAAACAAACATTGTTTTTGTTTTTCTTGAATGTGAGTTTTTCTGTGTTTTGAAAAAACAGAAATTTAGGTATGCTGATTATGGAACAAAATAGCCATTAAGTTCCAGCCTTTGAAAGGACTTAAAACAAACTAGATGACCCTACAACTAATGTAGCATTGCCATGCTTCATTTCCCACTTGTAGGACATTAGTGTATCCTAGCTTCCATTGTTTGAGTTATTACCGAAGTAAGAACCTCAAGCGGTATATGATACCAAGGAAGTTTGATTGCTAGGTCACTTCTCTTTAAACATAATTTATAGGTAGAAACGGAATCGTAAATTCCTTTCATTTGTTCCTCGTTTTCCTATTTCTTGTACCCTTTCTTATAGTCTTAAGAATTGAATTCTTTAGTGTTGACTTTTATACTTTGTTAGACATGTCTAATGTCACCAATAAGGTTCTTTACCATTTTAATTTATGTTGAATATTTTGTTTCAACTAGATGATCTTACCAGAAGCTTCTAAAGTTCTCTAAGTATCGATCTATTCGAATATCTAGGGACTAGACTCATTCGAGAAATAAATGGACAAAGATATTAGGTTGTTAACCATTGGTAAGGCTGAGCGTTTAAACTCAATGCTTTATGATCTCAAAACTACATTGTATTTTGAATTCACAAGCACCAATTGGTTTGCCATTCGATTTTGATATTCGAAAACAACCATAAAAGTCGATATAAGAAACGTACATTTTAAATTGCTCACTTTCTCTCTTTTCCGTGAATCGTTCTTGGATTCACTACCAATCGAGGAAATTTACTGTTACCTTTCTAAAAGGATTTATTGCAGTGCAAGATATTTAATTATAAACAATAATTAAAACATACATTGAAGCATGCAAAGTCTAAACATTTATCATGAATAATAACTTGAAATTAAAGCAACCATGCAATTCAAACAAGTTATTAGCATTTTATTCGATTTTATTGTTCCGGCAGGTGTGAATAAAATGATTCCAAGATCCTAAAATCATTGAAGAACTAAGCACAGTTTGTCGACTTAATCCTAGAACATCTTAGGTAAGCAAAAGCCTTTTGCTAATAGTCTAGAAACTATTCTTGGTTGATAGGTACGTCTAAGAACTTATTAGGTAAACCTATCGAATTTGCCACGACATAAAAGGACTCCTTACTTATATCGTTGAGTTTCACCAAAACTAACATGTACTCACAATTATTTGTGTACCTTGCCCCTTTAGGACCAATAAGTAACACCTCGCTGAGCGAAAACTATTACTAGATTGATGTAAAGGATATCCAAGCAAGTGTATATTTTGGCATGGCACCTTTTAACTCAATTTTTTTAGTTTGGAACTTAAGGCTCTTACTATGTTGGTTAGATTTTAAGTGAACTAAAATCCTTAATCATGCAACATAATCAAGCTTTTGATCTCATGCATTTTAAGACATATTTAAAACAATAAATAACTTAAAACATGCATAAGATATTTGTGATCTAGTATGGCCCGACTTCATCTTGAAGCTTTGACTTCAAAGTCCGTCTTGAAAATCTCCGTGGGAGGCACCATTTTCTTCAAATAGGATAAGCTATAACTAATTACAACTATTTGATGGTTCACATACCATATTTGAATTGAAAAATAACTTTGGTACTTTAGACCAATTACATTCAAATTAATGGTACGCAGACCATATTTTCTATCCTATTTGGCCATACTAGTCACTTCATAACCTGCAAAACAGTACATATACAATATATACCATTCACCCATTCATTATCATGAATGGCCCACATAGCTGGTTAGTAAAACACATTATGCATCACGTAAACATTTGCAGCAATTAATCAAGGGCACCAATAATCTACCAATTATTCAGTCCTTATTAATTCTAATCAAGTTGTTTTAACCTTAAGGATTTGTAGACCTAATCAAGAGTTTATGACTAAAAAGCGCTCCCACTTAAACCAATAAATTCATATGCTTTACCAATTTTAAACATAAAAATGTATTTCTAGTCTAACCGGAAACATACAAATTTAATTAAAATTTAAAGCTCATATAAATTTATAATTGAATCTAAAAAGTTTATTTTAATTTCAGTCGCATTTAAATTAATTCATGATTTTAATTTTAGTAAAATAATTAGAATAAATAACATTTATTATAATTATAATATTCAAAATTAAAATCCAAGAAAATAATTTAAATTATTAATTTTAAAATTAATTAAAATTACGTGAACTGAAATTTTCAAATTAAACATTCAAAACGATCTAATCGTAACGCAAACACCCTACGCGTAGCACGCCCATGGGCCGCACGCACACAGCCATTGCTGGCCATGTGCGCGCAGCCCATGCGCTCGTCGCATAGCTGCTGCATCCCTATCGCAAGCCTCCGCACGCATTGGTGCTCGCTGCGCGCGCCAGCGCTCATCGCACGCGAGCTATCGCTCGCAGTGCGCGCGCGACATCGCTCGCTGGGCGCGCGACATCGCTCGCTGGGCGCACGAGCCATCGCTCGCTGGGCGCGCGACATCGCTCGCTGGGCGGGCGACATCGCTCGCTGTGCGCGCGAGCCATCGCTCGCTGGGCGCGCGACATCGCTCGCTGGGCGGGCGACATCGCTCGCTGTGCGCGCGAGCAATGCTAGGCGCAGCGCTCGTGGCACGCGAGCTTGCGCTCGCTGCGCGCGAGGCTGCGCGCTCTTGTGCGAGGCAGCGCGCGTTGTGGCGCAGCTCGCTTGCTGCCCACACGCGACTGCCTTGGCTCGCCCTACGCCCATGCCCATTCGTCCATTGGTCGTGGCACACGACACAAGGCAGGGCTGCTGCCTTGTGCTCGTGCACTACGCCCTTGCTCATTGCATTCGTGCCGCACGGGCGACGAGCTCCCTTGCTCGTCGTCGCATGCCCGCATTATACAACACCCCTTAAGGGTAACACGAAGCGTCCATTGCTTCGTGCGTGCAAGTTATATGAACGAATCGCATAAAAATTTAAAATTTATATTTAAAATTAATGACAAATTAATAAATAATATTAATTTCATAATTTTAGGGCGAAAAAATCGAAAATTTATTATCCAATTGATTTCCGATTGTTATGGATTCAAGTCTAGGTCATAAAAATTTAAAATTTATCGTAAATTTACAATTTTTATGGTGGTTTTTAATCATAGGTTTCTAATTAAATTACAATTAATTATGAAAATCAAATTAATTCTAAATTATTTTAATTTTCAACAAATTAATCATAATTAATAATTAGATTGCATAATTAACAAGACTAGGCATTCAAACTTGTTAAACATATGCAGTAGGTCAATCAAAAATTCAAGATTTATCAACAAGAATCGCAAATATTTAATTTAACATCTTAAATTTACGAAATTTTGCATTCGAAAAACTAAAACCTTCGAAAAGTCATAGTTAGGCTTCGAATTTGAGAATTCTGGGTTCGGCAGAAAAAAACTATTTTTGTCAAAATTTTAGAATGCATTTTACATGCGGAATTGACACAAAAATCACTCAATTCGGATGAGTAACGAAGAAACTGCCGAAAAACTGCGTACGTATAATTAAATAAACGCAATTTGCAATTAATTAACAATTACGAAAATTAATCACCCCTTTTAATTCTTGCAAATTTGTAATATTTAACCATGTTCATGCAATTTAGATTATGAAAATAATAAGGGGCTCGTGATACCACTGTTAGGTTATGATACATATGACAATTCATAAATCATGCGGAAAAACCATAAACCCAGGAAAACATATTATTTACACATAATCATTTAGCATAGATTAGATGCATACTCTTTGTTGCGTGCCTTCCCTAGCTGCGCCCGAACCGAACAAGAACAAGTCTTTAGGACTCCAAGTGTCGTCCCTCCGTAGATAGTCCACAGCACGTCCGGATCCGCCTTAAGATTGACCAACTAGAATCGCCCTTAAGGTACTATTATTTTCGGCACTTTATAGGCAAATGTGTGACTGAATTTTTCTCTCAAAAACTCACTTTGAATACTTTGAAACTTGTGTTATAAATTGTGAGCCCTAGCCTCATATTTATAGCGGTATGGAAAGGGAATCGAAATCCTATTCAGATACAAATTAATTAAACCTAGAATCCTATAAGAACTCTAATTTAATTAATTTATCAAATAGAATTAGGAATTTAATCATTAACCGAACTCTGCATGTTTTAGGAAACGTGCACGAACACAAACACTTGCACACACACGCACGGCAGCCACGATGGGCCCCATGCGTGCGCGCGAGCAGCAGCCCACTCAGCGCCCGCGCGCGCTGCGCGCTGCGCGTGCTGTGCGCGCTGTGAGCTGCGCGTGCTGTGCGCGCTGTGCGCGCTGCGCGCAGCCTGCTGGGCCTGGCCTTGCGCTGGGCCTGGCGTGGCTGTTTGTGCGGCGCGCTTGGCTTGCTGGGCGATGGCCTGGCTTCGTGCTGGGCCTCGTCCGGCAGGCCTCGTCCGATGCTTATTCGTACGATGCGCTTCCGATTAAATTTTCCGATTCCGGAATTCATTTCCGATACGAACAATATTTAATATTTCCGATTCCGGAATTAATTTCCGTTTCGAACAAATATTTAATATTTCCTTTTCCGGAATTATTTTCCGATTCCGGTAATATTTCCGATTCTGACAATATTTCCGTTTCCGGCAATATTTCCGATTCTGGAAATATTTCCATTTCCGATAATATTTTCCGACACGTACCATGTTTCCGTTTCCGGCAACATCTACGACTTGGATAATATTTATATTTCCGATACGATCCATATTTCCGTTTCCGGCAATATCATCGTTTCCGGAGTATTCATTCCTTGCCTGTGACGATCTTAGCTCCCACTGAAGCCAAGATCCGTCGGTTCCGAATATTCATAGATGGAGTATTTAATGCTATTAAATACTTGATCCGTTTACGTACTATTTGTGTGACCCTACGGGTTCAGTCAAGAGTAAGCTGTGGATTAATATCATTAATTCCACTTGAACTGAAGCGGCCTCTAGCTAGGCATTCAGCTCACTTGATCTCACTGAATTATTAACTTGTTAATTAATACTGAACCGCATTTATTAGACTTAACATAGAATGCATACTTGGACCAAGGGCATTATTTCCTTCAGTTTCCACTTTTCATCATCCTTGTGGAGGCTGAAGATTTCTCTTCGGGATGTGGTGAGTGGAGTGTAGTTGGTGTATTTGGGTTGAAATTCACCCTTCTTCCCATCTTTCTTTGGGCTTGCTTCTCTCGCACCCACCAACTCTTTCCCCTTTCTTGAGTTACCCTCGGGCTTACTCTGATTCATCTTGGTATCCCTCGTATCCGAGGGGTACCTCAGCCTTGCTGCTGCTTTGTTGAATTCTTCCGTTCTGATGAACGCATCCGCCATTTGAAGTACGTCAGCTATCTTGGAGGGGTTTTTCATTGACAGTTTTCCCGGAATTTTCCCTCCCGAAGTGCGTGCTTCAAGGCAAAGATTGCTACATCTGGCTGCAGATTGGGGATGTTAGTTGATTCTTTCATGAACCTGGCAATGAAGTCCCGGAAAATTTCGTCTCGTTCCTGTTGTATGGAGGTCAGTTCTGCGGTAGTTCGTTCGGGGCGATTATTGCTCACAAATTGTACGCAGAACCTCTTCTTTAGCTTCTTCCAGCTTTTGATCGATCCCTTCGGCAGCGACCTGAACCATTCCCATGCAACTCCTGTCAGCGTGGTTGGGAAGTATTTGCACCAACAAGCCTCGGAGTAGGGGCTCAAGAACATTTGCTGCTCGTAGGAGATGACATGATCCCTCGGATCCATAATCCCGCTGAATGTTAAGTGTGCTGGTAGCCTCACTTTGGGAATCTCCTCCATAACAATATCATTTGAGAACGGGGAAGATGCTGGGGTCATGATCCTCTTTCCTAGCCTCGCCCTGATACCTTCGCTCCTTGAGTTTCCTTTGTGGGATTGTTCGGGGGCGTGTAGGGGGCTAGGAGTTCGATCACTCCTCCTTCTCCTTCTTGACTGGCCACTGGCTTCGGTTTGCCTAC
Organism: Spinacia oleracea; assembly: GCF_020520425.1. Classification (NCBI taxonomy): domain Eukaryota; kingdom Viridiplantae; phylum Streptophyta; class Magnoliopsida; order Caryophyllales; family Amaranthaceae; genus Spinacia; species Spinacia oleracea. The sequence continues at coordinate 67,119,162 of NC_079492.1, forward strand.
TGGATCTGCTGGGGCTGCCTAGCCTATCATGGACCGAAGGGCGCAACCTGCTGTGTACCGAGCTTCGGATCCGAGTACAGTCACTTGCTCCGCTTAGGAGAGCTTGCGGTGTTGGAGATGGTGTTTCAAACCATTCTGGTTGTTGTTCTGCCCTTTATTGCGTATCCCATGTACTCTCTCTCCATCTTGTCGTTAAGTGTGTATATTTTTAGGTATCAAGTTTTTAAGAACTTTTTCGCGTGTAGAATTGAATATATCTACGTTTTAAATTGCGTCTTGAAAATCGTGAAAATGGATACCAATAAAACAAACCGTTATGTGTCGTGTACTCAATTAGTCCCAATATATAGTTGGCTTAAGTTATTTTTACAATAGCTATAATAACAATGGAGCTGATCGAGAGAGATATGAGAACCGATTAATTAATAAGCATTAGGTATAAAATAAGGTTAATTGGAGCTGAGAGACCAAAAGACCAAAAACAAAAAAAATCAGATGCATTACCAATCCGCAGAGATATGTGAGGACCGATTAATAAGCATAAGGTATACAATAATGTTAATTGGATTTCAAAATTATTTGTCCCTCTATACTCTACATTCACGTAATCACGAGTATTAGAGATTACATTATTTTTGCAAACAAGTCGTTTTTATTGATTTTGTTTGTTACTTGTATGCATGGGCCTGTCTAAGACTTTTTACCCCTTTTTACCTTTTATAATAGATTGGCTAAAATAATGAAAAACAAAAAAAAAAGCATTAAAATTCATTTTTATTAGAATTGCCACCTAGGATCTACAATTGCCTAAATGTAGGGAGTGGGCAGTGGGGTCTAGAAAACCAATTTAAAGTCTCACATAATATCTCATCAATAAATGAACACAAGATAATTATTAATTATTGTGCGGGCGATGCCCCAGATTATTTCGTGAATACCAATAAGGAAAATTTGTTAAAAATGACATTTTAAAAGCCAAAAATTGTGACAAATGACCTTTTAAAAAAAGCTGTGACCACTACAAAAAATATACCATTAACGACGGGAAATCCCGTCGCTAAAGGCCAATAATCATTGATTAATGACGGGATTTTCTGTCGCGAACCCATCATAAAAGGGAGCCGTCGTTAATGGAAAGTCCCGTCGTTAACCCGTCGTAAAAAATATTTGCGACGGTTGTTCCCGTCATTATTTGGTTGTTAGCCTCGTCGCAAAAGGCTTTTACGACGGAATTTTTAACATGTCGTAATCAGGTTGTCTTTAAAGATACAAATTTTTGTAGTGGACATAGGACCCAATTCATTTGTTTTATTGTGCATAAGGACCAAAGTCTATTTTTCGGTGGTCAACGTCCATTTTCCGGCGTTGACCAGCACGTGGTGTACACGTGATCATTTTTTTTAACAAATTATTTTTTAAAAAATTATTCCCTCCAAATTTTGCCCCCCTTTATTTCCCTCCTTGGCTGCTTTACAATCACCCTACTCCTAACACCTCAACAACCACCCCTACCAACACTACAACCACCAAGAAACGCCTCAGTACCTTTCTAAGAGAAGAGATCCTCTTCGACACTTTCTACAAACCCCACGATTCTCCCACCTCTTGCTCCAACGACAAGGTCAGCGTCATCTCCAACCTCGCTCCGCTGCGCTTCTCCAAATCCATGGTCATCTGCACCTTCTTCGGCTACCGTTGTGGATCCCACATCTGATTTTGTGTCCAACTCAAGCATCTCACCCTGAAACCATCCCTTCTTCTAGAACTTTCTCTGTCCACCCGAAACGTCGCCCAAGAGATGCCCAGCGGCCTCCGTCGCATTGCGTTAGAATGCATGAGTTTGGAGCTCTGTTCTTGCCCTCTTAACTTGGTCCCTGTTTGGACTATGTTCTGCAATAGTCGTCGGGTCGGGTTTTCTACTCGACGAAAGGCCGCCCAAAAAACCCGGGAAATGTTTAAGAAGATGCAGAACATTACCATGCGTGCGGGCGTGATTGTTGCTGGGTAGTTGGGGGAAATAAAAAAGGGGGGGATTTGGAGGGAATAACTTTTAAAAATAAAATTTGTTAAAAAATGAACATGTGCATGCCACGTGCCGGTCAACGCCGGAAAATTGATGTTGACCACCGAAAAATAGGCTTTGGTCCTTATTCACCACAAATAAAAAGAATTGGATCCTATTCACAACTTTTTTTTAAAGGTCCTTTTGTCACAATTTTAGGGTTTTAAAATGTCATTTATGAAAAAATTTCCAAACAATAAATATCATGTTTTTTAAATGAAATTTTGTTTGAGTTTTTCTCAGAAGGTAATTTTTCAATATTATATTAATATTAATTTTGTATAAATAACATGTGAAAAATTATATCTCAATTGGTTAATGGTCTGGTGTTGAAAGTGGAGGTTGCGGGTTTTTTATGATATAATATATCTAGAAAAAATACAAGAATGATAGAAATGGAGTCTGGGAGGTTTAGAGAAAAAACAAATTAAATGGAAGAGAAAAGTTTGAGAACCCAGATTAGAAATTGAAGGAGGAGAAAGAATCACATTGAGGATTTGGCGAAGAAAAATAAAAGGAGGTGAAGAGAACCAAGTGGATAAGGGCTAGGGTTTTTTTTTTGGTGTAAGTTGTCAGCTATTCTATCGTTAATTATTTTAGCCATAGGTAATTTCGGATTGTATTTGCAAAAGGTCGATAATTTTCCACTGTATTTTTGGCAGGTGGTAATTTGTGGATTACATACCGATTATAAAACGGTCGGTAATTTACGGTAGCTAAAGACCCGAATTTTTTGTAGCGGTGGGAGGCCTCATATTTATAGAAGGTGGATGAGGAGTCCAAATCCTACAAGAAGCCGGATTCTTCATCGATAGGCCTGGCACGTGCAAACACCCAACCACACATGGCACGTGCACAAGTCCGGTTGGCATGCGCGTATTGTCGCGGGTGCCGTTGTTGCAGTGCTCATGGGCTTGGCCCATGCTAGTTGCTGCTGCGGTTGGCGCAGCACATCCATGCCTACGATGATGTTGCCTTGCTCGTTGCTTAGAACGTAGCTCATGGGCTTGGCCCACCAATGCTATTTCCTTTGGGCACTAGGTTTTTGCGCGTTGGGCCCACACGCGGTTTAGGCCCATATATGTTGCTAGCCCTTGAGACTTTGGGCCTGGACTTGTCTTGTGATTTTGCGTTAGGGCTCGTGCAGCCATCGTCCGTCTAAAGCTTGATGCTTTAGTGTTTAGAGGATAATTAGCTCTCAGTAATCCCAACATCTGTTGTTTCCGTTCAAAATGTTTCTTTGAATGTTTATCGACTTTTTGGTACGACTAAATATTTATTTCGTAAACGTATCATTCATGTAATCCCACAAGTTCAGTCAAGGCTCAAGAGTAAAGTTGTAGATATGATCGGTGGGAGATTAGTTTTAGGCTCTAGCTAGGCATTTTAACCGCTTGGTCTTACTAAATATAATTAATTCAATCTGAACCACATTTATTAGACCATATACGGTAAATGCACACTTAAAACAAGGACATATATATATCTTTCAGGGAGGTTATCGTTATAATTAATTTTCGCGAAATTAATTTTCAAGGCTCAAACCTATGAACGATTGAGATTGCTTCCTATGAATCTACAGTTGAGATTGCAATACTTACCATGACTATCTCTATTGTAAGCTTGTAGCCATTGATCGAAAAGTCATCCAAACATCATAAAAGTTTGATATTCTTAAAGTATTTATTGAGACGAAATTTTTGAGGAATGAAGATGTTTAATTTGCGTGTGTTTAGTTACGGTTTTACCCTTTTTGTGTGACAAACATCTATAAATATGCGTAAAAGGCCAAGCATTAATCGCATTCCATACTGTTGTTATCAAGCCTCTTCAAAAAAAAAATTGTGATATTTTCATCCTTTAAAATCCTTCACGTACAAAAGTACTCACTCCTGATTTAGGTTTACTAATGCAATACTAGCTGTAACTATTTAACTAATTACTCCTTAATTAAGTTTTCATTTCTATAACTTAATTAATTGGGTAAATTTTTGTTGCAGGTCCTAGACAAAATGGGTTCAAACGTGTTCGGAACTCCTATCACCAATCACACACTGAGAGCAATGCCGGAATACAGTGACAAGAAGTCGATCACCGCCAACGATCGCTCAATATTGGCGTTGGAGATGAAAAATGCAGAAGGCAAAGACATCAATGCTAGAAATTTCCTTGAGTCCCTGCAGGCTCGATTTGGGGAGAATGTTAGCACAATGTGCATGATTTATAATGCTACCGGAGGTTCGTTAACTTTCGTCGACGCCCATAATTGGACGGGTCGGGTTTGCGAGTCACCGTATCCAATGGTGATTTTAAATGGGCAATGGGGTGTATTCTTGCACGGTAGATATGGACATGAGGAGGCTGGCTCTGAAGCAGCCGTTGTGTATCATGGCATCAACTATGACTGGTTGTTATCATTTTCTAACCGTGCGGACATCACCAACAATAGGGTATTATTATACGCCTTTTATCTTTTAATTTTTTTTATTTTTTTTTAGAGTTGAGGTTAAATGTACGTCAATTAAAATAAAGTTACAAAATACAACAATCTACTAACACAAGATACGAAAATGATAAAGGTTGAAACATGCGACTTTTAAGACGTGTCACAATGATGACATGACATGATTATGTGTTATTTTTTAAATTGGAAACCAAAATATTTAACTTATATAAACTATTATACATGTTTCAAAAAACAAAGTAGGAAAATCTTAATATTTTAATTACTTTCTTTCTTTATATCGAATACCTTGTTTACATATTTTAATAGCGAAAATGATAAAGGTCGCAACATGCGACCTTTAAGCCGTGTCACAATGATGACATGGCATGCTTATGTGTCATCATTTAAATTAGAAACTAAAATATTTAACTTATATATCCTATTATACATGTTTTAAATAAAGGTAGAAAAATCTTAATATTCTAATTTGTTTCCTTCTTTATATTGAATACCTTATTTACATATTTTCATAGTAAAAATATTGCATTGATAGTAAAAATATTATGATGACTCATATTCTACGTGTCGTATATATGTACCAATTAAATTCCGACACGTAAGATTGCGACAACTAAATGTTGTCGCAACTTGCGACCTTTATCATCACCCTTTTAATAGTATAAATATTGCATTGATAGTAAAAATATTCTGATAACGCATAGCCTACGTAACGCCTATATGTACTGATTAAACTCTGACACATAAGATTGTGACCACTAAATATTATCGCAACTTACGACCTTTATCAGCACCAACGAGATAAACTACAATAGCCATTTACAATCCTTAAAATGGCTGAAGTTACTAAAACGACTATCACAACCCAACTAAAAACAAATCGGAGAAAAAACATTGAAAATTTCGCGTGTTGGCTCTCAATTGTCCGTACCACCTTGTCAAGATATGCTAAACGGATTTCCTTTTCAATCCGCCACTTACCCTGAAGCTAAGGCTATAATTATGCTATAAATCTTTTAAAACCATTAGAATTGAAAAGACTGAGAAAGAAACAAAAGCATAATAAAGTCACAGGATGGTTGTAAAGACTAAAGACCTTGTAAGCAAGGTGATATGCTCACAAATAACTTGAGTCACAATAAGTGACTCGGTACTCTTTTGAATCCAATGGCTACAATTATGTCACTTTCACGTTTACTGAACCACCAATTACTTACTCCATAAAACAGTAATTATCTTTCAAACCTTCATTTGATAGTAGTTTTTCAATTCCTTCATTCCACTTCTAGCCTATTCACGAAATTTTCTCACTTTGACTGTATTCGTTTTTTTTCCCCTCTCTCTCTCTTGATTTAATTCCCACCAAACCTTTCACGAAGTTTATATCATATGTTGTTTGCTTATTGTTAAGATCTGACCCATGAAACATCACGTGAGAGAGTCCCTCATTGATAAAAGAGAAGAGAGTTAAATACTTAATAAGGCCAAGAAATTGCCATATGATTTTAATGTGATGTTCTCTTTTCTTTTATCTTTAACTATATGATGTTCTCTTCTCTTTTATCTTTAACTATAATATTTTAGTACGTAGTAGAAAAGAAATGTGATGTAAAGTATTGGAGAAATGTTTTAATTGAATAAGAAATGAAGTTGGATCTATATCTTTTCTTAACGGGAAGAGAGATATAATAAATATTTTATTAGGTTCATGCTAGTTTTTAACTTGTTTTTGTCATCTGATGTTGGTAACTGAAATTGAATTCTCTTTGCAAGGTGGCATTAAAAATTTACCAATCAGGGAAGTTTCAAAGCACAAATTGGAATACTATTAAGGGTTCTTTGGATGAAGGAAAATTGATGCACCAAGGCACAAGGGGCCAGAGTTTCATGTACGCTTCTATTGGCAATATTACAAAATGCACGGTGGAGGCAATATTGACTACTACGGCAGCACATCAATGAACGGTGGTCGCTTACTTTGTTTCTTAATCAATTGGTTGAGGTTTCAAATTTCAACCTTTATGAATGAAAAAAGATCAATGACTAGTCCTTTATTCTTAACTTGATTAGTGCCCATGCGATGCACGGGTGCAAAATAATTATTTGATGCAAAACCATTCTACTATCAGGAAATTAGTCCATCTATCTATCTATTACATTATACTAAAACAGACACCAGGAATGACACATGTCACTTCCTGTCAATTTTTTCCCGCCAAAACTTTTTTTCAACTTAAAAAAAAAAATACATTACTTTTTTTCAAAAAGGAAACTAAGATAAAAATGAAATAAACATATAATTCAATAACCATAAATGTAACTACATAATATATTATTGGAGGAAAGATGAATCAACATTATTTGTTCTTTTACAATTTGATTTTATTTCTGTATTATTCTAAGTTTTTAGTTTGATAACAAATTTAAATTATATTGATGGACTTCTAACATTAGCCTATTGTTAATAATAATACATGGTGAGTACGGATGTAAATTAAAATAATAAAATATGGTAAGTAGACTAACATTAGAAGTTCATTTATCAAAATTATATTCAATTCAAACTATTTGACTAACTTATTTATGCTTGGGTCTTTTTGGGGTCATCTATTTTCGAAAATAGTTCTCGGGCCACTATTTTATGATAAAAATAGTTACCGGTCAATCTTTTAATAGTAATCGTGCGTTGCACGGGATCTAGACTAGTATAAATTAAATGAAAGTTTATATAATTGTATACTCCCTCAGTCCCTTAATACTCGCACCGTTTTGACTGGACACGCTTGCCAATGCATAACTTTGACAACCAATATCTTTAATTACATATTATAAAAACTTATAAAAACATTAATATTTTGAAAATATATATTGAGATGAAGTGTACTACCTCGTATTTTTATAATAATTATAAATATATTTTATTGTATTTATAAAGCATTTTATGATTTTTAGAATATTTATTTCGCATTTAAATATTATTTAAATTTATTTTAATTAATTAGAATATTTATTATTTTAATTAATTATGAAACGAATTTAATTTTCGAATCGGGAAATTTAATGGAGTCGCAAGTAATTTTAAAGGTTTGGGTTTTTAAATAAAAGTCCAACTCGTTTTATTAAACGAGCCCAATCAAAAGAATTTAATTCTAAACTCTAAAGCTGCTCACCTTCCCCTTGCGCGCTGCTGCTGTTGTTGTTGTCGTGCGATGCTGCCCCTCTCGCCCAGCCACACACGCACGCTCCCTCTCTCTTGCTCGCCCAACACACCCCTCGTCCCGCTCGCGCGCCGCGCCCAGCGCGCACTTCTGCTGTCTTTGCTCCTCGTCCACGCGCGCACACACGAGTCTTGTGTGTGTGTGTGTGTGTGTTTTTGTTCGTTCGTTCAATTTTTCGCCCAATCACATTCAATTCGTGATTGTTCCGTGCTATATGCCGGATTGGTATAATTCTCTTATTCCTTACCTATTCATTTCAATTTCGTATTTCAAATTATATTATTATTATTGTTTTGAATAATTAAAATGCTGGGAAACGGTTGTGAACACCGTATTGTGATGTTTTACATGTTTTGATTTTTGAGGTGTATTTTAATTATTAAAGTATGAAATTTCAGATTCATTTATTTAATAAAGACTTGATTTTTTTGGTGTTAAATTGTTTTATTGGAGAATTAAAGTTAGGGTTTTAACCTAGACCGAAAGGGTCAATTGATTAGCATAATTAGGTGATTGATTTAATTATGATAATCAATTATGTTTTCAGATTTATAAAAAGGTTTAAGGTGTCAATTTTTATTGATTTTAAGGGTGGAAAAAGTATGTTTTCATACTAGGGAGTTGTTTTTCAAATTGAGACGATTAATTTCTAATTATCGTCAAGGTTTTATATTTCATAAAAGTTGCTGGAAATTTAATGAACATGGAAATAATTAAGGTTTCATTATTTTGATGATAGGAGGTGATTTCTAAGTGAGTGATCATGTTTGCAAAGTGGCCCCTATGCTTAGATATTCAAGGTACGTACAAGTTTAGGGCGACCACATTATTTGTCAAGGGACATTACATGATTATTTATTGATGTGAATTATATTACGTGAACTTGGTGAATTCATATTTGATTTGGTGAACGATCATGTGAATTATTATTGGAATTATTGATTTGTTGATTGAACAAGCATGTTGGGACTATTGTGAGTATGGATTTCATTGTCAATCATGCTGTTCAATATTTATGCATGTATGGATTGTTTCACATGCAAGGGATGGATTATTTATTGTTATGCTATTGTACGGGATGTCTAGCATACTTTTGAGCCAATTATTCGTACCTCGTTGTACTATTTATTTTACCACATGTGAAGGGTTCGCTCACGTAAGCCACCGCACATGTAGGGTTCAGTTGGGAATATTTTATGTGAAATGAATTAGGATTTGTTGTGCTAGGGCACAACCCTCATTTTAAAAGGCATGCTGTGGAATCTCACCTTTTGTGAGAAGGAACTTCGTAGTAATTTCACTACGTCTTGATTCATTGATCACAAGTCCTAAAGGATTAAAATGAGATTGTTTTGGTTGTCGTTTATTAAATGTATGTTTGTTTGAGTCCCGAGTTCGCCATTAATAAAATATTAATAAACGTAAAGTGCAACCAGAACAAGCTTCAAAACTATTGGAACGTATATACCTCGAGTATGAACAATGAGGGGAGACTTGCCGGAAAACTCGATCTCCTACTAATGATACAAGACGTTGTTTCATTTAATTTATGCGCTGGAATTTCGTCGGTATGGCCCGACACTCGGTATGGTCCGATATTCATTATGTTATTTATTACGGTGTTTGGTGGGCTCCCAACACCCTTCCTTTTATGGAAACTTCTTTTGGCCCGTTCGAAGCTTATTATAATTAAATTGTGCGTCAAGAGTCAAGTCAAGAGTCGAGTCTTGTATTCATGAATGGTTTGTTATTTATTAAATGGCTTTTGCGTGTGGATTAGTATTTTAGCGAGTGATGCATTTTTATAGTTTTATTTCACTCTAGCCTTGTAAGTACTCAGTTTTTGCTGACTACGTGCTTTATGTCTCTTGGTCATTGTTGTAGATTAAGAGTTTTCAAGGCTAAAATGAAGAACAAGAAAGTAAGACTTACGGAACTTGTTGTGCCGTGGTAACCAAACCACTGCCTTGAAAACGAGATTCGGTGCAACCGGGGTGCACAATTGTATTCACCGATTCGTTCCCTAAGGTTTACACAACCCTCAACACACAATGGCACTCTTGGGTGTGAGATGGAGTTACCAGAACTTATGCCCAAAAGAGAGGAAGAAAGGGAGATGATAAGGGAATGATTTTTCTGTAAACAAATCAAGAAATGAAGCATGTATTTATAGGATTAGAGGAGAATACAAAACAACCCAAAGAAACCAAAGGACTCAAAAGAATCCAATGGTATTGAATCACCAATTAAATCCATGATAATGAAGGGTTTATAACCCCCATAATCAAGAGAAATAATGGACCAACTTAATCATCATAATCAGAATGATAATTGTCCATAAATCATACATAAAAGGTTATCATAAAAGAGGAATCCAAAGAGAAGATAAAAAACGGACAACACTAAGAGCCGATCTCGAAACCTGCCGGTTTCTCAAAACCGGCCGGTTTTCGTTGCACTTCAAAAAATGCCTTTTAAGTCCGTTTTTCAACTCACGCTCGAAACCTGCCGGTTTTGGAAAACCTGGCAGACAGGTTTTGGGAAAACCTGCCAGTTTTCCAAAACCTGGCAGGCAGGTTTTGAGCGCTTTTCCATCTTTAAATTCCAACAATCCCCCACTAAAGATGAGAAAAGATATTGGGCATAAGAGGAGATCAATACATAGCATTCGGTGTTACATTTAAGTAAATTGAAACCAAATGTTTAGTGAAGTGGAACAATGACTTACAAGTCCAAGGGTGGACTAACCTTGAAACCCTTAAACTTTTGATCAAAGAGTGGACTAACCTTGAAACTCTAAGATTTAAGTCAAGCCCCCCACAACACATACATCACCCCAAAGATCTAGTAAACTCCGCAAAGTGAACGCGTTTTAAGCCATGCGTTTACCTTAGTTCTCATGGAAGCTCTAGGAAACCGCCCAAGTTTCCATGGAAGATGGCGAGTCTTCACAACCACGTAGGTGAATCCCTTGTGCTTCTCAATAGCACAAAACATCTCTTAGGATTCATTAAGAGTTTAAACAAACTCAACCTCCACATAAATTACAACGGTGGATTTCTCAAATGCTTAGCTAGAGCACCTACCACGTAAGTATAAATCCATTAAGAATTCCAACGAATTCAACCTACACTAAGCATTACAAACACAAACTGCCATAGGAATGGAATATTAGTAATGCTTATCATATTCACTTCATGGGCTTAAGCCCCATTCCCCTCGACGAGTCAAGAACTTGGTTCCTTGCCAACCCCTTAGTCAAAGGATCCGCCAAATTTCTTTCGGACCTTACATAGTTCAATGCAATCACTCCATTTTTGAGTAGTTGCCTCACCGAACTATGTCTAAGGCGTATGTGCCTCTTCTTACCATTATAGTTGCTATTATTAGCCACACCAATTGCCGCTTGAGAATCACAATGCAAGGATACCGAGGAAGTTCTCTCCCCCCACAATGGGATATCGGCTAGGAGGCTCCTTAACCAATCCGCTTCTTGACCTGCCAACTCAAGAGCAATGAATTCAGATTCCATGGTGGAGCGGGCTAAACATGGTTGTTTCGAGGACTTCCATGAAATAGCACCTCCACCCAACATAAACACATAACCACTAGTAAAAACCACTTCATCATTATCGGACACCCAATTAGCATCACAATAACCTTCCAAAACATTAGGAAAGCGATTAAAATGCAAACATACCTCCATGGTACCCCTTAGGTACCCAAGTAATCGATGAAGTGCTTTCCAATGTTCACTACTAGGATTGTGAGTATATCGACTTAATCTACTTACCGCATAGGCAATGTCGGGACGTGTGCAATTCATCAAAAACATTACACTTCCTATTACCTTGGCATATTGCTCTTGAGATACGCTTGAACCCTTATTCTTTGTAAGCTTTACACTTGCATCATAAGGAGTCTTACATGGCTCCACATCATAGCAATCGAACTTCTTCAAGATTTTCTCCACATAGTGAGATTGACTCATTGAGAACCCATCCTTGGATTTGGTCAAACGAATACCAAGGATCACATCGGCTTCACCTAAGTCCTTCATTTCAAACTTAGTAGACAAAAAATCTTTAGTGTAATTCACAACCTCAAGGTTAGTGCCCATAATAAGCATGTCATCAACATAGAGACAAATAATAACACAAGAGGAATCAAACACTTTAGAATACACACAAGAGTCCGAAGAATTAGTCACAAAGCCATCACTCCTAAGAGTACAATCAAACTTTTCATACCATTGCTTAGGAGCTTGTTTCAAACCATACAAAGACTTTTTAAGTCTACACACCTTATGCTCTTGACCCTTAACTACAAAGCCTTCCGGTTGAGTCATGTAAATTTCCTCATCAAGATCACCATTAAGAAAGGCCGTTTTAACATCCATTTGATGGACCACTAAGTCATGAATTGCCGCTAAAGCAACCAAAGTCCTAATGGTGGCAATCTTAGTCACAGGTGAGTAGGTATCAAAAAAGTCAATTCCCTCTTTTTGAGTGAAACCTCTAATAACAAGTCTAGCCTTAAACTTATCAATAGAGCCATCGGGTTTCTTCTTCTTAGTAAAGATCCATTTATTACTTATGGGTTTAGACCCCTTAGGCAAATCACATAAGTCCCAAGTATGATTAGACATGATTGAATCTAATTCACTTTTAATGGCCTCTTTCCAAAAACTAACATCTATGGATTTCATAGCTTCACTATAAGTCTTTGGGTCTTCTTCTAAGAGAAACAAAGAAACAACAATTTCACTCAAATAATCCACATCAAAGTCTTCTACAAGAAAAACGGTCAAGAAATCTGGTCCAAAGGTAGTCTCTACTCTAAGCCTTTTACTCTTCCTAGGTTGGACTTCTTCCACTATAGTGGGAGGAGGAGGAACACTAGGACTAGGCAAAGAAACATCCAAAGGCACATCAACACTTGACTCATGCACATGAGAAGACAAAGAGGATTTCAACGGGAAAATATGCTCAAAGAAAACTGCATCCCTAGATTCACAAATAGAATGATCACTCAAAAGCATGAATCTATATGCGGCACTATTATGAGCATAACCAATGAACACACAATCAAAAGTTTTAGACCCAATGGTGGTTTTCTTAAAATCTGGAAAAGCAACCTTTGCTAAGCACCCCCACACTTTCAAAATACTCATGTTAGGACTATAACCCTTCCAAAGCTCATAGGGTGTCTTATCCAACTTCTTATGGGGCACTCTATTGAGTACATAACAAGCGGATAAAACCGCCTCCCCCCACATGTTGTTGGATAATCCGGAACTTAGAAGCATGGCATTCATAGTCTCTTTTAAAGATTTGTTTTTCCTTTCGGCAATACCATTTTGTTGTGGGGTGTAAGGAGAACTTAGCTCATGGATAATTCCATTGGTTTCACAAAATTATTTTAAAGACCATTTTCCATATTCACCACCTCTATCGGTTCTAACTCTTTTGATTTTAAGGTCAAGTTGATTTTCAACCTCGGCTTTATACTTTAAAAATGCACTTTCGGCCTCATCCTTAGTTTTCAAAAGATATACTTTAGTAAACCTTGAAAAGTCATCAACAAAAGTTATGTAGTAATTTTTCCCTCCTCTACTAGTAGTGCAATTTTTAAAGTCCGCTAAATCCGAGTGAATCAACTCTAACAATTTAGTACTTCTCGTTGTCACTTGCTTAAAAGGTTTCTTAGTATGTTTGGCCTCAACACAAATAGGACATTTAGAGGCTTTGTCAATTTTATCAAAAGAAATTAAGTTCATGTTTTTTAACTTTTCCATGTAAGAAACATTTAAATGTCCTAATCGATTGTGCCAAACATCCATAGACTCAACGATGTAAGCAAAAGAAGAAGTACTTTCATTATTGTTCAAAACATTCAACACAAACAAGCCTTCACTAAGGTAGCCTTTCCCAACAAAGTCTTCATTCTTAGAGATAACAATCTTATCCGCCTCAAAGACAAGTTTTAGGCCGGCTTTGTTGAGAAGGGCACCCGAAACAAGATTCCTCCTTAGGGAGGGAACATACAAGACATTATTCAAAAACAAAGTTTTTCCGGAAGTGAGTTTAAGGTGGACCTTTCCTTTGCCAAGAACTCCGGCGGTGCTACTATTTCCCATGTAAACATGGTCTCCATCGGTAGCATCCTCAAATTCCGTCATGATAGCCTTGTTAGCACAAAAGTGTCTTGATGCTCCCGTATCCAAGATCCATTCTACCTTGTTCTCCACCAAATTGGCTTCAACCACCACCGCGGCTATCACCTCATTCTTTTCAACAAGGTTGGCTTGGGAGGCACCATTGGAGTTGCTCTTGTGGCGGTGATCACATTGATAGGCTTTGTGTCCTATCTTTCCACACACATAGCAAGCTCCTTTGGTCTTTTGAATCTTGTGGTTGTTAGTGAAGTTTCCTTTGGTTGAATGATTTTTCTTCTTCCCTTTGAACCTGTTTTTAGCCATAGGAGCACTAGATTCAACCAAGTTAGCTTTAGAAGAATTCAAAGAAAGGGATTCAAACTTATCCTTGAGGCGATTAGCCTCTTCGGTCCTCATATGACCAATGAGTTCTTGAAGGTTCATGTCCTTCTTCTTGTGCTTCAAAGAATTGCGGTAGTCATTCCATGATGGTGGAAATTTCTCCAAGAGTACATTGGCTTGGAGAGTTTCACACATCTTCATACCTTCACCCAAGATGTCGGTGACGATGTTCTCGTAATCATGGACTTGATCCATGATGGACTTGTCATCCGTCATCTTGAAATTGATCCACTTACCAACAACATACTTTTTCTTACCGGCATCATCGGCTCCATACTTCTTTTGCAAGGTGTCCCAAATGGACTTGCTTGACCGATTGGTGATGAGGAGGTCAAACAAGATTCCATTCACATGATGGAGAATGTGAGCCCGAACAAGTTTGTTGTCTTTCTCCTTCTTGGTCAATGCTTCGGCCGCCTTCTTGACATCTTCCGCCGAAAGGGAGGGATCCGGTGCTACCGCCTTGCTTGCTTCAATTGCTTCAATCACATCCTCATAGAGCACATAATCTATTTCAAGTTGCTCAAAAAAGATCAATAATTTTTGTGACCATCTCTTGTAGTTCTTGCCATCAAGAAGCTCCAACTTAGAGAGGTCGGGAAGGGTCTTGTTCATCATAGAGTTAGCCATAACAATAGACATAATATCTCGTTTTCAAATTGTTGTAGATTAAGAGTTTTCAAGGCTAAAATGAAGAACAAGAAAGTAAGACTTACGAAACTTGTTGTGCCGTGGTAACCAAACCACTGCCTTGAAACGAGATTCGGTGCAACCGGGGTGCACAATTGTATTCACCGATTCGTTCCCTAAGGTTTACACAACCCTCAACACACAATGGCACTCTTGGGTGTGAGATGGAGTTACCAGAACTTATGCCCAAAAGAGAGGAAGAAAGGGAGATGATAAGGGAATGATTTTTCTGTAAACAAATCAAGAAATGAAGCATGTATTTATAGGATTAGAGGAGAATACAAAACAACCCAAAGAAACCAAAGGACTCAAAAGAATCCAATGGTATTGAATCACCAATTAAATCCATGATAATGAAGGGTTTATAACCCCCATAATCAAGAGAAATAATGGACCAACTTAATCATCATAATCAGAATGATAATTGTCCATAAATCATACATAAAAGGTTATCATAAAAGAGGAATCCAAAGAGAAGATAAAAAACGGACAACACTAAGAGCCGATCTCGAAACCTGCCGGTTTCTCAAAACCGGCCGGTTTTCGTTGCACTTCAAAAAATGCCTTTTAAGTCCGTTTTTCAACTCACTCTCGAAACCTGCCGGTTTTGGAAAACCTGGCAGACAGGTTTTGGGAAAACCTGCCAGTTTTCCAAAACCTGGCAGGCAGGTTTTGAGCGCTTTTCCATCTTTAAATTCCAACAATCCCCCACTAAAGATGAGAAAAGATATTGGGCATAAGAGGAGATCAATACATAGCATTCGGTGTTACATTTAAGTAAATTGAAACCAAATGTTTAGTGAAGTGGAACAATGACTTACAAGTCCAAGGGTGGACTAACCTTGAAACCCTTAAACTTTTGATCAAAGAGTGGACTAACCTTGAAACTCTAAGATTTAAGTCAAGCCCCCCACAACACATACATCACCCCAAAGATCTAGTAAACTCCGCAAAGTGAACGCGTTTTAAGCCATGCGTTTACCTTAGTTCTCATGGAAGCTCTAGGAAACCGCCCAAGTTTCCATGGAAGATGGCGAGTCTTCACAACCACGTAGGTGAATCCCTTGTGCTTCTCAATAGCACAAAACATCTCTTAGGATTCATTAAGAGTTTAAACAAACTCAACCTCCACATAAATTACAACGGTGGATTTCTCAAATGCTTAGCTAGAGCACCTACCACGTAAGTATAAATCCATTAAGAATTCCAACGAATTCAACCTACACTAAGCATTACAAACACAAACTGCCATAGGAATGGAATATTAGTAATGCTTATCATATTCACTTCATGGGCTTAAGCCCCATTCCCCTCGACGAGTCAAGAACTTGGTTCCTTGCCAACCCCTTAGTCAAAGGATCCGCCAAATTTCTTTCGGACCTTACATAGTTCAATGCAATCACTCCATTTTTGAGTAGTTGCCTCACCGAACTATGTCTAAGGCGTATGTGCCTCTTCTTACCATTATAGTTGCTATTATTAGCCACACCAATTGCCGCTTGAGAATCACAATGCAAGGATACCGAGGAAGTTCTCTCCCCCCACAATGGGATATCGGCTAGGAGGCTCCTTAACCAATCCGCTTCTTGACCTGCCAACTCAAGAGCAATGAATTCAGATTCCATGGTGGAGCGGGCTAAACATGGTTGTTTCGAGGACTTCCATGAAATAGCACCTCCACCCAACATAAACACATAACCACTAGTAAAAACCACTTCATCATTATCGGACACCCAATTAGCATCACAATAACCTTCCAAAACATTAGGAAAGCGATTAAAATGCAAACATACCTCCATGGTACCCCTTAGGTACCCAAGTAATCGATGAAGTGCTTTCCAATGTTCACTACTAGGATTGTGAGTATATCGACTTAATCTACTTACCGCATAGGCAATGTCGGGACGTGTGCAATTCATCAAAAACATTACACTTCCTATTACCTTGGCATATTGCTCTTGAGATACGCTTGAACCCTTATTCTTTGTAAGCTTTACACTTGCATCATAAGGAGTCTTACATGGCTCCACATCATAGCAATCGAACTTCTTCAAGATTTTCTCCACATAGTGAGATTGACTCATTGAGAACCCATCCTTGGATTTGGTCAAACGAATACCAAGGATCACATCGGCTTCACCTAAGTCCTTCATTTCAAACTTAGTAGACAAAAAATCTTTAGTGTAATTCACAACCTCAAGGTTAGTGCCCATAATAAGCATGTCATCAACATAGAGACAAATAATAACACAAGAGGAATCAAACACTTTAGAATACACACAAGAGTCCGAAGAATTAGTCACAAAGCCATCACTCCTAAGAGTACAATCAAACTTTTCATACCATTGCTTAGGAGCTTGTTTCAAACCATACAAAGACTTTTTAAGTCTACACACCTTATGCTCTTGACCCTTAACTACAAAGCCTTCCGGTTGAGTCATGTAAATTTCCTCATCAAGATCACCATTAAGAAAGGCCGTTTTAACATCCATTTGATGGACCACTAAGTCATGAATTGCCGCTAAAGCAACCAAAGTCCTAATGGTGGCAATCTTAGTCACAGGTGAGTAGGTATCAAAAAAGTCAATTCCCTCTTTTTGAGTGAAACCTCTAATAACAAGTCTAGCCTTAAACTTATCAATAGAGCCATCGGGTTTCTTCTTCTTAGTAAAGATCCATTTATTACTTATGGGTTTAGACCCCTTAGGCAAATCACATAAGTCCCAAGTATGATTAGACATGATTGAATCTAATTCACTTTTAATGGCCTCTTTCCAAAAACTAACATCTATGGATTTCATAGCTTCACTATAAGTCTTTGGGTCTTCTTCTAAGAGAAACAAAGAAACAACAATTTCACTCAAATAATCCACATCAAAGTCTTCTACAAGAAAAACGGTCAAGAAATCTGGTCCAAAGGTAGTCTCTACTCTAAGCCTTTTACTCTTCCTAGGTTGGACTTCTTCCACTATAGTGGGAGGAGGAGGAACACTAGGACTAGGCAAAGAAACATCCAAAGGCACATCAACACTTGACTCATGCACATGAGAAGACAAAGAGGATTTCAACGGGAAAATATGCTCAAAGAAAACTGCATCCCTAGATTCACAAATAGAATGATCACTCAAAAGCATGAATCTATATGCGGCACTATTATGAGCATAACCAATGAACACACAATCAAAAGTTTTAGACCCAATGGTGGTTTTCTTAAAATCTGGAAAAGCAACCTTTGCTAAGCACCCCCACACTTTCAAAATACTCATGTTAGGACTATAACCCTTCCAAAGCTCATAGGGTGTCTTATCCAACTTCTTATGGGGCACTCTATTGAGTACATAACAAGCGGATAAAACCGCCTCCCCCCACATGTTGTTGGATAATCCGGAACTTAGAAGCATGGCATTCATAGTCTCTTTTAAAGATTTGTTTTTCCTTTCGGCAATACCATTTTGTTGTGGGGTGTAAGGAGAACTTAGCTCATGGATAATTCCATTGGTTTCACAAAATTCTTTTAAAGACCATTTTCCATATTCACCACCTCTATCGGTTCTAACTCTTTTGATTTTAAGGTCAAGTTGATTTTCAACCTCGGCTTTATACTTTAAAAATGCACTTTCGGCCTCATCCTTAGTTTTCAAAAGATATACTTTAGTAAACCTTGAAAAGTCATCAACAAAAGTTATGTAGTAATTTTTCCCTCCTCTACTAGTAGTGCAATTTTTAAAGTCCGCTAAATCCGAGTGAATCAACTCTAACAATTTAGTACTTCTCGTTGTCACTTGCTTAAAAGGTTTCTTAGTATGTTTGGCCTCAACACAAATAGGACATTTAGAGGCTTTGTCAATTTTATCAAAAGAAATTAAGTTCATGTTTTTTAACTTTTCCATGTAAGAAACATTTAAATGTCCTAATCGATTGTGCCAAACATCCATAGACTCAACGATGTAAGCAAAAGAAGAAGTACTTTCATTATTGTTCAAAACATTCAACACAAACAAGCCTTCACTAAGGTAGCCTTTCCCAACAAAGTCTCCATTCTTAGAGATAACAATCTTATCCGCCTCAAAGACAAGTTTTAGGCCGGCTTTGTTGAGAAGGGCACCCGAAACAAGATTCCTCCTTAGGGAGGGAACATACAAGACATTATTCAAAAACAAAGTTTTTCCGGAAGTGAGTTTAAGGTGGACCTTTCCTTTGCCAAGAACTCCGGCGGTGCTACTATTTCCCATGTAAACATGGTCTCCATCGGTAGCATCCTCAAATTCCGTCATGATAGCCTTGTTAGCACAAAAGTGTCTTGATGCTCCCGTATCCAAGATCCATTCTACCTTGTTCTCCACCAAATTGGCTTCAACCACCACCGCGGCTATCACCTCATTCTTTTCAACAAGGTTGGCTTGGGAGGCACCATTGGAGTTGCTCTTGTGGCGGTGATCACATTGATAGGCTTTGTGTCCTATCTTTCCACACACATAGCAAGCTCCTTTGGTCTTTTGAATCTTGTGGTTGTTAGTGAAGTTTCCTTCGGTTGAATGATTTTTCTTCTTCCCTTTGAACCTGTTTTTAGCCATAGGAGCACTAGATTCAACCAAGTTAGCTTTAGAAGAATTCAAAGAAAGGGATTCAAACTTATCCTTGAGGCGATTAGCCTCTTCGGTCCTCATATGACCAATGAGTTCTTGAAGGTTCATGTCCTTCTTCTTGTGCTTCAAAGAATTGCGGTAGTCATTCCATGATGGTGGAAATTTCTCCAAGAGTACATTGGCTTGGAGAGTTTCACACATCTTCATACCTTCACCCAAGATGTCGGTGACGATGTTCTCGTAATCATGGACTTGATCCATGATGGACTTGTCATCCGTCATCTTGAAATTGATCCACTTACCAACAACATACTTTTTCTTACCGGCATCATCGGCTCCATACTTCTTTTGCAAGGTGTCCCAAATGGACTTGCTTGACCGATTGGTGATGAGGAGGTCAAACAAGATTCCATTCACATGATGGAGAATGTGAGCCCGAACAAGTTTGTTGTCTTTCTCCTTCTTGGTCAATGCTTCGGCCGCCTTCTTGACATCTTCCGCCGAAAGGGAGGGATCCGGTGCTACCGCCTTGCTTGCTTCAATTGCTTCAATCACATCCTCATAGAGCACATAATCTATTTCAAGTTGCTCAAAAAAGATCAATAATTTTTGTGACCATCTCTTGTAGTTCTTGCCATCAAGAGGCTCCAACTTAGAGAGGTCGGGAAGGGTCTTGTTCATCATAGAGTTAGCCATAACAATAGACATAATATCTCGTTTTCAAATTGTTGTAGATTAAGAGTTTTCAAGGCTAAAATGAAGAACAAGAAAGTAAGACTTACGAAACTTGTTGTGCCGTGGTAACCAAACCACTGCCTTGAAAACGAGATTCGGTGCAACCGGGGTGCACAATTGTATTCACCGATTCGTTCCCTAAGGTTTACACAACCCTCAACACACAATGGCACTCTTGGGTGTGAGATGGAGTTACCAGAACTTATGCCCAAAAGAGAGGAAGAAAGGGAGATGATAAGGGAATGATTTTTCTGTAAACAAATCAAGAAATGAAGCATGTATTTATAGGATTAGAGGAGAATACAAAACAACCCAAAGAAACCAAAGGACTCAAAAGAATCCAATGGTATTGAATCACCAATTAAATCCATGATAATGAAGGGTTTATAACCCCCATAATCAAGAGAAATAATGGACCAACTTAATCATCATAATCAGAATGATAATTGTCCATAAATCATACATAAAAGGTTATCATAAAAGAGGAATCCAAAGAGAAGATAAAAAACGGACAACACTAAGAGCCGATCTCGAAACCTGCCGGTTTCTCAAAACCGGCCGGTTTTCGTTGCACTTCAAAAAATGCCTTTTAAGTCCGTTTTTCAACTCACGCTCGAAACCTGCCGGTTTTGGAAAACCTGGTAGACAGGTTTTGGGAAAACCTGCCGGTTTTCCAAAACCTGGCAGGCAGGTTTTGAGCGCTTTTCCATCTTTAAATTCCAACAGTCATGGCCTTCGCCTTAATGACCCTATGATGATCCATCATTGCACTTGCATTGTTGGGGAGTAGATTAATTTAGCAGGTTGGTAGAACAAAGTACGATCGAAATCATGTAGCTTGGTATGGTTGAGATCGAGTTGCATTCTTTTGTGCTTTGGAAACTATTTTATTATTTTAATTTCGTATTGCCTTCGTGGTTTAAATTATACTCTAATCATGTTTTGAGTTGTTGGATTTTTAATACTTTGGTTTTGGGCCGTTATGGTTCCAATTTGTAGGAGGCCTCAATTATTATTTATGTCGGTTTGAAAAGTTAGTTATCATTAAATTCCGCTGCGTAATTCTGGTACTAGCCTTAACCATTATCACGGTGGCGGTAATACTTTAGTTATTCCTTTATTTTTAAGTTGGAAAATGGTTTTATAAAAGCAAGGAATTATTAGTATAACACCCTAATAATTCCTTCCTTTTATAAAATCATTTTCCAACTTAAAACAAAGGAATTACTAAAGTATTACCGCCACCGTGATAACGGTTAAGGCTAGTATCAGAATTACGCAGCGGAAATTAATGTCAACTAACTTTTGAAAACGTAATAAATGAAATATCGAGGCCTCCTATAATTTGGAACCATGACGGCCCAAAAACCAAAGTATAAAAAGTTCAACGATTTCAAACATAATTAATGTATAAATAAATAGTAGCATGCAACTCTCTCGATCATCCCAAGCCACATGATTTCGATCTACCAACCTGCTATATTATTCTACTCCCCATCAATGCAAGTGCAAATGATAGATCATCATAGGGTCATTAAGGCAAAGGCCATGACCAAAAACACAAAGCACGTAGTCAGCAAAAGCTGAGTACTTACAAGAATAGAGTGAAACGAAACTAAAGGCATGCATCACTCACTAAGTACTAATGAACATGCAAAAGCCATATAATAATTAACATACCAATCATGAATACAAGACTCGACTCTTGACTCACAATTTAATTAGAATAAGCTTCGAGCGGGCCTAAAGAATATTCCATAAGGAAAGGTGATGGGAGCCAACCATACACCAAATAATAAATAATAAAATCGGGCCATACCGAGTGTCGGGCGATACCGATGGAATTCCTGCGCATAATATAAATGAAACAACGTCTTGTATCATTAGTAGGAGTACGAGCTTTCCAGCAACACTCCCCCCCATTGTTCATACTCAAGGTATATACGTTCCAATAGTTTTGAAGCTTGTTCTGGTTGCACTTTACATTTATTAATATTTTATTAAAGGTGAACTCAAGACTCAACAACGTACAATTAATAAATGACAACCAAAACAATCTTATTTTAATGCTTTAGGACTTGTGATCAACAAAGCAAGACACTTGTGAGATTACTACCATGTTCCTCCTCACCAAAGTGAGATTCCACATCATGCCCATTAACATGAGGGTTGTGCCCTTCCACGACAAATCCTAATTCATTTCATACAAAATATTTCCAACTGAACCCTACATGTGCGGTGGCTTAAGTGAGCTAACCCTTCACATGTGATAATATAAATAGTACAACGAAGTACGAATAATTGGCTCAAAGTATGCTAGACATCCCGTACAATAGCATACAAATAAATAATCCATCCCTTGCATGTGAAACAAACCATACATGCATAAATATTGAACAACATGACTGACAATGAAATCCATACTCATAATAATCCCAACATGCTTGTTCAATCAACAATTCAATAATTCCAATAATACTAATCCACATGATCGTTCACCAAAGCAAATATGAATCCACATAATATAATTCACATCATCAACAATCATGTAATGTCCTTGACAAATAGTGTGGTCGCCCTAGACTTAAACGTACCTTGAATACCTAAGCGTAGGGGCCACTTTGCAACAACGAGCACTCACTCAGAAATCACCTCCTATCATCAAAATAATGAAACTTAAATTATTTCCATGTTCATTAAATTTCCAGCAACTTTATAAAATCTAAAACCTCATTTAAACTTTAGAATTCAATCGTTTTTCAATCATATAATCGTCTCAATTTGTAAAACCAATTCTTAGTACGAAAACGTAGTTTTTCCGCCTTTAAAATCAATAAAAATCAACACTTTAAGCCTTTATTCAAATCTGAAAATATAATTGATTATCATAATTAAAATCATCACCTAATTATGCTAATCAATTGACTCATTAGGTCTAGATTAAAACCCTAACTTGAAAATCCCAATAAAACCAATTTATCATCACAAAAATCAATTCTTTATTAAATAAACAAATCTGAAAATTTATACTTTAATAATTAAAACAAGCCTAATGAATCACAACACGTAAATCCTCAAAGCACGGTGTTCATAACCGATTCCCAGCATTTTAATCACTCAAAAAAATAATAATATTATAATTTAAAATACGGAATTTAAATATAATAATTTAAAATAATTAGGGTTATACCAATCCGGCCTATAGAACGGAACAACCACGAATTAGAGTGATTGGGCGAAAAGGAATTGAATAACGAACACGAACAACACACACACACACACACACGTCCGCGTGTGCGCGCGCGGGATTGAGGGGGGACGAGCAGCGCTGGTGCACGGGACAAGGCAGCAGGGCATGCTAGGCGCGCGCGGGACAAGGCAGCACGGCGCGCTGGGCGATGCACGCGAGGAGGGGCGAGAGAGCACGGCGCTGAGCGCGAAGGAGGGGCGAGGTCAGGGCTGGCGTGCCGGCACACAACAACAATAGCAGCAGCACACGCGCACAGCAGCACGCAAGGTAGGCGAGCTGTGCGGTGCGCGAGAGGAAGTGGGCGAGAGCAATAGGCAAGCGACGGGCGAGCACGAAGGCACGCCACACTCGAAGGCCGAGTGTGGTGCTGGGCGTGCGGGACTGCCGAGCAAAAGAGAGAGAAGAGGGAGTTGGAGTGTGGGGCAAGAAAAGCAAAAGAGGGTTTATGAAATTAAGGGGTTCATTTAATGATGGGGAGTCCTATTTATAGGCTCCCTATTTTCAATGGGCTAGGCTTAGGAAAATAGAATTAGGCTTAGGGAATTAAATGATTGGGCTAACTTAGGACTTGAATTAAATTCTTTTGATTGGGCTCGTTTAATAAAACGAATTGGACTTTTCATTTAAAACCCGAACCTTTAAAATTACTTGCGACCCATTAAATTTCCCGACTCAAGAATTAAATTCGTTTCGTAATTAATTAAAATAATAAATATTCTAATTAAGTAAAATACATTTAAATATTATTTAAATGCGAAATAAATTCCAAAAATCGTAAAATGCTTTATAAATATAATAAAATATATTTATAAAAATTATAAAAATACTAGGTATTACAATTAGGGTGTTACAAAGCTGTATACTAGAGCTTACTTTCATTCCTTTTTTGAGTAAATAATTGAAGGAAATAATGCCTTGGTCCAAGTATGCATTTAATGTTAAGTCTAATAAATGCGGTTCAGTATAATTAACAAGTTAATAATTCAGTGAGATCAAGTGAGCTGAATACCTAGCTTGAGGCCGCTTCAGTTCAAGTGGAATTAATAATATTAATCAACAGGTTACTCTTGACTGAACCGTAGGGTCACACAAATAGTACGTAAACGGATCAAGTATTTAATGGCATTAAATACTCCATCTATGGATATTCGGAATCGACGGATCTTGGTTTCAGTGGGAGCTGAGATCGTCACAAGCAAGAAATGAATACTCCGGAAACGATGATATTGCCGGAAACGGAAATATGGATCGTATCGGAAATATAAATATTATCCAAGTCGTAGATGTTGCCGGAAACGGAAACATGGTACGTATCGGAAAATATTATTGGAAATGGAAATATTACCGGAATCGGAAATATTGCCGGAAACGGAAATATTGTCAGAATCGGAAATATTATCGGAATCGGAAAATAATTCCGGAAACGGAAATATTAAATATTTGTTCGAAACGGAAATTAATTCCGGAATCAGAAATATTAAATATTGTTCGTATCGGAAATGAATTCCGGAACCGGGAATTTAATCGGAAGCGCATCGTACGAATTAGCATCGGATGAGGCTTGCTAGACGAAGGCCCAGCACGAAGCCAGGCCCGCGCCCAGCAAGCCAAGCGCCCAACACGAAAGGCCACAGCCTCGCCAGGCCCAGCGCAAGGCCAGGCCCAGCAAGGCTGCAGGCGCGCGCGGTCTGTATGCTCGTGGGCTGCGAGGCAGCGCGGGGTGTGTGCTCGTGGGCTGCGAGGCAGCGCTCACTCGTGTGGGCCTGCGTGGGTGGTGCGATGCTCGTGGTCGTGTGACTCGTGTTCGTAACGAATCCTAATCCTATATGAATTCGTGCATTGATTAAATCCTAATCCTAATATATTAAATTTATTATTTAGAGTTCAAATAGGATTCTAATTAATAAATCCATATCCTAGTAGGATTATAATTCCTTTCCATAAACTCTATAAATATAGGCCTAGGGTCACATATTTAACAGACAATTGAAGTATTCTAAAGGTAAGATTTTGAAGAAAAAATCAGCCAAACACTTGCAACCTATTAGCCGAAAATCCTAGTAACCTTAAGGGCGATTCTAGTTGGTCAAGCTTAAGGCGGATCCGGACGTGCTGTGGACTATCTACGGAGGGACGACACTTGGAGTTCTAAAGACTTGTTCTTGTTCGGTTCGGGCGCAGCTAGGGAGGGCACGCTACAAAGTGTATGCATCTAAATTATGCTAAATGATTATGTGTAAATAATATGTTTCCTGGCTTTATGGTTTTTCCGCATGATTTATGTTTTGTCATATGTATCATAACCTAACAGTGGTATCACGAGCCTCTTATTATTTTCATAATCTAAATTGCATAAACATGGTTAAATATTACAAATTTGCAAGGAATTAAAAGGGGTGATTAATTTTCGTAATTGTTAATTAATTGCAAATTGCGTTTATTTAATTATATGTACGCAGTGTTTCGGCATAATGTTCGTTACTCAACCAAATCGAGTGATTTTTGTGTCAATTCCGCATGTAAAAGGCAATCTAAAATTTTGACAAAATTAATATTTTTCGCCGAAACTCAGAATTCCCAAATTCGAAGCCTAACTATGACTTTTCGGATGTTTTAGTTTTTCGAACGCAAAAGTTTGTAAATTTAAGATGTTAAATTAAATATTTGCGATTCTTGTTGATAAATCTTGAATCTTTGATTGACCTACAGTATATATTTAACAAGTTTGAATGCCTATGCTTGTTAATTATACAACCTAATTTGTAATTATGATTAATTTGTTGAAATTCGAATAATTTAGAATTGATTTGATTTTCATAATTAATTAATAACTTAATTAGGTACCCATGATTAAAAACCACCATAAAAATTGTTAATTTGTGTTAAATTTTAAATTTTTATGACCTAGATTTGAATCCATGTTAATCGGAAATTAATTGATTAATAAATTTTCGATTTTTCGCCCTAAAATTATGAAATTAATATGATTTATTAATTTGTCATTAATTTTGGA
Organism: Spinacia oleracea; assembly: GCF_020520425.1. Taxonomy (NCBI): domain Eukaryota; kingdom Viridiplantae; phylum Streptophyta; class Magnoliopsida; order Caryophyllales; family Amaranthaceae; genus Spinacia; species Spinacia oleracea. The sequence goes on from NC_079492.1 coordinate 67,145,739, forward strand.
AATAAAAGTTTTAATTTTTATGCAATTCGCTCATAAAACTTGCACGCACAAAGCAATGGACGCTACGTGTTAACCTTAAGGGGTGTTGTATAGTGCGGGCATGCGACGACGAGCAAGGGAGCATGTCGCCCGTGCGGTACGATGCAACGAGCAAGGCCCTGTGTCGAGTGCTGTGCGCATGTGGGCGAGTGGGCAAGGGCGAAGGGCAAGGCGCAAGCCAGTGGCAGACGCGTGTGGGCAGCAAGCGTGCTGCGCCACAGCGCGCGCTGCCACGCCCAGCAAGCAAGCAGACGCAAGGCGACGAGCAAGCGCGCGCGCAGCGTGGCCTGCAGTGCTGCGTTGCGTGTGGTTGCTTGCGTGTTTTTGTACGAACAATCAAGGGGCGCTAAGCCTCGTGCACTCGATGGGGCTTGGGCGCAAGCCCAAGTGCCTCCTCGTGTCTCGATTGATTCGTTTCGAATTTAATTTTGAATTTTCAGTTCGGAAATAATTTTAATTAATTTTAAAATTAATAATTTAAATTGTTTTCTCGGATTTTAATTTTGAATATTATAATTATTATAAATTTTATTTATACTAATTATTTTACTAAAATTAAACCTTGAATTAATTTAAATTCGTTTAATTCAACTGAAATAAATTAAATTAATGGATTCGATTATAAATTTATATGAGCTTTAAATTTTAATTAAAATTGTATGTTTCCGGTTAAACTAGAAATACTTTTTTATGTTTAAAATTAGTAAATCATATGAATTTATTGGTTTAAGTGGGAGCATTTTTAGTCATAAACTCTTGATTAGGTCTACAAATCCTTTAAGGTTAAACAACTTGATTAGAATTAATAAGTACTGAATAATTGGTAGATTATTGGTGCCCTTGATTAATTGCTGCAAATATTTATGTGATGCACTAACCAGCTATGTGGGCCATTCATGAAAATGAATGGATGAATGGTATATATTGTATATGTACTGTTTTGCAGGTTATGGAGTGACTAGTATGGCCCAAATAGGATAGAAAATATGGTATGCGTACCATTAATTTGAATGTAATTGGTCTAATGCACCAAATTTGTTTTTCAATTTAAATATGGTCTGCGTACCATCAAATAGTTGTAATTAGTTTAATTATAGCTTATCCTATTTGAAGAAAATGGCGCCTCCCACGGTGAAATTCAAGACGGAGTTTTCAATCCATTTTCATGACGGACTTCGAAGTTGAAGCTTCAAGATGAAGTCGGGCCATACTAGATCACCTTTATCTTATGCATGCTTTAAGTTATTTATTGCTTTAAATATGTCTTAATTATGCATGAGATTGTGGCTTGATTATGTTGCATGATTAAGGATTTTAGTTCACTTAAAATCTAACCAACATAGTAAGAGCCTTAAGTTCCAAACTTAAAAATTGAGTTAAAAGGTGCCATGCCAAAATAAACACTTACTTGGATATCCTTTTTTCATCGATCTTAGTAATAGTTTTCCGCCATAGCGAGGTGTTACTTGTCGATACTAAAGGGGTAAGGTACACAAATAATTGTGAGTACATGTTAGTTTTGGTGAAACTCAATGATATAAGCAAGGAGTCCTTTTATGTCGTGGCAAATGAGATAGGTTTACCTAATAAGTTCTTAGACGTACCTATCAACCAAGAGTAGTTTCTAGACTATTAGCAAAAGGTTTTTGCTTACCTAAAATGTTTTAGAATTGAGTCAAAATACATAATGTGCTTAATTCTTCAATGGTTTTAGGGTCTTGGAATCATTTTATTCACACCTGCCGGAACAATAAATTCGAATAAAATGCTAATGACTTGTTTAAATTGCATGATTGCTTTAATTTTCAAATAACTCATGATAAATGTTTAGACTTTGCATGCTTCAATGTATGTTTTAATTATTGTTTATAATTAAATATCTTGCACTGCAGTAAATCCTTTTAGAAAGGTAACAGTAAATTTCCTCGATTGGTAGTGAATCCAAGAACGATTCACGGAAATTAGAGAAAATGAGCAATTTAAAATGTACGTTTCTTTTAGCGACTTTTATGGTTGTTTTCGAATATCAAAATTGAATGGCGAACCGATTGGTGCTTGTGGATTCAAAAATACAATGTAGTTTTGAGATCATAAAGCATTGAGTTTAAACGCTCAGCTTTATCAATGGTTAACAACCTAATATCTTTGTCCATTTAATTCTCGAATGAGTCTAGTCCCTAGACATTCGAATAGATCGATGCTTAGAGAACTTTAGAAGCTTCTGGTAAGATCATCTAGTTGAAAAGAATGTTCAACATAAATAAAATGGTAAGAACTTTGTTAAAGTGACATTGGACATGTTTAAACAAAGTATAAAAGTCAACACTAAAGAATTCTATTCTTAAGGCTATTAAAAAGGGTACAAGAAATAGGAAAACAAGGAACAAATGGAAGGAATTTACGATTCCGTTTCTACCTATAAGTTTATGTTTAAAGAGAAGTGTTCTAGCAATCAAACTTCCTTGGTATCATATAGCGCTTGAGGTTCTTACTTTGGTAATAACTCAAACAATGGAAGCTAGGCTACACTAATGGCCTACAAGTGGGAAATGAAGCATGGCAATGCTACATTAGTTGTAGGGTCATCTGGTTTGTTTAAGTCCTTTCAAAGGCTGGAACTTAATGGCTATTTCGTTCCATAATCATCATACCTAAATTTCTGTTTTCAAACACAGAAAGACTCACATTCAGAAGAACAAAAACAATGTTTGTTTGTTTATTTGAATGAAATGGTCATTTACAGGTTGAGTCAATATGCTTGATTAAAAACAAACAACTCTTTAACAATAAGAACTTTACTAGGTTCAAATCAATCTCTTGATTTGAGTTCCACTAATCTTTGGCATTGTTGCTTAGACCATATCAACAAGTTAACATTCAAAAGCTCTATTTTGATGGACTTTTGAAAGTTGATTGATTTCTAGATCAATTCAAGACAAGCTAGTCTTACTTATTGAAAGTAGCAAAAGATATGAACTATTGTTAGAACACCTAGACGATAGAGTTCAAAGCTAAAGAAAGGTTTTATGACTTTATTATTTCACACAGATTTGAGTGAATATAGGTTTATTTACTCAATGTGATATAAGTTTGATTCTGTTTGGCTAGTTCAAAGATTCAGAAGTATAAATCCTACTTGGCAAGAAATCATAAAGATCTAGGTTAGATCATGTTGATGATTTCTTAAGTCAAGAATGATCATCAATGATTGTGTGTTGTAATCTCACGATCTAGCTCCATAAGATATGGCATATCTACGTTGGAATGATCGAAGTCAATTAGTACTTGATTCGATCAATGATGAATCATAAAGACTTTTCCTATAATTTCTAAAACAAAATGCTCAACTACCACCAAACTAAACCAAATTCGTCAAAGCTATTGAAAAGTAATTTCATAATATCTTTTCAAAATATATCTAATAAAGTTCCTAAACTCAGTGGGAGCATAGTGTTTGTTATTCAACAAACTAAGGCCCAAGTTTAGATATATGTTTCATTGTAATTTATTCAAATGAGACACAAGGGTATTGTTTCTACCACGAATTTTTGAGAACATAATGTTTGTTTGCTCGAAATAATGTCCTTTTGGAGATTCGCTTCCAAAATGACAAGTGGGAGAAAATAGACCTCGAAAGTCTTCGAGGCGAACAACAAACATAAACGGACATTCAGGAGGCTTTTCGAAGTTCTTTAGAAAATCCGAACATGTATTCTTTAAGGACTTTAGAAGTGGCTTTAAAGAATAGGCATCTCTTAGAAGACTTTACAAGTGCTTCAAGGAGAACAGAATATTCATAGGACTTTCAAGTGGCTATTGATATTCTATTTGTTTGATGTTCTATACCCAAGTAGGCATAGAGTTCAAGTCACTGAAACTATGAGATTCTTCTATTAGATAGTAAAGAATCATGGAGTTCAGGTCACTGAAGCTATGCGATTCTTCTATTAGATAGTGAAGAAACCTACAACTTGCAGTCAAACTATTATCATGTAGATTAATAAGTTTCTGACCTGTAAGAAAGCTATGACGAAACCCAGATTCCCTGAAATGGTTAAAGGCCATATATAGACTCAAATATTTTAGATGGTTAAAGGCCATAAAACATAACCAATGTTTTGATGAAAAAATTGAAATTTTGTTGATTTGCAAAAATGGGTTAACACCTATTGGTTGCAAATTGGTTTTAAGGATAAAAACCATCAAACATGGAATTGCGTTCACACACAAAGCTAGATTATTTGCTAAAGGTTACAAGCAAAATTCACGGTGTGGATTGTGTTGAAACCTCATGCATAATCGTAATGCTCAAGTCTATAATTCAAGCAATGATTGCATATTGGTACATATGGCAATTGGATGACAAAACATATTCCTCAGTCAAATGTTGGAAGAAACTATGTACATAGCATGTCATAGGATTTGTGGATCCAAATAAGTAATTGAAAACAAAAGCTAGCTTATGAAATCTAAGTACAGATTTAAGCAAGCAATTGGGAATTGGAATTGTATTTTTTAGTGAAGCTAATAAGTATTTTAGTTTCATAAAATGTACATGATTCTTATAAATAAATAAGAAGTTTAGTGGGAGTACGTAAAACTTAATTGGTCCTATGTGTATCACACACATATCTCTTTATCGTGAAATAACATTCAAATACTAATGACTTAGATTTGAAATTATTCATCAATGATGGACCATGGCGAAACTTAATACATACTGGGTATTAAGATCTATTTAAGATCTTATAATATTGTTTTAGATTAAGTAATGGCATTTACTAAATCAAACACGTAAGACTCCATTGGAGATATTCGACCCATGTGAATAAATCTAAGTAATGAATGTTTGAACTATGTATAAGCATTTACTAAGTTAAACATCAAAGGATCTAAGTGAGATTCTTAACCTATATTATATGTCAAAGAATTTAGCTGGATTCAGTATCTACTGAAATTGAATGAGCTAAAGTTACATGAATAGAATTCAATTGGGAATTATTCTGCAAAAGAATTTATCATGTATAATATAATATGAGGATCGCCAAAAACGTATCGTATGGCTTTAGGCGTGACGAACATATACCAGTCTCTATTGATCTAAGTGAAGATCAACTAGATTGAGATCGAGAATACTTATGGTACTTGAAAAGGTACATAGGAATAGTTCTTGATTCAAGGAAATAAAGATATGCTAAATATTGATGCTACACGCATAAACACTGGCAAAGGATCAAGAAAGATCCCTTTGAAGTTAACCATTGGCAAGGACGAGCTATAGAGCATCGTGTTTTGAAATGGCAACATGAATTAGAGACCATGAGTTGATTGCGTGGGAAATTAAATATTAATTTATATGTTCTAAGATACAGCTGGAAAGTCTTCCACATATCCGTGAACTACTTGGATAAGTAAATCCAAACTAAAGCATCACTAGCAACCTATACAGTTGAAGTAGAAGTACTTACTGCCTAAGAAGCAATAAAACTGAGTTGTTTACATTAAAAAGTTCTTCACTGAACTTGGCTGGATCACATGTCTGCTGACTTGATAGCTCTTCATTGCAAAATGCGTAGAACCACTATTTAAGTAAGAAAGACTAGATCACATAATAAACAAACTCAAAAGATCTTATCATCCTATCTCGAAAAATATTCGATGAAAGGGATATTAAGATTAGCAAAGCATGATAACTAAACCTATGCAACAAGTGAGAAGTAACACTCACATTGTAGCACTGGAAATCAAGCATAGCTTTGAATTCCATGAAATGTTTTAAAGATGGGTTAGAGGCCCATGGTTGTAAAACGTTGGGGTTGAACATTTATCATATATGAATTTTTTTTTCATATTCCATTTAATCTTAGTTTAGTATTAAATGATGAGTCCCTTCAATTTGACGATATATTCAAGATAGACTGTCAGGACCAATCATGTGACTATGAAATGTCTATCAAGTGAACTTGAATGTCAAAAGTTGAAAATGGTCCCTGGTCGGAGTTTTCTATAAAATTGGACGCATAGAAAACGTTAGACGACTAGAATGCAAGATGACTAGTAGTTCTGTTTCTTGAACTATGTGGACATGGCAATGTCATAATCATTTGCATAGATACTTACTTTGGGAAGACTAGTATCGGACAGACCTATGAAACTTTACTGTAAGAGATGAAAATCTGTCATAAGTAAATTTCATTAAAGTTATTAGACACTAAATCCTCAATACCTGAGTGATTTGAGATTACTTGTTTGAGAACTGGTTACTTTGACGTTGACCAACCATCGCACCGTCAAAGGAGGCTATAAAGGCAACACTCAGGTAATCACCTATCAAACGAAGTATAATCTCAAGATCGCAAGATTGGGATTGTCCTCCCATAAATCGGGATGAGATGCTTAAAAGTTGTACACGGCCACTCGGAGAGCTAGAAACTGTGAAATGCATGGCCGTGCTCGGATGAATCATAGGCTATGATTATCTGTTTATTTGATCAGTTGAACTCTAAAACCGAGAAACACCTCTGGACATAATAAGGATGACAACTCTTACCTTATGTTCAAGAGCAAGCATCGAGCGACGAAGGAATTAGGAAATGCACACTTGTCCCTAAGGACAAGTGGGAGACTGAAGGAAATAATGCCCTTGGTCCAAGTATGCATTTAATGTTAAGTCTAATAAATGCGGTTCAGTATAATTAACAAGTTAATAATTCAGTGAGATCAAGTGAGCTGAATGCCTAACTAGAGGCCGCTTCAGTTCAAGTGGAATTAATAATATTAATCCACAACTTACTCTTGACTGAACCCGTAGGGTCACACAAATAGTACGTAAACGGATCAAGTATTTAATGGCATTAAATACTCCATCTACGGATATTCGGAATCGACGGATCTTGGTTTCAGTGGGAGCTGAGATCGTCACAAGCAAGAAATGAATACTCCGGAAACGATGATATTGCCGGAAATGGAAATATGGATCGTATCGGAATTATAAATATTATCCAAGTCGTAGATGTTGCCGGAAACGGAAACATGGTACATATCGGAAAATATTATTGGAAATGAAAATATTACCGGAATCGGAAATATTGCCGGAAACGGAAATATTGTCAGAATCGGAAATATTATGGGAATCAGAAAATAATTCCGGAAACGGAAATATTAAATATTTGTTCAAAACGGAAATTAATTCCGGAATCGGAAATATTAAATATTGTTCGTATCGGAAATGAATTCCGGAACCGGGAATTTAATCGGAAGCGCATCGTACGAATTAGCATCGGACGAGGCTTGCTAGACGAAGGCCCAGCACGAAGCCAGGCCCGCGCCCAGCAAGCCAAGCGCCCAACACGAAAGGCCACAACCTCGCCAGGCCCAGCGCAAGGCCAGGCCCAGCAAGGCTTCAGGCGCGCGCGGGCTGTATGCTCGTGGGCTGCGAGGCAGCGCGGGGTGTGTGCTCGTGGGTTGCGAGGCAGCGCTCACTCGTGTGGGCCGCAAGGCCTACGCGGGTGGTGCGATGCTCGTGGTCGTGTGACTCGTGTTCGTAACGAATCCTAATCCTATCGGAATTCGTGCATTGATTAAATCCTAATCCTAATAGATTAAATTTATTATTTAGAGTTCAAATAGGATTCTAATTAATAAATCCATATCCTAGTAGGATTATAATTCATTTCCATAAACTCTATAAATATAGGCCTAGGGTCACATATTTAACAGACAATTGAAGTATTCTAAAGGTAAGATTTTGAAGCAAAAATCAGCCAAACACTTGCAACCTATTAGCCGAAAATCCTAGTAACCTTAAGGGCGATTCTAGTTAGTCAAGCTTAAGGCGGATCCGGACGTGCTGTGGACTATCTACGGAGGGACGACACTTGGAGTCCTAAAGACTTGTTCTTGTTCGGTTCAGGCGCAGCTAGGGAGGGCACGCTACAAAGTGTATTCATCTAAATTATGCTAAATGATTATGTGTAAATAATATGTTTCCTGGCTTTATGGTTTTTCCGCATGATTTATGTTTTGTCATATGTATCATAACCTAACAATAATGCTACAAAGTGGTAATCGGAGACTAAAGCTGCTTTGTAATAATCTATACTACAAAGTGGTATTTGAGGAACTTTAGGATTTTTAAACATTATTTTCCTAAAGTCAAAACGTATTATTTTGAGTACTCAATATTTTAAAGGTCAAATACCAATTATTTTGAGTCGTTTGAAATAAGTTGAAAAGTTTGGGATTATTATTTAATTTATTTTATTTTATCAGAATATTTTTTATTGTTTTATTCGAAATTTCGAATTTAAATCCAAATTATATTTTCATTTTTATTCGATTTTTTTTAATTTTTTTCGGATTTTATTTATTTTGATTAAGTATCCGAATTTAATTTACTTTAATTAATTGATAATGTTTATTAATTTTTGATTTTAATTTTAATAATTTCAACTAAGTTAGGAGTTATTTCTTAATTAATTTCTAAAATTATTATTACTTCCAAGTGAGGAATGAGTAGATTAAGAAGGGCATATTAGTTTAAGTATGCATTTTATGTGATTATGTGATTTATTAATCGCCATGTATATGTTTTGACCATGTTTTATCTTGCTTTGTGTGATTATTTGTATCATAATTCATGTTGAGCATATACTTGTGCATTGAAATTGTATGGCTCCACGAACTATTTATTGTATCCTTTTGGGTTGGAATTTCTTTGGGAACGCGTTTGTAAGACTTTTTAGTTGTGAATTTTCAGGATTTAAGATGCTACCTTCTAAGTTCTCAAGTCTAGGATGCCTAGAGAAACTGGATAACGAGACTCCTCATATGTATGTTCAGAAGATTGTGTTTGCTTGCAACTATTTTGCTTCAACCAAGAATATGCCACATCTTAGGCATAGGGATATGATGGCTAGTATGATTATTCATTGTTTGCCCCGTAAGAACCCTTACATAGACCTTAAGAACAAGTTCAGTGACATGCACTATAATGATGGTACCCCTCATTGGTACAAATATGGGACTGGAGATGGTAGAAGAAAGTATGATACTGAGGTTCTCACTACTATCTTAGAGGTTGCTGAAAATAGTTATGAGGATGGAAAATACTCTGCGGGTCTAGGTATGGGCTATGGAGGAGAAGAAAGTGATGGTGAGGATGGCATGATACATGATGAGCAAGCTAATGATATTGAGGAGGATGATGATGATGTGGTTGAAATTGAGAATCCTAACCCTGTAGTTCCCGAACAAACAATTGAGATATCTAGTGGATCCGAGGCTGAACTTGAAGAAGACAATGTGGTTGATAGTGCGCCACAACAGGATGATGAGGCTATGGATGAAGATTTTGATCCCGAAGAAGACTTGGATGATCCTAATGATCAAGACTTTACTCCAGAACAACACAAAGAAAGAGATGATCGTCGTGATGACATTAGTGTTTAAAGAAATGTAATCCTTAGTTATTTATTTTATTGATTAGTAAAGTGGAAAAGCTACTATTTAGTTCAATTGTGATTTGGAGAAATAAAAGCAATGTTATTGATGGATGTAAGACTTTCACATTGAAGTATTAATAAAAGCATCGAATTTCTTTTTGTTATCTCTTGAGTTCAAATCTCGGTTATAAGATTCGTGAGTATCGCAAAGGGGTTAATTGTTATTTCTTCAATGAAACTTTATGCGGAAGGTGGTCAATTTAGCAACCATCTAAATTACATGCTTCTAATAAGTGGAAAAGAAGGCCCAAAGTTGGCGCCAACTTCCTCTAGGACGCGTTTGATTTGTGTATTTGTTGTGGGTGGGTTCATTGTCGAACTAGTGCCTTAGTGATGTCGTGTCCAACCAATATTAAAGTTAGTCTTTTATTCTATTCAGGAGAAGGGATATGGATAACCAGGAAATTTCTGAAGTGGTTAGACAACTAGCTGAGGTAGTTCGAGACCTAGCTCAAACTAGAGCCAACCCAGTGCATGATCCGGCTTGGGAAATGTTTAAGAAAATAGCTCAAAGAAAGCCTCCACTGTACCACGGGGAGATTGAACCAAGTATACTTGAAAACTGGTTGAGAGAATTTGATAAGCTTATCCTAGTTGTGAATTGCCCCAAAGACGTACCTTAGGGTAAACAATGTTGCGTATTACCTTAGAGGCAAGGCTGATTTATGGTGGCAACGATGTGAGAATGCCTTTAGAGACACACCTAACTTTGGATGGGAAGCATTAAAACCGCGTTGAGAAACAAGTTTTACCCACCTTAACTGAAGAAGTAAAAGGCGCAGGAGTTCATCGAACTCAAAATGGAAGGTTTGTTAGTAACAGAGTACTATTCCAAGTTTATAGAGCTGTCTAGGTTTGCACCTGTGTGAGGGGGTCGAAAAAGCACGAGGCTAATGCGTGACCTCGTCCCTCGTGGGTGTGACGATTCTTTTTATTCAATCAAGTGTAATTGGATTTCCTGTGAGTTTACACCCAATTGACTAGTAATATAGGAGTCGCCATTCTGTTTTTAACGACAATGAGAAAAACTGACAAAACCCGGTTATCGTGACATAAAGGGAGTGCAATTATGTTTGACCACGATGGCCGTAGGTTCCCTTGTGATCCCTGGTGTGGGGATCTCTCAACATACACCCGCAAGGTAGAGATTGAGGGTTCGGGGGACTGTAACTACCGAGAGGAGTACTTCGCTCGTCGATAACTCCAGAGGCAGGATATCCTTACTAGCTCAGCATAAATAATTGAAGGGACATGCGTTAACTATTAAACTAATCTGAGTTGATTTTAGCAATATGCAACATATAATACTAATTCGATCGTGATTATCTGATTTAAATGGCATTAAGGGACCTAGCATGATAATCCGATTTCCCAAAAATATTATATTTGTTAGGCGTGATAGAACAATCAGATTAGATTAGTTTAACAGTTCATAAAAAGGGCGAGGAAAGCAGTTAAATCATCGAAAAGGGACACATTACGACGCACCCTTGAGAGGTGCGTCACGTTTCTCAGAAAACTAACCACTTTGACTTTGCTATTTCTCCTTTTTATTTAACGAATCTCAATTATGGGACAGGATACGTTCTGTTCGATTTATGGATCGATTGCGACAGAACGCGTGAACAATTTTGCAGCGAGAGGCTTAGGCTAAGGGTTGGAGTCAATACTCAGAATATAATTGTGTGTTGTTGTTGTGTCCTTCACGTCGAATTTAGGGGCCTATTTATAGGGAAGAGTTCGTGGAAAGATAGAATTTATACACGTACCCATGTATTTTCAGCGCCCAGGCCTAGGCGCCGAAGATTTCGGCGCCCAGAGCCAGGCGTTGAAAATAGGGTCTGGGCTGTTTTCTTTAGTCAGATTCGGATTCCTGAAATCTGTAGAGTTTGAGATTAATTCGATTCTTTTAGCGCGTATCAATTTTGTGACGGAATGCGTCTGGGCCCTTTACGAACTCTAGACTCGTTAGGATTTTAATTAATACGTAACTCTTATTTCTGAATCATATTAGGAATAGGATTCTCGCAGTTTTCTATCTCATTTAGGATTTATGCTGGAATGCAACACCTAATTCTGACAGGTTTCTATCTTTTATGATTTGCCACTTTTAGAAGCTACCTTTTACGGCAGTTACTATTTTTAGCAGGTTTCCATAAATAGCAGGTTTCGGGTGAAATGAAAAGGGGAATCGAGATTCGTTTATTTTATAGGAGATGCGTTGTCAAGTGGAGTTTTTATGCTTTCATCATTGAACCTTTCCCTTGCGGGAACGGGGACAAAAGTAGGTGTCTACAGTTAGCCCCCACTTTGACTGAGTCTTGGAGTAAGACGATGGTCAAAGTATTAGACGGAGTGCGTCACACAAGCCATGGTGTATGTGACCTGTTTTGCGAAGGTCTCACGAGCCCCCGAGTGATAACATTTGACTTAAGGGTCATCACTTGAAGTGTCGACATATCCCTCACGTGTCATTGGGATTTGTCAACTAATAGTATAGAAACTTCCTCACTTTGTCATTGGAAGGATCTAAAGGTGCGTAGAAACTCCCTCACTTTGTCATTGGGAGTAGCTACAGAGTTTTTCGAAATCAAAGCTGTAAAGTGTAATTGGGCCTGGCCAAGCCCAATCACGAGGTAAAAAATGTTTTTAAAGATTCTCATTTTTAGGGCTAGCTAAACGAGAAAACCCCCTTGTTTTTATAGGACGTAAAACGAAGGAAAATCCAGCACCCTTGTTTTTATAGGACGTAAAACGAAGGAAAATCCAGCACCCTTGTTTTTTATAGGACGTAAAACGAAGGAAAATCCAGCACCCTTGTTTTTATAGGACGTAAAACGAAGGAAAATCCAGCAAAAGTTATCGCTGCAGCGACGAAGGACCTGCGCGGTTTAATGGCGCAGACCCCGCTGGCTAAAGATGGCGAGCCTGTCCGCTAAGGGTGGACACCCCGTCCGATAGAAGTGGACGAATCTGTTTTTGAAATTTTAAAAATAAGGACCTACGTGGTTTGTGACGTAGACCCCGCCGGCTGAAGATGGCGAACCTTGTCCGCTAAGGGTGGACACCCCGTCCGATAGAAGTGGACGAATCTATTTTGAAATTTATTTTGCTTTTTTGAAAATAAGGACCTACGTGGTTTGCGCCGTAGACCCCGCCGGCTAAAGATGACGAGCCTATTTTAAATTTGAAGACTTTATTTTTGTCGAAAACTGAGGAACTGCGCGGCTAGTGACGCAGACCCCGCCAGCTGAGGCTGGGCGAGCCCTGTCCTCTGAGGGTGGACGTCCCTGAATTCATTTTCTTTTCGATTTGGGAACTCGCGCGGTTTGTGACGCGATCTTGCCGACTAAAGATGGGCAAGTTTCTATTTCTTTGGTTCTTTGTGATTTCTTTTGAGAATTTCTTTTTATTCATTCTTGCAAGAGCGAATTCTTTCGAGGGATGCTCGAATTTAGTTGTAACCTGAACGTGGGCTGACAACGTGTTCAGACGGATCTTTGTCTTGCGACCGTCCGCTTTCGTGATTTTGAGCTAGTCTTTACGGCTCGACTTGGTCTTTGATCAGAGGACCGTGCACAAGTGTCAGTGGCGTCCTTTCGATGAGGTCGAACCTATTGTTGTTCTTTTTTGAGATATCAAAACATGATATGGTGTATGGCGCAGTCTGGGAATGTGATTTTGATCGTGCGCTCCTTGTTGGAGTCTATTTTTTTTCGCGAGCCCCCAAGCACTGGGGCTCGTCGGTTGTTTTTCGCATCTTGTAATCATGTTTGGGGTCATGCTCGTGTGTGCGAGCGACCTTCTACAGTAGTGTGCTACTTTAGCAAAGCCGTGGAGTGCGACTTTAGTTTTCAGGCGACATCTGGTTTTAGCTTGGCCCGGATTAACCCTTTGACAGACAAACATTTTATTTGGAAAACCAATGACTTGACGACACATATTTTTGGTGTTTCGAAGAATGACCATGATATTTAACTTCTTTTTTTTTGAAAAGTGTACGTAAGTGTTTTCTGAGACGAGTCTAAGTTTCTACCAAGTTTTAATGTTATATTTTTTGCTTATTTGGGAGCTAAAGGTGCTTCGGGCTTGATCTTACTTGCAATAGGGCCTCGTGTTTAGCAATACGGTCTTAAATCTTTTCCTGTTCCGTGTTTTGTGAAATCTGGGTCTTGGGTTGTATTTTCAGCGCCCAAGGCCAGGCGTTAAACATTTCGGCGCCCAGACGTGGGCGCTGAAAGTCCTTTCCTGGTAATATTTGATTTTCGGATTTCCCAACACGTTTCCGAATGGGATCAGGATGTCATTGGGTGCATTCAGCTATATATATAGGGGCTAGATACGTCCTTATTTTCCACCACTCTCAAATTCTTTCTCTTCTTTTGCTGTGCTCTAATTATTCACTGCTTTTGCCATGTTGATCCCTACTTTCTCACTCCAACGGACTGTTAGGCGTTGGCTACGGGCCCTTACTCCCACAGAAAAAGCTTTGTTAAAAGAATACCACTTAGAGGCACTTTTAGGCTTACAACAAATTAATATTGATTATAATTTTCTGCATGCTGCCCTAAGCTTTTGGGACTCCGATCATCATGTTTTTTCCTTTCGGGGCAATGAAATATGTCCCTTGCCCGATGAATTTGCTGCGATCCTTGGTTATCCTACTAATGCTACTCCTGTTACCCCTGGCACTGTTGAAGAGGGTAAAACAACCATAAGGGCTTTCCTAGGGCTAGATGATAACATGTTTGCTGAAATTGTTGTAGATGATAAGGTTAACTTGGCAAAACTTGTAAAACATCATTTTAGGCCTAGTAAGAATATTACCGAACAGAAATTGAATATTCGAGCCCTTGTATTTTGCTTGTTGAATAATTATTTGCTGTCGAATAACAATGGTGAGTTCGGTGACATAAGGTTGATCCCTTTGATTAGCCAGATGGAAAGTTGCTATTCTATTATGCCGTTGGTTGTTGCCGAGACTTTGCTGAATGCGGATGAGCTGAAGAAGGATGCCAAATCAGAACATTTTAAGGGAAGCCCCGTATTACTGCAGGTAATCGATTTTTTCCTTGCGCACATGTATGTTTTTTTTTTGAATATATTTCTTTTTGCCTGGGGTTGAGTTTCAGCGCCCAGGGCTGGGCGCTGGAATTTTAGGCGCCTGGTCCTGGGCGTTGAAACTGCGCCCCAGGAACCGTTTTTTTCTTTCTTTTCATTCTTTTGATTCGATCGTACCTGTTTTTGCAGATTTGGCTTGCGGAACGGCTTAGACTTTTGGAAGCTCCTGCCGATCCTAAACATTATCGCCCTATAGCTTTGGGTAACCGAAAATACTTGCACCAAGGCCAGGACGAGGCCGAATGGACCTCCTTTTTTACTTATGGCATTTGTTCTATTAAGTGGGTGGTACCATGGTTTGACTACTATGATAGGGGGTTCTGATGTATCGGTTTATGTTTCTTTGTTGGGGCTATCTCGTCCCATTTATATTTTCCCTTACCGAGTCATGCGTCAAAATGGTTTAAGGCAGACTATCCCCTTTTCTGATACGGTACCATCTAAGGTAGCGGCCTTTGCACAAACACGGGTCTTAGCGTGGGCTAAGTATTATGATGGTCTCCCGCGTTGGGCTGTAGCTACAAATGGCTTTGTGGGTCTTTCTGAAAACTACAAGTTGTGGATGAGCTCCGATGACAAAAATGTGAGGACCGAGGCTCGAAACGGGGAGCCGGCTGAGCTTTTGATACCTCGTATTCGTGTTAAGTATGAGAGCCCTGATTCTGCCAGACCTCGTACCTATAGTATTAAGACTGTGAAAGCTCGTCCTGATCGAAAGCGAAAGGAAGTTCCTCCCCGTTCCAGTTTCAGGCCTAAAAAGATGCCTAACATGAAGGGGCCTGCTGTTGTTAAAAGAAATGCAAGCTCTCGCGGAGATCGCCGCCGGAACAATGTATGGATTAGGAAGGCTCAGCCGCCTGTAGAAACAGTGGCTAGTCCAGTTGATGATAATAATCCTTCTCCCACCATTGCCTGTGCCTTCGAGGCTGAGCAGGCTATAATTGAGAATGTTTCTGAATCCTTGACATCTTTGGAAGTTAGTGTCCAGGAGTCGGTTCTTATGGAGATTGATATTGGGGCAGCGCAGAAGACTGTGGGGGTGGATCCTGCGAACATTGCTCTCTACAAGACTTTATTTGATGATCCGGAAGAACTAGAGCTGTGTAGTTCTTGCTAGGGTGTAGGTGCCCTTTATTTATTTCACTTGTGTTTGTTTTTTATTCCTAGCACTTTGTTTTCCTTCTTATTATATTTTAATAAAGGCGTATTTTTAGTTTTCATTTATATATTTTTGTTTCTCCTCTTTTTTATGTATTTTATATGTCTAACACTTTTTGCAAAGAATATATTATTTTTTATTTGGACCGAATCCTTGGTAAGGATTGCCTACGTATCTTGTCAGAATCAGGTCGCGCGTAGTTCTAGTTTTAGAATATATTCTAGTATGCCGGATTTCGGTAGATATGTCCTGAAGTGGAAACATATTACTTAATCGGTCAAATGAGTGAAGTATTTATCATTATTTTCATCTGCCGTTTTTTTTTGCCATAGGTTGCGTAAAATTCGACTAATTTGTATCGCTATATTCTTGGTAAACCTATTTGGATACGTACTGTACCCCCCAAGTGTTCGTTATTTTTCCGTTGTGTGCGGACAAAATGACGAGCACTTTCAAAAAGGAAACTTTTGGCAGGCAGAGAGTTTCAACGCCCAGGCTGGGGCGTCAGAAATTTCGGCGCCTAGCCCTGGGCGCTGAAAATGACTTGGGCGGTCGATTTTTGACTCTTTGCTTCACATGTTCTTGCGTTTATTTCTATTTCTTTTTTTTTTTGTGCCTTGATATTTTGCTTCGTATTTAAAGTTAATTTTGAGGCTATTTTGGAGGCTTTTTTTGACTGTTAGCGTGAAATGTACTTTTGTCTGGATTAATTTTTTCTATTGGTGACTCAAAACAGTTTTGAAAATGGAGTTAGGGTGCGGAATTTATGAAGATCTTTGTGTAGGCTTTGGAGGTGGGTTGTTAGTGAAGGGTATGATGGAATCTATGTTTTATGAATCTATTTTTTTGGTAACAATTTTTTTTGATTTCCTTTGATTTTGGGTTGCATGGATTGGCTCTTATGATGACACTGGTTGGCTTTTTAGGTTTTGGGGATATGAATGGGATAGTGTGGTTTATTTCGTGGGTTTCGGGAGTTGGTCCCCATGGCACTATTTCAAAACCGAGTGGGCTTTGTTTGTTGGGCCTAGAGTGGGTCGCCTCTTTATTTTTGTATTTTGCAAGTACATTTGGTGTTTATTTAGTGTTAGAATAAAAAATTTAGGAGAAATATTACGCCTTTATTGATTCGGAAAGTAAGGAAAACACACTGAAATAAAACTGACCCATATTCTAAAGGGCCTTAGGACCATCTAAAGTCTCTATTATTTTTTCTATCAATCTAAAGAACTACTAGGCGCTTTTTACTAATGGTGCTCTATGTGGCTCAAGCCTGGGGTTTAGTCTCATAAAACTTCGGTCCTTCACCGGTACTCATCTTGAATTCCATTCCTTTTGTGTTGACCCACTGATATGTCTTCACCCATCCGTTCTCGACCTCTTCTAATGTTGATGCAGGAGAGATTAACCGGGTTGGATCGAAACCTTCATCTTGTAAAGCTAGGGTAGTCATCACAGTCTCGTCCTCCACAGGCCTCGATTCGTTAAACAATGTCCATAGAGCCTGGTTGTCCAATATTTCAGCTGTTTTAGTCTTGGTGAGGTGGGGTGCCTCATCCAAGGTGTGGCAGTCATGGAAAATTTCAAATTCGGGTTTTAGCAAGCCATCCTGAACGAAGGGTTCAGGGAAATCACGGCATGGGTGTTCTTCTCCTTCCCGAACGAACATCCCGTTAAGGGTCCTTTGATATGGGGGAAGGAGGGTGGTTTGTTTTGGTTTTGTTAAGGCGTAGCCTAGATAGGCGGTCAGCAATATCTTCCTCTGTTGGTTCATAACCTAAGCCAAAGGGAGTAGATTTGTCGAGAAAAGGATGGAATGTGCATTCCTTCTTCCTTATGCCCAATGGGGTTCTTGGAAAATAGCCTTGAGCTAACAGCATTCTAGGGATGACTCGGGATGCATGCGGGTCTAGGAATGCTGGATCATAATCTTCGATGAACTGGATTGTTTCTTCCATTTGAAACCCATAAAGGTCGTCTGCAGCTTCAGCCGTTCCAACCATAGTACAACTGACGTCGAGAGGAGGGGCGCGGATTTCTAGTATTACCCCGTTATGGTTAAGTTTAACCATTTGGTGCAAGGTAGAAGCCACACCTCCTAAGTCATGGACCCAAGGTCCCCCCAAGAGGAGGTTGAAAGTGGGCTTGATGTCGATTATTTGAAACTCCGTGGTGCGTGCCACAGGCCCGGTTTGTATGGTAAGGTTGATTTTTCCCAATACAGGCCTTCGGGAGTTATCATAAGCTCGTACCCCTTGCGTGGAGGTTTGGAAGTCATCGCTTCCTAGCCCCAAGCAATGGGCGGTTCGCAATGGGCAGACATTAACCGCCGAACCATTATCTACGAGTGCTAGGGGGATGTTTTGTCCTTTGCATCCAACCACTAGGTAAAGGGCTTTATTGTGAGCACCCCCCTCTTTGGGTAAGTCTTTATCAGTGAAAACTATGGCTTTTTCTCCGGCATCTCTCGTGACATGGCTAACCAATGAGTCAGGTGTGATATCTGTAGGTACTGAGATGAGGTCAAGTGAGCGAATAAGCTTTTCGCGATGTTCCTTTGAAGTACACATAAGATCCCAGATGGTAATCTCAGCCTTGGTTCTTTTTAGTTGTTTCAGGAGAGGATTTTCGATGACTTCCGCGACGGTGGCGTTCCTTCCATTCTCAGGAGTTTTTCTAACCGAGATGTCGTCCATAGGAGGTGGGTGAATATCCGGTTGGTATATTCTTCCGGATCGGGTGAGGTTGTCGACCTCGGGCTCCTGAGGGGTGGTGTCAATGAGAGCATACCCGGGCCAAGTTTCAGTGAAGAAGTCCTGGCCCGAGACTTGAGATAGGTAAATATCTTCAGCATCATCGTTCCACACACCGCACACTTCCCTCTCGATTCGATCCATAGGGACCACAGCGAGTGGTGCACCTTGAGGTGTAATATACACCGTGGGGTCGAAATTCTCTGGTTGGTCGAGAGAGATGTTACAAGAGCCAAGTGGGCTCTTGTTGTTGTTGGGTTTGCCAACGTTAGGGAGAGGTATCACTTCATCCTCTATCATGTCCTGGATCGTATGTTTTAGATTCCAGCAGTTTTCAGTGTCATGCCCATTTCCTTGATGGAATTTGCAGTAGGTACCTTCGACCCAATATTTGCTTTTGACAGGAGGGTCACGGGTGGGGCCTATAGGTCTCAACTTTCCTTGATTGGTTAGTCTTTCAAAGGCTTGTACCAAAGTCGACCCGAGTGGGGCAAACTTTCGGTCTCGGACCCATCTTCCAGGGTTTCTTCGGGCGGGAGTCTCTTCTACAGCATGGACTTCTTGGGCTTGGGGTGTGTTACCCCGATTATAGGTGTTGGTCTTATATGTGGGTTTGCTCTGTATGGTTTTGGCGAGGTCGTCCTCGATCTTTAATCCCACATCATAAACTCTTTTGAAAGTGTCAAGTCCCAGGTACCTAAGGTGTTGTCTGTAAGCCGGGTCCAGGTTGTCAATAAATTTTTGGACCAATTCTGTTTCGGGAGGCCTATTGATTAGCTGGGCCGCCTGGTCCCTCCATCTAGCAAAGTAGGTTGTGAAACCCTCATTTTTCTTTTGGAAGAGAACTTCCAGCTCGCGCATGGTGACTTGGAAATCCATGTTCGACGAGTATTGCTTGATGAAGACATTGACAAAGTCTTCCCAAGTGGGGAAGAGCCTAGGGTCCTGGTGATTGTACCATTTGAGCGGCACAGGTTCCAAGGACAAAGGAAAGGCAGGTAGGTACATGGACTTGTACACGCCTTTCAAGTTCATGGCATTCACAAAGCTCAGTAGATGATCACGGGGGTTGTCCGTGGCCTTGAACTTTGGTAAGTCAGATGAACTGAACTTTTATGGTAGTTTTCCAGGAAAAGGTTCAGGATCGAGGGAGAAGTATTTGCTCCCCATGGTTTGCCGTAGGACCATTTTTTCAATCCTCTTCTCGTTATCGAGGTCATTTTTGGCTTGCGCAGCCGCTAAAGCTTCATTTTCCATTTTTAGTTGGCCCATGAGTCGGGTCATTTGAGCCATCTGCTCTTGCAAATCTTCGATGGACATGTTTGAAGGTGCGAATCGAGGTTGGGGAAGCGGAGATCCTTGAAATGAGGGATGACGGACGGAGCTTGGAGTCACTAAACCTGATGTTGGTGATGTATCTTCGAGACGCACTAACCGTTGATTCCCTGATCGGCACCATGTGGCAGGACCAGTCCTAGGCATAAGATAAGCTAAAGTTTAGGTTCCCAAAGTTTCGAGCATTACTTAGTCTAGACTTCGACTCTCTAAATTGGTTTTTCACTTTTTCTTTTGTCGGTACACTTTTTGTTTTTTTTTTTTTTTTGGTCATTCTTTGGATTTTCGAAACACTTGCCCGTGTGACATTCATAGTTGTTAGCATGTTCGGTTTTGCTGCTGAGCATTGCCGTCGTAGGAGGCCCAACAACGACACAAAGAGCTATTAATTTTTTCACGAGTCGCTTTTTGAAATCGAGTGCTTTTCTTACACCCTCGTAGCAATTCTTTTGATGAACATTTTTTTTGCGCTACGTATTTTCCTTTCGCTCGGGCACCGAGGCTGCTGCGCCTGACTAGAAGGCCAAGCAGAAACTTCAGCGCCCAGCTAGGGGAGTGAGAAATTCTGGCGCCCAGCCAGGGGCGTTGAAAATGCGTCCCTGGCTGGTTCTCGTTTTCTGTCTTCTGTTTATGCGACTTCGATTTGCGTGCTTGCCTACGCGTAACAACGTTTGTGGGATTCGTTACAGGCCATCCCGAGCGTCGCTTATTTTATGGCGATCATTCGGGTTTGCGGAACACGTGTTTCGGTATAACTCTTTGGCAAGTTAGTCTATGAATGTTTTGGCAGTTTTTAAGGTCGTTGGTTTTCTAGGATAGTTTGCCACACACAATCACATATTTCGCTACACATAACTACATTACAAACATGGATTTGAAAATTAAATATGCCACGTAGTTTATGATAGGCTTCTATGGGTAGTTTATTTGCGTCTGGCTTGGTACCGCTTCTATCGTAGATCCAACACATGCCCCGGTCGAGGTAGTGTCTTCAACAGACGAATTTCGCTCAAGAGGCCAACCCGCAAGTGCAAGCCAAGGGGGCATGTAGGCGAGAGGGACCTAATGGGCGAGCGATTGGGTTCGGGATAGGTGTACTACCTGCACAAGTACCGAGTGGGAAACATGTGCGGCGTATGCACCCCCCTATTGGCGAAAAAAGGTATCCTTAGTCCCAACTCCCGAGGGAGCCGAGATTCGTTATGATGTTCTGCCCGTTCACATTAATATGCTGATTTTCAGGTCGTCCCAACTTGATGGGGAAATAAACGCGGGGTAGGATCGTTTCACCCTTCGGCTATTTTGATTACCTACAAGCACGAGTATTTCCTTCACTATCCCCAGTGGAGTCGCCACTGTGAGGGGGTCGAAAAAGCACGAGGCTAATGCGTGACCTCGTCCCTCGTGGGTGTGACGATTCTTTTTATTCAATCAAGTGTAATTGGATTTCCTGTGAGTTTACACCCAATTGACTAGTAATACACTACTACATTTTTTATCAGATGCAACGGTATAGAAAAGGCTAATGCAACACCTTATTGAGAACCTTTGCAATAGGGGGGGCTAATGTAACGGTGTCTTGTATAAGATTTGAGAAATTCGGGCTAATGCAACGGTAGTTGTCAGCCGTTGCAATAGATGGTCAAATGCGACGGTATATTAGGCTAGTGCGACGGTATATTAGGCTAATGTAACGGGTATGCTATTTTACTTTTTTTTCCCTCCTATTTTACTTTTTTCCCCAAAATCTTAAAGCCTGGCCACACACTTAATTTACGGTAAAAAAAAATAAAAAAAATTAAAACACACAAGCAAACATTGCCAAAAGAAAATCTCCAATTTTCTAGGAGAAAGACTTGAGAGAAAATAGGATCGAGTTTTAGGGTTTCATCAAAATTTTGGCAAATTCTAACTATTTGGTCTGGAATTCGCAATTAGGTTCGAGATTAATCGAATTTCTTGGGCTGCGACATTCTCTCACGCCGCTTGATTGCTGTTCATCGAGCAGGAGGGTTGAATTGGGCTTCGCATAATAGTCCGAACAAGTTATTCACGGTATGTAATCGATTCACAATTCAGGTTTGTGTATTAGTAGTATGAATTTTGGAAAGTTATGTGATGAAGGTCCGATGCTTGTTCTGTTTTCCCCCTTTTCTGGGAAGCGTAATTACACTTTTTTTTTTTATTGGAGCATATTCTATAAATTTGTGATATTTGATTTAGTTTACTGAACTTTGATGATGGAAGGCAGAATAGTCGTGATATTTGATAAATTTGTGATATTTGATTTGTGAGCCAATTTGTGATATTCTTAGTTTACTAAATTTGTGATATTTGATTTAGTTTGTAGACGACAGAATTTGGAAGTTTGGATGGTGTTATACACTTTTGATTGCGCTCATGTCTTTAGTCAATAGAGTTTACCATCTTTCCTATCAACAATTACTCCGCTCGAAATCGCACATTGGTGGCAGATAATGTCTATTGATCTGAGGGCGTTGTGTACCTGTCCCTTCCAACATTTCCCCTGACTAATTTAAGTGCAAATATCCTTGGGTCATGATTTATTCTGTAGATAAACAGACAACTGCTTTTATATTGGACTTCATGTTGATCCAACTGCTGGATTCCTGGAGCAACGTTATCTAGTTGACTTGTGTGTCCTTGTGCTCTTTCTACATTCATAATAGCTTATAATAATATTGCAAAAACCTTTAAGTTAAAGGACTTCTGAGCTTTTATCTAAATCTCATGTCTTCTATTCTGATTTCTGACGGTGTTCACCCTGTGAACATTATGTGAAAGGAACACTGCTTTGTTTTCATTAAGAGTTTGTCTTTGTCTTTTCTGATTCTGTCAAAATTTGAAGAGGCAAAGATCTCTAGGCACAGTCAGAGGTCGATAAGAAAAATGCACCTTCAGTTGTAGCAATTTTTTTTTCACTGTTGCTATTTCATTTCCGCCATTTGCTCCCTTTCACCCACTGAATATTCCACTTTTTGCTCTGTGGGTGAACCTAATGCTTAAGAACTTCAATTGAACAAGATAAAGTCCCTTTCTATTTTCAATCACATGTATTTACAAAAGTCTCGTACGTGAAAAAATGGGAATATTGATAAAATAACATATCCTGGGAATTCAAAAGATGGGCGGAGGCAGGAGCACTAAAAATATTTCTCCTTTTGGAAATATATTATATCTTTTCCTCTCTTAATTGTGTGAAAAATAGAAAGCAAGGTCATGGATGGGTCAAGAACAAGATACAGCAATGTACCAAGAGAATCAAACAGCTTTTTAAAACATCCACTATAAACGTTATAAGACATTATTGGCTACTAGGCTATGTTAATTAAGAGGGAGAATAGCATTCAACAACACAGAGAAATGGTTGTTGATTATTTAAGTTTGAGGGTTAATTGCAGAAGGTTCCAGCCACACATATACATGGTTACAGTTCAGATGGCCTCGGCTTTTCTTTATTTCATAACCGAAGCTGCTTTCAACCATGGGATGAATCCTCATGTTTACGTCACCTACCGTCACTCAGTAGGTGGTATTGCTGTATTTCTGTTTGCCTATTTCCTTGAAAAGCTGCATTTTTCTTATCGACCTCTGACTGTGCAGTCCACTAGAGCTCTACTGTGCATTTGATTCAGTGCCTTTTCCGGTGTCTTACGAAAGCTTATCCTTCCTGTATCCTGCCTCAAATTATACTTTAGTCCGAACAACAATGATGTAGCCTCTGCTTGCAGAGTTGTCAAACTCGCTCTCTTCCTGTCCCCTGCAATCATCACCAGTTCACCACATCACCCATGGCATCTCTGATCACCATGCCCAACCCACTTCCTTCCCTAACCACAGCATCTGTGTTTAGTTTTGTTCTCCCCTGTGTAGGAGCTCTCCAAACCAGAACTGTAGTGCGAGATATGCCATTTATGAGTATTGCAAGTTTCTATAGAGTATGATTTGATGGGGTATCTTACTATCATCCTTATTATGATATTATCTATGTATTTGGAGACAATAATGGTTCAACTTAAACACTGCTTTTAATAGCACTGCTATACCCATTGTCAGCCTTCGACCATAACATAACTCCTCCATATTTAGCAGAACCCTTGATAGTAGGAAGCACTTGAGATATAAGAATATCTGGAGGTATAAAACCATTGTTAGCAGCATCAGTAGATGCTGGTAGTCCAAGGAAGACCTGTCCACCTTGAACCGATATCCATTGGTTCCAAGCACTTAAGAAACTAGTTGTTGTTTAATCCAAATAAGTACCATGGAGCTTTGATCTGACACGATGAGGAAAAAACTAAAAAGCAAGTAAATTTTATTACAATATACTTGCTGTTTCAAACTGGCAGTTTGGGTATTCTCCAAGAGCTTGAACAAGATTTAGGCTATCAATCTTGATTACAATATTTGTAATCCTTCTTCCTTTAGCATGTTTTAGACCCTTCAGAACAGCAAGAGTTTAAGACTGCAAGGCATTGTGGGAACCAACACTTTCATTTCCTTCATATATTTCCGTCGTTGTACATAATAGAACCCATCCAACAGCTGCCGTAACATTTCCTGTTTTCTTATTCTTCTTCCAAGCACCATCTACCAAACTTCCCTTTCCTTCAGATGTCAGCTGTGATTTGATTTCCCCAGGGTTGGTTGTAATTTTAACTGATTTTGTGCAACCTAGCTAAACGAGACATTAATTACTTAGCCTAGACTGATCCTTTTGTATGCATTAAATAACATAATTACATTCGTAGCCTTTCCTTGTTGTAGACATTCAACTTTTTCTAAAAAGTACTAGCTAAGTATTTGTCTATTTCATCATATGAGGTATTGTGGAAGAGACATTAAGCAGGCATAAGAAAGAACATAAGTAGAAACTAATGAAGCCATGAAGGTGTGGTATTTAGCAGAACCTTACAAAACTTAGTATATACCCACTGTTGGATCGGTGGTACATGATTTACATCTGTTAATGTCATGATAGTTGTTTTCTGCATCATACATATTCTCAAGACAAACTTAGAACAAAAGAAATCTATGCAGAAGGAAGGAAACGACACAAACGTTGGTGAGTAGGTGAACTAGTGGATAAAAACATGTAGTCTATGGCATGAATTTACCCCCAAAGAAATTGAACAAAAGAGGAAGACATGTCTTCCTTTTTATCATCAGTCTAGACTAAGTGAGTCTGCGAGTGATATATAATATGCCACTCAAAGAGACAGCTTAGTAGAACTAAGGTAATCTGCACCCTGGTAATCCTACTGCTTCCCACGCAGATTACCTTAGTTCTACTATGCTTCTAGACAAGAACAGGAAAACAAATCCTACGATAATCATAATAATAATAATAGTAGTAACCATAATAATAATAATAGCAGTAACCATAATAATGTAAGTATGGGTGCTATAATGTAAGTATAGCAGGAAGTTTTGGTTCACTAATTAACAGGAAAAAATTTCTTTGCTTTCTGTCAGCTTCACCCTTATTATTACAATATTGCTTCGTTTTATGGTATTTAAACATTAGAAGATATTCTAATTGCCCCACATTCAACACCTTTTGGATTTAAACTTGTACCATCTTTAACTTGTGCTCATTCGTGATTTAAACTTGCAGGAGCATGGTGAGCTAAATGGAGAAGAAATGTAGATCTAGCAACCTAGCTAAAGGTGGAGGCTCTTATTGGTTTTGGGTCGTTTTGTAATTCCTAGTAACGTTGAATTTGTTTCTATGGATTTTAATTTTATGTACTTTTGTCATTAAAAACACAAAATTAACTAGTGAACAACTATTTTGTAATGCATGTGTCCTATGGGCACTAATATTGTAATATTACTTTTCAAGTCAATGAAAATCTTTTATTATATATGAACCGTTGCATTAGGTGCCCAAGAGGTTTTTTTGTGTACAAAAATTTACCGTTGTATTAGGTAAAAGGCGTTGCATTATTTCATTAAGCTATTGTAGGTACCCGTCGCATTAGCTAAAATTACCCGTCGCATTAGCTAAATAAACCGTCGCATTAGCTTAATTAGCCGTCGCATTAGCTAAAGAACTAATGCGACACTCCATCCAAGAACCGTCGTATTAGGTGGAAACCTAATGCAACGGTATTAGTTTTCCGTTGCATCAGGTCACTGAACGTTGCATTAGGCCTAATGCAACGCCAACGGATGCAAGGGTCATTTGGCGTCGCGTTAGGTCTAATGCGACGGATTTTCATGCCTACTGCAACGATTTTAGGCGTCGAATCTGACTAGAAATGTAGTAGTGATATAGGAGTCGCCATTCAGTTTTTAACGACAATGAGAAAAACTGACAAAACCCGGTTATCGTGACATAAAGGGAGTGCAATTATGTTTGACCACGACGGCCGTAGGTTCCCTTGTGATCCCTGGTGTGGGGATCTCTCAACATACACCCGCAAGGTAGAGATTGAGGGTTCGGGGGACTGTAACTACCGAGAGGAGTACTTCGCTCGTTGATAACTCCAGAGGCAGGATATCCTTACTAGCTCAGCATAAATAATTGAAGAGACATGCGTTAACTATTAAACTAATCTGAGTTGATTTTAGCAATATGCAACATATAATACTAATTCGATCGTGATTATCTGATTTAAATGGCATTAAGGGACCTAGCATGATAATCCGATTTCCCAAAAATATTATATTTGTTAGGCGTGATAGAACAATCAGATTAGATTAGTTTAACAGTTCATAAAAAGGGCGAGGAAAGCAGTTAAATCATCGAAAAGGGACACATTACGACGCACCCTTGAGAGGTGCGTCACGGTTCTCAGAAAACTAACCACTTTGACTTTGCTATTTCTCCTTTTTATTTAACGAATCTCAATTATGGGACAGGATACGTTCTGTTCGATTTATGGATCGATTGCGACAGAACGCGTGAACAATTTCGCAGCGAGAGGCTTAGGCTAAGGGTTGGAGTCAATACTCAGAATATAATTGTGTGTTGTTGTTGTGTCCTTCACGTCGAATTTAGGGGCCTATTTATAGGGAAGAGTTCGTGGAAAGATAGAATTTGCAGAGTTCTAATCCACAAAGAATTAGGAAAAAACACGTACCCAGGTATTTTCAGCGCCCAGGCCTGGGCGCCAAAGATTTCGGCGCCCAGAGCCAGGCGTTGAAAATAGGGTCTGGGCTGTTTTCTTTAGTCAGATTCGGATTCCTGAAATCCGTAGAGTTTGAGATTAATTCGAGTGTTTTAGCGCGTATCAATTTTGTGACGGAATGCGTCTGGGCCCGTTACGAACTCTAGGCTCGTTAGGATTTTAATTAATACGTAACTCTTATTTCTGAATCATATTAGGAATAGGATTCTCGCAGTTTTCTATCTCATTTAGGATTTATGTTGGAATGCAACACCTAATTCTGACAGGTTTCTATCTTTTATGATTTGCCACTTTTAGAAGCTACCTTTTACGGCAGTTACTATTTTTAGCAGGTTTCCATAAATAGCAGGTTTCGGGTGAAATGAAAAGGGGAATCGAGATTCGTTTATTTTATAGGAGATGCGTTGTCAAGTGGAGTTTTTATGCTTTCATCATCGAACCTTTCCCTTGCGGGAACGGGGACAAAAGTAGGTGTCTACAACCTGAAGTGGTGGCAACAGAATAACTTAGAGCTCAAAGGTTTGAGAATGGATTGACTAAGGACTTACAGTTGTTGCTGTTTGGAGAGACCTTTACCTCATTAGACACCCTGTACGGAAAGGCTGCTCACCTGTATGGGTTACAACAAAGGAATAATGGAGGTGCTGAGAAAATAAAGGATGTTGGGAACTCGAATCAGGGGTGTAACCAACAGAATCAAGGGAGTTTTAAGAAGAACAAAGGGAATGGGAATTTCCAGTTTAGGGGTAACAATGGTGGAAATCGCAACAACCAAGGTGGTGGAAACCAGTCCGGAAGGAATGGAGTAAGGACCTACGACTGTAGGAGCTGTAAAATGAATCACCCTGGAAAGGACTGTGATGGAAACCTAGTGACCTGTAGGTTCTGTCAGAAGTTAGGCCATAGAGAGTATGGATGCTATTCTAAGAATGGAAAGCCTAACCAAGGTAACCACCAGAGAAATAATCAGAATAACCAGAACCGAAATGGAGGAAATGGAGGTGGAAACCAAAGGGGTTACCAAGGTGGTAACAATAGCAATGTCAATCACCAGAACCATGGAAAACCTGGAGGAAACCAACAGCAGAATGGGAACCAAAACAACAATGGAAACACCAATGGAGGTGGCTATAACAAAGGAGTTGCCCAAGGGAAGCTGAATATGATATCTAGGAAAGAAGCAGAAACTTCCTCTGACGTCATAGCTGGTACTTTTTCTATTAACTCCGTTTTAGTTAAAGTACTATTTGATTCTGGTGCAACATATTCTTTTATCTCAGTAGACGTTTTGGGAAAATCACGTTTGAAAGAGCCTGAAACAATTGAGGTACCTATAGTCATACCTACTGGTAGCATAGTAAAGTGTACCAAAATCCATAGAGATGTGCCTTTGACCATAGCAAAGACCGTATTCCTATCTAACCTAATCGATTTTGAGTTACGAGAGCTAGAAGTGATTCTAGGGATGGACTGGTTGGCCATGTTCAAAGCCAAAATAGATTGTGAGAAGCAGAAGTTTCACTTGAGGTCTAGCTTAGGCAAAGTAGTGTCGTATCGTCGTTTTGGTAAACCTAAGAACATAGGGATTATCACGGCAATGGAACTCGTGAAGCTAGTCAGTAAAGGGAACCCAGTCTTCTTATACAATGTGAGAAACCTAGAGCATTTGACCAAGGATCAACCTGAGGACATTGCGGTAGTGAATGAATTCCTCGATGTGTTTCCGGAAGAGATCCCGGGGATGCTTCCCAATCGACCTATTGAATTCACCATAGACTTAGTGCCTGGAACCGTGCCTATCTCGAAAGCACCATATCGAATGGCTCCACCAGAAATGAAAGAGTTGAAAGGCCAATTGGAGGGTCTGTTAGAGAAAGGTTACATTAGGCCAAGTGCTTCACCTTGGGGAGCACAAGTCTTGTTTGTGAAAAAGAGGGATGGAAGTATGAGGCTTAGTATAGACTACAAGGAGCTCAATAAAATCACGATCAAGAATAAGTATCCTTTACCTAGGATAGATGACCTATTTGACCAACTGAAATTAAAGGAGCAGGAATCTTTTGGTTGTCAACAAAGTCACGATCAAAAGGATTAAAATGAGATTGTTTTGGTTGTCGTTTATTAAATGTATGTTTGTTTGAGTCTTGAGTTCGCCATTAATAAAATATTAATAAACTTAAGGGAAGTGATAAATCCAAGGAAAATTTTACTTCTTCCAAGGAAATCCACATTTTTTTAAAGGTGATTTCCTTGGAAGAAGTGAAATTCTTCCTTGGATTTATCATTTCCCTAAACTTAAAGTGCAACCAGAACAAGCTTCAAAACTCTTGGAACGTATATACCTCGAGTATGAACAATGGAGGGAGACTTGCCGGAAAACTCGATCTCTTACTAATGATACAAGACGTATTTTCATTTAATTTATGCGCTGGAATTCCGTCGGTATGGCCCGACACTCGGTATGGTCCGATATTCATTATGTTATTTATTACGGTGTTTGGTGGGCTCCCAACACCCTTCCTTTTATGAAAACTTCTTTTGGCCCGTTCGAAGCTTATTCTAATTAAATTGTGAGTCAAGAGTCGAGTGTTGTATTCATGAATTGTTTGTTATTTATTAAATGGCTTTTTCGTGTGGATTAGTATTTTAGCGAGTGATGCATGTTTATAGTTTTATTTCACTCCATCCTTGTAAGTACTTAGCTTTTGCTGGCTACGTGCTTTATGTCTCTTGGTCATGGCCTTCGCCTTAATGACCCTATGATGATCCATCATTGAACTTGCATTGTTGGGGAGTAGATTAATTTAGCAGGTTGGTAGAACAAAGTACAATCGAAATCATGTAGCTTGGGATGGTTGAGAGTTGCATTCTTTTGTGCTTTGGAAACTATTTTATTATTTTAATTTCGTATTGCCTTTGTGGTTTAAATTATACTTTAATCATGTTTTGAGTTGTTGGATTTTTAATACTTTGGTTTTGGGCCGTTATGGTTCCAATTAATTTGTAGGAGGCCTCAATTATTATTTATGTCGGTTTGAAAGTTAGTTATCATTAAATTCCGCTGCGTAATTCTGGTACTAGCCTTAACCGTTATCACGGTGGCGGTAATACTTTAGTAATATCTTTATTTTTAAGTTGGAAAATGGTTTTATAAAAGCAAGGAATTATTAGGGTGTTACATGAAGCCAATAATATATTTTATACTAACATTTGTTTTCATATACTAGAAATAAAATAGGGTCAAAATGAATTATGTGAATAGTGCAAAAAGCTAAAACGGTGCGAGTATTAAGGGACAGATGGAGTAAATCATATCCCTGAAATTGAAAGCACTTCAATGATAATTTTAACATTTTCTAGACAACCTCAAACTGTCAAACACAATTAATAAATGGAGACATCAATATTTGAAATTACTTTAGCAAATCAAATTGGAGCCTATATGAAGTCTCTGAAGACACAAATAAGCTATGTAGCACGGAAACTTGTATAGGGACAAATACCGGGACGGGTACGGGGACAGAAAACGGCAAAATCAAAATTCCAAAAAACGGGTACGGCAAGGATAATACGGCAAAATATCCCAAAAAATTCATATTTGCGACGCGTATATGGGATAAAAGAAAATAAAAAAATTAAAAAAAATCTTAAAAATCAATGCATATAGTCGATGGTAACTGTGAGGGGGTCGAAAAAGCACGAGGCTAATGCATGACCTGGTCCCACGTGGGCGTGACGTCGTCAGATCAAGTGTAGTTAGATTTCCTGTGAGTTTACACCCAATCGACTAGTAATATAGGAGTCGCCATTCAGTTTTTAACGACAATGAGAAAAACTGACAAAACCCGGTTATCGTGACATAAAGGGAGTGCAATTATGTTCGACCACGACGGCCATAGGTTCTCTTGTGATCCCTGGTGTGGGGATCGCTCAGCGTACACCCGCAGGGACTGTAACTACCGAGAGGAGTGCTCATCGATAACTCCAGAGGCAGGTTATCCTTAGTAGCTCAGCATAAATAATTGAAGGGACATGCGTTAAACCATTAAACTATTCCGAATTGATTTTAGCAATATGCAACACATAATACTAAATCGATCGTGATTATCTTATTTAGATTGATTTAAGGTACCTAGCATGATAATTCAATTGTCCAAGGTATTATCTTATTAGACGTGATAGATCAATCAAGTTAATAGTTTGACAATTTTATAAAAGGGTGATAAAAGCGATTAAATCGAATGAGGGACACATTACAACGCTGAAGGAAATAGTGCCCTTGGTCCAAGTATGTATATAATATTAATTCTAATAAATGCGGTTCAGTATTAATTAACAAGTTAATAATTCAGTGAGATCAAGTGAGTTGAATGCCTAACTAGAGGCCGCTTCAGTTCAAGTGGAATTAATGATATTAATCCACAGCTTACTCTTGACTGAACCCGTAGGGTCACACAAATGGTACGTAAACGGATCAAGTATTTAATGGCATTAAATACTCCATCTATGGATATTCGGAATCGACAGATCTTGGTTTCAGCGGGAGCTGAGATCGTCACAAGCAAGAAATGAATACTCCGGAAACGATGATATTACCGGAAACGGAAATATGGATCGTATCGGAAATATAAATATTATCCAAGTCGTAAATGTTGCCGGAAAGGGAAACATGGTACGTATCGGAAAATATTAATGGAAATGGAAATATTGCCGGAATCGGAAATATTACCGGAAACGGAAATATTGTCAGAATCAGAAATATTATCGGAATCGGAAAATAATTCCGGAAACGAAAATATTAAATATTTGTTCGAAACAGAAATTAATTCCTGAATCGGAAATATTAAATATTGTTCGTATAGGAAATAAATTCCGGAATCGGGAATTTAATCGGAAGCGTATCGTACGAATTAGCATCGGACGAGGCCTGCCAGACGAATGCCCAGCACGAAGCCGGGCCATCGCCCAGCAAGCCAGCGCGCCACAACGCACCAGCCAATGCTGCGCCAGACCCACCGCAAGGCAGGCCCAGCGCGCGCCAAGGCTGCGGCAGCGTGTGGTACTCGTGGCAATGGGCTGCGAGTGCTCGCGGGCTGCGCGCGCGCGCATGGCGCCCCTCTTGGGCTGTTGTGCGTGCGTGTGTGTGTTTGTGTTCATATACGAATCCCAAAGCTATCAGGATTCGATATATGATTAAATTCCTAATCCTATAAGGATAAATTAATTAAATAAGAGTTCTACTAGGATTCTAGTTTAATTAATTCGTATCCTAGTAGGATTCCAGTTCCTTTTCCATACCTCTATAAATAGGTGCCTTGGGTCATAATTTATAGACACAATTGAAGTATTCTAAAGGTAAGATTTTGAAGAAAAATCAGCCATACACTTGCACCTAAATAGCCGAAATTCCTAAGCAACCTTAAGGGCGATTCTAGTTGGTCAAGCTTAAGGCGGATCCGGACGTGCTGTGGACTATTTACGGAGGGACGACACTTGGAGTCCTAAAGACTTGTTCTTGTTCGGTTCGGGCGCAGCTAGGGAGGGCACGCAACAAAGTGTATGCATCTAAACTATGCTAAATGATTATGTGTAAATAATATGCTTTCCTGGCTTTATGGTTTTTCCGCATGATTTACGTTTTGTCATATGAATCATAACTTAACAGTGGTATCACGAGCCTCTTATTATTTTCATGATTTAAATTGCATAAACATGGTTAAATTTTACAAATTTGCAAAGAAGTAAAAGGGGTGATTAATTTTCGTAATTGTTAATTAATTGCAAATTGCGTTTATTTAATTATATGTACGCAGTTTTTCGGCAGTTTCTTCGTTACTCATCCAAATCGAGTGATTTTTGTGTCAATTCCGCATGTAAATGGCATTCTAAAATTTTGACAAAAGAAGTTTTTTTCGGCCGAACCCAGAATTCCCAAATTCGAAGCCTAACTATGACTTTTCGGAGGTTTTAGTTTTTCGAACGCAAAAATTTGTAAATTTAAGATGTTAAATTAAATATTTGCGATTCTTGTTGATAAATCTTGAATTTTGATTGACCTACAGTATATGTTTAACAAGTTTGAATGCCTAGCCTTATTAATTATACAACCTAATTTGTAATTATGATTAATTTGTTGAAATTCGAATAATTTAGAATTAATTTAATTTTCATAATTAATTAATAATTTAATTAAGTATCCATGATTAAAATCCACCATAAAAATTGTTAATTTATGTTAAATTTTTAATTTTTATGACCTAGATTTGAATCCATGTTAATCGGAAATTAATTGATTAATAAATTTTCGATTTTTCGCCCTAAAATTATGAAATTAATATGTTTTAATAATTTGTCATTAATTTTGAATTAAAAATTTTAAATTTTTTGAAAACGCTCATTAATGTTGCACGCACAAAGAAATGGAAGCTACGTGTTACCCTTAAGGGGTGTTGTATAGTGCGGGCACGCGACGATGAGCAAGGAGGCTCGTCGCCCGTGCGGTACGAATGCAGCGAGCAACATAGCGCATGGCGCGCGCACGAGGCAAGGGAGCCTGTGCGTGTGTGCTGTGTGCTGTGGTGATGGGCGAAGGGCGAAGGCATGGTACGAGCAGAGGCGCGCGCGCGCGCGAGGGCGAGAGCTGGTCGCCCAGCGATCGCTGCTCCGCGCACCAACACGCGTGGCCTCGAGGGCTTGCTTGCGCGCGAGCAAGCGAGCACTCCCATCGTGGCTGCTGCGATGCATGCGGGCGAGCAGGCTGCGTGCAAGCGTGGCTTGGCTTGTTGCGTTTGCGCGTGGGTGCTGCTGCGATGAGCCATGGGCCAGCGATAGGCCGTGCACTCGACGGGGCTTGGGCGCAAGCCCAAGTGCTCGTCATGTTACGATTATCAAGTTTTAAATTTTAATTTGAGATTTTCAGTTCATATAATTTTAATTAATTTTAAAATTAATAATTTAAATTGTTTTCTTGGATTTTAATTTTGAATATTATAATTATTATAAATTTTAAAAACCTTGAATTAATTTATATTCGACTGAAAATAAATTAAAAGTGGATTCAATTATAAATTTATATGAGCTTTAAATTTTAATTAAATTTGTATGTTTCCGGTTAGACTAGAAATATATTTTTATGTTTAAAATTAGTAAAGCATATGAATTTATTGGTTTAAGTTGGGAGCAATTTTAGTCATAAATTCTTGATTAGGTCTACAAATCCTTTAAGGTTAAACAACTTGATTAGAATTAATAAGGACTGAATAATTGGTAGATTATTGGTGCCCTTAATAAATTGCTGCAAATATTTATGTGATGCATAACGTGTTTTACTAACCAATTATGTGGGCCATTCATGATAATGAATTGGTGAATGGTATATATTGTATATGTACTGTTTTGCAGGTTATGAAGTGACTAGTATGGCCCAAATAGGATAGAAAATATGGTATGCGCACCATTAATTTGAATGTAATTGGTCTAAAGTACCAAAATTATTTTTCAATTCAAATATGGTCTGCGTACCATCAAATAGTTGTAATTAGTTTAATTATATCTTATCCTATTTGAAGTAAGTGGCGCCTCCCACGGAGATTTTCAAGACGGACTTTGAAGTTGAAGCTTCAAGATGAAGTCGGGCCATACTAGATCACATTTATCTTATGCATGTTTTAAGTTATTTATTGCTTTTAAATATGTCTTAAATATGCATGAGATCAAAGCTTGATTGTGTTGCATGATTAAGGATTTTAGTTCACTTAAAATCTAACTAACATAGTAAGAGCCTTAAGTTCCAAACTTAAAAATTGAGTTAAAAGGTGCCATGCCAAAATAACACTTACTTGGATATCCTTTTTTCATCGATCTTAGTAATAGTTTTCCGCCATAGCGAGGTGTTACTTGTCGATACTAAAGGGGTAAGGTACACAAATAATTGTGAGTACATGTTAGTTTTGGTGAAACTCAATGATATAAGCAAGGAGTCCTTTTATGTCGTGGCAAATGAGATAGGTTTACCTAATAAGTTCTTAGACGTACCTATCAACCAAGAGTAGTTTCTAGACTATTAGCAAAAGGCTTTTGCTTACCTAAAAGATTTTAGAATTGAGTCTAAATACATAATGTTCTTAATTCTTCAATGGATTTTAGGATCTTGGAATCATTTTATTCACACCTGCCGGAACACATAACTTGAATAAAATGCTTAATGGACATTGAATTATGCATGTATGCTAGAATTTAAGTTTATTAAGAGAAACTGTGAATGGTTATTTATTTGTTTATTCTTTTTCAATTGTAGTTTTAATTATGGCAAACAAAAATTCATTCAACATTCGATCAATTCTCGAAAAGGAGAATTTGAGCGGGAAAAACTTCCTTGACTGGCAAAGGAACTTGCGAATAGTTCTTATGCAGGAAGAAAAGGCGTATGTCCTGGAAGAGGCGATGCCCGAAGCCGCAGGCGAAGGGGTCACTCAGGCAGCCCTCAATCGTTGGATTGATGCCAACAAGGATGTGAAATGTCTAATTCTTGTAACCATGAGTGCAGATCTACAGAAAACGTTCATCAACTCAGATGCTTTCACGATCATCAGTGAGTTAAAGAACATGTTCCAAGATCTGGCTCGGGTCGAAAGATTCGAGACTCATAGGCAAATTCTTGAGACCAAGCTCAAGAAAGGCGAGCCCGTAAGTCCACATGTTCTCAAAATGATTGGACTCATTGAGAATATGAGTTGTCTAGATCAGTAATTCCCTCAGGAAATGGCTGTAGACACCATCCTCCATTCTCTTCATAACGGGTATGATCAGTTCAAACTGAACTACAGTATGAATAGTCTGGACAAAACGCTCACTCAGCTTCACGGTATGCTGAAGACCGCTGAAAAGACGCTCAAAAGTGATAAGCAGGATGTGCTTATGGTGCGTGGGGGCAAGTTCAAGAAATCTGGAAAGAAGAGGAATGCTAAGAAAGGTGGCAACAAGGCCAGCCCAACTAAGCAAACTGGCGCCAAGTCTGAAAAGAGGAAGGTCAGTCAACCCACTTCAATTCTGAATCCGAATGCTTCTACTGCAAGCAGAAGGGGCCTTGGAAGAGAGATTGCTTGAAGCTAAAGGAAGATCAGAAGAACGGAACAGTCGTTCCATCTTCAGGTATTTTCGTTATAGACTATACACTTGTTAATTCAACTTCTTGGGTATTAGATACAGGTTGTGGCTCACACTTATGTTCCAATTCTCAGGGACTAAGAAGAAGTAGAAAGTTAAGCAAGGGTGAAGTCGACCTTTGAGTGGGAAATGGAGCAAGGATTGCTGCATTAGCTGTAGGAACTTATTATTTGTCGTTTCCCTCTGGGCTAGTTTTGGAACTGGAAGAGTGTTTCCATGTTCCAAGTCTTACTAAAAACATCATTTCTGTTTCTTGCTTAGATGCAAAGGGATTTTCTTTTTTAATAAAAGACAATAGTTGTTCGTTTTATTTTAAAGAGATGTTTTATGGATCTGCTAGATTATTCAATAGAGTTTATTTATTAGATCACGACAAACAAGTTTATAACATAAATACCAAAAAGGCCAAAAAGGATGATTCAGATCTCACCTATCTGTGGCATTGTCGATTAGGCCATATTAACTTGAAACGCATGGAAAGACTTCAAAATGAAGGAATTCTAGAGCCATTTGACTTATAGGATTATGGTAAGTGCGAATCATGTTTACTTGGCAAAATGACAAAGCAACCTTTCTCTAAAGTTGGAGAAAGAGCAACTGAACTATTGGGTTTAATCCATACAGATGTATGTGGACCAATGAGTACAAATGCTAGAGGTGGTTTCAGCTACTTTATCACTTTCACTGATGACTTCAATAGATATGGTTATGTCTACCTAATGAAGCATAAGTTCGAATCCTTTGAGAAATTCAAGGAATTTCAGAGTGAAGTAGAGAATCAATTAGGCAAGAAGATTAAAGCACTGCAGTCTGATAGAGGCGGTGAATATCTGAGCTATGAATTTGATGACCATCTGAAAGAATGTGGAATTCTATCAGAATTGACTCCTCCTGGAACACCACAATGGAATGGTGTGTCGGAACGGAGGAACAGAACCTTGCTAGACATGGTTAGGTCAATGATGGGTCAGGCCGAACTTCCAATAGAATTTTGGGGACATGCACTAAATACAGCTGCACTCACTATAAATAGAGCTCCGTCTAAAGCTGTTGAAAAGACTCCATATGAGTTATAGTTTGGAAAGCCTCCAAAAGTGTCTTTTCTTAAGATTTGGGGATGTGAAGTATACGTCAAACGATTAATTTCAGACAAACTTCATCCAAAATCTGATAAATGTATCCTTGTGGGATATCCAAAGGAAACAAAGGGGTATTACTTCTACAATACATCTGAGAACAAGGTGTTTGTTGATCGAGATGGTATCTTTTTGGAAAAGGATCACATTTCCAAAATGACAAGTGGGAGAAAAGTAGACCTCGAAGAAATTCGAGTCGAACAACAAACTCTAGAGAATGCTCAAGATGACATTCAAGATGAAACTCAGAGATCTTTAGAAGTATCTGGTGAGAATCATGGTCAATCAAGAGATGTAACCCCGCGTAGATCGCAGAGATATAGATCTCAACCGGAAAGGTACTTAGGTATTTTGACGAACGAGAGCTATGACGTTCAATTACTTGAAAGTGATGAACCTGCGACTTACAAAAAAGCTATGACGAGCCCTAGCTCCAAGCAATGACATGAAGCCATGCAATCTGAATTAGACTCCATGTCTGAAAACCAAGTATGGGATTTGGTCGATTTGCCAAATGGCTACCAAGCCATTGGAAGCAAATGGGTTTTCAAACTGAAAAAGGACAAGGATGGGAAACTTGAAGTTTTCAAAGCTAGATTGGTTGCAAAAGGTTACAGGCAAGTCCACGATGTGGATTACGATGAAACCTTTTCACCAGTTGCAATGCTAAAATCTATTCGGATAATGTTAGCAATCGCTGTATATTACGATTACAAAATATGGCAGATGGATGTCAAAACCGCTTTCTTAAACGGCGTTTTAACAGAAACTTTGTTTAAGACACAGCCTGAGGGTTTTGAGGATCCAAAGAATGCTAAAAAGGTATGCAAGCTAAAGAAATCAATCTACGGATTGAAGCAGGCATCCAGGAGCTGGAATATACGTTTTGATGAAGCAGTCATTGACTTTGGTTTCATCAAGAACGCAGACGAATCTTGTGTATACAAGAA
The DNA here is from genome assembly GCF_020520425.1 of Spinacia oleracea. NCBI lineage: Eukaryota > Viridiplantae > Streptophyta > Magnoliopsida > Caryophyllales > Amaranthaceae > Spinacia > Spinacia oleracea. The sequence goes on from NC_079492.1 coordinate 67,184,057, forward strand.
GGTCAGTGGGAGCAAAATTGCTTTCCTAGTATTATATGTCGATGACATATTGCTTATCGGAAATGACATTCCTATGTTGAACTTTGTCAAGATTTGGCTTGGGAAATGTTTTTCGATGAAGGATCTAGGAGAAGCACAGTACATATTGGGCATCAAGATTTACAGAGATAGATCTAGAAGGATGATTGGACTTAGTCAAAGCACTTATATCAATAAGGTGCTTGATAGGTTCAAGATGGCAGACTCCAAGCGAGGCTACCTACCCATGTCTCATGGAATAACTCTAAGAAAGACGCAGTGCCCAAAAACACTTGATGAACGTAGACGAATGAATGGGATTCCATATGCATCATTGATTGCTTCAATAATGTATGCTATGATATGTACACGCCCGGATGTTGCGTACGTACTCAGTGCTACGAGCAGATACCAGTCAGACCCAGGAGAGGCACATTGGACTGCTGCCAAGAATATTCTGAAGTACCTGAAAAGGCACAAAGATGACCACTGGTCTATGGTGGAGATGATGAATTAATTGTTAAAGGCTATACGGACGCAAGTTTCCAAACCGACAAAGATGATTTCAGATCACAGTCTGGGTTTGTCTTCTGCCTCAACGGAGGTGTAGTAAGCTGGAAAAGTGCTAAGCAAAGCACCATTGCGGATTCTACAACTGAAGCGGAGTACATTGCTGCACATGAAGCAGCAAAGGAAGATATATGGCTAAGGAAGTTCATAGGTGAACTTAGTGTAGTCCCCTCCATTAAAGGACCAATAGCCCTATATTGTGATAATAACGGAGCTATTGCACAGGCAAAGGAGCCTAGACACCACCAAAAAATCAAGCATGTACTTCGTAGATTTCACCTTCTACGAGAGTTCGTTGAAAGAAAAGAAGTCGAGATAAGGAAGATTGAAACTGATGACAACATATCAAATCCATTGACTAAACCTCTGCCGCAGGCGAAACACAACTCGCACACTGCAGCTATGGGAATCAAGCATATTGGAGAATGGCTTTGATGTCCTTATTTAATGTTTTAAAGTTTTGGAGTTTAATTCTTTGTAAAACATTATTGGTTAATCATTCACAATAAATGAATAGAATTCATTTTTCCATTTAATTTGTGGTTTATTAAATGATGAGTCCCTTCAATTTGACGAAATATTCAAGATACACTGTCAGGACCAGTCCTATGACGAAGAAATTTCTATCAAGTGAACTTGAATGTCAAAAGTTGAAAATGGTCTCTGGTCGAAGTTTTCTATAAAATTGGACGCATAGAAAACGTTAGACGACTAGAATGCAAGATGACTAGTAGTTCTGTTTCTTGAACTATGTGGACATGGCAATGTCATAATCATTTTCATAGATACTTACTTTGGGAAGACTAGTATTGGACAGACCTATGAAACTTTACTATAAGAGATGAAAATCTGTCATAAGTAAATTTCATTAAAATTATTAGACACTAAATCCTCAATACCTGAGTGATTTGAGATTACTTGTTTGAGAACTGGTTACTTTGACGTTGACCAACCGTCGCACCGTAAAAGGAGGCTATAAAGGCAACGCTCAGGTAATCACCTATCAAACGAAGTCTAATCCCAAGATCGCAAGATTGGGATTGTCCTCCCATAAATCGGGATGAGATGCTTAAAAGTTGTACAAGGCCACTCGGAGGGCTAGAAACTGTAAAATGCATGGCCGTGCTCGGATGAATCATAGGCTATGATTATCTGTTTATTTGATCAGTTGAACTCGGAAACCGAGAAACACCTCTGGACATAATAAGGATGAAAACTTTTACCTTATGTTCAAGAGCAAGCATCGAGCGACAAAGGAATTAGGTAAATGCACACTTGTCCCTAAGGACAAGTGGGAGACTGATGGAAATAGTGCCCTTGGTCCAAGTATGCATATAATATTAAGTCTAATAAATGCGGTTCAGTATTAATTAACAAGTTAATAATTCAGTGAGATCAAGTGAGATGAATGCCTAGCTAGAGGCCGCTTCAGTTCAAGTGGAATTAATGATATTAATCCACAACTTACTCTTGACTGAACCCGTAGGGTCACACAAATAGTACGTAAAGGATCAAGTATTTAATGGCATTAAATACTCCATCTATGGATATTCGGAATCGACAGATCTTGGTTTCAGTGGGAGCTGAGATCGTCACAAGCAAGAAATGAATACTCCGGAAACTATGATATTACCGGAAACGGAAATATGGATCGTATCGGAAATATAAATATTATCCAAGTCGTAAATGTTGCCGGAAACGGAAACATGGTACGTATCGGAAAATATTAATGGAAATGGAAATATTGCCGGAATCGGAAATATTGCCGGAAACGGAAAATATTGTCAGAATCGGAAATATTATCGGAATCGGAAAATAATTCCGGAAACGGAAATATTAAATATTTGTTCGAAACGGAAATTAATTCCGGAATCGGAAATATTAAATATTTTTCGTATGGGAAATAATTCCGGAATCGGGAATTTAATCGGAAGCGTATCGTACGAATTAGCATCGGACGAGGCCTGCCAGACGAAGGCCCAGCACGAAGCCGGGCCATCGCCCAGCGCGCCACAACGCACCAGCCAAGGCTGCGCCAGGCCCACCGCAAGGCAGGCCCAGCGCGCGCCAAGGCTGCGGCAGCGTGTGGGCCTCGTGGTAATGGACTGCGAGTGCTCGCGGGCTGCGCGCGCGCGCATGGCGCCCCTCGTGGGCTGCTGTGTGTGCGTGTGTGTGTTTGTGTTCATATACGAATCCTAAAGCTATCAGGATTCGATATATGATTAAATTCCTAATCCTAAAAGGATAAATTAATTAAATAAGAGTTCTACTAGGATTCTAGTTTAATTAATTCGTATCCTAGTAGGATTCCAGTTCCTTTTCTATACCTCTATAAATAGGTGCCTAGGGTCATAATTTATAGACACAATTGAAGTATTCTAAAGGTAAGATTTTGAAGAAAAATCAGCCATACACTTGCACCTAAATAGCCAAAATTCCTATGCAACCTTAAGGGCGATTCTAGTTGGTCAAGCTTAAGGCGGATCCGGACGTGCTGTGGACTATCTCCGGAGGGACGACACTTGGAGTCCTAAAGACTTGTTCTTGTTCGGTTCGGGCGCAGCTAGGGAGGGCACGCAACAAAGTGTATGCATTTAAACTATGCTAAATGATTATGGTGTAAATAATATGCTTTCCTGGCTTTATGGTTTTTCCGCATGATTTATGTTTTGTCATATGAATCATAACCTAACAAACGCACCCTTGAGAGGTGCGTCACGGTTCTCAGAAAACTAACCACTTGGCTTTGCAATTTCTCATTTTATTTAACGAATCTCGGGTTTTTGAGCAGTGTTTTAGTATTTAGGCTTAATTAATCAGCTACAAGGGACAGGATACGTTCTGTTCGACTTTTGGGTCGATTGCGACAGAACGCGGGATCAATTTGGCAGCGTGAGGCTTAGGCTTAGGGTTGGAGTCAATACTCAGATTATGAATTGTGTGTTGTGTTGTGTCCTTTTCACGTCGGCTTTAGGGGTCTATTTATAGGAAAAAGTGGCATAGAAAGATAGATTTTCAGGAATATGAATACAAAACGGATTAGGAAAAGAATCCGTCCCAGGTATTTTCGGCGCCCAGCACTAGGCGTCAAAGATTTCGGCGCCCAGGGCTGGGCGTTGAAAATAGGATCTGGGCAGAATTTTTTGTCAGATTGGACTCTAGAGTACGGAGTCCATTAAGATACTTAATCCGAGTTATTTGGTGCGTATCAATTTACGACGGAATGCGTTTGGGCCCTTTACGAACTCTAGGTTCGTTATAAGTTTAATTAATACGTTACTCTTATTTTCGAATTATAGCAGGAATAAAATTCCTTTTGCCAATTATATCTCTTTTAGGACTTATGTTGGAGTGCAACACCTAATTCTGACAGATTTCTATCTTTTATGACTTTGCCACTTTTAACAACTACTTCTTACGGCAGTTACCATTTTTAGCAGGTTTTTATAAATAGCAGTTTTGGCTGAAATGAAAAGGGTGATTGAGATTCGTTATTTTATAGGAGATGCGTTGCCAAATGGAGATTTATGTTCTCATCATCGAACCTTCCCTTTCAGGAATGGGGACAAAAGTAGGTGTCTACAGTTAGCCCCCACTTTGACTGAGTCTTGGAGTAAGACGATGGTCAAAGTATCAGACGGAGTGTGTCATACAAGCCATGGTGTATGTGACCTGTTTTGCGAGGGTCTCACGAGCCCCCGAGTGATAACATTTGACTTAAGGGTCATCACTTGAAGTGTTAACACATTCCTCACGTGTCATTAGAATTCGTTAAGTATAGAAACTCCCTCACTTTGTCATTGGAAGTACCTACAGATGTATAGAAACTCCCTCACTTTGTCATTGGAAGTATCTACAGATGTTTTCGAAATCAAAGCTATAAAATGTAACCAGGCTTGGCCAAGCCCAATCACGAGGTAAAAATGTTTTTAAAGATTCTCATTTTCAAGGTTAGCTAAACGAGAAAACCCCCTTGTTTTTATAGGACGTAAAACGAAGGAAAATCCAGCACATCGCTTTAATTGGGAACGAAAACCAATTTTTTTATTTTTGAAAAGAGAAACGATCCCTTGATTTTTGGAAAACGGAAACCATCCTTTGATTTTTGGAAAAAGATACACCATCTTTTGATTTTTGGAAAAAGATAAACCATCTTTTGATTTTTTGAAAAAGATAAACCATCTTTTGATTTTTGGAAAAAGATAAACCATCTTTTGATTTTTGGAAAAAGATAAACCATCTTTTGATTTTTGGAAAAAGCTAAACCATCTTTTGATTTTTGGAAAAAGATAAACCATCTTTTAATTTTTGGAAAAAGATAAACCATCTTTTGATTTTTGGAAAAAGATAAACCATCTTTTGATTTTTGGAAAAAGATAAACTAAGGAAAATTTATTGCTGCAACAACTAAGGACCTGCGCGGTTAGTGGCGCAGACCCCGCCCGCTGAAGGTGGGCGAGCTTGTCCTGCTGCGGGTGGACGCCCCGTCCGATAGAAGTGGACGAATCTGTTTTGATGTTTTGAAAATAAGGACCTACGCGGTTTGTGACGTAGACCCCGCCGGCAAAAGATGGCGAGCCTGTTTTTTGAAGATATCATTTTTTTGTTTTCGAAAACTGAGGACCTGCGCGGTTAGTGACGCAGACCCCGCCGGTTGAAGATGGCGAGCCTGTTTTTTTTGTTTTTGGAGAATTCTATTTTCTTTCGAGGGATGCTCGGACTTAGTTGCAACCTGAATGTGGGTTGACAACGTGCTTAGATGGACCATTGTCTCGTGGTCATCATCTTTCATGGCTTTGAGCTAGTCTTTACGGCTCAATTTTGCCACTACTCGGGTCCTTGATTAGGGGACTATGTATAAGTATCAACGGCGACCTTTGTCTTGAGGTCGTAATCTGGTTTTATCTTTTGAGATTATCCAAACACGGAACTTCGTACAGTGTAGTCTGGGAATATTGTTTTAACTTTGCATACTTTCTTTTGAAATATATATTTTCTTTCGAGCCCCCAAGCACTCGTGCTTGACGGTCATTTCTTGTCAAAGAGGTTCCTTAGGGATACGCATTTTGTAATGTCCTTGATCGTGTTTTGGGATCGTGCTCGTAAGTGCGAGCGATCTTTGTAGTGGTGTGCTACTCTTAACAAAGCCGTGAGGTGCGACTTTTAGTAAAGAAATCGGCAATTTTCGAGTCGGCAGGACCCGACAGAAGTCAGGGTTTCATTGTTGGCGCCCAGTCCTGGGCGTTAGAAGTAATTCACGCCCAGGTGGGGCATTGAAAAAATTGTTTGGGCTGGTCTTTTGATGACACAGTTGGCCTCTTGTTCGTTCATTTACTTCACTTGGAAATTCTACGTATTCTCTTCTCTTTTGTTTTTCTTTATTTTTGGAACGTAGACTTTGGAGATCACAATGAATTGAGCTGATTTTCAGCGCCCAGGGCTGGGCGTCGGAATTTCTGGCGGCTGGTCCTGGGCGTTGAAAGTGCGTCCCAGGCAGGACTTTCTCGTGATGATTACTCGAGGAGCCGTAGCCAATTGGTGGACTACGGTGTTTGTCGCTTTGGGGCGATTATTTAAAGGAACTGTTAAGGCGTACAGTTATTGCAATAGTTGGGCGAGTCTATATGGCCCGAGGAACATACCTTGAGGCTAAGACTTTAATCGCTCTTGTTGTTATTTTGAACGTATATTTTTTCTTTTGAACGCGTTCGTGAATGTTCGATACTTAGGATGATGATACGTATGTGCGAACGAGCGTTCATAGAATGGCCGTTGCGTGCGGTCCATTAATCAGTTCGCTTGAATCAATTTTTTTTTTTTTTTGGAGCAATGACTGATGTTGAATAGTTTGCATAGAAGCTTGATAGGGTTCAGGCCCATTCATGAAGTGGGCTCAGGCATCGTGCCCTTTTGATCGTTCAAACGTTTGCTTTGAGACTTTTTTTTATTTTTCTATGGTCGTTTCGTAGCTGGGAGCCCCCAAGCATGCATGTTGGGATGCTTCCTTTTGGCGTACGATTTTTGTAGGTTCTTTCGAGAAAGATGGCTTGGGGTCCCGCTCGTGTAGGTGCGAGCTATCCTTCCGTGGTAGGTAATATTTTGCCACCTTTAATCCTTAATGTAGAAGTCGTGGGGCTTACATTTTGAATTTGGGTGATAAGTAGTCTTTGCCTCATACTCTTGGTCGTGCCCGCATTAGTGCAACATGCCTTACTCTTTTTTTAGACTTGTACCGTGGGATGGTTTAACTTATGGTGCGACGTAGGCATGTGTGGCCCAACAGCGTGTCTTAGAACATTCCTCCAGGTGTTGGGATATCATTATTACATATTTTTTTGCATTGGAGTATTTCATCACGCCTCGTTCAGGTGTTCGAACAAGTCTAGCACCTTCTGCTTGGGTGTGCACGGCTTATTACTTCGTTCGATGCGAGGATTGATAGATGTTTTTTTTTTTTTTATCATCCTTGATTTTTTTCGCTTTTTCTTTGGAACTACATAGACTGTGTAACGGGCGCTTGTAGGGCGAGCGTTATGTGCAGTAGTTTTATTGGAGTTTTGGTGACTCGCGATTTTCAGTTACCCTTTTTAGTGGGGTGACTTTATATATTCTAAGTAGCGCTTAGAATTTGGGAGGGGTTGTAGCCATTCTAAGGTTCGTTTTACACTATCAAACCTTAGGATTGTGCCCCTATGATGTATGTATAGCATTAGCATCGAGAATTTGCAATAAAATCGTCATTTCGAGCATTTTTAGAGTGTTTTTCTCAAGCCCCCAATTGTAGCTACGGGATTGGCTTGGTGCTATAATGTTTGGCATACGTTTTTATGCATTCATGGTGACATGGATCATGAATAGTTTGAACCAGACTCGTTTAGTGCGAGGTACGTTCGAGTAGTGATTTGCTACTTCTCTTGTAAATGTCGTATTGTGGGACATTGCCATGGTCAAGGTAGTCACATGTTGAAGTGTGCCTTGACCAAAAGCTAGGTGCCTTTCCATAACCGTATTTAAAAATCTTTTTGACTCACTTGCAACATCGAGATAAACGCATACTTAGCTTAAACCAACGACACTATATTATGTTTGAAGAAGTCTTTGAAAATTATTTGAAATCCGAGTCCTACTGTGTACAATCCGAGGTGTCCTAAGTAAGTTGACTTATAGAAGGGTTCGTACAGGATTACATGGGTGAATCAAAATACTGTTACGATTTTCGGAATGCTGTCTACGGATTTGCTGGAAGCCAGGGTGTAGGCGTCAAGATATTACTTGTGCCCGTGTGGCACATGCTTTGGGCTTTTAGGGCCATCTTTTCCAGAATTGTGGGAATATAAATCGCTTTCAAATTGACTTAGATTTACTTGGTGTATGTCTGCATAAAAGGTCAAGGTATACTTAGTTCTTTCCCTAGCTCTTTCGTTTCAATTTTTAGCCCCCAGTTTCTATTATGTCTTCTCATTAATGATGCTTTCAGATTTCGATTTTAGATGCCCGTGTCATATGTCTGAGTAGGTGAGCCTTGGTTAAGTGCCAACTCCTATTGCCAATGTCTGATTTTTTTTCAAAGGGGATTCGCAAGCATTTGAATTACCATGAACGGGTGCCCTGAGTTCGAAGGAACGATGGGGCGATGCCGTAGAACAATCCTCTTTATTGCAAGCTTACTGCCTTTGCTACTTGTTGGCGATTATGATTGTGTCTAGTGGTGAAAGAAGGTCGTAAGTGAGTTACTTTGCTTTAGGGAGGGTCAAGTCGAGTACTTTAGAGGTCATTGACGCTCACGCTAGCCCGCATTGAGGCAAGGCGATCTTTTGAGTATTGGCTAAGTGCCTAGGAGTGTGAGTGCTCCTTCTGGCAATGGTGTGTGCCCTTATTATTTTTCGATGTGTGCTCATTTTGGCATCTTGATGACTTGGATTCTTCCTTTGCCTTAAATTTTCCTTTCGACTTGGATTGCAAGTAATTAAATTTCAATAAGGGACTCTATTTTTTATTCTTGTTATTCTATAGGTTTTAACATTTTTGCAAATTGGTTGGACCGAATCATGGGTTGCCTACGTATCCGCTTTAAATAGTTTTAATTTGGAATCAGGTCTTGCGTAGTTCTTAGTCAGAAAATGGATTCTTAGAATGCCGATTTTAAACAAGTACGTTCGAGTGGAATCGTAATGTTTGAAAGAGGCTGAAATAAGTCAAGTTTATTATTATTTAATCTGCTGCTTTGCCGTAAGCCAAAAATTTGTTTTATTTTTTAAGTACATGTATTAGCACAAATCTTTTCATGTATATTTTTTTTTGGTACGTATATCTGAATACGTGCTGTACCCCCCCAAGTGTTCGTTATTTTTCGTGTATGTGCGGATAAAATGACGAGCACTTTTGGGCAAAGTTGGGCAAGCAGAGAGAATCGGCGCCCAGGCTGGGGCGCTAAAGATTCTGGCGCCCAGCTCTGGGCGCTGAAAATGATTTCTGGGCAGATTTTTTTGGTGCGTTGCTTCTTTTCCTTTTGTGCCAAATATTTGTGAATCTTTTTTTGTGCGCTAAATGCTTTTATTTTTATTTTTTTGGCAAACTTTAAAGGTGCTTTGCAAAGTTTCTTTTTTATTATTTATTTTATTATTATTATTTTTTTTACGTTAAGCGTAGAATGTACTTTTCATTTGTCTTAATTTTTTTTTTTTTTTTTTTTTTTTTATATTCGTGACTCAAGACGGCTTGAAATATGGGTTGAATGAGATAGGATAATTTGTATAGGTATTAGTCAGGCATGAGGATTGGAAAGGATAGAAGATCGTAGAACTTTATGTGGTATGATTTGGATTGGTTGACTCAATTCTTTTCCTTCGTTTACTTGGGTAAATTTCGCGCTTTGGGAGGTACGGGCTAAGTATTTCATTACTTAGTTTAGACTTCTGACTCTTTCTATTGGTTTTCTATTCTCACTTTTGTTGGTACACTTTTGGCTCTTCTTTTGGTAAATTTCGCACTTTGGGAGGTACGGGCTAAGTATTTCATGGCTCGCTCTTTTCTTTTCTCTCTCCCCTTTCTCTTTCCCTTTTTTCTTTTTTGCTTGGGATTTCTCCCCCGTTTTATTTGGGCTAAAAGGTAGATGGTTGTGGTCTTTGAGTCACGAGGCGAGACTGAGTGAGCCTCGTTTGGTAGGCCTATAGTGGACCTTTAATTTTAGTAGGCCTAGGGTGGACCTTTAAATTGTCTTACTTTGCAAGCGTATTTAGTCGTTTCTTAAAATGTGCAAATAGCGTAGATTCAAAATGTTGTTTTTACTTTATTGAAATTTAACGAAAGAATTATATCGAAAATAAATTTTTTTGGCTTCTTTTCAGATTCCAGTTTCCGGCATTTAATTGGAAGTTGTGATTTAGACTCGAACTTTCATTAATTTTTCTGATTATAACCCGTGTATGAATACAAGGAGGTGGCCTAGACTCAAAATAATGACGTGGCGTAAGCCTATAATACTTGACCAAGCGACTCTCAGACTTACGCTAATTGGACCATAACTTTCGTTGGTTGACACTTTAGATTTTAACCCTTGGGTGTTCATTTGTTATGCGCCATTTTGCTTAATGTTGGCAAGGTAGTTAGTTGGGGAGATCGAATTTTCATTTTTGCAAGACTAGAATTATTAGTGCGGCTTCCCTCTTAGTGTTTATTGCTTCCCCAATGATAGCCTTCTGGCATGCCGATATGAGTATTTTCATGGTTCGTCGTGTTGCATTCATGGAAAACCTTTTAGTCCGTGCTTAGGAGTATTTGAAGGAGCGAGTGGCTCGAGAGGACTATGATAGTCGTGACCCAATGTGATCATAAGCCTTGAGGCCATTAATTTTTTTTTTGCCAATGGTATTGACACCTTAGGTTCACTTTGGGGGTTGTGCGACTATGGAGGAATGATTTTCAGAATGTGACTGTTTCCATTTTGCAAATACTTGAATTACATAATATATTCTTTTAATTGGTGAGAGAGAGTATTGAGGCCGTAGATTCTTAGCAAGGGATGACAATTACATATGGGTGCTGATTGATTTCTTTTAAATTTTAGGAAGGGAAACTCAATATGGTTTAACCTTTTAACTTGCAAAACGACACCAAGCATTAGGACCGATTCTATGTATAAGACAACTAAGACTTAGGATTTGGATTGTACTTTGGCATAGCCTAGTCTAGACTCGAATTTTTTTTATTCGAACATTATTTTTCTTGAAAACTTTATTTGAATATCATTTTTTGAATACTTTGCCCACGTGACATTCAAGGTCATTTAATCAGCGTGCTCGGTTTTGGTGCCGAACATTGTCGTCATAGGAGGCCTAATGACGACACAAGGAGTTGTTTATTTTATAAGTCGTTCTTAGAATCGAGTGCTCTTTCATACGTCCTCGTAGCAAATTTGTTACGAATTTTTTTTATTGCTACGTATACTTTATGCGCGGGCACCGAGGCTGCTGTGCCTGGCCAAAAGGCCAAGCAGCAACTTCAGCGCCCAGCAAGGGCGTTGAAAATGATTGGCGCCCAGCCAGGGGCGCTGAAAATGCGTCCCTGACTGGTACCCGTATTCTGTTCGTCTATTTTTTTTCGTACATACGACTTAATTTTGCGTGCTTGCCCAATAACGTCCTTTGCGCGTTATGCAGCGTCGTGGGATCCGTTACAGGCCGTCCTGGGCGTCGCTTATTTTTGTGGCGATCGCCCGGGATTGCGGGACACGTATTTAGGTATAACTCTTTGGCCAATTGGTGTTTATGAATGTTTAGGCAATTTTTAGGGTTGTTGGTTTTCTAGCGTTATTTGTCACACACAATCACAACACAATCACGTAATTCGCTACACATAACTAACATTACAACATGAAGCAAAAATAATATGTCACGTAGTTTATGATAGGCTTCTATGGGTAATATTTGCGCCTGGCTTGGTACCACTTCTATCGTAGATCCAACACATGCCCCGATCGAGGTAGTGCATTCAACAGACGAATTTCGTCCCAAGAGGCCAATCACGATGTAAGCGAAGGGGGCATGCACCAATGAGAGGGACCTTAGTGGGCGAGCGATTGGGTTTGGGACAGGTGTACCACTAGCGAAAAGTGCCGAGTGGACAACATTCGAAGCGTATGCACCCCCCGGTTGGCGATGGATATCCTTAGTCCCAACTCCCGAGATGAAACATGCCAAGGGAGCCGAGATTCGTTATGCGGTTCTGTCCGTTCACATTAATATGCTGATTTTCTGGTCGTCCCAACTTGATAAGGAAATAAACGCAGAGTAGGATTGTTTCACCCTTCGGCTATTTTGATTACCTACGAGCACGATGTGAGGAGGTCGAAAAAGCACGAGGCTAATGCGTGACCTCGTCCCTCGTGGGTGTGACGCTTGTTTTTGTCAAATCAAGTGTAATTGGATTTCCTGTGAGTTTACACCCAATTGACTAGTAATATAGGAGTCGCCATTCAGTTTTTAACGACAATGAGAAAAACTGACAAAACTTATCGTGACATAAAGGGAGTGCAATTATGTTTGACCACGACGGCCGTAGGTTCCCTTGTGATCCCTGGTGGTGGGGATCGCTCAACGTACACCCGCAGGGTAGAGATTGAGGGTTCGGGGGACTATAACTACCGAGAGGAGTACTCGCTCTTCGATAACTCCTGAAGCAGGATATCCTTACTAGCTCAGCATAAATAATTGAAGGGACATGCGTTAACTATTAAACTAATCTGAGTCGATTTTAACAATATGCAACATATAATACTAGATCGAGCGTGATTATCTGATTTAGATTGTATTAAGGGACCTAGCATGATAATCCAATTTCCCAAAAACATAATCTTTATTAGGCGTGATAGAACAATCTGATTTAATTAGTTTAACAGTTCATAAAAGGGCGAGGAAAGCAATTAAATCATAGAAAAGGGACACATTACGACGCACCTTTGAGAGGTACGTCACGGTTCTCAGAAAACTAACCACTTTGACTTTGCTATTTTTCCTTTTATTTAACGAATCTCAAGTTATGGGACGGGATACGTTCTGTTCGATTTATGGATCGATTGCGACAGAACGCGTGATCAATTTTGCAGCGTGAGGCTTAGGCTTAGGGGTTGGAGTCAATACTCAGAATAATAATTGTGTGTTGTTCTCTTTTCACATCGAACTTAGGGGTCTATTTATAGGAAAGAGTGGCGTAAAAAGATAGATTTTCAGGAATTTGAATACGAAGCGAATGAGGAAAAGCATCCGTCCCAGGTATTTTCGGCGCCCAGCTCTGGGTGCCAAAGATTTCGGCGCCCAGGGCTGGGCGTTGAAAATAGGGTCTGGGCAGAATTCTTTGTCAGATTGGACTCTAGAGTACGGAGTCCATTAAGAGACTTAATCCGAGTTATTTGGTGCGTATTAACCTTGTGACGGAATGCGTCTGGGCCCGTTACGAACTCTAGGCTCGTTAGGATTTTAATTAATACGTGACTCTTATTTTCGAATCATATTAGGAATAGGATTCTCTCGTAATCTCTATCTCATTTAGGGTTTATGTTGGAGTGCAACACCTAATTCTGACTGGTTTCTATCTTTTTATTCTTACTACTTTTAGCAACTACCATTTACGGCAGTTACCATTTTTAGCAGGTTTCCATAAATAGCAGGTTTCCATAAATAGCAGGTTTCGGGTGAAATGAGAAGGGGAATTGAGATTCGTTATTTTATAGGAGATGCGTTGTCAAGTGGAGATTTATGTTCTCATCATCGAACCTTTCCCTTTCGGGAATGGGGACAAAAGTAGGTGTCTACAGTTAGCCCCCACTTTGACTGAGTCTTGGAGTAAGACGATGGTAAAAGTATTAAACGGAGTGCGTCGCACAAGCCATGGTGACTTGTTTTGGCGAGGGTCTCACGAGCCCCCGAGTGATAACATTTGACTTAAGGGTCATCACTTGAAGTGTCAACATATCCCACACGTGTCATTGGGATTTGTCAACGGATAGTATAGAAACTTCCTCAATTTGTCATTGGAAGAATCTAAAGGTGCGCAGAAACTCCCTCACTTTGTCATTGGGAGTAGCTACAGATGTTTTCGAAATCAAAGCTATAAAGTGTAATTGGGCCTGGCCAAGCCCAATCACGAGGTAAAAATGTTTTTAAAGATTCTCATTTTCAGGGCTAGCTAAACGAGAAAACCCCCTTGTTTTTATGGGACGTAAAACGAAGGAAAATCCAGCACATCGTTCTTTTTTTGAAAAAAACGGAAAACCAATCTTTTAAATTTTGGAAAAGGGAAACTACTCACATCGCTTTTTTGGAAAAACGGAAAACCAAAAGCTACTCACATCGTTCTTTTTTGGAAAAAACGGAAAACCAAAAGCTACTCACGTCGTTTTTGGGAAAAACGGAAAACCAATCCTTTAATTTTTGAAAAAGGGAAAGCTACTCACATCGGTTTATTTTTTTTGGAAAAACGGAAAACCAAAAGCTACTCACATCGTTTTTGGGAAAAACGGAAAACCAAAAAAGTTATCGCTGCAGCGACTAAGGACCTGCGCGGTTAGTGACGCAGACCCCGCCGGCTAAAGATGGCGAGCCTGTCCGCTAAGGGTGGACACCTCGTCCGATAGAAGTGGACGAATCTTTTTGAAATTTGTTTGTGCTTTTTTGAAAATAAGGACCTACGCGGTTTGTGACGTAGACCTCGCCGGCTAAAGATGGCGAGCCTGTAAACATATATATTTTTTTTTTGAAGATTCTTTTTTGAAAACTCAGGACCTGCACGGCTAGTGACGCAGACCCCGCCCGCTGAGGGTGAGCGAGCCCTGTCCGCTTAGGGTGGACGTCCCTGAATTCGTTTTTTCGATTTGGGAACTCGTGTGGTTCGTGACGCGATCTTGCCAACTGAAGATGGGCAAGTTCCTATTTCTTTTGTTCTTTGTGATTTCTTTTGAGAACTTCTTTTTATTCATTCTTGTAAGAGCGAATTCTTTCGAGGGATGCTCGGATTTAGTTGTAACATGAATGTGGGTTGGCAACGTGCTTAGACGGACCATTGTCTTGAGGTGATCTTCCTTCATGGTTTTGAGCTAGTCCTTACGGCTCAATTTTGCCACTACCTGGGTCCTTGATTACGGGAATACGTATAGGTATCAATGGCGACCTTTGTCTTGAGGTCGTAAACCGGTTTTATCTTTTGAGACATCCAGACACGGGACTTCGTACAGCGTAGTCTGGCAATATTGTTTTACCTTTGCATAATATATATTTAATTCCGAGCCTCCAAGCATCGTGCTTGACGGTCAGTTCTTGTCAAAGAGATTCTTTGGAGATATGCATTTTGTAATGTCCTTGATCATGTTTGGGATTGTGCTCGTAAGTGCGAGCGATCTTTGTAGTGGTGTGCGACTCTTAACAAAGGCGTGAGGTGCGACTTTAGTAAAGAAAATGGCAATTTTCAAGTCGAATGGATGCGGCAGGGCCCAATAGAAGTTAGGGCCTTTTTTGAGCCTGGGTTCATTTTCGGCGCCCAGGCCTGGGCGTTGAA
Source organism: Spinacia oleracea (assembly GCF_020520425.1). Classification (NCBI taxonomy): domain Eukaryota; kingdom Viridiplantae; phylum Streptophyta; class Magnoliopsida; order Caryophyllales; family Amaranthaceae; genus Spinacia; species Spinacia oleracea. The sequence goes on from NC_079492.1 coordinate 67,199,192, forward strand.
ATAATTCACGCCCAGGTGGGGCGTTAAAAATGTTGTTTGGGCTGGTCTTTTGATGACATAGTTGGCCTCTTGTTCATTCGTTTATTTCACTTGGAAGTTCTATGTATTCTCTTCTCTTTTGTTTTTTTTCTTTATTTTTAGAACGTGAGATTTTCTTGGGAAGCCGTAGCCGATTGGTGGACTACGGTGCTTGTCGTTTTGGGGCGATTATTTTAAGGAACTTGTTGCTCTTAAGGCGTACAGTTATTGCAATCGTTGGGCGAGTCTATTTGGCCCGAGGAACATACCTTGAGGCGTAAGACTTTGATCGCTCTTGTATATATTTTTTCCTTTTGAACGCGTTCGTGAATGTTCGATACTTAGAATGATGATATGTATGTGCGAACGAGCGTTCATAGAATGGCCGTTGTGTGCGGTCCATTAATCAGTTTGCTTGAATCATTTTTTTTTTGGAGCAATGACTGATTTTGAATAGTTTGCTTAGAAGCTTAATAGGGTTCAGGCCCACTCATGAAGTGGGCTTAAACATCGTACCCTTTCGATTGTTCAAACATTAGCTTCGAGATTTTTTTTTATTTTTCTATGGTTGTTTCGTAGCTTGGAGCCCCCAAGTATGCATGTTGGGATGCTTCCTTTTGGCGTACGATTTTTGTAGGTTCTTTCGAGAAAGATGCCTTGGGGTTCCGCTCGTGTAGGTGCGAGCTATCCCTTCCGTGGTAATATTTCGCTACCTTTAATCCTTAATGTAGGAGTCGTGGGGCTTGCATTTTGAATTTGGGCGATAAGTAGTCTTTGCCTCTTTGACACATGCTCTTGGTCGTGCCCGCATTAGTGCAATATGCCTTACTCTTTTTTTAGACTTGTACCGTGGGACGGTTGAACTTATGGTGCGACGTAGGCTTTTGTGGCCTAACGGCGTGTCTTAGAATATTCCTCCAGGTGTTGGGATATCATTATTATTTTTTGCATTTGGAGTACTTCACCACGCCTCGTTCAGGTCCTCGAACAAGTGTAGCACCTTCTGCGTGGGTGTGCACGGTTTATTACTTCGTTCGATGCGAGGATTCATAGGTGTTTCTTTCTTATTTTTATATCTGGGCAAAACTTGGCTAGCAGAAAGATTCAGCGCCCAGGCTGGGGCGTTTAAAGATATCGGCGCCCAGCTCTGGGCATTAAAAATGATTTATGGGTATATTCTGACAGTTCTTATCCTTGATTTTTTTTCTTTCTCTTTTGCCTTGGAACGAGGTAGACTGTGTAACGGGCGCTTGTAGGGCGAGCGTTATGTGCAGTAGTTTGATCGGAGTTTTGGTGACTCGCGATTTTCAGTTACCCTTGTTAGTGGGGTGACTTTATATATTCTAAGTAGCGCTTAGAATTTGGGAGGGGTTGTAGCCATTCTAAGGTTCGTTTTACACGATTAAAGCTTAGGATTGTGCCCCTATGACGTGTGTATAGCATTAGCATCGAGAATTTGCGATAAAATCATCATTTCGAGGATTTTTAGAGTGTTTTTCTCAAGCCCCCAATTGTAGCTACGGGATTGGCTTGGTGCTATAATGCTTGGCATACGTTTTTATGCATTCATGGTGACACGGATCATGAATAGTTTGAACCAGACTCGTTTAGTGCGAGGTATGTTCGAGTAGTTATTTGCTACTTCTCTTGTAAATGTCGTATTGTGCGATATTGCCATGGTCAAGGTAGTCACATGTTGAAGTGTGCCTTGACCAAAAGCTAGGTGCCTTTCTTTACCCATAATCATATTTAGAAATCTTTTTGACTTACTTGCAACGTCGAGATAAACGCATACTGAGATTAAACCAACGACACTTTATTATGTTCGAAGAAGTTTTTTAAAAATTATTTGAAATCCGAGTCCTACTGTGTACAATCCGAGGTGTCCTAAGTAGGTTGACTTATAGAAGGGTTCGTACAGGATTACATGAGTGAATCAAAATACTGTTACGATTTTGGAATGATGTCTAAGGATTTGCTAGAACCCAGGGTGCAGGTGTCAAGATATTACTTGTGCCCGTTTGGCATATGCTTTTAGGCTTTTAGGGCCATCTTTTCCAGAATTGGGGGAATATAAACCGTTTTCAAATTGACTTAGATTTACTTGGTGTACGTCTGCACAAAAGGTCAAGGTATACTTAGTTCTTTCCCTAGCTCTTTCATTTCAATTTTTTAGCCCCCAGTTGCTATTATGTCTTCCCATTAATGATGCTTTTAGATTTCGATTTTAGATGCCCGTGTCATATGTCTGAGTAGAGTGAGCCTTGGTTAAGTGCCAAGTCCTATCGACAATGTCTGATTTTTTTTCAAAGGGGATTCGCAAGCATTTGAGTTACCATGAACGGGTTCCCTGAGTTCGAAGGAACGATGGGGTGATGCCGTAGAATAATCCTCTTTATTGCAAGCTTTACTGTCTTTACTACTAGTTGGCGATTATGACTGTGTCTAGTGGTGAAAGAAGGTCTTTAAGCGAACGACTATGTCTAGTGGTGAAAGAAAGTCTTTAAGTGAGTTAGTTCGCTTTAGGTCAAGTCGAGTACTTTAGAGGTCATGGACGCTTGCGCTAGCCCCATGCAATTGAGGCAAAGTGGTTTTTTGAGTCTTGGCTAAGTGCCTAGGAGTGTGAGTGCTCCTTCTGGCAAGGGTACGTGCCCTTATTATTTTTCGATGTGTGCTCGTTTTGGCATCTTGATGACTTGGATTCTTCCTTTGACTTAAATTTTTCTTTCGACTTGGGTTGCAAGTAATTAAATTTCAATAAGGGACTCTGTTTCTTATTCTTGTTATTCTATAGGCTTTAATATTTTTGCAAATTGGTTGGACCGAATCATGGATTGCCTACGTATCCGCCTTAAATAGATTTAATTTGGAATCAGGTCTTGCGTAGTTCTTAGCCTAGAAAATGGTATCTTAGAATGCCGATTTTAAACAAGTACGTTCTGAGGTGGAAACATATTATTTGAAACGGTATAATAAGTGAAGTTTATTATTATTTTAATCTGCTGCCTTGCCGTAAGCCAAAAATTTGTTTTATATTTTTTTTGATTGAGTACATGTATTTCTTTGGTGGTACGTATATCTGAATACGTGTTGTATCCCCCCAAGTGCTCTTTATTGTTCCGTGTATGTGCGGATAAAATGACGAGCACTTCTGGACAACTATTAGCAAGCAGAGAGATTCAGCGCCCAGGCTGGGGCGCTAAAGGTTTCGGCGCCCAGATGTGGGCGCCGAAAATGTTTTCTGGGCGGATCTTTTTTGGTGCGCTAAATGCTTCTTTTTCTTTTTAGACTAACTTTAGAGGCGCTTTGCAAAGTTTCTTTTTTACATTTTTTTTTATTCTTACGTTGAGCGTAGAATGTACTTTTCATTTGTTTCTTTTTTATTTGTGACTCAAGACGGCTTGAAAGATGGGTTGAATGAGATTGGATAAGTTGTATAGGTATTGGTCAAGCATAAGGATTACATCTTCTAGGACTCACAATTTGCAGCCTCAAGCTAGTGTCATGAGTTTACATCAACCAAGGCCAATGAGTAACATGGGGAAGGCTCAAGGGTATATCAACAGGATGTATCCACACAAATTATATGGTCATTATGCTAATGGTGGTGTAAGAACAGGTTTGGGCTTTGAAAATAATGGGTATGACGCACGTGTCAATGGCCGTACGTGGTTTGTAGTTGATAACAAGTTCAAGAACGAGGGTCGAGGTAATGGTTTCTTGGGTTATGGAAATGAGAACATGGATGGGTTAAGTGAGCTTAACAGGGGCCCCAGAGCGAAGGCGTCTAAGAACATAAGGATTGGCAAGGGTAGACATCGTAGAACTTTATGTAGCTTTTGTGGCATGATGTGGATTGGTTGACTCAATTCTTTTCCTTCGTCTTGCTTGGGTAAATTCCGCACTTTGGGAGGTACGCGCTAAGTATTTCCTGGCTCGCTCTTTTCGCTCTCGCTTTTCTCTTTCTTTTAAATATTTCATGGTTTGCTCTTTTCGCTCTCCCTTTTCTCTTTCTTTTTTACTTGGGATTTCTCCCCAACATAAATCCTTCAATTTTTTTTTATTTGGGCTGAAAGGTAGATGGTTGTGGTCTTTGAGTCACGAGGTGAGACTGAGTGAGCCTCGTTTGGTAGGCCTATAGTGGACCTTTAACTTTAGTAGGCCTAGGTGGACTTTTAAATTGTCTTACTTTGCAAGCGTATTTAGTCGTTTCTTAAAATGTGCAAATAGCGTAGATTCAAAATGTTGTTTTTACCTTATTGAAATTTAACGAAAGAATTACATCAAAAATAATTTTTTACAGTTTTCGAGATTTAATTGGAAATTGTGATTTAGACTCAAACTTTCATTAATCTTTCTGATTATAACCCGTGTATGAATACAAGGAGGTGGCCTAGACTCAAAATAATGACGTGGCGTCAGCCTATAATACTTGACCAAGCAACTCTCAGACTTAGGCTAATTGGACCATAACTTTCGTTGGTTGACACTTTAGATTTTAACCCTTGGGTGTTCATTTGTCATGCGCTATTTCGCTTAATGTTGGCAAGGTAGTTAGTTGGGGAGATCGAATTTTTATTTTTGCAAGACTAGAATCATTAGTGCGGCTTCTCTCTTAGTGTGTATTGCTTTACCCCAATGGTAGCCTTATGGCATGCCGATTTGGGTATTTTCATGGTTGGTCATGTTTCATTCATGGAAAATCTTTTAGTCCGTACTTAGGAATACATCAAGGGGCGAGTGGCTCGAGAGGACTATGATGGTTGTGACCCAATGTGATCATAAGCCTTGAGGCCATTAATTTTTGCTAATGGTATTGACACCTTAGGTTCACTTTGGGGGTTGTGCGACTATGGAGGAATGATTTTCAGAATGTGACTGTTTCCACTTTGCAAATACTATAATATATTCTTCTTGTTGGTGAGAGAGAGTATTGAGGCCGTGGATTCTTAGCAAGGGATGAAAATTACATATGGGTGCTTATTGATTTAAATGTTAGGAAGGGAGACTCAATATGGTTTAACCTTTTAACTTGCAGAACGACACCAAGCATTAGGACCGATTCTATGGATAAGACAACTAAGACTTAGGATTTAGATTGTATTTTGGCATAGCCTAGACTAGACTCGGATTTATTTTTTTTATTTGAACATCATTTTTCCTTGAAAACTTCATTTGAACATTATTTTTTGAATATTTTGCCCATGTCACATTCAAGTTTATTTCGATTGGCGTGCTCGGTTTCGGAGCCGAACATTTTCGTCATAGGAGGCCTAACAACGACACAAAGAGTTATTTTATTTTTTACAAGTCGCTTTTAGAATCGAGTGCCTTTTCATACGCCCTCGCAGCAATTTCTTTTCGAAAAGTTTTGTTTTTGCTACGTATATTTTTTTATGCGCGGGCACCGAGGCTGCTGTGCCTGACCAAAAGGCCAGGCAGCAACTTCAGCGCCCAACGTAGGGCGTGAGAAATTCTGGCGCCCAGTCAGGGGCGTTGAAAATGTGCCCCTAGCTGGTTCTCGTTTTCTGTTTGCGTCTACTTTTGTTTATGCGACTTCGATTTTGCGTGCTTGCCTAATAACGTCCTTTACGCATTGTGGAGCGTTTGTGGGATTCGTTACAGGCCATCCCGAGCGTCGCTTATTTTTGTGGCGATCGTTCGGGTTTGCGGAACACGTATTTCGGTATAACTCTTTGGCAAATTAGTTTATGAATGTTTGGGCAATTTTTAAGTTCGTTGGTTTTTCTAGGATAGTTTGTCACACGCAATCATATATTTCGCTACACATAATTAACATTCCGTCATGAGGCAATAATAATATGTCATGTGGTTTATGATAGGCTTCTATGGGTAGTTATTTGCGCCTGGCTTGGTACCGCTTCTATCGCAGATCCACCATATGCCCCGGTCGGGGTAGTGCTTTCAACAGACGAATTTCATCCCAGAAGGCCAACCCGCAAGTGCAAGCCAAGGGGGCATGCAGGTGAGAGGGACCTAGTGGACGAGCGGTTGGGTTTGGGATGGGTGTACTACTATCGAAAGGGCCGAGTGGACAACATTCGAAGCGTATGCACCCCCCGGTTGGCGATGGGTATCCTTAGTCCCAACTCCCAAGATGAAACACCAAGGGAGCCAAGATTCGTTATGCGGTTCTGTCCGTTCACATTAATATGCTGATTTTCAGGTCGTCCCAACTTGATGGGGAAATAAACGCGGGGTAGGATCGTTTCACCCTTCGGCTATTTTGATTACCTACAAGCACGAGTATTTCCTTCACTATCCCCAGTGGAGTCGCCACTGTGAGGGGGTCGAAAAAGCACGAGGCTAATGCGTGACCTCGTCCCTCGTGGGTGTGACGCTTCTTTTTGTCAAATCAAGTGTAATTGGATTTCTTGTGAGTTTACACCCAATTGACTAGTAATATAGGAGTCACCATTCAGTTTTTAACGACAATGAGAAAAATTGACAAAACCCGGTTATCGTGACATAAAGGGAGTGCAATTATGTTTGACCACGACGGCCGTAGGTTCCCTTGTGATCCCTGGTGGTGGGGATCGCTCAACGTACACCCGCAGGGTAGAGATTGAGGGTTCGGGGGACTGTCACTACCGAGAGGAGTACTCGCTCTTGGATAACTCCAGAGGCAGGATATCCTTACTAGCTCAGCATAAATAATTGAAGGGACAATATGAGTCGATTTTAACAATATGCAACATATAATACTAGATCGAGCGTGATTATCTGATTTAGATTGTATTATGGGACCTAGCATGATAATCCAATTTCCCAAAAACATAATCTTTATTAGGCATGATAGAACATTAAGATTTAATTAGTTTAACAGTTCATAAAAGGGCGAGGAAAGCAATTAAATCATAGAAAATGGACACATTACGACGCACCCTTGAGAGGTACGTCACGGTTCTCAGAAAACTAACCACTTTGACTTTGCTATTTCTCCTTTTATTTAAATAATCTCAATTTATGGGACGGGATACGTTCTGTTCGATTTATGGATCGATTGCGACAGAACGCGTGATCAATTTTGCAGCGTGAGGCTTAGGCTTAGGGGTTGGAGTCAATACTCAGAATAATAATTGTGTGTTGTTCTCTTTTCACATCGAACTTAGGGGTCTATTTATAGGAAAGAGTGGCGTAAAAAGATAGATTTTCAGGAATTTGAATACGAAACGGATGAGGAAAAGAATCCGTCCCACGTATTTTCGGCGCCCAGCTCTGGGCGCCAAAGATTTCGGCGCCCAGGGCTGGGCGTTGAAAATAGGGTCTGGGCAGAATTCTTTGTCAGATTGGACTCTAGAGTACGGAGTCCATTAAGAGACTTAATCCGAGTTATTTGATGCGTATTAACCTTGTGACGGAATGCGTCTGGGCCCGTTACGAACTCTAGGCTCGTTAGGATTTTAATTAATACGTGACTCTTATTTTCGAATCATATTAAGAATAGGATTCTCTCGTAATCTCTATCTCATTTAGGGTTTATGTTGGAGTGCAACACCTAATTCTGACAGGTTTCTATCTTTTTATTCTTACTACTTTTAGCAACTACCCTTTACGGCAGTTACCATTTTTAGCAGGTTTCCATAAATAGCAGGTTTCGGGTGAAATGAGAAGGGGAATTGAGATTCGTTATTTTATAGGAGATGCGTTGTCAAGTGGAGATTTATGTTCTCATCATCGAAACTTTCCCTTTCGGGAATGGGGACAAAAGTAGGTGTCTACACTAACGTAGTAGGTTTAGGCCAAAGCGAGGTGCTATATTAGTTGACTTAGATGGTAAGGCGTCCCAAAGGAGCACGTTGATTGTGGTTTCAACTCAAACAACAATGGCATTATGTTGAGGCAATGGGATAAATTATGGCATTAATTTATTTACCAAGAGTAATTTGGAGATTACTAGCAATTGGTTTTGCTTACCTAGAATCTTAAAAGAGTTAAGACATGCCAAAGCTGCTTAAGGATTTAGGACATTTAGGGTCTTGGAATCATTTCATTCATTTTGGACCATGTTTTGCTTTTGCATGAATGAAGTATTTAATAGCTTTAATGATTGCATGCTAGCATTTATTTTAAAGTTATTAAGTTATGAATGGTTACTTATTGCGAATTCTTTTCAATTGTAGTAATCAAATGGCCGCAAACATAACAACAATCAAATCATCAGAAATCCTGGATGTCTAGTTAAACTTGACTAACTTTCTTGAATGGGAAAGGAAACTTTTCGAAGTTTTAAAAGTTAACGACATGCAGTGTATATGTCATTAAACAACCTTTTCCTAGCTATAATGCGCAGGGTATGACTCAAGAAAGGTACAAAAATTGGGCACTTCACAATTACCTTGTCTTGGAGTTTATCCTAAAGTCTATTCCCGAAAGTTGGAGAGGGAGGTTCATTACCTTTGAGCCTCATGCTCTCTTAATTTTACTTGGGGATAGATGTCGTGCGGGGTTTCAACCCAAGGGCCAAACTTGTGGCAACAGGGTTGATGAATTGGCTAATTCAATGAGCAATCTCAAACTCATTACCCCACACAGGTCATGTCTAGAGAACGAACTTCTAGAGGCACAAAAGCGTATTTACTCAACTAAGATGGACAGAAACACACCAATTCGGTCTCATGTGGGTATGATGTCTGGATTATTTTTCACAATTGAGAGATTTGGTGGTTCCGTCGAAGAGTCAATAGCTATTTTACTAGTGCTGAATTCTCTTCATAGGGGTTATGAGGGGTTTAAGATGCACTATCTCTTTAATCAGAGAGAGAGAGAACATTCTGTGAACTTGTGGAATTGCTCGAGAAATTCGATAGATTCCTGAAGTTCAAGCAAGACCCTTTGAATGTGAGGTGCACCAAATTCAAGAAAGTGTGCAAGGGGAAGAAAAGCAAGGCTGCATCTTTATCCACTCCCGGAGGGCAACTGGCGCCTTCCAAGAGCAAGATGAAGAAAAATTCTTGTCCTTCAACATCGTAATGCTTCAATTGTAATGAAATTGGTCATTACAAACGAAATTTCCCTAAACTAAATTAAAGGAAGAGAAGAAGGACGAAAATGTTGCTTCTCCTTCAGGTATGTATGTTATACATTGTAATCTTGTTAATTCTACTTCTTGGGTATTAGATACTGGTTGTGGCTAACACTTATGTTCCAATTCGCAGGGACTAAGGAGAAGTAGAAGGCTTGATAAAGGCGAGATGAATCTACGCGTGGGAAATGGAGCACGGATTGCTGCATTAGCCGTAGGATCTTATTTTATTTCTTTGCCTAGTGGTTTTGTTTTGGAACTAGAAAACTGTTACTATGTTCCTAGTATCACCAAAAATATTATTTCTGTTTCAAGTTTGGATTCTAAAGGTTTTAGTTTTTAATTTAAAGACAATAGTTGTTCTTATTCTTTGAATGGAATGTTTTATGGTTCAGCACAACAAGAAAATGGTCTATATGTGATAGATACGAGCAAACACATTTATAACATAAATAATAAAAAGGCTAAAACTGGTGATTCCGATCTCACATTTCTGTGGCATTGTCGATTAGGCCATATAAACACAAAGCGCATGGAATTACTTCAACTGAAGGGAATTCTAGAATCATTGGACTTAGAGAAGATTGCTCAATGCGAATCTTGTTTACTTAGCAAAATGACAAAGCAACCTTTCTAAAAGTGAAGGAAATGTGTCTTTCACCCAAGGTGCATTAGTCTAATACCAAGGTTCAGATTAATTACGAACAATTAATTCATTGAGATCAAGTGATAGGGACAGCTACCTGGAGCAATGCTTCTGATCATTGAGTTCCAATCTATATTAGGCTCATAGCTTACTCTTGACTGAACCTATAAGGTCACACCATTGGCATGTAACAGATCATCGGATTAAATGAATCGGAAATTCATTTAATAGCTTTTCGGGAAATTAGTTCGGAAAACATAATTATACGATTTAAAATTGGATCGTGAAATCGTATATCGTTATTGCGTATATTCGTAAGCTAGGCGAAACGAATAATCGTATCGTACGACAATGAATCGTCAAGTACGAAACGATAAATAAATTATCGGATGATAATTAAATGAAGCAAACACGAAAGCAAGCCCACGAGCAAAGCACAAGGAGCAAGGGCCCATAGCCTTGTTGCCTCGGCTGTGCCCGCGTGCAAGGAAGCCACATCAGTAGAGGCAACGACGGCCCAGCCCATGCGCTGCAGTGCTGTGTGCTTATGCGTGTCAACGTGCTTATGGGCCTTGCTGGCCGGTTGAGCCTTGTGCTTGGCCGGTTGGCTTGGCTTACTAGATAGGTTATTATAATAACCTAATCTACATGTTTTCTTTAACCTAATGCAAAAATTAGATTCTAACCTAAGGCAAGAGAAACCCTAACTCTCTGTGCCTCCATTAGAATTTTTCTTCGCAAAAGCACAAACTCTTGAATATTGTCTAAGTTACGATTATCAAGACGGATCTGAACGTGTCGGCGAACCAAATAGAGGATGAAAATTGGAGTTTTTGTTCGTGTTCATTGACTAAACTCGGGAAAACACGCTTTAAATGTAAGTATGCTTAATCTGTGCTTTATACATGTTTCCTGGCTTTGGGGATGTTTCGCACATGTTATATGTTTAACTGCATTCCCCTACAGTGGTATCATGAACCTTATGTATTCAAAGATTTTTTTAGCATGATTTTTGTTTTTGTATGCTGTCGATATTTTGGATTTTTTATTGAATTTTTCGAATTATTATGGATTTATTGGATGAATCGTATAATAAGTTCCGAATTCAAAAAGTTTTGAAATTTCAATTTTTCTGACCCTAATCTGATTGAAAACAATTTTCTAAGATAACATCATGAAATCGAAATTGCAAAAACAATTTTGGGCGTTTTTGTTAATTAACGAATTAAAATTCACAAATTCGGAAAGTTCTTCAACTAATGCTTTTGGGTATATTTTAAAATTATGGTAAAACTTTTGGCCATAAATGTTAAGTATAAACACTAATTTTGCTTTCCTCAATTTCATAAATTTTAGATTTCTAATTGATTTTTTAAGTAATTTAGATCTGGAAATTTGGTTAATTGGGATAGGGAATATAATTTCATATAAAGTGGAAGTATTTAAAAATTATTGGAATAAAATTTTGATAAGATTCGTTAATTTTAATCAACACTTAAACCAAATTGGTAAAAATATGGAATATAAATGTTTAGAACGATTTAAAGTTTTAAATTCAATTATCAAAATGTTCAAATTTTTTGTTGACATTGTTCGTTCATTAAAATTTGAATAAAGTTAGCCTAGATTTAATAAATTTAACAAAATCGTATTGTTGTTAAAAATTAATTAAATCGTAGAGTCGTTATTTTTCGAAAATAAAAATTGTTAATTTTGTGAAAAAGAACTAAATGCAAATATGTTCGTGAAATTGATATTTTTTTTTAAATTAGTTGGTTCGTTTGCACGAACAAAAGGCACGAACACAAGGGGTGTGTGGACGTGCGGCTTGTCGTAGCCACGCGGGCTGGCGGACTGAGCAAGCAAGGCAGCGAGCCTTGGCTTGCGAGCTGCGAGCAAGCAAGCGCTAGCTACCTTGCCTTGTTGCGAGCAGCGTCGAGCACAACAGCTAGTAGCAATGCCACATAGCAGCGATGGGCTGCGATATTGTGTGCGAGTCCTTGCGGGGGCATGGGCAACGTGCTCATGGGCCTCGTAGGCCACACAACACGAGGCAGTGCTGGGCTGGGGGCAAGCCTAGCGCACATTGCACAATTTTGGGCATTTTTGTTTCGTTGGGCTTTAAAATTTGATATTTGCATTAAAATGGCTAACGGGATAATTAATTAATTATTTTATTTAACTTGGGCCGGGCCGTGAGTTTAATTTAATATTTAAATATTTAATTATCCGGAGTAATTATTTGTTTGAGTGGGAGCCGCTTAATGAAATTAAAATGAAATAATTATTTTAATTATTTTCGTAGGTCGCTTTATTTTAATTAAATTAAATTTTAATTAGAATAAATTCTAAGGATTAATAATTTCAAATTGATTAATCTTTTAGGAGGCGTTTATGTGAACATGAATTTTAAATAATTCACGTAAATACTTGCATATTTAAATGGGCAATTCGTTTTAGGATACGAATGGCTGAATGCATAGAATGTATATTTTATGTAATGCAGGTACTCCAACTGACTAGTATGGCCAATCTAGGATAGTTAAATACGGTTTGCGAACCATTTTATCTTTGAATGTAAAGTTTTAAATATGATCTGCGTACGATTGAAATTTTGATGTAATTTTATTATTTCAAGTATTTCTAGTTTAGAACTTTAAGTTAGCATTGAATGAAGATTCTAGACGATGTCAAGCTAACAAGATGGTGAAGAAGATTGGATGCTTCAAGACAAGAGTTTTGGGCCATACTAGTTCACCAATTTAATTTATGCACTATATATTGTGAATGTATGAATATATTATGCATGAATTTGTTTGTATGCTCGATTAGATTTAGTTCACTAAATAACTGAACCAACGTAGAAACAACTAGGTCCAAAGTAATATTGAGTTCAAAAGTTGCCTTCCAAATCAATCACTTTCAAATATATAAGGAACTAACGTAGTAGGTTTACGCCAAAGCGAGGTGCTATTTTAGTTGACTTAGATGGTAAGGCGTCCCAAAGGAGCACGTTGATTGTGGTTGTAAGTCAAACAACAACGGCTTATGTTGTGGCAATGGGATAAATTATGGTATTAATTTATTAACCAAGAGTAATTTGGAGATTACTATCAATAGATTTTGCTCACCTAGAATCTTAAAATACTTAAGACATGCCAAAGCTGCTTAAGGATTTAGAATTTTTAGGGTCTTGGAATCGTTTCATTCATTATGGACCATGTTTTTTTTTTGCATGAATGAAATGTTTAATAGCTTTAATGATTGCGTGAATGCTTTTATTCAAGTTATTAAAGTATGATATTTGTTTTCTTTGCTAGTTCATTTCGTAGAATCGAAAAAACTGCAACTTTATTGCGCTCGGATAATAGAACTGCAATATTTCCTCGATCGATTGGTAACTAATTTTGAGAGCGATTCTCAAAGAAAAGGTGAGTGAGAGCGTATCTTGAATGCTATTTTCTTATAGTGATCTTCATGGTTGTTTTCAAACTATAATTTTGGAATAATGAAGTATTGAGTTAAAGACTCATGTATAACCAATGCTTAACAACTAATTTTCTTTTGGTTCAATAAATGAACTAGACTCATTGGATGTGGTCATTCAAAGTGAATAAAAGAAAGGGACTTTGTAAGCATAACAAAGTAAGAAGATCAAGCAAAGAGTAAAATCTTTTGGACTATAAGAAAACATGCTAGAAAGGATAGGAAAGGGGAACAAAAGAAATAAATTTAGATATTCTATTTATACCTTGAAGTTTATGTTAAAGAGAAACGACTTAGCAAATAAACTCCTATGGTATTAGATTACCGCTTGAGGTTGTAACTCTTGTTAAGAACTTAAATTCCGGGAGCTAAGTCTGGTTATTGACCTACAAGTGGGGAATGAAGCAAAGTTGTGCTACACTAATTGTAGGGTCATCATGTTTGTTTTAAATTCCTGCTAAAGGCTGGAACTTAATGGTATTATGTTCGATTAATCATCATAAACAATTTCTGTTTGGACAACGGAAAGACTCACATTCAAAGTAAACAAAAACATTCGTTGAGTGTTTATTTGAATGAAATGGTCATGTAAGGGTTGATTCATATGATTGATTAATAAACAAACGAATCTCTTCACACTCAAACTTCAGAAGGTTCAAATCAAACATTTTGATTTGGTTTCCACATATCTTTTGCAATGTACGTCATACGACCATATCAACAAGACAACATTCTAAAATTCCATGGCATGGATTTCTGAAATTTGGTAAATTTAAGACACGTGGGTCTTGCTTGTTGAACATGACATCGAAATGGACTATTGTTAGAAGAGTCTAGACAATTATGTTCATGGGCCAAATATAGATTTTATGACTTACCTATTTCACAAGAATTTGAGAAAATATGGCTATATTTACTCAACGTGAAATATGTGAAATGCTTCAATGCGATTGACAAAAGGGTATAATATCAACTTGGCAAGAACTTTGGAACATCTAGGTTGGGTCAAGGTGATGTTTGCATGAGCCAAGAAAGATTATCTAGATTGTTTATATGGCATTATGACAATCGAAGCTCCATAAAGAATATGGTATGTCCAAATGGAGAAATTGGAATCTATTTGATTAACGATAATCACGACTATTTTCCTATATAGTTTCTGAATGATACTCTCAAGAGACTATCACACTAAAAAAAAGTTTTCAAAGATAAGGATAAGATGTCATAAGGATTGAACTTCGGTTCAGTACATCTTTTCAGCATATATATCTAGGGTTGTCAAACCCAGTGGGAGTTAGTGTTTACATCAAACAAACTCGAGAATAGATATATGTTTCTTTATGAGAGACTCATAGAAACAAAAGGTATTGATTCTACCACAAATCTGAGAACATATGGTTGTTACTCTAGATAATGTCTTTTAGGAAACCATCATATTTCCAAAAAGTCAAGTGGGAGAAAAATGACCTCGAAGTGACCTCAAAGAACTTCGAGTCAAGCAACAAACAAATGTAGGATACGTATGAGTCTTTGGAAAAGCTCCGTACTTAGAATCCTGTAGAAGAGCTTCAGGAAGACTTTAGAAGTACTTCAAGAGAATCCTAATACTCAAAGGACTTGAGTATTATCTTTATAGACACTAACGTTTGATGTTCAATACCTACGTAAATCGTATAAGGAATAGAATTAAACCAAGATAGATACATAGATATCTTGAGGAATGAAAACTATGAAGACTTTGGAAAGTGCTTCAAGAACATACAACTTACAGGTTAGCTAGGACGAGTATGGTTGAGGTCATCCGAAATATAAGTATGGTTCGAGGCCATACAAAATGGTTTGAGGCCATTTCATCGAAAGTATCTTCATCTTAAAGAAACAAATCTATGATTTGGTTGATTTGCATAAAGGGTTCACTCCCATTAGTTGCATACATGTTTTCTAAACATACAACGTGGATTTTCTTAAAGGGTTCACTCCCATTGGTTGCAAACATGTTTTCAAAACATACAAAGATGATATTGTATACACATACAAAAGAAAAGCTAGATTGGTGGTTAAAGATTATAAATAACTTCACGGTGTTGAGAATGTTGAAATCCTTTTCACCAAGTCGGAATGCTTTAACTATTTTGGATAAATCTAGAAATCATTGTATATGGCAATATGGAAATTGGAAAACGAAACACCTTCCTCAATTGGACTTGTAGAAAGGAATTGTGTACATCACACAATGTAAAAGTTTTGGATGCTAGATGAAAGAGCAAGCTTAAGAAATCTATTCGTAGATTAAAGCACGCAAGTGGGAATTGGACCATGCTTTTTAACAAGGCTATTGAGCAATCATATCTCTATGAAAATATGGATCATCTTGTAGATGAGGAGTTTAGTGGGAGATAAGTCAAATTTATTGGTTCTATAAATATGAGATACACATCTCTCTATTAAAAATGACATTAAAATTCTAAATGGTTAGATTTGAAAGTATTTGTCAATATTAGAACCATGGCGAAACATAGAACATAGTGGGTTAAAGATCTATTGGATAGGATCTAAAGCATTGTTTGGATTCTGTAAAAGTAATTACTAAATCAAACACAATAGAGAGACTCAAAAGAGACTCTCAACCCATATGAGTAAGTCTAAGTAATGAATGCTTTAACTAAAGTATAAAGCTAGGCTGTTATCACTAAAGTTAAACATGAAGGACCTTGAAGAGGTGCATTCATCTTATATCACATGGCAATGCCAAGTTTTAGCAAGATTGAGTATCTCTTGAAACAGAATGAAACTAAAAGTTACATGGATAGATTTTAAAATGTGAATGGTTTTTTCATTACAATCAATAATGTATGATGTGATATATAGATCGCCAAGATAACTCGTGAGCATTGGATCGTGACGAGTTTATACCGATCTTTATTGATCTAATAAAAGATCATTAGAACAATATCAAGAACATCCAATACGTTTGGATATGTAGGATGAGCACTTGATAAGAGGAATTGAAGATGAACTAAAGTTTTGGTGCTACATGCATTTGCCTAAGCAAAAGTTGAATCTTGTCGTTAGGCAAACCACAAACATACACGGGCAATTAGGCGTCGTGATTAAAAGGTGGTAGCATAGGTTCTAAACCATATGTGATGCATGGGAAACTGAATTAATGATTAGTTTTCAAGTTCTCGGTTGAAAGATGTATCTCCCACATCTCCATGAACTGGTTGCAGTATTCCAAAAGAATAGCATCATTTGCAATTCTATATAATTGAAATGAATTCATCATTGCCTAAGAAGCAATGAAAGGGAATTACTTTAGTGGGAGTTCTTCCATGAACTCAGGTTGATCACGAGTCTGCTTTCTGGATGATTTTCTATTTTAAATATGATTATCATTCTAAACAGCAATGAAAGACTAGATCATTCTATAAACATGTTCAAAGATCTTTTCATCTTACATCAAAAGGCTTTCGATAGAAAAGATGCTAAGAATAGAAAAGTATGATAAACTAAACCTCTGCATCGAATGAGATACAACACTCATATGCAGAAATGGAATCAAGTTTGATTTCCATGAATGTTTTCAGGATTGGGTGAAAGGCCTATAACATTAAATGCTTGATTTTGGGTTAGAGGCCCACAAATTGGCAAGCATTTGGTTTAAACATTTATCATTTATGAAATTATATTTCAAAGATCATTTGATCTTGGTTTAGTATTAAATGATGAAGTCTAAGTGATTCAAAACATTCAAATGGGATGACAAGATGGATTCTTTGACAAAGAAACACCCATAAGTGAACTTGAATATTGAAATTACAAAAGGATCCCTAATCCAGGTCATTGAAAGGTTGGACGAACAATGAATAATGAAGATTAGATTGCAAGATGATTTATAGTTCAGTTTCTTGAACTAGATGGACTGGATGTCAAAAATCATTTGCATAGATACTTATTGGATCTTGTATCAGATTGACCACGAGAACACTTTAAGAGATTAAATTAATGTCATAAGTAGTTCTCCTTAATGGTTATTGGAACCTATTCCTCATAACCTCAGTAGGTATGGCTGCTTGTTTGAGAATTAGTTCGCTTTAATGCTCGCTAAACGTCGCACCGTAAAAGGAGGCTATAAAAGCAGTTATTGGGCGTACTATGAATCAAAGTAAGTTGTCCATAAGTTACAAGAAGGGATTGTCCTCCTATCTTTGATAGGATTTGGTGTTGTTGTTGTACAAGGCCCTTCGAAGAGTTAGATACTGTGAAAATGCATGGACGTGCTCAGAATGGTTAAGGCTTAACCATCTGTAAAAGTTTAAAACTTGAACTCACTAATTCGAGAAACACTTCTGGACCTAATAAGGATGGCTTGGATCTTACCTTATGTTCAGTAAGTAACACCAAGAGACAAAGGAATCAGAATGCACACTTGTCTTAATGACAAGTGGGAGACTGAAAGAAATGTGTCCTTCACCCAAGGTGCATTAGTTTAATACCAAGGTTCAGATTAATTACGAACAATTAATTCAGTGAGATCAAGTGATCGGAACAGCTTACTCTTGACTGAACCTATATGGTCAGACCATTGGCATGTAACAGATCATCGGATTAAATGAATCGGAAATTCATTTAATAGCTTTTCGGGAAATTAGTTCGGAAAACATAATTATACGATTTAACATTGGATCGTGAAATCGTATATCGTGATGGCGTATATACGTAAGCTAGGCGAAACGAATAATCGTATCGTAAGACAATGAATCGTCAAGTACAAAACGAGAAATAAATTATAGGATGATAATTAAATGAAGCAAACACGAAAGCAAGCCCACGAGCAAAGCACAAGAAGCAAGGGCCCATGGCCTTGCTGCCTCGGTTGTGCCCGCGCGCAAGGAAGGCGCAACAGCAGCAGCAACGACGGCCCAAGCCCATGTGCTGCAGTGTTGTGCGCTTATGCGCCTCAGCGTGCTTTTGGGCTTTTTTGGCCGGTTGATCCTTGTGCTTGGCCGGTTGGCTTGGCTTACTAGATAGGTTATTATAATAACCTAATCTACATCTTTTCCTTAACCTAATGCAAAATCAGACTCTAACCTAAGGCAAGAGAAACCCTAAACTCTTTGTGCCTCCATTAGAATTGTTCTTCCCAAAAGCACAAACTCTTGAATATTGTCTAAGCTACGATTATCAAGACGGATCTTAACATGTCGGTGAACCAAATAGAGGAACGAAAATTGGAGTTCTTTGTTCGTGTTGGTGGATACTAAACTCGGGAAAACACGCTTTAAATGTAAGTATGCTTAATCTGTGCTTTATACATGTTTCCTGGATTTGGGGATGTTCCTCACATGTTATATGTTTAACTGCATTCCCCTACACAAAGGTGGGAGAAAGAGCAATCGAACTACTAGGGCTAATGCATACGAACGTATGTGAGCCTATTAGTACAAAAGCTAGAGGTGATTTCAGCTATTTCATAACGTTTACGGACGATTTCAGTAGATATGGCTATATTTACTTAATGAAACACAAGTCTGAATCGTTTGAGAAATTCCGAGAATTTCAAAATGAAGTAGACAATCAACATGGAAAGAAAATCAAAGCTCTAAGACCAGATCGAGGAGGTGAATATCTTAGCCACGAGTTTGATGACCATCTAAAAGAATGCGGTATTCTTTCTGAATTGACTGCTCTGGGGACAACTCAATGGAATAAAGTGTCGGAAAGGATAAACAGGACCTTACTCGACATGGTCAGGTCAATGATGGGTCAAGCCAAACTTCCTTTACAATTTAGGGGACATGCGTTGAAAACAGCAGCACTCACACTGAATCGTGCTCCCTCAAAAGCTGTTGAAACGACTCCATACGAATTATGGACTGGGAAACTTCCAAAGTTGTCTTTTTCTAAAGAATTGGGGTTGCGAAGCATATGTCAAGAGATTAATTTCGGACAAGCTCGAACCAAAATCTGAAAAATGTTTCTTCGTTGGGTATCCAAAAGAAACAAAGGGGTATTACTTCTACAACAAGTCAGACAACAAAGTATTCGTTGCTCATGACAATGTCTTTTTGGAAAGAAATCATATTTCCAAATTTACAAGTGGGAGAATAATAGACCTCGAAGAGATTCGAGACGAACAACGATGAAGAACCTCCAAGGCCTTTAGAAGAGCCAGTGGGAGTAGTTCCTCAAAACGTTGCTGCCCCTCGTAAGTCAAATAGAACTAAGGTTCAGCCGGAAAGATGGATAAGGGTACTCTTGACTGAAAACTTAGACGTTCTCATATTAGATAGTGATGAACCTATGACTTACAAGCAAGCTATGACGAGCCTAAGCTCCACTAAATGGTTAGAGGCCATGAAATGCGAGATAGACTCCATGTTTGAAAATCAAGTCTGGGATTTGGTAGATTTTCCGGATGGGTTTACACCTATCGGATGCAAATGGGTCTTCAAATTGAAGAAATACAAAGATGGAATTGTATACATATACAAAGCTAGATTGGTAGTAAAAGGTTATAGGCAAGTTCACGGCGTTGACTACGATGAAACCTTTTCTCCAGTCGCGATGCTTAAGTCTATTCGGATAATCGTTGCGATATGATTGTCGTGTTTCATGACTATGAAATATGGCAAATGGATGTCAAAACTGCCATCTTGAAAGGTGTTCTTGAAGAGACTGTGTTTATGATGCAGCCGGAGGGTTTTGTTGATCAAAAGAACCAAGTAAAGGTATTCAAGCTTAAGAAATCCATTTATGGATTAAAGCAGGCATCAAGGAGTTGGAATAAACGATTTGATGAAGCAGTCAATATGTTTGGCATCATCAAGAATCAGGACAAATTTTGTGTATACAAGAAGGTCAGTGGGAGTAAAATTGCATTCCTAGTCTTGTATGTAGATGACATACTACTTATTGGAAACGACATTCCTATGTTGGAGTGTGTAAAGACTTGGCTTGGGAAGTGTTTCTCAATGAAGGACTTAGGAGAGGCACAGTACATATTGGGCATCAAGATCTATATGGATAGATCTAAGAGGATGATTGGACTAAGCCAGAGCACTTACATTGGAAAAGTGCTATCTAGGTTCAATATGATGGACGCCAAAAGAGGCCATCTACCCATGTCACATGGCACATATCTAAGCAAGATTCAGTGTCCCAAGACATCTGATGAGCGTAGAAAGATGAGTGGAAGTCCATACGCTTCAGCTATTGGATCCATCATGTATGCTATGATTTGTACAAGATCGGATGTGTCGTTCGCACTCAGTGTAATGAGAAGGTACCAATCAGAACCAGGTGAGGCGCATTGGACTGATGCCCAGAATATCCTAAAGTACCTGAAAAGGACTAAGGAATAGTTTCTGGTCTATGGTGGTGAAGATGAGTTGATTGTTAAGGGCTATACGGACGCAAGCTTTCAAACCGACAGAGATGATTTCAAATCACGATCTGGGTTTGTGTTCTGCCTTAATGGCGCAGCAGTAAGCTGGAAATGTGCTAAGCAAAGCACTGTTGCGGATTCTACAACTAAAGTCGAGTACATTGCTACCTCAGAAGCAACAAAGGAAGCTATTAGGATTCGGAAGTTCATCGATGAACTTGGGGTTGTCCCCTCCATTAAAGGACCAATGGATTTGTATTGCGACAATAGCATTAGCCCAGGAAAAGGAACCTAGGAGCCACCAGAAGTCCAAGCACGTACTGCGGCGATTTCATATACTTTGAGAAATCGTTGAAAGGAAAGAAATCAAGATTTGCAAGGTTGGAAATGATGACAACATCGCTGTAACACCCTAATAATTCCTTGCTTTTTATAAAACATTTTCCGACTTAAAACACAGGAATTACCAAGATATTACCGCCACCGTGATAACGGCTAAGGCTATTTACCAGAATTTCGCAGCGGAATTAACTAACTTTCAAAACACATTAAATAAATAGTTAATGGTTATTAAGACAAGTTGGAATCGTTGAGGCCCAAATCCAAAGTATTAAACCCATTAACTGAAAATAGTAGTCATGACTTTAAATAAAATAGAGTTTATAAATTACGGAAGATTAGACCCTCAACACGAATCCCATGATAACTTCTCCCGCAAGTTATCTCTACAAACCTGCTTTATTGAAAATCTGCTCCCCAACAACGCAAATGCAATTGATGGATCATCATAGGGTCATTAAGGCGAAGGCTATGACCATAAGACATGAAGCACGAATTCAGCAAAAGCTGAGTACGAACAAGCTAGAATAACTTTCTATCCTAACATGCTTCACTCGACAAATTAAATAATCCACATGCAAAAGACATATAATAAACAAACAATCATGGAGATAAGACTCGACACTTGACACGACTCTTGACTCACAGATTAATAAAAAGTAGCTTCGAACGGGTAAAATAAAGTATCCTCAAAAGGAAAGAAAAGGGTGATGGGAGCCAACCATACACCAAAGTAAGTCGGGCTACTACCCACAGTCGGGCCATACCGACAGGAATTCCAATGCACAACGGCATAAAAGAGAATGAAACAACGTCTTGTATCATTCTAGGAGTACAAGTTTTCCGGCAAGACTCCCCCCATTGTTCATACTCAAGGTATATATGTTGCAAGAGTTTTGAAGCTCTTTAGGTTACACTTTACATTAATTAGTATATTATGTTCAAGGCGACTCAAGACTCTATACAAGACACAACATACAAATTATTAAACAATTAAACAACTCAACAATGACTCTTCATTATTTTACTTCTTTAGGACTTGTGATCAAACATAGACTCAAGTGATATTACTCCCATTGTTCCTTCTCAAAAGCACTGTTTGAGATAACCCGACATTGCCTATTAACAAGCGGGGTGTGCCCTTAGCACGAATTGTCCTTAATTTAATTCACATAGACTATCTAACATATTCTACGCCTTGGTAGAATATATATTGCTCTCCGGCAATATTCGACTGGCTCAATAATTATGCTAGACATCCTGTACTATAGCATATAATAATAACAACTTGCATGCGCAATACTCATACATGCAAACCAAGTTGAACAACATGCTTGACATAATTCTACGACTATAAAAGTCCATAACATGATAGTTCAATAGAATCTATAAAGCATAATTCAATTCATAACATGCTCGTTCACATAGATTCAACAATAATAATAACATGCTCGTTCTCAACATTAAACATGAATTCATAATAACACATTCATTCCCAATCATCAAACATGAATTCATAACATCATATAAGTTCACATGATTCGCATTCAATACACTTCATAAAGTCCTCAAGGGATGGGTGGTCACCCTAGTCTTGTACGTACCTGGAATACCTAAGTACGGGGGCCACTGTGCGAATCACGACTCACTAGAAATCAACTCCTATAAGCAAAATAAGAAAACTAAATTATTATCCATGTTTAATAAATTTCCAGCAACTATTTAAGATTCTAAAACTCTTAGTTTAATTAAAAATCAATCATTAATCGTTAATTTAATAGTCTCAAATAGTCAACTCAAGTCCTAACACGAAAACATTGACTTTTTAGCTTTAAAACCCTTAAAAATTAACTTTTTAAAGCTTATAAACAATCTGAAAATTTAAGTTGATTCCCATAATTTAAATTGTCATTAAATTATGTGAATAAATCGCTTAATTAATTTAAAAACCAAAACCCTAACAATAGTTTACTCCAAAACATGTTTTGACTTCAAAAATCAACACTTTATAAACTTATAAAATCTGAAAATTATAACTTCAATCATCAAAACCAATCTCTATTAAAACACAATACTAACCCAATACGGTGTTTATAACCGTTTTAATTAATTTAAACAACCCAAATTATTAAACAATCATAATAATTTAAAGAATTTAAAAACTGAAATTAAAGTTTAAAAAGTATACAATTGATTATCACCAATCAACAACACACACACACACAACAATTATTGTGTTGTGTGTGTGGGGCGTCGAGCAACAACACAAAAACACGCACCGCAGCACCCAAGCAGCGCGGCAGCGCGCAACAAGGGTGAGAGAGGAGGGGCGCTGGCACGGGGCACTCGACACACGAGCAGCAGCGAGCACGAGGCTCAGCGCTGCGGGGCTGCGGGGAGGGGCGAGGGCACGCGACACACATCAACAACGATGATGCTGCGCTGCAGGGCGAGACACGAAGAGAGTGAGGCAGCAACGGCTAGCGCGCACGGGGCTGGGCACGAGTGCCTTGGGCTGCAAGCAAGGCTAGTCGGACGAGAGGAGAGGAGAGGGTACCGCAAGGAGAGAGAAAGAAAGGAGATAGAGGGAGTGCTGAAAATTTTGTGAGGGTTTAATGAGAGGGTCTAGTTACAGTTTTTCTCTCCCATGTGGTCTAGGTTATGGTAGTTTGAGTTGGGCTTATTTCCGGGCTCAATTCATTAAACTCCTTGCAAGCTTTGTTGGGTTTGATTAAGACAAAACAACTGGGCGTTAAGTATATTAAATTCGTTTTCGAAATACAACCCAACAATTCCCGATTTGAATTTATTTAATAAAATTCGGTTTTCGTAATAATTAATAATTAAATTAATTAAAAATAAAAAGCATTTAATTCTTATTAAATGAAATTAATTTATAAAAATACTTTATAAATACGACGAAATGCTTTATAAATATAATAAAATATATTTATAATTATAGAAAAATACGAGGTATTACAGTCTACCCTCCTTAAAAGAAGTTTCGTCCCGAAACTTGGGCACGGAAATCACAACTTTAAAACTCGACTTGAGACTATTGTGAGACTTTAGTGTGTTTTCTTTGCCAAAAGTTTTTAGTTGTTGTACTCTTTAAGTAATTCAACATGACAATAAACAGTGAAACTTCACTGGAAACAACGATTCAAGCATATCTTAAAGGATAAATTGGGTAAATAAGGTAAAAAGCGCGAAATTCTACCGCACTCTACCTCCCTTAAAGAAAACGAGTTAAGGCCCTGTAAATTAACTAACCTCGGGAAAAATCTCGGGATATTTCTTTCTCATTTCCTCCTCCACTTCCCAGGTAGCTTCCTCAGACTCTTGGTTAGACCACAACACTTTAACGATCTTAACATCCTTAGTTCGTGTACTACGCACTTTGCTATCGAGTATTTTGACAGGTCTTTCCTCAAATGTCAAACTTTGGTCTAACTCTATGGTCTCCGGTTGCAGTACGTGAGACTTATCCGGGACATACTTTCTCAATTGAGATACATGAAACACATTATGCACTCTATGCAAGTCCATGGGCAAGGCTAATCTATATGCTACCTTCCCTATCCGTTTTAGGATCTCATATGGGCCTATATACTTTGGGCTAAGTTTTCCTTTCTTCCCAAATCTCATCACACCTTTCATTGGTGAAACCTTAAGAAACACTTTGTCACCTATTTGAAACTCTTCATCCCTACGCTTTAAATCTGGGTAGTTCTTTTGGCGATCTTGCGCGGCTTGGATTTTGGATTGAATAGTCCTAACCTGATTCATAGTGTCCTCTATCAACTGGGGACCTAATACAACGGTTTCGCTAATGTCACTCCAACATAGTGGACTTCTGCATTTTCGTCCATACAGGGCTTCGAATGGTGCCATTCCAATACTGGCATGATAGTTATTTTTGTATAAGAATTCAATTAGATCTAGGATATCTTCCCATCCATCTTGAAAATCAATCACACAAGATCTTAGCATATCCTCTAAGGTTTGAATAAACTTTTCTGTTTGTCCATCTGTGGCTGGGTGGAACGATGTACTCATTTTCAATGTGGTACCAAAGTTCTTCTGCACACTCTTCCAGAAATTCGAAAGGAACCTACAATCTCTATCCGATACGATATCCTTAGGAACTCCATGTAATCTCACTACATGCTTGATGTAAGCTTTGGCAAGTTGTTCCATTTTCCAGGTCTCTTTCATTGGTATGAACACTGCCGACTTAGTCAACCTATCCACCACTACCCAAATGGTCTTATTTCCACTTTTCGACTTGGGTAAACAAGTGACAAAGTCCATTCAGATACAGTCCCACTTCCAACTCGGAATCTATAAAGGTTGAACTTTTCCTTGAGGTCTCCTATGCTCAATCTTAACTTTCTGACAAGTCAAACACCTTGCCACGAATTCAGCCACTTCGATTTTCATCCTTGGCCACCAATAGACCTTCTTCAGATCCTTATACAGTTTGTCACCTCCCGGGTGAACAGAATATGGCGTATTGTAACCTTCTCTCATCAACTTCTCCTTTAGTTCACCACACTTTTGAGGTATTCACCATTGTCCTTTATACCTCAAACTTCCATCCTCGTGGATCTTAAAATCAATCTCCTTCCCTTGGGAAATCATTTCCTTGATTCGCTCCAACTTAACATCACCAGCCTGATTCTCCCTGATCTCATCAAATACCGACGACTGGATGGTTAAGGAATTCATCATACCCTCAAAGCATTCTCCACTCACTATTTCTAGATTCAATCGCTGCATGTCCTTACACAGCTCGCTAGCAACTACTAACGCATTCACACCATGACTTGATTTCCTACTACAAGGCATCTGCGACTACATTGGCTTTTCTCTCATGGTATTGAATATCCAGATCATAGTCCTTTATTAACTCCAACCACCTTTGTTGGCGCATATTTAAGTCCTTTTGTGTGGAAATGTACTTCAAACTCTTATGATCCGTGAATATCCTACATTTCACACCATATAAATAGTGTCTCCATATCTTTAATATAAAACTATGGCGGCTAACTCTTAATCATGGGTAGGGTAATTGGATTCATATGGCTTCAACTGCCTCGATGCATACGCGATCATTTTCCCGTTCTGCATCATCACACACCCTAAGCCATTCTTAGAGACATCACTATATACATCATAAGTACCGCTCTCATCTGGCAAAGTTAACACCGGCGCGGTTGTCAATCGCGTCTTCAAAGCTTGGAACGCCTCCTCACACTGGTCATTCCACTAAAACTTCGCTTCTTTCTTCATCAAGGTTGTCATTGGTTTGGCGATTCTAGAAAAGTCTTGCACAAAGCGTCTATAATAACCCGCTAAACCAAGAAAACTCCGAATATCGGTGACACTCTTAGGTGTAGGCCACTCACTAACGACTTTTATCTTTGCAGGATCCACTGCAACTTCTTCCTTGGATACAAAATGTCTTAAGAACGCAACTCTTTCTAGCCAGAATTCACACTTCGAGAATTTGGCATACAACTGGTTGTCTCTCAGGGTACTCAACACTGACCTTAAGTGTTCCGCATGATCCTCCTCATTCTTAGAGTAGACCAGAATATCATCTATGAAAACCACTACAAACTTGTCCAAAGAATGCATGGAATACTCGGTTCATTAAGTCCATAAAGATTGCAGGTGCATTGGTTAACCCAAAAGGCATAACTGTAAACTCATAATGACTGTATCTAGTCCTAAATGCAGTCTTTGGTATATCGTGCTCTATGATTCTCAACTGATGATAGCCTGACCTCAAGTCAATCTTTGAAAACATTCCCGCTCCTTTTAACTGGTCAAATAGATCATCTATCCTAGGCAAAGGATACTTATTCTTGATTGTGACCTTATTGAGTTCCCTGTAGTCCATACAGAGTCTCATACTTTCGTCCTTCTTCTTCACAAACAAGACTGGCGCTCCCCAAGGCTATGCACTTGGTCTGATATAACCTTTCTCTAGCGATTCCTCAAGTTGACCTTTTAATTCACTCATTTCTGCTGGAGCCATCCGGTATGCGGCTTTTGAGATAGGCGCAGTTCCGGGTGACAAATCTATGGTAAAACCGATTGGTCGATTGGGCGGCATTCCCGGGATCTCTTCCGGAAACACGTCCAGGAATTCACTCACCACTGCAATATCCCCTGGTTGCTCTTTCATCACATGGTCTAGGTCTCTAACGTTGCATAAGAAAACAGGGTTTCCTTTGTGTATTAACTTCACGAGTTCCATTGCCGTGACGATTCCTACACTCCTAGGCTTCCCAAAACGTTGATATGATACAACCTTTCCTAGACTAGACTTCAAATGAATCTTCTACTTCTCACAGTCGATCTTAGCTTTGAACATGGCCAACCAGTCCATTCCTAAAATCACATCTAAATCTCCTAACTCAAACTTAATTAGGCCAGACAAGAATATCTTCTTGGCTATGGTTAATGGTACATTCCTATGGATCTTAGTGCATTTCACAATCTCACCGGTTGGTATCACTATGGGTACTTCAATCTCTTCAGGTTCTTTCAATCCTAACTTCTCTAAGGTACCCTTTGATATAAACGAATAAGTCGCACCAGAATCAAAAAAGTACATTAACTAAAACGGAGTTAATAGAAAAAGTACCAGCTATGACGTTAGACGAGTTTTCGGCTTCCTGCCTAGTGATCACATTCAGCTTTCCTTGGGCAACTCCCTTGTTATAGCCACCCCCATTGGAATTTCCATTGGCATTTCGGTTCCCATTCTGCTGATAGTTCCCTTCGGGCTTTCCATTACCCTGGCCATTATTGCCATTGTTACCATTCTGGTTACCCCTTTGGTTGCCACCATTGTTCCCTCCATTCCGATTCTTGTTATTTCGATTGTTGTTCTGGCGGTTGCCTTGGTTGACTTGGTTGGGTTTCCCATTCTTGGCCCAACACTCAAATTCTCTATGGCCTAGCTTCTCGCAAAACCTAAAGACAACTTGGTTTCCATTATAGTCTCGACCTGGGTGATTAGTATGGCAACGTCTACACTCATAGACTCTCGTTCCATTCCCTGTAGACTGATTCTTATCTCCATTGTTATTCTGGAAGTTGTTCCTGTTTCCACTCTAGTTTCCCCTGAACTGGAAATGGTTGTTTCCCTTGTTTTTCTTAAAGTTCCCCTGATTCTGCTGACCACCACCTTGGTTTTGGTTACCAACATCCTTCCTCTTTTCACCAATTCCATTCTTCCTTTGTTGCCACTACTACAAAAAAGGGCAAAGAGACCCTTCCAAAATGGCTTAAGAGATCTCCTCTCAATGGGTCTCTATCTCACAGGTCTCTTTGATAAAGAGACCCCCTCATCGAGAGGGGGTCTATTTGTTAAAATCTAGAGACCCCCCACGTAAGAAAGAGGGTCTCTTATATAAAAGCTGGTGAAAATCATTTAGAAGGGAAAAAGACCCCTTTTTAGAGATGGGAGATCTGTTTTTTAAATTGTTTAGACCCCATAAGTAGGATAGGAGGTCTCTTTGAATATTTTTATTTTTGTTTATTAAAGCAGTTAAGACCTCATATATAGATAGGGGGTCTCTTTGTTATTTTTATTATTATTTTTTTTTCAAACTAAGACCTAATATCTTAGACATGGGGTCTCTTTGAATTTTTTATTATTATAACTAGAGAGCCTTTATTGCACCTGACGGGTCTCTTTGCAACCTTTTTTTTTTAAAAAAAAAAACAAAAAAAAACGATAATAGCTGAATAATACAGCTGGTCGATCAGCGATATATTTAGAACTAATTAATATGCATATTGAACCTGCGTTTACACCTCTAAAATACCGGCCAGCAGGCACCGCATTAATATACACATTACACCTTCGTTTACACCTCTATAAATACCGGCCAGCCGGCATCAAACGCACAAAACCACACCTGCTACAATAAATAATTTGTAATAATTCGAGAACAACTACATAATACATATATTACCAAAAAAAATATTTCCAACAAGTAATGCTCAAAACGCAAGCTTTACATAAACTGTGATTTGCATAAGCGTCAAACTTTACATCGCGATTCCCAAAACCGTAAAACAAAAATCAATTCCAAAATATAATCATTCACACCAATTTACCAACAATTGAAACCGAAACTCATGGAGTTATTTCCATACCATCAACTTTGTTTTCTTGGTCCGCTTTTTGCTTGAGAAAATACTCGACCCACATGTGTCTAACCTCATCCACCTCATCCACATTTTCCGATGAATAACTTTCTTCAGAAAACTGTAATAAGTAGCATAATTATTAATTAGTAGTTAAACAAAGAATAATTTAAAAAAATCGACTCATTTACCGATTAACGATAACATGAATGATGAGAAAGACATAAACATCTGAATGAAACTTCGAATACAACCAGCATTATATTAAGGGTAATTTATTTGGTTGCCTAAACTAAAGGGCATCAGCATTAAGGCAGGTTGAAAACTCCAAAAACAAACAGCAAGTAGCCAGTATAGAAAGTAAGAGCGAATGAAATCCCAGCAGAGATTGGAGCATTCATTATGGTTTGTTACAATGAGACGAGCAGCATTCCAAGAGGAAACAAGCGACAACCCATGTTTTGATCTCATGGGATCAAACATGTACAGAATCAATAGCAAAACAGTAAAATAAAGTACTTGTTGTAAGAGGGATTTTTCTGTTTACTTAGGATTATGATAAACTTCCTAAGTTTATGGGTATTTATAGGTTAGATGAATGGCTAGTCAGATGGATTTAGGTGGAATAGGTTGTACATAGTTCAACTCCTCAACTACTACGATAATATTACCGGTATTTAGCAGAAGAAGAAAAAAAACATGATATCAAATTCTTTCCAATGTTAAAATGCAGTTGAACTATTATCTAATTTTCAAAGCTTGACTATGAGATCACTTTGCTTTGACTTTATAGCTAATCGAATAATATTAATTATAGGATGTCAATTTCAGGACAACAAACAATCAAAGAAACAGAATTGGAGAGGCCAACATCACGGAAATATGCAAAATATATTCGCCAGGAAGTTGCCAGCATAGAAAGTCAGGAAAGGGAGGGCAACCACCACAAAACAAAGGAAGAGATTCATGTTCGTTGGACCCACCCACCAGCAGGGTGGCATATTCTCAGGACTAACGGTGCGGCCAAAGGCTCTCCAGGCCCGAAAGGTGGAGGGGCGATTATTCGAGATGCAGGGGGGGAACTTTGTTTCTGCACTAAGTGTGAACCTTGTCCACTGTAATGCTATTAAGGCAGAATGAAAGGCTCTAATATGACGTTTGGAATTAGCAAGTAGGTTGGGTATCACTAAGCTACTAGTCCAAGTTGATAACTTATCTTGCGTTCAAACGCTGCAATCAAATATGGTTGACAGAGGGGAGTTCACGCATCTAATTAACAGGTGCCTTGCTTTAATCAATGATACACACTGGACTATCAAATTCACTCATGTTTACAGGGAAGGAAAACGCACGGCGGATTGGCTAGCTAATCAAGGAGTCGCGCAATCAACTAATATCTCATTCCTAGACTACACTCCTTCTGAATTACTGAGTATTAAGGCACCAAGAAAACTCCAAAAAAAACAGCAGGAGATAATACAAAACCAACACTATAGAAGACATCATTTAGCAATCACCACCAGGAGTAATGACTTAGTATTTAGAACCCATGTACACCACAATATATCACAAACAATACGCCTAAACCCAACAATGCAACGAAGAAAACAGGGATATTACAGAAAAAATCTGACAGTTTGTTACCAGTACATCCAACAACACCAACCAACTGAAATTCGGCAAGCGAGTAATCTGGGAATAAAAGCAAGAAATGCCCCGAAAATCAGCAGTCAACAATGGATTAAAGATTGGTTATTATAGACCCGAGTGAACCACGCATTATTAGAGCACTGACGCAGTATCATCAAGAGGGAAAATCATAATCAATTCAGACCATAGCAAATGAACAAGAATAGAAAAGTATAATTTCAGAAATGTGCAGAAATGCAACACCTCGTAAGAATTACTGAACAAATAAAGTACTCATGAAAGAAACTTATTATAGCATGCAAAATCAAACATGAAACAAAAAAATTGATGGCTTGCAGGCAATTGATCCCAAAAGAGGCCACAAGGCAATAGACAACATTTCTACCAGCATTCAAAAACACATCAAACATATTATAGAGTAGCAATGGATGATCACAAATCATAAAATTCTCAGCTACAGTTTATCCAAACACATTCTCATTAGTAAGGGATAATAACTTGCTGGAAACAGGCTTACCACTGGAAAGTGATGCACCGGTAACATTCCTGCCATCTCCTAGGATAACATAGGTTGGGGAATCACGATCGATTTCACCAGCACCCACAGTGGTTATCCATGGAGCAACATTTGACAAGCTGCTAGAGTCGGGTCCAGTATTTCTAGCAGAGCAGGACACCAAAATTCCCTTTGTTATCGCTGTAAAAGCTCCTCAGCAATCCACATTGTACATGTAGCACGACAAGCATTAATACATTTAGTTAGTGTAGTACAAAAGGGATTATCCTTTGTAATATTTATTATTCTATCAAATCAAAGTGTCCTACCATTCACACCACACAATTTCTGATGTTAAGGGAAGCTCCTTCTCTAACAGCATTTTAGCATTCAAGTACGCCATTAATAATGGTGACATTAACCTACACAGTTGCGAGGTACTCTAGAATAATGTAATTTCCAAACAATCGTTAAAAAAATACTGATAAAAAGTCATGAAAAAACAAATTCCTAGGGCTCTAAGGCTCTAAGTTATGGCCACTGTATGAGAATGTCTACTTGTGAGTGTTATTATTACTGAAACTGATCAATTCAGCTATTTCAGCTTGATAGACAAACCAAGCAGAGGTATACATGATTTATAAACATATATTCCATTTAGGTCAAGCCATATAGGATATTTTGACTAGGAATTAGCACTGTCACGCACTCACACTAATAGGAGTTTGTAGTGCCTGTAGTGATCATTATGTTACTAAGTTTACCATGTTTAAAGTATGTTCAAAGTTGAGATGACATGCAAAAGTTTATGCTTACTATGTAGTCTGCAATGGCCATAGAAAAACCCAATATCCATCTTCCGAGCTCAAGAACCAAGCACTCTAATCATCATGAAAAGACAATCAAATTAACAAATTATATAAGAGTTATTATTTGATTAAAATCAATGTCAAGGAGAGAATAGAAGAACCAACCTATTGCTATGGAAAACTATCTGAAGATATAAATTTAGAGAGTTATTCTTAGGACCTGCATCATAAAAGATCAAGCAAAGTCGATGGCTAGCAGCAGGACCAATCTGAAGTTGAAATTAACAGTATGAGTTTAGAGGCTAATACATTAAAATGTATGTGTTTCCGCCATAAAGAATTTGCTAAACTACCAGACACTACATCCCCGAATGTTCATCTGATATTGACACAAGTTCATCGACTTTGGCAAAATCCTCGAGTACTCCTTATCCTTACTCAAACTCATCTCTCATGGTCAAGAAGACCAAAACATATAACTATGCAAACGATAAGTCTTTCTTATTGCAATTTAGATAGCCTCTGCAAACTACAAGCAAGACCAAAACTGGCCTGCAACCAGGATAAGGAACAGAGCAAATGATGAAGTACATATTATTTTTTGAAACAAAAAGTAAAAACATCTCTTCAAGAAACCTAAATTTGAGTCAATTTCTGCAGACAACCAGTCTAGCTAGTTAATGAAGACAGGCCAGTGACAAATGTTTCCTTGCAACTTCATATGTCAGGAAACTCAAGAGGCTACAAAAACAAACATATATATTCAGATAATCTTAGCACGTTCTACAGAACATATACAATAGTGATAACATTTCACTAATAAATCCAGGGTTAGCTTATATTTTTGAAGGACATAGAGGGAGAGAAAGAGGAGTATTCAAACTTTTAAAAAGCTTAAAGCTAAAAGGGGAAAACATACTAATATTATGGAAGAAATTTTCTAAAGGCAAAAGCTTCGCAAGGTATTCTCACAAAAAAAATCTTTGCAAATACTCAAAAATTCAATTACAAGTAAAACACCAAATTAACAAAAAATAATAATAATGTAGAGATAGAAAATTAGCTTTACAGAGTCGTTACCGAAAATTTATTGAACTTTTCTTTTAGCTTGCGATTCATCTCTTTCTCTGTTAGCTATTGTTTGAGCTCCGCGAATTGACTCACCATATGAAACCTCCAAGGCTGATACACTTTTCAATGGAAAAATTGGAAACTTTTGCATCAATTAAAGTGAGAAATTGAGATTCATATTTCAAAAATTAGGGTTCTTTTATTGAATTTCGATGAGCTTCTGAAAATGGTGATCTGCAATAATATAAATTAGGGGTTTTGATTGAGAATAAAGGAGTGAGAAGTTTGAGATGAATGAGCGCTGGGAATACAATTAGATCTGAAATTAAAGGATTCGTTTTTTTTTTGCGCTGGTACATGGAAGGGAGAAAGAAATAGGGGTTATGGTTTGAGCAGACCTCATATAGGAGATAACAGGTCTCTTCTTTTTCACTTGGTGAACGAGAGACCTTTTTTTGCGCAAACGGGTCTCTTTTATATCTTCTATTGTTTAGTAAGTGGGCCCATGATTACATAAGAGACCTCTTATTTATAATATGAGGTCTTATTAACTAAAGAGACCCGTTATACACACTAATGGATCTGTTTTCTTGGGTCTCTTTGGAGATTTTTGTAGTAGTGTGCAGGCCTTACAAATGGGCAGCTTTTCCATATAAGGTGTCAAGAGATGTAAAGGTCTCTCCAGCAAGCATCAGTTGCAAATCCATAGTCAATCCACTCTCAAATCTTTGGGCTCTAAGCTCCTCCATTGCCACTACTTCTGGTGCAAATCTAGACAGCTCTATAAACTTAGAATAGTACTCTGTCACGGACATACCATCCATTTTAAACTCAATGAACTCTTGGGCTTTCTGCTTCTTCAGATATGGTGGGTAAAACTTGTTTCTTAAGGCTACCTTGAATGATTTCCATCCAAATCCAGGTGTAGCTCTCAAAGCATTCTCACACCTCTGCCACCACAGATCAGCTTCTCCTCTAAGGTAATAAACAACACTATTAACCCTAAGATCTTCCGGACAATTGACAGCTACAATAAGCTTATCGAACTCCCTTAGCCAGTTCTTAAGTACAGCTGGCTCTATCTCCCCTTGATACAAAGGAGGCTTACTTTGGACCACCTTCTTAAACATCTCACTAGCTGGATCAACAACCTGGTTATTCCTATTCTGTGTTGAGTTCTGCACTACTTCACCTAGTTGCCTAACCACATCGGCAATTCCTTGGGTAGTCATTTCCCTTCTCCTGAATAAAACAAAAGACTAACTGTAACAACTGAGTTTGGACACTGCCTTGCTAAAACATTGCACTAACTAGCCATACAATTATTACACATACATGGAAATTTCGGATCCTAAGCAAGATAGGCGCCTATTATAGGCCGCTTCCTCTCTTAGTCCGCATCACAAAGCTCAAGTGGTGAAAATTGAACCACCTTGCAAGCACAATTTCATTGAAGAAATACATGAAATTCTTTTGCGATAATCGCTCAAAGATAACAGAAACTTAAAATTGAAGGTAAAAGAAAGGATTCTAAACTTTTATTGCTCCAATGGAAAGAATAATACATCCTTTGGATCGTTCTTTATTCGGAAACCACAAAACTGAACTACTAAAACCATAAATAGTAGTTTACTACTTTATTACTTCACTAAAATTTAAGCACTAGCTATTAAATTAGAAAAGTCTTTAAAATGCTACTCTACTATCCTACCACCTCCACAAACTGGTGAAGAGTGCTCATGGTCTTCAAGGTCATCAAAGTCTTCCTCTAGATTAGACTCATACTCCATATCCTCATTATTCTGTTGTAGCACACTGTTCACTTCATGATTGCTGGTTTCAGGCTCAATTTCTGTATCACTGGAGATCTCTATAGTCGGTTCAGGAATGATAGGATTTGGGTTCTCAATCTCAACAACATCATCATCACTATCCTCATCCATCTAAGTCTTTGTATCATGATCTAATCCTACATTGTGAACACTTGACACTATCTTACCATCCACAAAACATTCCTCCGCAAGCTCTATAACTGTAGTCATAATCTCCAAATCATTCCTCCATCTACCATCTGGAGTACCATACTTGTAGTAATTAGGAATGCCATTTTCCATATGCATATCACGAAATCGGTTCTTAAGCTCTATGTATGTGTTCTTGGAAGGTAAGCAATGAATAACCATCTCTGCCATAACATCTTTCTTCCTTAGTTCAGGTAGCTAGGTTCTTCACTGTAGCAAAATAGTTGCAAGAAAATTCGATCTTCATCACATAAATGTGTGGGGTTTCACAATCTAGCTTCTCTAGGTTTCCTAGATTTGTGTACTTTGAAATCAACATCTTAACTCCTGAAGGTTAACAACTACAAAGTCTTACTAAAGTGTTCCAAAAACAAATTAAAGTAAGTTCGTTGAGCCATACAATTTCAATGCACAAGTACATGCTAATCATGAATCGTGATGCAGTTAATCACATAAGGCAAAACAAGACATGATAAAACTTTAATTAAAAGATCACATAATCAAGGCATAATCACACAAACACTTGATTAGAAAAGAATACTTAAATCAAACGCATACTCAGTCTAATTGTACCCTTCTTATTCTACTGTTTCCTCACTTAGAGTAAAGAAATTTTTTCGAAATTATTTTAAATAAATAACTCCAAATATATGCTAAATTATTAAAAATTAAAATCGAAAAATTAAAATAATTAATCGAATAATTTTATTAATTAATTCGATTATTTTCAAAAATAATTAGAAAGAAATAAATAAATAATTAATTAATTATTCTGAAATTTATTTATTTAATTAAAAAATCCGAATATAAAATTAAAGTTTTTTTTTTTTTTTTGAAAATCCGAAAATATTTCGGAATTAAAACAAATAATTCAATTATTTTTAAAAAAAAAAAATCGAATGATTAAAATGATTTTTAAATTCTTGAAATAATTGGTAATTGGCTTTTCAAAATTTTGAGTACTCAAAAACAACATTTTGACTTTAGGAAAATAATTTTCAAAAATCCTAAAGTTCCGCAATCGTAGTTTAAGGATTTACCACTTTGCACTATTAATTAATGCAAAGCAGCTCTCAAACTAGAGCTCTGCAAATACCACTTTGTAGTATTACTTACTACAAAGAAGGACTGAACTAAGCTCTTAGTATACCACTTTGTAACACCCTAATAATTCCTTGCTTTTTATAAAACATTTTCTGACTTAAAACACAGGAATTACGAAGATATTACCGCCACCGTGATAACGGCTAAGACTATTTACCAGAATTTCACAGCGGAATTAACTGACTTTCAAAACACATTAAATAAATAGTTAATGGTTATTAAGACAAGTTGGAACCGTTGAGGCCCAAATCCAAAGTATTAAACCATTTGAAATCCATTAACTGAAAATAGTAGTCATGACTTTAAATAAAATAGAGTTTATAAATTACGGAAGATTAGACTCTCAACACGAATCCCATTATAACTTCTCCCGCAAGTTATCTCTACAAACCTGCTTTATTGAAAATCTACTCCCCAACAACGCAAATGCAATTGATGGATCATCATAGGGTCATTAAGGCGAAGGCCATGACCAGAAGACATGAAGCACGAAGTCAGCAAAAGCTGAGTACGAACAAGCTAAAATAACAGAATAATAAAAAGTAAAGTATCCTCAAAAGGAAAGAAAAGGGTGATGGGAGCCAACCATACACCAAAATAAGTCGGGCTACTACCGATAGTCGGGCCATACCGACAGGAAATCCAATGAACAACGGCATAAAAGAGAATGAAACAACGTCTTGTATCATTCTAGGAGTACAAGTTTTCCGGCAAGACTCCCCCCATTGTTCATACTCAAGGTATATACGTTCCAAGAGTTTTGAAGCTCTTTGGGTTACACTTTACGTTAATTAGTATATTATGTTCATGGCGACTCAAGACTCTATACAAGACACAACATACAAACAATTCAACAATTCAACAATTAAACAATTCAACAATAACTATTCATTATTTTACTTCTTTAGGACTTGTGATAAAACATGGACTCAAGTGATATTACTCCCATTGTTCCTTCTCAAAAACACTGTTTGAGATAACACGACATTGCCTATTAACAAGCGGGGTGTGCCCTTAGCACGAATTGTCCTTAATTCAATTCACATAGACTCTCTAACATATTCTACCACTAAAATCCTCTACTTTTCCCGATTTGAAACTTCCATCTGTACCTATTCATCTGTACCTATTCAACCACTAAATCCTCTACTTTTCCCGATTTTACCACCAGTATCGCCTCCACCGCCAGTGTT
Organism: Spinacia oleracea; assembly: GCF_020520425.1. Classification (NCBI taxonomy): domain Eukaryota; kingdom Viridiplantae; phylum Streptophyta; class Magnoliopsida; order Caryophyllales; family Amaranthaceae; genus Spinacia; species Spinacia oleracea. The sequence continues at coordinate 67,236,630 of NC_079492.1, forward strand.
GCTTCCTTTGCAAATTCCACCGTCGAAACCATGCCCACAAAGCTTGGATATAAAGATGAAAAAGGAAGGTAGAAAATTATTTGGGTATGACCCATCGCCGCAGTAACAATAATTCGAGGAGGGAGAAGGAAAAATCATACTTAGGTTTTGGTGAGTTTGATATTCTGTATAATTGAGAAATTTTATAAACCGCGTTTCAGGCATTAATGACGAAACAAAAGTAAAAAACACCTCTCAGTTTTACGCTTTTCAAAATTTCAGACAATTCCACTTGCATGGACCCGGTCCACCATAAGATTACCATGGACCAGGGTAATTAGGTAATTTTAACAGTGAGTAAATTATAGAAACTGTAGGTTCTGTAAAGTAACTATATCTCTAGAATAATAACTATGAACATAATAATGATAAGAATAACTATTCTATCCAAAGAGTAACTATATCATATAGAAAAGTAATTTTAACTGTAAAACAATTACTACTATATATTCATTCTTGCAGACAAAAAGAGTAAATTATAGAAACTATAGGTTCTGTAAAGTAACTATATTTTCAGAATAGTAACTATGAAATAAATAATAATAATAATATAGTAATTTCGATGAGAACAATTATTCTATCCAAAGATTAACTATATTATATAGAAAAATAACTTTAGCTGTAAAACAATTACTATATTATAAAAATAAACAATATGATATAGATGGTTTAGAGGTCATATAGTAATTTTTTCTATTATATATCACATAATTACTGAAATATAAAAGAGTAACTATATCAAAAGTAACAGTAATTATAACTCTTGAACAATAATAAAGAAAACATTAACTACTTGGTTAGTTGTTTTAGCTACGACATTTTAATTCTTTGCATCTATTAAATAAACCATCTTAAACTCAAATGTTTTTTGAACTAAAAATACTAATCGACACGTCCACGTGGACCACGTCTTTTTTTTCCACCAACACATCATGTCCTTCCTCTACCACGTTCTTGGTTTCCATTGTTGTCAGGATTTTCTTCTTCTCCTCCTGCTTTTGTTTTCCTTGCAGAATTTATTCTTTGCACGATTTCAATTCTGGGTGCATCATCTTTGTATTTCTGAATCAATAATATTTAAACTAAGTTAATAATTTAACATTTAAATATGAAAAAATAACATAGTAACTATGTAAAACGTGTAGTTTCTATTATGCATCATATAGTAACTCTTACAATTAACGATGGTAAAATACTTGCAGAATTGCATATATAGTTATTGTTATTGTTATAGTCATATAGTTACTGTCAAAATAATATAGTCACTTTTATTAATAATAACATGGAGTACAAAGAAAGATCATAAAAAGAACATAATGATAAGATAATAACTATTAAAAATATATAGTTACTATTATACATGATATAGTAACTCTTAATATTAATGATAATCATATACGAGCAAGGTTGTAGATATAGTTATTGTTATGATCATATAGTTGTTGTGATCATAACATAGTAACTCTTATTACTAATAACATAGAAGAAAACAAAGAACATGAAAAGAACATTATAATATACATAAAAAACTATACCAAACATATAGTTACTATAATACAAGATATAATACCTATAAATATTATTGATGGTCATTTAGTCACAGAGTTGCAGACATAGTCGATGTGATAATAATATAGTAACTCTATCCATAATACAGTAACTATATCATTAAAAATATAGAATAACATAAAAACATGCACATAACATAATAAACTAGCATAGTACCTATTTCAAAAATATAGTAACTATATAAAACGTACAATAACTATTAAAGAAAATAAACATATGGTAACAAGTCATGATAAAATAAACATAATATCTATTTCAAACATATAGTAACTATATAAATAATATAGTAACTATATAAATAATATAATAACTATTGAAGAAAATAAACATATGGTAACATATCATGATAAAATAAACATAGTACATATTTCAAACATATAGTAACTAATATAATAATATAGTAACTATTGTACACATATAGTAACCATTATAATCACACAACAACTAGCTTAACATATAGTGACTATTATTATAATAAAGTAACTATTGTACAAATATAGTAACCATTATAATCATATACTATCTAAGAAGCAGACAAAAATATACTCGAAATAACATATTACATAATGTAATCGTATAGTAACTATTATTTATCAAAAAGTCACTATAAACTGTTCTTAACATAGTAACTATCTTAAACACATAGTTATTGTTTTAAATTTATAATAACTTTCTAAAAAATATAGTAACTATTTTAAACACATAGTTACTGTTATAAAGTTATAGTAACTTTTTAAAAAATATAGTTACTCTAAAAACTACTACTAACATAAACACAATGAATATGCCAATGACTATTAAAAACATTATTTCGCAACTTAAATTAAAGGTAACTATATCATTTATATACTAACTATATGAAACACTAACCCTAATTTCACCCAAACAACAAACACTATTTCTATCTCTTGTGCTTTGATGCATCAATTCTTAAAGTTCACAGCCTTTGTCTCTTTTTTCTAAATTTAAGGCATTATTTCTTCTTATACAAATGATATTGTAAAGTATTTTTGGAGATTCGTCACTAGATAGTGCAACTTTAGGACCTGGAATAACATGTGATTGATACTTCGTATTATTTTCTTATACAAATATCAAATATATAGTAACTATATAAACCATATAGTAACTATATAAACCATATAGTGACTATTATTAAAATATAGTAACTATTGAACACATATAGTAACCATTATAATCATATAGTCACTATCTAAGAAACGGACAAATACATACTCTAAATAACATAGTACATAATGTAATCGTATAGTAACTATTATTTATTAAAAAGTCACTATAAACGGTTCATAACATAATAACTATATTAAACACATAGTTACTGTTTTAAACTTATAATAACTTTCTAAAAAATATAGCGACTATTTTACACTACAAGAAAAATCCGTTTTTGCGACCGACTAAAGTAGTCGCAAAACCCCTAAAAACCGTCGCAAAATTGGTTTTGCGACTGCCGCGACCAAATTTAGGTCAGTCGCAAAAACCCTTGTCGCAATTCCATTTTCGCGACTATTTTTTGGCTGTCGCAAATTTTGCGACTACTGTGCGACTACATTGCGACTGTCATTTTCGCGACTGAAGTTATATTTTTGCGACTAATTGCCTATCCATCGCAAAAGTTTTGCGACTGAATTTGCGAGTGAAATGTCCGTCGCAATTCTGTTCGGAAAAACATAAAAAAAATTGAAATCAACAGCTAATACCACTGTTAATCTCTTGTTATAATCATACAACCATTTACAAAATATGAGATTAATTTATGATAGAATAAACTTGTAACAAAACTTAAACTTTATATTTCGTATCTTAGAAAAATTTACAGAAATCAAACATCATAATTAAGGGAAGACAAAACAACAAACAACATAAATAAACTTAAGTGCAGATGTAAACTATAGATCTACAATATTGAATTATACGAAGTACAATTTATTGAACTATAGATCTACGATATTACACCAATAACATATCGAAACCAAAATTAAATAACTAGATTATAGAATAGTAATAAAACATTTACAATCTATAAGTCTGTTACCAATTTGAGCTAACATAACGAATTAAGAGATCTTAATCTGTCATTTTAGACAGATCTGAAGAAAAGAGTCGGCCATGGTAGAGGGGTTGACAGAATGACAGGGCTTCTTCTTGTTTTTCGGTGGAGGGAAAACGAGATGCTGATGCAAAACTTAACATCTTCTTCTTAGCATCTTCACCAGATGAAGGAGGTCGTGACTTCAATGAAGTAGTTTACCTTTGGTGATTTTGTTGCATTACGAGCTTTTTACTTTGTGGGTTTGTTGCTGCCATTTGTAAGGAGAGAGAGAAACTAGTATATGCTTTAGAGAAGAGGGAGGCGGGTGTAAATGTAAAAATTCTAGGGTTTTTAGTTTATATGGGTGGGTTAGGTAGAAGAAGGGTGTTAATGACTTAATGGTTTGGGTGAAAACACGTGGGAGGAAATCCGGATAGGATGAAATTTCCTAGTACACGGAATTTTACTCTATTTTTTTTATAAAACAACATTGCGACTACCAATTTCCGTCGCAACATCGGTCGCAAAATCATTTGCATTTTATTGCGCTAGCCAAGTAGTCGCAATAGTTATAGGTGGTCGCCATTTTGCGACTACGGAGCGACTACCGCAGTTTCAGTCGCAAATTTTAGTCTCCTGTTTTCTTTTAGTCGCAAAAAATATTATTGCGACTGAAATTTTATATAGTCGCAAAATGTAGTCGCTAAAACCAGTTTTTCTTGTAGTGTTAAACACATAGTTACTGTTTTAAAGTTATAGTAACTTTTAAAAAAAGTATAGTTACTCAAAAAACTACTACTAACATAAACACAACGAACATTCCAGTGACTATTAAAAACACTAATTCGCAACATAAATTAAAGGTGACTATATCATTTATATACTAACTATGTGAAACACTAACCCTAATTTCAACAAAACAACAAACATTTCGAATCACTCAACAAAATAATAACTATTGTACACATATAGTAACTGTTGTACACATATAGTAACCATTAAAATAATATAGTAACTATTGTACACATATAGTAACCATTAAAATTACATAGTACCTCTTTAAACCATATAGTTACTGTATTACTCATATAGTTACTATTTAAAATCGTGAAGTCACTGATCGAATTCGCGAAGTGAAAACGATACTTCGGTAAAACACAAACATTAATTTCTTCAAAACAACAAATATTTTCAATTTTAAATAAAAATAGATTTAAAATTCTTTAAAAAACAACAAACCGAGATGTGATCTCTAAAAATTATTGCGAAGATTTGTAGGCGAGCGCAAATTCTTCGATTCGATTTCGGCAACGACGAACCTTCTTCTTGATCTACTACTTCCTCCAATTTTTCCTCATCAAATAGATCCAATCATAAGAATTATAAGATAATTACGAAAAAAATCGAACAAAACCTAGAAATTTGGGCTAAATTTTGAAAAGCATAGAGAGAAAATGAAGAGAGAGAAAATGAAAGAGAATGAACAGAATGTAGATCTGAAATTTTGAAAAATAAAAAAGTTTAAAACGTATATAAAGTGGGTTAGACAAAAATCGCATTAAAACTCTTCAAAACACATAGTAACTCTTTAAAACACATAGTTACTGTGATACGCATATAGTTACTATTTAAAATTACAAAATAACTGTCACGTGACAGTTACATATGTTACCCATAAAAATTACTCCGTTGCCCTGGTCCACGCTAAGTTAGCATGGACCAGGTTTATATTAGTGTAAATAAATTTCAGATAAACCGCATATCTTTTATTAACATTTTATATATTTGTTGTTTTAACGACAATATTTTTTCTCCTGTCGTTAATCACTTGTCGTTGAAGGTCCTATTTCTAGTAGTGGTAATATCTCGTATTTTTTTATAATTATAAATATATTTTATAATATTTATAAAGTATTTTTATAAATTAATTTCATTTAATGAGAATTAAATGCTTTTTATTTTTAATTAATTTAATTATTAATTATTACGAAAACCGAATTTTATTAAATAAATTCAACGAATTTATTTAATCGGGAATTGTTGAGTCGTATTTCGAAAACAATTTTAATATACTGATAGCCCGGTTGTTTTGTCTTAATCAAACCCAACAAAGCTTGCTAGGAGTTTAATGAATTGAGCCCGGAAATAAGCCCAACTCAAACTACCATAACCTAGCCCACATGGGAGAGAAAAACTATAAATAGACCCTCTCATTAAACCCTCACAAAATTTTCAGCACTCCCTCTCTCTCCTTTCTTTCTCTCTCCTTGCGGCACCCTCTCCTCTCCTCTCGTCCGACCAGCCTTGCTTACAGCCTAAGACACTCGTGCCCAGCCCCATGCGTGCAAGCCCTCGCTGCCTCTCTCTCTTCGTGCCTCGCCCCGCAGCGCAGCATCATCGCAACTGATGTGTGTCGCGTGCCCTCGCCCCTCCCCGCAGCCCCGCAGCGCTCAGCCTCGTGCTCGCTGCTACTCGTGTGTTGAGTGCCCCGCGCCAGCGCCCCTCCTCTCTCGCCCTTGTTGCGCGCTGCCTCGCTGCTTGCGTGCTGCGGTGCGTGTTGTTGTGTTGTTGCTCGACGCCCCACACACACAACACATCAATTGTTGTGTGTGTGTGTTGTTGATTGGTGATAATCAAGTGTATACTTTTTAAACTTTAATTTCAGTTTTTAAATTGTATTAATTATTATGATTGTTTAATAATTTGGGTTGTTTAAATTAATTAAAACGGCTATGAACACCGTATTGGGTTAGTATTGTGTTTTAATTAAAGAGAATTATTTTGATGATTGAATTTATAATTTTCAGATTTTATAAGTTTATAAAGTGTTGATTTTTGAAGTCAAAACATGTTTTGGAGTAAACTATTGTTAGGGTTTTGGTTTTAAAATTAATTAAGCGATTGATTCACATAATTTAATGACAATTTAAATTATGGGAATCAACTTAAATTTTCAGATTGTTTATAAGCTTTAAAAAGTTGGTTTTAAGGGTTTTAAAGCTAAAAAGTCAATGTTTTCGTGTTGGGACTTGAGTTGACTATTTGAGACAATTAAATTAGACGAAGGCCCAGCACGAAGTCGGGCCATCGCCCAGCAAGCCAAAGCGCAAACACACGCCAAAGCCAAGGCCAGGCCCAGCCAAGGCCTTGGGCGCGCGCGCAGGCAGCGGCGAGCTGGCCCGTGCGCTTTTCGTGGGCCGTAAGGCCTGCGTGCGGTGCATTGCCACTCGTGTGTGTTACTCGGAATCCTAAGGCTACCGGGATTCGTAATATGATTACATCTAATCCTAATAGATAAAGTTTGTTTAATTAGAGTCCTAGTAGGATTATAATTAAATAGATTTTTATTCTAATAGGATTATAATTCCTTTCCATAAACTCTATAAATAGGTGCCTAAGGTCACATATTTACATCGAGGATTGAAGTATTCAAAGGTAAGATTTTGGAACCTTAAGGGCGATTCTAGTTGGTCAAGCTTAAGGCGGATCCGGACGTGCTGTGGACTATCTACGGAGGGACGACACTTGGAGTCCTAAAGACTTGTTCTTGTTCGGTTCGGGCGCAGCTAGGGAGGGCACGCTACAAAGTGTATGCATCTGAATTATGCTAAATGACTATGTGTAAATAATATGTTTCCTGGCATTAAGGTTTTCCGCATGATTTATGTTTTGTCATATGTATCATAACCTAACACGGGGTCACTCAGGCAGCCCTCAATCGTTGGATTGATGCCAACAAGGATGTGAAATGTCAAATGCTTGCAACCATGAGTGTAGATCTACAGAAAACATTCATCAACTCAGATGGTTTCACGATCATCAGTGAGTTAAAGAACATGTTCCAAGATCTCGCTCGAGTCGAAAGATTCGAGACTCATAGGCAAATTCTTGAGACCAAGCTTAAGAAAGGCGAGCCTGTAAGTCCACATGTTCTCAAAATCATTGGACTCATTGAGAATATGAGTCGGCTGGATCAGCAATTCTCTGAGGAAATGGATGTAGACACCATCCTCCATTCTCTTCATAGCGGGTATGATCAGTTCAAGCTGAACTACAGTATGAATAGTCTGGACAAAACGCTCATTGAGCTTCACGGTATGCTTAAGACCGCTGAAAAGACGCTCAAAAGTGATAAGCAAGATGTGCTTATGGTGCGTGGGGGCAAGTTCAAGGAATCTGGCAAGAAGAGGAATGCTAAGAAAGGTGGAAAGAAGGCCAGCCCGACTAAGTAATCTGGCGGCACCAAGCTAGTCTGAAAAGAAGAAGGTGAGCTAACCCACTTCTGAATCTGAATGCTTCTACTGCAAGAAGAAAAGGCATTGGAAAAGAGATTGCTTAAAGCTTAAGGAAGATCAGAAGAACGGAACAGTCGTTTCATCTTCAGGTATTTTCTTTATAGACTGTATACTTGCTAATTCAACTTCTTGGGTATTAGATACAGGTTGTGGCTCACACTTATGTTCCAATTCGCAAGGACTAAGAAGAAGTAGAAGGTTAAGCAAGGGTGAAGTCGACCTACGATTGGGAAATGGAGCACGGATTACTGCATTAGCTGTAGGAACTTATTATTTGTCGTTGCCCTCTGGGCTAGTTTTGGAACTGGAAGAATGTTTCCATGTTCCAAGTCTTACTAAAAACATCATTTCTGTTTCTTGCTTAGATGCTAAGGGATTTTCCTTTTAAGGAAAAGACAATAGTTGTTCGTTTTATTTCAAAGAGATGTTTTATGGATCTGCTAGATTAGTCAATGGACTTTATTTATTAGATCACGACAAACAAGTTTATAACATAAATACCAAAAAGGCCAAATAGAATGATTCAGATCTCACCTATCTGTGACATTGTCGATTAGGCCATATAAACATAAAGTGCATAGAAAGACTTCAAAAGGAAGGAATTCTAGAACCATTTGACTTAGAGGATTGTGGTAAGTGCGAATCATGTTTACTTGGCAATGACAAAGCAACCTTTCTCTAAAGTTGGAGAAAGAGCAACTGAAGTATTGGGTTTAATCCATACAGATGTATGTGGATCAATGAGTGGTTTTTGCTACTTTACCACTTTCACTGATGACTTCAGTAGATATGGTTATGTCTACCTGATGAAGCATAAGTCTGAATCCTTTGACAAATTCAAGGAATTTCAGAGTTAAGTAGAGAATCAATTAGGCAAGAAGATTAAGGCACTGCGGTCTGATAGAGGCGGTTTTGATGACCATCTGAAAGAATGTGGAATTCTATCAGAATTGACTCCTCTTGGAACACCTCAATGGAACGGTGTGTCAGAACGGAGGAATAGAACCTTGCTAGACATGGTTAGATCAATGATGGGTCAGGCCGAACTTCCAATAGAATTTTGGGGACATGCACTAAATACAGCTGCACTCACTATAAATAGAGCTCCGTCTAAAGGTGTTGAAAAGACTCCATATGAGTTATGGTTTGGAAAGCCTCCAATAGTGTCTTTTCTTAAGCTTTGGGGTTGTGAAGTATACGTCAAACGATTAATTTTAGACAAACTTCAACTAAAATCTGACAAATGTATCCTTGTGGGCTATCCAAAGGAAACAAAGGGGTACTACTTCTACAATACATCTGAGAACAAGGTGTTTGTTGCTCGAGATGGTATCTTTTTGGAAAGAGATCACATTTCCAAAATGACAAGTGGGAGAAAAGTAGACCTCGAAGAAATTCGAGTCGAACAACAAACTCTAGAGAATGCTCAAGATGACATTCAGGTTGAAACTCAGAGATCTTTAGAAGAATATGGTGAGAATCAAGGACCATCTAGAAATGTAACCCCGCGTAGATCGCAGAGATATAGATCTCAACCGGAAAGGTACTTAGGTATTTTGACAAACGAGAGCTATGAAGTTCTATTACTTGAAAGTGATGAACCTGCGACTTACAAACAAGCTATGACAAGCCCTAGCTCCAAGCAATGGCAAGAAGCCATGCAATCTGAATTAGACTCCATGTCTGAAAACCAAGTTTGGGATTTAGTCGATTTGCCAGATGGCTACCAAGACATAGGAAGCAAATGGGTTTTCAAACTGAAAAAGGACAAGGATAGGAAACTGGAAGTTTTCAAAGCTAGATTGGTTGAAAAAGTTTACAGGGAAGTCCACGGCGTGGATTACGATGAAACCTTTTTACCAGTTGCAATGCTAAAGTCTATTTGGATAATATTAGAAATCTCTACATATTTCGATTACGAAATATGGCAGATGGATGTCAAAACTGCTTTCTTAAACGGCGTTTTAACATAATTTGTGTTTATGACACATCCTGAGGGTTTTGAGGATCCAAAGAATGCTAAAAAGGTATGCAAGCTTAAGAAATCAATATACGGATTGAAGCAAGCATCAAGGAGCTGGAATATACGTTTTGATGAAGCAGTAGTGACTTTGGTTTCATCAAGAACGCAGACGAATTTTGTGTATACAAGAAGGTCAGTGGGAGCAAAATTGCTTTTCTAGTATTATATGTCGACTACAAATTACTTATCGGAAATGACATTCCTATGTTGAACTTGAAGGAAATAATGCCCTTGGTCCAAGTATGCATTCTATGTTAAGTCTAATAAATGCGGTTCAGTATTAATTAACAAGTTAATAATTCAGTGAGATCAAGTGAGCTGAATGCCTAGCTAGAGGCCGCTTCAGTTCAAGTGGAATTAATGATATTAATCCACAGCTTACTCTTGACTGAACCCGTAGGGTCACACAAATAGTACGTAAACGGATCAAGTATTTAATGGCATTAGATACTCCATCTATGGATATTCGGAATCGACGGATCTTGGTTTCAGTGGGAGCTGAGATCGTCACAGGCAAGAAATGAATACTCCGGAAACGATGATATTGCCGGAAACGGAAATATGGATCGTATCGGAAATATAAATATTATCCAAGTCGTAGATGTTGCCGGAAACGGAAACATGGTACGTATCGGAAAATATTATCGGAAATGGAAATATTACCAGAATCGGAAATATTGCCGGAAACGGAAATATTGTCAGAATCGGAAATATTATCGGAATCGGAGAATAATTCCGGAAACGGAAATATTAAATATTTGTTCGAAACGGAAATTGATTCCGGAATCGGAAATATTAAATATTGTTCGTATCGGAAATGAATTCCGGAACCGGGAATTTAATCGGAATCGTATCGTACGAATTAGCATCGGACGAGGCCTGCCGGACGAAGGCCCAGCACGAAGTCGGGCCATCACCCAGCAAGCCAAACGCGCGCCCAGCCAAGGCAGCGCCCAGGCCCACCGCAAGGCAGGCCCAGCGCGCGCCAAGGCCATGGCCTCGCTGCGTGGGCTGCTGCTCGCACGCACGCATGGGCGGCCCTCGTGGCTGCCGTGTGTGTGTGTGAGTTTGTGTTCATGCACGATTCCTAAAACTATTAGAATTAGTATATGATTAAATTCCTATTCCTAAAAGGATAAAATTAATTAATTAGAGTTCTTATAGGATTCTAAGTTTAATTAATTCGTATCCTACTAGGATTCCAATTCCCTTTCCTTAACTCTATAAATACGTGCCTAGGGTCACATATTTTTAGAGATTAATTCAAGTATTCAAAGTGAGTTTTGAGAGAAAAATTCAGCCATATTTCTTACCTAAGAGTGCCGAAAATTCTAGTACCTTAAGGGCGATTCTAGTTGGTCAATCTTAAGGCGGATCCGGACGTGCTGTGGACTATCTACGGAAGGACGACACTTGGAGTCCTAAAGACTTGTTCTTGTTCGGTTCGGGCGCAGCTAGGGAAGGCACGCAACAAAGAGTATGCATCTAAATTATGCTATATGATTATGTGTAAATAATATGTATTCCTGGCTAAATGGTTGTTTCCGCATGATTTATGAATTGTCATATGTATCATAACCTAACAGTGGTATCACGAGCCCCTTATTATTTTCATAATCTAAATTGCATGAACATGGTTAAATATTACAAATTTGCAAGAATTAAAAAGGGTGATTAATTTTCGTTAAATTGCGTTTATTTAATTATACGTACGCAGTTTTTCGGCAGTTTCTTCGTTACTCATCCAAATCGAGTGATTTTTGTGTCAATTCCGCATGTAAAAGGCATTCTAAAATTTTGACAAAAATAATTTTTTTCTGCCGAACCCAGAATTTTCAAATTCGAAGCCTAACTATGAGTTTTCGAAGGTTTTAGTTTTTCGAATGCAAAATTTCGTAAATTTAAGATGTTAAATTAAATATTTGCGATTCTTGTTGATAAATCTTGAATTTTTGATTGACCTACTGTATATGTTTAACAAGTTTGAATGCCTAGCCTTGTTAATTATGCAATCTAATTTGTAATTATGATTAATTTGTTGAAAATTAGAATAATTTAGAATTAATTTGATTTTCATAATTAATTATAATTTAATTAGAAACCTATGATAAAAAACCACCATAAAAATTGTAAATTTATGATAAATTTTAAATTTTTATGACCTAGACTTGAATCCATGACAATCGGAAATCAATTGAATAATAAATTTTCGATTTTTTCGCCCTAAAATTATGAAATTAATATTATTTATTAATTTGTCATTAATTTTAAATATAAATTTTAAATTTTTATGCGATTCGTTCATATAACTTGCACGCACAAAGCAATGGACGCTTCGTGTTACCCTTAAGGGGTGTTGTATAGTGCGGGCATGCGACGACGAGCAAGGGAGCTCGTCGCCCATGCGGCACGAATGCAATGAGCAAGGCATGGTGCACGAGCACAAGGCAGCAGCCCTGCCTTGTGTCGTGGGCCACGAGCTATGGACGTATGGGCATGGGCGAAAGGCAAGCCATGGCAGTCGCGTGTGGGCAGCAAGCGAGCTGCGCCACAATGCGCACTGCCTCGCGCAAGCGCGCGCAGCCTCACGCGCAGCGAGCGCAAGCTCGCGTGCCACGAGCGCTGCGCCCAGCGTTGAACGCGCGCAATTGCTCGCGCACAGCGAGCGATGGCTCGCGCGCACAGCGAGCGATGGCTCGCGCGCACAGCGAGCGATGGAGCGCGCGCAGCGTGCGCTGGCGAGCGCGCACAGCGAGCGATGGCTCGCGTGCGTCGAGCGCTGGCGCGCGCGCAGCAAGCACCACAGCGTGCGATGGCTTGCGATGGAGATGCAGCAGCTATGCGACGAGCGCATGGGCTGCGCGCACATGGCCAGCGATGGCTGTGTGCGTGTGGCCCATGGGCGTGTGATGCGTGAGGTGTTTGCGTTGCGATTAGATCGTTTTGAAATTTTAATTTGAAATTTTCAGTTTACGTAATTTTAATTAATTTTAAAATTAATAATTTAAATTATTTTCTTGGATTTTAATTTTGAATATTGTAATTATAATAAATTTTATTTATTCTAATTATTTTACTAAAATTAAAATCATGAATTAATTTAAATACGACTGAAATTAAATTAAACTTTTTGGATTCAATTATAAATTTATATGAGCTTTAAATTTTAATTAAATTTGTATGTTTCCGGTTAGACTAGAAATACATTTTTATGTTTAAAATTAGTAAAGCATATGAATTTATTGGTTTAAGTGGGAGCGCTTTTAGTCATAAACTCTTGATTAGGTCTACAAATCCTTAAGGTTAAAACAACTTGATTAGAATTAATAAGGACTGAATAATTGGTAGATTATTGGTGCCCTTGATTAATTGCTGCAAATGTTTACGTGATGCATAATGTGTTTTACTAACCAGCTATGTGGGCCATTCATGATAATGAATGGGTGAATGGTATATATTGTATATGTACTGTTTTGCAGGTTATGAAGTGACTAGTATGGCCCAAATAGGATAGAAAATATGGTCTGCGTACCATTAATTTGAATGTAAATGGTCTAAAGTACCAAAGTTGTTTTTCAATTCAAATATGGTCTGCGTACCATCAAATAGTTGTAATTAGTTTTAATTATAGCTTATCCTATTTGAAGAAAATGGTGCCTCCCACGGAGATTTTCAAGACGGACTTTGAAGTTAAAGCTTCAAGATGAAGTCGGGCCATACTAGATCACATTTATCTTATGCATGTTTTAAGTTATTTATTGCTTTTAAATATGTTTTAAAATGCATGAGATCAAAAGCTTGATTATGTTGCATGATTAAGGATTTTAGTTCACTTAAAATCTAACCAACATAGTAAGAGCCTTAAGTTCCAAACTTAAAAATTGAGTTATAAGGTGCCATGCCAAAATATACACTTGCTTGGATATCCTTTACATCAATCTAGTAATAGTTTTCGCTCAGCGAGGTGTTACTTATTGGTCCTAAAGGGGCAAGGTACACAAATAATTGTGAGTACATGTTAGTTTTGGTGAAACTCAACGATATAAGTAAGGAGTCCTTTTATGTCGTGGCAAAATCGATAGGTTTACCTAATAAGTTCTTAGACGTACCTATCAACCAAGAATAGTTTCTAGACTATTAGCAAAAGGCTTTTGCTTACCTAAGATGTTTTAGGATTAAGTCGACAAACTGTGCTTAGTTCTTCAATGATTTTAGGATCTTGGAATCATTTTATTCACACCTGCCGGAACAATAATTCGAATAAAATGCTAATAACTTGTTGAAATTGCATGATTGCTTTGATTTTCAAGTTATTATTCATGATAAATGTTTAGACTTTGCATGCTTCAATGTATGTTTTAATTATTGTTTATAATTAAATATCTTGCACTGCAATAAATCCTTTTAGAAAGGTAACAGTAAATTTCCTCGATTGGTAGTGAATCCAAGAACGATTCACGGAAATGAGAGAAAGTGAGCAATTTAAAATGTACGTTTCTTATAGCGACTTTTATGGTTGTTTTCGAACATCAAAGTCGAATGGCAAACCAATTGGTGCTTGTGAATTCAAAATACATTGTAGTTTTGAGATCATAAAACATTGAGTTTAATACGCTCAGCTTTACCAATGGTTAACAACCTAATATCTTTGTCCATTTAATTCTCGAATGAGTCTAGTCCCTAGACATTCGAATAGATCGATGCTTAGAGAACTTTAGAAGCTTCTGGTAAGATCATCTAGTTGAAACAGAATGTTCAACATAAATTAAATGGAAAGAACCTTGTTGGTGACATTGGACATGTCTAACAAAGTATAAAAGTCAACACTAAAGAATTCAATTCTTAAGACTATAAGAAAGGGTACAAGAAATAGGAAAACGAGGAACAAATGAAAGGAATTTACGATTCCGTTTCTACCTATAAGTTTATGTTTAAAGAGAAGTGACCTAGCAATCAAACTTCCTTGGTATCATATACCGCTTGAGGTTCTTACTTCGGTAATAACTCAAACAATGGAAGCTAGGATACACTAATGACCTACAAGTGGGAAATGAAGCATGGCAATGCTACATTAGTTGTAGGGTCATCTAGTTTGTTTTAAGTCATTTCAAAGGCTGGAACTAAATGGCTATTTTGTTCCATAATCAGCATACCTAAATTTCTGCTTCAAACACAGAAAGACTCACATTCAGAAGAACAAAAACAATGCTTGTTTGTTTGTTTATTTGAATGAAATGGTCATTTACGGAATGAGTCAATATGCTTGATTAAAACAAACAACTCTTTAAAGAACTTTACTAGGTTCAAATCAACCCCTTGATTTGAGTTCCACTAATCTTTGGCATTGTTGCTTAGACCATATCAACAAGTTAACATTCAAAAGCTCTATTTTAATGGACTTTTGAAAGTTGGTTGATTTCTAGATCAACTTAAGACAAGCTAGTCTTACTTGTTGAAAGTAACAAAAGATATGAACTATTGTTAGAACGCCTAGACGATAGAGTTCAAAGCTAAAGAAAGATTTTATGACTTTATGGATTTGAGTGAATATAGGTTTATTGACTCAAATGTGATATAAGTTGAATCTGTTTGGGTAGTTCCAAGATTCAGAAGTATAAAATCCACTTGGCAAGAAATCATAAAGATCTAGGTTAGATCATGTTGATGATTACTTGAGACCAAATATGATCATCAATGATTGTGTGTTGTAATTTCACAATCTAGGTCCATAAGATATGGCATATCGTAGTTGGAATAATCGAAGTCAATTAGTACTTGATTCGATCAATGATGAATCATAAAGACTTTTCCTATAATTTCTAAAACAAAATGCTCAACTACCACCAAACTAAACCAAATTCGTCAAAGCTATTGAAAAGTAATTTCAGGATATCTTTTCAATTATATATATCTAAAGAGTTGCTAAACTCAGTGGGAGCTTAGTGTTTGTTATTCAACAAACTAAGGCCCAAGTCTAGATATATGTTTCATTGTGATTTATTCAAATGAGACACAAGGGTATTGTTTCTACCACGAATTTTTGAGAACATAATGTTTGTTTGCTCGAAATAATGTCCTTTTGGAGATTCGTTTCCAAAATGACAAGTGGGAGAAAATGGACCTCGAAAGTCTTCGAGGCGAACAACAAACATAAACGGACATTCCGGAGGCTTTTCGAAGTGCTTCAGAAAATCCGAACTTATTCTGTAAGGACTTTACAAGTGGCTTTAAAGAATAGACATCTCTTAGAAGACTTTACAAGTGCTTCAAGGAGAACAGAATATTCAAAGGACTTTCAAGTGGCTATTGATATTCTATTGTTTAATGTTCTATACCCAAGTAGGCATAGAGTTCAAGTCAATGGAACTATGAGATTCTTCTATTAGATAGTAAAGAAACATAGAGTTCTGGTCAATGAAACTATGAGATTCTTCTATTAGATAGTGAAGAAACCTACAACTTGCAGTCAAACTATTATCATGTAGATTAATGAGTTTGTGACTTGTAAGAAAGCTATGACGAAACCCAGATTCCCTAAAATGGTTAGAGGCCATATATAGACTATATGTTTAATTGGTTAAAAGCCATAAAACATACTCAATGTTTTGATGACAAAATTGAAATTTTGTTGATTTGCAAGAATAGTTTCACACCTATTGGTTGCAAGTTTGTTTTAAGGATAAAAACCATCAAACATGAAATTGTGTTCACAACACAAAGCTAGATTAGTTGCTAAAAGGTTCCAAGCAAATTCACGGTGTGGATTGTGTTGAAACCTCATGCATAATCGTAATGCTCAAGTCTATAATTCAAGCAATGATTGCATATTGGTACATATAGCAATTGGATGACAAAACGTATTCCTCAATCAAATGTTGGAATAAACTATGTACATGGTATGTCATAGGATTTGTGGATCCAAATAAATGCTTGAAAAGGAATGCTAACTTATGAAATCTAAGTACAGATTTAAGCAAGCAATTGGGAATTGGAACTGTATTTTAGTGAAGCTAATAAGCATTTTAGTTTCATAAAATATACATGATTCTTATAGATATATAAGAAGTTTAGTGGGAGTACGTAAAACTTATTTGGTCCTATGTGTATCACACATATCTCTCTATTGTGAAATAACATTCAAATGTTAATGACTTAGATTTGAAATTATTCATCAATAATGGACCATGGCGAAACTTAGTACATGCTGGGTATTAAGATCTATTTACAAAGATCTTATGATATTGTTTTAGATTAAGTAATGGCATTTACTAAATCAAACACGAAAGTCTCCATTGGAGATATTCGACCCATGTGAATAAATCTAAGTAAAGGATGTTTGAACTATGTATAAGCATTTACTAAGTAAAACATCAAAGAGTCTAAATGAGATTCTTAACCTATATTATATGTCAAAGAATTTAGCTGAATTTAGTATCTACTGAAACTAGATAAGCTAAAGTTACATGAATAGAATTCAATTGGGAATTATTCTACAAAAGAATTTATCATGTATGATATAATATGAGGATCGCCAAAAACGTATCGTATGACTTTAGCCATGACGAACATATACCAATCTCTATTGATCTAAGTAAAGATCAACTAGATTGAGATCAAGAATACTTATAGTACTTGAAAAGGTACATAGGAATAGTTCTTGATTCAAGGAAATAAAGATATGCTAAATATTGATGCTACACGCATAAACACTAGCACAGGATCAAGCAAGACCCTTTGGAGTTAACCATTGATAAGGACGAGCTATAGAGCATCGTGTTTTGAAATGGCAACATGGATTGGAGACCATGAGTTGTTGCGTGGGAAATTAAATATTAATTTCTATGTTCTAAGATACAACTGGAAAGTCTTCCACATATCTGTGAACTGCTTGGATAAGAAAATCCAAACAAAGCATCACTAGCAACCTAAACAGTTGAAGTAAAAGTAATTATTGCCTAAGAAGCAATAAAACAGGGTTGTTTAAAGTTCTTCACTGAACTTGGGTAGATCACCTATCTGCTGGCTTGATGGTTCTTCATTGAAAAATGCGTAGAACCACTCTTGAAGCAAGAAAAACGTCTGCTAACTTGATGGTTCTTCATTGCAAAATGAGTAAAACCACCATCAAAGTAAGAAAGACTAGATCACATAATAAACAAACTCGAAAAGATCTTATCATCATATCTCGAAGAACATTCGATGAAAATGATATTAAGATTGGCAAAGCATGATAACTAAACCTATGCAACAAGTGAGAAGCAACACTCACGTTGTAGCACTGGAAATCAAGCATAGCTTTGAATTCCATGAACTGTTTTAAAGATGGGTTTGAGTCCCATGGTTGTAAAACAATGGGGTTGAACATTTATCATATATGAAATGTATTTTCATATTCCATTTAATCTTGGTTTAGTATTAAATGATGAGTCCCTTCAATTTGACGATATATTCAAGATAGACTGTCAGGACCAGTCCTGTGACTAAGAAATGTCTATCAAGTGAACTTGAATGTCAAAGGTTGAAAATGGTTCCTAGTCGGAGTTTTCTATAAAATTGGACGCATAGAAAACGTTAGACGATTAGAATGCAAGATGACTAGTAGTTCTGTTTCTTGAACTATGTGGACATGGCAATGTCATAATCATTTGCATAGATACTTACTTTGGGAAGACTAGTATCGGACAAGACCTATGAAACTTTACTGTAAGAGATGAAAATCTGTCATAAGTAAATTTCATTAAAATTATTAGACACTAAATCCTCAATACCTGAGTGATTTGAGATTACTTGTTTGAGAACTGGTTACTTTGACGTTGACCAACCGTCGCACCGTAAAAGGAGGCTATAAAGGCAACGCTCAGGTAATCACCTATCAAACGAAGTCTAATCTCAAGATCGCAAGATTGGGATTGTCCTCCCATAAATCGGGATGAGATGCTTAAAAGTTGTACAAGGCCACTCGGAGAGCTAGAAACTGTGAAATGCATGGCCGTGCTCGGATGAATCATAGGCTATGATTATCTGTTTATTTGATCAGTTGAACTCTGAAACCGAGGAACACCTCTGGACATAATAAGGATGACAACTCTTACCTTATGTTCAAGAGCAAGCATCGAGCGACAAAGGAATTAGGAAATGCACACTTGTCCCTAAGGACAAGTGGGAGACTGAAGGAAATAATGCCCTTGGTCCAAGTATGCATTCTATGTTAAGTCTAATAAATGCGGTTCAGTATTAATTAACAAGTTAATAATTCAGTGAGATCAAGTGAGCTGAATGCCTAGCTAGAGGCCGCTTCAGTTCAAGTGGAATTAATGATATTAATCCACAGCTTACTCTTGACTGAACCCGTAGGGTCACACAAATAGTACGTAAACGGATCAAGTATTTAATGGCATTAGATACTCCATCTATGGATATTCGGAATCGACGGATCTTGGCTTCAGTGGGAGCTGAGATCGTCACAGGCAAGAAATGAATACTCCGGAAACGATGATATTGCCGGAAACGGAAATATGGATCGTATCGGAAATATAAATATTACCCAAGTCGTAGATGTTGCCGGAAACGGAAACATGGTACGTATCGGAAAATATTATCGGAAATGGAAATATTACCAGAATCGGAAATATTGCCGGAAACGGAAATATTGTCAGAATCGGAAATATTATCGGAATCGGAGAATAATTCCGGAAACGGAAATATTAAATATTTGTTCGAAACGGAAATTGATTCCGGAATCGGAAATATTAAATATTGTTCGTATCGGAAATGAATTCCGGAACCGGGAATTTAATCGGAATCGTATCGTACGAATTAGCATCGGACGAGGCCTGCCGGACGAAGGCCCAGCACGAAGTCGGGCCATCACCCAGCAAGCCAAACGCGCGCCCAGCCAAGGCAGCGCCCAGGCCCACCGCAAGGCAGGCCCAGCGCGCGCCAAGGCCATGGCCTCGCTGCGTGGGCTGCTGCTCGCACGCACGCATGGGCGGCCCTCGTGGCTGCCGTGTGTGTGTGTGAGTTTGTGTTCATGCACGATTCCTAAAACTATTAGAATTAGTATATGATTAAATTCCTATTCCTAAAAGGATAAAATTAATTAATTAGAGTTCTTATAGGATTCTAAGTTTAATTAATTCGTATCCTACTAGGATTCCAATTCCCTTTCCTTAACTCTATAAATACGTGCCTAGGGTCACATATTTTTAGAGATTAATTCAAGTATTCAAAGTGAGTTTTGAGAGAAAAATTCAGCCATATTTCTTACCTAAGAGTGCCGAAAATTCTAGTACCTTAAGGGCGATTCTAGTTGGTCAATCTTAAGGCGGATCCGGACGTGCTGTGGACTATCTACGGAGGGACGACACTTGGAGTCCTAAACACTTGTTCTTGTTCGGTTCGGGCGCAGCTAGGGAAGGCACGCAACAAAGAGTATGCATCTAAATTATGCTATATGATTATGTGTAAATAATATGTATTCCTGGCTAAATGGTTGTTTTCGCATGATTTATGAATTGTCATATGTATCATAACCTAACAGAACTCAGTCAAGATTTGGCTTGGGAAATTTTTTTCGATGAAAGATCTAGGAGAAGCGTAGTACATATTGGGCATCAAGATTTTCAGAGATAGATCTAAAAGGATGATTGGACTCAGTCAAAGCACTTATATCAATAAGGTGCTTGAAAGGTTCAATATGGCAGACTCCAAGCGAGGCTACCTACCCATGTCTCATGGAATGACTCTAAGAAAGACTCGGTGCCCAAAAACACTGGATGAGCGTAGTCTAATGGGTGGGATTCCATATGCATCATTGATTGGTTCAATAATGTATGCTATGATATGTACATGCCCGGATTTTGTGTACGCACTCAGTGCTACAAGAAGATACCAGTCAGACCCAGGAGAGGCACATTGGACTGCTGCCAAGAATATTATGAAGTACCTGAAGAGGCACAAAGATGATTTCCCGGTCTATGGTGGAGATGATGAATTAATTGTTAAAGGCTATATGGACGCGAGTTTCCAAACCGACAAAGATGATTTCAGATCACAGTTTGGGTTTGTCTTCTGCCTCAACGGAGGTGCAGTAAGCTAGAAAAGTGCTAAGCAAAGCACCATTGCGGATTCTACAACTGAAGCGGAGTACATTGCTGCACATGAAGCAGCAAAGGAAGGTATTTGGCTAAGGAAGTTCATAGGTGAACTTGGTGTAGTCCCCTCCATTAAAGGACCAATAGCTCTATATTGTGATAATAATGGAGCTATTGCACAGGCAAAGGAGCCTAGACAACACTAGAGAGTCAAGCATGTACTTCGTAGATTTCACCTTCTACGAGAGTTCGTTGAAAGAAAAGAAGTCGAGATAAGCAAGATTGGAACTGACGACAACATCTCAGATCCATTAACTAAACCTCTGCCGCAGGCAAAGCACAACTCGCACACTGCAGCTATGGGAATCAAGCATGTTGGAGAATGGCTTTGATGTCCTTATTTAATGTTTTAAAGTTTTAGAGTTTAATACTTTGTAAAACGTTATTGGTTAACCATTCACATTAATTAATAGAATTTATTTTTCCATTTAATTTGTGGTTTATTAAATGATGAGTCCCTTCAATTTGATGATATATTCAAGATAGACTGTCAGGACCAGTCCTGTGACTAAGAAATGTCTATCAAGTGAACTTGAATGTCAAAAGTTGAAAATGGTCCCTGGTCGGAGTTTTCTATAAAGATGGACGCATAGAAAACGTTAGACGACTAGAATGCAAGATGACTAGTAGTTCTATTTCTTGAACTATGTGGACATGGCAATGTCACAATCATTTGCATAGAAACTTACTTTGGGAAGACTAGTATCGGACAAACCTATGAAACTTTACTGTAAGAGATGAAAATCTATCATAAGTAAATTTCATTAAAATTATTAGACACTAATCCTCAATACCTGAGTGATTTGAGATTACTTGTTTGAGAACTGGTTGCTTTGACGTTGTCAACCGTCGCACCGTAAAAGGAGGCTATAAAGGCAACGCTCGGGTAATCACCTATCAAACGAAGTCTAATCTCAAGATCACAAGATTGGGATTGTCCTCCCATAAATCGGGATGAGATGCTGAAAGTTGTACAAGGCCACTCGGAGAGCTAGAAACTGTAAAATGCATGGCCGTGCTCAAATGAATCATAGGCTATGATTATCTGTTTATTTGATCAGTTGAACTCTGAAACCGAGAAACACCTCTGGACATAATAAGGATAACAACTCTTACTTTATGTTCAAGAGCAAGCATCAAGCGACAAAGGAATTAGGAAATGCACACTTGTCCCTAAGGACAAGTGGGAGACTGAAGGAAATAATGCCCTTGGTCCAAGTATGCATTTAATGCTAAGTCTAATAAATGCGGTTCAGTATTAATTATACAAGTTATTAATTCGGTGAGATCAAGTGAACTGTATGCCTAGCTAGAGGCCGCTTCAGTTTAAGTGGAATTAATAATATTAATCTGTAGCTTACTCTTGACTGAACACGTAGGGTCACACAAATAGTACGTGAACGGATCAAGTATTTAAAGGAATTAAATACTCCATTTATGGGTATTCGGAATCGACGGAACTCGGTTCCAGTGGGAGCTGAAATCGTCAAAAGGCAAATTTATAAATACTCCGGAAACGATGATATTGCCGGAAACAGAAATATGGATCGTATCGAAAATATAAATATTATCCAAGTCGTAGATGTTGCCGGAAACGGAAACATGGTATGTATCGGAAAATATCACCGGAAATGGAAATATTGCCGGAATCGGAAATATTGCCGGAAACGGAAATATTGTCAAAATCGGAAATGAATTTCGGAAACAAAAAATTAATCGGAAGCGCGTCGTACGAAATAAACATCGGACGAGCTTGCTAGACGAAGGCCCAGCATGAAGCCAGGCCCACGCCTAGCAAGCCCAGCGCGCAAGGCATGAGCAGCAAGCAGCCAAAGGCACGCAAGGCCCAGCGCAAGGCCAGGCCCAGCGCGCCCATTGGCTGCGAGCAAAGACGCGGGCTGCGAGCAGGCGAGGCTGCGAGCACTCATGGGCTGCGAAGCCACTCGTGGGCTTCTCCGCGCGCGCAGGCATGGCCTGCACTCTTGTGGGCCGTGCTCGTGTGTGTGTTGAAGTTCGTGCATGCATCGAATCCTTAAGCAATTAGGATTAGATCAAAAAGGTTAATTTCCTAAAGTTACTAGTTTCAATTAAACACTGCACTCACACCTCATCCCAAAACGGTAAGGCCGAACGCATGATTAATACCTTAAATAATATGTTACGCACCTTTCTATTTCATGCCTCCCTGCCCCATCCTAGTGGGTATACTCGTTAGAAATGACAACATACTTAATCATTATCTTACCCACTAAGACACTCACCAATAAAACTCCTGCTGAGGTTTTATTCGGGAAAGCCTCATTTTTATGCATTCAAGCGCACTCTTCGCTATATTCAGAGTACCATTACACTTATATCCTACTAGTACTGCGTGTTTGATCACTTACACTGATGCAGATTGGGGTGGGTGTCTTGACACTCGTCGTTCGAGTTCGTGTTATTGTTGTTTTTTGGGGGACAACCTTATTTCCTGGTCTTCAAAGTGTTAGCCTACTCTTTCTAAATCAAGCGCGGAGGTAGAACATCAAGGTGAGCAAATGTCGTTGCAAAGCGTGTTGGCTACATAATCTTCTTCTCGAATTACATTTCTCACTTCGTCAGGCCACAATTTTTTATTATGATAATGTCAGCGCAATCTATTTTTCCAGCATCCCTGTCCAACATCAGCGCACCAAGCACGTGAAAATGAATATACATTTTGTTTGTGAGAAAGTGGCACTAGGACAGGTTCGTGTGTTGCATATTCCGCCGCGGTATCAGTTTGTAGACATATTTACTAACGGCCTCCCATGATAATTAATCTTGGATTTTTGATCCAGTGTTACCGTGCGACCTCCTACCGGTAGGACTGCAGGGGTGTGATAGAGATATAATTCTTAGCATATTATCTAGGCAAATTTGTCAAAAACTACCTTATAAAATATGATTTTTGCGAAAAACTACCTTATAAAAAAAATGTTGTAATAAACTACCTTATAAAATTTTTATGTTGTAAGATACTACCTTTGACCATATTATGAGCATTAATTTAAAATTACGACGTTGACTTTACTAGGTGCATATTACGCGACATCTAACGGGAAAGACGTAATTAAATGGCACGTGACATATATATGGTAAAGTCAATCCCGAAATTTCGATCAAACGTTCATAATTCGGGAAAAGGTAGTATCTTACAACATAAATTTTTTATAAGGTAGTTTATTACAACATTTTTTTTATAAGGTAGTTTTTCGCAAAAATCATATTTTATAAGGTAGTTTTTGACAAATTTGCCTATTATCTATTAGGTTATTTGATGTATATTCGAATTTAGTCATATTAATGTACCTAATTCAATTAGAACTCAGATTATAATCCCTATACAAATGGAATACACTCCAATTCAAGAAGTTTACCGCAATCTAGTAAATTGAAGACAGGGTGAAGAAAAAGTTTTAGAGTACGGACATGTTGAAGTACATCATTGTTGTCATTTTCATATACTACATACTATAAATTGTCTCTCTAAAACCACAATTATCCCCTTTTTTCCATTTTTGTTTTATCTCTTCAACCTTTCATTGTTTACTCTTTCAAACCGCCCTTCATGTTAGAGTTATGGTATATCTAGGGTTTTAGGACCCTAAAAAAACCCTAGATATACCATAACTCTAACACTTCACTCTATTAACATTTAATGTTGTGCAAAGTTAATTTGTTAAAAATATGCTAAATAAGCTTCCTAAAATAGTTATAACCTACGTTAATTATATTCCTCGAGATTTATGTTATTATCATGTATTTTTTTATGAACCTGGTTTTATTTATTTTTGTTTGGGAGTACTATGAGCAAGGTACTTTCGAGAATCCGAGAATACACAAAAATTAGTGTAAGTGTGTAACATACCTTGCTCTTATATATATTTGATTATTTGTGTGACTACAGGCTAGGCTACCTATCGTTTAATATTCTATAAATTAAAAATAATAAAAACATATCCTTAAATGTACTTCCTTAATTTTACGCAAATCATATGATCAAATTTTAGCATGAATCTTGGTAGTAGATTAGACCTATGTATAATTGGTTCTTTCATACGTATACGTACTTAATGAAGGTTTTACGTACTAAAAAAATTATGTATCCTAAAATTATCTTAACTACTGTTAATTAAGTGGTGATTCCTTAACCCCAAGAATTTATAATATTTAAATTTTAAATTTTATGTTGTTATTATATCACTATAAGAATTTGTATCTTTAATGACAACCTAATTACGACGGGTTAAAAAGCCCGTCGTAAAAGCCTATTGTGACGGGGCTAACAATCAAACAAAGACGGGAACAACCGTCGCAAATGTCTTTTACGACGGGTTAACGACGAGATTTTCCATTACCGACGACCCCTTTTACGACGGGTTCGCAACAGGAAATCCTGTCATTAATCAATGATAATTGGCCTTTAACGACGGGATTTCCCGTCGTTAAAGGTACAATTTTTTGTACTGTATATTTATTTTATCGAAAATGAATTATTAATTTTTGAATCCTAAATCATCACACTTCAATTATTCTAGTCGAAACTCTGAAACAAGAAGTTTGTTAATTAATTTATGTTATGTTGTATTGATTATCGTTTTCCTGAATAAAAAGTTCTAGATTGTTAATCGCGGTGAGTAAATTTTAAAACTATATGATTTCATTAGGATTATTATGTATTCTTCAAATGAAATCCCTTGCATAAATACGTATGAAAAAAAAAATTAAAACTCTATCTGCATTCTGCAATATCTATCTATTACATTATACTAAAATAGATATTAGGAGAGACAAGTGATACGTCATGGTGAAAAAAATTCTCGCCAAAAGTTTTCTTCTTTTTATTCATTTATTTATTTTAGTTAACTTTTATGGAAGTTTGACTAAAAGTTTATCATTCCCTATTTGTTTAATCTTTAATATAAATTTTCAACTAAAAATGATTTTATTGCTCAAAATAATATTTGTAAAATCATAAAATATACTCCCTCCGTCCCAGAATACTTGACCTGTTTTCCTTATCGGGTCGTCCCTTAATACTTGACCTGTTTCTAAAAATGAAAATATTCTAACAATATTATATTATTTCTCACTCCACCCCAATTAACCCACCTACCCCTTACTCCATACAAAAAATAATTAAAAATTCAACCCCTACTCTCCCCAACTCCACCCCTTTACACATTTCCCACTAACTACATTAAAATAATACCCCACTATCAACTACTACCTATTAAATTAAATAAGCCAATTCAAGTCCCTTAAACTCTGTGCCGGTCAAAACGGGTCGAGTATTCCGGGAAGGAGGGAGTATCATAATTTTATTAATTTTTTGAAAATTTGCAAGATTGTTTTTACTACGTATTACTTTATTTTTGAATTATTCTTTTGTTACTCAAATATTTTTTTCTAAAAAATGGTAACATTATTTTTTCTGAACATTCGTGCGTGCATGGGGTCTAATCTAGTAAACTACTTCCTCCGTTCTTATTTACATGACACAATTGGATTTTCGACACTATCCACACAAGCTCATTTGACTTCCTTTTGTGATTTATACTTAAGCCGTATGTGATCTTATTAGAATCGTCTCAATAAATAATTTTTAAATATAAACTTTTTATAATTTTTTGTTATCCATAATTGAATATATCAATACTTGAAATCGTGCATTGACAAACGTGCCTAAATAATTGTGTCATTTAAAAAAGAACAGAGAAAGTATATATCATTGTTTGGATGCAACACTATTTGAAGCATAAACTAATTAGTAATTGAGGTATGTAGAAGAAAACGTACCTTATCATCATCCTGTTGAAGATGAGCTGGTTTACGCATATCAATCTGGTCGACGGAGTCCAGGATTCCGATTGCCGACTCGTAGGTGTTTCGAGAGTCTCGGAGGTAATGTATCCGGTGATACACTGACCTAAATTCAACGTTCTGTATGCGTTGTGCCTCTTGTAGGTGCATCAACAAAGCCAGTTCCCTAAGTTTGTCTCTCGATATCAGAAGTTCAGATATGTTGCCAACTTTGTTGTCATCTCTTTTCGTTTCCCCTGCCATTTTTAACCCTGCAAAAAGATGTTGGATTATTGTTAGTTTATTTGTGTTCTCATGGATTACAAGAGAATATATAGAGGGGAAAGAGGCATAGATGATAAAATAGACACACCGTAAGTTTAATAATGTGTCTAATTTTATGATAGGATGACTATACTAGTATAGAGTAGTGAATGTTTAAACAACTAACTTCCCATTTTATTTTATTTATAAGACATTTTTTGATACTTACTGGCTTATACTCCCTCTGTATTTATTTAAGAGATACACTTGTCTTTTCCGGCCGTATTTACTTAAGAGATACACTTGTCATTTTTAGTAACTTATCAACCCCACCATCTAATTAAATAATCTATCTACACCTCACCCTCACCCCCACCCCCACACCCTAAAATGACATAGTCCCCACTTATTTTACTTATTAAAATATCTACCCAACCCCACTTGTTTTATTACTTTATTTCATTCAATTCTTCTTCATAATACCCGTGCCCAACTAAGTGTATCTCTTAAATAAATACGGTGGGAGTATTACATATTCAATTTTGAAACTTACTACCTTAATTATAGAAACAAATTTGAAAATTACCATTTTAGATTTTCTGATCGGTTATATGAATTTAAAAACTACTCCTTTATCTTTGTTTCATTATGATGTTTTAATTTATAATTTTCACGTTTGTAAATAGATATAATTTATCATTTATATACCCATTATACCCCTTACTTATTTACCTCTTTTACAGAGGAAGTATAAAAAATCGATATTATTAATGTACTCATAATGAGGAATCAAACAATACCTTTAACAAATTTACTCTCTTTTGTTTGTTATCATATAGATATGAGTAATTTTAATATTTATAATCTTTCTTAGTCTATGTTCTGTTCGACTTATTTTAACTTATTTCAGACAAAATAAGTTCAGATAAGTTAGTTCAGTTCAGATAATTCAGATAATATAAGTTCAGCAAAAATAAACTTTTTAGACTTTTCACACACATATAAGTTTATTTCAGATAAAATAAATTCAGATAAGTTCAGATAAGTTCGGTTAAATTCAGATAAGTTCAGATAAATTCATAAAATATAAGTTCAATTAAATTCAGATAAGTTCGATCTTCTTCATCATCTCCTTCGATTTTCTTCCTCTCCTTCAATTCGAGAAGGTATGTCGATTTTGTCGTCTAACTTTTTCCAGTTTTTGTTCTTTTAATTAGGTTTCGGATCATTGGTTTCATTTTATGGATTTAATATTTGATTTTATTGAAATTTGGTCGATTTAATTGGATTTGAGTTTTGTTTTGGTCGAATTCATGTTTGATTGAAGAAGTATTGGAGTTAATTTTCACTTCTTTTTTAATGAATTAGGTTTTCGGATTTAACTGTTCTCATCGGCTGAAAAAAGGTCAGTTTTCACATTTTGGAATTTCTGAAATTAGGCTGAAAAAGGTCAGTTTTTTTACATTTATTGAGAAATCTGATTTGGATTCCTTATAAAGTTTTTCTTTTGTCCATTTTCTAATGTATTAGTTTCAAATCAAACAATCAGAAGGTGAGAAGAAGAAGAAAAAGATGACGTTTGAGTTTTCCGAAGACGTGTTCTACGGCAGAGGTGGTGCAAGAGAAGGGAGAGAAAGGGGGGATAGATGATAGAATAGACACACCGTAAGTTTAATAAAGTGTCTAATTAATTTTAAGATAAGACGACTATACTACTATAGAGTAGTGCATGTTTAAACAACTAGCTTCCCATTTTATTTTATTTATAAGAGATTTTTTATATTTACCGGCTTATATTACATATTCCCTCCGTTCTTAAATATTAGTCATATGTTGACTTTTTCATCCGCTTTAACTTAATATTTAAATGTAAATATATATTCAAATACGCACTATAAGAAAACGACGAATTTTCGACCGCAAAAAGTGGCCGAGAAAAAGCATTTTTGGTCGCTAATAAATTTACCGACTAAAAGTAGTCGGAAAAGGGTTTTCGGTGATATCCTGGTCGGAGTTTGCCAAAATTCCCGACTATTAAGTAGTCGTAGTTTACCTGCAAAGTGGTCGTAAATTACCGCCCACTTAATGTTAGTCGGTAAAAAAAATAATATTAACCACTACCATTTTATTAGTCGGTAAAATTGTATTTGACCGAGTACTTTTCTTACGGTCGGAAAATTCAGTCGCTAAATCACCGTTTTCTTGTAGTGACGTAAGTTAAAGAAATATAAAATTTTGATATTGTTAAGCTATACATTGAGACGAACAAAATAAGATATCACATGAATATATTTTGATATGCATATTGGAAAGAAATTAGAAAAAAAAATTCATTTCTAAAAAGTATTTTAATCAATTTGGAGAGATACGTGAGGACCATTTAATAACAGGATTTATACTCGTGCGTATTTTAACACTAGTTTAGGGCCCGTGCAACGCACGGCTACTAATTAAAAGACTTGTGATATTAGGAAAACATGAAAGCAAAAAGGATATATGAAAAAGTATAAATTCAAAGTTGTGTAAAAAAAAAAATTAAATGAACTAAATTTGCATATTATTATACAAAGTTTTATAGTCGTTTACTTGTATGTAGAAGGATTTAACAACATTAAACAAACCCGAATGATTCAATACTAACTTTCGAAAAGACCCGAGCATAACCGAGTTAGTCAAATAATTGAGTAAAATCTTGATAAATAAACTTACCATGTATTATTTTAATTAACATTCTTACTTACCAGTTACCATGTATTATATTATCAATAGTCGACTAACATTAGAAGTTCATCTATCAGATTAAAAGTTATAATAATACATAAATAAAATTATATCATAAAGGAAAAAATAATATTGATTTAGCTTTCCTCCAATAATACAATCTGCATTACACATCTATATATGGTAATTAAAATATATTTTTATCTTAGTTTCCTAAAAAAAACGTAAAGTAATTTATTTATTTTAAAGTAAAAAATAAAAAATATTTTGGCGGGAAAAAATTGCACCAGAAAATGACACGTGTCATTCCTGGTGTCTCTTTTAGTATATAGTAATAGATACGGCATTTCTTGGCCAGTGGAAAGAAAGAAGTTCCACCACAAATCAATCTAATGACGACAAACCACCTATCATTTGGCAAAGAAATTTGTCAAAAACTACCTTATAAAAATATGATTTTTTCGAAAAACTACCTTATAAAAAAAATGTTGTAATAAACTACCTTATAAAAATGTTATGTTGTAGGATACTACTTTTGGCCGGATTATGAGCATTAATTCAAAATTACGACGTTGACTTTACTAGGTGCATCTTACGCGACATCTAACGGGAAATACGTAATTAAATAGCACGTGACATATATATGGTAAAGTCAATCTCGGAATATCGATCAAGCGTTCGTAATTCGGGGTAAGGTAGTATCTTACAACATAAATTTTTTATAAGGTAGTTCATTGCAACATTTTTTTTATAAGGTAGTTTTTAACAAATAATTAATTTTATAAGGTAGTTTTTGACAAATTTGCCTTTGATATGGTCCTAAATGAAAAGAATGAAATAGTACAAGCTTACCAGGGAGACGGTTTATCAGTTTATGCATTATTGACGAGAGAGGACGAAAGGAGAAGGAAGCAGTACCACTGTACCAGCAGGGACACTGTTTATCAACTTATGCATTATTGAGCCAGCCCACGTGAATCATGCAAGCAGGAACCGACGAATATCTGTAGTTTTGTGTTTTTGTTTTCATCGACCTCTTATTTGTCTTCGGATTTTTGTGCGTCTATATTTTCTTGCCCTGTCATTTTCATAATCTTTTCTACATTTTATTTGAAATTTCATTTTTGTTCTTCTTAATTGTCATGCTATGTTTTGAATGCATTGTGTTTCATGAAAAATTGGAGCACGAAAATAGCGAAAAAGACAGAGTGGAGAGAGAAAACAATTTTTTTAATGTTTCTAAAGGTATGGGGGAATGTTGGAGGGAAAGTTTTTTAAATAAATATTCGTTAAATATGTGTACGTAGTGGTCAACGCCAAAGAAATGAGTTTAATTGCCGGAAAATTGGTCTTGGTCTTTATTCACAACAAAAATATTAATTTGGTTCTATCTAACAACTTTATTTTTAAAAAGTTTATTTGTCATAATTTTGGTCTGTAGAAGATCATTTCTTTAAAAAATTCCTATTTTTTATAACAATTTGTGCTATCGTTTTTACCATACCCTCTCTTCTTTACCCCTTAAAAAGTTGACACATACCCTTTTTCTATATTGAAAAAATACCCCACTATCAACTACCATCTATTTAATAATAAGTCAATTAATTTGTTCAGAGTATTAAACTCTGTTCCGGTCAAACCGGATTAAGTATTTCGGGACAGAGTTTATTTATCAGAAATGAACTTTTATAATCCAAAAATTGTGATAAATTACCTTATTAAAAAAAAGTTGTGAGGTAGGACCCAAATCAATTTTTTTTGTTGTTGTAAATAGGGACTAAAACCCATTTTCTGGCCATCAAATCCTTTTCTCCGGCATTGACCACCTGCACAACACGAGACCAAATTTAACGAATTAATTTTTTTTTTTTATTATTTCCCTCCAATATCCCCTAACCTTTCACTGAGACAAATTCATCATGTATAACAGAATCAGCAAAAAATAAATTAGCTTATGAACTCCAATTTCA
This sequence comes from Spinacia oleracea, assembly GCF_020520425.1. Taxonomy (NCBI): domain Eukaryota; kingdom Viridiplantae; phylum Streptophyta; class Magnoliopsida; order Caryophyllales; family Amaranthaceae; genus Spinacia; species Spinacia oleracea. The sequence continues at coordinate 67,268,540 of NC_079492.1, forward strand.
AAAGTTCATAAATTGGAGAAATTTCACCAAAAAATTTGGGGCTTTCACTGTTACCCTGTACGAATTGCCACAACCACAGACAATTTTTTTTAATCAATTTTTTTTAACAAAAAAAAGGGGAATTGACGATTTTTTATTAAACTACAGAAAACAAATTCATGAAAAATTGGAGCACGAAAATAACGAAGAAGACAGAGTGGAGAGAGAAAACATTTTTTTAATGTTTCTAAAGGTAGTGGGGGGGGGAATGTTGGAGGGAATTTTTTTAAAATAAATATTCGTTAAAATGTGTGTACGTAGTGAACGTCAAAGAAATAATTTTAATTGCCGGAAAATGGGTCTTGGTCTTTATTCACAATAAAAGTATTAATTTGGCTCTATCTCACACCTTTACTTTTTAAAAGTTTATTTTTCATAATCTTGGTCTATAAAAGATCATTTCTGTAAAAAATTCCTATTTTTTATAACAATTTGTGCTATTACTTTTGGTGTATCTTTTATTGATTAATATCCTTTAATTTTCTTTCCAGGTTACATTCTTTCCGTTATTAATTGGAAAAATTGAATTTTGATAATCCAACCTAGCTTTTGAAGATTTTTGTAAAACAATCCCACTTTTTAATTAACCAAGAATAATACAAGTTTTAGGTGTATCTTCTTTAAATAAACTAATAGTTTCCTAAGTTGATGAAACTACAAGAAATTGTACTATTAACGATGAGAAATCCCGTCGCGAAAGGCCAATAATCGTTGATTAACGACGGGATTTCCTGTCGCGAACCCGTCATAAAAGGGGACCGTCGTTAATAGAAAATTCCGTCGTTAATCCGTCGTAAACCCGTCGTAAAAGACATTTGCGACGGTTATTCCCGTCATTGTTTGGTTGTTAGCCCCGTCGCAAAAGGCTTTTGCGACGGGATTTTTGACCTGTCGTAATTAGGTTGTCGTTAAAGATACAAATTCTTGTAGTGTGATTAATTCCCTTATGTAAGTACTAATTCCCTTTCATAATGATCTTTACACTTTTTATTTTAGTATGTTTTATAATGTTTTTTATATTTTGCTATATTATATTTTTGAATATGAAAATTACTAACTTACAATTTTCCACTCATTTTCTCTTACTTTATTCAATTTTTTTTACATCCACCTACATTTTTACATATTTATCATACTTTATTCATATTTTATTATATTCAACCAACTTTTGTACTTTTGCCTTAATATTTGTGCAAATATTAACTTTAAAGATCTTTATGAAAAGGAGGTAGAACTTGTTTTACTCTTGGGCGATATGATGCCCCAGATTATACTCCAAATTAGAATCATGTACGAAATATTATATTTTGTTTGCAAAAGTGAACATGCATTTTGACAAGGCTTAGTGAATAACCTTTAATGTTTAAACGTGAGGTCATGTATTTGAATCTTGTATAAATTATATTTCTAATTTCTGTAATGTATGGGGATGATAAAGAATAACTAGGGGTGTAAATTAGATGGACTGGATTAGACTTTGCCAAGTCCAAATCCAATCAAAAAAAATTTGGACTTGGATGTTTGAGTCTGAATTCGATCCAATTTTTTTTCGAGTCCGATCCAGTTCAATCCATAAAAAATTTCTTGAGTCCGAATCCAGTCCAGTCCGATCCAGAATTGTTTTAGAAAAGAAAGTTTATTTTTCTTTTTTTTATAAAAAGTTAAAAACAATTATTTTTCTTTTGAAGGTTGAGTTCGATCATAATGCAAATAATACTGTTACAGGCTAACTTTTTTGACACATAATATAAAATATACGAGTATTAAATATTAGGTATGAAATATATTAACACCTATAACTACAAGTCACTCTTTCGTAAAGGGAAAATAAATAGCCATTAAGCTATAGATATAATTGTAAATAATAATATGTTTTACACATTAAAATACTTAGCCAAAAAAGGTTCTAGTTCTTAAAAAAAAAAAAAAAATATATTAAACCTCAATAATCAACCATCACATCCAATGGGAGAAAACGAAAGGAAAAGTAGTTGATATGGGTTTTATATGGAGTGTAATGTTTGGTTGTTTTTTGTTTCACATAGTTATTAAAGCTCAAATATCACATAATTCACAATAGTTTTTAAATTACATATGTTTATCTATAAATGAAAGCATAAAAATTTGGACTTAATTGGATTTTTGGACTCCGAAAGTTTGAGTCCAAGTCCAGTCCAAAAATAATTGGACTTGGTAATTTGAGTCCGAGTCCGATCCAAAAATTTTCAAGTCCGGTCCAGTCTGACAAGTTTGGACTGAATTGGATTGGACTTTGGACTTTTCTCAATCCACTTACACCCCTAAGAATAACAGACATTAAGTTGTACGTGAGGTGAGCACCTCGTTGCACTATTTCCTGGTTACTTTCTTTCAATTATTTAGTTTAGTAACTAAGACCTCACTTAAACACACCTATTAATTAGACTTGATCAATTATAGTCCAACTCGACGGCCCAATTAGGCCCAATCCGTAGCAAACATGTGTGAAGGAAATAATGCCCTTGGTCCAAGTATGCATTCAATGTTAAGTCTAATAAATGCGGTTCAGTATTAATTAACAAGTTAATAATTCAGTGAGATCAAGTGAGCTGAATGCCTAGCTAGAGGCCGCTTCAGTTCAAGTGGAATTAATGATATTAATCCACAGCTTACTCTTGACTGAACCCGTAGGGTCACACAAATAGTACGTAAACGGATCAAGTATTTAATGGCATTAAATACTCCATCTATGGATATTCGGAATCGACGGATCTTGGTTTCAGTGGGAGCTGAGATCGTCACAGGCAAGAAATAAATACTCCGGAAACGATGATATTGCCGGAAACGGAAATATGGATCGTATCGGAAATATAAATATTATCCAAGTCGTAGATGTTGCCGGAAACGGAAACATGGTACGTATCGGAAAATATTATCGGAAATGGAATATTGCCGGAATCGAAAATATTGCCGGAAACGGAAATATTGTCAGAATCGGAAATATTATCGGAATCGGAAAATAATTCCGGAAACGGAAATATTAAATATTTGTTCGAAACGGAAATTGATTCCGGAATCGGAAATATTAAATATTGTTCGTATCGGAAATGAATTCCGGAATCGGGAATTTAATCGGAAGCGTATCGTACGAATTAGCATCGGACGAGGCCCGCTAGACGAAGGCCCAGCACGAAGCCAGACCATCGCCCAGCGAGCCAACACGCACCATCGCGTGCCAAGCCTCGACCAGGCCCAGCGCAAGGCCAGGCCCAGCCAAGGCCTGGGGCGCGCGCGCGAGAGCACAACAACAGTGGGCCGAGCGCTGTGCGCCTAGCGTGGGCCGCAAGGCTTGCGCGGGTGTACGGTGCTCGTGCAATGCTTGTGCGGGAATCCTAAAGCAATCGGGATTCGAAATATGATTAAATCCTAAAACTATTAGATAATGATTATTTAATTAGAGTCCTAGTAGGATTATAATTAAATAAATTAGTATCCTAATAGGATTCCAAATCCTTTTCCATAACTCTATAAATAGGTGCCTATGGTCACATATTTACGACGAGTTTTCAAGTATTCAAAGTGAGTTTTTGAGAGAAAAATTCAGTCACACATTTGCCTAAAAGTGCCGAAAATAATAGTACCTTAAGGGCGATTCTAGTTGGTCAATCTTAAGGCGGATCCGGACGTGCTGTGGACTATCTACGGAGGGACGACACTTGGAGTCCTAAAGACTTGTTCTTGTTCGGTTCGGGCGCAGCTAGGGAAGGCACGCAACAAAGAGTATGCATCTAAACTATGCTATATGATTATGTGTAAATAATATGTATTCCTGGCTAAATGGTTTTTCCGCATGATTTATGAATTGTCATATGTATCATAACCTAACAGTGGTATCACGAGCCTCTTATTATTTTCATAATCTAAATTGCATGAACATGGTTAAATATTACAAATTTGCAAGAATTAAAAGGGGTGATTAATTTTCGTAATTGTTAATTAATTGCAAATTGCGTTTATTTAATTATACGTACGCTGTTTTTCGGCAGTTTCTTCGTTACTCATCCAAATCGAGTGATTTTTGGGTCAATTCCGCATGTAAAAGGCATTCTAAAATTTTGACAAAATTAGTATTTTTCTGCCGAACCCAGAATTCTCAAATTCGAAGCCTAACTATGACTTTTCGGAGGTTTTAGTTTTTCGAATGCAAAATTTCGTAAATTTAAGATGTTAAATTAAATATTTGCGATTCTTGTTGATAAATCTTGAATTTTTGATTGACCTACTGTATATGTTTAACAAGTTTGAATGCCTAGCCTTGTTAATTATGCAATCTAATTTGTAATTATGATTAATTTGTTGAAAATTGGAATAATTTAGAATTAGTTTGATTTTCATAATTAATTATAATTTAATTAGATACCTATGATTAAAAACCACCATTAAAATTGTAAATTTATGTTAAATTTTAAATTTTTATGACCTAGGCTTGAATCCATGTTAATCGGAAATCAATTGAGTAATAAATTTTCGATTTTTCGCCCTAAAATTATGAAATTAATATTATTTATTAATTTGTCATTAATTTTAAATATAAATTTTTTAAATTTTATGCGATTCGTTCGTATAACTTGCACGCACAAAGCAATGGACGCTACGTGTGACCCTTAAGGGGTGTTGTATAGTGCGGGCATGTGAAGACGAGCAAGGGAGCTCGTCGCCCATGCGGCACGAATGCAATGAGCAAGGCCATGGTGCACGAGCACAAGGCAGCAGCCCTGCCTTGTGTCGTGGGCTATGAGCAATGGACGAATGGGCATGGGCGAAGGCAAGGCACAGCAGTCGCGTGTGGGCAGCAAGCGAGCTGCGCCACAGCGCGCACTGCCTCGCGCGCAGCGAGCGCAAGCTCGCGTGCCACGAGTGCTCCGCCCAACGTCGATGCCTCGCGCAGCGAGCGCTGGCAAGCGCGCGCAGCGAGCGCAGGCAAGCGCGCGCAGCGAGCGCTGGCGAGCGCGCACAGCGAGTGCTGGCAAGCGCGCGCAGCGAGCGCTGGCGAGCGTGCACAGCGAGCGCTGGCGAGCGAGCGCAGCGTGCGATGGCTCGCGTGCATCGAACGCTAGCGCGCGCGCAGCGTGCACCAGCTCGCATGAGGCCTTGCGAAGGAAAGCAGCAGCAGCTATGCGACGCAGCGCATGGGCTGCGCGCACATGGCCAGCGATGGCTGTGTGCGTGTGGCCCATGGGCGTGCGATGCGTGAGGTGTTTGCGTTGCAATTAGATCGTTTTGAAATTTTAATTTGAAATTTTTCAGTTTACGTAATTTTAATTAATTTTAAAATTAATAATTTAAATTATTTTCTTGGATTTTAATTTTGAATATTGTAATTATAATAAATTTTATTTATTCTAATTATTTTACTAAAATTAAAATCATGAATTAATTTAAATACGACTGAAATTAAATTAAACTTTTTGGATTCAATTATAAATTTATATGAGCTTTAAATTTTAATTAAATTTGTATGTTTCCGGTTAGACTAGAAATACATTTTTATGTTTAAAATTAGTAAAGCATATGAATTTATTGGTTTAAGTGGGAGCGCTTTTAGTCATAAACTCTTGATTAGGTCTACAAATCTTTAAGGTTAAAACAACTTGATTAGAATTAATAAGGACTGAATAATTGGTAGATTATTGGTGCCCTTGATTAATTGCTGCAAATATTTACGTGATGCATAATGTGTTTTACTAACCAGCTATGTGGGCCATTCATGATAATGAATGGGTGAATGATATATATTGTATATGTACCGTTTTGCAGGTTATGAAGTGACTAGTATGGCCCAAATAGGATAGAAAATATGGTATGCGTACCATTAATTTGAATGTAATTGGTCTAAAGTACCAAAGTTGTTTTTCAATTCAAATATGGTCTGTGTATCATCAAATAGTTGTAATTAGTTTTAATTATAGCTTATCCTATTTGAAGAAAATGGTGCCTCCCACGGAGATTTTCAAGACGGACTTTGAAGTTAAAGCTTCAAGATGAAGTCGGGCCATACTAGATCACATTTATCTTATGCATGTTTTAAGTTATTTATTGTTTTTAAATATGTCTTAAAATGCATGAGATCAAAAGCTTGATTATGTTGCATGATTAAGGATTTTAGTTCACTTAAAATCTAACCAACATAGTAAGAGCCTTAAGTTCCAAACTTAAAAATTGAGTTAAAAGGTGCCATGCCAAAATATACACTTGCTTGGATATCCTTTACATCAATCTAGTAATAGTTTTTGCTCAGCGAGGTGTTACTTATTGGTCCTAAAGGGGCAAGGTACACAAATAATTGTGAGTACATGTTAGTTTTGGTGAAACTAAACGATATAAGTAAGGAGTCCTTTTATGTCGTGGCAAAATCGATAGGTTTACCTAATAAGTTCTTAGACGTACCTATCAACCAAGAATAGTTTCTAGACTATTAGCAAAAGGCTTTTGCTTACCTAAGATGTTTTAGGATTAAGTCGACAAACTGTGCTTAGTTCTTCAATGATTTTAGGATCTTGGAATCATTTTATTCACACCTGCCGGAACACATAACTTGAATAAAATGCTTAATAAACATTGAATTATGCATGTATGCTAGAATTTAAGTTTATTAAGAGAAACTGTGAATGGTTATTTATTTGTTTATTCTTTTCAATTGTAGTTTTTAAATATGGCAAACAACAATCAAAACATCATCATAGGCTCTGAGCTTATGGCCAAGCTGAACCTGGCAAATTTTCTATAATGGGAAGCTAAGCTAGTTGAAATAGTCAAACTCAATGGACTTGAGTATGTACTGTCACATCCCATGCCAAGCTACTATGCCAGAGACATGACCCCTGAGAGATTTTACGCCCGGGATGCGGATCTCAAAAAGGTTATGAGTCTCATCCTGAACAATATCCCTGATGATTGGGCTAGAAGGTTTGTAGCCTATGAACCTTTTACGCTCATCAAGAATCTGAGGGATATCTGTCGTGGATGCACGGAGGACAGGGACCTGAACGTCCATGAGTTGATTGAATCAATGTCTGGTCTAAAGGTTAGTTCTCCCAACAGGTGTTATAGGATGGAGGTCCAAGAAACACATGTTCAGCTCCTTCGCACTAAACAGAGGGTAGGCGTCCCACTGAGGTTCCATGTGGATCTTATGCGTTCATACTTTGATCGCCTAAGTCTACTAGGAACACCAATAAGCGAAAGGATGGCAGTCTCTATCTTGCTCAATTCACTACACAGTGGGTTTGGTCGCTTCAAGCAACTATACCTAAGTGAACCAAGAGAAGAAACAGTTGCAGAATTTGTTGACCTTGTCAGAAAGGCTGAAATAATACTGGACTGTGAAGCCAAAGATTTACTCAAGGCTAGAAGGAGACCGTTCAAGAAAGGTGGAAAGTCCAAGGGCAATGCTAAATCAAAGCAGGACAAGTCCACATCAAGCTGTCTTTATTGTGATGGAATAGGCCATTACAAAAGAGAATGTCCAAAGCTAAAGGAAGATCAGAAGAACGGAACAGTCGTTCCATCTTCAGGTATTTTCGTTATAGACTGTATACTTGCTAATTCAACTTCTTGGGTATTAGATACAGGTTGTGGCTCACACTTATGTTCCAATCCACAGGGACTAAGAAGAAGTAGAAAGTTAAGCAACGGTGAAGTCGACCTACGAGTGGGAAATGGAGCACGGATTGGTGCATTAGCTGTAGGAACTTACTATTTGTCGTTGCCCTCCGGGCTAGTTTTGGAACTGGAAGAGTGTTTCCATGTTCCAAGTCTTACTAAAAACATCATTTCAGTTTCTTGCTTAGATGCTAAGGGATTTTCCTTTTTAATAAAAGACAATAGTTGTTCGTTTTATTTTAAAGAGATGTTTTATGGATCTGCTAGATTAGTCAATGGACTTTATTTATTAGATCACGACAAACAAGTATATAACATAAATACCAAAAAGGCCAAAAAGGATGATTCAGATCTCACCTATCTGTGGCATTGTCGATTAGGCCATATAAACTTGAAACGCTTAGAAAGACTTCAAAAGGAAGGAATTCTAGAACCATTTGACTTAGAGGATTATGGTAAATGCAAATCATGTTTACTTGGCAAAATGACAAAGCAACCTTTCTCTAAAGTTGGAGAAAGAGCAAATGAACTATTGGGTTTAATCCATACAGATGTATGTGGACCAATGAGTACAAATGCTAGAGGTGATTTCAGCTACTTTATCACTTTCACTGATGATTTCAGTAGATATGGTTGTGTCTACCTAATGAAGCATAAGTCTGAATCCTTTGACAAATTCAAGGAATTTCAGAGTGAAGTAGAGAATCAATTAGGCAAGAAGATTAAGGCACTGCGGTCTGATAGAGGCGGTGAATATCTGAGCTATGAATTTGATGACCATCTGAAAGAATGTGGAATTCTATCAGAATTGACTCCTCCAGGAACACCACAATGGAACGGTGTGTCAGAATGGAGGAACAGAACCTTGCTAGACATGGTCAGGTCAATGATGGGTCAGGCCAAACTTCCATTAGAATTTTGGGGACATGCACTAAAAACAGCTGCACTCACTATAAATAGAGCGCCGTCTAAAGCTGTCGAAAAGACTCCATACGAATTATGGTTTGGAAAGCCTCCAAATGTGTCTTTTCTTAAGATTTGGGGATGTGAAGTATACGTCAAACGATTAATTTCAGACAAACTTCATCCAAAATCTGACAAATGTATCCTTGTGGGCTATCCAAAGGAAACAAAAGGGTATTACTTCTACAATACATCTGAGAACAAGGTGTTTGTTGCTCGAGATGGTGTCTTTTTGGAGAAAGATCACATTTCCAAAATGACAAGTGGGAGAAAAGTAGACCTCGAAGAAATTCGAGTCGAACAACAAACTCTAGAGAATGCTCAAGATGACATTCAGGATGGAACTCAGAGATCTTTAGAAGAATCTGGTGAGAATCATGGTCAATCTAGAAATGTTACCCCGCGTAGATCGCAAAGATATAGATCTCAACCGGAAAGGTACTTAGGTATTTTGACAAACGAGAGCTATGACGTTCTATTACTTGAAAGTGATGAACCTGCGACTTACAAACAAGCTATGACGAGCCCTAGCTCCAAGCAATGGCAAGAAGCCATGCAATCTGAATTAGACTACATGTCTGAAAACCAAGTATGGGATTTGGTCAATTTGCCAGATGGCTACCAAGCCATTGGAAGCAAATGGGTTTTCAAACTGAAAAAGGACAAGGATGGGAAACTTGAAGTTTTCAAAGCTAGATTGGTTGCAAAAGGTTACAGGCAAGTCCACGGTGTGGATTACGATGAAACCTTTTCACCAGTTGCAATGCTAAAGTCTATTCGGATAATGTTAGCAATCGCTGCATATTACGATTACGAAATATGGCAGATGGATGTCAAAACTGCTTTCTTAAACGGCGTTTTAACAGAAACTGTGTTTATGACACAGCCTGAAGGTTTTGAGGATCCAAAGAATGCTAAAAAGGTATGCAAGCTAAAGAAGTCAATCTACGGATTGAAGCAGGCATCCAGGAGCTGGAATATACGTTTTGATGAAGCAGTAAGTGACTTTGGTTTCATCAAGAACGCAGAAAAATTGCTTTCCTAGTATTATATGTCGACGACATATTACTTATCGGAAATGACATTCCTATGTTGAACTCTGTCAAGATTTGGCTTGGGAAATGTTTTTCGATGAAAGATCTAGGAGAAGCACAGTACATATTGGGCATCAAGATTTACAGAGATAGATCTAAAAAGATGATTGGACTTAGTTAAAGCACTTATATCAATAAGGTGCTTGATAGGTTCAAGATGGCGGACTCCAAGCGAGGCTACCTACCCATGTCTCATGGAATGACTCTAAGCAAGAATCAGTGCCCAAAAACACTTGATGAGCGTAGACGAATGAATGGGATTCCATATGCATCATTGATTGGTTCAATAATGTATGCTATGATATGTACACGCCCGGATGTTGCGTACGCACTCAGTGCTACGAGCAGATACCAGTCAGACCCAGGAGAGGCGCATTGGACTGCTGCCAAGAATATTCTGAAGTACCAGAAAAGGCACAAAGATGACTTCCTTGTCTATGGTGGAGATGATGAATTAATTGTTAAAGGCTATACGGACGCAAGTTTCCAAACCGACAAAGATGATTTCAGATCACAGTCTGGGTTTGTCTTCTGCCTCAACGGAGGAGCAGTAAGCTGGAAAAGTGCTAAGCAAAGCACCATTGCGGATTCTACAATTGAAGCGGAGTACATTGCTGCACATGAAGCAGCAAAGGAAGCTATATGGCTAAGGAAGTTCATAGGTGAACTTGGTGTAGTCCCCTCCATTAAAGGACCAATAGCCCTGTATTGTGATAATAACGGAGCTATTGCACAGGCAAAGGAGCCTAGACACCACCAGAGAGTCAAGCATGTACTTCGTAGATTTCACCTTCTACGAGAGTTCGTTGAAAGAAAAGAAGTCGAGATAAGCAAAATTGGAACTGATGACAACATATCATATCCATTGACTAAACCTCTGCCGCAGGCGAAGCACAACTCGCACACTGCAGCTATGGGAATCAAGCATATTGGAGAATGGCTTTGATGTCTCTGTTTAATGTTTTAAAGTTTTAGAGTTTAAATCTTTGTAAAACATTATTGGTTAATCATTCACAATAAATGAAAAGAATTCATTTTTCCATTTAATTTGTGGTTTATTAAATGATGAGTCCCTTCAATTTGACGATATATTCAAGATAGACTGTCAGGACCAGTCCTGTGACTAAGAAATGTCTATCAAGTGAACTTGAATGTCAAAGGTTGAAAATGGTCCCTAGTCGGAGTTTTCTATAAAATTGGACGCATAGAAAACGTTAGACGACTAGAATGCAAGATGACTAGTAGTTCTGTTTCTTGAACTATGTGGACATGGCAATGTCATAATCATTTGCATATATACTTACTTTGGGAAGACTAGTATCGGACAAGACCTATGAAACTTTACTGTAAGAGATGAAAGTCTGTCATAAGCAAATTTTATTAAAATTATTAGACACTAAATCCTCAATACCTGAGTGATTTGAGATTACTTGTTTGAGAACTGGTTGCTTTGACGTTGACCAACCGTCGCACCGTAAAAGGAGGCTATAAAGGCAACGCTTAGGTAATCACCTATCAAACCAAGTCTAATATCAAGATCGAAAGATTGGGATTGTCCTCCCATAAATCGGGATGAGATGCTTAAAAGTTGTACAAGGCCACTCGGAGAGCTAGAAACTGTGAAATGCATGGCCGTGCTCGGATGAATCATAGGCTATGATTATCCGTTTATTTAATCAGTTGAACTCTGAAACCGAGAAACACCTATGGACATAATAAAGATGACAACTCTTACCTTATGTTCAAGAGCAAGCATCGCGCGACAAAGGAATTAGGAAATGCACACTTGTCCCTAAGGACAAGTGGGAGACTGGAGGAAATAATGCCCTTGGTCCAAGTATGCATTCAATGTTAAGTCTAATAAATGCGGTTCAGTATTAATTAACAAGCTAATAATTCAGTGAGATCAAGTGAGCTGAATGCCTAGCTAGAGGCCGCTTCAGTTCAAGTGGAATTAATGATATTAATCCACAGCTTACTCTTGACTGAACCCGTAGGGTCACACAAATAGTACGTAAACGGATCAAGTATTTAATGGCATTAAATACTCCATCTATGGATATTCGGAATCGACGGATCTTGGTTTCAGTGGGAGCTGAGATCGTCACAGGCAAGAAATAAATACTCCGGAAACGATGATATTGCCGGAAACGGAAATATGGATCGTATCGGAAATATAAATATTATCCAAGTCGTAGATGTTGCCGGAAACGGAAACATGGTACGTATCAGAAAATATTATCGGAAATGGAAATATTGCCGGAATCGGAAATATTGCCGGAAACGGAAATATTGTCAGAATCGGAAATATTATCGGAATCGGAAAATAATTCCGGAAACGGAAATATTAAATATTTGTTCGAAACGGAAATTGATTCCGGAATCGGAAATATTAAATATTGTTCGTATCGGAAATGAATTCCGGAATCGGGAATTTAATCGGAAGCGTATCGTACGAATTAGCATCGAATGAGGCCCGCTAGACGAAGGCCCAGCACGAAGCCAGGCCATCGCCCAGCGAGCTAACACGCACCATCGCGTGCCAAGCCTCGACCAGGTCCAGCGCAAGGCCAGGCCCAGCCAAGGCCTGGGGCGCGCGCGCGAGAGCACAGCAACAGTGGGCCGAGCGTTGTGCGCCTAGCGTGGGCCGCAAGGCTTGCGCGGGTGTACGGTGCTCGTGCAATGCTTGTGCGGGAATCCTAAAGCAATCGGGATTCGAAATATGATTAAATCCTAAAACTATTAGATAATGATTATTTAATTAGAGTCCTAGTAGGATTATAATTAAATAAATTAGTATCCTAATAGGATTCCAAATCCTTTTCCATAACTCTATAAATAGGTGCCTAGGGTCACATATTTACGACGATTTTTCAAGTATTCAAAGTGAGTTTTTGAGAGAAAAATTCAGTCACACATTTGTCTAAAAGTGCCAAAAATAATAGTACCTTAAGGGCGATTCTAGTTGGTCAATCTTAAGGCGGATCCGGACGTGCTGTGGACTATCTACGGAGGGACGACACTTGGAGTCCTAAAGACTTGTTCTTGTTCGGTTCGGGCGCAGCTAGGGAAGGCACGCAACAAAGAGTATGCATCTAAACTATGCTATATGATTATGTGTAAATAATATGTATTCCTGGCTAAATGGTTTTTCCGCATGATTTATGAATTGTCATATGTATCATAACCTAACAATGTGAACCTTGTTACACACTGTTCCGGTGTTGAAACGGATGGAACAATGGGCTTCGAATGAAGTCCCTTTTGAATGTGTTGAAGATCTTGTTAGCTTGAATGAGTGTTGTCCGAATTCACCTGCACAAAGACAATGTTACTAGCCTCAGGGGTGTTTCCGAGGAAAGCCCCTCCGATACCTAAGTAAGAACAATGCTCGGATTCTAGAGAGAGAAGTTCTCTAGAGAGTAGTCTTAAGGCAGTAAATTGGACGTACCTTGAGGTTTTAGCCTTGGCGGCCTATTTATAGTGTTTGCATAATAAATGCCCATAGGTCATTTATTGCTATTGGGCCTTGGCCCTTGGTTGATGGCTGAATAGCCTTGGTGGTGGAGGCAGGTTTGGTGTTGTTGATTTGAGCCATTGGGCTTTGGAATTAGTGGCCCAATTGATATTCAATTGGGAGCCTAAACAACATGCCCCTCAGACCCAGCCCATTTGGAATTAAATTGGTGGGTTTCCAGCTGTAGGAAGTCCAAAGGTTCCCTCTCGTTTTTCGAAAACAGAGTGGTTTGAATTCGCGAACGGTTGACAAGTGTTAAGAGGCGGAAGTTGGGTGGTTTTCGGAACGTGGCCTATAAATACCGCACTTCCTTCCTCATTTCGAACTTTATTCGCTCAAACGCTCTCCATTCTTCTTAAGAATTCCGGTGATTCCATTTGGTGTTTTCTTCAGATCTTTGCATATTTGCTACGAATCTGCCTCGGGACCTGACTTCATCTGTTTCATCGGCATTTTCCGCTTCCGAAGAGGTAATTTGCTCTTTGTTTTCACTTCTTTTTACTTATACCCTTTTCTGTGTATCCTCGGCGCTTCCCAACTCTGTCATGGCTGGGGGAAGGTGGAAGAAGAAATCAGGCGTGGTGTCCTCCTCTAGTGGTGAGGAGGAGAATAAGGTAGCCTCTGAAGGGCCTAGATCGATGTCTCCTGAGGTTCATGCTGAAGGGGGTTCGGGAAATGAGAACCGTGCTGAATTGAGCCGAGGTGCTGGTGGGACTGGTTGCTTTCCCATTCGCCCATTCTTTCCGAGGCGGTGGGAGGAGGCTGACCCCTTGGGGAGGCTTGCTTGTCTGTTTGAAGATAAGTCCGAGATAGCGGGCCCAGATGGTGTGGCTGTTGGTGGAAAATGGTTGGTGGAAGCCAAGCGCGGAAAATATCATCGGCTTGCCGAGGATTTGTATGGCATTTAGCATGCCTTGGGTTATTGGTGCGAGCTTCCGACGCAGAAGAATGCGAGGGTGACTCGTACTCCTCCGGAGTACATTGCTGTGTATCTCCATCATTTCGACTACGGGCTTCGGTTCCCTTTGGATCCGTTAATGGCCCGGGTGCTGGAGGAGTACAACGTTTCTTTGGGCCAGCTGACGCCGAAGTCTATGCGTCATATTGTGGGGTACCGCTGGATGTGTGACTACCTCGGCTACGAGCCGTCGATCGAGGTTTTCAAAGCGATGCATGAGCTTGTGAGGAACGCAAACGCCGAGGCCGGCTGGTGGGCCATAAATAACAAAAACAAGCAGAAGGGCGAGGACCTTTATATGACTGCCTTTCCGTACGTTTCTTCAAGCCATGGGTGGAAGGACCAATGGTTGCTGGTCCGTGTTTCTGTGGATCCGAGGCACCCTCACTATTTTTCGCCCCCGAAGTGGTTCGTGAAACCGGATTCTTCGATGTCGCGGGTTAGCCTCGTAGACAGAGAGAACTCTGACCACGCCATGCAGCTGGAGTGGTTCAAGGCAAAAACTGCTCGGGAGCCGATGTATTGGCTTCCGAATTTGCATTACATTACACGGGAGGTCATCCTCGCTGCTGCCGGTCTCAGTGGGATCTACGACAGGGGTGAGGTTTTTTATGCTGAGATCGTGCTTCAGTTGAGGTGTCAACCTCCCTTTTTATTCCTTTGAATCTCATTTTTTCATCCTCTTTGCGCAGATCAAGGTGAGAAGCCCATTGTTCCCGAGGTGCTCGGCTATCAGCTCAACGGTGATGGGGTCCTTACTTGTTGCCCGCCGTACGATTTCAAGAAGCAGAATCCTCGGCAGTCGAAGCTCGAGGATCACAAGTTCTCGGATCACGCTCTTGCACATCTGGAAGACGTTCGAGCCCACCCTTGGGATTCTCAGAACCCTGGAGAGGCTGTTCCGAGGCGGACAATGCTTCTTGAATTGGTAACTACCTCTAATCCGCTAACGTTGATTGGTTCGTTCATTTTGTTTAGATTTCGGTTTTGTGGACTCTTGTGGTCTCGATTTTGACCCTGTCTTCGGTGTCTGTATTTCTTAGGGACAAGAGGTAACAGCTGCTGCGCCTGTCATTTCCTCTACTTCGTCTCCTCCTTCTTTTGCCGCTCCCGAAGTAAGCGATCTTACATTCGTACTCTGTTTTCCCTCTTTGGTGTTTTGGTCGCTTCTCATGCGCCCTTTCTTTTGTAGGAGTCGAAGAAGATAAAGAAGAGGAAGGCTTCGGAGAAAGAGACTTCTCCCAAGAAGCACAGAAGGGAGAGGTCCCCTTCGAAGTTGAAGAAGAAAGTTGCTTCTTCGTCGAAGGTAACCCCTAGTCCCGAAGTTCTCGAGTTTTTCAGCCGTCGTCCTTATCTGACTGAGGAAAGAATTCGGCAGGTTGTTGCCGCAGATCCCAGTTTAGCTGAGGCAGGAGAACGCTACCTTGCTCGGCAGAAGGAAGAGATGGGTCCACCGCCGAGCCTTAGGAGTAAGCTTCCGCTCCCTGGCCAGAAGCTGAAAAGCGTGGCGATTCTGGTACAGGACGAGCCTGTGAACCAGCCCATGGGCGAAGAGTTTACTATACCTTCGCCTCTGAAGCCTTTGACTCCAGTGGGGGGGACTGTCGCTGATGTTACTCCTATGGTGGAGAGGTTCGAGATTGACCCCCCTTTCGATTCTACTGAGGCTGCTGGGTCCAAGGACGCTGCTGCGGCTGGACAGGGGGATGATCTGTAAGATCCCCCAAAGGTGGTCGTCGACCTTACCTCTTCGGGTAATGAGGAAGGTGGTCCCTCGGCCAGCAAGGGCGCTGATATCGCGGTTCCCGGAGGTGGGGAGCCCGGCCAACAACGCGGACTGAAAATGAAGTTCCACGAGACTTTGGGCTCCACATCTACCTTGGTGTTGGAGCGTCTGGCTTACCCTTCCTTCGATGTGCCGATCAGGAGGGTTCCTCGGAAGGTGAGGGACACCATGGCTCGGTTTGCTCGGGCTTCTGTTCTGGATGAAGACCCCGAGGCACACCCTAAGTCCATGATTGGCCCTAGTGCCGCCAGGGAGAACATGCTTCGGGGCATCCCTGACTGGCGTGTTCCTGGACAGGAGGCGAGCCACCGTACTCAAATGGCTCAGTTTCATTTGAATGAGGTAAGCATTATTTCTTTCTTGTGAACTTTTGCTTTTATTCTCCTTTAGTATTCACTATTCTTTTTTCATCCTCGTAGGCGCACTTCTGGTCATCCTTCGCTGCGGAATGTCAGTATTTTGACGAAGTGAAGCTGGCCAGATTCGAGGAGCGCTACGATCACGATGTTCCTCTTCTGGATGAGAAGGCGAACACTCTCCTTGCCGAGCTCGAAGAAACAAAGGGCTTGGTTGCCGAGTTTACTCGGGAACAGAGGGGCACACTCGAGCTGCTCGGCAATGGGATTAATGATCTAAAGTCGAAGATGGAGGCTGATGCTCGGGAGCATGAGGCTCTGAAGACGGAGAAAGCCGAGGAGAAGGCTAGCTTTGAGGCTGCGCTGCAGAACAAGGATGTTGTTATCCTGAACCTTCGTGAGAGTGCTCAGAAGTTCACGGCTGCCCTTGAACGGATTCCCGTGCTTGAGCACGAAGCTGATGAGCTTAAGGCCAAGGTTCGCCAGCTCGAAGCGGAGAAGGCCTTGCTGTATACTGCCGACCAGTGTCGAGACCAGTATTGGGAGGGGATCCTTGGTGCTCGTCGGATGTTTGCAAAGCATATGCCTGACTTCAAGTGGACTGAGCATGTGCCTTAGTGGCTCAAGGCCGAGGACAACTTGGTGGAATGTCAGGCTGACAGGGACGATGCTGCCAAGGAGCGCGAAGAAGCTGCTAAGGCGCAGCAAACTCGGAAGGTCGCCTCGGAAGGTGATACCACTGCTGGCGCCTCTTCGCGATCTGCTCCTCAGGGACATGTTGGTGATGTCCCTTAGGAACTCGGGCAATCGTCTTCTTCAGAGTCGGTCGGTTCCAGTTGAGGACCTCCGAACTTGCGCTTGACTCTCTTCCCTTTTGCCTCGGCGCTGCGTTGTACTTTAACTTCTTTTTGCTTTCTTAGTACTTCGGTAGGCCAATGTTTTGTCTGTTGATGGTTGTCGAATTTAGCTTTTCTTTTGGTCATTTTGCTTTCAATTTTTGAGGACTCCTCGGGCTGTGCCGACATTTAGTTGGTATGATTGTACTTGTCCCCCCAAATATTGAATGAAAAATGACTGCTGTTTTTGTATATTTTTGTGTATTTCCGAAGTATCTGTTTTTTGCTTTTGAATCCACCGCTTTGCTAAGTTATTTCCTCGTTTGCGAGTTCTCCCAATCCGTAGATTTTCTAAGACTCGTTTTGAGTTTTGCTTTAAACTCTGCGGGTGGATTCGGTAGCTTTGGACTTTAGTCTTTGATTTCTTTGGAGTTTCTCTTTCGAGCTCTTCAGATTCGAGGATCTGTTAAGAGGCTACTTTGAGCTTCTTAACACTTGTTCACGTGTTTAGAGTCTGCTTCTGAGCTCTTCAGATATGTGGATCTGTTTAAGAGTCTGCTTTTGAGCTCTTTCACGCTTGTAGACGTGTTTAGAGTCTGCTTTTGAGCTCTTCAGATCCGTGGATCTGTTTAAGAGTTTACTTTTGAGATCTTTAACGTTTGTTTCCGTTCTTCCGACTTCTTGTGGTTCGGAAACCTGGGCAAGAAGTTGCAAGTCTGACTCCTAGTTATGAGCTTCGGGGATCCTTGGATCTGAGCCGAACTCTTTATAACTATTCGAGAGACCCTGTTGCGAACGGAGTTTCCCTGGGTATCGTGAATCCGGGGATTCTGGACGGTACCTTGCGGGTTTGATTGAGTTTGCTGCTCCTTGGGTTTAGTTTCCAAGGAGTGGCTGCCTCGGATTATTTTTAGCTTCGGATTGATCAGATCCGAAGTTGCATGCAAGCATATATATATATATATATATATATAAAATGGTAATAGGACAAAAAGCATTTAGAAATATGTTTAATGAAACACATGGTGCCAGTGGCTTTCCTCTTCTCATTAAACTTACTCGTTAAAACTTACTTGGATTACAAAGGGGTAAGGTCATACAAAATACTTCTTGAGAACATCGGCATTCCAATGGTTCTTCAAGATTGTTCCGTCTAACTATTTAAGCATAAAGGTGTCAGTCCTCTTTTCAGAGTGGATGATGTATGGCCCTTCCCATGTTGCCGAGAGTTTCCCATGGACCCTTCCCTTTTGAACTGCCGCGGCATTTCTGAGCACTAGGTCGCCGACCTTCAAAGGTCTGGCATTGACCCTTCGGTTGTAGTGTTTGCTAACCCTTTGCTGGTAAGCTGCGTTGAGAGTTTTGGCTTCATCCCGAGCTTCATCTAGTAGATCCAAGGCTTCGGTCAGAAGTTGATCATTGCTTTGTCCGTGGGTTCCATCATACTTGTTGTATGCTTGGACTCTCAAGCTTTCTGTTCCGATCTCTACAGGGATGACAACTTCGGAACCGTATACCAAATGGAAGGGCGTTTGTCCCGTGGCTTCTTTCTCGGTGGTCCGAAGGGACCAGAGTGTTCCAGGGAGTTCTTCCATCCACTGACTCTTTTCTTCCTCGACTTTTTTCTTGAGTGCGTTGAGTATGAGCTTGTTCGCAGCTTCGGCCTGTCCGTTGCTCTGAGGGTGGCATACCGCCGACTAAGCGAGGTGGATACCGAACTGTTTGCACCACGTCTGAAGTGGTGTGTTGTCAAATTGCTTTCCATGGTCGAAGACCATTAGCCTCGGTATACCGAACCTTGTGATGATGTTTTTCCAGATGAACTTGCGGACCTGTGGCTCAGTGATGGATGAAACTGCTTTGGCTTCGATCCACTTGCTGAAGTAATCAACTCCTACAATCAACCACTACTTTTGGTTCACAGCCGATGGGAATGGACCGATGATGTCCAACCCCCATTGTGAAAATGGTAAGGGGTAGAGTGTTGACTGTAAGGCCTGAGCTGGCTGGTGGATTGCTGGTGCGAACTTCTGGCATTTCTCGCACTTTCTTGTCAGTGCTTTTGCTTCAGAAACCATGGTGGGCCACCAGAACCCGGCCCTTAGTGCCTTGTGTGCCAATGCCCGGCCTCCGATGTGATTTCCACATATGCCGAGGTGGATTTCCCTTAGGATGTAATCGGCGTTAGTTGGGCCGACACACTTCAGCAGTGGGGCTGAGAATGACCTCCTCATGAGCTCTCCATTGGCGTCAATGATGAACCTTTGGTTGAATCTCTTCAACTTTCTTGCTTGCAGCTTGTCCTCGGGAAGTTCTCCTTTCTCCTTGTATGCAATGGCTGCGTCCATCCAGCTTGGTTCGGGACGTAGATTGCAGATTGTGGGGGGTGGCATGTCAATGCTTCTCTCTTGGTGTACTTCCACATGGACCGACCTGTTTAGGTCGATGAGCGTTGAGCTTGCAAGTTTGGACAGTGCATCCGCTTGTGTGTTCTGGCCTCGGGGAATGAGGATGACTTCGAAGGATCTTAACTTTGACGTTAAGGATTTAATTTTTGCTAGGTAGGCTGTCATACTTGGCCATTTGGCCTCATACTCCCCTCGGATTTGGTTGGCTACGAGCTGAGAATCAGTTTTGAGGCAAACATGTTCGGCCTCCAGAGATAAGCATAGCTCTATCCCTGCGATTGCGGCCTCATATTCGGCCTCATTGTTGGTTGCTTTGAAACCGAACTTCAGGACATATTCGATGTTTTTCCCTACTGGGGGTATCAACACCACTCCGGCTCCCAAGCCGTTCACTGTGGAAGAGCCGTCAGTGTATACTTCCCATGTTCTCTTGGTGTCATCCAACATTTCCTGATATGAGCATTCGGCCAAGAAGTTAGCGAGTGCTTGTGCTTTGATGGCGGTCCTCGGCTGATACTTGATGCCAAACGCAGATAACTCGAAGGCCCATGCAGCCAATCTTCCCGACCTCTCTATTTTGTCTAGCACTTTTTCCAGTGGTTGGTCAGTTAGCACCACTACTTGATGAGAATCAAAGTAGGGTCTAAGCTTCCGGGCTGCCACCACCACTGCGTATGCTACTTTTTCAATAAGTGGGTACCGAGTCTCAGCATCTGTTAGGGTTCAGCTGGTGAAGTAGATTGGTTGTTGCTTTTTCTCTTCTTCCCGCAGGAGTACCGCACTTACTGTCCCGGGGCTAACTGCGACGTATAAGTATAGGGTTTTCCCCTCCTTCGGCCTAGCTAGTTTCGGCAGTTGGGCCAGGTGAGCCCTGAGCTGTTGAAATGCATCCTTCTGCTCTTGTTCCCATGTCAGCTCGGGGTCCACTTTCCTCGGGACGCCTTTCTTTTTGGCAGGCTCTGCTTCTCCTCCTGGGAGAGTTTTTGGTTTGAGAGCTTTGAAGAAGGGTACCCCCTTGTCCGAAGCCTTCGATATAAACCTTGAAAGTGCGGCTAACCTGCCTGTTAGCCTTTGCACGTCTCTCTTTGTCTTTGGCTCGGGTAGGTCTAATGCAGCCTGGACCTTATCCGGGTTTACATCAATTCCCCTTTCGCTCACCATGAATTCGAGGAACTTTCCTGCTCTAACCCCGAAGACACACTTCTTCGGGTTCAGCTTCATTTTGTACTTCCTCAGGTTGGCAAAAGTTTCGGCCAAATCTTTGATGTGATCCTCCTCTTTCATACTCTTCACTATGGAATCGTCCACATAGACTTCGACGTTCCTTCCTTTTTGATCGGCGAAGACGTGATCAACTAACCTTTGATAGGTGGCCCCGACATTTTTCAATCCGAAGGGCATCGTTCTGTAGTTGAACACTCCCGCGCTTGTGATGAAGGCGGTTTTTTCTCTATCGTCGGGGTGCATGAATACTTGATGGTACCCTGAAAAGGCGTCCATGAAGCTAAGTAATGCATGGCCACTGGTGGAGTTCACTAGCTGATCTATCCTCGGGAGGGGATAGCAGTCTTTCGGGCAGGCTCGATTCAGATCCGTGAAGCCGACGCACATGCGCCACGAGCCGTTGGATTTTTTGACCATGACCACGTTGGCCAGCCACTTGGGGTACATGCATGGCTCAATTAAGCCTGCCTCTTGCAGTTTCCTCACCTCTTAGGCGATGGCCTTGTTTTTCTCCGAGGAGTAGTTTCTTTTCTTCTGTTTGATTGGTCGGGCCTCGGCGTTGACATCCAGCTTATGAAAGATCATCTCCGGATCTATCCCTGGCATATCGGCTGCCGGCCATGCGAAAATGTCTTTGTGATCCCTTAGCAACTGGATCACATCGATTCGGAGCCCCGAGCTCAGGCCTCTGCCTATTCGGATGCTTCTGTCCGAATCATCTTCCAAGGGAATGTCTTCCATTTCCTGATCTGGTTCAGGAGAAAGGGTTTCTGGTCGAGCATCAACCTCGGCGGGTTTTACCAGACTACTCGGGCCAGCCTTTCTCCTCTTTGCATCTTTTTCCTCTTTTGGGGGGCTACTTTTCTCGTCCTCTTCCCTAGGACTGTCTCCTAGCTTCGGCTTTCGGATAGCAGTGTGACAGGTTGACCTTGCCACCTCCTGGTCACCCTTTATCCGCTCGGCGAAGCCTGCGTCCGAGACGTACATCATCATTTGGTGGTACGTGGATGGGATTGCTTGTATCTTGTGAATCATATTTCGTCCCATGATGACGTTATACACCGAATCGCAGTCCATCACTAAGAATTCCTCTCGGACGTTCCTTGCTGCCAGGCCTTGGCCAATAGTAACGGGAAGAGTGATCTTTCCCCACAGAATGGCTGCGGATCCATTGAAGCCGATCAGCGGGTAACTGACCTTAGTTAGAGACTCTTATCCTTCTTCAAGGATGAGCTGCTCGAAGCAGTTTCTGAAGATGATGTTGACGGCGCTCCCTCCATCGACCAATACCCTGTGAACGTTGTGGTTGTTGAGATCCATTTCAATTACCAACGGGTCGTCGTGCTTGTACTGGGTTCCGAGGCAGTCGTCAGCAGTAAAAGCTATGTTCGGGGGTGTAGGCTGGTTCTCCCCTATAGTGCTAAAGTTTACTCGGTGGGAGAGAGCCCTCAAGTGTTGCTTGCTGGCGTGGCCGGATCTTTGGCCTCCGAACACCACGAGAATCGGTTTTTTCTTTTGCCCTTCGGTCTCATGGACTCTTCTCTGGGCTTGCTCTTGTAGCTTTCCAGACATCGCTTTCTCTTTTTCTTCCCTCTCCGTTCTTCGGTCGAGCAAGTATTGCTTTAGATAGCCTTGCCGGATGAGGTCCTCGATGTTGTCCTTTAGCGAGTTGCATTCCTCGGTGGTATGGTCAAAGTCATCGTGGAACTCACACCACTTGTTCTTGTTCCTACGGAGGGGGTTTGATCTGAGCTTGTCTGACAGCTTCCACTTTTCATCATCCTTGTGGAGGCTGAAGATTTCTCTTCGGGATGTGGTGAGTGGAGTGTAATTGGTGTATTTGGGTTGAAATTCACCCTTCTTCCCATCTTTCTTTGGGCTTGCTTCTCTCGCACCCACCTTCTCTTTCCCCTTTCTTGAGTTGCCCTCGGGCTTACTCTGATTCATTTTGGTATCCCTCGTATCCGAGGGGTTCCTCAGCCTTGCTGCTGCCTTGTTGAATTCTTCCGTTCTGATGAACGCATCAGCCATTTGAAGTACGTCAGCTATCTTGGAGGGGTTTTTCATTGACAGTTTATCTCGGAATTTCCCCTCCCGAAGCGCGTGCTTCAGGGCGAAGATTGCTACATCTGGCTGCAGATTGGGGATGTTGATGGATTCTTTCATGAACCTGGCCATGAAGTCTCGGAGACTTTCATCTCGTTCCCGTTGTATGGAGGTCAGCTCTGCGGTAGTTCGTTCGGGACGATTATTGCTCACGAATTGTACGCAGAACCGCTTCTTCAACTTCTTCCAGCTTTTGATCGATCCCTTCGGCAGCGACCTGAACCATTCCCCTGCAACTCCTGTCAGCGTGGTTGGGAAGTATTTGCACCAACAAGCCTCGGAGTAGGGGCTCAGGAACATTTGCTGCTCGTAAGAGATGACGTGATCCCTCGGATCCGTAATCCCGCTGAATGTTAAGTGTGCTGGTAGCCTCACTTTGGGAATCTCCTCCATAACAATATCATTCGAGAACGGGGAAGATGCTGGGGTCATGATCCTCTTTCCTAGCCTCGCCCTGATACCATCGCTCCTCGAGTTTCCTCTGTGGGATTGTTCGGGGGCGTGTAGGGGGCTAGGAGTTCGATCACTCCTTCTTCTCCTTCTTGACTGGCCACTGGCTTCGGTTCGCCTACTGGATTTGCTGGGGCTGCCCAACCTATCATGGACCGAGGGGCGCAACCTGCTATGTACCGAGCTTCGGATCCGAGTGAGGTCATTTGCTCCGCTTAGGAGAGCTTGCGGTGTTGGGGATGGTGTTTCAAACCATTCCGGTTGCTATTCGGACCTCTGTTGCGTATCCCAGGTACTCTCTCTCCATCTTGTTGTTAAGTGTGTTCCCGACAAGGTAGGGAGAGTGCGTTCGGGTCTCGCAGCGTCCTTGTTAGGCGGTGGCCTATTAAGCAGAAGTTGTCGCCTGATTCTCCTCGCTTCTCAACGGTCCGTTGCCTGTGCCTGTTTTTTCTCATTGAAGAGGTAGTTTTGCATGATGGTCATGGCTGCGACAAGCTCTTCTCGAGAAGGGAGTGGGGGTCTGCTGGTTGTTGCGGCAGTAGCCCTTGTCGGCTGTGATCTCGCCACTGAGTGCAGTTGTTCCCCTCCATCGGATTCCGAATCCGTTTGGACAAGGACATCGTCCTGGTTGTCATTGTTGAGAATTTCCATTTCTTACGTGAAAAATGGGGTGTTTTTCGAAGCTTTAAAGTGTTCTTCCCCACAGACGGCGCCAAATTGTTCCGGTGTTGAAACGGATGGAACAATGGGCTTCGAATGAAGGCCCTTTTGAATGTGTTAAAGATCTTGTTAGGTTGAATGAGTGTTGTCCGAATTCACCTGCACAAAGACAATGTTACTAGCCTCGGGGGTGTTTCCGAGGAAAGCCCCTCCGATGCCTAAGTAATAACAATGCTCGGATTCTAGAGAGAGAAGCTCTCTAGAGAGTAGTCTTAAGGCAGTAAATTGGACGTACCTTGAGGTTTGAGCCTTGGCGGCCTATTTATAGTGTTTGCATAATAAATGCCCATAAGTCATTTATTGATATTGGGCCTTGGGCCTTGGTTGATGGCTGAATAGCCTTGGTGGTGGAGGCAGGTTTGGTGTTGATGATTTGAGCCATTGGGCTTTGGACTTAGTGGACCAATTGATATTCAATTGGGAGCCCAAACACACACTTATACAACAGGTTAAACAAAGCATCACTATCTAATTTTGAGGTCGTCCATGTTTCACGTGGGCTGGCACAATTGAGTATTCAAATTCTTTAGCACAATTTGGTTCTTATACAATAATGTTAATTGACATTTTATTTTTATTTTGTACCAATAAGGTATTGGTTTATTGGTTAAAGTAAAGGATATGTATTCGATAAGTCTCATATTTGAATACTCCAATTTGTACAAATAAGGTATTGGTATATCGGTTATTTATATTTTGTTTGCAAATGATAATATGTATTGTAATACCATGTAGTCCAGCATGTGAAATTTTTGTATTGTTCAAACAGGAGGTCATGAGTTCAAATCTTATATGAATTTTGCGTGGTATTTCAATAAATTTAAATGTACTCATTCTCACAAGGTGAGTCCCAATTAGACTCTACATAACAAATAGACTTAAATAGAAAAACTATTTAGGCCCTGAGAAATTGGGAAATCTATACTATATATTAAAAGATGTCTATAAGAAACTATACGTGACACGTGGCGCTCTGTTTATGGGTCGTTCTCTCAAACATGATTTACGTAAGGTTCGAACCCCTAACCTTCATGAGTTTAAACAATAAAGACTTTTAAATTATTTATTACATGTTTCGTGTTATCATTGCAAAAAAATATATATAAGTAAATGCATATGTTATTAATATAGTAACTCGGGGCAACGCCGGAGCCCAAAAACTAGTTGGTTCAATAAAATAGAGGTTGATCGAATTTAAAAGTTGAAAATATATATAATTAAATAATGGATTAATCTCTATTATATAAGCCAAGAGGGAAGGGGCAAATCAGTAACACCACTTTTCGTGTGCACAAGCAAAATGACGAAAACACCCTCCACCAATTCCTCTCAACCCCTTCCCGGCTCATTCTCTCCTCCATTTACTCCTTCCACTCAAACAGACTCTTTGGTTCTCTCTCCTCTAAGAAAAGGAAAAAATCATGTATTTCTCTCTCCTCATCTCAAACCGTTCGCCGTCTCCTCATCTCAAACCCTAGAAATCCATACTCTGAAGAATCACCAATTTCGAAGATCTGGTTTCTTCAACTTCTTCGTGACCATACTCTGATTCGCGAGATGTGGTCGGCATATCTTCCGGTTGTTCGACGCCTCTGCTTCCATCACGTCTACATCCACCGCCGATTTAGTGGTGGTAAGTTTATCTCTAACTTTTTAGGGTTTATTTCTTCTCGAAATTCAGCATTAGTTTGATTGATTTTTCCTTAGCAAACGATTAATTTAATTCTTCAATGCTGTATTCAACAATTAGGTTATTTTTTGAGAAAATTCAATTACGATTTTTCAAATTTTGTCGTAGGTGATTTTTTTCTCTTGATATTCTATGCTCCTGCTCAATTTTCTGGTGCTTCAGATTGGGTTTGTCAATTTTTGTGTGTATTCCCTTATTTTAGTCGAATTCCGATGAACAGAATCTCTTTGTTTTTTTTTAAATCTGTTTGATTGAAATTGTGTACTTTGTTGATTTTGGTTATTTTGAAAGCAAAGATTTTGAAAGCATTTCGATGTGAAGCAACTTTTGGAGTCGGATTTGAGACTTATTTTGACCTCGAATAATTCGTCAAAGGTAATTTCTCTCTCCAAAAACCCCGATTTTAAAGAGCTTTTCTGCCTGGTGAAGTGGTATTCTTCTTTTACTCAGCCCTGTAAATTCATACTTTAGTTTGCTTCAATTTTAATTTCTCGGCTTTTGTTTTCTCGATTCGAATTTGTATTTTTATTTCATATTGTAATTTGTTTGATTTTGGTCTGACAATGGAGTTTTTTTTATGTAACAGGCGAATATGCCGGCGAATATGCCGGCGAAATTGAACTAGTGCAAGCTTGATGCTCGTCGTGAACAATGCCTTTCGCAAGGTACTGTATTCATTATCTTTTTCTTTTTTTTTTTGATTTTTACGGTTCTGTATTGTTCTTGCAAAAAGTAAATTGGAATCTTGCATCCACTAATTATCTAGAGCTTGCTCTCTTTTTTTCTTTCACAATAAATTTCCTGGGCCCTTTGATTGTATTGGCATATCTTTCCTTTTATTGTGACTGTCAGGAAGACGTAGGATAACCTTGGTTATTATGGGTTCTTCATATGTAACCATATCTAACTTGGGTGTTGGATAACCTTTATTTTTGGTTGTTTCTGGTTGGTAGTCTTTGTGATGATCAGTTGGGAAGTGTATATATGCCTGCTTGCTATGGTTGTTTTATTATTAATGAAACTTGCAAGTGTCCTGAGGTATGAGAGTAAAACTGTTTATTTCAGTTCCCGAATGGACAGTTCGTTAAGTTAACGAACAATTACAATGTAATATGATTTGTTTATATCTCATTGTAATATTTCTTTACTTTGTTTGGTAGTATTACAATGCAATATGATCTTTTTGCAGATTGTTTCTATGGGTGAGACAATGGAATCGTTCATGGAGAATCAGACTTTTGATGATAGGATTTTGAGGAAATTGGCATACTCACATGTATGGAATTCCTAGTAATGTTCATCCTCAGTCTACTCTTCTCACGGTGTTTGTTGGATGCACTTTATTAAAACTGTCCAGGCTCCAACAAAGTAGGAAGTCTATAAACCACCAAACATCTAAATAGACCCAGTTATAGGTAGCCAGACTAGATGGAGGGGGGAGGGAATGTGTTCTTGCAGGTAAGACTAACTTAACTTCTAGTTAATTTTCTTAGCCAAAGCCAAATGGGCATAAAATCCTTGAGATAATTGGAACACAAAGACCATTACAATGCCTGAGAATTTGGGAAGCTTCCAGGATTTAAAATATGATCCAAATTTGTTGTTTTATGAAATTTTTGGAATTTAATGGATAACTATGAGTTCTTATTTTTGTCAAACATGGAATAATCTGATCTGGGTTTGCAGCAATTTGATTTTTGGATGATTGATTGGCTTATTGGATGGTTCTTAGCTCACGTACTCTTCAAGAAATCCGATATAGATTCTAGAACTATAACTCTATGAATGAAACACTGATTTTGAATTTATAATTCTTTTCTTGCATAGTTGCATCATACATGTCTTATACCACATTGCTGAAATTTCTGTATGCTATCATGTTAAACCGCGTACCTCATAGAAATATGATGACGCCAGAATACTGCAGCTGTTAAGACTCTATTTCTGCAATGCAGTTCATTACATTTAACAGAATTGCCGAATCTTTTTACAAAAAAGTATAACAAAATCAGAATATTTACTTTTCAGTCACTATAGTTAGCTAACAGCTATTGTTTATTCTGATGAAACAGAGAGCAGGTTGCGTAGGTTGTACTATGGCTATCATGAAGAATGTTTTAAGGTATCTTTCGGT
The DNA here is from genome assembly GCF_020520425.1 of Spinacia oleracea. NCBI lineage: Eukaryota > Viridiplantae > Streptophyta > Magnoliopsida > Caryophyllales > Amaranthaceae > Spinacia > Spinacia oleracea. Next base: position 67,296,462 of record NC_079492.1, read on the forward strand.
GAGTTTCTATTGCTTCAACTTTTGTAGGATCTTACAACTCCAATATAATACTGGTGAAGTTTATTAAAAGTTTGTAAACTAGAATTATGAGTTTGCACTTAGGCTGAGACCACTTTGTTTCTCCAACAACAGATTTACATTGATGCAACTAATGAATAAGATTCATCTATAAACCAGTGTGTCTGATAATCTGATAATCTATAAACCAGTGTGTCTGTTATTAAGGTATTGACTAATTTAAACCTGGTCCATTTGATAGTGTATCGGATCTCCTTGATCATGATCCTAAGGGCGGAGATGCTCAGAAGAAACATAGGTGTTCAAAGGTATCTATTCTGTCGTTATAACTATGTCGAATATCTTAACTTACTCTTTCTGATTAGATCTGTGCATTATAATTGCTTATGCGTCTGTAGACTGACTTCACATAGTTCTTAAATGCACTATGCAATATTCGTGTAGTTAGAATATTACCCCCCTTTCAATTTTTTTTTGCACATAAACAATCGAGTTTATCACCTGTATATTTCCGTAACGCTATATTGTTTATTTTCTTTGTTATGTATGATGATTTTACCCTAATACATCTCCAAGACTTTGTCTATCTGTCCACCGCCCTTTCTAACATTAATTTCCAACTTACTGGACAGGGATTCTTTTATGATGCATTTTATGGAGAAATGAGCTTGAATGAGGATCACTTCAAACGGATAGAAGCACCGACAGCAAAAGGAAGAACTCAAGAAATCTTACCATGAGCTCGAAGGAGTCTTCTCCACCCAAGAAATCAAGAACTCAAGTTCAATCGAAGAAAACTCTTACTGCATCAATGGCTTCAAAGGCAATTTCCTACAAAGAAGTTTCCATGTCACCCCCATGAACTATCTTCAAGCCTGTGCAGCAGAAGAAAGAAGTAACTAATGCAGAAGAAATCCAGGAAGTTCCTGAAACTTCCTACAAAGTAGTCAGTCCAGTAGGACCGAAGGTAACAAGCCATACCAGGCTTCAACACACCAGTCTCAGCACATCCTACAGGCACAGTTCCAATACCTCCAATCTAATAACCTTAATTTTTTGATATGAACTTTTTATCTAATTTTATATTTAGTGGTTGTAATACAATTTAAACTTTTTATATAATCTCGCACATATTGCTTCCTTCTATTTTAAGTTTTTTTTGTCATATAATGCTACGAGTATGGTATGACCTCCCTATCGCAAAATATGAACTTTGCGAAATATTTTTAGTGCTTAATATTTGTAAACTTATGCACGCACCGCACGCATCGCGTGCATAAAATACTAGTATTGAATATTGAAAAGGGAGATAATATATAAGGATTAAATGGTGATTTGAATGTTGAAGATGAACTAAAAGAGGTGTGGGAGCGGGAACCAGGACAAACAACATGGTAAAAAGTAAAAATGAAATTAATTACTCCATCTGTTCCTATTTATGTGTCCAGTTCTCATAAATATCGATCTCTTATAAGTGTTCAATTTCCATTTTTAAACATACACTTTTCCCACTTTTCTATACACTTTTCCCACTTTTTCATAAATCATTATTACTTTTTCTTACACATTCTACACTTTTCCCACTTTTCAATCCCCACATCCCTTTTTATTTGTACTTTAAACATTAAACAATTATATATTTTTTCATTTCCAAATAAAATAAAACCACTCTCAATCATTAACTTTTACACACAATTCAGTTTTATTAAAACCCGCGTAAATGTTCAAAGTGGACACATAAATAGGAACGGAGGGAGTACTACGTGACATCTAAGGTTTTAGATTTAACTAACTCATGGTGATTGTGAGATCGAAAATGATAAAGGTCGCAACATGCGACCTTTAAGCCGTATCACAATGATGACATGACATGCTTATGTGTCGCGATTTAAATAGGAAATTAAAATATTTAACTTATATATTCTATTATACATGTTTCAAAAAAAGGTAGGAAAATCTTAATATTCTAATTTGTTTCCTTCTTTATATTGATTACCGTATTTACATAATTTCATAGTAAAAATATTGCATTGATAGTAAAAATATCATGATGACGCATAGCCTACGTGGCGCATACATGTACCAATTAAACTCCAACACGTAAGATTGCGACAACTAAATATTGTCGCAACTTGCGACCTTTATCATCACCCTTGTGAGATATATACATTTTTTTAATTAAGTCAAGTCTTGCACGTTTGTTAGGATAAGTAAGTGTGATTTGTTTACACGCATAATACAAATGCTTCTAGTTGCGTCATTTTGTTTGTTTGCCAGTATCTATAAATATGGCTCCAAAGACAAGCCCTAGTCGCAGAACATACTATTATCAAAAGGTCTTGTGCGCACAAGGTGTACAATAAATTTATTGTACACCAAGATAACTTTAACTCTTTTTTTTTTAACTTTGACCTAGTTTTGATTAACTTTTATGTTAGTAAAAAAAATTAATAGATAAATATTTTAAAGAGTTAAATGATTAATTTTATACATTATTAGTTATTTTGAAGAAATATGTTTTCCTAAAATGAAAAAATTTATCAGTGAAAAATAGATACCTTTTACATACATATGCTTAACTTTTAAGCATTTTGAGTTAACTTTTACTCCGGTGTACAATATTTATTGTACACCCATTGTAAATAAGAATTTGTGTACTATTATTGCAATCAACCCTCTTTAAATAGCCTTTGTGATATATTCATCCTCTTTCCTCTTCAGTCTTCACACGTCAGGTGCCTAGCTATTATAGTTTCTCAAAGTCTTTAGGTATTAATTTCCATGATAAATGTGCTTAGTTATATATGACGGTTTTATATATAAGACCCACTTGTTACGAAAGTATTATACTTTAAAATCAAATAGTTACATATAGTTATACTCTCTAATAAGGCAGTTACACTTTATCATGCATCACATAGTTATATTCTTTTAATTAATCTTTTGCTTATCACCAGAAAAAATAGTTAAACATAGTGATGAATACACTTTATCATTGCACATATACATTTTTTTTTAATATATGACATCATCGGTCTTATGCGTATGTCGGTCTCACAAAGATATACATACTCTTTCCTGATTTTGTTTTGGGTGATCGTAGGTGGGTAGAAAGAATGGGCTCAAACGTGTTCGGAACTCCGATCACAAAGGAAATGCTGAAAGAGTGAAAGCAATGCCAAAATACCATGACAAGAAGGATATCACTGTTGCAGAGTCACCCTAGAGTCATTTGCCACGCAGAATTATAAATCTGCGATGCACAAGCTATTGAATTTTTTTTTTCAAATTCCCGCTCACACTTAATTGCAAAACGAATTAATATTCAACACTACCGCCCTCCCCAACGAAACCACCACGAATTGTGAGCAATAACCTAGGTTTTGCTCGACAAACAACACTGCTTCACACCCAAACTCAACAAACGACAACACTGCTTCATCGGCGGCTTCATTGTCGTCGTTCCTGTTCCGGCCCCTGCGTCGTTCTTCTGTTCGTCCTGATAGCGCATCCCACCACAAGGCCCCTGCCGTCATTCTCCAGACGACGCAGCGCACAACAAGGCCCCTGTTCCGGCCCCTGCCGTCATTCTCCAGACGACGCAGCGCTGGTCCCTGTTGACGCCGCCGGCCACGCCGCCGCACACTCCGCCGGCGCCCCTTCTCAGTCACGTCGTCTCTCCTCTTTTAATAATTAAGTACATTTTAAATTGTTTTTAAATATTTATACTTTCAATATATAATTGGGTTTAAATTTAGTGTGTGGAACTTATTTAGTTGAATAAAAAAAGTTGTTACATTTAAGATTGAATTTAAATTTTGATGTTAAGATTGAAAGTTTGTGGATATTATTTAGTTAAATTTTATTTGAATTTTAATTGTGCATTTTGATTTGAATTGTGGATATTATGATTGAATTTTAGTTGTACATTTGAATTGAAATTTAAGATTGAATTTTAATTGTGGATATTATTTAGTTGAATAATTGGGTACATTTTAGGATTTAGGTTTTGTTGAATTTTAATTGTAGTTTTTGATGAATTGGAATAGGTTATTATAATAGTTGGTTTTGTTGAATTCTAATTGTTTATTACATTTAGGTTTTGTTGAATTAAAAGTTATGAAATGAAGTTTTGGGTTTGTGTAGGTTTATGAGATGGTTTGTGTAGGTTATGAAATGAATTTAGGTTATGAAATGAATTTAGGTGATCGATATATGAAATCATGTTTTGGGTTTGCTACAAAATTTGGGTTTGTGAATTTGTGATGTGAAATGAATTGTACTATGGGAACTTGTTATTAGTTATGGTAGGTTTTGTTGGAAGCCATGGATTTATAATGATATGAATAGCCTAGTTTATATTCTAACATCTTGACAAAATTTGGTCATATTGTTTTATCTTTAGTGGTTGAAAATGGATCGGAGTTGGATGTATGGTAGTAAACGATTTTCTACAAGGTTCTTACAAGGGATTCAAGAGTTCATTAAGGTTGCCTTGAAACATCAATCAGAACATGAATCAAGTTTAATTCTGTGTCCTTGTTGTGATTGCAATAATTCAAGGGGGTATCGGGATATTGATGATATTGTTGATCACATAGTTCGTCGCGGTTTTAAGGGTAACTACACGACGTGGACATGGCATGGCGAGAGCATAGATCATGGGGCAAGTTCTAGTATGCCGAGCTCGAGTCAGCATAATAATTGTGATAATGGTGATGATAATGAAATTGAGGATGATATTGGTGTTGAAAGTGAGGAAGAAGAGGAGAAAGATAGGATAGATGATATGATGCATGATGTGGAAGACCATCATTTCGTTGAGCGTCCCTGTATGTATGATAGTATAATCAAAGCTTCCGCAACACCGTTATATCCTGGTTCTACACAAACTGTACTTGGTGCCGTCATCGAATATTTCAACTTAAAGGTGGAAAACGGTTGGACCAACAAGAGTTTTTCACAGTTTTTGGAGGCCACGTCCGGTAATCTTCCTGAAGGAAACAAACTTCCAAGGTCTAACTATGAGGCCCAGAAGCTTATGTGTCCTTTGGGTATGGATTACGAGAAGATACACGCGTGTCCAAATGATTGCGTGTTGTATCGAAAGTAGTATGCAAATCTGCATGAGTGTCCAAGATGCGGATTGTCCCGTTACAAGATCGTGGAGAATGATGCAACATCAACAAAGAAGAAACCTTCTCCGGCTAAGGTGCTTTGGTATCTTCCTATTATACCAAGATTTAAGCGCCTTTTCTCAGAAGAGAAAACTGCAAAACTTTTGAGGTGGCATGCCGAAAGGAGGAAGAAAGATGGGTTAATGAGGCATCCTGCTGATTCTCCACAATGGAGGAACATTGATCGAAAGTACAAGGTCTTTAGGGAAGAAGTTCGGAATCTCAGGCTTGGTCTTTGCACGGATGGAATGAACCCATTTGGGACACTTAGTACCCAATATAGCACTTGGCCGGTTCTTCTCACCATATACAATTTGCCTCCTTGGTTATGCATGAAGCGTAGATACATCATGTTGTCGCTCTTAATCTCTGGGCATAAACAACCCGGAAATGACATAGATGTGTATCTAGAGCCACTCATTGAAGATTTGAAATTGTTGTGGGATGAAGGGGTGTTGATGTTTGATGCATACACCAAAACCAATTTCACTTTACGTGCCATGATTTTTTGTACGATAAATGATTTCCCGGCTTATGGAAATTTGTCAGGGTATTCTGTAAAGGGAAAGAAGGCATGTCCAGTTTGTCATGATGATTTGGTCTCGAGGAGCCTAAAATTTTGTGGGAAAGATGTGTACATGGATTACCGGATGTATCTTCCTGAAGATCACCCATTTCGAAAAGAGAAGGAAGCTTTTAATGGAGAATTGGAGATGAGAGAAGCTCCTGCCCCCTTATGTGCGTGTGAGGTTTATGAACGGGTTAAAGACATTGAGACAGAGTTTGGTAAGCCTTATAAAGGTCAGCCAAGTGGTGGTAACAAGAAGAGGTCTATCTTTTGGGATCTCCCATATTGGAGAGATTTGGAAGTTAGGCATTGTTTGGATGTAATGCATATTGCGAAAAATGTTTGTGATGCAATTGTTGGGACATTGTTGAATATGCAAGGGAAAACGAAGGATGGGCCTAAAGTTAGACAAGATATGGCTGCTATGGGTCGCTCCGAGTTGGCACCTCAAGAAAGGGGAAAACGCTGGTACCTTCCCCCAGCTTGTTTCACCTTGTCCAAAAAGGAGAAAGCTAGCTTTTGTGAGTCTTTGCATGGCTTAAAGGTCCCTGCTGGTTACTCTTCAAATTTTCGTAGACTTGTGTCCATGTCTGACTTGAAATTAGTTGGAATGAAATCTCATGATTGTCACGTGTTGATGCAACAATTGCTGCCGGTTGCAATTCGAGGGATATTGCCGCCACAAGTGAGGTATACCATTACAAGATTGTGTTTCTTTTTCAACACAATTTGTAGCAAGGTGATCAATCCAACAATACTGGATGATTTGCAGGCCGATGTACTTGAGACCATGTGTCGGTTTGAAAAGTATTTTCCGCCATCATTCTTTGACATGATGCCTCATTTGATTATTCATCTTGTTCGTGAAATTAAGCTTTGTGGGCCAGTTTGTATGAGGTACGTGTATCCCTTTGAACGGGAAATGGGTACCTTGAAAGATAGAGTGATGAATCCGGCCAAACCTGAAGCTAGTATTGTCCAACGAACTGTCGCGGAGGAAGTTGCTGCATGGGTTTCTCAATATATGGCACGTTTGAAAGAAGTCGGAGTACCAAAGTCTAGACATGATGGGAGACTTGGGGGTCAAGGTACAATTGGCAGGAAAAGGATATCAATCGGTTCTGAAATGATGTGTAAGGTTGAGCTGTTTGTGGTGCAAAGTCTTAGTGAAGTCCATCCATACGTGGCTGAGCACATGAACTTTCTTAGAGAGCAATATCCTTCAAAAAATGGTCCTCAACTGATAAAAGAGCATAATCGTTCATTCCTCACATGGTTCAAGCGTCGAGTGATGGATCAATTTTCCGACACGCCTAATGAGGTATCTGACATGGTGAGATGGTTGGCATATGGTCCTAAATGTCAAGTCATATCTTATGAGGGGTACGACATCAATGGCTATTCTTTTTACACGAAGCGACAAGATGACAAAACGATGATGCAAAATAGTGGTGTTACGGCAATATGTTTGTCTTCAGAGTATGCTAGTGTAAAAGATAGAACGCTTGTAGATAAGACGAACTCTTACTATGGAGTCATTGAAGAAATATTAGAGTTGGAATATAAGGATTTTAAGATTCCTCTATTCCGGTGCAAGTGGGTTGATATTAGTCGCGGTGTCAAAAAGGATGAACATGGGTACCTAACACTTGTAAACTTTAGTCGAGTTGGGCATCTTGCAGATCCTTTCATATTAGCATCACAGGCAAAACAAATCTTTTACATGGTTGACCCTGCCGATCGTAGTTGGTCAGTTGTTCTGGAAGGCAAAAGAAGAATACTTGGCGTTGAGGATGTAGATGATAAAAAAGAGTATGATGAGCAGTTTAATGAGATTCCACCTTCCTCCAGGGATATCCCTCAAATGATTGACGATGTTGACATGAGTTATACGCGCCGAGTTCATGATGAAGGATTTTATGTTGAAAAAGAGAAATAGTGAGATAGGTACTATTTTGGCAACTATTTTTTTCACCAAGTTAATTTGTAGATTAGTTAAAAGTTGGGTTCGAAAATGTCATTTTTGCCTAAATATGTACTATAACGACTCAATTAGCCTTAAATGTGAAATAATAGATTAGTACGAGTCTTAGAAAGTTATAACTATGCATATGAGACATGTAATAAGTTTGAAAACATTCCTTAAGTTGTTTAGTTCAAAGTTGGGTTCGAAAACGTCATATTTGCCTAAAAATGTCCTAGAACGACCCAATTAGCCTTAAATGTGAAATAATAGATTAGTACGAGTCTTAGAAAGTTATAACTATGCATATGAGACATGTAATAAGTTTGAAAACATTCCTTAAGTTGTTTAGTTAAAAGTTGGGTTCGAAAATGTCATTTTTGCCTAAATATGTACTATAACGACTCAATTAGCCTTAAATGTGAAATAATAGATTAGTACGAGTCTTAGAAAGTTATAACTATGCATATGAGACATGTAATAAGTTTGAAAACATTCCTTAAGTTGTTTAGTTCAAAGTTGGGTTCGAAAATGTCATTTTTGCCTAAATATGTACTATAACGACTCAATTAGCCTTAAATGTGAAATAATAGATTAGTAAGAGTCTTAGAAAGTTATAACTATGAATATGAGACATGTAATAAGTTTGAAAATATTCCTTAAGTTGTTTAGTTCAAAGTTGGGTTCGAAAACGTCATATTTGCCTAAAAATGTCCTAGAACGACCCAATTAGCCTTAAATGTGAAATAATAGATTAGTACGAGTCTTAGAAAGTTATAACTATGCATATGAGACATGTAATAAGTTTGAAAACATTCCTTAAGTTGTTTAGTTAAAAGTTGGGTTCGAAAACGTCATATTTGCCTAAAAATGTCCTAGAACGACCCAATTAGCCTTAAATGTGAAATAATAGATTAGTACGAGTCTTAGAAAGTTATAACTATGCATATGAGACATGTAATAAGTTTGAAAACATTCCTTAAGTTGTTTAGTAAAAAGTTGGGTTCGAAAATGTCATTTTTGCCTAAATATGTACTATAACGACTCAATTAGCCTTAAATGTGAAATAATAGATTAGTACGAGTCTTAGAAAGTTATAACTATGCATATGAGACATGTAATAAGTTTGAAAACATTCCTTAAGTTGTTTAGTTAAAAGTTGGGTTCGAAAATGTCAATTTTGCCTAAATGTGTACTATAACGACTCAATTAGCCTTAAATGTGAAATAATAGATTAGTACGAGTCTTAGAAAGTTATAACTATGCATATGAGATATGTAATAAGTTTGAAAACATTCCTTAAGTTGTTTAGTTAAAAGTTGGGTTCGAAAATGTCATTTTTGCCTAAATATGTACTATAACGACTCAATTAGCCTTAAATGTGAAATAATAGATTAGTACGAGTCTTAGAAAGTTATAACTATGCATATGAGACATGTAATAAGTTTGAAAACATTCCTTAAGTTGTTTAGTTAAAAGTTGGGTTCGAAAATGTCATTTTTGCCTAAATATGTACTATAACGACTCAATTAGCCTTAAATGTGAAATAATAGATTATTACGAGTCTTAGAAAGTTATAACTATGCATATGAGACATGTAATAAGTTTGAAAACATTCTTTAAGTTGTTTAGTTAAAAGTTGGGTTCGAAAATGTCATTTTTGCCTAAATATATACTATAACGACTCAATTAGCCTTAAATGTGAAATAATAGATTAGTACGAGTCTTAGAAAGTTATAACTATGCATATGAGACATGTAATAAGTTTGAAAACATTCCTTAAGTTGTTTAGTTCAAAGTTGGGTTCGAAAATATCATTTTTGTCTAAATATGTACTATAACGACTCAATTAGCCTTAAATGTGAAATAATAGATTAGTACGAGTCTTAGAAAGTTATAACTATGCATTTGAGACATGTAATAAGTTTGAAAACATTCCTTAAGTTGTTTAGTTCAAAGTTGGGTTTGCTATTAAACATAAACTTCTGCTCCCTTTAATTTTGCAGATGCTTGGGTAGAAGAAAAAAAGAGAGAAAACAATCCAAGATAGTCAAATCCGTCATACTGAAGGTAATTTGAGCTAGTTTCGGTGTACCGTAAGGGAAATGGGGTGCGAAAATCTGCACGGAACTGATCAGAACTGTGCACTGATCTGCACATAACTGATCTGAGCTGTGCAGATGAGTACACAGAACTGGTCAGTCAGTTTTGTGTACTCATCTGCACAGCTCAGATCATAACTGTGCAGATCAATGTACAGAACTGATTAGAACTGACCAGTTCTGTGCAATGATCTGCACAGCTCAGTTCAGTTCTGTGCAGATCAGTGCACAGAACTGATCAGAACTGTGCAGATCAATGCACAGAACTAATCAGAACTGGCCAGTTCTGTGCACTGATCTGCACAGCTCAGATCAGAACTGTGCAGATCAATGCACAGAACTGGCGAGTTCTGTGCACTGATCTACACAGCTCAGATCAGAACTGTGCAGATCAATGCACAGATCTGATCAGAACTGACCAGTTCTGTGCACTGATCTGCATAGCTCAGATCAAAACTGTGCAGATCAATGCACAGAATTGATCAAAACTGACCAGTTTTGTGCACTGATCTGCACAGCTCAGATCAGTTCTGTGCAGATCAGTGCACAGAACTGGTCAGTTCTGATCAATTCTGTGCATTGATCTGCACAGTTTTGATATGAGCTGTGCAGATCAGTGCACAGAACTGGTCAGTTCTGACCATTTATGTGCACTCATCTGCATAGATCAGTTCTGCGCAGATCAGTGCACAGAACTGGTCAGTTCTGTATTTTTTTTAAAAATCCTGCTCTTGAAGGTAATTAATTTTGATGATTTTCCAAACTGCAGTTGCGTCAAGCATGGATGAAGATCAACACGCAAATTCAGGGCCATCTAACGAATCACCAAATCAAGTGCCACAAAAGAAAAAAAGGAAGCCAAGAGGCCCTACAAAAGGGCTAAAACCCATGCCCGGGGTTCCAAGAATAATTGAATGGGATCACTTGGACCGACCCACAGGGAAATGGGCAACGGAATACAAGAATCACATTGGCGAGATAAGTCGCGCAAAGGTTTCAATATTGATCAGAACCTGGGAAGATGTTTCACAAGGAATAAAAGACACTTTGTGGGAAGATGTCAAGGTAACCGGTTTTATTTTGGAAATTCATTTGTACATGTCTACGTGTCTTTTTCATGTGCTAAAGGACTTTCTTGTTCCTTTTCTTTTTCTTTCATTTAGAGAGAATTTCATATCACAGATGAAACTAAGAAAGAAGTTGTCTTAAAGAGTTGTGATACGCGGTGGAGGGAATTCAAATCAAGATTGGCGACTGGTTGGATCCATGATACAAGAAAAAGGCGAAAAGATGAACGGATGCCATATGATTTGTATAGTTATATAACTAAGGATATATGGAAGGAATTTGTGAAGATACGTACCTCCGAAGAAGCTGAGGTATAAAAAAATATTCTTATTTAAAGTCTTGGTATAATCTAAGTTTTATTTTGTTGTAATAATTTCTTTTACCCCCCTAAAATTAGGAACTAAGTGAGAAAGCAAGACAGAGTCAATCTTTCAACATATATCCTCATCATATGGGACAGAAATCATATGCTGAAAAGACAAGTGAATGGCAAAGAAAAGGGTACATTCCCTCAGTTTCTTCGTCATCTGATGGTTCCTTTGCGTCTACAATTGCTTCAAGTTTGCCGAGTAGGACATGTTTATGGCTTCTTGCAAGATCGGTACCAGATGAGAAAGGAAATCCTTACTTGCCGGATAAGGGCACACAAAAGGTCAAAGAAAATATTGTAAGTTCATTTAACAATTTTGCGTAATGTTGTGATTCCTCTAATTTCATATATGTTCTTAAATATGAAACCAAGTGTTGAACTTTTCTCAAAACCATTTGATTTCATGTAGGATGAATGGAAAAGGAAACAAGATGAAGGGGAATTTGTTCCCAAAAGTGCACGAGATGATGTCTTATCTCGTGCACTTGGTAAGACTAAAGAAGGGAGACCACTAACATTTGGTGGTGGAGTAGGCATCAAAGCTGTGTGGGGGACCGCAGAGCGGCGTAGCTTTCGACGGTATGTCCAGAGTTGATCCTTGATCACCACAACGACGTCACTTCCGATAACGTGAAAGTGAGTGTTGATGATTTTGAGCCCGCGTACAAAGAAGCTCCCGTCCCTGTGCCTTCTCAATATATTAAGAAACTTGCTCAAGCTCATGGTACCTTCACTCAGTGGCCAAAGCATTTGGTGTCGCTTACGAATGAGGAGGTAACTAACATATGCATGATAATTTGAAGTAGAACTATTATACCATGTATGCTCACTAATATGTATATCGTTATTTGAAAATCATACCTCAGGTAAACAAGCCTACAAGTAAAGAGCCTAAAGGGAAAGGGAACAAAGGGAAAGAGATAGTGCTTGGGAGAAGTGGATGCGAAACAAAAGCGTCCAACACTAAATCAAAAACATATTTCCTTGAAAATTATAAAGTGCAAAATTTGAGTGGTAAGTGCAATGTAATGAAAACTATGATGTTGGGATTAAAAGAAGGGGAGCGCGTTAAGGTGCAAGGCACTAAAAGGACATTCAATATGGAAAAAGACTTTGAAATAAGTGTCACCGTTGAAGACACCGATCAACTTATCTCGGGAGCATGGCTAAATATATCGATAATACAAGTTTTTATTATGTGAGTTACCTAAATTAATATTTTGCCCCTAAATTTGATTTTTATGATTGTCTTAACGTTCTTATTACACTATATATTATAGGGCTTTGAGTGAGTTGTGTTTTCACGATGATTGTCACTCCAATACTATTGGATTCATGTGCCCGGAGAAGATCTCGGCCACCATGTTAAACACCGATGCAGATCGAATTCTATCGTACATGACGAGGTCCATGAGTGCACTTACTTCTAAGACATTCATCTTAACTTCATACTACGAAAAGTATGAAAATTAGTTTGAACTTCGTTTTTAATTGATTGTTATAAATTTAACTTTTTTTTTTCTAACTACATATGTTTATTGTTTGTATGTAGGAGTCACTGGATGCTTTTAGTTCTTTGCTTATCTAAACGTGAGGTCTACATATTTGATTCTCAACAAAAGAAGAGAAATTTGATGATTAAGGAGCCACTAAACAAGTAAGTAAAGTATGCATATGAAAATGCCATTTTTGCCTAAATTTTTGCCTAAAAATGTCCTAGAACAACCAAATTAGCCTTAAATGTGAAATAATAGATTGTAAAGAGCCTTAGAAAGTTGTAAATATGCATATTAAAGGTGTAATAAGTTTGAAAACATTCCTTAGGTTCTTTAGTTCAAAGTTGGGTTCGAAAACGTCATATTTGCCTAAAAATGTCCTAGAACGACCCAATTAGCCTTAAATGTGAAATAATAGATTGTAAAGAGCCTTAGAAATTTATAACTATGCATATTAAACGTGTAATAAGTTTGAAAACATTCCTTAGGTTCTTTAGTTCAAAGTTGGGTTCGAAAACGTCATTTTTGCCTAAAAATGTCCTAGAACGACCCAATTAGCCTTAAATGTGAAATAATAGATTGTAAAGAGCCTTAGAAAGTTGTAAATATGCATATTAAACGTGTAATAAGTTTGAAAACATTCCTTAGGTTCTTTAGTTCAAAGTTGGGTTCGAAAACGTCATATTTGCCTAAAAATGTCCTAGAACGACCCAATTACCCTTAAATGTGAAATAATAGATTATAAAGAGCCTTAGAAAGTTGTAAATATGCATATTAAACGTGTAATAAGTTTAAAAACATTCCTTAGGTTCTTTAAATTAGTTCAAAGTTGGGTTCGAAAACGTTATTTTTGCCTAAAAATGTCCTAGAACGACCCAATTACCCTTAAATGTGAAATAATAGATTGTAAAGAGCCTTAGAAAGTTATAACTATGCATATTAAACGTGTAATAAGTTTGAAAACATTCATTAGGTTCTTTAGTTCAAAGTTGGGTTCGAAAACGTCATTTTTGCCTAAAAATGTCCTAGAACGACCCAATTAGCCTTAAATGTGAAATAATAGATTGTAAGGAGCCTTAGAAAGTTTTAAATATGCATATTAAACGTGTAATAAGTTTGAAAACATTCCTAAGGTTCTTTAGTTCAAAGTTGGGTTCGAAAACGTCATATTTGCCTAAAAATGTCCTAGAACGACCCAATTAGCCTTAAATGTGAAATAATAGATTGTAAAGAGCCTTACAAAGTTGTAAATATGCATATTAAACGTGAAATAAGTTTGAAAACATTCCTTAGGTTCTTTAAATTAGTTCAAAGTTGGGTTCGAAAACGTCATTTTTGCCTAAAAATGTCATAGAACGACCCAATTACCCTTAAATATGAAATAATAGATTGTAAAGAGCCTTAGAAAGTTATAACTATGCATATTAAACGTGTAATAAGTTTGAAAACATTCCTTAGGTTCTTTAGTTCAAAGTTGGGTTCGAAAACGTCATTTTTGCCTAAAAATGTCCTAGAACGACCCAATTACCCTTAAATGTGAAATAATAGATTGTAAAGAGCCTTAGAAAGTTGTAAATATGCATATTAAACGTGTAATAAGTTTGAAAACATTCCTTAGGTTCTTTAGTTCAAAGTTGGGTTCGAAAACGTCATATTTGCCTAAAAATGTCCTAGAACGACCCAATTAGCCTTAAATGTGAAATAATAGATTGTAAAGAGCCTTAGAAAGTTGTAATTATGCATATTAAACGTGTAATAAGTTTGAAAACATTCCTTAGGTTCTTTAGTTCAAAGTTGGGTTCGAAAACGTCATTTTTGCCTAAAAATGTCCTAGAACGACCCAATTACCCTTAAATGTGAAATAATAGATTGTAAAGAGCCTTAGAAAGTTGTAAATATGCATATTAAACGTGTAATAAGTTTGAAAACATTCCTTAGGTTCTTTAGTTGAAAGTTGGGTTCGAAAACGTCATATTTGCCTAAAAATGTCCTAGAACGACCCAATTAGCCTTAAATGTGAAATAATAAATTGTAAATAGCCTTAGAAATTTATAACTATGCATATGAGACATATAATAAGTTTAAAAACATTCCTTAGGTTCTTTAGTTCAAAGTTGGGTTCGAAAACGTCATACGAAGTATTTGCCTAAAAATGTCCTAGAACGACCCAATTAGCCTTAAATGTGAAATAATAGATTGTAAAGAGCCTTAGAAAGTTGTAAATATTCATATTAAACGTGTAATAAGTTTGAAAACATTCCTTAGGTTCTTTAGTTCAAAGTTGGGTACGAAAACTTCATTTTTGCCTAAATATGACCCAAGGAAACAAGTAAAGTAGTGATTTATAATTGCACTTACATGTAAAATATTCTTTGCATTTACATGTGTACGTAAACAAAGTATATATAATTGCATATTTTATGGAATGTGTAGTGCTTTTCGGAGTTACAAGAGATTAAGTGGACAATCTAAGGGAACTAAATTAACATGGTTTCCAGCACAGGTATAATTAGTTTATTATTTATCTAAGAATCAAGTTTTTCAAAATTATAACATACAATGTGATAGAAATTTTACTTGTGTTATTTATTTTAATGCATGTAGTGTGCTCAACAACCGGGATCACTAGAATGTGGCTACCACGTCATGCGTTTTATGTACGACATAGTAATGAATCATGGTAATAGTCAAGATCTTACTAAGGTATGTTCTCATAAACTACGTACTTTATATAATAAATTGAAGTACACAAAACTATTATATTGAACATCGATCGTTGATAAATTGAATTATTTACACTTTTGTAGGATTTTTCAAGAACATTGCCTTATTCACCGGAGGAGATTAATGAGGTGAAAGATTTTTGGGCAGATTACTTCATGAACAATGTCGACTTTTAGCTTAATTTGTAATATGAACTCGATCTCTAGCTAGATACCTTTGTTGTAGTAATTTTATGTTTGTTTTGTAACATATATGTTGGTTGATCTATGACGAATTTAATTGCCTTTTATTGGGAACGTTAATTACGTTGTAAACTATTGTGACAGGTATTATTTATATATGTATTCCCGGTATTGGAAGCGTCTACTTTCAAAGACGATCATGTCGGAATTTCCAATAAAATATTAAAAAACCTATTTAAAAAAAACAAAAAATAAGTCATTTGCCACGCACGTTAGCTTAATGTGCGAGGCAAATGACTTAAATTTTTGGCGCCCAAATTGTCATTTGCGTCGCACATTAAGCTATTGTGCGTGGCAAATGACTTTTTTTTCTAGCGCCTGAAAGTCATTTGCCACGCACTTTAAGCTAATGTGCGTGGCAAATGACTTTTCAACATGGTGCCTGAAAAGTCATTTGCCACGCACATTTGCTTAATGTGCGACGCAAATAAGGGTCATTTGCATCGCACTTTTGTGCGATGCAAATGACTTTTAGTCATTTGCGTTGAGATCTTTTGCCACGCACAATGTGCGATGCAAATGAGATTAAAAGTGCAATGCAAATGACCCTTTTTCCACTAGTGAATGCTAGAAAATTCCTCGAGCCCTTGGAGACTCGATTTGGGGAGAATGTATCCACAATGTGCATGATTTACAATGCTACTGGGGTTCCATTAACTTTGTTCGAATGTCATAACTGGAATGGACGTATATGCGAGTGTCCGCAACCAATGGTAATTTTAAATGGGCAATGGGGTGTATTCTTGCATGGCCGACATTTTGGGAATAGTGTACTGGCCTCTGAAGCTACTACACCCTCAGTCTCTTTTTCTTTTTTACGTTTTTTTTTTGTATTTCAAAATGTTCTTTACATTTCCTTTTATACTATCACATAAATGATTTAGTATTCTATTAAAATTTGTGTCCAATTATTATTTTAACCAATCAAATTCATTGGGTCATTTAATTTCTCACACTTTTCCATTGAGACATTAAATTTTTCTCATTTTCCAATATCGGAATCTTGATAAAAGTGAAAACATTATAAATAAACGTAATTTATCTCGTTTAAATAAAAAAAATGAGGAATTTCAATACAAATTAATTATTCGTTAAAACGCGTGAAAAATACCAAACGTAAAAAACTAAAAGAGACGGAGAGAGTACCGTTTATAGTGGCATGAATTTTGAATGGATGTTGTCATTTTCCAACTCTGCGACAGCCAACACCAACAAGGTATTATCATTGTTTCTTTCGATTTAGTATACTCCCTCCATCTTTTTTTAATAAATGAAAATCTATAGCAACAATTAAAATGAGACTTGGGAGTCTTTCTCTCTGTTTATTTTATTTTTGGACATGAAAATTTGCTAATTTACCATTTTTACTTCATAATATTTACAGCTAGCTAGTTTAATATGCACGCGATGCGTGCGTAAAAAATTAATAAAGAAAAATATATACGTTATTATATTTAATAAACTCAATAAAAACGAAAGAAAAAAAGTTCACAAAATATTCCTAAAAAAAATTGACATCATCTCTATTTAACAAGCGTTTAAATAGTGCAATAATAATGAAATACGTAAGAAAATAAACATGTAAAATTGTGTAAATCATGTTTATTCTGCTCACAATATGCTTGTCTAATTTTCTGACACATGTACTCTTATACTCAATCGATTTGCTACATATAACCAACATTATAATAATATTCTGGATTAAATTCTACAATCGGTAGAGGTAAGTAGATAACACCACCACCGAGATTATAACAGAGTATTTGATTTTTCTCCTATGTGTACAATTTAAGATGGGGGTCAATTGAATTATAAATGTATGAAGATTTTATCAAAATACATGTTGTCATTTTAATTGATTTTGCATAATTAAGTATTCTTTGATTTAAGATTTTCTTTAATATGGTTTTGCAGTTCTTTTTTTTTAATGTATGATATGATACTTTTCTTATTTGTCGATTTTCACCTTTCTTGAGTCTTTTTCGGTGTGTTTAGCTATTAAACACTCATGATATTTTACATTTAGTGAGGGCATTATAGACTATTCATATGGGGGACATCAAAATATCATTTACTATAATGATCCCAGGAGTTCCCTTATAGAATAGAGGTGTCCGCTCATTTTTTCTTTATTAATTTTTTTCTTACACCACCCACATTTTAACACATTTCTCTTACTCTAGCCACCTTCAAACCCGGCCCGAGGGTTGAATGGAGGGTCGACCGCCCAGGGGCCCGAAGTAGGAGGGCCTCAAAATATACAATCCAGGTTATAGTAATATAGATAAAAAAAAACCGAGACATTACACATGAATATTGGTGGCCCAATTGGTTGAGTACATTTAATTCTTTGCAACACTTGGAAGTTTCACTCATTTGAATAATTTAACTTGATTCTCTACTCTCTCTGCTTTAGTAGATTTTTATTTTTGTTTCTTATATCTATCAACTTCTTTAATTATACTTCATGTTCTCTAAACTATTTTACCGAGCATTCTTTCTTATATGACTAATTGTTTAATGGCATTGAATATTTATATATGTTGTTAAATATGGTTAAAATATTTAAAGGAGAAATAAATATACACAAAATCTCATTTACAAATGGTGTACAATAAATATCGTACACCGGAGTAAAAGTTAACTCAAAATGTTTAAAAGTTACATTTATATATGTAAAAGTTATGTATTTTTAAGTGAAAAGTTTTCATTTTAACAAAAATTATTTCTTCAAAATCACTAATAATGTATAAAATTAATCATTTAACCCTTTAAAAGTTTATCTATCAAATTTTACCAATATAAAAGTTAATTAAAACTACGTTAAAATTTTTAAAAAAGCTGGTTAAAAATTATCTTGGTGAACAATAAATTTATTGTACATCTTGTGCACACATGACCTTTTTATATGTAATAATTAAGGATGTTTGGAGCATTTTAAAACCTATCACTTTGCATAAGGGCCCATTTATCGATGATTCGACCCAGGCCCCAAAATATCAGGACCGACCCTGACCATCTTTTGTTACATTTAATCAAATTTTTTATTTTTATCTCAATATTTGTGCAAATAGTAACTGTAAAGATCTTTACAAAGCGGAAGTAGCACTTCATAAATAAATTATATAATTGTCCATTTGCACTAAAACTATGACGTATTTAAAAAACTAAAATACAGAGGGAGTACAATTTTTGTCATACGAGTTTGGTGATTGAATATGAATTTTTCAATGCAGGTGTATACAGAAATTTTTCTACCAGGGATGTATAGAGTGAAAGGTGTGGATAATATTAGGAGCACTTTGAATAATTTGGGGAAATCGATGCACCAGAGCAAAATGCGCGGGGCTATAATGTTTGGTTTTATTGGCGATATTATAGATGCACAGTTGAAGCAATATTGACTACTGATGAAGCCCTTGACATTAAGTAGTATAATTCATTACTACCTCCGAATCTAAATGTTATTCCCGTTTTCTTTTGTAGTGTCCCAAAATAATCTTTCCATTTGTTTTACTTCCTTTTTAATCTCTTCCTTGTAATTTTAACTTTGAAATTCTATTGGTTTATCAATAAAAAACCTTGTAGTCTCATTGGTTGGTTTAAGTTTGGATGGATTAATGAGTTGGCATTTTTATTCCTTATATTCTATTGGTTCAACTATTTTGTTTGCTTGTGAAAATGGAATAAAAAAGCAACAATTCCCCATAAAACTACATTAATAATAGTTAATCTTATAATGTTTCTTTTTCCTTAATAACCGCGTAAAATGACAAACGGGAATAACATTTAGGTTCGGAGGGAGTATTATAGAGCATTGGTTGACCTGCGCGCTGACAGAGCTTTCATTTATTTTGTTTTTGTTTTTGCATTCTGAGTGTTGTTTTTAATACTTCGTACCTGATATTCCAGTAGGAACACGCACAAGAGGGTGGGGTGAATTGTAATTGGAACTTTGATAAAGTTTCTTGCGAAACTTAGAAAATTATAAAGGATCTGAGAATAGGAAAGACAGAAATAACAATTGTGAAAACTTCTTGACACTAATGAAGAAGGGAATTCCTTTTTTATTATGGTAATGCCTCGATTACAATAATACTCTAACACAAGTTCCTCTCAAACTTGTGTTCCTCACAGTAATCTACTCAGATTACAACTCTTTCTTCTTCTCTTTCTCTCAGACTTAAACTCTAAGTCTAAACAGGATAACTCTATCCTCTCTAATCAGAAAATACAATTCGTGTTTAGTGAACCTCTAGATATTAATAATGCTTTTGTATATAAGGAACTTAGGAACTCTGAATTTGCTAGGACACAAACTGCTTTAAGAAAATATTTGATAATACGTTTTTAGGAAAGCAAAAACTCTTAGAATATTTGTGTATTTTTCACAAAAACGTTTTGGCCTTTTACAGAGTTTTGTCCTTAGGGTCTGTTACCTTCAAGAATTCAACTGCCAACTAACAGAAGCTTAGGTTTCCACGTCCCTTGACTTGAGGAACAAGGGAAGACCACTTCTCCCTTAACTTCCTCAATCACTTGTCGTGGTTTAGACCAAGTCAATCACTTTAGTTTTCTTTAAAAACAGTTTGTTAAGTTATCAAAATAATTAGGAGAAGTTTTAGGAAAGTTAGACTGTTTTATTTTAAAAGATAAACTTGTTAAAGAAAATCCGATTTTTATTAAAGAAAAGATATTGATTTTGACAGAATAATTTCCTTTAAAACTTTGATGCCAAATATTCGATAATTAAACAAAGTAAATCCAAGTTCTCGTGTTCCTTGTATACCATTTAGCAGATTAATAATTTACATAAAATCTAAGCAAAGTAATCTACCTAGATATTTACGTTTTCCCTTTCTTGGAGCTTACAACTCAGAAGTTTCAACTGTTCCAGCAATGGAACAGAGACGATCGAGTTCCTTTTGGTAGTTAGGGGAACTCCAGGATAGAAACTGCAATTGTCTTTGTGTATTTGAGGATCACTTGATTGTAGGAGGATTTGTTTCTATTTTGTTGACCCTTGGTGCTTTAGCCTTTACTGTATCCAACCCAGGAACTCCAGCAGCTATTCCTAGTTCCTCATAGGAACTCGACCATTTAACTGTCAACACTTAACACCATCAATCAGGAAGTTTGCAGTGTGTGTCATCAACCAAAACCAAGAACAACAATATTCCCCCTTTTTGGTAATGACAGCACTTGCAAACTTTTACAACCAGAGATTAATCAATACTAGGAGCAATTTCGGTTTCTAATTTTGTAACAACAAACAATAATAAAAACTTACAAAATTTAGAAGAAAAAAAAACTTAAAAAAACTTACAGAGGAGAACCACGAGGTTTGGAGTCAGGAACTAGGTTTGATTATCCACCTTGGAAGTTTGCAACATATTTTCCCCCTGTTGGCATTGACAAAAAAGTATAGCATGAAATATAGAAATTCCAAACACAGTACCCCGCGATCAACGTTTGGCAAGTCAAGCTAGTCTCAAAGTATTGGAACCAATCACACCACAAAATAACAGGAAGCAATATCCAAGAAACTAGGAAAATAGTAGTTACCAACCAAAGCAAGTCTTAAAAGTTATATACGTAGTAGTTTTGGATGCTCTGAGAGGTCTCGAAGAGGCGACTCTCCTCCTTCGACACCATGGGCAGGCCTCGGAAGAATCATGCCAAAACTTCTGGAAAACAATCAAAATCGAAAGATGATGATCTCTCTAGACCAGTTACACGCGCAATTTCAAAGAATTCTCATGCTTCTCCAATGGTGGAAGATGACGCCATTTCTGTGGAATCAAGCTTGGACCCTGTTGACCCGCAACTATCTGAGCCTGAAATTCTTACTCCGAAATCTTCTTTAGCAGCATTACAGGTTCGTTCTCAGGTACGTGATGAATTTAATGCGTGGATCAATGGAGTTGAATCAGGGAGGGATATTCGTACCCATTTTTCTTCGAATGTTAAAAATGGCGGGGAAGGGGGTACTGGGCCTAATTTGAATTCTACTACTCTCAATGAACCTGTAAGAATGCATATGGATGAAAATGTGTTGTTGAATCCTCCTATTTCTCCTGCTAATACTTCGATTCATTCGTCCCCTGTTTTGTCCCCTGTTATAATTGAAATCGAAGATATTGAAGATGAAATTTGTTTCTGGCAATCTGCGATTGTATGTTTTGTGTTGGGGGCTAACCCTCCTCAACATGTAATGGAAGGGTTTGTACACAGGATTTGGGGGAAATTGGGGGTGGACAAGGTTTCTATGATTGGGAAGGGTATATTCATTGTTCGATTCCTCACCATGGAAAACTGCCAGAAGGTCTTAAATGGGAATGCTCAATTTTTTTGATAAGAAACCCCTCATCAAACCTTGGTCAGCTGAGGTGAATTATGCTAAGGATCCAGTGAAACAGGTTCCAACCTGGATTAAGTTGCCTGGTTTAGATGTGAAATACTGGGGGGAAAAGAGTATGTTTAAGATAGCTGGTCAAGTGGGCAAAGAAATTAGAGTTGATCAAGCTACAAAAAATAGGGACAAATTGATGTTTTCAAAGGTATTGGTTGAGGTGAACCTTGGTCAAACCTGCCCCAAATTAATTCAGTTTGTCAATGAGAAGGGAGATCTTGTGGACCAACCTGTGGAGTATGATTGGTTACCTACCATTTTCTCCCACTGCAAGGGGTTGGGTCATGAGAGTAGGGTATGCTCTAAACTACAAAAACCACCACAGAGGAAGGAATGGAGACCTAAAACTGTCCAACAAGTGAAGGAACCTTCTCTAATTCCAACTGGTGGGGTGCAGCCAACTGTTGGGGAGGCTCAGGTACCTGCAGTGGAACACATGGTGGGGAGTGGGAGGAAAGATGGTTTTGTCCAAGCTACCTCCTTCAGTAGACAACATGGACAACAACTCAGACCTGTAATTACAAAGAACAGTTTCCATGCTCTCAACTTGGAAAATATAGATGGTTTTGAACCTGTAGGGGATGTTGCTGGTCTGTTGGATCAGGGGTTGATGACCCCTAGATCCAATGGATAGTGTTCTTAGCTGGAATGTAAGAGGGCTAAACAGGAGAGCAAAACAGATGGAGGTGAAGAGATTCATTCACACCCATAATATTAAACTGGTTAGCCTTCTTGAAACCAAGGTTAAGGCATCCAAATTGGGTGACTTATATCTTGGGGTGTGCCCTGGGTGGAACTTCACAACTAATATATGTTGCTCCACTACAAGTAGGATTGTGTTAGCTTGGGATCCTAACTCTTTTATACTGAATATTTTGTCAATGAGAAGTCAACTCATTCACTGCTTCATCACTCCAAGAAGCACAGGTGTGGGATTTCTTGGTACCTTCATCTATGGCATGAATACTAAGGAGGATAGAGTGCCTTTATGGAACTCTCTCACTCAAATTTCAGACAACTGTACCTAACCATGGATCATCATGGGGGATTTTAATGCTCTAATGGATGTTGAAGTTAGAGTGGGTGCCCTTGTCAGAATTAGGGAAATTCAAGCTATGAGAGCTTATATGAATCACTGAAGCCTGTCCACCATCAAAACAGTGGGGAGACAATTTACTTGGAATAACAAACAAGTGGGGGAGGACAGAGTGCTGTCTAGAATTGATATAGTGTTGACTAATGCTAGCTGGACTGACATGTATCCTGATGTAGAGGCTAACTTCTTACTAGAAGGCCTTTTTGATCATAGCCTTATGATTCTCAAGGGATATAGAAGAACCAACTCCAAGAAACCTTTCAGGTTTTACAATATGTGGACCTCTGCAGACAGTTTCATGGGTTTGGTCCAAGGAGTTTGGAATAAACAGGTTCATGGTTGCCACATGTACAGATTACAACAAAGGCTGAAATGGCTCAAAGTTGAACTGAAAACTTTGAATAAAGCTGGTTTTAGCAATGTGGAAGCTGAAGATGTAAAAACATATGCAGCTCTATTAGAAAAACAAGCAATTCTCCACCAACTCCCTGGTGACTTCATAGCTGCAACTGAAGAGAAACAAGCTGCAGAAGAGTATAGGATTGCACACCAAGTGTACCTATCTTTTTTGCAGCAGACTGCTAAACTTCAATGGCTGGAAAAGGGAGATGAGAACACCAAACTGTTTCATCAAAGTATCAAGCACAGGAGACAACAGAACTCAATTCATTCAATCCATGATATGAATGGAAACTGGACAGATACCCCTGATGGAGTTAAAAGGGCTTTCACTCAATTCTATGCAGCTTTGTTTTGCAACAAGATGCACCAGAGAACTCCTGTGAACTCTCTGATTATGGATAGGGGGCCAAGACTAACTGATGCTCATAGAAGTTTGTTGGTGTGCAACTTCACCCTAGAGGAGATCAAAAGTGTCTTATGGTCAATTCCTGATCACAAAGCACCTGGAATGGATGGCTACAACAGCCATTTCTTCAAATCTGCATGGCACATCATTAAGAATGACCTACATAGTGCTATCAATGATTTTTTCACCATTGGAAAAATTCTCAAAGAAATCAATGTAACTTCTATCACTTTGATCCCAAAGATTTCTGTTCCTGCTCCAGTGAGTGACTTTAGACCCATTGCTTGTTGCAATGTTATTTATAAATGCATCACTAAACTCATCTGTAGCAGGCTTAGCAAGGTACTCCCTGCAATTGTCTCTCCCAATCAAGGAGCCTTTGTTACTGGAAGATCCATCCTCCATAATGTCCTCATCTGCCAGGATTTGATCAAAATGTACAATCAATCTCAAACATGTCCCTGCTGCTTGTTGAAAGTAGATATCAGAAAAGCTTATGACATAGTTGAATGGGGCTTTATTGAAGAAGTTATGGTGGAGTTAGGGTTTCCCCCCTTTTTTGTTCAGCTCATCATGACTTGTTTGTCAACCACAAGGTACTCAATCCTCATCAATGGTGAGCCTAATGAACTAATCCAACCCCAGAGAGGTTTGAGACAGGGTGACCCTTTGTCCCCTTTACTTTTCACTTTGTGTATGGACTATTTCTCTAGGTCCATGAAAGCAGTGGGTGAATGTCCCCAGTTCAGATTTCACACCAGATGCAGAACACTTCAGTTGAATCATCTGTGCTTTGCTGATGATTTACTAATGTTCTGCAAAGGTGAGCTTCACTCAGTTGCATTGCTGCTTGAGGGGTTCAAAGTTTTCTCAGATACCACTGGCCTACAGGCAAACCCCAATAAATCCTCAGTTTATTGTTGTGGAATTGTGGAGCACACTAAACTGAACATTGGCACAATCAGTGGTTTCACCTTTGGTACTCTTCCTTTTAGGTACCTTGGTGTTCCAATTAGCACCAGGAAGCTCCAAGGTGGTGAATGTGATCTCCTAGTGGACAAAATGGTGTCCAGAATTAAAATCTGGAGCTGTAGACATTTATCCTTTGCAGGAAGAACCCAGTTAGTCAATTCAGTTCTCATGAGCATTTGTGTGTACTGGGGGCAAATTTTCCTTCTTCCTAAGTCTGTAATTAAAAAAATCAATGCAGTCTGCAGAGCTTTTTTGTGGTTTGGCACTTATGATGATAGCAGACCTGGTCCTGTCTATTGGAACAATCTTTGTGGTTCTAAAACTCAAGGTGGGCTAGGTTTCAGGAATCTGGCTTGATGGAACCAAGCTGCAGTTGGAAAAATGGCTTGGGCTATTGCTCAAAAACAGGATAACCTATGGGTTAAGTGGGTGCATGCTGTTTATGTTAAGCAAAAAGATTGGCTGGTGTATAGACCCTCTGTAGCTGCAAGTTGGGCTATAAAGTACATTTGCAAGGTAAAGCAAGACTGCTCAAATAGACTTCATTCCACTAGCTGGTTAACTGATCAAAAGTATTCTATTGGGGTCATGTATTAACTGCTGTGTGATATGGCTCCAAAGGTCCATTGGCATTCCTATGTGTTGAATAGATTTACCCTCCCTAAACACAGAATAACCTTATGGCTTGCACTTCAAGACAGACTCAGGACCAGGGATAGACTTCATACCTATGGTGTCATCAATGATGATCAATGTGCTCTGTGTGGCTTAGGTACAGAAACTTGTACACATTTGTTTTTCTCTTGTCACTACAGTAAAGAGTGTTGCTCTTTGGTTTTACAGTGGTTGGGGTTTCACAGCTCTAGGACTCAACTGTCTGTTTTGCTGAAATGGCTCCACAAGTACTGTAAGAACCCTTTCAAAAGGAGAGTTGCTTATGCTGTTGTGGCCAGCATTGTGTATCAGATATGGAGAGCAACAAATCTGGCTATTTGGGAACAGACAGTTCCTTCTATTGTCAACACTGTGAAATGCATTCAGTATACTGTTACGCACAGGATCTTAAGTATCCTTAGTAAGAAAGTTAGAACTAGAGATAGGGAGTGGCTTCATTCTCTGTAATAGTTGGTCTGTTGCTCTTGTGAGCTCCTGTTTCCTCTCTAGGGCTTGAGGGAGTCCTTCCTAGAAGGTTTGCCTCTCCCCTTTTGAGTGGTTATAATTGTTGTTGAGATTAATATATATAAAACTCTTCTTGCTTGCCAAAAAAAAAAGTCTTAAAAGTTTTGAAAACAACAGAAAACAAAGGTCCACCCGAGATTAGTTATACAAAACAACAAAAACAAATTGTTTCATAGGCATAAAATAAAGATAGGCAGAATGGGATTTAGGCTTGAGATGGGGAACCAGATGTAGCTGTTTCTTCAACAATTGTTTCCTCGACAGCTTCCAGGTTGTCAATCTTTGAAAGAATGGCTGCTCGAGTTGCATTTGCATGATTAGAGTAGTGTTGAAGGTTGGCTTGAAGAGTATTCACAACTTCAACCAAGGAACCCACATGTGCCTGTAGTTGACTAATCTTGTGATCAGTTCTCTTCTGCAGTTCCACCAGGTGAGATACAGTAGCTTTGAGTTCCATGATGTGTTGATCCTTGGAACTCTCAGAAAACCCAGCAAACCCCGAGGAACTACCATATTTTGAAGCAGGTGGCTGAGCTGGAGGAACTGGTCGAGCCAAGGATTGCCTCGAAGTGGTGTTAGCTTTGTTCCTCAGCTTGACTGCTTGAACCAATTCCTCTTTCTTGATAGGAACAACAACCTCAATCTCAGGTTCCTCTACATCATCCTGTTCCACCTGTTCCAATTTGTCAACCTCTACTTCTTTCTCCCCTGTGATATCCATGTACACTGGTCCCCTCGTCTTATTCTCCCTACTAGCTACTCTAATATTCTTCCTTTTTCCATTCTGTGCAACAGCCTTTTTCCTTGGGGAGGAGTGAGGAACTCGAGAGAGTTTAACTCTCAAGGGGGTGAGTTCCTCATCCTCCTCTTCTTCTTTCTTCTCCTCCTTACCACATCTAATGACTTTTCCTTCAACCACTTTTAGTTTTAACAGGGTAAGCATCTCGGATTGAACTATTTGAGTGGATTTTAGGGGCATGGTAGCATATTTGCTTAGATCAACCGAGAAACTCTCAAAGATTGAGGTGAGTAGTGAGGAATAGGGTATTTTGTATTTAGGGATGCAGGTGGAGAGGTGTTTGATCATGATAGCCGGAAAATTAATTGGAATTTTTCGTTTAAGACAGTACATTAGGCATGCATCAGAAAGACTTGCAATGTTCCTCTTTTAGGTGCGAGGAACTATGCCTCTCCAAACAATATTAAACAGGAGTTTTTGTAAAGGAGAAAAGGTGTTTTGTTGTGTGGATGTAGAGATTTTACAGTCCCCCCAAATTGACCCAACAATGTCATTCTCACTGACAGTTCCTATAGTCACCTTAACTTGACCTTTAACCTAGTCATCAAATCCTGAATTGGGAGTTCCAAACAGTTTCTCCAAATACACATCATCAAATTCAATTTTAGTTCCATTGACCACGCTGGAACACACATTATCAACACACGAAAAGTTTTTGCAGAACTCTTTCATTGCACCAGGAATTAAAGGGGATTTAGCATAAACACTCAACAAGCTTACCCATTGTTGTTGCTCGAGAAGTTCAGTCAATTTGTTGAATTTTGTAGCCTCACACCAAGTCGAGTTAATTGCGAACCCTTCCACCAAGTTGCTCTCTTTTGCCGTTAGTTTTGCCGGGCTGTTTCCTTCCCCCTGAGTTCGAGGACTCTCCGGTGCTTCCTCGATCTCCTCGATCTTATCGTCGGAATTCTCAACACGGAATTTTTTGGTTTTTCTGGTGGGTGATTGAGGATTAGGGTTTGGGGTGGTCATTTCCTCATCGGAGTTGACGTGTTCCCCTTGAGTGAGTGCAAGAACTGGGGTGTGCATCTGAAGGGGAATTGGGGATTGCATGGGTGAGGTGTCCATGGGAACTGGGGAAGATGGGTTTCTTTTGCGTTTGAGGTTGGTGAGATCGGTGTTGTGACTGGTGAGTACCATGGTGGAGTCGTTCTTATAGGAGGGTGGTTTGATGGTGGCAGAGGAGAAGACATGTGAGAGAGGTGAAAAATGTGGAGATGGAGAGTGAATGGGGGAGATGAGGGGTTCCTTCTATTTAATGCCAATGGGAACCGAGGAAATACTTTGAATTGGGTGACCTTGTTTTTAAATTTTGAAAATCAGTTTTAAATTCAAGAACAAAAAATTAAAAATAAAAAATAAATAAAAAAGTTTAACAGACTTGCTTAATCTTTGTATCTAGTATTTCTAATTTTAAGGATAATAGCTTATCGATTATATTTGTTGCGTAAGTAGATCGTCTACGATGGTAAGCTTCAACTATGTTTGCACACGTAAAGTTGTGTTCGTAATAATCTATATGTACCACAGTTTTTGTTTTTGCCTTGGAGGAACTTCAATTGCAAATTACCTTAGTTTGATCATCCCAAGTTCCATCCTCATTTTCTCGTGTTTCTCCCTGTTTAAAGGCTTAGTTAAAATGTCAGCAATTTGGTGATCAGTTTGGCAAAAATCTAATTTAATTAAGCCTTTCTCAACATTATCTTTAAGGAAATGGTGTCTAATGTGGATGTGTTTGACCCGGGAATGATGAACCGTATCTTTTGAAATACAAATAGCACTAGTGTTATCACAATAGATAGGAACACAATCATAGATAATACCAAAATCTCTTAACTGTTGTTTTATCCATAGTATTTGTGAGCAACAAGCTGCAGCAGCTACGTACTCAGCTTCAGCTGTGGATAGAGCAACAGTGTTCTGTTTCTTGGAACCCCAAGAAACCATGCATGGACCTAGGAACTGTACCATACCTGATGTGCTTTTTCTATTTACCAAGTCACCTGCATAATCAGCATCAGCATATCCTTTTAACTCGAATGATCCACTTCTTGGATAGAATAGGCATAGGTCATCAGTTCCTTTGAGATATCTTAGTATTCTTTTTACAGCAGTTAAGTGGGACTCCTTTTGATTAGATTGAAACCTTGCACATAGTCCTACACTAAGAGAAATGTCAGGTCTACTAGCAGTCAAGTATAGTAGTGATCCAATCATACCTCTATATTTTGTTTGATTCACACTTTTCCCATTTGGATCAGTGTCTAATCTGGTAGCTGTTCCCATGGGAGTGTGATTTACTTTGGCTGATTCTAGCTCGTATTTCTTTAGGAGTTCCTTCACATACTTTTGTTGGTGGATCATGATTCCTTCCTCAGTTTGTTTGATTTGCAAACCAAGGAAAAAGTTGAGTCCCCCCATCATGCTCATTTCAAATTCACTGCTCATCAGGTTTGCAAAATCCTTGCACAAGATCTCATAGTTGCTCCAAATAATATATCATCAACATAGATTTGAACTACTAACAAGTCAGTTCCTCTAGATTTTAGAAATAAAGTTTTGTCTATTCTACCTCTTTTAAAATCATTTTGTAGGAGGAACTTTGATAATCTCTCATACCAAGATCTAGGGGCTTGTTTTAGTCCATAGAGAGCCTTATCTAATTTGTAAATATGATTTGGAAATTCGGGATTTTCAAAGCCAGGAGGTTGTTCCACATAGACATCTTCTTCTAAAAAACCATTTAAGAAAGCACATTTAACATCCATTTGATAAAGTTTAAAACCCATAAATGCAGCAAAAGAAATTAAAATTTTAATGGCTTCTAATCTAGCAACAGGTGCAAAAGTTTCTTCGAAGTCTATACCTTCGTGTTGGTTATAACCTTTGACCACTGACCTTGCCTTGTTCCTTATGATTGTTGCATGTTCATCTTTTTTGTTCCGGAACACCCATTTCAGTCCTATCACTTTCTAGTGCTTTGGTTTGGGTTCCAAGTGCCACACTTTGTTTCTTTTAAATTCATTCAATTCTTCTTGTATGGCTATGATCCAGTCAGCATCTTCCAAAGCCTCTATGTGATTTCTTGGTTCAAATATGGAGAGGAACGCGTGAAATGCACAGAAGTTCCTGAGTTGTGACCTTGTCTGAGTTCCTTTTCTAATGTCACTCATAATGAGTTCCATTGGATGAGAGCTTTGGTGTTTCCAAGGTCTGGGTTGAAACTAAGCTGCTGGAGTTGTAGCAATTCCCTCAGTTCCTTCTGTGACCTGAGTTCCTTGTTGATCAGTGTAGAGTTCCTCAGGTTCAGGTGCTGCTTCTATTTCCTCTAGAGCTGGATCTTCTTGGATTTCTTCGTGTTCCTCTTGCACTGGAACTTCTTGGTTCTGTTGAACAGTTCCTTTGGATGTTTGTCTAGTTGGTTGGAACTCCTCATCATTGTCTGCAGTACGAGACAAACCAATTTCGTAGTGTTCTTGTTCCTATACTATATCAGATTTGTTAGATTCATCAAATAATATATGTACACTTTCCTCAACGCACATAGACCTTTTGTTATAGACTCTGTAAGCTTTGCTATTTAGAGCATATCCTAGGAACACTGCCTCATCGCTTCTTTCATCAAACTTCCCCAAGTTCCTTTTGCCATTATTGTGAATAAAACATTTGCTACCAAAAGCTCTAAAGTAAGAGATGTTGGGTTTTATACCTTTTAACAGTTCATAGGGCCGGGGGTTTTGTTTAAGATTGCTCGAATCATAACTCTATTTACAATATAACAAGCTGTATTGACTGCTTCAGCCCAGAAGTTCCTAGGCAAGGAACTGGCTATTAACATGGTTCTTGCCATGTCCTCTAAAGTTCTATTTTTCTCTCAACAACTCCATTTTGTTGTGGAGTTCTGGGAGCTGAGAAATTGTGGTCCATACCTTGTTCCTCACAGTATTCATCGAATTTGTAATTTTCAAATTCTGTTCCATGATCAGATCTTATGTGGATCAGTTGATGACCTGTAGTTTTCTGGATTTTCTTTGAAAATGCAACAAACTCATCAAACGTTTCATCTTTTCTTGTTAGAAATATGACCCAAGTAAAGCGAGAATAATCATTAACAATAACTAGAACATATTTTTTCCCACTTCTACTTTGGATTCGCATTGGTCCACACAAGTCCATATGGATCAGTTCCAAAGGTTTTGTTGTGCTTACCAATTTCTTAGGCTTAAAGGAACTTCGGACATGCTTGCCTTTTGCACATGCATCACAGACTTTATCATTTAGGAACTTGACTGAGGGGAGTCCTCGAACCAGTTCCTTTGATCTTAGTTTGTCAAGTAGTGAGAAACTAGCATGTCCAAACCTCCTGTGCCATAGTAGGGGATCTTCTTCAATGGCACTAAGGTAGGTTAAATTGTTCCTGGGAACTGTATTGAGATCCACAGAGTATGTGTTCCCTTTACGAGTTCCTTCCAAAATAACCTTCCCAGTGTTATTATTAATGATTTGACAATTTTCAGAAGTAAAACTTACAGAGTTTCCTTTGTCACAAAATTGAGAAATGCTTAGTAGACTGTGCATTAAACCCTCGACTAAAAATACATTTTCAATGGCATGGGAACTTGACCTTCCAACCTTTCCAATTCCAACAATTTCTCCTTTCATGTTGTCTCTAAAGGTCACAATTCCTCCATTGTAGGCTTCTAGTGAGAGGAATTTAGATTTGTCTCCTGTCATGTGTTTGGAACACCCGCTGTCGAGATACCACGAGCTGTTCCCCTTCACTAGAACCTGTAAGGAAATCAAAGGTTAGTTACAGGAACTCGGGTTTCCTCGAGTTCCTTTTCAACTACAATATCTGACTTCTTAACCCATTTTTGCCTTACATAATTTATGTTTCTTTGATCCTGTTCCTTCATCTTAGAACAATCAGTACTTACATGACTTCCACTTCCACAAGAGAAACAGAATTTCACACTTGGGAGTTCCACATACTTTTTCTTATGACTAGTTTGATGGTTAAAACCTAAACCTTCTGTTCTCTTAGATTGAGCGTTCTCAATCGACTTAGAAGGAACTTTAGGTGGTTGTTTCTGTGCCCTGGCCATGGCTAGTTCCCTTTCTAGTTTCTCTTTCTGTTCCTTTGCGGTGATCAGATCTTTGTTTAATCTTTCTAGGTCGACATTAAAAACTCCCATGTTAATCTCCAAGGATTTTGTAGGGTCTAAACTTAGATTAAAGATTTTATATTGACTGAGTTGCACTTGTAGAAGGATGTTTTCATTTCTAACTCTCTCGAATGACTCATTAATGGTGGTATTTCTATCTAGCAATTCAAAGAACCTGCCTTGAACATCAGATCTAATATTGTTTAGATAGTTTATGTGGTCTTTACTGAGTTTAGGCTCTATCACTTTGCGCTTTTAGCATACTTAACTTTTTGTAATCATCTAGAGTTTCTAGTAATAGTCCAATTAATTTTGACTTTGAAAGACACTGAAGAGTGGAGGAACTTACTTCTTCTGATGGAACTCGTTCAGTTCCTTCTGTTCTTTCCATGAGGCGGAGATTTGCAGTTTCTTCATTAGGTTGTTCCTCATCGTCTTCTGAGTCTGTTGCTTCGCCCCATGCAGCTATCATGGCCTTTTTGAAGTTAGGCTTGTTGAAGGTGGACTTATTGTAGCATTCCTTGACTTGTTCCTTTCCTTTCCCTTTGCCTTTGTCGTTTTCCCATAGAGGGCACTCACGAATTTGATGATCAGTTTCTCCACATTTGAAGCAACCTTGCTCAGTTTTGGAACTGACAGTTTTCCTTGCAAAGTTTCTTCCTTTCTGGTTGCCTAGTTTGAAGTTCCTGTAGAGCTTTCTCATCTTTCTGACCAGCATAGCAACCTCTTCTTCATCTGGTCCAGACTCATCGAGTTCCTCATCTTTTAGAGCGAGTCCTCGGTTTCTGGAGCTCTCAAGAACAGCATCTCCAAGATGCAGTTCATGTGTCATCAAAGAACCAACAAGTTGTTCAATGTTGAATTTTGTAAAATCCTTGGTTTCAAACAGTGTTGTAACCTTTGTTCTCCAACGATCATCTTGTGGCATACTCCTTAGTATTTTTCTCACCTGTTTATCTGTAGGAATGATTGTACCAAGAGAAACTAATTCATTTGTTCTGTTAGTAAATCGAGTAAACATCTCTTGAATAGTTTCTTTTGGAAATATTTCAAATCTCTAATATTTAGACATTAACAGATCAATTTTGGAACGTTTAACTTCATTAGTTCCTTCGTGGGTTACTTGTAGCAATTCCCAAATCTGTTTTGCGTTCTTGCATCCCATGACCCTATTGTGTTCATGGGGTCCAAGTCCACAATGCAAGATTTTAACTGCCATAGCATTCATCTCATATTTATCAAAGTCTTCTTTGGAGAATTCAGACATTGGTTTAGGAACTACCTCGTTTTCTGCATTGGTCTTTGTTACCTCAAAGTCTCCAACTTCAATCACACGCCAAACTTGATAGTTTTCCGCTTTGATGAATATCTCCATTCTGTTCTTTCGGTATGAGTAGAACTTGCCATTGAACATAGGAGGCCTTTGCGTGGAGTAGCCTTCTTCCAGTTTCTCTTGTGAGTTCATACTATCAGGAACTTGACTCAAACAGGGTTTCCTGTGTTTTTAGTGAGTACTGGCTCTGATACCAATTGATATTCCAGTAGGAACACGCACAAGAGGGGGGGGGGTGAAATGTAATTGGAACTTTGATAAAGTTTCTTGCGGAACTTAGAAAATTATAAAGGATCTGAGAATAGGAAAGACAGAAATAATAATTGTGAAAACTTCTTGACACTAATCAAGAAGAGAATTCCTTTTTATTATGGTAATGCCTCGATTACAATAACACTCTAACACAAGTTCCTCTCAAACTTGTGTTCCTCACAATAATCTACTCAGATTACAACTCTTACTTCTTCTCTTTCTCTCAGACTTAAACTCTAAGCCTAAACAGGATAACTGTATCCTCTCTAATCAGAAAATGCAATTCGTGTTTACTGAACCTCTAGATATTAATAATGCTTTTGTATATGAGGAACTTAGGAACTCTGAATTTTCCAGGACACAAACTGCTTTAAGAAAATCTTTGATAATACGTTTTTAGGAAAGCAAAAACTCTTAGAATATTTGTGTATTTTTCACAAAAACGTTTTGGCCTTTTATAGAGTTTTGTCCTTAGGGTTTGTTCCCTTTCAAGAACTCAACTGCCAACTAACAGAAGCTTAGGTTTCCACGTCCCTTGACTTGAGGAACAAGGGAAGACCACTTCTCCCTTAACTTCCTCAATCACTGGTCGTGGTTTAGACCAAGTCAATCACTTTAGTTTTCTTTAAAAACAGTTTGTTAAGTTATCAAAATAATTAGGAGAAGTTTTAGGAAAGTTAGACTGTTTTATTTTAAAAGATAAACTTGTTAAAGAAAATCCGATTTTTATTAAAGAAAAGATATTGATTTTGACAGAATAATTTTCTTTAAAACTTTGATGCCAAATATTCGATAATTAAACAAAGTAAATCCAAGTTCCCGTGTTCCTTGTATACCATTTAGCAGATTAATAATTTACATAAAATCTAAGCAAAGTAATCTACCTAGATATTTACGTTTTCCCTTTCTTGGAGCTTACAACTCAGAAGCTTCAACTGTTCCAGCTCTGTGTTAGGTTATGATACATATGACAATTCATAAATCATGCGGAAAAAACCATAAAGCCAGGAAAGCATATTATTTACACATAATCATTTAGCATAGTTTAGATGCATACTCTTTGTTGGGTGCCTTCCCTAGCTGCGCCCGAACCGAACAAGAACAAGTCTTTAGGACTCCAAGTGTCTTCCCTCCATAGATAGTCCACAGCACGTCCGGATCCGCCTTAAGCTTGACCAACTAGGATCGCCCTTAAGGTACTTAGAATTTTCGGCACTTTATAGGCAATTGTATGACTGAATTTTGCTCTCAAAATCACTTTTGAATACTTGAATACTCGATATAAATTGTGAGCATTGATCACCTATTTATAGGGCATGGGTATCGGATATTAGAATCCTACTAGGAAACGTTTTAGTGAATCTAAATTAATCTAAAATTCAATCACTTAATTTATCTAGTAGACTTAGGGAATCAATCTTATACGAATCCTAACCGATCAAGGTCTCGTACGCAAGCACAAACACTCACGCATGCGCAGCAGCCCACGAGGGGCGCCATGCGCGCGCGCGCGCTGAGCCCAGGCCCAGCAAGTGCTCGCAGCCCACGAGGGGCGCGCGCCTGCTGGCCTTGCTCTCGCGTTTGGGCTTTGCTTGCTTTGGTCGCGCGCGGGCTTTGCTAGGCGTTGGGCCTAGCTTCGTGCTAGGCCTTGCGTCTAGCAGGCTCGTCCGATGTTTATTCGTACGATGCGCTTCCGATTAAATTCCCGGTTCCGGAATTCATTTCCGATACGAACAATATTTAAATTTTCCGATTCCGGAATCAATTTCCGTTTCGAACAAATATTTAATATTTCCGTTTCCGGAATTATTTTCCGATTCCGATAATATTTCCGATTCTGACAATATTTCCGTTTCCGGCAATATTTCCGATTCCGGCAATATTTCCATTTCCGATAATATTTTCCGATACGTACCATGTTTCCGTTTCCGGCAACATCTACGACTTGGATAATATTTATATTTCCGATACGATCCATATTTCCGTTTCCGGCAATATCATCGTTTCCGGAGTATTCATTTCTTGCCTGTGACGATCTCAGCTCCCACTGAAACCAAGATCCGTTGATTCCGAATATCCATAGATGGAGTATTTAATGCCATTAAATACTTGATCCGTTTACGTACTATTTGTGTGACCCTACGGGTTCAGTCAAGAGTAAGATGTGGATTAATATAATTAATTCCACTTGAACTGAAGCGGCCTCTAGTCAGGCATTCAGCTCACTTGATCTCACTGAATTATTAACTTGTTAATTAATACTGAACCGCATTTATTAGACTTAACATTGAATGCATACTTGGACCAAGGGCATTATTTCCTTCAGTCTCCCACTTGTCCTTAGGGACAAGTGTGCATTTCCTAATTCCTTTGTCGCTCGATGCTTGCTCTTGAACATAAGGTAAGAGTTGTCATCCTTATTATGTCCAGAGGTGTTTCTCGGTTTCAGAGTTCAACTGATCAAATAAACAGATAATCATAGCCTATGATTCATCCGAGCACGACCATGCATTTCACAGTTTCTAGCTCTCCGAGTGGCCTTGTACAACTTTTAAGCATCTCATACCGATTTATGGGAGGACAATCCCAATCTTGCGATCTTGAGATTTGACTTCGTTTGATAGGTGATTACCTGAGCGTTGCCTTTATAGCCTCCTTTTACGGTGCGACGGTTGGTCAACGTCAAAGCAACCAGTTCTCAAACAAGTAATCTCAAATCACTCAGGTATTGAGGATTTAGTGTCTAATAATTTAATGAAATTTACTTATGACAGATTTTCATCTCTTACAGTAAAGTTTCATAGGTCTTGTCCGATACTAGTCTTCCCAAAGTAAGTATCTATGCAAATGATTATGACATTGCCATGTCCACATAGTTCAAGAAACAGAACTACTAGTCATCTTGCATTCTAATCGTCTAACGTTTTCTATGCGTCCAATTTCATAGAAAACTCCGACAAGGACCATTTTCAACCTTTGACATTCAAGTTCACTTGATAGACATTTCTTAGTCACAGGACTGGTCCTGACAGTCTATCTTGAATATATCGTCAAATTGAAGGGACTCATCATTTAATAAACCACAAATTAAATGGAAAAATGAATTCTTTTCATTTGTTGTGAATGATTAACCAATAATGTTTTACAAAGATTTAAACTCTAAAACTTTAAAACATTAAACAGGGATATCAAAGCCATTCTCCAATATGCTTGATTCCCATAGCTGCAGTGTGCGAGTTGTGCTTCGCCTGCGGCAGAGGTTTATCAATGGATCTGATATGTTGTCATCAGTTCCAATCTTGTTTATCTCGACTTCTTTTCTTTCAACGAACTCTCGTAGAAGGTGAAATCTACGAAGTACATGCTTGACTCTCTGGTGGTGTCTAGGCTCCTTTGCCTGTGCAATAGCTCCGTTATTATCACAATACAGGGCTATTGGTCCTTTAATGGAGGGGACTACACCAAGTTCACCTATGAACTTCCTTAGCCATATAGCTTCCTTTGCTGCTTCATGTGCAGCAATGTACTCAGCTTCAGTTGTAGAATCCGCAATGGTGCTTTGCTTAGCACTTTTCCAGCTTACTACACCCCCGTTGAGGCAGAAGACAAACCCAGACTGTGATCTGAAATCATCTTTGTCGGTTTGGAAACTTGCGTCCGTATATCCTTTAACAATTAATTCATCATCTCCACCAAAGACCAGGAAGTCATCTTTGTGCCTTTTCAGGTACTTCAGAATATTCTTGGCAGCAGTCCAATGCGCCTCTCCTGGGTTTGACTGGTATCTGCTCATAGCACTGAGTGCGTACGCAACATCCAGGCGTGTACATATCATAGCATACATTATTGAACCAATCAATGATGCATATGGAATCCCATTCATTCGTCTACGCTCATCAAGTGTTTTTGGGCACTGAGTCTTGCTTAGAGTTATTCCATGAGACATGGGTAGGTAGGCTCGCTTGGAGTCCGCCATCTTGAACCTATCAAGCACCTTATTGATATAAGTGCTTTGACTAAGTCCAATCATCTTTTTAGATCTATCTCTGTAAATCTTGATGCCCAATATGTACTGTGCTTTTCCTAGATCTTTCATCGAAAAACATTTCCCAAGCCAAATCTTGACATAGTTCAACATAGGAATGTCATTACCGATAAGTAATATGTCGTCGACATATAATACTAGGAAAGCAATTTTGCTCCCACTGACCTTCTTGTATACACAAGATTTGTCTGCGTTTTTGATGAAACCAAAGTCACTTACTGCTTCATCAAAACGTATATTCCAGCTCCTGGATGCCTGCTTCAATCCGTAGATTGACTTCTTTAGCTTGCATACCTTTTTAGCATTCTTTGGATCCTTAAAACCTTCAGGCTGTGTCATAAACACAGTTTCTGTTAAAACGCCATTTAAGAAAGCAGTTTTGACATCCATCTGCCATATTTCGTAATCGTAATATGCAGCGATTCCTAACATTATCCGAATAGACTTTAGCATTGCAACTGGTGAAAAGGTTTCATCGTAATCCACACCGTGGACTTGCCTGTAACCTTTTGCAACCAATCTAGCTTTGAAAACTTCAAGTTTCCCATCCTTGTCTTTTTTCAGTTTGAAAACCCATTTGCTTCCAATGGCTTGGTAGCCATCTGGCAAATCGACCAAATCCCATACTTGGTTTTCAGACATGGAGTCTAATTCAGATTGCATGGCTTCTTGCCATTGTTTGGAGCTAGGGCTCGTCATAGCTTGTTTGTAAGTCGCAGGTTCATCACTTTCAAGTAATAGAACGTCATAGCTCTCGTTCGTCAAAATACCTAAGTACCTTTCCGATTGAGATCTATATCTTTGCGATCTATGCGGGGTAACATTTCTAGATTGACCATGATTCTCACCAGATTCTTCTAAAGGTCTCTGAGTTTCATCCTGAATGTCATCTTGAGCATTCTCTAGAGTTTGTTGTTCGACTCGAATTTCTTCGAGGTCTACTTTTCTCCCACTTGTCATTTTGGAAATGTGATCTTTCTCCAAAAAGACACCATCTCGAGCAACAAACACCTTGTTCTCAGATGTATTCTAGAAGTAATACCCCTTTTTTTCCTTTGGATAGCCCACAATGATACATTTGTCAGATTTTGGATGAAGTTTGTCTGAAATTAATCGTTTGACGTATACTTCACATCCCCAAATCTTAAGAAAAGACACATTTGGAGGTTTTCCAAACCATAACTCATATGGAGTCTTTTCGACAGCTTTAGACGGAGCTCTATTTATAGTGAGTGCAGCTGTATTTAGTGCATGTCCCCAAAATTCTAATGGAAGTTTGGCCTGACCCATCATTGACCTGACCATGTCTAGCAAGGTTCTGTTCCATTGTTCCGACACACCGTTCCATTGTGGTGTTCCAGGAGGAGTCAGTTCTGATAGAATTCCACATTCTTTCAGATGGTCATCAAATTCATAGCTCAGATATTCACCGCCTCTATCAGACCGCAGTGCCTTAATCTTCTTGCCTAATTGATTCTCTACTTCACTCTGAAATTCCTTGAATTTGTCAAAGGATTCAGACTTATGCTTCATTAGGTAGACATAACCATATCTACTGAAGTCATCAGTGAAAGTGATAAAGTAGCTGAAACCACCTCTAGCATTTGTACTCATTGGTCCACATACATCTGTATGGATTAAACCCAATAGTTCATTTGCTCTTTCTCCAACTTTAGAGAAAGGTTGCTTTGTCATTTTGCCAAGTAAACATGATTCGCATTTACCATAATCCTCTAAGTCAAATGGTTCTAGAATTCCTTCCTTTTGAAGTCTTTCTAAGCGTTTCAAGTTTATATGGCCTAATCGACAATGCCACAGATAGGTGAGATCTGAATCATCCTTTTTGGCCTTTTTGGTATTTATGTTATAAACTTGTTTGTCGTGATCTAATAAATAAAGTCCATTGACTAATCTAGCAGATCCATAAAACATCTCTTTAAAATAAAACGAAGAACTATTGTCTTTTATTAAAAAGGAAAATCCCTTAGCATCTAAGAAAGAAACTGAAATGATGTTTTTAGTAAGACTTGGAACATGGAAACACTCTTCCAGTTCCAAAACTAGCCCGGAGGGCAACGACAAATAATAAGTTCCTACAGCTAATGCAGCAATCCGTGCTCCATTTCCCACTCGTAGGTCGACTTCACCCTTGCTTAACTTTCTACTTCTTCTTAGTCCCTGTGGATTGGAACATAAGTGTGAGCCACAACCTGTATCTAATACCCAAGAAGTTGAATTAGCAAGTATACAGTCTATAACGAAAATACCTGAAGATGGAACGACTGTTCGGTTCTTCTGATCTTCCTTTAGCTTCAAGCAATCTCTCTTCCAATGCCCCTTCTTCTTGCAGTAGAAGCATTCGGATTCAGAAGTGGGTTGACTGACCTTCCTCTTTACATATTTGGCGCCAGTTTGCTTAGTTGGGCTGGCCTTGTTGCCACCTTTCTTAGCATTCCTCTTCTTTCCAGATTTCTTGAACTTGCCCCCACGCACCATAAGCACATCCTGCTTATCACTTTTGAGCGTCTTTTCAACGGTCTTCAGCATACCGTGAAGCTCAGTGAGCGTTTTGTCCAGACTATTCATACTATAGTTCAGTTTGAACTGATCATACCCGCTATGAAGAGAATGGAGGATGGTGTCTATAGCCATTTCCTGAGAAAATTGCTGATCCAGCCGACTCATATTCTCAATGAGTCCAATCATTTTGAGAACATGTGGACTTACGGGCTCGCCTTTCTTAAGCTTGGTCTCAAGAATTTGCCTATGAGTCTCGAATCTTTCGACTCGAGCCAGATCTTGGAACATGTTCTTCAACTCACTGATGATCGTGAAAGCATCTGAGTTGATGAACGTTTTCTGCAGATCTGCACTCATGGTGGCGAGCATTAGACATTTCACATCCTTGTTGGCATCAATCCAACGATTGAGGGCTGCCTGAGTGACCCCGTCGCCTGTGGCTTCGGGCATCACCTCTTCTAGGACATACTCCTTTCCTTCCTGCATAAGAACTATTTGCAAGTTCCTTTGCCAGTCAAGGAAGTTTTTCCCGTTCAACTTCTCCTTTTCGAGAATTGATCGAATGTTGAATGAATTGTTGTTTGCCATATTTAAAACTACAATTGAAAAGAATAAACAATTAAATAACCATTCACAGTTCTCTTAATAAACTTAAATTCTAGCATACATGCATAATTTAATGTTCATTAAGCATTTTATTCAAGTTATGTGTTCCGGCAGGTGTGAATAAAATGATTCCAAGATCCTAAAATCATTGAAGAACTAAGCACAGTTTGTCGACTTAATCCTAAAACATCTTAGGTAAGCAAAAGCCTTTTGCTAATAGTCTAGAAACTATTCTTGGTTGATAGGTACGTCTAAGAACTTATTAGGTAAACCTATCGATTTTGCCACGACATAAAAGGACTCCTTACTTATATCGTTGAGTTTCACCAAAACTAACATGTACTCACAATTATTTGTGTACCTTGCCCCTTTAGGACCAATAAGTAACACCTCGCTGAGCGAAAACTATTACTAGATTGATGTAAAGGATATCCAAGCAAGTTTATATTTTGGCATGGCACCTTATAACTCAATTTTTAAGTTTGGAACTTAAGGCTCTTACTATGTTGGTTAGATTTTAAGTGAACTAAAATCCTTAATCATGCAACATAATCAAGCTTTTGATCTCATGCATTTTAAGACATATTCAAAAGCAATAAATAACTTAAAACATGCATAAGATAAATGTGATCTAGTATGGCCCGACTTCATCTTGAAGTTTTAACTTCAAAGTCCGTCTTGAAAATCTCCGTGGGAGCCACCATTTTCTTCAAATAGGATAAGCTACAACAAATTACAACTATTTGATGGTACGCAGACCATATTTGAATTGAAAAATAACTTTGGTACTATAGACCAATTATATTCAAATTAATGGTACGCAGACCATATTTTCTATCCTATTTGGGCCATACTAGTCACTTCATAACCTGCAAAACAGTACATATACAATATATACCATTCACCCATTCATTATCATGAATGGCCCACATAGCTGGTTAGTAAAACACATTATGCATCATATAAACATTTGCAGCAATTAATCAAGGGCACCAATAATCTACAAATTATTCAGTCCTTATTAATTCTAATCAAGTTGTTTTAACTTTAAGGATTTGTAGACCTAATCAAGAGTTTTATGACTAAAAGTGCTCCCACTTAAACCAATAAATTCATATGCTTTACTAATTTTAAACATAAAAATGTATTTCTAGTCTAACCGGAAACATACAAATTTAATTAAAATTTAAAGCTCATATAAATTTATAATTGAATCCAAAAGTTTAATTTAATTTCAGTCGTTTTTAAATTAATTCATGATTTTAATTTTAGTAAAATAATTAGAATAAATAAAATTTATTATAATTACAATATTCAAAATTAAAATCCAAGAAAACAA
The DNA here is from genome assembly GCF_020520425.1 of Spinacia oleracea. Lineage (NCBI taxonomy): Eukaryota > Viridiplantae > Streptophyta > Magnoliopsida > Caryophyllales > Amaranthaceae > Spinacia > Spinacia oleracea. The sequence continues at coordinate 67,338,716 of NC_079492.1, forward strand.
TTTAAATTATTAATTTGAAAATTAATTAAAATTACGTAAACTGAAAATTTCAAATTAAAATTTCAAAACGATCTAATCGCAACGCAAAAACCTCACGCATCGCACGCCCATGGGCCACACGCACACAGCCATCGCTGGCCATGTGCGCGCAGCCCATGCGCTGCCTCGCATCGCTGCTGCTCACCATCGCAAGGCATCACGCGAGCTGGTGCTCGCTGCGCGCGCCAGCGCTACGCGCACGAGCATGCTGCCGCAGCCCATCGCTGGGCGCAGCGCTCGTCGCACGTCGCAACAAGCACTCGCACGCCATCGCTGGGCGCAGCGCTCGTCGCACGTCGCAACAAGCACTCGCACGCCATCGCTGGGCGCAGCGCTCGTCGCAACAAGCACTCGCACGCCATCGCTGGGCGCAGCGCTCGTCGCACGTACAACAGCGCTCGCTGCGCGCGAGCGATCGATGTTTGGCGCAGCACTCGTGGCACGCGAGCTTGGGCTCGCTGCACGGGAGGCTCCGCACGCTTGCGCGAGGCAGTGCGCGCTGTGGCGCAGCTCGCTTGCTGCCCACACGCGAGTGCTCGTGCTTTGCCCTCGCCCTCGCCCATTCGCCCATCACACACATCCCACGACACAAGGCAGGGCTGCTGCCTTGTGCTCGTGCACCATGGCCTTGCTCATTGCATTCGTACCGCATGGGCGACGAGCTCCCTTGCTCGTCGTCACATGCCCGCACTATACAACACCCCTTAAGGGTAACACGTAGCGTCCATTGCTTTGTGCGTGCAAGTTATATGAGCGAATCGCATAAAATTTAAAATTTATATTAAAATTAATGACAAATTAATAAATAATATTAATTTCATAATTTTAGGGCGAAAAATCGAAAATTTATTATTTAATTGATTTCCGATTAACATGGATTCAAGTCTAGGTCATAAAAATTTAAAATTTAACATAAATTTACAATTTTTATGGTGGTTTTTAATCATAGGTGTCTAATTAAATTATAACTAATTATGAAAATCAAATTAATTCTAAATTATTCCAATTTTCAACAAATTAATCATAATTACAAATTAGATTGTATAATTAACAAGGCTAGGCATTCAAACTTGTTAAACATATACAGTAGGTCAATCAAAAATTCAAGATTTATCAACAAGAATCGCAAATATTTAATTTAACATCTTAAATTTACGAAATTTTGCATTCGAAAAACTAAAACCTCCGAAAAGTCATAGTTAGGCCTCGAATTTGAGAATTCTGGGTTCGGCCGAAAAACAGAATTTTTGTCAAAATTTTAGAATGCCTTTTACATGCGGAATTGACAAAAAAATCACTCGATTTGGATGAGTAACGAAGAAACTGCCGAAAAACTGCGTACGTATAATTAAATAAAGGCAATTTGCAATTAATTAACAATTACGAAAATTAATCACCCCTTTTAATTCTTTCAAATTTGTAATATTTAACCATGTTCGTGCAATTTAGATTATGAAAATAATAAGAGGCTCGTGATACCACTGTTAGGTTATGATACATATGACAATTCATAAATCATGCGGAAAAAACCATAAAGCCAGGAAAGCATATTATTTACACATAATCATTTAGCATAGTTTAGATGCATATTCTTTGTTGCGTGCCTTTCCTAGCTGCGCCCGAACCGAACAAGAACAAGTCTTTAGGACTCCAAGTGTCGTCCCTCCGTAGATAGTCCACAGCACGTCCGGATCCGCCTTAAGCTTGACCAACTAGGATCACCCTTAAGGTACTTAGAATTTTCGGCACTTTATAGGCAATTGTATGACTGAATTTTGCTCTCAAAATCACTTTTGAATACTTGAATACTCGATATAAATTGTGAGCATTGATCACCTATTTATAGGGCATGGGTATCGGATATTAGAATCCTACTAGGAAACGTTTTAGTGAATCTGAATTAATCTAAAATTCAATCACTTAATTTATCTAGTAGACTTAGGGAATCAATCTTATACGAATCCTAACCGATCAAGGTCTCGTACGCAAGCACAAACACTCACGCATGCGCAGCAGCCCACGAGGGGCGCCATGCGCGCGCGCGCGCTGAGCCCAGGCCCAGCAAGTGCTCGCAGCCCACGAGGGGCGCGCGCCTGCTGGCCTTGCTCTCGCGTTTGGGCTTTGCTTGCTTTGGTCGCGCGCGGGCTTTGCTAGGCGTTGGGCCTAGCTTCGTGCTAGGCCTTGCGTCTAGCAGGCTCGTCCGATGTTTATTCGTACGATGCGCTTCCGATTAAATTCCCGGTTCCAGAATTCATTTCCGATACGAACAATATTTAAATTTTCCGATTCCGGAATCAATTTCCGTTTCGAACAAATATTTAATATTTCCGTTTCCGGAATTATTTTCCGATTCCGATAATATTTCCGATTCTGACAATATTTCCGTTTCCGGCAATATTTCCGATTCCGGCAATATTTCCATTTCCGATAATATTTTCCGATACGTACCATGTTTCCGTTTCCGGCAACATCTACGACTTGGATAATATTTGTATTTCCGATACGATCCATATTTCCGTTTCGGCAATATCATCGTTTCCGGAGTATTCATTTCTTGCATGTGACGATCTCAGCTCCCACTGAAACCAAGATCCGTCGATTCCGAATATCCATAGATGGAGTATTTAATGACATTAAATACTTGATCCGTTTACGTACTATTTGTGTGACCCTACGGGTTTAGTCAAGAGTAAGATGTGGATTAATATAATTAATTCCACTTGAACTGAAGCGGCCTCTAGTCAGGCATTCAGCTCACTTGATCTCACTGAATTATTAACTTGTTAATTAATACTGAACCGCATTTATTAGACTTAACATTGAATGCATACTTGGACCAAGGGCATTATTTCCTTCACTCTGGAACAGGGACGAGTTCCTTTTGGTAGTTAGGGGAACTCCAGGATAGAAACTGCAATTGTCTTTGTGTATTTGAGGATCACTTGATTGTAGGAGGATTGGTTTCTATTTTGTTGACCCTTGGTGCTTTAGCCTTTACTGTATCCAACCCAGGAACTCCAGCAGCTATTCCTAGTTCCTCATAGGAACTCGACCATTTAACTGTCAACACTTAACACCATCAATCAGGAAGTTTGCAGGTGTGTCATCAACCAAAACCAGGAACAACAGTACCCTTTTGTAATCCTTGTTATGCTTGAGATTTTCGCAAAGGTTGATTTTTCCATGTAATCAAATTCAATAAATTCGGATCTACTACTCCCTCAGACGGTTATTGCAACGTGTTTTCCAATGCATGAGTATAATCAACTATTCAACTTGAATTGTAGTTTAATTATTGTTTTTCTGTTACTTAATTTAAATAGTGGAGCGCTAAAAGTCGCCCCATATTATTCAAAATTTATCTTCTATTTTACCCATATACCCTCCTTTATTACCCACTCATTAAACATTTACCATCTTCGTTTACCCTCTTACTTTTCCCACCCCAAATCGGACCACCATTGGAACACCACCGCCGGCCAGCACCGCTGCCACCACGTCGCCGATGACAAAATGCGTAGTAATGTTTACATGGCCAAGTCTATATATGGAACGTCGAATTCACAAGATGTTTTTTTTATCCGGAAATAATTTCAGAAACTTATGCATTTTTAACTTGTACCATGGTACAATCTTATGAATTTTAAGCTTGTACCATGGTACAGACTTATGAGTTTTTAATTTCTTTTCCAAGTAGATTAAATTAAATTCAATAGCAACTTAAAACCTTAAATAATATAGACTTATGCATATTAAGATCACACCATGACGTGGACTTTTGAATTTTAAGCTCCGTCCATGAAACCTGTTGTGAATTCGACGTTCCACTGGTAGACTCGGCCATGTAAATATTACTACGCATTTTGTCGCCGGCGACGTGGTGGCGGTGGTGCTGGGCAGCGGTGTTGGCCAGCGGTGGTGGTCCGATTTAAGGTGGGAAGGTAAGAGGGTAAATAAGAATGGTAAATGTTGAATGAGGGGGTAAGTAAAAGAGGGTATATAGGAAAAATAGTGGGCGGTTTTGAGTAATATGGGGCTGTAAATAGTAAGCCCCTTTAAATATGAATGAGTAGTCCCATTACTAGGGTTTAGAGGACCTATCCCATGTCATCAAGATCCAAGAGATAATGACTCTATGTATGGTATTTAACTAAGATGGATACGGGCACGAGGGTGTAATTGAACAACTTATCTAGATGTTAATTATGAATTACGATCTGAATCGTTGTCGATTTGCGGTCGAACCACTGCTCTAAAAGACAATTCGCGCTACCCCGATATAGTAGAACGCTTGCGATTGTCCTCCAGGGTTAACAAGACATCAAGGATTGTGCGCACTCACAAACCTCGATTGGAGACCATAATATTTACCCAAAAATAGAAGAGAGATTAAGAGTTATAGTTTATGTGAATGTGTTTTTGGAGAAACGAAAGAGGAAAAAATATATGCAGCGTTTAGGAAAATGCAACAACTATCAATAATAATGGGGAACGTTTTCCTGTAATGGAGCAGTTAAACTGGAACAAATTCGGTAATCAAGGTCATTAAAGGTTAATTAATTCTTCTGACCATTATAGCAAGAGTTAACCTAACAGATTGATCGAAGTCCCGAGGCCGACCCAACCCGGCCATCCGGCACGTGCCCGCGTGTGTGTTATATGTCCACCCATACCACTCTCACAGTTTCTCAAACAAGTTATATTTTCAAGCCCCCAAATATAAACAAGGAATAAAGTTCGTATTTTATAATTGTGGAACCTTTTCCTTCCTTACTTTTTCCACACTATTTTTTTTCGCATTTCTAACAATAACTTTCAACAATCCCCCACGGGTTCAAAGATGAGAAAAAAAGAGAAAGAAAGAAAATAATTGAATTTCTGGGCGAAGTAAACAATTTTTTTTTTTTGCTAGGCAAGAGCAAGTATATATATTAACAATCAAAGAAACCAAAGATCATGGGAACAACCTCCCACTAATCCAAACACATAGTGACCAGAGGCCACCCACACTACCCCTCATACAAGTTGGAAAACGAACTGTGGTCACCAGGGTTGACATTCCTAGGGAGAATGTTGCTAATTCTATTATGTACACAAAATTTATATTCTTACACACTGTACCAGGAACTCTAATCTGACCATTCCAAAGAGCATTATTCCTCTCACACCAGACATGATAGACAGTGCTAAGTATGCTACAATATATGACACATTTCTTGAATCTGGAAAGCTTCTTCCTATGAGTCCACTTAATCAGAGAAACAAGATCATAGTGACTGGTATGAATGCCTAACCAAACAGCAACGTCAGACCAACATTGCTTGCTGTACTCACATCTGAAAAACAGGTGTGAGTGGCTTTCAACATCAGTGCCACATACCAGGCACCAATTATCAGGGGTGACACCAATTTTCATCAATTTCTCCTTGGTGTTCAGCGTCTCTAGCATGGCTAACCATGTAATGAATCTATGTTTAGGTATGTTCAATCTCCCCCAGACTGCATTACACCAATGCAGTTTCTCAAAACCAGTTGACATCCTACCATAGGCCTGCTTGATTGAATACTTAGGCATTGCCACCAACTGTTGTGAGGATATGTAGCTTTTCATAAAATCCTTAACCTGACAGATTGCTTTCCAGTACCAGCTATCAGACACTTTTGGTGAGTAATCCCACCAATTTTTATCTCTGATATACACTAAATGCACCCACCTAACCCAAACATTGTCTTTTTTGGTGGCAATCATCCAAACATGCTTCCCCATGGCTGCCACATTCCATAATTTGAGATTTAGAAGACCTAAACCCCCTTCTTTTTTAGGTTTGCAAACATTCATCCATGCCACTTTCCCTGGGCTATTAGAGTCTGCTGAACCATGCCATAGATAGTTTCTGCAAATGACATTCACTTTCTTGTATATCCCTTTAGGCAAGATCATGATTTGGGACCAGTATTACTGCAGAGTCATCAACACAGAATTTACAAGTGTAAGCCTTCCAGCAAAAGAAATGTTCCTTGAACTCCAAGTTTTCACCCTTGCACACATTTTCTCAACAATTTTATCACATTCAGCTACTGATATTTTCTTTGAACAGATGGGAATTCCCAAGTATCTGAAAGGAAAGCATCCTCTGGCAAAACCAGTCATGTCTATGATTCTCTGAATGTTTACCTCAGACATGCCAGAACAGTAAACAGATTTCTTAGGTGGACTAGCTTTTAAACCAGTAGTGTTAGAAAAGAGCTGGAATTCTTGCATCATGAGATGAACAGACTTAAATTCACCTTTGCAACATAAAATTATATCATCAGCAAAGCATAGTCAGTTTAGAGACTTTACATTTTGGGTGGAAATTGAAGTCTGGTTTTTCTACCACCATCTTAAGTGTTCTGGACAGATACTCAATGCACAACACAAAGAGCAAGGGTGATAAGGGATCACCTTGTCTAAGGCCTCTTTTCCCCTCAAAAAAACCATGAAGAGTGCCATTAATAGACAAAGAGAATTTAGGGGATGTGACACATTGCATGATCAAATGAATAAACTGAGTGGGAAATTGAAGACTCACCAACATATCTTCAATAAATTCCCACTCAACTGTATCATAGGCTTTTTGAAGGTCCAGTTTGATGAGGCAACCATTACAACCAGTTTTCCTTTCATATCCTTGAGCTAGGTCCTGACAAACCATAATATTGTGAGCAATGAATCTGCTATGTACAAAAGCTCCTTGATTTTGAGAAATCAGATTAGGAAGCACATGCCTAATTCTGTTGCAAAGAACTTTTGATATACACTTGTACACCACATTGCAGCATGAAATTGGCCTAAATTCTAGAACACTCATGGGGAATTTCCCTTTTAGGATAAGAGTAATTCTAGTAGCATTAATCTCCTTCAAGAGTTGACCTGTATTCAGAAAGTCTAAAACAGCATCACTAACATCATTACCAATTATCTCCCAAGCTCCTTTAAAGAATGAACTCCCAAACCCATCAGGGCCAGGGGCTTTGTTTGCATCAATATCCCACATGGCCTTCTTCACTTCAGATCTTGAATAAGAGCTAAGAAGCAAGCATCTCATAGCATCATCAACCAGAGGGCCTATATTAACCACAGTCTGTTTAACTGTAGTTCTAATGGGATTTTTGGACCCCAACAATCATTTGTAATACTCAAGAAAGGCATCAGGAACCTTTGCAGGCTCATCTATCCATTTACCATGCATATCCTTGATAGAAAAGATAGAGTTATGAACTTGTCTGTGTCTGATAGCCCTGTGGAACATAGCAGTGTTGTCATCCCCACCTTTGACCCATTCTAACTTAGCCTTGTGAGAAAGGAAGTTGAGATAGGCTGCATGAGTTACCAAATATTCCTGGTGAGCAATTTTCTCCATTGAGCTCAGATCCTCACTTGAAGGGTTAAGGTGCAAAGCAGCTTGCAGATCATTGAGATGTTTAGAAGCAGCCAACTCCCTTGCCTCAATTTCACCAAAGCCATCTTTGTTTAACCTTTACAAAGCATTCTTCACATTTTTGAGCTTCTGAACCAGTTTGAACATTTTAGTCCCCTGGTATGCACAAGTAAACAATTGAATAAGTGTCAATGTCTTGCGATTTGAATTAACACTTAGTGACATTCAAGTTAAGATCTCTTTCCTACCAAGTGACTTACGTCTTAAACCTAATAAGAGGTTAGAAATCCATCACTCAAGGCGCACAATTGAACATGTATTATATTCTGAATCTCTGCCAATACTAGTGACTGATTATACTGGCCATATGTCCATAACCTGGATGCTCATAGGTGCTCTACAGAATAGCCCACACAATTCTCACAGAAAGTTGCCTTACTTCCACACATAAGTAGGTTAATTCTATCAAGTGTAAGCTACATTTCACCACAAAAAATATGGAAATGGGTTTATACGTTATTATGAAGTATTGTGTACGTGACATAAATGCGTCCAACAACAACAACAAAGACTTAGTCTCAAAATGATCGATTTGGGGTCGGCTAACATGAATCGTCATAGGAGATCGTCGCTGCAACCAAATCAAAATAGAAAGGAGTAGAAAGTTAAAAGAATAAACAATAAAGAAGAAGAAAGTGGAATTATATTACATAAAAATATTATAGGCAAATTTGTCAAAAACTACCTTATAAATTTGATTTTTTGTGAAACTACCTTATAAAAAAATGTTGTAATTAACTACCTTATAAAATAATTATGTTGTATAATACTACCTTTTTCCGAAATTTGAAAGTTGAATCATAATTTCGGGATTGACTTTATCATATGTATCACACGTGTCATTTAATTACCCACTTCCCATGACATGTCACATGAGATGCACCTAGTAAAGTCGACCCCTAAATGTGTAATCAATGTTTATAATCCGACCAAAGGTAGTATCTTGCAACGTAAAATTTTTATAAGGTAGTTAATTACAATATTTTTTTTATAAGGTAGTTTTTCGCAAAAATCCAAATGTATAAGGTAGTTTTTTACAAATTTGGCTAAGGGAATAAGAATAAATATAAGTAAAAATAAGCACATTTCAAAATTGCATTAAAAAAACGCATGTAAAAGTAAGAGAGTCAAAATAGAAGATGTATAAGTCAAATAAAGTCATCAACGTATGTTCTTTTCCTTCACTCTGTCCTATCCAACGTCATATTCTCACTACTACAAAAACACTTCATTGGCTCGACGGTGTTGGCGACCGTCAGCATCAAATCGCAATCTGCGCGTTTTCTCCACCATCTTCCGGGTCAGTCATACACGCTTATATTGACGAGAGAGGACGAAAGGAGAAAGAAGTGGTACCCGTACCAGGGAGACGGTTTATCAATTTATGCATTATTTTTGAGCCAGCCCACGTGAATCATGCAAGCAGGAACCAACGAATATTTGTAGTTTTGTGTTTTTGTTTTGATCGACCCTCTTATTTGTCTTCGGATTTTTCTGCGTCTATATCTTCTTGCCCTGTCATTTTCATTATCTTTTCTACATTTTATTTCGCATTTCAATTTTTACTTGTTTAGATCATGTTATTTTGAATGCATTGTGCTTCTAGGCTCTAGCAGCTCAATAGAAAATATAATCAAAATGGAAAAAGTCACATTTTTATTGAAAAATATTTAAAAATAAGACAATCTTTGTCCGGTCTTCTAAAAACAATCCAAGTTATAAGTATTTCATGAATAATCCGACGTTTATGGGGCATCTTCTCAAAACAATTATTGACGTGTTAGTAACCGGATAAATAAGTAAAAACAACATGTGTCTTTCTCTAATACACCGTAGGCCTATATTCTTTTACCTTGCAAGAAATTGGTTTATCAACGATGGGAAATTCCGTTGCTAAAGCCAATAGTGATAAGATTTCCTGTTGCGAACCCATCACAAAAGGGGGTGGTCATTGATGGAAAATACCGTCGTTACCCCGTCGTAAAAGGCTTTTGCGATGGTTGTTCCCTTCTTTAATTATTTAGTTGCTATCCCCGTCAAAAAAACTATTTGCGATGAAATTTTTGGTCTGTCATTATTGAGTTCTCATTAATGACTCAAATTCAAGTAGTCTTAATTTTAATTTTCTTTTTAAATACTTTTCTTTTGTTTTTTCTTTTTTTTGCTAAGCAAGCAAGATCGAATAATATTAAAGCCCAAAACAGATTTACAACCTAATCTAACTCAAAGGAGAAACGAACCAACTAGGTTGGACCTTTTCACCACTTTTGTTTTTTCTCTCCCTTAGGGGTGGGCACGAACAGAACGGTTTGTGAACAGTTCGGAATCGGTTCGATAAAAGTTCGGCTCAAGCTCAATTCGTTTGTAAATTAACCAATCTTGAGCTAAATTTATGGTTCGAGAACTAAACTAACCAAACTCAAACTCAATGGTGTTTGGCTCGAAAGCTCGCTAGCTCGTTAATTTAAGAGTAATAATGCATATTTATGAGATTTTTATATATCGTTTAATACCATTGTCCAAACTATCAAGTAAATGACAAATAAGGGATAATATTTTACATAACTTGTCCAGGAAAAATACTATTATAATGTTAGATTAAGAAAATTATTAGTAACATTATTGTACATGTTGGTAGAATATGGTTTATCAGTTTATCGAATCAAGGCTCGAACAAGCTCGAAACTCGGTTTGAATTTGAAGAATTTTTATCCAAGTCTGGCTCGATATGGGTTTTTAAGCTCGAGGTAAGTCCAAGCTCAAATTTGAACTCGGCAAAAATTAACCAAATTAAGCCGAGCCTATTAGAGTTCAGCTCGGTTTGGCTCGTGTCCACCCCTTGGCTGATTTCTATCTCTCCCCTCCTTCGATCCCCCTCTCCCTTGTCTGACTTCTTTCTTTCTCCTCCTCCTTCACCCTCCTTTGATGGTCCTTCATCCCTTCCTTCTTCACCGCAACTTTCTCCCTATGTGTAGGGTTTACAATTAAATACATAACATGATAGCGGAATAACCCAAAAGCCAGGAAGCATGTATAAAGTACAAATTAAGCATAACTTACGTTTGTAGCGTGTTTTTCCCTTAGTTCAACTAACACGAACAAGAACTCCAAATGTCGTTCCTCTACTTAGTTCACCGACACGTTCAGATCCGTCTTGAGATTGATGGCTTAGATCTCCTTCAAGATTGTCTGCTTTTGGGAAGAACACCCTAATGAAGGCACATAGAGAATTAGGGTTTTCTATATCCTTAGGTTAGAATATGATATTTTCTTAAGTTGGAAAAACATGTAGAATAGGTTATTAAAATAACCTATCTATTAAGCCAAGCTAACCGGCCAAGCATAAGGCTCAACCGCCTAGCAAGGCCCACGGCAAGGTGTAGCGCAGCGAGCAGTTGGGCCGCGGGCCTTTGCTGCTGATGTTGCTCTTCCTCTCACGCGGCCTACGCACTAAGGCCATGGGCCAACGCTGCGAGCATGTGTGTTGCGCCCATGGGCCTTGCGCCTCGTGCACTCGGCTCGTGGGTTACTTTCGTGTTTATGATTAATTTATCCTTCGACAATTTATTTATCGTTTCGTACTTTGACTATCAATGTCGTACGATACGATTATTCGTTTCGCCTAGGTTACGAATATACGCAATACGATATACGATTTTACGATCTAATGTTAAATTGTATAATTATGTTTTCCGAACTAATCTCTCAAAAAATATTAAATGATTTTTCGATTATTTAGTCTGGTGATCTATTACATGCCAATGGCGTGACCTTATAAGTTAAGTCAAGAGTAAGTTGTGAGCCTAATTAAGATTAGAACTCACTGATCGGAAGCATTGCTCCACCCAGCTGCTCCGATCACTTGATCTCACCGAATTAATTGTTCGTAATTAATCTGAACATTTGGTATTAGACTAATGCACATTGGGTGAAAGACACATTTTCTTCAGTCTCCTACTTGTCCTTTAGACAGGTGTGCATTCACATTCCTTTGTCTCTTAGTGTTACTTGCTGAACATAAAGTAAGATCCAAGCCATCCTTATTAGGTCCAGAAGTGTTTCTCGGATTACTGAGTTCAACTGTTAAACTTTTAGCCTTAACCATTCTGAGCACGACCATGCGTTTTCATAGTATCCAAATCTCTGAGAGGCCTTGTTACACAACAACACTATATCCTATCAAATATAGGAGGACAATCCAATCTTACAATCTATGAATACTCACTTTGATTCATAGTACGCCCAATAATTTCTTTTATAATCTCCTTTTATGGTGCGACGTTTAGCGGGCATCAAAGCGAACTAATCTTCAAACGAGCAATTATAATTACTCATGTTTTGAGAACTACTCATCTCTTATAAAGTGTACGTTCACATGGTCAATCCGATACAAGATCCAATAAGTATCTATGCAAAAGATTTCTGACATATCATGTCAATTTACTTCAAGAAACTAAACTGTAAATCTACTTGCAATCTAATCTTCATTAGTCATTGGTCTTCCAACCTTTCAATGACCTGGATTAGGGATCATTTGGGACTTCAATATTCAAGTTCACTTATGGGTGTTTCTTTGTCAAAGAATCCATCTTGACATGGCCGTTTGAATGTTTTTGAATCACTTGAATTTTATCATTTAATACTAAACCAAAATTAAATGAATATGAAATAAAGAATTTCATAAATATGAAATGGTTAAACCAATTGTTTTAAACACAGATCCAACTAATGTTCTAAAACAAAACTTAGAAAATCAAAGTCATTCTCCAACATACTTGATTCCCATTGTTATTACATTTGCTTTCTGCTTCACTCGTGGCAACGGTTTAGTCAATGGATCCGCGATGTTGTCATCAATTCCAACCTTGCAAATCTCGATTTCTTTTCGTTTAATAATTTCTCGAAGTATGTGAAATCGCCGCAGTACGTACTTGGACTTCTGGTAGCTCCACTAGTATCTTTGATTGATTGCCTTTAATTTTCTTTCTCGGTTACATTGTTTCCGTTATATATTAATTGGAAAAGTTGAAATTTGGTAATCCAACCTACCTTTTGACGATTTTCTTAAAACAATCCTACTTTTTAGGTGTATCTTCTTTAGACTACTGCCCCTCATGTAAGTACTAGTTTTCTGTCCGGGTGATGCCCCAGATCATTATATTAAAAATCATACTTCAGATTAGAGGACGAAGTATTATATTTTATTTGCAAAATTGAACATGCATTTTGACATGGCTTAGTGAATAAGCGTCTAATGTAAAACATGAGGTCAGGACTCTGGATTCGAATCTAATTTTGTACTACGTAATTACTACCTACGTTTCAATAAGTTGTTTTATGTTTACTATTTGTACGGACTCCAATTCAATATCTAACTATTAATGTATCCAATTTCGTATGGCAAACAACATTAAAAAAAAGTTGATATTTGCAAAATACATTTTGAGACAATTCTAACAATATCTAACATGATAATTGTTTGATACGTATAATACTTGGAACTTATGGTAAAAGTTTTTGACTTTTGAACACAATTTTCAAAGTATAAAGAACATAATGAAACAGAGGTAGTATATTTCTAATTTCTGAAATGTATGTGGATGGCAAAGAATGGCACATATCTATACCTAGTATTTAAAAACTGTAATCATAGGTGACAAAATGACAAGTGTCATCACCTCATCAATCTACCTTTTTCTACATTTTTTATAATTAAAATAGAGAAAATTTAAAAGACACCCTTATTAAAATAAAATAAATAAATAACTCAAAAGACACACATAACATAAACATACAATAAATAATCATAACTTAATAAACTAACTTAAATTATATTAATCAACTAATATTCAATAAAAATAACAATAAACATTAAACACTAATACTTACTTTGTATAAGTTAATAGTCTTTTTAAATTCTTAACTACAAAAAAGAGAAAATTAAACATCTAATCAAAATAAGCCATCAACCTCTCATCTTCCTTGCACTCCTTATAAATAAATTGAACATTCAACCATTTCATCATATCACAACACCATCAACTCTAAATCATCATCATTTTCAACAAAAATATATCATCATACATTTTTCCCGAGGTATGTGTGCGTGTTTTATGTTATGTGTCGCGTGTATCTTCTTTAATTTTCTTTGGTCAAATCTCAAATTTTGTCCATGTTATTATGATTATTTTAATAATTATTTGTTTTATCATAGATATTTTATTATACAGTATATTATCACGGTTGTTGATTGTTTTCTCTAAATATTATTTAGATTAATTTAGTAATAACCTTAAATGTTATTTATTTATATATTTATATCTTACAATAAACAAAATTTAAGAATTTACATAAATAATTTAAAATTTCATAATACCTAAAAATTGTTCTATGTCAAGTAATGTAAGTTATTTTAACACTTTATAAATTGCTCTCGTGCATTGCACGGGCCAAATTGCTAGTTAAGTTTTATGTGAGGTGAACACCACGTGGCACTATTTCCTGGTTACTTAATTTCTTTTAATTATCACCTTGTATTTAAAAACACAAACAATAATGATATACTCCCTCCGTCCCGGAATACTTGACCTGTTTTCCTTATCGGGCCGTCCCTTAATACTTGACCTGTTTCTAAAAATGGAAATATTTTAACAATATTATATTATTTCTCACTCCACCCCTATTAACCCACCTACCCCCTACTCCATACAAAAAATAATTAAAAATTCAACCCCTACTCTCCCCCAACCCCACCTCTTAACCCACCTCCCACTAACTACATTAAAATAATACCCCACTATCAACTACTACCTATTAAATTAAATAAGTCAATTCAAGTCCCTTAAACTCTGTACCGGTCAAACCGGGTCGAGTATTCCGGGACGGAGGGAGTATGTGATATGTGTTCACTTTTCCATCATTTTCATCTTTTTCCTCTTTTTCTTTTTTGTTTTTTGATTGACTCGCTAAAATGTTATGCAGTATTAATACCTATATTAAAATCGTGAAACTCAAAAGACACCATTGTATATGAAAAAGAAGCAACTCAAAAGACACTCATAATAAAAACTTATAAATAAATAATCACAAATCAATAAGCATTAGTACTTATAATAATCTTTTAAAATTCCGAACTTCAAAAAATAATAAGAGTACAAGAAAACTAAATATTTTTCCAATAAACCATCAACCTCTCATCTCCCATGACACCATTAAAAATAATTTGACTATTATCAATTTTCGTAATATCATTCACACAATAAACAATAACAACAAATATTTTCAAAGGTAATATGCTTTTATTTTATGTATTTTTACTTTTAGTACCACTACGTCTAAATTTTTTTCTATTAATTTTTATTATTTTATTTAATAATCATTTTATTTAATAATTATTTTCTTTGATATTTTAGAAGAAATTATATTCATTGTGTATTACATTATCCTTGTTGTTGATGGTTACTCCTAATTTTGTTTAGACTGATTATATAATAACCGTAAAGTAGAAAATGAGTAATAAGCATAAAATGTTTCTATTTATTTATATCTTACATAGAACTAAATATTTGTGTATGTACGATAAAAAAATTATATTTTAAAATTTTTATGTCGAACGATACTATATAGTTTTTATAATGCTTCCATGCATTGCACCTTTCAAAATGCTATTTTAATTTACGGATATTTCATGAAATACCCCCCGAATTTTGAAATAATTCACCAAATGCCCATCAAGTTCCAATAATTCACCAAATACCCCTGACAATTGACTTAATGCCCAAAATACCCTTACTGATAACGGTCCGTTAGTCCGCTGTTAGCCTAGTTTCATAATTCACCAAATGCCCCTTTTTTAAAATTTATTTCACCAAATACCCCTATTATTAAACTTATTTCACCAAATGCCCGAAACTTAAAAATAGTTATTCTGATGTTCCAACGGCTAGTTTTTTCGTTTGAAAAGTAGTCGTTGCTTATTGTTTGCTTATGCCTTCTTGATCCACTAAAGTCGTGATAATATCTAAAGGCTAATTATGAAAAAAAGTAGTAAGAAGAGAAAATAATAATGTTGATTGTGTGTTCCACTCAATACAAAGCAACACAATTTATAGGTATCAAAATAACAAACTAAGCCTAACAATAAGGGAGAAAGATACTTATGAAAAGAATCCAAGCATCAAACAAAATCAATGTTTTGATTAACGAGTGGGATATATATCTTGAAATGACAATTTGTACATTAAAGCCAAAGCATAATCCAAAGAGAAGCTAGTAGGAAAACTTATTCCTGATTTACAGCTACGATGCCAATTATGAGCTTTGGATCTATTGATGTCACAAGGAAATTTGACAAGTATCGACTCATCGTACACAAATTCAACTCAACTGCTTCAACACAGGGACGGGAAACACTTGAGGAGAATCTCAGAACCTGTTTCGAGTTCCTGTTCTAATATGGTCAGTGGAGGAACCAATCTCACTAATTTTCCTTTTCCTGCAGTTAATATTAACAATTTAACATTCCTGAATTTCGACAAGCATCAACTAGCGTCCAGCTTGTACATCCAACTCTATACCAATAATAAGACCCTGCCCTCGGACTTCTTTCACATGTTGGTTGCCTCCCAATTTCCTTGCTAAGAGTTCTTTGAAGTCCTGACCTTTTTTTGCTAAATTTACTTGCGTGCTCTCCCGAGTCCTAAGTTCTGCCTGTCCATCCCAAACCATGACCTTAATAGGATTAGCCTTTCTTCATTTCAAAATCAAAGTAAGATGCTTTGTATTGACATTACAATATCCGTTTTTTCTTCATTTGCTTGAAGTCCTATTGCATCTTACTGTTTCCACTGTTTTCAGTCCTTTCTCCTTCGTCTAAGCTTCCCCTGTATTGTCCTTTATGCTGCTGCCCCCTGTTTTCTTGCTCAACTACTCCCTTGCACCATCTCAGATTGTTGCAAGGATCACACTTGTAGTACAACCTTTGTGGATTGAGTGTTATATCGGAGCTTCAGATGTCAAATTTCCTACCACAATAGCAAAATTGGTTAGATACTCTAATATATGCGGACTCATTGTGTGTGGATGATGATTTTGAAACAAAACTCATAACACAAATCTAATGACATTAGCGAAGCAAAACAACATCTAATTTACAAGAAACATTCAGAAAATGGGTTTTTATAGCCAAGCAAGACCAACGACTACTTTTCAAACGAAAAAACTAGCCGTTGGAACATCAAAATAACTATTTTTAAGTTTGGGGTATTTGGTGAAATAAATTTAAAAAATGGGGCATTTGGTGAATTATGAAACTAGGCTAACGGCGGAATAACGGACCGTTATATGTAAGGGTATTTTGGGCATTAAGTCAATTGTCAGGGGTATTTGGTGAATTATTGGAACTTGATGGACATTTGGTGAATTACTTCAAAACTCGGGGTATTTCATAAAATATCCGTTTAATTTACTAATTGATACCTCACTAAATGACACCTATTAATGAAATGGACCATACATGTTTCCGTCGCAAACATGCATGTAAACTCGTGTTACACGCTTATACAATAGGTTGAACTAAGCATCACTATCGGTCTCTAATTTTGTGGTGGTCCATGTTTCACATAGGCTTGGCACAATTGAGTACAATTCTTCAGCACAATTTGGTCTTATACAATAATGTTAATGGAAAAATTACTTTAAATAATCCAACCTCTCGACGATTTTCCATTAATAATCCAACCTTTAGATTATTATCTAATAATCCAACTTTTGTACTTCATTAACTTTTATTACACCCAACCGGTCATCAACCTGATACAGCAGGTAACTAATACATGTGTCATGCAACCATTCGTTGTAAAAAAAATTAAATACTTTTTTTTTCTTCTTTTTTTTCCTTTATTTTGTCTTTTGTTTCTTTCTTTAATTCCTCCTTCCTTCTTCCAGAGGAGGCATGCTCCCCTTCTCTATGTCTTCCTCCCTCTACTATCATCCTTACTCAAATCCTACCACCATTATCATCATTTTCCTTATTCCTCCACCGCCCCAAAATCCCCTCTTTGTCCTCCTTCCTCCACTGCCTCCTTAACCACTCCCACCACCATTGGCATCATCATCACTTGATCATCAAAATCAACAAATTCATCAAAATCATCAATATATCATCAAAATAATCCTAATTTTGAACAATAACTCATATTTTCACTCTTCTTTTCTCACCCACATCCACATAAGCAGATATTCTAATTAATATTCTATCATTGTTGACAATAGAAACCCACAAGAAAGCTAACAATAAAATCATCCTGGTATCCATCTCTGCCATTGCCGCAACTACAAAGAAGACCATCAACACCACCACCGATGCCGACCAATAACTCCAACCCAAAACACATACACTACTTTTTTTTTCAGTTTAATTTTCTTGAATATGAGTTTTGATTTCTTATCCAGGTTGTAAAACATGATTAATTCGATAGAAATTACAGGTCAAATACTCGAATTCATGCCTAAATGAGAAGAAAAAATGTTCAAAATTTGCTCCAAATTGGTTGAACAATAACCCTAAATTTTCCCCCAAATTGATTTTATTGGTGCTTGTGCGAATCTGACTTCGAGTAGTTGTTGGCTTGTACGAATTTGGGTTTATTTGAAAGGGCGACGACGATAGTTCAAATTGTCTTCGGTGGTAGGCTGGTAGCTGTCGTTGACAGCTGACGAAAGTGGTGTTCTGGTGAAATTGATCATGTGGGGGGAAGACAAATAAAAGAGACCAAGGAAAGAGAGGGGAGGAGTGTGATTTTTATTTTTTAAAAGCAACAATAATTATACTGTATTTCAAAAAACGTTTTTTTATTTATTTTTTTATTTTTATATACGTAGGGTGACCTTCATAACAAGTAAACGGTCATTTGGGTGCAATAAAAATTAAATGGGTACAAAGGTTAGATTATTAGATAATAATTAAAATGTTGGATTATTAATGGAAAATCGTCAAAAGATTGGATTATTTAAAGTAATTTTTCCAATGTTAATTGGCTTATACCACGTACAATAATGTTATTTAACATTTTAATTTTATTTTGTACTCCATTCGTCCCGAAATACTCGACCCGGTTTGACCGGCACAGAGTTTAAGGGACTTGAATTGACTTATTTAATTTAATAGGTAGTAGTTGATAGTGGGGTATTATTTTAATGTAGTTAGTGGGAGGTGGGTTAAGAGGTGGGGTTGGGGGAGAGTAGGGGTTGAATTTTTAATTATTTTTTGTATGGAGTACGGGGTGGGTGGGTTAATAGGGGTGGAGTGAGAAATAATATAATATTGTTAGAATATTTCCATTTTAGAAACAGGCCAGTATTAAGGGACGACCCGATAAGGAAAACAGGTCAAGTATTCCAGGACGGAGGGAGTACCAATAAGGTATTGGTTTAGTTAAATTTGAGGGTTTTTTTTTTTTTTACAGGTAAGAAGAAATCCCCCGGGCCTCCCTCGCACAAAAGGGTATGTGTACGTTTAGTATCATATTACGTATTTGAATATTTCTATTGTAAAATTAAATATTTACCAATAAGGTGTTGCCATTTTGGTTATTTCTATTTTGTTTGCAAATGATAATATGTATTGTAATACAATATAGTCCGGTATGTGAAAAACCTTTAATGTTCAAGCAGAAGGTCACGAGTTCAAATCTTATATGAATTATGTGTTGTATTTAAAAAAAAATTAAATGTACTCATTCTCACAAGGTGAGCTCCAAGCCTCTACATATAACAAATAGACTTTATTAGAAACACTATTTAGGCCATGCACAATTGAGAAATTAATTCAATTAAATAGAGGTTAATTGATTGAACTTAAAGGTTGAAAGAACATATAATTAATTAAACAATGAATTAATATTGAATATTGAAAGAGGAGATAAAGTAGAAGAGATTAAAATATATAATATATTTTTTGGTGCAAATGAGTCACAAGGGCGGGGATGAGAATCAATCCCAAAATCACCTGAAATCGGGATGGAATCTCTAACCAACTGAGTGTTAGGTTATGATTCATATGACAAAACATAAATCATGCGAAAAACCATAAAGCCAGGAAAGCATATTATTTACACATAATCATTTAGCATAGTTTAGATGCATACACTTTGTTGCGTGCCCTCCCTACCTGCGCTCGAACCGAACAAGAACAAGTCTTTAGGACTCCAAGTGTCGTCCCTCCGTAGATAGTCCACAGTACGTCCGGATCCGCCTCAAGATTGACCAACTAGAATCGCTCTTAAGGTGCTAGGATTTTCGGCTAGGTTAGTGCAAGTGTATGGCTGAATTTTCTTTCAAAAACTTACCCTTTGAATACTTCAATTATGTCTATGAATTATGACCCTAGTCTCTTATTTATAGAGGTATGGAAAGGGAATTGGAATCCTATTAGGATACAAATTAATTAAACTAGAATCTTATAAGAACTCTAATTAATTAATTTATCATTTTAGGATTAGGAATTTAATCATATACCAAATGCTAATAGCTTTAGGAATCGTGCATGAACACAAACACACACACGCACGGCAGCCCACGAGGGGCGCCTATGCGCGCGCGCGCTCAGCCCACGCCACGAGGCCCGCAACGTAGCCATGGCTTTGGCGCGCGCTGGGCCTGCCTTGCGGTGGGCTTGGGCGCTGCCCTGGCTTGGCGTGTGGCGCGCGTTTGGCTTGCTGGGCGATGGCCCGGCTTCGTGCTGGGCCTTCGTCCGACAGGCCTCGTCCGATGCTTATTCGTACGATAAGCTTTCGATTAAATTTCCGGTTCCGGAATTCATTTCCGATACGAGCAATATTTAATATTTCCGGTTCCGGAATTAATTTCCGTTTCGAACAAATATTTAATATTTCCGTTTCCAGATTTATTTTCCGATTCCGATAATATTTCCGATTCTGACAATATTTCCGTTTCCGGCAATATTTCCGATTCCGGCAATATTTCCATTTCCGTTAATATTTTCCTATACGTACCATGTTTCCGTTTCCGGCAACATCTACGACTTGGATAATATTTATATTTCCGATACGATCCATATTTCCGTTTCCGGCAATATCATCGTTTCCGGAGTATTCATTTCTTGCTTGTGACGATCTCAGCTCTCACTGAAGTCAAGATCCGTCGATTCCGAATATCCATAGATGGAGTATTTAATGCCATTAAATACTTGATCCGTTTACGTACTATTTGTGTGACCCTACGGGTTCAGTCAAGAGTAAGCTGTGGATTAATATTATTAATTCCACCTGAACTGAAGCGGCCTCTAGCTAGGCATTCAGCTCACTTGATCTCACTGAATTTTTAACTTGTTAATTAATACTGAACCGCATTTATTAGACTTAACATTGAATGCATACTTGGACCAAGGGCACTATTTCCTTCACTGAGCTATCCACCACTCTCTGAAATAAGTATAATATATTAGGATTAAATGGTGTATTGATTGTTGAATGTTGAAGATGAATTGGAAGAGGTTTGGCAGCTGGAACCAGGGCAAACAACAAGGGAAAAAAAAAATTGAATTATAGAAAAAAATAGGGTGTGACACGTGACATCTAAGATTTTAGATCTAACCGACTTATGGTAATTGTGACATATTTTTTAATAAGTCAAGTCTTGCAATCTTGCTCGTTTTTTTGGGTAAGTAAGTGTGGTTTTTTTACAAGCATAATGCAGATGCTTGTAGTTGAGAAATTTTGTTTGTTACCTTCTTGTTTGCCCGCATCTATAAATATTGTTCCAAACACAAGCCCTTATCGCACAGCATACTATTGCAATCAACCCTTTTAATTTGTTTGTCATCATCAAAAAGGGGGAATATTGTTGAGTAATATAGTGTTTTGATGATTATGAACAAATGATGATTATCTAAGTAATGTGTGTATTGTTTAGATGTGCATGAACAAGTAATGAAGGTCAATAAAGATCATTTAGTTGGAAATTTCTGAAGATATATACAAGAAGAAGTGAAGTTCCTGAAAGGAACTCAAGAAGTGAAGGGAACTTCAGAAGAGAAGTCTAATTATATAAGTATACCATTAGACTTAGAGTTTGTGTCCTTAACTACTGCATACTTGTTTATTAGTTTAGTTTTCTTCATCTTGCTTGTATTGGTTGTCATCACTGACTTTATGGTTTTGATGACAACTAGCAAACGACTAACCTATGTTTGAGTTCCAATATGTATACGAAACAAATATAGGTTTGATGAAGAAACAAACATGAAGAGTTCAAGTCAATAAATCAAGTATCCAAGCAGCAACAAAGTTCTTCAAAGGAACACAAACAGATCAGTTCCTCAGCAGATCCTACGAGGAACAACGAGTATAAAGTTCCTGAGTAGGAACAAGCATGGAGAAGTTCCAGAGGCGGAACTATCAACATGAGGCTCTTGAGTTGGAGCATCATGAAGCATGAAGAAGAAAATAAGAGTTTATTTTCTAGGATTCATGTAAGTATGTAGAAACTTGAATAATTGAGGAACACGGTGCCAAAAGGAACTTGTCGGAAATTATGAGAAATAACGTCAGTTTATCTTCCTAGAATACTCCTAGTTTTAAGGTAATTTTAAGTGTCAATAACGTGGCTTTTAACACTCCTAGTTGTTAGGGATTTACCTTTGACTTTGAGTATTTATCTCCTAGTAAAACTCTATTTATTTATGTTTTTAAAATAAAAGATAATTTTTATAAAATCTTATTTTAGTTAGGATTCTGATTTTTATATCATATATTTATTTATTTATTATTTAAAATTCGTTTTTAATAATGTCCTATTCATTCTAGGATTTGTTTTGAATATCTTTTGTAGTTTAATGTGTTTAAAATTTTATTTTTAATAAATAAAAAATAATTAATCTTTTTGTAAAATAAAATCTGATTGTTAGTTATTTTATTTTAATAAAATTTATTTTTCTATTTTATTAAAATCAGATTTAAAAGGTTTTGTTTTAGAAAATTTAAATCATTGTTTTACGTTGTTTTGGAAAAACTACATTAGTGGAGAAATAATAGGAGATCATGGAAAACCTGATTATGCTTAGCCCTAACTCCATGATTTTCTCTACTGACTAAAGTCATGGGATCATGCCTAAATTGAAGGGCTTAGTGGTTGTTAGTGGAGAAGATTATGGAGAAAGTGGTTGAGGTTTCTTCCTCTATAAAAGGAGAGCTTTCTCATTCATTCAAGAGTGTCTGACTTGCGTTGTCATTCCAAAGAGGGTCTGGTTTATGTGGAATAATTTTACAGAAATTATATTTTGTTTTCCACGTTTTTAGAGTCAGTTCCTGCAGTTCCAAGTTCCTGTCAGTTCCGAGTTCCTTTACAATTATTCATTTTCTACATATTAGAGTTTAATCAATTATCAAATGTCTATATTTTAAGAGTTGTTCAAGGGTTGAGTGAGCTCTTGTAATGGGTAATTTGTCAAGGGTTTGAGTGAATTCTTGTATAAGTTTTGGGCAGGAACTTGAGTGAGTTCCTGATGTGTATGGGGTAGGAACTTGAGTGAGTTCCTGTTGTATTTGGGGAGGCTTTGACTGAAGTCTATGAGAGAGAAGCAGAGAGGCTTTGAGTGAAGCAAAAGAGTCAAGAGAGACTTCTAGGGAAGTCAGTGAGAGAGTAGTTGTGTGAGGAACAACTATTGGGAACTTGAGTTCGTAGAGGAACTCAAGTAATGCCCGAGTTCCTTATAGGTTTGTAACTGAGTTGTTGCCCTATAGTGAAAAGAGTTTAAGTTGAAATCCCTAGTGGGTCGAGGTTTTCTTTCTAGTTGGGCCTAGAAAGTTTCCTCGTAAAATCTCTCTTGCATTGTTTCTCTACTTGCTTAAAGTTTCTTTATAATTTCGCAAATTTGGCTAGAAAGTTCCATACTACAATTCACCCCCCCCTCTTGTAGTGTGCCTTCCTAATAACAATTGGTATCAGAGCCGGAACTCGCTGATAAGCAGGCAACCCTGCTGAGTTAAGTTCCTGGAAGGAGGAACAATTACAAGAAACTTGATGAAAGGAACTCGATCCTACCCATTCAAAGGAACAAGGCAGATCTGACTATTATTGTTGAATAAAAGTCAGTCAAGGTGTAACAGGCGATCTTCTAAGGTAAATATCTATTCCTTTAGACCTTCTTTATGTGCATACATTAATTTATTGCGTGTTCCTTGCATTGTTTCTAATGGAACTTCTGTTTTGTTTTGATTTAAAATTGAATTTGAAAAATCTAAAATCTATATTTAATAAATGATTTTTCAATTTATTTTTTAAAATTCAGTACATTAAAATTATTTCAAGGAAACGTATTTTGAAAAATGCATATCTGTGGAACTCGGAGTTTTTAATTTTTAGGCAACAAAATATCCTACTTATTTTTCTCTGCCTAAGAAATATTATTTTATATGCTTCATGAATATATTGAATCTCATTTATATGAAGGCATATTGTATCTTGGTAGTAGTTGTTGTGTTGATTATTTTTTTAACAGTTACTACTAACAAGAAGGGACCCAAATCTGTTGGGTTCCCTCGACAAAGAAATTGGTACAGGAACAAACAAAGGTGCACATTAATATGTCAGAGTTCCGGTGAATCTAAGTTCTATATTGAGGAACTCGCTGGATCATTGTTGACCCACGAGTTATACTTAGGAACTCACGAAAGGTGCGACATTATAAAAATACATTACATCAGCTCCACACATCGGAACAAGGATCAAAATCGGAAGAGGAACTTTCGAATAAATGAACTCATTTCAGCACCATTCCAAGGAACAGACAAAGGCTGCAATGAAAAGATCCTTAATGATACAGTTAAGGTAAACATCTAATTTTTGAGATCTTTATATGCATACGCTATTTATTTAAACTCAAGTTCCTGACAACGTTTTATGAAAATTATTCAAATGTATTTTGAATTTGTTTAATCGATTTTGGATTTTCTCAAATATGTTTTTGTGAGACAAATTTCAGATTCTAAAACTGATTTTACATTCATGCATTATTCGCTTAATAAGAATGGTTCAAGGAACAAGACAAAGGAACAATGTATATATCCACCCTTGGAAGTTGGAACTTGGTTTCCCTGCGAAGGGAACTTTATTCGCTTAATAAGAATGGTTCAAGGAACAAGACAAAGGAACAATGTATATATAGACGGAGTGGTTTCGACTGTTTCAAAAAGGGTCGCAATAAAATTAAAGGCGCGGATTTTTTATTTACATATTTCGACGCTCCTAAAAGTCGAAACATATATGGACCAAACACAACGTCAATATTCTTAAAAATAAACACGTGTTGCCCGCTTATAGGTCCATTATCCCGCTAATCTAAAATTTTCAGCCTAATTAACATATTCTAAAATTGCGGTTTACATTACTCCCACCTCTACTCCCACTATCCCTAAACGGTTGACAATCTATGGCTTCAAAGGAGGAGAGAGAGAGAGTAGAAACAACAACGGCGGCGTGGCAAACTGGATCTCACTTCATGAACGCTGTCAGATTTTAATCTGTCCGACCTTCCACCGCCCTTCTTCGTTGTTGCTCCCAAATTCGTCTGTAATTCTCACCGCCTCTATTTCACGAACCCTAGGTACCAATTCATCCTTTCTGTTTTCAATTCACTTATTTCCTCTCCAAATTTCAAATTACATTCTTGCAAATATTCATATGTATTAATGCTACAATTTTCCATGAGGCTTGATGTATCGGGGCACACTCAATCGCTGATGGAGAACGTGGTGGTCGACGCCAGGGATTGTTTTGAGTTATCAAGATCCTTAACTTCTATCTCTCTCATTTTCTCCTCGAAAACCCAGCTAGTCTCGAGAGTCCGAGAAATCGTTGCTTACGCTTCATCTTCGCTTCCTCCATGCGTTTTGGGCATCAGATTCACCACTCCTATGGTTCGTTGAATAAACTCGCTCAAAATATTTTGTAGGTTTGTTTTTTTATTCCCTATTGTTTCCTGAATGTCTATGCATTATTATTTTTATATGTCAAATTCAATTTTTTTTTAATTTTTTTGATATATGGTTAATCCACTTAATTGTTAGTTTGCGTTGTTGTATTTTGATTGATCTGGATTTTAATTTTAGATATTTTATGTCGTATATTGATCTAGGAAGTGCAGCCTTATTGTGCAATTAGGTACCTTCCCCGATACTTGAGCCATTTTTAGTAGATCATGCCTCCTGCGTTTGGTACCATGGATGTTAACCCTCTTTTTATTTTCACTATTCTTGGCATGTTCAGGTTAATTGGTCATCCCACTAAATTCTAATTTTAATTTTAAGTCAAAATTCGAAAGTTTATTATTTTATATTCTCATATGATAATATCATCCAAGTTGAATTGGGGAAGATAATCTACCAACCTTGCAACTTCCAACTTGCATTTTATACGCGTTATTTTCTTTTCATTTCAACTTGTGTCTTAGGTGTTTGCCTTAGAGTTTCTGGCTTGTTTTTTTCTTTTCTTGTTCTATTAGACTTGCAGGTAGCTCTTCCCCGTGTGCTCTAAGCTGCTAGCCTGTGGTTCAGACCTACAGGCTGCCTGGCTTTGTGCCTGTTTTGCAGGCTTTCTGCAGCCTCACTCTGTTGCAAGTTCCGGTATGTGCTTCTCTGTTGTTGTTGCTGTTCTGTTTGCTGAAGCGTGGTTCTGGTGCTTTGCTTCTTTTCTGGTTGCACTGCTGCTTTCTTTGCTAGGCTCTGCTGCTACTCTTTGCTGCTGCTGCTTCGTCTTTGTTGTAGCTGCAGATGGCTTGTTTGTAGTTTTGACTGTTGTTTTTTTTCTTCTGTTGCTTTGCGTTTTAGCTTGGGTTGCGGGTTTGTGCGCCTTTTGCTTCTTGTTTTGTTGGTTGAATGTTGTGTGGTATCTACCTTTTGGTAATAAATATATCTTATTTACCAAAAAGAAAAAAATGCTCAAGGCTCGAATTTTGATAAGGTAACCTGATTTTCTTATGAAGTAAAATTTAGATAAACAACTTTGATAACCAGATAAACTGACTAGGTAATTTCCTTCATTTATTTAGTTATTGTTTATGCAACTATACCATCCCACCATCGTTGTTCTGTATATGTGGATATGCCAAGCAATTGTTTTCAAGTAAATTCAGAAGACACATTCACTTATTGTTATTTCACCTTACTTTCATCACTACGATTTGTGAAAAGCTGAGAAATGTGACTATGTAATTTTACAAGCAATTGTTTGTCAGATAACACTTGAAATTTACCATTCCATATCACTACGCACGTTGACTAAACATCAATAAAATATTTGGAAATAAAACAATAGCCATATGCC
Source organism: Spinacia oleracea (assembly GCF_020520425.1). NCBI lineage: Eukaryota > Viridiplantae > Streptophyta > Magnoliopsida > Caryophyllales > Amaranthaceae > Spinacia > Spinacia oleracea. The sequence continues at coordinate 67,365,577 of NC_079492.1, forward strand.
AGATGATTAACCAAAAGGAAAATTTAGCAGAAGTTTAACAAGAATCACTTGCAAAGTTTAAGCTTTCTAAAAAAGGAGATATGACGGATTTAGAATATGTCTTAGTGGCTAATCATGTTGGAGAATTCTCAGGCTGCTCAATCCATAGTTTGTGTAAAATCCCTGACTTAAGTTTTCCTAAAAGATTAACAATTATAGTCTCTCCTATAACTTCAAGTTAACCTGCACATCATTCTAATACACCACTCATGCAATCACATAATCACATGCACATGCCATGATTTATTTCTATACTAATGCAAGTAGATAACTGTTGTAATTTAATATTTTGTAAATCTATCTGCTCCACCAAATACTCTCGTATGCGTTTCAAAAGTGATTATAATTTTGCAGATTTGATTTCATAATTTCTGTTCCTGCATTTCTCTCACCTTTTTCTTCAGATTTTCTAGGGTTTTCTCAAGGATCTCAAAATTCCAACTTCAATGGACTGCCGAAAGATTCGAAAGCACGATGTTCGAGTTGTACACTCTAATGGCGGATTCAAGAAGCACAATTAAGCTAGGTTTGTTCTTATTTTTATCTTTTTTTTGCACTTTATATGTTTGCTACAAATTTTTCTTGGCTAGAGGTCTAAACTTAGAAGTAGGAATCAATTTTGTTTGAATAGATCTTCCTTTTCTCCCATTTTTTCGTCTTTTTCACAATTTAGGGTTTATTCGAAATAGTTAGGGTTATAATCTCAAAATTTTGGTATTTAATTGTTAACTTACGATTTGGTTTTTTCGCTATTTTTCGGACAAGCTTTGGTTTTCTCTAGTATGACATGAGAAGGGTTAAAATTGGTTAAAATTTTTCTTTATTCAGTTATATTTAATTCATTTGTGATTTTTTGAATTTGTCAAAGTATATTCTTGCTTTAATTTGTGTGAAAATGTTTTGTTATAACAGAATATGAGTATTTGTTTAATATTTTAGTTTAATCAATCTTGATTTTATTACCTTGCCTATAGTTTTATGATGTATAACTCATTGTTATTGGTTTAGATGCTAAAATATACTATGTAGTAGATATAAAGTCGAGTGCACTTTGATTCTTTGTTAAAATCAGTTGGGTGTTTGGCCAACCTTGGATGTTCCAATACTTCAGTGTTATGGTGTTACTAATCTAAGATTTTTGTGGCAGTATACTTGGTAGGTGTGTTATACAACGAATTATGTTACTTGGATAGAATTTCTTGCTAGATATTGTAAGCACTTGGGTATCATAGTGAGAACGAATTTGGATATTTCATACGTATTAAACATGGGAAGACGACAATTTTATTAGTACGTCTGCAATTCCTGAGATTATAAAATGATTTTATTCTTTAAGAATGGTTGTTTGATGACTGATCATTGTGCTCCTGCCTTCCTGGCCCCCCCTGTTTTACTGCTAGTGTAGTTTGATAATTGGTATCAAATAGGTAGATCAGTTCTTGTTTAAAAATGAATGTCCTTACAATTGAAAGGTTAAGACAACCTGAGAGCAAGTCAAGCTGGGAACTTCAATGGTCGTCCGAAAGAAACGAAAGCACGATGTCGGATTAGTACACTCTAATGGCTGATTCAAGAAGCACAATTACGGTTTACTCTTACTTTTCTCTTTCTTTATACTTCATATATTTGCTGCATCTTTTTTTTCTTGGCTGGGGTCTGAACTTAGAAGCAGAAATAAATTTGCTGGAATTATGTTTGTGATAGTGGCCCTTGGCTCTTGTAAGCATGTTTTCTGTGATGATGTAAACCCTTTAGCCGGTTGAAACCTAAGCTCTAAGGGTGCAATTTCGTGTCTTTGGGAGCCTTTTAGTTTGTAACTCACATTTAAGCTCCTATAAGGTTGAATTTCTAGTTACCTTTTTTATTCATATGTATGTCTGTGGTGTCTGTAAACTTAAAAGTGTACATATTCGAGATTCAATTACCGGTGGAAATAGTTAATAGTCAAAACTATTATTAATGTCTGGTTCATGCGTACTTTTCAATCTGCAATCCCGGTTAAGAATCTGTTTACTATACTTGGGGTTTACCTATGTGTTCTTCCTTTATTTTGTGACCAAAATACAAGCAACTGCTTTTGAATACTTGTTTTTGCAAGTCATAAAGAGATATATTTGGAGGTCATGGATGGAGTGCCACCCATATAGAAAAGGAGGGGGTAAGCAAAAACTTGAAAAAGAGCTAGTGCCTTCAAACTATCATGATTTAGTTTAACTACAAAATTAAATGTCGGGAAAAGAACTTGAGACCTTGACAAGGGGAAGTCATGTCCTGAAATTCCTTTCGTTTTTTTCTTTCCATGTGCAATTCCAGATTGCTACTAGAATCATCTTCCACTTAAGCAAGCCAACCTTTCTTTTCTTTCCAAGTTAAAAGATCTTTCATGGAATAAGGCCAAGGCTGGTGATAAGTGCCGAAGGTAAAGAACCAAGGAAAGAAGATTAAAGGATGATAAACAATAAAACAAACTCTTCCTCCTTGAGACACACAATAGAATGCCTCGCAATGAGAATTACTCTCTTAAGAACATCCTCACACTGAATTGATCAGAACAGAACTGATCAGAATTGATCTGATAAGAGTTACATCAGCTACACAGTAGCGTATCGTACCTGAAATGTGGCATATTAAAATGCTTTTTTAGATTAATGATGATTCTGGTGGCAATGGTGAAAAGTAGGTCGAGACATGAGACATGGACACTGTTGCCAAAAGTAAGGTAATTTCTCAGAGTATTGTCCTAGGTATAAAAAGGGTCTTGGACAATCTTGCACAGACCTAGAAACAGTGATACACGTAATACGTAAATACTAAATAGTCGCTCATCCCAAAAGCTTCTCTAATTGATTGAATTACTGCATAAAGAACTATTTGCTATTTCTGTAGGCTGCAGGTATGCATTATACTACACAAATTTAATTTATGTCGGATATCATACAGGTAGCGGATCAAAGTAAGATTTTAAAATAGGACTTCTCAATGGTCTAATTGTTCATAATATTGTTATTTCACGTTTTTCCAATGGTATAACTGCATTCTTAATTCAAGGACAAAAATGAATTGTAGTCGTGATCCTTAGTTCTCTGTTTTGCAATAGGATAAAATGGTGTACTACTTATTTTCTATTTTATTTAATTTTTGTTTTCAATAGTCGGCAGTCTATTGTTGGGAAAATAATTGGAGCAATTGGTGAATTTCTCCTTCCCTGTTGTTGTTACACTGGGTATTATCTTTTTCTTTTACACTTTTTATATACTTACTATTTGTTTTTTTTTATTTACTGCATAATGACAGTTTGGTACACCAATATTAGCACATTAAGTTAAAATTTTGAGTGATTACTACTGCTGAGTAGATTAGTGCAGTCTAGTTCCTTTCTCTGAACTGTTACTGCTGCATTTGTTGTGACTTTGTTGACTACAGGTGTCTGGGATTTGTTGTCTTTTTTCTGTTGCGAGTTTGTGCTGTTTAGTTTCTGGTGTGTGTGAGTTAGAGGTTGCCTTTGACTTGATGCCCTTCTTTTCAGCTCTACTAGTTTATGTTCAACAGCTATGTCTTGAGAGTTATTGTTGTTGCGTTGGGACTAAAACTACTGGTTTCTACAGCTGGATCTAAAACTACTGTCCGCGAGAAATCCGGACTCTTATAAGTCAGTAACATCTCCGTCCTAGCTAGATTAGTAACTATGTGTGTGCTCTTCTCTGTAGCCGACACTACTGATTCTTCCATTAAAAAATAGACCATCTGAAAAGAAGAGCTGGATTTTATGATGGACAAAGTCGGGTAGTTTTCTTTTTCGATGAATGTTTTTTGTTGTTTGCCTAAGGTTGTTTTGAGGCAGGAAAAACGATGTTTTGGTTTTTACATTGGTTATTAGATTTCTTATTTACCAAAGAAACATATGTTTGACACATTAAAATTTCTTTGCAGATATTGTTGATTCAAGTGTAAATGGTAAAACGTGATCAAGAGATCAACAAGTTATCTTGAAACAAGCTAGCACGGGGATAAGATTTACTCGGTTAATTAGTCCTAGTTAATTAGGAAATTATTTTTATTCTAGTTTTGGACTATCTTGATTAATGTATAAAAATCATGCGAGGAATTGTTTTTATTTCAGCTTCATTAGACGTACGGTGCAAATTATCGTATGGATGGTATTATCACTATTTGTATGCTACATTATTGTTAAGTATAAATTAAAGCAGCTTTATGATAACATAGTATATTAATATTTATATTTGATTGTGCTTTTATTTGTGCTCAATATATATTTTTAGAGTAAATTGTGATGCTTAGAAGAGTCTAAATTTGTTTGGCGGTAAAAATATATTATCAAATTGTGACCCTCAAAAGGGTCTTGATTTGGGGGAACGAAAATGTAAACACGAGAAATGACGGAGCAAAGAGTCGAAAAATGCATTCGTATTGCGCGAAAGTGGAGCAAATAGCGACGCAACAGGGTGTCGAAATATGTCGACCAAAGAAAGCGTCGAAATATGGAAAATAGTGACTGAAAAAAGCGTCTTAATGGAGTAAATATCGACGACATAGAGCGTCGAAAAATATCGACCGTGAATATTTCGACTGTTCAAAGAAGCGTCGATATGCTATTTTTCGACGCTTCAAGCCGTCGATATATGACCAAAAAAGCGTCGAAAAGCGCCGTGTTTTCCCGTAGTGTTTGGGCTGCATAATTTAATGTTATATCATTTATTGTCCAAAGAACGGTTTTTCCATGTATTATGAGTATATTGAATATTTATTATATGTATGCATGTTAAATCTTAGATCTAGCAGTTTAAAATAATCATTTTCTAAGATTCTACTACTAAAAAGAAAGGAACTGAAATTATGTCAGGTTCCCAAGACCATGAATTGTCTACAGGTCTGTTAGTATACAATTTTTGTATACTTTAATCTTCTAAATTATGCTACCTAAATATATTTACTACTAATGCATGATTTTGGAAGGTAGTAGAAGCAAAATTATTTTTACAGGTTTATAACTCATGATTGAGTGTGTGTATGAAGTAAAGGAACAACATCAGAATTACACCAAGAAAAAATGAGTTGAAAATCCATTAGATTCGTTGGAACAGTGAAGAGGAACTCAGGCTCGGAACATTGGAACTTAAGATGTATACTAGTTCCAGTTCCACCTACGGGCAAGTTCCTTCCAAATATAATGGATCATATCAACGAATCAACTCACATGCACTATATAAGTGGAAGTCACTGTGAACATCTCAAAGAGACTCAATCATGTCAAATATTAGTAAGGTTGTTCCCTCATTTTACTTGTGTTAATTAATGTTGAATATTTTTTGATAAACTTGTTTCTCCTAAATTGTTGTGCAAACTAACCTTATTTGTGTTACAGGTTTTGTTTTGGAATTTAATATTTATAAAATGCATAATGACAGGTTCCATTGATCAAAGGAATTCTTCTTAAGATCTAGTGGAACAATCAGCGAACTCAAGGTTACAGTAACTTGATAAATGGGACATGAAATATTTGATAGCAAATCTATGGTATCAAAGCTTTTCATGTACAAGTTCTTGATTCTTGTTAACTTAAGTTCCATGAAACAAAATATACGTTTCAATGGTTCTTTCATGAAGTAAATTTTCCAGGAACATTATATTTTGTTATTATGTTTGAGTATATATTTATTTTAGACTAACCTGTTAATCATAACTTTGCACAAAAGTATTACACTTGAGTGTTATTTTTCCCCAGATTACTCATATTAAAATAACTCAAGATGGAGAATGAAGACCATAGGAACATGTTCTAGCTTACTTGGAACATGAAAAATGAGGTGGCTTCAACTAAGGGGGAACACCTCGTTATATCTCGACAACGATTGTTCTATGAGAGAAAATTCACTATTATCGTTCGGTTGCTACCTATAATGGAAAACTCATAACTTTTGACAATTAAGGTAAGATTGGTTCCAAATGAAAAGTTGGTAAGTCAAGTTCCCGTTCTATTGTGAATTTTTTTTGTCAGGTAATTAATGCACATTTGTTTAGAGTTTCCAAAATTATGTTTACTCAGATTATTTTAAAAATAAATTACATCATCAGTAATAACTAGAAATGTCATAGTTGAACGGAATCAAAGAGGGAACACATACTTTGTGGATCACAATTTGGTTCCTAACAATAACTTGATATTTCTAGGGGTTATTGAAGATGATCCAGAGTTTACAACAAACATAAAAATGTGTGTTGAAATAAGTGAATATATTACTTGTGATTGAAACTAACATGTCTATTCCCAACAAACAGGTTAAAGTTTATTTCAACATTGAACTCGCAAGTTCCTGTAGAATTAATCGAGTTTCTAATGATAAAATATGTCACTATTAAAAGCAACAGTAGCCAACTACATAAGCTCATGTCGAAGAACTTCAAACTAAGGTTCAAGTTCCAATTCATGAAGCCAAAGATCTACTCGATCAATCAATATCGTGCAACAAGTTCCACTACTGCTCTAGTATTAGAGAAATTGTCAGTTTCATTCATCGAGTTCCTGTGTGCACTACAAAATTCATTTAATCAATTTATCAATGACATCGGCAAAGGAACTCATAGAAGGTTGGTTCTTGAAAGGAACAACCAGTCAGAAAGGTTTCATGAGAATAAGTGTTTATATGAACATGATGAAGGAACACACCAACCACTCTCTTGATTTCTATAAAAATTAAATAGAGAGTGATATTTACGATGATCAAATGGAAAAAGCATGTCAAGGAACATTTGAAGAATGATTGACAATATTCGAGTTTAAATGAAAGTTTCCACAAGACGTGAGGGCATCAAGATGATGGAACTAGCACTCGAGGAACTCGAACATAAATTCATCAAAATTAGTCCATCGCCTCAAGGCATCATACACATGGTTAAAAATTATATAAGGTACATTTCTCTTATTCATATCATAGCATGTTTTAATGTGTTATATTGTTTACTTATTAATTTAATTGTACAAGTCTTGAAATGCATTATGTGATTATGATTTCCTTATGATTTCATCTATTCATGGACTGTTTAGAGGATCAATACTTAATGAAGCAATGACATGAGCATAACATAGTCTTTTCCATGAGTTTTGTTGATTTGGAACTCCTATACATATTTAGATAAGGCAATTATGTATGCTTAAAGTAAATGTGTCACACTTATATTTTGTGCTGTAAAAGGCATACTCACTTGCCCAAAGAGTATTAGAGGTCTCATAATAGAACTATATGGATGCTATCAAACAAGAAAATCCTAAGTTGCCAAAGAAACAATGGAAGAAACATTGATGGAACTAGACAAGTAGATTCCCATAAAAATATTTATTTATCTTGCTTAATATTGTCAGAGGGAACAAACCTATATTTTAACCAACTTCCACTTATCCACACCATATGTATTCGAAGAACAACATCTTTCCACAAGACTGGTTTGTGTGTTCGTGATTGGGTTGAGCATTATACTACATTCGCAAAGAGTTTTCTATTGTGCCGAGCCATTAGCATTATTGTACAACCTTTGGGTTGTGTGTCCGTGCTAAGTACAATCATACTCTACAATCCAGTATTGTATCTCTATATTGTGTTCTTTATTCCTATCATTAACATTTCATAACTTCGAAGATCCTTATTTCCAAAATTATCATTCCACTCATATCCCGACACTTCAAATATACTACTTTCCACGAGCTCTAAGTTAATATTCATTTATTTGTATGGTTTGATGATACATAAAGAGTTATAAATGGATGAATACATTTTGAGGGGGAAGTTTGTGGAAGAAGTGAGAAGCAAGTTTATTATACTTTATCAATTGATATTTCGAGGGAAATCATTAGATGGAGCTACACTTACAAGCTCCAAAATGAAGAGAGGAATGGTAAGGAACTCTGGGGGAATAAGGGAGGAACAAATGTAAATGATTCATATTTGGTGGTGGAACTCAAGTATGTATGAATATATTTTCTCTTTACTGTTGTACTTAAAAACTCTAGGAAAGTGCCACAACGTGTAATGACACCCTTGTTTCAAAAAAAAAAAGTATGATGAAAAAAAAATGAAAATGAAAAAAAAGAAAAAAAGAAAAAGAAAAACAAGGGTGATCAAATCTTTATTATTTCCTAGATGACATATGATTCTGAAGACGTTTACTCATGGAATCAGTTGAAAGGGGAACATAAACAAAAATTGAAAGAACTTGATGAAATACGTTCAAGTTCCTTTTATCAGTGTGTTTCTCAAGGAAAGTTGGTGGTTGAAGAGAAGTGAACTTGATTGGTACATATCATGGTGAACCTGTGTTATGTTTAGAAGAAATTTCAAGATTGTGAGGTAAAGTGATAAACTCTAATGATTGTTAAGAACCTCACTTTGAAAACCTAACTATAGAGCACACTATCTATCTCAAAGTTCCCTCTATTCAAATTGTTCCATAAATTTCTCTCATACTTCTTTGAGCCCGATATTACAATATCATACTCTCTTAATCCATTTTTGACTTTCAAATTTGATCTATGCTTGACTTTAATTTATTATTTGTCAAGTTCCTTCAGTAATTTTAAAGTTGGATCTTTGGATTGTGAATTGGAAATTCGTGTAGCATATGCATCCTAAGTTTGAAAATTGAGCATCTTGAGACTTTTAGGACTAACAAGTGTTTAACCTTTATGGTGGTAATTGTGGCATATAGCAATATGTATATATGATTTACCTAAAGCAAATATGTGTAAGAATGTCCTTTTTGATAATGACAAAAGGGGGAAGATTATGTATAATGCTTATTGTCTAATATAGTCAAGTCTAAATCCTCTTATGCATGACTTGTTCAATAGTTTCCAGTCTGTATTATTAAGGGGGAATTAATGTACATCTTTAATGTCTAATTTGCGATAAGCATCATTTGTTTGTCATCATCAAAAAGGGGGAATATTGTTGAGTAATATAGTGTTTTGATGATTATGAACAAATGATGATTATCTAAGTAATGTGTGTATTGTTTAGATGTGCATGAACAAGTAATGAAGGTCAATAAAGATCATTTAGTTGGAAATTTCTGAAGATATATACAAGAAGAAGTGAAGTTCCTGAAAGGAACTCAAGAAGTGAAGGGAACTTCAGAAGAGAAGTCTAATTATATAAGTATACCATTAGACTTAGAGTTTGTGTCCTTAACTACTGCATACTTGTTTATTAGTTTAGTTTTCTTAATCTTGCTTGTATTGGTTGTCATCACTGACTTTATGGTTTTGATGACAACTAGCAAACGACTAACCTATGTTTGAGTTCCAATATGTATACGAAACAAATATAGGTTTGATGAAGAAACAAACATGAAGAGTTCAGGTCAATAAATCAAGTATCCAAGCAGCAACAAAGTTCTTCAAAGGAACACAAACAGATCAGTTCCTCAGCAGATCCTACGAGGAACAACGAGTATAAAGTTCCTGAGTAGGAACAAGCATGGAGAAGTTCCAGAGGCGGAACTATCAACATGAGGCTCTTGAGTTGGAGCATCATGAAGCATGAAGAAGAAAATAAGAGTTTATTTTCTAGGATTCATGTAAGTATGTAGAAACTTGAATAATTGAGGAACACGGTGCCAAAAGGAACTTGTCGGAACTTATGAGAAATAACGTCAGTTTATCTTCCTAGAATACTCCTAGTTTTAAGGTAATTTTAAGTGTCAATAACGTGGCTTTTAACACTCCTAGTTGTTAGGGATTTACCTTTGACTTTGAGTATTTATCTCCTAGTAAAACTCTATTTATTTATGTTTTTAAAATAAAAGATAATTTTTATAAAATCTTATTTTAGTTAGGATTCTGATTTTTATATCATATATTTATTTATTTATTATTTAAAATTCGTTTTTAATAATGTCCTATTCATTCTAGGATTTGTTTTGAATATCTTTTGTAGTTTAATGTGTTTAAAATTTTATTTTTAATAAATAAAAAATAATTAATCTTTTTGTAAAATAAAATCTGATTGTTAGTTATTTTATTTTAATAAAATTTATTTTTCTATTTTATTAAAATCAGATTTAAAAGACTTTGTTTTAGAAAATTAAAATCATTGTTTTACGTTGTTTTGGAAAAACTACATTAGTGGAGAAATAATAGAAGATCATGGAAAACTTGATTATGCTTAGCCCTAACTCCATGATTTTCTCTACTGACTAAAGTCATGGGATCATGCCTAAATTGAAGGGCTTAGTGGTTGTTAGTGGAGAAGATTATGGAGAAAGTGGTTGAGGTTTCTTCCTCTATAAAAGGAGAGCTTTCTCATTCATTCAAGAGTGTCTGACTTGCGTTGTCATTCCAAAGAGGGTCTGGTTTATGTGGAATAATTTTACAGAAATTATATTTTGTTTTCCACGTTTTTAGAGTCAGTTCCTGCAGTTCCAAGTTCCTGTCAGTTCCGAGTTCCTTTACAATTATTCATTTTCTACATATTAGAGTTTAATCAATTATCAAATGTCTATATTTTAAGAGTTGTTCAAGGGTTGAGTGAGCTCTTGTAATGGGTAATTTATCAAGGGTTTGAGTGAATTCTTGTATAAGTTTTGGGCAGGAACTTGAGTGAGTTCCTGATGTGTATGGGGTAGGAACTTGAGTGAGTTCCTGTTGTATTTGGGGAGGCTTTGACTGAAGTCTATGAGAGAGAAGCAGAGAGGCTTTGAGTGAAGCAAAAGAGTCAAGAGAGACTTCTAGGGAAGTCAGTGAGAGAGTAGTTGTGTGAGGAACAACTATTGGGAACTTGAGTTCGTAGAGGAACTCAAGTAATGCCCGAGTTCCTTATAGGTTTGTAACTGAGTTGTTGCCCTATAGTGAAAAGAGTTTAAGTTGAAATCCCTAGTGGGTCGAGGTTTTCTTTCTAGTTGGGCCTAGAAAGTTTCCTTGTAAAATCTCTCTTGCATTGTTTCTCTACTTGCTTAAAGTTTCTTTATAATTCCGCAAAATTGACTAGAAAGTTCCATACTACAATTCAACCCCCCCTCTTTCTAGTAGGTCCGGACCTGTGGTTAATTATTGTGTTTGATTGTTTTTGTTTTTGCATTATGGGTGTTGTTTTTTCACCATTTGTATTCATGTCATGCTTGAGATTTTCTTAAAGGTTTGTTTTTCCATGTAATCAAGTTCAATAAATAAATCCGGATCTACTCTATTTGTTACTCCCTCTGTTTCTGTATATTTACATTAGTTTTACCGGTATACTTGTTAATGCACTAGACGTTTGACCGTAATTATACGCAATTACATATTATGAAAAACTTTTTAAAAAATTGATATTTAAAAATATACATTAAGACTAACCCATAAAACATATGACACAATAAATATTTGATTTTTTATATATTAGTAAGAAAATTGGTCAAAGTTAATCTATGAATAGTGCAAAAGTAAAGTGTTGTGAGTTTTTTTTGGAATGGAAGAACTATTGCAAATCAACTGTACGCTGATAGTAATGGGAGATGTTTGTTTTTCTCTTTATAATAAACAAGATTAAATTCCGTGCATGCACGAATATTTTAAAATTATCTGACCAACTTTTTAACCCTACATATTTTTTATTGAAATATTTTTTCTCCGAAAAAATAATGTATAATTAATAAATCTTGAACATACTCATTTAATCATCACAAAAAATATGTACTACCTCCGTTCCTTAATGTTCTTTACGTTTACTATTTGCACGGTCTCCTACGCAATATTTAACCACTTATTTATCCAATTTCGTATGTGAAAAAATTGTAAAACTCGATATTTTGAAAATACATAACGAGACCAATCTTACAAGGTCTTGCACGATAACGTTTTCATGTACATAACAATGAGAATTTACGGTCAAAATTTTCATACTTTGGAAACATATTCCAAAGCGGAAAGAACATTTAAGAACGGAGGTAGTAATTTTTATCCTACTAAAAAAGAAAACAAACCAGTTTAATGGTTTTATTTTTTTGTCTCAAAGTCAAAATAGTCATTTTGGTAAATAAATAGTACGGAGTAGCTAGTTTGGAAAATTGAATTTAAAGGTAGTCATTTTGGTAAATAATACGGAGTATTTTAAAAGTAGTCAGTTTGGTAAAAGATCCTAATTATATTTTCGAAGTAGGTAGTTACACTTTATTCTTGCAGGTTTTTTTTTTTTTTTAATAATGACATCAGCTGTCTTATACGCTTTCCTGAGTTTGTTTTGGGTGATCGCAAGTAAATAGAAAGAATGAGCTCAAACGTATTTGGAACTCCCATCACAAAGGAGATGCTGAAAGCAATGCCAGAATACCATGACAAGAAGGATATCACTGCTGCAGATTGCGCAATTGTGGCACTAGAGATGAAGAATGCAGAAGGAAAGGACATGAATGCTAGAAAATTCCTCGAGTCCTTGGAGACTCGATTTGGGGAGAATGTGTCCACAATGTGCATGATTTACAATGCTACATATTTTTGATTGAAATATTTTTAACCCTACATATTTTTGATTGAAATATTTTTTCTCCGAAAAAATAATGTATAATTAATAAATCTTGAACATACTCATTTAATCATCACAAAAAATATGTACTACCTCCGTTCCTTAATGTTCTTTACGTTTACTATTTGCACGGTCTCCTACGCAATATTTAACCACTTATTTATCCAATTTCGTATGTGAAAAAATTGTAATAACTCGATATTTTGAAAATACATAACGAGACCAATCTTACAAGGTCTTGCATGATAACGTTTTCATGTACATAACAATGAGAATTTACGGTCAAAATTTTCATACTTTGGAAACATATTCCAAAGCGTAAAGAACATTTAAGAACGGAGGAAGTAATTTTTATCCTACTACATATCACATATTTTATATACTTGTTACGCTAATTTGACAAAAATATCGATGTACTAATATTTGATTTGACAAAAAATATTAAATAAAATAATATTTTCTATTATTTGTACGGAGTATAAAGATTCTGACTAAAATATTACCAAAATCATTTTTAGCAAATTTATTATGTGGCATATATAATTTCCATAATCTATAAACAAATAATTTTTCAATGAATAAACAATCTAATATATAAAGGAGGCATATTTTCTGAACTATTAGAGCGCCACGTAGAAAATCTAATGATTTAGGTCTATGAAAAATAAGATTTCTAATTTATTGTTGAATTAAAAATAATTGAGTTCCGCGTAGATAATTTATTATGTGCCACGTAGATATTTAATTAATTAATTAATTAATTAATTAATAACTAATACACACAACTCCATCCAAAATCAGACACTCTAATAATTAAAAAATAAACATTAAATAAAATTCATCCAAAATCAAAGACTAATCAAAATAAAATTCAACCCAAAATCAAACACTAATCCAATATTAGAGCACGACGTAAAAAATTTAATAGTTTCGCTAATGAAAAATAAGGTTTCGAAATTATTTTGAATTAAAAAAGTCAAATGCCACGTAGATAAATAATTAAGTGCCACGTAGATATTTTTATTAATTAATTACTAATATTACGCATATTCAATTTCATCCAAAATCAAACACTCTAATTATTAAATTAAATCTAAAATGAAAGTTAATCAAATATCAAAAACTAATCTAATAAAAAATATAAAATATAACAATAGGTATATATAGGAGTTATATTTTAACTTAACAATTTAATAGAATCCGTGCATCGCACGAGCTAAAAAGGTGATTTAATATTCCAAAATTTCCTTTTTTTTAAAAAAAAAAAAATTCTATGTTCTAACAATATTATGCTCTGTATTTTATATTAGAAATAAAAAATCTAATTTCCTTTATGTACATGTGAAATATCACCAGCCATATCACACTAACAACACAAATAATTATGTAGCAAGTTACGACCTTTATCACATTACTTTTATGAAAAATGTGATTTCCCTTATTTTTATTAATGGAAATAAGTACCTCAAATATCATTTAATCTCATCTTGGCATAATCATAAACAATATTCATTCCTCTCCCATATAAACAAATGCATTGGTCAGATTATCAAAATACAAAGTATATACTACTCCCTCCGTCTCTTTTTGTTCTTTACGTTTGGTATTTTTCATGCGTTTTGACGATTAATTAATTTGCATCGGGATTCCTCAATTTTTTTATTTAAACAAGATAAATTACGTTTATTTATAATGTTTTCACTTTTATCAAAATTCTGATATTGGAAAATGAGAAAAATTTAATGTCCCAATGGAAAAGTGTGAGATATTAAATGACTAATTTAATTGATTAAAATAATAATTGGACACAAATTTTAATAGAATATTAAGTCATTTGATAATCTAAAAGGAAATATAAAGAACATTTTGAAATACCAAAAAAGGAAAACGTAAAGAACAAACAGAGACGGAGGGAGTTGGTACTAATTCGTATCACTCTATCAACGGAAGACGTATCGTGGACGACAAAGGATTTCAGTCAAGATCACCTTAAGCTTAATGGCGTGTTGCACGCTAACAAGTAACTTGTCAAGAAATCTGTTGTAACACAAATCATGCGTGCCCGAAGCTCTCTTCCGAGCCACTAAATTGCATCATTACATCAACGAAAGACGTATCGTTGACTACAAAGAATTTCAGTCAAGATAACCTCAAGCAAGTAACTTCTCAAGAAACCTTTCGTAACACATACTATGTGTGCGCGATACGTGTATCACCGCCTTTTCCAATGACCCGAAGCTCTCTTCCGAGCAACTAAATTCCATCATCGGACTTCCTTTCCAATGAAAAACGCCTAGTTTAGGCGCATGTATCCTAAAATTATGATCCATTACCGGTGCGGAACAACACAAGAACTTTGCTTGATCGACATATAGTGTTCGAAGTTGTTCACCCACAACACTAATATCACAAGTAGCATCCTCGAATTGGAAATTCTTAATTGTGAGATGTTCAAGGGACGAGCAATTTATCTTTAAACGGATCGGAAAACTCCATCAAACTTGGAGTTTTCCGCCCCTACGATTTCCAATTCTTCGAGACTTTCACTATCGAGAATTACCGCGTGATTATTACTATACGCACAATGCTCAAAGTGAAGAACAAACTTCTTAAGACAAGGGCAACTCGAATTCATCCAACTTCCCAACTTAGACGTCTCTACTAATTCGACCTCGAAATATCTTAACTCTAGTTTTTGAAGAGATGGTAGGATTAAACTTGGTAAGGCTTTGTGACAGTTCAATGTCCTGCCTTGTTTACCCCTTCGCCAAACTAATACCAAGCTTGTAAAAGAGGTGTATTGATGGGTACTCGAAAGCAAATCTTCGACGAATTCACGAAAATCGAGAGCCGAGGAAGAAGGATGATGAAGATATGCCTCGAACGACAAAGAATTAGGACTTGAGAGACATAGTTTTTGTAGTTTCTTTGACATGATTATCATCTTACTCATCTCGCCGTGTTCGAAAAACGAATAGATATGACGGATTAGGTGGTCTGGAAGATTGCTCAGTCTGTCAATAGTTTTGTTTGCCATTGAAAGGCAAATTTGTGTGATGGGAGATTGTTGATTCCTGGTTTTGATGATGACAAGCTTACCTTCTACTAATGGTTCGTTTGAAGAATGACAGGAACAGGTTACTACCGAGGAGAAACAAATGCAGAACCGAAGCAAGCTAGTGAGCTATGAAGAAATCAAGTTCAAAGTGTGTGGCAAGATTAAATCAAGGATCAAGACAAGCAAATTCTAGAAGTGTCGAAAGGTATAAGACCAGCGTAATTTAGTACAAGCTTAGTATGGGAACAGAGTATTTCGTAGAGTCCTAGTTATATCGTGAAACGAAATAAATCAGTTTTAATTTTACAAAAGATAAACGTCAAAGTTTTAAACTGATTTTACAATTCTGTTTAAAGTTATACTCTTAAAATTGAGTTGCCATATAACTCTTAAAATACGAAAAGATTGATTTTACCAAAACGCGCTTGAAGTAGTATTTGCGAAAATCTATCTATTAAAAAGAGTCCTAAAAGGTGTTGGATTTGAATCTAGGGTAAACACTTAGATTCTTATAAATACAACCTAATTTCTTTGCGAAACTTTTCATCAGACTTATTTACATCAACCGGAAGCTTTCAGGTATCACCCTTAAAGTCTTAATCTTTAAAGAAGTCTGTTCCTGTTCCCATATAGAGCAGTATTTGTTACTTGGTCTTATATCGCCTGTTAGTAGTTGATTAATATCTATTCGTTTAAATAAAGTGTTGAGTTATTGTATGATAAGCCTGAGTCAGGCTTACTTGAGCAAGAGAGAAGATCTCACGAGAGATCTGTGAGGAGAAGCAGTTGAGGGACTGTTTCCATAAGGGAAGGAACAAAGAGGGTTGTTCCTAGTCATCTGCAATCAGAGGCGATTGGCAGGTTGTGGCCCGAGTAGATTAGGCTTGTAAAGAAACTGAGTTGTTTTGCCTAATTAGTGAATGTGTTTAAGTCCCCAAAGGGGCCGTGGTTTTTTCCTCTCTATTGGGCCTAGAGAGTTTTCCACGCTAAATCTTGCTTGCATATTTTACTGTTTCTGTTCCTAGTAGTTTAATTTTTATAAATACGTAAAATATCAATTCACCCCCCCTCTTGAGGAACTCTGTAAAACTAACAATTGGTATCAGAGCCAGAACCCTTTAAACTGCAGGTAACGCTGACGGGAAAAACGATTCTGAAGCTATGAACACTACGAAGAAACTGGAAGAGGGATACTCAACACAACGACCTCCAATGTTTAGTGGCAAATACTATTCCTACTGGAGAAACAGGATGGAGATTTTCATTAAGGCTGAAAACTATCAAGTATGGAGAGTGATTGAAGTAGGAGACTTCCAAGTCACTAAGCTGAATACCTATGGGGAAACTGTTCCCAAACCTTTAGCTGAATTTGTCAAAGCCGACTATGAAAAGCTTGAACTCAATGCCATGGCTGTCAAAATCCTTCATTGTGGACTAGGTCCAAACGAACACAACAGAGTAATGGGCTGCAAGAACGCGAAGCAGATTTGGGATCTGCTTCAGGTCACTCATGAAGGAACAAACGAAGTTAAGAGATCAAAGCACTAGTAGAAAAATCCCCTGTTGCAGCCCCCTTGTTGCAGCGTACAAGTATAAATACGCTTCAACAACCAGTCGGTCAACGCGGGTCAAACCCTTTAAAGGGTTATCGCAGCGTACATTTTAGTTGTTCGCAACAAATGCGTTTGTTGCAGCGTACAAAATAAAAGCCCGCAGCAACAACCCGAAGTTATTGCAGCGTACATGTTAATGCCCGCTGCAACAAGTCCGCGTTTCAAATTAAAAATTTTACTTTCCTAGTTGCAACGTACAAACCGCGCTCAAACGAGAAACGTACGTACGTTGTTCCTTCTCTGCTATAGCTCCAAGCCTTTTCCCTTAAACAAATATCCAAGGTCGCCGTCGAACTCAGCCCTGCGTCGCCGTCGAACCCAAGAGTTGCTCAGCCCTGCGTCGCTGTCTTGGTTCCGTTGGTTGCTCATCTCCCCGTCGCGTCGTGGTTCAGCCCTGCGTCGCTGTCTTGGTTCCGTGGTTCCGTGGTTCAGCCCTGCGTCGCTGTCTTGGTTCTGGGGGTTCAGCATCTCCCCGTCGCGTCGTGGTTCCGATGGTTGCTCGGCGTCGTGGTTCCGGTGGTTTCGGTATGGTGTGTTCAATTTCTATTTTCGTTTTTTATTTTCGTTTTCAGATTAGGGTTCAATTTTAGTTTTTGATTTTCGTTTTCAGATTAGGGTTCAATTTTAGGTTTATGATTGACAAAATCACATAGTTTTGAGTTCGATGATTTATGGGTTTCTTAGGGTTTGTTCAAATGATGTTTATGGGTTTTTAATCATTCATTACTTCATACAAAATCTTGATTTGTGCGAAATGTTGGATATTTAGGGTTTAGTTTAAGAATAGTATTGGAATTTTGGATGTTTTTGTTGTTTACGCTTGTGAAATGATGGAGAAGTTTTGAGTGGTCAAATGAGGGCTCTACAAGATTATAAGAAGGTGATTGTGTTTGAGTATAGTTTGTGTGAGTTGTTGACTTCTTTGTATGTTGCTATGGAGATTAAACTCGTTTTGCTGTCCTGCGCTTGTTATAAAAGGGAAGGTTTTGTGTTCCTGGGTTGTGATTCTCATTTATGGGGTTTGTGGAATGTCTTGTGAACAGGACAACTCCTCTTTAATTTGCCAGCATCAGCGTTACGAATTAGAATCTGTGTGCTTCATGTATTCCGTGGGTTTAGTCGAGATAACAATGTAATTTGATTAGGAACTGCATTGTGTCCTGAAGATTTAGGGTTGTGAGTCACGATTAAAGAAATTAAGTTAAGATGTATGTTTGCATTAAAGGTTGTTGTTGACTTCTTAATTTATATGTAGAGAATAAGTCAATCAGACATGTATGGCATGATTAATTTTCTAAAGTTAATGTAAACTTGTTTTCTTGCAGGCTATCACTTCTACTGGGACAAAGAAGGGCGAGTTGTTTTTGGCTAATGTCAGCACTAAGTTGACAAACAAGAATATTACCACCGATGTGAAAGTTGATACCAACTCCAATGTGAGTTTGTTTATTTGTATTACTACGAATTGATTCTATGATACATTACGGTTTCATTGGTTTATAGGTTTTTATAATTGGTAATTGTGTAAAATTTGGTGACAGATAGCATTGCTTTCTATGAACATCTTGTTTTACATAATTGGAATCTATTGTAATCTGATTCCAACTTCTTTGCTGTTTCCGTCTTCCGCTCCTAGCTTTTCACCACCATTACGTTGATGAACCTGCCCCTGGCTTGAAGGCTATTTTTAGTTTCCGTGTTCCTGATCAGAGATCTGGCAAGGTACCATACAATTATCTTTCTAGTATTGCAATTCAATGTTATTTTTGGGATTTTTCTGTACCTGTTGAATCACATGTTCTAGGTTAAACGATGTTAATGGGTAAAAATTTTGTGTTTGATCTATTGTTGTTATTATTAATTAAAAAGCAATTGATTTCTAATGCTTTTAGCTCTAAGAAACCAATTATAGTGTGGTGATTGGAAATTGTCTATCGTTTGAGAAGTACTGATTGCTTTAATTGGTGTAAATCAATTGGCTGGTGGCGAGACGGGGGGTGGTTTGATCATTTGATGTTGATGTTCCGGAAAAAGAACCGATTTTTAACAACTAACTTTTGACTGTGATTGAATGAGTAGGGAGAGAATTAATTGAGTGGAAAATGGATTAGGAAAATAAGGGTAATATGGAAATATAGATTGAATTATACACATATGTTGCAAAAATTGACCTCAATTTCTTAGACTTTTTGGGTCTGCAGAAGTGATTTGATGAGCTATTATTTAGAACTTTTTTGGGATTGGAGGAGAAAGGAGGTACTTAAAACTTAATCAACTATTGATTAGGGATTCTCTTAACATGTTAATATTTCATACTTTATGTTTTATGATAGGTACATCGATTATTACGCGTGGGTAGGTGTACCTTGTACGTGTAACTTTTGGGTTGAAACTTAATGCCTTCTATGATATCTCCTCAATGGCAGGACAAAGCTAGTGGGTTTTTTTCCGCTTCAGGTTTATTTTTGAATTTAACATATGAATTCTTTTTGAATTTTAAGTGTGGTAACTGGCAAGTGACTAAGTGTTTGATTGTAATTACAATCTATTTTCAAATTAAGGGGTTAAACTTAAGGAAGCGGGGAATCAAGCTGGGACTTTTGCCAAGGATGCAAAAGAGAACGTGGTTGATGCAGCTGAAAGAGTTGGGTCTGTGTTTAAAAGTAAATGGTCACTTTTCCAGCAACCCTCTACTAAGCATGCTGTGCAGGAGAGGTTTCTTTCAGCTGCTGCTTCAACAAGCTTCCTCGTAAGGAAAGGAATCTCAGAGACCAAAGAAAAAGTTTCTGTAGGAAAGATAAAAGTTGAGGAGGTATCATTATGTGTATTATTTCTTGTAACTTCTATTAATTTATACTGTAATATATTATCTAAGATTTGTTTTAGTCTTTTGATAGTATATTAATACTTGCTTGTGCTAGAGTGGAGAACCTCTCTGATATTGCACTCTATTATGGAACAAATTCAAATTTAGGCCATTATATTCATAGGTTGCAGCTTGCAGAATGTGGTTGTTATTTATCTACTCTCTATAGACCAATTGTGCACACATGAAACTATTTGTTGGATTTCATCCTATGTGAACCAATTTCTCTAAGTTTTGTCTTTTTTTGCAAATCCTATAATCTATGTTTTAGAATAGAGTATTGAAACGTACATGTTTCTGGTGTTTCAAGAAAATATGGGTTACATTTCATTCAAAGGTTATTGATGTTATTTCATGGCAATTCTTCAGGTGGCAAAGAAAACTGCACAAAGAAGTAAATCCTTTATATCAGATATTGAAAGATGGCAAAAAGTATAATTTTCTCGCTTATCTTTTTTGATTGGCTTTGGTAGGTAATGCTTTCGAAAACTAACCTTCAAATATTCCTCCTTTTTTTGCAGGGTGTTGCAAGCAGTGACGGTATACATTTTCCCTCATTGTTAGAATTTTTTGCTTTTCCTTGATAATTAGTTGTGTGAAATCAATAAATCCAACAGGAGCCTGAAGTATGGTAGAGCTTTTAATTTATGGGTTGTCTTTGTCTTAATGACTATGCTGGACTGCTGGCAGGTTTGTATTAGATAGTAGATACTAAAGAGTACTCCGTAAGAAATTAGATCTGCCCTACATTTGTCTGAATAGATTAGGTTTACTCAGGATATTTGTGTTAGTAACTTAATACTTAAGTATTATGGAATAAGAAATTAGCATAGGAAGGTTCTTGGGGGTTGAGGGCTCAGTTTTTTTACTTGTTAGACTGAGCTTCTGGGGACAAGCTGGGGGAAAGGGTTACAAAATGTAGGGAAGCATCCGTCAAGTAGTTCAAAGTGGAAGGTACTATTTAGTTAGGCATTACTATTTAGTTAGAAGGTACTATTTTGATCTTGGGGGGAGAATGAATGAATGGTCTTAGCTCACTCTTTGGAACTATAAGGAAGACTATTTCAGTTTCTGGAGGAGAATAGCGAAAGGGAATTTGTACTTGAAGCATTTTCCCTCCCAACTTTGAACTAAAGAACCTAAGGACTCATTTTATACTTATTACATGTTTAATATGAATAGTTTTAACTTTCTAACACTCATTCCAATCTACTTATGCAAATTTAAGGCTTGTTTGGTCGTTATAGGTCATATTAGGCTAAAATGAGGATTTTTTGCTCCCAAATATGAAATAAAGAACCTTAGGACTCATTTTAAACATATTAAATGTTTTATATGATTAGTTTTAACTTTACAAGACTTAATCCAATCTATTTATGCACATTCATGACTTCTTTGGCCGTTATAGGTCATATTTAGGCTAAAATGACATTTTCGCTCCCAACTTTGATCTAACGAACTTAAAAACTAATTTCAAACTTACTACATGATTCATATGATTATTTTTAACTTTCTAGGACTCATTCCAATCCATTTATGCACATTTAAGGCTCATTGTGTCGTTATAGGTCATATTTAGGCTAAAATGACATTTTCGCTCCCAACTTTGAACTTAAGAACCTAATGACTCATTTTAAACTTATTATATGATAAATATGCTTAGTTTTAAGTTTCTAAGACTTATTCTAATCTATTTATGCACATTTAATGCTTGTTTTATCGTTATAGGTCATATTTAGGATAAAATAAGGCATTTTCGATCCCAACTTTAAAATAAAGAACCTAAGGACTTATTTTAAACTTATTACATGATTAATATGCTTAGTTTTAAGTTTCTAAGACTTAATCTAACTACTTATACACATTTAAGGCTTGTTTGGTCGTTATAGGACATATTTAGGCTAAAATGACATTTTCGCTCCCAACTATGAACCAAAGAACCTAAGGACTCATTTTAAACTTACTAAATGTTTTATATGCTTATTTTTAACTTTCTAGGACTCATTCCAATCCATTTATGCACATTTAAGGCTCATTGTGTCGTTATAGGTCATATTTAGGCTAAAATGACATTTTCGCTCCCAACTATGAACCAAAGAACCTAAGGACTCATTTTAAACTTACTAAATGTTTTATATGCTTATTTTTAACTTTCTAGGACTCATTCCAATCCATTTATGCACATTTAAGGCTCATTGTGTCGTTATAGGTCATATTTAGGCTAAAATGACATTTTCGCTCCCAACTTTGAACTTAAGAACCTAATGACTCATTTTAAACTTATTATATGATAAACATGCTTAGTTTTAAGTTTCTAAGACTTATTCTAATCTACTTATACCCATTTAATGCTTGTTTGATAGTTATAAGTCATATTTAGGCTAAAATGAGGCATTTTCGCTCCTAACTTTAAAATAAAGAACCTAAGCACTCATTTTAAACTTAATACATGTTTAATATGCATAATTTTAACTTTATAAGACTCGTTCCAATCTATTTATGCACCTTTAAGGCTCATTAGGTCGTTGTAGGTCATATTTAGGCTAAAATGACATTTTCGCTCCCAACTATGAACTAAAGAACCTAAGGACTCATTTTAAACCTACTAAATGTTTTATATTCTAGTTTTAACTTTCTAGGACTTATTCCAATCCATTTATGCACATTTAAGGCTCATTGTGTCGTTATAGGTCATATTTAGGCTAAAATGACATTTTCGCTCCCAACTTTGAACTTAAGAACCTAATGACTCATTTTAAAGTTATTATATGATAAATATGCTTAGTTTAAGTTTCTAAGACTTATTCTAATCTGTTTATGCACATTTAATGCTTGTTTGATAGTTATAGGTCATATTTAGGCTAAAATGAGGCATTTTCGCTCCTAACTTTAAAATAAAGAACCTAAGCACGCATTTTAAACTTAATACATGTTTAATATGCATAATTTTAACTTTATAAGACTCGTTCCAATCCATTTATGCATATTTAAGGCTCATTGTGTCGTTTTAGGTCATATTTAGGCTAAAATGACATTTTCGCTCCCAACTTTGAACTTAAGAACCTAAGGACTCATTTTTAAATTATTATATGATTAATAAGCTTAGTTTTGAGTTTCTAGGACTTATTCTAATCTACTTATACCCATTTAATGCTTGTTTGATCGTTATAGGTCATATCTAGGCTAAAATAAGGCATTTTCGCTCCCAACTTTAAAATAAAGAACCTAAGGACTCATTTAAAACTTATTACATGTTTAATATGCATAATTTTAACGATCTAAGACTCGTTCCAATCTATTTATGCACCTATAGGCTCATTGGGTCGTTATAGGTCATATTTAAGCTAAAATGACATTTTCGCTCCCAACTTTGAACTAAAGAACCTAAGGACTCATTTTAGACTATTAGGACATTGTCATTAGTTTCTTGAATGTTAAAATGTGATATTTAATTTGTATTTAATCTAATGTTTAATTTAAATTTCTGTTTTTGTAAAGGTCTACACTCCGAGGATTGCGCCTTATGCGAGGAATTTGATGTGGTTCGTGAGCAATGGGCTAAGTTTTTTACCAACAAGTATTTATTATTGGCTTTAGCGCGCTTGATCGAGTTGGTTTAGTTGTTATAGAATAAATTTTATATTAAAATGTATGTTTATGTTGAAATTGGAACATATATTTAAATGTAATATGTGCACTTTGGTTTTGGGATATATAGTATACAAAACTCCAGTTGTTGTTTTTATATTTGTTATATAGGTTGCGTTATTCTATTATTATTTTGACAGGTTTCTATATTTGGTGCAAGGCACTCTAGGTATCCCTAAACAAAATTAGAATTTTCCCGCCAAAAGTGCTTTTTTGCAGCGTACATATATGTTGTACGCTGCAACAAGGGAAAAAAATTTCGCAAAAATTCAGACTTGTTGCAGCGTACAAATAAATGTACGCTGCAAAAAATTGAGTAATTCAGACTTGTTGCAGCGTACAAATAAATGTACGCTGCAAAAAGTTGAGTCTTTTGCAGCGTACATATATATGTACGCTGCAACAAGTCCAAAATTTTGCCAATTTTTTGGCACTTGTTGCAGCGTACATCTAAAAGCCCGCTGCAACAAATCACTTTTTGCAGCGAACATTGTACGCTGCAACAAGTTCAGACTTGTTGGAGGCCCCCCAGTTGCAGCATATGATGTACGCTGCAACAGGGGTCTAAAAGCCCGCTGCAATAAGGGTTTTTTCTACTAGTGAAGATTGATCTCTTAATGCACCAATACGAGCTGTTCACCATGAAGCCATCTGAAACGATTCAAGACATGATCACTCGCTTCACAAACATTATCAATGAACTGAATTCTCTTGGCAAAATCATAACTCCTGAGGAACAAGTCAGGAAGGTCCTAAGGAGTCTACCACAAGATCCCTGGATGGCTAAAGTCACGGCCCTCCAGGAAACTAAAGACTTCACCAAGTTTAACCTGGAACAACTGGCTGGATCTCTCCTAACTCACGAACTGCAATTGAACGCACGACCTTCAGAAAATACCAAAAATAGGGCTCTTGCTCTAAAAACCGAAAATGATGAAAACTCTGAAGAAGATGAAGAGACAGCTTTGTTTGCTAGGAGGTTCAGAAGAATGTTTAGGAACTACAAAGATGTGGAACACAGAAGCAAACCAAATCGAAAGTTCTCTAAAACCGACACTAGATGCCATAAGTGTGGAAACTTGGAACATCGTATTAGGGAATGTCCCCTATGGGATCAAGAACGAGGAAAAGGAAAGGAAACAGCCAAAGACAGATTCAAAGACAACAGGAACTCCTTTTCCAAAACTGAGGTAAGAAAAGCCATGATTGCTGCATGGGGAGACACTTCTTCAGATGAGGAACAGGAACAACCCAACGAAGAAGCTGATATGAAGCCCAATCTGAGTCTGAAAAAGCTTCTAAGCTGATACTATCTGAAGCTTTCAACAATATTCCTTGCCCTGCAGTGTGAGCTAGATACCTTAATGTATGATGTAAGGCTGTAATGTGAGGTACTCTAGGGTGTTGTAGAAACTGACTTAGTAATTGAACTGCAAAGGACAAATCAGGTCTGGTGTGGGTTAGAAAGTTAAGTTTCCCAACCAATGATCTGTATTTTTCTGTGTCAGAATACAACTCTCCATCAGACAATGTCAACTTCACATTCACTGGAAGTGGTGTTATGGCCTTCTTTGTGATGTCAAAACCACAATCACTGAGCAACTCTTTGGTAAACTTCTTTTGACTAAGGATGATCCCTTCAGTTGAATAGCCAACTTCAATCCCTAGAAAGTAGTTAAGTTTCCCCAAATCCTTGATGCTAAATTCCTGATGCAAATAAGCTTTCAATGCAGCAAGCTTGTTGGGATCTGTACCAGTAAGGATGATATCATCAACATAAACTGCTGTAATGCTGATATGACCATGTTCTCTATGAATAAACAGACTGTAATCATGCTTGGATTGAATAAAACCCTGTGTTTCAAGAGCAGTCAGAAGTTTCTCATGCCATTGTCTTGAAGCTTGTTTTAAGCCATAAATAGATTTGAGTAGCTTGCACACTTTATTATCAGGATTGTCAACACCTTCAGGAACTTGCATGTACACCTCTTCTTTCAAATCTCCATGGAGAAATGCATTATTAACATCTAGCTGATAGAGAGGCCAATTTCTGCTTGCTGCAACAGCAATCAAGCATCTCACAGTTGTCATTTTAACCACTGGACTGAAGGTCTCTTCATAATCTATCCCATATTTCTGGTTGAACCCCTTTGCAACAAGTCTTGCTTTACATCTTTCCAGGGCCCCTGTTGACTTCAACTTGACTTTGAATACCCACTTGCACCCTATTGCCTTTTTTCCTTTAGGTAACTTTACCAGTTCCCATGTCAAGTTATGATCAAGTGCATTGAGTTCCTTTTGCATAGCTTCCACCCACAGTGGATGCTGTACAGCTTCATCATAGGATAAAGGCTCTGTAATATCACAAAGTTGTGACAAAAGAGCCTGAAATTCTGCAGGAAAAGTGTCAAAAGAAACCAGATTGCACCAATGTTGAGTGTACTGTGGAGAAATGATGGATTCTGGATTTAGAACAGATGAATAACATTGGTATGAATCTAGGTATGATGGTTTTCTGTGTGTTCTTGTAGACTGTCTAGGTGGTGGAATTGTGGAAGCATTCTCAACAGTATCTTGTCTGTGAGAATCAGGTGGAGAAGGAACATCAGTGGGACTAGATGAGGGATGAAGAGCATCATTGTTTGAACTAGATGGAGAAAAAGGTTGAGTGTATGTAGGTGTTGAGTGTGGTGAAGGAAATATGGTGTTTGGTGAGTTGCGATGTTGCTGGATGGTAGAAGATGAGTTAGATGAAGGTGAGTTAGGTGAGGGAAATGTGGTTTCTGGGGAAGAAAAATCTGGTGTATCAAAGATTACAGGTGATGTGACAGCAGGTAGATAAATGGCATGGATATAGGGATGATCAGAAGAACTGTGTTTGTGATAAATGTGGAAGGGAAAATGTTTTTCATGAAAGTGAACATCCCTTGATACAAACAGTTTGTTTGTATCAAGTTCTAGAACCTTGTATCCTTTCTGAGAAGTGGAGTATCCTAAGAAAACACATGGTGTAGCTCTGTGATTCAGTTTAGTTCTCCCTACTTTGGTTGTAGATACATAACACAGACATCCAAATGTTCTTAGGTGAGACAAATCAGTGGTTTTCTTGTATAATCTGAAATGTGGAGTATCAAGATTGATTGACTTCAATGGCATCCTATTGATCAGATATGCAGCACATAACACACATTCACCCCAAAACCTAGCTGGTACTTTGGATTGAATGTACAAAGCTCTGGCTGTCTCTAAAAGGTGCTTGTGTTTCCTTTCTACCACCCCATTTTGTTGTGGTGTATCACTACAGCTAGTTTGATTCATAATTCCAAACTTTAGACATAGTTTCTTCATTTCCCCTTCACACAACTCTTTATCATTGTCAGACCTAATGCATTTAACCATGACTCCAAACTGTGTCTGAACCATATTAAGAAAATCAGTCATGACAATAACAGAATCACTCTTATTTTTCAACAAATGTATCCAAGTAAATCTGCTGTAATCATCTACAATTGTCAAGAATTGATTACATCCAGAGGGTGTTTTAACAGAGTGAGGACCCCATACATCAAGGTGAATCAACTCAAAAGGAGCAACAGTCTTAATACTACTGTGAGGGAAGCTAACTCTAGTCTGTTTAGCAGCAGGACATACTTGACAAATTGTATCCTGTATACAAGTATTCACCTCACACTTAGGATTTATTAACTTCAATTGACTAAAAGGCAGATGTCCTAATCTTAAATGCCAAAGTTTAGCATTGTCTACAGAAGTAGAACAAACTGCATTACAAACATGTTCTTGTTTCTTCTGCTGCAATTCTCCCACATTGTACAGACCTGATTTCACTTCACCAAGAGGAATCAAGTTCCCTTTCTGACAACAGACAAAACACTGATCATGAGTAAATCGAATTTCACACTTCAGATCTTGACACAATTTGTGGACAGATATAAGGTTGTACTTGAAGTTTGGAACATATAAACACTCTGTAGAGTTATGTCAGGATTTAAAACCACAGAACCAACATGAGTCACAGGAATTCTACTTCCATCTGGTATGGTTATAAAGGTGTTTTGTATGTCAACTGGTTTATAAGTAGTGAATTGAGACAAATCATGACAGAAATGGTCAGATGCACCACTATCTAACAACCACTTAGAATTAGATTGTGATAGTAAGCATATACCTGCCATCAAAGCAAGATTGGTCTGATTTCCAGAGGTTTGTTGTTGTTGTTGTTTAGACATCATATCCAAGAGTTGCTGGTACTGTTCAGTTGTTATTGTGGGAGCAGTCACAGTCTGTGTTTCAGCACAAACATCAGAATTAGTGCCAGATGAGAGTGCAGCTACTTTAGAATCTCTGGAACCTTTGAAACCTGGTGGATAACCATGAATCTTGAAACATCTATCCACACTGTGTCCTTGCACTTGGCAGTGTGTGCAAAAATAGCTAGAACCCGTTCTTCCATATCTGTTTGTGTTTCCAGTTTGAAAACCACCACCAGTCTGCTGTGTTTTGAATGTTTTGTTGTTGTTGTTGTTATTCCAATGATCTCCTCCAAAACGTCTCTTTTCAGCTGCAAAGGCAAGTGTCTCTACTTGTTTGTTAGAGTGTGAGATTTCTTTGTGTCTTTCTTCTTGAGCAAACAGTCTGTATGCCTCAGATACTTTAGGCAAAGTAGGCACCATCAACACATTTCCTCTGATAGTAGCAAACTGATCATTAAGCTTCATCATAAATTGCATCACCATCCTCTCCTGTTGCCTCAGAAAAAACTTCTTAGTGACATTACAAGTGCAGTTGTTACATGTGCAATATGGCATAGGATTAGCTTCCTCAATTGCATCCCAAACAGATTTAATTTCAGTGAAAAACTCTGAAATATTCTTATCTCCTTCAGTGATCTCAGCTAGCTTTTGTTCAAGAGAATAAATCTGTGCCAAAGATGCAAAACCAAACCTGTCTTCTAAATCAGTCCACACATCTCTGGCTGATTTCAGAAACATCACACTCTTAGCAATCCTATCATCCAGATTACCTAGAATTAAAGAACACACCAAATCATTGCACCTTTCCCAAGCCTTACTCTCCATTGAACCAGGATCAGGTTTGATGTAGCTTCCATCAATGAAACCAATCTTATTCTTTGCTGACAATGCCAGCAGCATTGACTTCTTCCAGCTAGCAAATCCTTCACCATTAAACTTGAATGTAACCAACTGAGTTGAATTTGCGTCTGATGGATGAATATAGTAGATACTTGCAGGATCTTGATTAGGAGGTAATACAGAATTTCGTCTTGAGGTTTCTGCACTTGAATCAAAATCTTCAGCAGCCATTTTTAGAAGTAACTCTTGGATTAAGAATCAGAAGATCAGGAATATAGAAAGAAATTTGGAGTTTAAACTTTGAAGTTGCTATTAACACCAGAAAATCAGTGCAACAAATTGTAGAATCAGGAAGAACAGAAAGCAATTTTTTGAAGAAATCAGAAAGAATTTTGCGGAATTTCAGAAAAAATGAGCCAAGAATCTTTGATTCTGCTCTGATACCATGACAAAATCTGGAAAGAGAAACAACAAGAAGAAAGAATTTTATGCTTTTTCTTAATTGATGAAAAACTCAATAATGATTATTACAATGGTGCTTGCCTTTTATAGCTTAAACTAATTCTAGAAGCTACTAAAACTGTTACAACTAACTCCTAGAAATAAGGGAGCTACAATAACAGAATATGCCAGCATGGCAGCTCATGTGCATTACTTGTTTTGCACGAAATGATCTTATGCTCAAAGCTGAGTTAATGCAATGCTCATAAGCTTAACAGATATGCCTCGAACGACAAAGAATTAGGACTTGAGAGACAGAGTTTTTGTAGTTTCTTTGACATGATTATCATCTTACTCATCTCGCCGTGTTCGAAAAACGAATAGATATGACGGATTAGGTGGTCTGGAAGATTGCTCAGTCTGTCAATAGTTTTGTTTGCCATTGAAAGGCAAATTTGTGTGATGGGAGATGAAGAAAGTACAGATTTTGAATCATTCGATGTTTTTTTTGTGATTCTAGCAAAGATCGATGTTTTTCTAAAATTATGGTTAGGGTTTGGTGTTCCTTTTGAGACAAAGACACACGATCACATTAGTTTTTTTTATTCTTTCCGGACAGTAACCTAAAATAAATATTAAGGATTTGGTTAGGAGAGTCGTATAAGTTTGAAATTGTGAATCAGATCAAATTGTTATCCATATGGAATATACAAGGTCCTGTACGTATTTGGTGTACAATAAATTTATTGTATATTGGGTAATTTTTACCCAGTTTTTTTTGTAACTTTTAATAAATTTTGATTAAATTTTATATCAGAAGCTTTTCGGTAAGACCGCCTTACAGGCGCGTGTAGGAAAGACGGGTAGAACAACCACGCGCGCGTAGACACACGCGAGGTATAAATTGAGTTCTTTTCTACCGGGTTCTCACTTTCCGCTTCTCTCTTCTTAACATCTTTCTCTCTCCTCCCAAAATCTCTGGATCTCTCTCCCTCTCTCCTCCAAAACTCAGACACCTCACCACCTCTTCGTCGCCATCCCTCCAAAACCCTAGCCTCCTCACCGTCGTCGTCACCTCCTCGTCGTCGTCCCTCCAAAACCCTAGCCTCCTCACCGTCGTCGTCACCTCCTCGCCGTCACCTCCTCGTCGTCGCCCCCTCAGAAACCCTAGCCACCTTCATTATCTCTTCTCCTTCTTCAATATCCTCGATTTCTCCTCTTCGCCGCCGTTGGAAGATTCGCGACCATGGATTCCGACTGTCTCTAGCCTCATCGTCTCCACCGGTTTTTAGGTTTTTGATTTTTCGGTTTTTTTCTTTTAATTTTGTTGAATTTGCGATTTAAGTTTTTGATTTGTTTGGTTGACATTTTCGATGTTTGATTTCATGAAAAGAGATTGCGGTGACGGTGGTGGAGATGCGGCTGGTCTGCTAGGAAGACGATGGTGGGAAGGCTTCGAGAGATCTTATGGAGGAAGATGAGCGCGGGAGAGAAGAAACATAGAAAAAGAAGTTGAAGGAAATGTCACTGCAGGCTGATGAATTCGAGTTTAGGGGGCATTCTTCAATGAGTTATTCATGCTTTTAGTAAAAGATTGTATGGTTTTAGTTATAATTTTGAAACATTTAGTAATGAAATGGTTATATTTAGTTATGAAATGGTTTTAGTAAAAAAAATATTGGTTCTATGCTATTTCTTGTGACTTTTTGTTAATGTTTTGGCACATTTTTGGATCTGCAAGCATATTTGAGTCTGTTTTTAATTATTTGGTCATGAAACACAACTATTGGTGTTTAATCATTGCAAATCTCTAAAATCAATGCTTACTTAATTAGTTTCAGTTCTTAGCTAATTCATTTAAATACTTAACTAATTAAATTTCAAGCTTAACTAATTGGTTTCAATGCTTAACTAATCCGTTTAATTGATTTAACTAATTCGTTTCATTGATTTAACTAATCCGTTTCATTGCTGTAACTAACTCGTTTCATTGCTTACCTAATTGGTTAACATTGCTTTAACTGATTCATTTCATTTCTTAACTATTGGTTCAATAGCTTAACTAATTGAATTTCACGCTTAACTAATTGATTACATTGCTTAACTAATTTGTTTCATTGTAACTAAAGCGTTCAATTGCATAACTAATTCGTTCAATTGCTTAACTAATTGGTTTCCATGCTTAACTAATCCGTTTCATTGCTTTAACTAACTCGTTTCATTGCTTACAATAATTCGTTACATTGCCTTATCTAATTCATTTCATTGCTTAACTATTGGTTCAATAGCTTAACTAATTGAATTTCAGGCTTAACTAATTGATTACATTGCTTAACTAATTTGTTCCATTGTTTTAACTAAATTGTCCAATTGCATAAATAATTGAATTTTAGGCTAAATAATTCGTTCAATTGCTTAACTAATTGGTTTCAATGCTTAACTAATCCGTTTTATTGCTTTAACTAACTCGTTTCATTGTTTAACTAATTGGTACATTGCTTTAACTAATTCATTTCATTGCTTAACTATTGGTTCAATAGCTAAACTAATTGAATTTCAGGCTTAACTAATTGATTACATTGCTTAACTAATTTGTTCCGTTGCTTTAACTTAATCGTCCAATTGCATAAATAATTGAATTTTAGGCTTAACTAATTCGTTCAATTGCTTAACTAATTGGTTTCAATGCTTAACTAATCCGTTTTATTGCTTTAACTAACTCGTTTCATTGCTTAACTAATTGGTTACATTGCTTTAACTAATTCATTTCATTGCTTAACTATTGGTTCAATATTTTTAACTAATTGACTTCCAGGCTTAACTAATTGATTACATTGCTTAACTATTTTGTTCCATTGCTTTAACTAAATCGTTCAATTGCATAAATAATTGAATTTTAGGCTTAACTAATTGAATTTCATGCTTAACTAATTGAATTTCATGCTTAACTAATTGGTTCTATTGCTTAACTAAATTATTTTACTACTTTGACAAAATCGTTCCATTGCTTAACTAATTGGTACCATTGCTTAACTAATTGAATTTTACGCTTAACTAGTTGGCTCCATTGCTTTACTAATTTGTTTCATTGCTTTAACTAAATCGTTTCAGTGCTTTAACTAAATCGTTTCAGTGCTTAACTAATTGGTTACATTACTTAACTAATAGAATTTCAGGCTTAACTAATTGGTTCAATAACTTAACTAATTGAATTTCAGACTTAACAAATACTTTCTTAATACCTGCAAACTTATTGGTTCCAATGCAAACTAATTAGTTCCATTGCTTAACTAATTGGTTTCAATGCTTAACTAATTGATCCAAATACTTAAATAATTGATTTTATTGATTAACTAATTGATTTTATTGATTAACTAATTGATTTCATTGCTTGACTAATTAATTTCAACACTTTACTAATTGAATTTCAGGCTTAACAAATACGTTCTTTATATATGTAAACTTATTATTTCCAGTGCTTAACTAATTAATTACATTTATTAACTAAGTCATTATATTGCTTAACTAATTGATTTCATGCTTAAAAAATGTCTTAACTAAAACTCTGAAATACATTATCTAAAACTCGTAAATACATAACTACAAAAAAAAAACTACTAACTAAAACCAAGAACCCTTAAAAAAAAAACAAACTAAAACCAAGAAAATTGTAACTAAAATCAAAAGAATCTTTACTAAAACTCAGAAATATTAAATAAACTAAAACACTCTTAACTAAAACAAATTAATTCTTAACTAAAACAAATTTATTCTTAACTAAATATAACAAAATCATAACTAAAATAAAATTTGACATAAATACAAAAATATAACTAAACAATTTTATTTCTTAACTAAAATGGATTTTTTCTTAACTAAAACAAAATTCAACATAACTAACCCAAAATTAACTAAAAGGTAACTATTGTTAAATAAAACATAATTATTCTCAACTAAAAAAAACTTTAACCAGAACCAAATTTTAAAAAATAAAATTAATCAACAAAGCAACAACGTAGAGTCAGGAGGCGGCGACAACAGGAGCAACGCCAATGACGACCACCAGCAACACCGAAGGAACAACCACATAAGCAGAGCGGATCAGAGGAGCAGAGTACTTTAGAAGAAACCATCACCACATTTAATTTCTGGCGTGGAACAACTTGATCTGCCAACATCGATTGAAAGTTGATGGCAACGATGGCGGCGGCGAGGAGTCGATGACTTCTTCCTCTCTTTCTTTCGCCGCTCCGCTCCCTGATTATGTATACTCCGGCCTTGACACCGACTTTCCTCTCCATCACCACCACCATCAACTATTCTACTGTTACAAATAATCACAAATTAGGATTTTAAAAATCAAAATTGGGGAAATTGAAGATTTTCAGAGGAGAGATAAAAGAGATAGCTAGATGAAGGAGAGAGATGAAAAATTTACCTCAACAAGCCACCATCTATGTCTTTTCCGTCGTCTTCTTCGTCATCTCCGGCCGCGATTCATGCGGAGGGAGAAGCGCGATTAAGGAAAGTTATGTAGAGAGTATTTGAGGAGAGAGAAATGAATAAGGCTTCCTAGGTCGTTCGTCGGCTGTTGTTGACGTAACCACGCCCGTCGCGAAACCCTAACATTGTTCGCCGCTTCTTCTGTATTCTTCCGCCATTCCCGCTGCTCTTCAACTTCGGCATAAATCACTCTCAAATACGATGACCACCGCTGTCACCACTTTTTCTGTTACAAAATCCTCAACAACTTAGGTTTTCGGAAATAAAATTGGAGAACACGAAGATTTTCAGAGGAGAGAGAGTACCTGAGGAGATCAACAACGGCGGTGAGAAGTTCTTGGCGGCGAATGATCAACGACGGCGGCGAAAAGTTGTTCGCTTCTTCATCCAAATCTGCTACGAAACCCTAATCTAATGAAAGGAGGAAGAGAGAGAAAATGTCTGAAAGAAATGAAAATAAAAATGAAAAATAAATCACAAAATGTTATATATATTTTCGATTTGTGACGTTGACGTCCGCAGTTTACATGGCAGCTTACGTGGCAGCTTAGATGACAACAAGGCGGTCTTTCCTGTAAGACCGTCTTTTACAAAAGTTTGTAATTTTATATTATGAAAAGAAAATTGATAGTAAACATTTTAAAGTTTTACATGATTACCTTTATACGTAGTACATTATTAGTTATAGATAGATAATTTAATTAATTAATAAAAATATATATGTTGCACTCGACTTTTTTAATTCACAAAAAATTTTGAAATCTTATTTTTCATTGGCTGAAACTATTAGATTTCCTACTTGACGCTCTAATATTGGATTAATGTTTGATTTTGGATTGAGTTTTATTTTAGATTAGTGTTTTATTTTGGATGAATTTTAATTTAGATTTATTTTTTAATTATTAGAGTGTTTGATTTTGGATAAAGTTGTATATATTAGTAATTAATTAATTAAAATATCTATGTGGCACCTAATTATTTATCTACTTAACACTCAATTTTTTAATTCAAAAATAAATTAGAAGTCTTATTTTTCATTGGCAGAAACCATTAGATTTCCTACGTGGCGCTCTAACAATTCAGCAAATATGCATCTTTATATATTTATATATTAGATTTGTGATAGAATTTCATATATTATTAATATTTAACATTGTGGACGTGATTGGTTTTGTTCAGCAATGTTTTAATAGTTTAATGAGCCACAACGATAATATAATTTACATATAAGGGGAGGGAGTTTCGAACGAGTGACATATTCTACACAAGGTCCCGTTTTAAACTAGGCCAAAACGTCATTGGCATGTTGTGATGTTCGGAAATTTCCGAATATTGTTCTTTTATTTGGTATTTAAAGGTTGGTATGAGTCGTATACACCCACCTCCCCTCTTAGGTTTCTAATGTTCATGATTCGGGAAAATGTACTATCTTGCAACATAAATTAAACGGATATCTAGGGATGGAAAGTCGTATGACTTTTGAATCGGGAATGAGATTAGATTGGTATGCGCCTGTAATATAAAAGGTCGTGTACCTATCTGGTGTACAATAAAATGTATTGTATATTGGGGCAACTTTTACCCAATTTTTTTTTGTAACTTTTAACAAATTTTAATTAACTTTATATTATGAAAAGAAAATTGATAGTAAAACATTTTACGTTTACATGATTACCTTTATACGTAGTACATTATTAGTGATTCGTCGGAAGTGTCATTATCTGAGTAAGCGAGAGCTCATTTTGGAATTCTATCTTTGCCATGATTGGGTGAGAACCAAACTGTAGCGCCTTAAAATAGTGGCGTTGGTGTCAAGTGCTAGAAATAAACGACGCGTCTGTTCCATGCGCTAGAAATATCTAGCACTGGTTAATTCTATCCACGCGTTTTTCTAGATTATTCCGATTTGTTTCGGATTCTATTTCTTTCACGGTATTATCTCTTCTGCGATATTAGTTGGAGTAAAACTCTTATCTTATTTCAAGTGATCAATTGTAGTGCAATATAATATCCTCGAATATCTATCTTGTGCGGTTGCTATATCTAGTAACTGTTAAGCATGGAAGTTACTATAAATGGTAGTTACTAAAAATAGAAATGCGGATTTTGGGATCGCATTAATCCGTCGTAGGGCGTTCGTTACATACTTAGGAAAGCATTGACAAGCAGTGTTCGGTTTCTTCATCGAACTTACCGCTTCTGGCCAGAGGTCAAATGTAGGCGTCTACAGGTTATAACAAACTGGTATCAAGAGTTGGATTTTAGCCATGGATGATTTCAGGAATAAGTACAAGGTAGAAGCTTTTGACGGGAAGACAAATTTCTCTTTGTGGCAAAGTATAATTAAGGATATTCTTATACATCAAGGTATTCGCAAGACTTTGGAAGATAAGAAACCAAATTCAGTGGAAAAGGACAAGTGGGAGGATATGCAACTACATGCTACTAGTACGATCAGATTGTCTCTTGCACGTACTGCACCGGAGATCAAGTACAACGCCTTAGAGGATAATAATCCAAAAGAGTTTTGGGACAAATAAATTAAGATTTAAGCGTCTAAGCTACTCATTGGCAAACAAGTTGTTTTTGAAAAAAGGACCTTTATACACTCGAGATGGAGGAAGAAAATGCACTACATGCCTGATCATCTAAATAAGTTTAATGGCTTGATTACCAAATAGGCGAGTTTAGATGTGAAAAACGAAGAGGAGGACAAGGAGATATTATTGTTGACATCTCTCCCTAAAAGGTATAACTCAGGGATAACTAGTTCGCTTGTAGGGAAGACAATGTCGTTATTTGAGGCGGAGAGGTTCAGGAAGCAAAGGGGATCGTGTTCAATCCATGGAGGAGCAGGATTGATATAACGGAGGGTAGTAGCAATAAATGGAAAGGCAAAAAGAAGGCGAACAATAGAAAAATACAAATACTAGTAGAAAAATTTCCATCTTCTTCCCTTCAAGTGTGGCTCATGTAGTAAATTGGCAACACTTAAGAGCACTAAAAAAAACTACATTTTCACAAGTGCGGCTCATTTTAGAAATTTGGCAGCATTTGAGTTCAAGTGTGGGCTTTAAACTCAAGTGCCGGCTCATTTCACAAACGAGCCGCACAAAATATTTATAAAAAGGTTTCCTAGCTAAAAAAGAAAGGGCCTCAATTTTTTTTATTTTCCCGCTCTTCATTTGCTATTCCCTTACATTCTTTGTATCTGCGGCACCGCGAAACAATAAAACTCACTGCACACACGCTCACCCATCTCTTCGGCGCCTCCCTCCTCTGCCTAGCTTGTTGCCGCTGCGCTCTACTCTTCCTCACGAACTGGTAATCTCCTTAACCCACCTCATTAATTAGATTGAATTAAACAAATCTTCAATTGGGTAAACCCTAGCCATTTCAATTGTAGCTGGGTAAGTCTTGAATTAGCTCTTCAATTGGGGTGTTCAGTTGGGGTGTTCTCTGCACTAGATGGTATCTTACTACTAATTAACCTTTTCTTCAAATCATACTTCTGTATTTCAATTAAAAATATTTGGGGTTTAGTAAAAAATTATGTTGAATTGCCGATATTTAGTTTGTAGCTAAACATGCTTAAATTTGGAGATCTCACGTATCAAATTGCTGCAAAATAGGAGAGATTCCCAACTCAAGAAGATGCGAAAGGTACCCATTCTTTGTTCATTAATCTTAGTGATTTTTTTTGTTGCAATGTATCTGTTACATTACTTAGGATAATGAAGTTGCACGCTTATGTGATTATATTACTTATGGAGATATCTTTCTGAAACCCACAAGGGAGGAAGATGCAGGCTTGTTGTTGGACACTCTCTTTGCATATTCAGTAAGTAAGAATGTTTTGTTTTCTTTATCTCTTGTTTTTGTTTAGTTGAGAGTTTGTGTATTCTATACATCTGACAAAAAGTTGCAAGATTAGCGATTGTGGAACTTCTGAGCATAGTTATTCGGTCTGTGTTGTTCCCTTTCATGATTGACATTATCCTTTTATGGACCTAGTATTATGATCCTCTTATTTTAACATTCTTATACACTTTCCCTTTAATTAGTTTCATGGTTGTTAATGAAGAACCTTAAAGTTATCAGTGAAAATACATTTTACTCAAAAAATTTTAAAAAAATTCCATATGTTTTTTTTTTTTTTTTGCTAGGCAAGCAAGATCGAACAATATTAAGTTCAAAACAACTTTACAACCTAAGCTAACTCAGAGATGAAACAAACCAACTAGGTTGGACCATTCCACCAAAGAGCTAGAAAACAAACTGAACAAGATTACAGAGAAGCAAACCACAAGCTATCTCTCCTAGTTACATTTTTAGGCATAACAAACAAGATTCGATCTCTAACATTTTGCTTAATCCTAGTTACCAAATTCTGCACAGTTGGGAATGAAGCATTCCAAAAACTACAATTCCTGCTGGACCAAACAGAATAGACAGCAGCAGCTAGCATTGCAAAGCTAACTTGCTTCTTGAACTTGGACATTCTGCCATAGGTAATAAACCTCATCAGCTGTTTTAGATTACCAGTAGAATAGGGAATTCCCAACCAACTTTTGAGAGCACTAATGCACCTACTGTTGTAAGGACAAGCAAAGAACAAGTGCTTATGATCTTCATCAGCTTGTCCACAAATCAAACAAGTTGCAGGCTTGCTAACTCCAAATCTTTCCAATTTTGCAGTGGTTTTAAGCCTACCCTGCACTGCTAACCAGCATATAAATCTATACTTAGGGATATTCAGTCTATTCCACACCATGTTATCCCAATGTATCACAGGTTTAGGTCCAATAATCTTCTCATACACTGTTTTCACATAATAATGAGGCAGAGCAGCTAACTCAGCCTGAGTATACACTACCTTCAATTTCTCTTTTATGGCACATATCTTCTTCCAATACCAGCTAGCAGAGGCTGCAGGCATGTAATCCCACCAATCCCTATCTTTAATGTACACAGCATGAACCCATTTGATCCAAACATTATCCTGTTTGGATGCAATGGCCCAAACATACTTCCCAATGCTTGCAATATTCCAACTGATAACATCTCTGAAGCCAAGACCACCTTGCTTTTTATCACAACAGGAACTATCCCAAGAAATGTTGCTGTTTTTCTGACTATAAGCCTGTCCACTCCAAAAGAAGGATCTACAAATCTTAGTGACATCATGCAAAACTTTCTTAG
This sequence comes from Spinacia oleracea, assembly GCF_020520425.1. Lineage (NCBI taxonomy): Eukaryota > Viridiplantae > Streptophyta > Magnoliopsida > Caryophyllales > Amaranthaceae > Spinacia > Spinacia oleracea. The sequence goes on from NC_079492.1 coordinate 67,404,567, forward strand.
GCAGAATAAACACCTGAGCCCATTACATATGTATACTCATTAAGACAGAGTTGATGAGTTGCATTCTTGCTGTATAGGAGAGATTCCTTGAACTCCAGACTTTAATCCTAGCAATCATCTTATCCACAAGAACATCACATTGGGCAGCAGAGATTCTTTTAGCACAGATGGGGACACCCAGATATTTAAATGGAAGCTGACTCCTAGTAAAACCAGAAACATTGACAATTCTGGAAACATCATACTCAGCCATACCACAACAGTAAATAGCTGACTTCTGCTTGTTGGCTAAGAGACCAAAAGAAACTGAGAACAACTCAAAAGCTTGCAACAAAAGATACACAGAAGAGAATTCACCTTTGCTACACAAGATGAGATCATCAGCAAAGCATAAGTGAGTAAGCTTAAGTTCTTTGCATCTAGGATGAAACTGAAATTGAGCTAGATTGCTCATTTTATGGAGAATTCTGGAGAGGTACTCCATACAGATCACAAACAAGAGGGTAGACATGGGATCACCCTGTCTTAATCCCCTTTTTGACTTGAAGAAACCATGCATAGTCCCATTGAGAATCAAAGAAAATTTAGGAGTAGTCACACACTCCATAACAAGTGTCACAAAAGCTCCAGGGAAGCCCAACTAAACCAACATTTCTTGTAGGAAATCCCAATCTACTGTGTCATAGGCTTTTTGAAGATCAATCTTCATCATACAACTTGGTTTAGCACTCTTCCTACCATACTGCTTCACCAAATCCTGAACCACCATGATATTATGAACTATATATCTACCATGGACAAACCCCCCTTGATTCTCAATGATTAAGTCTGGTAGCACTTGCCTCAATCTACTACAAATCACCTTAGTGATACACTTGTACAAAGTGTTGCAACAGGAAATAGGTCTAAACTCACTCACATTCTTTGGACACTTAGTCTTAGGAATGAGAGTGATGATTGTATGATTAAGCTCCTTTAACAGTTTGCCATGTTGCAGAACATCCAACACAGCACTAATAACATCAGCACCAACAATGCTCCAAGCATCTTTATAGAAATAAGAACCATAACCATCAGGACCTGGTGCCTTCCTACCAGGAATAGAAAACAAAGCCTTCTTTACTTCAGCAGCTGTATATGGAGCATTAAGAATATCTCTATGAGCATCAGTAATCAAAGGACCATCTTGAACAATGTGACTAAGAACTGATCTTCTATCAGTGTGAGTAGAACCCAACAAAGTTGTATAGTAATCCAAGAAAGCTTGAGAGATATCTGTAGGGTTGTCTTTCCAAAACCCATCCATGCCATAGATACTATAAACCTGGTTATGAGTGTTCCTAGCTTTGATACTCTGATGAAAAAGGGAGGTATTTTCATCACCATCCTTAAGCCAAGCAGCCTTTGCCTTTTGCTTCAAAAACTCCAAATAATCTTGATGCTTAACTTTGTAATTCTGAACTGCAATGAGCTCTGCATCTGCAAGTGTCAGATCAGCAGGATCAAGATGAATTGCTGCCTGAGCTGCAACCATGTCATGATATGCTTGAAGGTCAGAAGCTTGAATATCAGAAAATCTCCTCCTATTCAACTCTTTAAGAGCCAATTTCACCTTCTTCAGCTTGTGAACAACACCAAACATCTTGCTCCCTTGAACTGTACCATGTCATATGTTTTTTTTATGGTAAAAAATTGAGAGATTGATGTATTTATGTGTAGTTTTTGGACTTTGACTGCGCAAAAATTGTAGTTCCTAATTAGCAGGAGACTTGTTTGGATAAAAGTTGCAAATATAAGTCAGTGATGCCTGTTATTAACTTTTTACGCATTCCTCATATTTTTATCATGTGATTTGCAATTGGTAAAATATTTCAACTTATTGGCCGGTTTTAAAAAAATAAGAAAATTTTATGAATTAAAGTCAAATGTATGTTCAGGTTGAATACAAAATACAATCTATTACTCTCATTAACCCCCTCCCATTTGTATTATAATATGTGATTTTGAAAATTGAGGTTATTTGATTCTTTACCAAGACCATATTCACCAGCTTCGGTTAACTATCATTGTAACTCTTGAAGTCGATCTATACATAACGCTTTGATCATGAAGGAGGTTGATGTAATTTTTCAAGCTACTCCATGGTAGCCAAATTTTGCAGTCACTACAAGAATTTGTATCTTTAACGACAACCTAATAACGACGGGTCAAAAATTCCGTCGCAAAAGCCTTTTGCGACGGGGATAAAAACCAAACAAAGACGGGAACAACCGTCACAAATGTCTTTTACGACGGGTTAACGACGGCCCCCTTTTATGACGGGTTCCCGCAGAAAATTCCGTCGTTAATCAAAGATTATTGGCCTTTTGTGACGGTATTTCCCGTCGTTAATGGTGCAATATATTTCTTGTAATGAGTGAAAATAAAATAAAATGTACTTTTTTCGTAGTTTATTCTATTTCCTTTCAGGAACTAGTAATAATATAGTGTTGATATTGGTCTTGCCGCTACAAGTTATAGCAAGTCACACCTGCAATCTCTTTTACCTCGATCTGTTGGAAGTCATCCCCACTAATATTTCTCTGATTAGTAAACCATACACCCTTAGCCTAATGACAGGTTTTGGTTCCTTCTTAATAACTCATTACCTGACGTGTATTGCATTATCCCTATGTTGATGTAGTCCGTGTGCTTGCTGAAGACTGGATAATATCGCTTGCCATCTTTTGTTCATTTTACTTAAAGAACCATTCATACCTCTTTAGTTAATCCGTTGAACTAAGTGTCTGTGGTCTTCTCCTTTTTTTTATTTTTTGTATAAGTTCGTGTGAGATCATCTTTAATCGTAATTAAAGGGGTTGTACCATAGAAGTAAGTGTAAGGGTAAAAAGTCGTGCTGACTAGCTGTGACTGTTGTTGGATTTGTGTTTCATATTCTCCATTTCTATCGATACTTAAATCATGTGGGGAAAACCAGTACCAGTTAACATAGCTTCCAATGTATATCTTATATGTATGTTGGAGAAATTTTCATCTCAAGTGATTTTAATTTTCTAGTAATTTTCCCATATCAGTATCGGAGATTTTTTTGATTATAATTTTGAGATATCAGCAGGGAGTTGTAAATGGAGTATGTTGTCTCAGTCGATCTCAGAAATATATTTTTTTGGAGGTTCAAACCAGCCTGTTGAATTTTTTTTTTTTAACGCAACAAGACGATTATATTACTTCAAAATTAAGGGTTTGTTACAAAAGCCACATCTACTAGAGGTAAAACGTACGTTAAAAAACCTAACAAACCCCTTAAATAAGTTACACAATTACTACAAACCCTCCGAATTATCGAGATAAGATAGCTATAACGCCTGCAAAAGCTTACCCCTTTACAAAACCTTGCTGATTTATACAACTAAGAAGATGAAGATGGTTTCCTGATAATCCCTTTAGCCCGCAAAAACTTGTTCAAAAAGGGACCGATTTCCAGCTGATCTTTGTACCATCCTCCATATACTATTATATCCATAATTATAGACAGAATTACCAAAATATTCAGACGCCATTGTCCAATAAAACCATATCTGCGTCTTCCCAAAAAACTGCTCTTCACTTGTTCTTAATTGTTGGACATTTCACCATCTTCTAGCTCAACAATCTCTATGGGATTAGAGACTGTTGATCCACCAACAACAAAAGGTTCGAACATTTTGCCTTTCCCTTTATCTTGCTTGAGATTTTGTTTTCCACTCGCAATGTCTGCTGCCTGCTTGATATCTGACACTATTGAACCAAAAACAATTTGTGCCGCTGAAGAAGTTACTGGAACTGCAGGAGTAGCTTGGGGTACACTGATGATTCCCAGAGAAGCTTCTCTTCTCATAAACTCTGCATACTCAAGATTGGTCAATTCAAATTCTTTGATGTAGTGCTCCTTTGCACAAGCTGGAATAATGTAGTGGAGTTTGTGGCCAACAACCATCACCAGAGAGTGTGCTGCAAGATCATGAGCAACTTTGTTGCAGAAACGAGGAATGTGGTTGAAAGTAATGATCCAGTTCTGCCTTAACAAATTAGCCACTTCCTTCAGCACAGGGCTGAATTCATGGAAGTTGTTCTCATCCATCTTCTCCAACATTAACTTAAGCTGGACAGCATCTGTTTCCACCTCCAATTTGTCCATGCTAAGATCCCTTGCAATGATTAATCCCTCTCTGAGTGCATACAGCTCCGCAGCTAGAGGGGAGCTAACATTAAATTTACATGAGAAGCCTACAAACCATGAACCATTAGGCCTTCTGAAAACTCCCCCTCCTCCTGCTTCAGTCATGGATTTCCACGCTCCATCTACATTTAGCTTCAAGAAATCAGGTTTTGGTGGGTGCCATTTGAAGGTAAAATTTCCAGCTACCTGATTCTGTTTCACATCCTTACACTGCAAAATGAAATTAGTACTTTTCCAATCTACAAAAAAGAAATTGTATAAGGAAAAACAATGCTTCATTTTAAAACTGAAAACTGTATTGTTTTTTCTGTAGCCTGTTGAATTTTAATGCTTAAAAGATGGTTATGTACTGCGCCCTGAAAAACTGAGACCTAAACTCATAGTCTTTGTTTTTGACAAGTAAGAGAGGTATTATATATATCAACCAAAACGATTTACAACCTAATCAGTAACAAGTAATGAAAAATAGCAAGGCTCAAAATAGCCCAAAGCAGACCAAAAAACTAATTACAAGTTAGCAAACCAGTTAGTATCTCTGGTGCTAATCTTCTGGCTTATGAGTTTACTGGTTCTTGTTTTTTACACAAAACTGAATATTTTTGTACATTTTTCATGATAGTAGGAATAGCCCCATCCCAAACAGAAGAGTTTCTAGCACTCCAGATGTAGTACACCACCCCAGAAATAACAGCATAGGCAACTCTTCTTCTGAAGCTACTTGGGCAATACCTTCTGATCCAATGTAGGAGTAGAATAAGTGAGAGTCTACAGGTTCTGAAACCCATCCATTGTAACACAGTAGTACAACAATCTCTACTAAACTTGCACTCAAAGAACAAATGAGAGAAAGTCTTTGGGAAAAGACCACACAAACCACAAAGAATATCAGTTCCAATGTCAAGGGGAAACAACCTAGCTTTGGTCTTTAATCTATCGTGTATAGCCAGCCAGCATATGATTCTATGTTTTGGGACTGAAAACCTATTCCAAACATAGTGATTCCATCTAATCTTAGCTCTTGTTCCCCTCAACAAATTGTAGTTATTCCCAATGCAGTGCCTTTGAGAAGTGAACCACATTGAGGAGCGAGTGATCTCAGTACAAGCATGTTTGGCTATGCAGATGTACTTAATGGCCCAACTTGCTGCCATTGAGGAAATGTACATCTGTCCGGACTTGATTTTAACATAAAATAGAGTGAACCCACTTCACCCAAAGGTTATCCTGATTTTTTACAATGGCCCATGCCAATTTCCAAACTGCAGCTTGATTCCATATGGCTAAGAGCCAAGGCCACCTTGGTCTTTGGGAAAGCACTAGGTTTCCAGGGCATAGGGCTAGGTCTATTATCATCATACACACCATGCTACAGATAATCCCTACACACAACATTGATTTTCTTCACACAGTCTTAGGGAGAATGAAAATCAGCCCCAGTATATACAAATACTCATCAGTACTGAGTTCACCAGTTGCATTCTACCAGCAAAAGAGAGGTGTGTAGTACTCCAGATCTTTATCCTTGTGACCATTTTATCCACCAGCTGATCACACTCCCCTGCTTGTAGTTTCCTAGTACTAATGGGAACACCGTAGTATCTGAAAGGCAGTTCTCCAAAAGTAAACCTAGTGACAGCCCCAATGTTGTTCTTGATGTCATCAGACAGTCCACTACAAAAAAACTAAGGACTTAGTGAGGTTAACCTATAACCAATAGTTGTAGAGAAGAGCTTAAAGCGTTCTATCATGAGTTGCAAAGTGCTAACATTGAAATGTCGAAGGAGTGCTATGATTACTAATACCTGATGAAGCACTTTTGTAAACAGTAATCTTAAAGTAAAGGAGAGGTTGACTTCCATAATCATCCTGAGCTGAACATAGGTTACTGAAATTTATGATGTGGCACCCTGGCCATAGAGCTTTGAGAAATGTCACTAGCTACTCACCATCATTGATGACAGACCTTGAATGCGGAAAACTTTCTGAATAATGTGAGTTCTTCTATCCATGTTTGTTTTAACTACTAGGAGTGGATTAACTAGTTTCTGATTAGCAAATATATCTTGCAATTGACTATTTGTTCACAATTTCACTGTAGAATCCTTTAACATGTTCTCATCTATTATGAAGAATGGGCTTGGAGAACAAGTAACATTGGAACAACTTTCTAAAGGTCTCGTTGAGCTGTCAACCCACTTTTCTGTAAGGCTCAATACTCATAACCACTGCACAACTTGTTTCACACTTCTGATATGTACGCTTTTTGGTGTATTGGTTAGATTTTAGCTTGTTCTTTACCAAGGCTTTTAAGCTTATATTTATATTTTCGCCAAAAGAAAAAAATTTCCTTTTATGTTGCTTTTTAACTCTACAGTCTACATGTTTCTACTGGAAGACTTTCTCTAACAGGATTATGGAAGTTTTTTTGCTAGGCAAGGTAATGATAATATTAAGCTCAAAACAAGATAAAACCTAAGCTTACCTCAAAGGGACACGAACCAACTAGGTTGGACCTTATCTCCTAAGAGCAAGCAAACACATATCTATACACCATTACAAGCTCAAAGAGCCATAAACCACATGTAATCTCTCCTACTAACTTTCTTAGGCATCACTACCTTAACTCTAGCTTTAACAATCTGTTTAATACCATTTACAATATTCTGAACAGTTGGAACACTCTTGTCCCAAAAGCTTCCATTTCTACACTGCCACACAACATACACGATGATGGAAGTTGTTTCAAGATTTGTTACCCTTCTTGCTTGTTTTGAAAAAGCATTGGCATTTACCATTTTCCTTAACATACCAATTCTCTAATGTTGGCATACTTCATGACTGTACTTCAGATAAATTTCAAATTACAGGTTAACATTGGCATCAAAATGTTATACTTGTTGTAATTTTACAACCGATGGCTTACTAAGAAATTAGCTGAATTGACATTGCGTTGGTAGTTTTCTTAAACTGGGAATTTGTCTTCTAACTTTTAATGTATCAATTCTCAATCTAATCAGCACAATTTGGATAAGTGTAATGATCGAGTTGTTAACTGCATACATTTGTAGTTTAATGAGCTATAGCTCTCAACGGTCTAAGAATTGAACCATATAATTTTTGTCTATATATAGATTACATTCTTAAACAGTCATTTTACGTAGAAAATTCAGTGAAACACTACCTTTAAGTTTGGTGGTTTTGTGAATTGCTACCTTTTAAAAAGGAAATTATATTTTACTACCTTATAAGTTTGGTTTGTTTGACTAACACTACCATTGGCCGTTTTTTGTTAATGTTTTACGTCTTTGGACTCCACTACAACGGTTATTTAATATGGCAAATGCGCAAAATGACAAATGAACAGAGATATTTAAAAGAATAAAAGAAATACACGACGGAAAACATTAACGAAAAACGTCAAATAGTAGTGTTAGTCAAACAAACCAAACTTATAAGGTAGTTAAATTAAAAAAAGTTTTTTATAAGGTAGCAATTCACAAAACCACCAAACTTAAAGGTAGTGTTTCACAAAATTTCCTTTTACGTACTTAATTAAACTTGTAAAGGGTTTAACATACTTATTTAAGTTTATTATTTGAAAGTTGGGAGCGAAATAAGTCATTTTAGTCGAAATGTGCTTGACCAAAGTAGGTGTGAATGAGTCTTTGAAACATAAAAATGAGTACATTAAACAGTAAAGGGTTTAAAATACTTATTTAAGTTTATTAGTTGAAAGTCGGGACCGAGATAAGCCATTTTAGTTAAAATGTGACCTATAATGATCAAACGATCATTAAATGTATATAACTTGACCAAAGTAGGTGAGAATGAGTCTTTGAAACATTAAAATAAGTATTAAACATGTAAAGGGTAAAATAATCATTTAGGTTAATTGTTTAAAGTTGGGACCGAAATAATATAATGATCAAACGAGTCTTATATGTGCATAACTTGACTAACGTAGTTCAGAATGAGTCTTTGAAACACAAAACTAAGTATATTAAACATCTAAAGTGTTTAAAATACTTATTTAGGTTCATTGGTTGAAGTTGGAACCGAAATAAGCCATTTTAGTCAAAATGTGGCTTATAATGATCAAACGAGTCTTAAATGTGCATAACATGAATAAAGTATGTGAGAATGAGTATTTAAAACATAAATCTAGGTATGTTAAACATGTAAGGGGTTTAATATAATTATTTAAGTTCATTAGTTGAAGTTAGGAGCAAAATAAGTCATTTTTATTATTATACGTTTCATTATTTCTGTCAAAGGACCAACTCAACCAAAAGCTTAAGCTAATGATTGAAGCCCCAAGATTAGTTTTATACTCTATCACGCCCCCTCATATGAAAGCCCTTTGGGCTTGAAGTGTGGATGCAACATAGGCCTCCTCATACCTAGCGCGAAATATTTCACTTTGAAAGGAGGGATGGATGAGATTTGAACCCGTGACCTTTGCGTCACGTTGGCTCTGATGCCATGGTATTGGGCCAACTCAACCAAAAGCTTAAGGTAATGATTAAAGTCCCAAGATTAGTTTTATACTCTATCAATTTCATTGTTATGAACAAATTAAGTCTTAATTTATTGTACGATTCAATATTTATAATATATAAAGTACATATTTTTTTTGATTGTCGATCTTCTTAAGGTATTCAACAATCCGAGGGAGCAACCTTTCACCGCTGAGGGAATTAATGATGTTCGAAAAAATTTGGCAAACTTCATTACCAGTGACTGTCTTTGATATTTCCTTGTATTAATTCTTGTATTATGGATTGTAGTTTTTCATATGATTGTAATGTTATCGACTTTTATATTTACAAATATATACTATTTAATTTAATTATCTAAATAATTGGATACTATTTTATGTGTTATATGGAGGTTAACTAGTGGTGTGGTCCAATTGTATAATATATGTAGCAGGGAAATCGGTTATATAACAAATCTAGATCAAGTGAGGCTCATTTATAGGCCATGTGCAACTCATTTATATATCAAGTGCTGCTCATTTTTATGCTTGTGCTGCCCATTTCTATGTCAAATGCGGGCTCATTTCCTAAATTGTCAACATCAAATTTGTCAAGTGCGAGCTCATTTTCAAAATTGGCAGCACCAAATTTGTGAAGTGCGGGCTCATATTCCAAATTTGGCAGCATAAAATTAGTCAAGTGTGGGCTCATTTTCCAATTTGGCAGCACTTGAAACATCAAGTGTTGCCAATTTTTTGGCAGCACTTGAGAAACATCAAGTGCGGGCACGCCATGTATTGTACATGTAAAATCCCGCACTTGACCCCTTCAAATGTGCCTGCACATGAGATTATTTGTACTAGTGAAAAGAGGGTTGGATTTGGATTCGGGATGCTCACAACATATTTGTTGTAGGAAGAAGTGGTTTATTTCTTATAAACAAAGTAAAGGGTTATGTGTTACTCTGCCTAACGAGGAAGAGGCTAAGGTTGAGGGTGTAGGTGAGGTTGAGATCAATACAAATGATGGAAAGACTCAAAAATTACAAAGGGTAAGGTACATTTCAAGACTTGATCGTAATCTCATATTTTTGGGTCGTTTGGGTATATGCTATTCATTTTGACGGTGGTCGTTTGGAGGTCACCAAGGTTAGAAGTGTGATATTAGGGGACGACGCAATAAACAAAATCTAGACTTGAAAAAAGTATTTGGGACAAATTTTGGCTTAAGGAAAGCCAAGCTCCGAAAATTATTCGTTGGTTCGTGAGGAAATTAAGTTGAGTTTAAGGGAATGTTTATTAGGAATTGAAATAAACAAAACTTAATTAAACCGCAATAGCTCGTGTTGGGTTTTGGAGTCAAAGCTCGGTTTGTAAATTAACATACTAAATCATCGGACAAGCTGTCAAGTGGAGGTGCGAGAAGAGTTTTAGTATAAGTTCATTTTCTTATTAGAATCCCAACTAAACATCACTCTTGAATATCACGTGGAACAAGCAAAGTTAGGCAAATATGCAGTTCTTTTGGGTTTGACAGATTGTTTAGTTGGTTAATTATTTGTTTTTCTAGTTTAACATATATTCTAATTAGGAAATTGAACTAGATATATTTTGGTATGCAATAATCTCTATAATTATTTAATTAGGCTTGGGGAGTAAGTATAATCCTAATAGACGAGGGTTTCTAGTTTAGCTTATAAAATGGGGTTAGTCCTACATTGGTGAGAGAAATCATCAATTCAGAGTTTATTGTATTATTTTGCAGGAACTTAATAATACGATATTATTTGAGAGGAGAAAATCTAAATTTCTTTAAAACAATTGTGTCTTTATTATAATTGTTTTACTATTTGTTCTATATTGTATTTGTAGGGTTTGTTTCTAATTATTCGTGAGCGTTTGGTTATAGCATTTTTCTTAGCTTGTCCTATCACGCATTCAAGCCTAACCTCACACATCTATACCTAGTATTTAAAAAGAACACTATACATTATTAGAAGTCATGTGACATCTCATTATTAGAAATCATGTGGCATCTCTTCTTTCATCTCTAATTTCATCTATCATTTTGCTTTGTTTTTTTTTCAATTCTTCTTTATTGTTTCTATGATTTACAACTTTTAATGCCTCTTCCACTCTATTTTCCTTATTCAACATCAAGTTATAATAGTCTAATATACTCATTAGGCTCTTCCACTTCACCCCTTTAACATCCAATATTTATTCAACATATAATTTTAATATTTTTCCAACCTTCAAATTATACCTTTATTTAATTCATATATTACCAAAAATCAAAATTACTCACTAATTAAAACTTCAAAAGACATCTGAACAACCATTATACAACCGCCCATTCTATAAACGGACTCAAAAACTAGTACTAAAACAAATTAACGGTCACGTTTGAATTTTTATGGTTTACTCCGTATAAAGGTAATCTTTAACCACAAGTCTTATTTCTTTTACCCGTATAAAATTTAATACGTTGATATATGCATCGAAGAATACAATGTATGTCTTTGGAAAGTTAAACATGAAACTAAACTAGTATTGAAATGCACTGCTTTTCTTATATTTTCTTATATTTTAAAGGTGAGTTTAATTTGTCAAATCATCAAAAAATAGTAAATGTATTTCATTTCCTGTTTCACTGAAAAAACAATGAAGATTGAAATATACACTACAACATATAAGATCAAAGAGGGCGAAAATTATCGTCCTCTTTAATGTAAATCTCGCCCTTTTAGGCTAACAGGGCGATTTTTACCTCGCCCTCCCGTCGCCCTGATAAGCTTGTTGTATTAGCTTAACAGGGCAAACCAATATTTTTCGCCCTCTTTGATTGAAATCAGAGAGGGCAACTTTTTCAGCCTTCGTTGATTGTTTCAAGGAAGACATCTTCTTCTTTCGCCCTACTTGATTTGAATAAAAAAAGGCAATCTCTTTTGCCTTCTTTGATTAGCATCAAGGAAGTCAATTTATTTTTTGCGCCTTCTTTGTTCTATTTTGCTTTTTTATTTTTTTTAATTTCTATTTCTCTTTTAACTAGTAGCCAATACATCAATAAATTAACCTACATGAGATTCTATTTACATCAGAGAGAGATACAAGAGAATCGTGGTCGAAGAGTTTAGATACATAATATATATATATATATATATATATATATATATATATATATATATATATATATATATATATATATATCAACGAGGTTGTTTTTTCGCATATCAGAAACACACATATCAACTAAAAGACAAATAGCTAAAAGACAAAATAGGAAGTACCATTCTGTAAAAAAAAAGTACCATTCTGTAAAAAAATAGTATCATTCTGCAAAAAAAAGTATCTTTACAAGAATTTGTATCTTTAACGACAACCTAATTACGACAGGTCAAAAATCCCGTCGCAAAAGCCTTTTGCGACGGGGCTAACAACCAAACAATGACGGGAATAATCGTCGCAAATGTCTTTTACAACGGGTTTACGACTAATTTACGACGGGATTTCTATTAACGACGGCCCCCTTTTATGACGGGTTCGCGACAGGAAATCCCGTCGTTAATCAACGATTATGGGCCTTTCGTAACGGGATTTCCCGTCGTTGATAGTACAATTTGTTGTAGTGTATTATTTTTGTTTTAAAAAGTACCATTTAATTTCTTTTTTGTCCTTTTTCCTATTTTGTCTTTTACTATGATATGTATTTGCAAGCACATATCTGATATCCGAAAATACTTCCTCGTATATCAACAGCGCTCATAGATTTATCTGTGTTGTGCAATTAAAGGTTAGCAGCTTAGCTAGTCAGCAATAAGCCGAAATAAGTCCAATATAGCAGGAGTTAATACATAATCAGCAGTAACACATGTTTCATGGGTGGAAGAAACAATCATATTCACTTTAGAGGTGCATATAAAATTTTATTTTACGTTAAAAAATGTTGCTCTTAAATCTTGATAGCATTTAACCTGAAAATGCTTTTATTTGAAAGTCACTATGTGAAACTCTAAAAGTGGTCATAATGGCATTGCCACATCCCATAATCATACCTTCTTGTAGTCAATGATTCCTTCAAATGGAAGCTCCAGCTCATCACTGACTATAATAGGGATGCAGCCACTAATTATAGCATCAAATAATATTGCAGATGATGGAGTGTCACCAGCTGGGCTCAAGCAAAAGATGAACCTAACAAGCAAGAAAAACTACAATTAATTTGTAGATGTATATCTCAAACCATTATGGTAAACATCACAACAGTTCACAAGACCAATAGAATGAGCTGAAAATCTAACCAACAAAATAAAAGACAAGGAAATGGTTCTACTAGAAATTTAGAATCAAACTAACTAGAAGAACCAATCACTACAAGAATTTGTATCTTTAACGACAACCTAATTACGACGGGTCAAAAACGTCGCAAAAGCCTTTTGCGACGGGGCTAACAACCAAACAATGACGGGAATAACCGTCGCAAATGTCTTTTACGACGGGTTTATGACGGATTTACGACGGGATTTCTATTAACGACGGCCCACTTTTATGACGGGTTCGCGACAGGAAATCCCCTCGTTAATCAACGATTATTGGCCTTTTGCGACGGGATTTCCCGTCGTTAATAGTACAATTTCTTGTAGTGAATTATCCTTCCCTAACTCAGATTTCCTTCTAAGAATGTCTAGTTTAAGTGTTGAGATTCTAAACAATTGGAAGAACAAGAATCGGAAAACATTACAAAGAAAAATATGGGAATTAGAGAAAGAACTACACTATAACCTAATCTCACACCAAGTAATCAAAGAGTATTAAAAAAAATCCAAATCAACAATGAAATTAGAACATTTGAATCTAATTAATATAATACCACAAATAAATCGCAATGATTGAGTGACAAGAAGCTTAGAGTATCAAATTATAAAACATAAAAACCTCAAAACTTTGAATTATGTCCATTTTGCAAATTTTGAATGTTCAACATCAATTAGCATGAAAATGCAGCAGATATCAAATTCAAAAAGCACGATAGTACCTGAAATTGAAGGTTGGTTATGAAGGAAATAATGCCCTTGGTCCAAGTATGCATTCTATGTTAAGTCTAATAAATGCGGTTCAGTATTAATTAACAAGTTAATAATTCAGTGAGATCAAGTGAGCTGAATGCCTAGCTAGAGGCCGCTTCAGTTCAAGTGGAATTAATGATATTAATCCACAGCTTACTCTTGACTGAACCCGTAGGGTCACACAAATAGTACATAAACGGATCAAGTATTTAATGGCATTAAATACTCCATCTATGGATATTCGGAATCGACGGATCTTGGTTTCAGTGGGAGCTGAGATCGTCACAGGCAAGAAATGAATACTCCGGAAACGATGATATTGCCGGAAACGGAAATATGGATCGTATCGGAAATATAAATATTATCCAAGTCGTAGATGTTGCCGGAAACGGAAACATGGTACGTATCGGAAAATATTATCGGAAATGGAAATATTGCCGGAATCGGAAATATTGCAGGAAACGGAAATATTGTCAGAATCGGAAATATTATCGGAATCGGAAAATAATTCCGGAAACGGAAATATTAAATATTTTTTCGAAACGGAAATTAATTCCGGAATCGGAAATATTAAATGTTGTTCGTATCGGAAATGAATTCCGGAATCGGGAATTTAATCGGAAGCGTATCGTACGAATTAACATCGGACGAGGCCCGCTAGACGAAGGCCCAGCACGAAGCCAGGCCATCGCCCAGCGAGCCGCACGCAGCAACGCACGCCTCGACCAGGCCCAGCGCAAGGCCAGGCCCAGCCAAGGGCGCGCGCGCGCGCAGCACCGCACATGGGCTGTGCGCTTGTCGTGGGCCGCAAGGCCTGCGCGGGTGCACGGCTTGTACGATGCGTGTGCGGGAAATCCTAAATCTATTAGGATTCGTGCGAAGATTAAAAATCTTAATCCTATTAGATTTGCTTTGTTATTTAGAGTCCTAATAAAGTTCTAATTAACAAATCCACATCCTAGTAGGATTACAATTCCTTTTCCATACCTCTATAAATAAGGGCCTAGGGTCATTATTTGTATACACGATTCAAGTATTGAAAGTGATTTTTTGAGAGCAAAAATTCAGTCATATAATTGCCTACATTAGCCGAAAATTCTAAGTACCTTAAGGGCGATTCTAGTTGGTCAAGCTTAAGGCGGATCCGGACGTGCTGTGGACTATCTACGGAGGGACGACATTTGGAGTCCTAAAGACTTGTTCTTGTTCGGTTCGGGCGCAGCTAGGGAAGGCACGCAACAAAGTGTATGCATCTAAACTATGCTAAATGATTATGTGTAAGTAATATGCTTTCCTGGCTTTATGGTTTTTCCGCATGATTTATGAATTGTCATATGTATCATATCCTAACAGTGGTATCACGAGCCTCTTATTATTTTCATAATCTAAATTGCATGAACATGGTTAAATATTACAAATTTGCAAGAATTAAAAGGGGTGATTAATTTTCGTAATTGTTAATTAATTGCAAATTGCGTTTATTTAATTATACGTACGCAGTTTTTCGGCAGTTTCTTCGTTACTCATCCAAATCGAGTGATTTTTGTGTCAATTCCGCATGTAAAAGGCATTCTAAAATTTTGACAAAAACAGTTTTTTTCGGCCGAACCCAGAATTCTCAAATTCGAAGCCTAACTATGACTTTTCGGAGGTTTTAGTTTTTCGAATGCAAAATTTCGTAAATTTAAGATGTTAAATTAAATATTTGCGATTCTTGTTGATAAATCTTGAATTTTTGATTGACCTACTGTATATGTTTAACAAGTTTGAATGCCTAGCCTTGTTAATTATACAACTAATTTGTAATTATGATTAATTTGTTGAAAATTGGAATAATTTAGAATTAATTTGATTTTCATAATTAGTTATAATTTAATTAGAAACCTATGATTAAAAACCACCATAAAAATTGTAAATTTATGTTAAATTTTAAATTTTTATGACCTAGACTTGAATCCATGTTAATCGGAAATCAATTAAATAATAAATTTTCGATTTTTCGCCCTAAAATTATGAAATTAATATTATTTATTAATTTGTCATTAATTTTGAATATAAATTTTTAATTTTATGCGACTCGCTCATATAACTTGCACGCACAAAGCAATGGACGCTACGTGTTACTCTTAAGGGGTGTTGTATAGTGCGGGCATGCGACGACGAGCAAGGGAGCTCGTCGCCCATGCGGTACGAATGCAGCGAGCAAGGGCATGGTGCACGAGCACAAGGCAGCAGCCCTGCCTTGTGTCGTGGGCTGTGAGCAATGGGCGTGTGGGTGGGGGCGAGAGCAAGGCACGAGCAGTCGCGTGTGGGCAGCAAGCGTGTTGCGCCACAACGCGCACTGCCTCGCGCAAGCATGCGGAGCCTCGCGCGCAGCGAGCGCAAGCTCGCGTGCCACGAGCGCTACGCCCAGCGTCGATCGCTCGCGCGCAGCGAGCGCCAGCTTGCATGCCGCTGCCTCGTGCGATGAGCGCAAGCTCGCGTGCGAGAAAGGCAGTCGCGCAGCGAGCGATGGCTCGCATGGATCGAGCGCTAGCAAGCGAGCGCAGCGAGCGATGGCTCGCATGAATCGAGCGCTGGGGCGCGCAGCGAGCGATGGCTCGCGTGCATCGAGCGCTGGCGCGCGCAGCGAGCACTGGCTCGCGTGTTCGATTGATGCCTTGCGATGGGGAGCAGCAGCGATGCGACGCAGCGCATGGGCTGCGCGCACATGCCCAGCGATGGCTGTGTGCGTGTGGCCCATGGGCGTGCATTGCGTGGGGTTGTTGCGTTGCGATTAGATCGTTTTGAAATTTTAATTTGAAATTTTCAGTTTACGTAATTTTAATTAATTTTAAAATTAATAATTTAAATTATTTTCTTGGATTTTAATTTTGAATATTGTAATTATAATAAATTTTATTTATTCTAATTATTTTACTAAAATTAAAATCATGAATTAATTTAAATACGACTGAAATTAAATTAAATTTTGGATTCAATTATAAATTTATATGAGCTTTAAATTTTAATTAAATTTGTATGTTTCCGGTTAGACTAGAAATACATTTTTATGTTTAAAATTAGTAAAGCATATGAATTTATTGGTTTAACTGGGAGCCCTTTTTAGTCATCAACTCTTGATTAGGTCTACAAATCCTTAAGGTTAAAACAACTTGATTAGAATTAATAAGGACTGAATAATTTGTAGATTATTGGTGCCCTTGATTGATTGCTGCAAATGTTTATGTGATGCATAACGTGTTTTACTAACCAGCTATGTGGGCCATTCATGATAATGAATGGGTGAATGGTATATATTGTATATGTACTGTTTTGCAGGTTATGAAGTGACTAGTATGGCCCAAATAGGATAGAAAATATGGTCTGCGTACCATTAATTTGAATGTAATTGGTCTAAAGTACCAAAATTGTTTTTCAATTCAAATATTGTCTGCGTACCATCAAATAGTTGTAATTAGTTTAATTATAGCTTATCCTATTTGAAGAAAATGGTGCCTCCCACGGAGATTTTCAAGACGGACTTTGAAGTTAAAACTTCTAGATGAAGTCGGGCCATACTAGATCACATTTATCTTATGCATGCTTTAAGTTATTTATTGCTTTAAATATGTCTTAAATGTGCATGAGATCAAAGCTTGATTATGTTGCATGATTAAGGATTTTAGTTCACTTAAAATCTAACCAACATAGTAAGAGCCTTAAGTTCCTAACTTAAAAATTGAGTTAAAAGGTGTCATGCCAAAATATACACTTGCTTGGATATCCTTTACATCAATCTAGTAATAGTTTTCGCTCAGCGAGGTGTTACTTATTGGTCCTAAAGGGGCAAGGTACACAAATAATTGTGAGTACATGTTAGTTTTGGTGAAACTCAACGATATAAGTAAGGAGTCCTTTTATGTCGTGGCAAAATCGATAGGTTTACCTAATAAGTTCTTAGACGTACCTATCAACCAAGAATAGTTTCTAGACTATTAGCAAAAGGTTTTTGCTTACCTAAAATATTTTAGGATTGAGTCGACAAACTGTGCTTAGTTCTTCAATGGTTTTAGGATCTTGGAATCATTTTATTCACACCTGCCGGAACACATAATTCGAATAAAATGCTAATGACTTGTTTAAATTGCATGATTGCTTTCATTTTCAAGTTATTATTCATGATAAATGTTTAGACTTTGCATGCTTCAATGTATGTTTTAATTATTGTTTATAATTAAATATCTTGCACTGCAATAAATCCTTTTAGAAAGGTAACAGTAAATTTCCTCGATTGGTAGTGAATCCAAGAACGATTCACGGAAATGAGAGAAAGTGAGCAATTTAAAATGTACGTTTCTTATAGCGACTTTTATGGTTGTTTTCGAACATCAAAGTCGAATGGCAAACCAATTGGTGCTTGTGAATTCAAAATACACTGTAGTTTTGAGATCATAAAGCATTGAGTTTAATACGCTCAGCTTTACCAATGGTTAACAACCTAAACATCTTTGTCCATTTAATTCTAGAATGAGTCTAGTCCCTAGACATTCGAATAGATCGATGCTTAAAGAACTTTAGAAGCTTCTGGTAAGATCATCTAGTTAAAACAGAATATTCAACATAAATGGTAAGAACTTTGATAAAATGACATTGGACATGTCTAACAAAGTATAAAAGTCAACACTAGAGAATTCAATTCTTAAGACTATAAGAAAGGGTACAAGAAATAGGAAAACAAAGGAACAAATGAAAGGAATTTACGATTCCAGGTTCTACCTATAAGTTTATGTTTAAAGAGAAGTGACCTAGCAATCAAACTTCCTTGGTATCATATACCGCTTGAGGTTCTTACTTTGGTAATAACTCAAATAATGGAAGCTAGGCTACACTAATGGCCTACAAGTGAAAAATGAAGCATGGCAATGCTACATTAGTTGTAGGGTCATCTAGTTTGTTTTAAGTCCTTCAAGGCTGGAACTTAATGGCTATTTTGTTCCATAATCAGCATACCTAAATTTCTGTTTCAAACACAGAAAGACTCACATTCAAGAAAACAAAAACAATGTTTGTTTGTTTATTTGAATGAAATGGTCAATTACGGGTTGAGTCAATATGCTTGATTAAAACAAACAACTCTTTAACAATAAAACTTTACTAGGTTCAAATCAACCCCTTGATTTGAGTTCCACTAATCTTTGGCATTGTTGATTAGACCATATCAACAAGTTAACACTCAAAAGCTCTATTTTGATGGACTTTTTGAAAGTTGATTGATTTCTAGATAAATTTAAGACAACTAGTCTTACTTGTTGAAAGTAACAAAAGATATGAACTATTGTTAGAACGCCTAGACGATAGAGTTCAAAGCTAAAGAAAGATTTTATGACTTTATTATTTCACATGGATTTGAGTGAATATAGGTTTATTTACTCAAATGTGATATAAGTTGAATCTGTTTGGCTAGTTCAAAGATTCAGAAGTATAAAATCCACTTAGCAAGAAATCATAAATATCTAGGTTAGATCATGTTGATGATTACTTGAGACCAAATATGATCATCAATGATTGTGTGTTGTAATTTCACAATCTAGGTCCATAAGATATGGCATATCTTAGTTGGAATAATCGAAGTCAATTAGTACTTGATTCGATCAATGATGGATCATAAAGACTTTTCCTATAATTTCTAAAACAAAATGCTCAACTACCACCAAACTAAACCAAATTCGTCAAAGCTATTGAAAAGTAATTTCAAAATATCTTTTCATAATATATCTAAAGAGTTCCTAAACTCAGTGGGAGCTTAGTGTTTGTTATTCAACAAACTAAGGCCGCAAGTATAGATATATGTTTCATTGTGATTTATTCAAATGAGACACAAGGGTATTGTTTCTACCACGAATTTTTGAGAACATAATGTTTGTTTGCTCGAAATGATGTCCTTTTGGAGATTCGTTTCCAAAATGACAAGTGGGAGAAAATAGACCTCGAAAGTCTTCGAGGCGAACAACAAACATAGACGGACATTCCGGAGGATTTTCGAAGTTCTTTAGAAAATCCGAACACGTATTCTTTAAGGACTTTAGAAGTGGCTTTAAAGAATAAACATCTCTTAGAAGACTTTACAAGTGCTTCAAGGAGAACAGAATATTCAAAGGACTCTCAAAGTGCCTGTTGATATTCTATTGTTTGATACCCAAGTAGGCATAGAGTTCAGGTCAATGAAACTATGAGATTCTTCTATTAATAGTGAAGAAACCTACAACTTGCAGTCAAACTATTAATGAGTTTGTGACCTGTAAGAAAGCTATGACGAAACCCAGATTCCCTAAAATGGTTAGAGGCCATATATAGACTCAAATGTTTTAGATGGTTAAAGGCCATAAAACATAACCAATGTTTTGATGACAAAATTGAAATTTTGTTGATTTGCAAGAATAGTTTCACACCTATTGGTTGCAAGTTTGTTTTAAGGATAAAAACCAACAAACATGAAATTGTGTTCACACACAAAGCTAGATTAGTTGCTAAAGGTTACAAGCAAATTCACGATGTGGATTGTGTTGAAACCTCATGCAAAATCGTAATGCTTAAGTCTATAATTCAAGCAATGATTGCATATTGGTACATATGGCAATTGGATGACAAAACATCTTCCTCAGTCAAATGTTGGAAGAAACTATGTACATGGTATGTCATAGGATTTGTGGATCCAAATAAATGCTTGAAAAGAAAAGCTAGTTTATAAAATCTAAGTACAGATTTAAGCAAGCAATTGGGAATTAGAACTATATTTTAGTGAAGCTAATAAGTATTTTAGTTTCATAAAATGTACATGATTCTTATAGATATATAAGAAGTTTAGTGGGAGTACATAAAACTTAATTGGTCCTATGTGTATCACACACATATCTCTCTATTGTGAAATAACATTCAAATGCTAATGACTTAGATTTGAAATTATTCATCAATGATGGACCAAGGCGAAACTTAGTACATACTGGGTATTAAGATCTATTTACAAATATCTTATATTAATGTTTTAGATTAAGTAATGGCATTTACTAAATCAAACACGAAAGACTCCATTGGAGATATTCGACCCATGTGAATAAATCTAAGTAAAGAATGTTTGAACTATGTATAAGCATTTACTAAGTTAAACATCAAATGATCTAAGTAAGATTCTTAACCTATATTATATGTCAAAGAATTTAGCTGGATTTAGTATCTACTGAAACTAGATGAGCTAAACTTACATGAATAGAATTCAATTGGGAATTATTCTGCAAAAGAATTTATCATGTATGATATAATATGAGGATCGCCAAAAACGTATCGTATGACTTTAGGCATGACGAACATATACCAATCTCTATTGATCTAAGTGAAGATCAACTAGATTGAGATCAAGAATACTTATGGTACTTGAAAAGGTACATAGGAATAGTTCTTGATTCAAGGAAATAAAGATATGCTAAATATTGATGCTACACGCATAAACACTGGCAAAGGATCAAGCAAGACCCTTTGGAGTTAACCATTGATAAAGACGAGCTATAAAGCATCGTGTTTTGAAATGGCAACATGGATTGGAGACCATGAGTTGTTGCGTGGGAAATTAAATATTAATTTCTATGTTCTAAGATATAGCTGGAAAGTCTTCCACATATCCGTGAACTGCTTGGATAAGTAAATCCAAACCAAAGCATCACTAGCAACCTATACAGTTGAAGTAGAAGTACTTATTGCCTAAGAAGCAATAAAACTGAGTTGTTTACATTAAAAAGTTCTTCACTGAACTTGGCTGGATCACATGTCTGCTGACTTGATGGTTCTTCATTGCAAAATGCGTAGAACCACTATTTAAGTAAGAAAGACTAGATCACATAATAAACAAACTCAAAAGATCTTTATCATCCTATCTCGAAAAACATTCGATGAAAGGGATATTAAGATTAGCAAAGCATGATAACTAAACCTATGCAACAAGTGAGAAGCAACACTCACATTGTAGCACTGGAAATCAAGCATAGCTTTGAATTCCATGAAATGTTTTAAAGATGGGTTAGAGGCCCATGGTTGTAAAACGTTGGGGTTGAACATTTATCATATATGAAATGTATTTTCATATTCCATTTAATCTTGGTTTAGTATTAAATGATGAGTCCCTTCAATTTGACGATATATTCAAGATAGACTGTCAGGACCAGTCCTGTGACTAAGAAATGTCTATCAAGTGAACTTGAATGTCAAAGGTTGAAAATGGTCCCTAGTCGGAGTTTTCTATAAAATTGGACGCATAGAAAATGTTAGACGATTAGAATGCAAGATGACTAGTAGTTCTGTTTCTTGAACTATGTGGACATGGCAATGTCATAATCATTTGCATAGATACTTACTTTGGGAAGACTAGTATCGGACAAGACCTATGAAACTTTACTGTAAGAGATGAAAATCTGTCATAAGTAAATTTCATTAAAATTATTAGACACTAAATCCTCAATACCTGAGTGATTTGAGATTACTTGTTTGAGAACTGGTTGCTTTGACGTTGACCAACCGTCGCACCGTAAAAGGAGGCTATAAAGGCAACGCTCAGGTAATCACCTATCAAACGAAGTCTAATCTCAAGATCGCAAGATTGGGATTGTCCTCCCATAAATCGGGATGAGATGCTTAAAAGTTGTACAAGGCCACTCGGAGAGCTCAAAACTGTGAAATGCATGGCCGTGCTCGGATGAATCATAGGCTATGATTATCTGTTTATTTGATCAGTTGAACTCTGAAACCGAGAAACACCTCTGGACATAATAAGGATGACAACTCTTACCTTATGTTCAAGAGCAAGC
This sequence comes from Spinacia oleracea, assembly GCF_020520425.1. Taxonomy (NCBI): domain Eukaryota; kingdom Viridiplantae; phylum Streptophyta; class Magnoliopsida; order Caryophyllales; family Amaranthaceae; genus Spinacia; species Spinacia oleracea. Next base: position 67,427,163 of record NC_079492.1, read on the forward strand.
ATCGAGCGACAAAGGAAATAGGAAATGCACACTTGTCCCTAAGGACAAGTGGGAGACTGAAGGAAATAATGCCCTTGGTCTAAGTATGCATTCTATGTTAAGTCTAATAAATGCGGTTCAGTATTAATTAACAAGTTAATAATTCAGTGAGATCAAGTGAGCTGAATGCCTAGCTAGAGGCCGCTTCAGTTCAAGTGGAATTAATGATATTAATCCACAGCTTACTCTTGACTGAACCCGTAGGGTCACACAAATAGTACGTAAACGGATCAAGTATTTAATGGCATTAAATACTCCATCTATGGATATTCGGAATCGACGGATCTTGGTTTCAGTGGGAGCTGATATCGTCACAGGCAAGAAATGAATACTCCAGAAACGATGATATTGCCAGAAACGGAAATATGGATCGTATCGGAAATATAAATATTATCCAAGTCGTAGATGTTGCCGGAAACGGAAACATGGTACGTATCGGAAAATATTATCGGAAATGGAAATATTGCCGGAATCGGAAATATTGCCGGAAACGGAAATATTGTCAGAATCGGAAATATTATCGGAATCGGAAAATAATTCCGGAAACGAAAATATTAAATATTTGTTCGAAACGGAAATTAATTCCGGAATCAGAAATATTAAATGTTGTTCGTATCGGAAATGAATTCCGGAATCGGGAATTTAATCGGAAGCGTATCGTACGAATTAACATCGGACGAGGCCCGCTAGACGAAGGCCCAGCACGAAGCCAGGCCATCGCCCAGCGAGCCGCACGCAGCAACGCACGCCTCGACCAGGCCCAGCGCAAGGCCAGGCCCAGCCAAGGGCGCGCGCAGCGCGCAGCACCGCACATGGGCTGTGCGCTTGTCGTGGGCCGCAAGGCCTGCGCGGGTGCACGGCTTGTACGATGCGTGTGCGGGAAATCCTAAATCTATTAGGATTCGTGCGAAGATTAAAAATCTTAATCCTATTAGATTTGCTTTGTTATTTAGAGTCCTAATAAAGTTCTAATTAACAAATCCACATCCTAGTAGGATTACAATTCCTTTTCCATACCTCTATAAATAAGGGGCTAGGGTCATTATTTGTATACACGATTCAAGTATTGAAAGTGATTTTTTGAGAGCAAAAATTCAGTCATATAATTGCCTACATTAGCCGAAAATTCTAAGTACCTTAAGGGCGATTCTAGTTGGTCAAGCTTAAGGCGGATCCGGACGTGCTGTGGACTATCTACGGAGGGACGACATTTGGAGTCCTAAAGACTTGTTCTTGTTCGGTTCGGGCGCAGCTAGGGAAGGCACGCAACAAAGTGTATGCATCTAAACTATGCTAAATGATTATGTGTAAATAATATGCTTTCCTGGCTTTATGGTTTTTCCGCATGATTTATGAATTGTCATATGTATCATATCCTAACAGGTTACTTGGTTTGAAAGAAACGAATAACTCCAACACAGACCTTAAATTGTAAGATTCCATAGATTCCCAAAAAAAAACCCTAAATAAGTAACCAAAAACAGCAAATTAACTGGAATTTAGTACTGAGTTTTCAGTACACACAACAAATTTTATTGACCAACATTTATTGTGCCTAATTAACAAAATGTGGTTCCATTTATGGATTTTTTGCATCAAAAATCAATCATCCAAATACCAGCAAAATCAATCATCAAACACAAATATAAACAAACAGAGAAGATGATACCAGTAGGTCGGTATTTGATAGAATTCGGAAAATTTTTGAACAAATCTTGAAGCTTACGAATTGAGAAACGAACAAATTGGGAAAATTCGACCAATTTTCGATTAACTAGAGCTGGAGAATAGGAGAGAGAAAGAAGCAACAATAACTTTGGGATTTTAGGTTTCCTCGCCATTTTGGGAGTATGGTTAACAACGAATCAAATTGGGAGTTTAGCGGTTTTGGTGTGTAATTTTTTTTTTATCTTTATTTTTTTATAAAGTGAAAGAGGGTGATTTTAAGTTTCGCCTTCTTTGTTTATTAAATAGAGCAACGCGGCAGTATTCGCCCTTGTTGTTATTTTTTTAGAAGACGACTTTTATATCGCCGACTTTGATAATATGGTAACAGGACGACCTCGTTTCGCCCTATTTGACTATTTATATAAAGATGATTTTAATGTCGTCCTCCTTGCTTAAATATTATCGCCCTCTTCGTTTAAATATTATCGCCTCTTTGCTCTTTTTTTTGTAGTGATAAACTACTATGTTATTTGAAATTAATAGAAAAAAATAAAGGGGCATGAAATATTTGGAGGTGAAGGGACATGCATTATTTTTGGTGGTGAAAATACATAAAATTGGAGAAGGAAGATACATGAAATTTAAATAAAAATAAAATGGGAAAATGCTTTCAAGGAGGGACACTTGTCACCCTACATTTGTTTCAAATTTGCCTGCTATTAAAATTTTAGTATAGATTTGGGACGGAACAGGAGGATTAATTTATCACGAAATTTCCTTCCATCAAAAGAGTTTAATTTAATGAATGAAAGTCAAATAATATTATAAGCACGTCTAATTTTCTATTTCTAAGATTGTGATTACTAGTGAAACTTAACTAGTTTTAATTCCGTGTGATGCACGGTATTGCCAATTATTTTTTAGTTTGAACAACAAATAATATAGAATTTATCCTTCGATTTGTTAAAAGTGACACAAAATGTATGACAAAAACCTAGTGTAATTTACTGTATGAGATTAAAATTTGAAAAAACGAACTGATGGATTAATATGTTAGTTATGTCGAAGAAAATATGGGAATTGGCCAAAAAAAACAAAGAAAAATTTAAATTTTTGTCAGAAGTGGGATTTGAACCCACGCCCTCTTACGAAGACCAGAACTTGAGTCTGGCGCCTTAGACCACTCGGCCATCCTGACATTTTTGTTAATTGGTTGATCTTTTAATATTATTTATATAAAAGATTTTGAACACGTGGCAATGATGAATTGATGATGATGAGTCCATGACTAACCCTGCGTCCCTGCCTCCAGATTTATCTACTACCATCCGGGGATACGGAGCATTATATATTTCTCCCATTTAAGAATAACTAATAAAATTTGATTTTTCTCAAATGTTCAGAATCTAACTTCGACTATAGTGTTTTTTTTCTTCTAATATGTTAAAAACAAATGTTATTATATAAAATGCTAAACTAATAGGGCGCATTAAAAAGGAAAAGACTCCTAATTGTTTTTTAAATGCACTATTTCTTATATATCAACTCTTATTCTCTCTTATTCTTTTTTTCCCCGTTAGAAAATGTTAATGTGCCACTAACTCTTATTACAAAAAAGTTTCTTTCAAACTCTAATAAAATTGACTCTCATTAAGCATCTAAGTGATAGGACCAAAGTAGTATATCAACTACCCACAAGGATCACCTACAATACAATCAAACAAATAATTCTACTCCAATATACCACAAATAATTCACCAAACAATAACCAAGCACACAACCAATAATAGACAACAACTAATAATCAAATGCGAAAGAATATAATAGAATCAACACAAATAAATTGTACGTGGAAAACGCATTCAGGAGAAGCGTAAAAAACATGAGACTAGTGAGGAGTCCATCTAATTTACAATACTTAAGACATGCAACATTTAGAATGTAGTAGGTACACGACCCCCCAATTTATGCAAATGCTCGATTGCCCGACCTTGATACATGGCCAGTGGCGGAGTTACTGCGGTGCATCCTGGGTCACAGGACCCACCATTCCTAAAACCAATGTTAAAAAACAAATAAGCAAATATCATTAAATTATTGTTGGCTCACTGGTTCTTGTCGCTCATTGAACTTCTTATTACCATTTTGCCCGGGTTCGATTCCTAGCAAATTGTAATTTTACCTTTTTTCACGATTTTTACCTTTCTTTATTTAGCACGGTTGCTATATGCAACCTTCAATTACTTTGGCGCACCCCTGTAAAAAATCAGAAATACCCTTTTTAATTCTTTGGTTTCTGTATGAAATAGTTAACTATATTTTGTTCAATCTGTATGAAATAGTTAACTCTATTTTGTTCAATCTGTACGAAATAGTTAGTTCCACTATGTTCAATCTATACGAAATAGCTAATTCTGTTTTGTTCAATATGTACAAAATGGAAGTGTATATTTCATATAAGTTACATGAAGTGACTCGAAAAAAACAGAAAAAAACGGATATTACCTCAATTCCAAGGTCTTCCAATTCAAAAAAAATCGTCCATGTCAATCCAAATACGTATTCTAATTTTATCACATACACGTTACACTAAAAAAATTCAAGTTTACGTGAATAAAAATAATAGGGGAAAAGGTTGAGAGAAAACAATAAAAGTGGGGGTTAGGTTTTTTTTTCCAGAATGAAACAAATGAAAGAAAAAAGGGTTGCGTTAAGTAAAATCATGTTGCATTTAGCAACCCCTTTACATATTCTTGAGTATTTTCTTAATATTTTTCCTCTTTCTCTATTTACTCCATACTAACGCCTCACAAACTAGAGATACTGCAGGCAGCATTGCGGATCCTTGTTTTATTTTCATTCTTTATTTCATAGGCGTTGTTAAACTGCTAAAGCATCCCCATTCTTTTATACCTTTCTCATTTTTGTTTTTTGTTTATTATATTAATGGTTATTCAAAAATCAAAATTATGCTTATGAAGAGGCTTTTTATCAATGCTGCAAAAAGTAAAAGGTGATTAGTTTTGTTTAAACTCATTATTTTAGTAAACATATACTATGTACGAAGTATTATTTAATGTATTTGCTAGTTGTAATTGTGGTGAATATATCACATTGAATTATATTATAGGAAATTCGTTCATTATCTTACATTCGAATGTGAAATGCGCGTTATTATATCTATATTGATGTTACTTTAGGTCGTACAGAGTACATAGTATGATATAACAAGTTCCACGTTATTTTGATTTATATGAGTAGAATCTAAAATTGAGGAAAGACTTTGGCTTTCTCTAAAGAGTGTATTAAAAGGTGACCTACCAAGTTTTAAATCCTGGATCCCCCACTGTACATGGCAGCGTTTACCTTAACAACACCAATACAAAGCAAGGTTTCAATGTTAAGTATTCTAAAATAGAAGGAAGCCTTGTAAGTCGTAAGTCTTAAAACAAATCAAACATCTTTGTTACATACTTTGTTTCACTTACAAATTAATGAAGAAAACAACTCAATGAGTTCGTGGTGTATTGGTTAAAGCTTAGGATTTATACATGATAAATCTCACATTCGTATTTCCAACACCCATTAATAATTTGTATTGTCCTTTTGATCCATTTGTACCAAAATAAAAACAACCAAAGAAGAGAACAAAATAGCTAGACACACACCAAAGATAACACAATCTCCTAGTCGCATATACACCTATGTCGTAATATTAAAATTGTAGTATGTACTTTGTACAAGATGTGACAAATATACTGCATTTGTTCATATTTGTTTGTCTCATTTCCGTATATATAATAATATGTCTTTTTCCATTTACCCTACATTCATAAAAGTAAAAGATATAATATCATCCCATTCTTTACAAAATTTTAGTCCAAACCTAATAAATCACCTTTTTCTAACGGATATACAAACAGGCCGGAAAGGAGGGAGTACTCAACAGACTTCAAAAAATGACTCGTTTCACCTACATGTAAAATGATAAAGGTCGCAACACGCGACCTCTAAGACATGCCACAAGGGTAAGGTGTCACGCATATGTGTCTTGTTTTTAAATTGGAAAGTAAGATATTTAACCTATTTAAATATTTTACATGTTATGAAAAAGGTATAAAATTTTTGATATCCTAATTTACTAATTTAATATTCTGTATGTAGTTTTTTTACTTATCAAACACTATATATAAAAGAGAATTGAAAGTTTAGGCCTAAAACCCATTTGAACAGTGCTGCCTTTTCAGAAAATTCCTTCCAAGTCCCTCCAGCTGTCAACCTGCCATTCCACCATTTTTGTCCACTATGACACTATCTCCATCCTCTAATGAAACACCCGGATTTCAAACTCCTTCCTCATGTATGGCGAGAAAGAATTTTCATGAAAGAGTACGCAATTCCCTCTACAACCAGGAAAATCAGCAGCAGATGCAAAGAAGCACCAATCAGAACCCACAAACAGTACTCTATCTTTACCAACGCTGCGAACTTTAACCAGTTACGACCCTCTTCGTTTAGCTTACACACCTCTAAATATATCCTTCCACTATTGTAAATGTCATTACCCTGAACAACTAAATACAAGGTATCAGAGCAATCATCAACCACAAGACGCTTTCGATTTGATTGATCATAATCTTGAGTATTAGAAACAACAAAATCATATTTTAAGTTATTTGAATTTAACTCATATGAGAAAGCATAAAGTCTCCAATAACCATCGAGGATGAAAACCCTTTTCTGAAATTCAACAATGTCATCAAATTCCTGATTGCCGTTCAAGGATAAAATCTGATGACGCCTAAGTCCAGCTATGTGAACAATACCAGACTTAAACAGGGGGAATTTGAAGCAGGGAATCAGGGATGATCAATATTTTCAATTGATGATGATGATCGTTGATGATAGATGATGGTTAATGATGGAGATGATGATAATGATGATGATGATGATGATGATGATGATGATGATGATGCGCGGAGACGAGAGCTGCGGGAACAAAAAGAAAAACAAAGGGTCTGATTTTCTTTTGGGGGTGTTTATCTCTTTATTTTCCTGTTCTCCTTTTTAATCTCTTTTCATGTGCTTTTACCTTTTTTTTTCATTTGTCCTCTTTTATTTATTTACTTATTTTCGTATATAAAAGTTATGAGTATAAACATTAACTTATCCTTAATAATCGACCCGCTAAAGCGGTTTTTTTTTGTCTAAAAATGGAAAATCTCTTATTGACTTTTACGTTAACTTGAAAAATGAAATAACTAGAGTATTTGTGACTCTCTCCGTATTTAAAAGATAGTCTTTCGGCCAATTTTTGCTTTCTTAAGTTTTGGTTGTTAGTAATTGAGAAGCGACAAAAGTGGAGGTAGCAAATGTATTTTATATAAGAGTAAGTTGTAATTTTCATCATCATTTACATTTTGTGGTATTGGGAAATTCTTTTATTAATGGCCCAAAATGGAGAATTTAAAAATGGGCTAAACAAAAGTGGACGAGGGGAATATTTAAGTACGGTCTTATGGATATTTTTTCCTAAATATATTTTACAAAACAAAAATACAATAAGTTGAGAAATAAGTAGTCATAAGTTAAAATATAAACTTTTAATTAAGACCGACTTATAAATATATGACTTCAGTTACACTTTATAATTAGAAATCTACACTTTTTAAACTATAGTAATACTTGATGATAAAAATGTTCTACTTTATATATAAGTAGAAAGTTATATCGTTTTTGTATGGGATCTTGTTCAAATCGACTCACTTTCATGAAAATCCTACTATTTCAACAATTTTTTTTTTTAATTTTTCGAACATTATAAAAATTGATAACCCCTCAATCTTTATATAATTAACTTTGAATTGGACACTTTCCTTTTTATTTTTAATTGACATATTTCTTTAGTTATGCTTTTTAATGCATAACTTTAACTATTAATATCTTAAATTATCAATAACCAAAATTTATGAAATTATCTTCTTATTTAAAAATAAAATTGAGTTTTATTAGAATACCAAGTTAGTTGCTGCCTGCATGATACTCGAAATAAAATCCCCAATATGATAAATATGTTAAATATTTGCATCCCAAAAGAAAATGGCACCAATCGCAAGAGGCGCAACTCTAATTTTGTACATGGGGTGTTTTTATATACAAATTTATGCACATTCCAACATTGATCAAGCTCATAATGAAAATGGGGCAATAAATATTCAAATAAAAGTATATACTGTACTGCCATTTTTGTCAACCAACTCTTAAGGTGAATGATTGACGAAGTGTACGTAGTTATACTTAAACTTATACCACCTCCGTTTCAAACTGATCTTTACACGTTCGGTTTTAGTCTGTTTCATAATGTTCTTTACACTTTGCTTTATTCTATTTTAGACATGAAAATTTACTAACTTACCCTTCTTACCCCAAAATAGTAGACCTGATCAAATGGCGGGGCGGGCCGGGTTCGGGCCGGGCTTGAGCGTAAAAAACCAGCCCGTTATGTCGGGCCGGCCCGGGCCGGGCCATAATTTTGTGCCCAAACCCGTTATTTTCGAGCCGACAAAATTTATAACTAAAAAGTGTATTTTTGTGTTTCCCAAACCTGCCCAAAAAAATAAAATTTTCGGACCGGGTCGGGCCGGGCCCGGAAACCGGGCCGGAAAATTCTGCCCAAACCCGCAAAAATTTTGGGCGGGCCGGACCGGGCCAACGGGCCGGGCTCATCTTGATCAGGTCTACAAAATAGTTACATTTTTCTACTCACTTTTTCTTCCACTCACCCACCTTTTCCCACATTTCTCTTACTTTATCCATATTTTATTACATTCAACCAGCTTTTGTACTTTTGTCTTAATATTTGTGCAAATAGTAACCGTAAAGATCTTTATGAAACAGAGATAGTATATATATTCAATATACCGTCCATGTAGATTCCAACGAAGTTTGTTCTCTTGACATCAATTTCACTTGTCAATACCATGTTAGTTTATGATGTTGCAAAAATTAACTTAGTAACTCTTAACCAAATAAAATGCCAAGTGCTTTACCGTTAATTAAGCTTCCTACTTTCGAAAAAAATAACTCCAGAGTTAAAATCCTTTATGATTTATGAACTTCGTAATTCACAAGAGCGTAAATACTAATATTTATAACTCTTGGCGTACGTGTTGAAATAAACTATAAATATTGTGTACCTATAAAGTCCGAATAATATGTCATTGTACTTTATGTGACTTACGATCAAAATTCTTTAGTATCCACCTTAAAAATGTAAATAATATTTCCTTTGTTCTTTATTTACCACGTAATTGAATTTTCACTTTTTTCAATGCACAAATTTGTTCTTTAATTATAATTTTATTAATATATAAAATAATTACTATTTTAAAAACATATATTGAAGACGAATCTAATAAAATAATGTAGAAAGTACTTTATGCAAAAATCATAATTTATGGTCAATGGATAATGGGAAAATAGTATAAACTCGAATTGTTGTAATAAATTAAGAAAAATATTAGAAGTACGTATCTTTGAATTGGGATAATAAGAGTAATAATTTAGATCATAAAAATGTCTTATTAAATATATAACACTTGAGTTTACACATAGTTATATGAATGTTCATGAATAATACATAAATTAATAATAAAATTGAGTAATAAAATATCAAGTTGACTGTCGCGTGCGTAGCACGCGATGGTTCAACTAGTACTTAGAAATTAAAATAAAAATACATTCATACAAGTTAACTTATGAAATCAAAACCGAAAAAGAAAAAGAACGTTTACTCTGCTTCTTTTTCTTTGTTCTTTTTAGTTTACAGCCCAAAAAATACTAATTAACCTAGTATATTTTTTTTAGGGAAACATTTAACCAAAAAAAACTAAGTAAGCTAACACAACTGCAGTTTCAAAGAAAATAAATCTAAATACTAACCTAATAATAATATTAGAAAATATATTATAAATTAATGTATTATAAATTAATGGAATTTTGTTTACATAAAAAAAATATTATTAGATTAAAAACTAACGTGTTTCATTAGTTACATTAAAATATATTATTAGATTAAAAATTAATGTGTTTTATTAATTACATAAAAATATATTATTAGATTACAATCTTTATTTTATTTTATTTTGTAATTTACAATATAAAAGGAAATATATATTTACTATTAATATAATAAATATTTGTTTCCTTATATTTTATCGACTACCTTATTTACATATCTTCATAGTAAAAATATAACATTGATAGTAAAAGTAGGTTGATCAGTCGTTGCCTACATGACACCCATGTGGTACCATTAAAAGAGAAACAAGTAGGATTGCGACAAATTTTAATTGTCGCAAGTTGCGACCTTTATCATCGCCCCACCTACATTATATGTTTTACTGTTACCGAATTAATACTTCAAATTTCAAATTAAAATCACCCGATATATTTATATAATCGTAAACCCCACATGTTATTTCCACATTGTGAAATCATGAAATGTCAACAATGAACAAATTAACTACCAAGTAGTAATTGACAAAAAAAAGCAACTTTTCTCTCTCTTAAATTTTTCTCTGCCTTCTCTCTTCTTCCACCGCTCAACTCCACCGCCTACTTTCCTTTTGCTTCCTCGCTGGAGATCGGTGATTTATCGTCAAATCGCCATCACCGGCGAGAGATGCATGTTAATTTAGTTTGGTTTCCTTGTTTTCTAGGTCTCTTTTGCTTTTTAGTGGCCGATCGGTCCTCTCGAAGGTTCTCACGTCCGGTTTCACCCTCTGTTTGCGGCGGCCAGTTGTTTTCTTTGCGGTCAGTTGTTTTTTTCCCTTGCCGATTCACAAGGTGTTTGGGTTAGTTCATCCCTTACCTTGGTTTGTTGGCGTTTTCCCGATCGGTTCTTAAGGTGGTTGGGTTGTTTCGTCGGCGGCGCGGTGGTCTCAGTTGGGTATCGTGAATCATACACCGCCTGGTTCGGTGGTCTGGGTTGCTTGGGCGGCCTAGTTTCTTCACCGTCTCCTCCTTCCTTTCTATCGGGTTGCCCATTTTGCAGTCTTCCAGGAGATTTTTCTGGCCGCTTCTTTGGTGCAGATGGGTTAGTTCTTTTAATGTCCTCCTTTTTCTTGTTGTTAATTAGTGTTTGTGTTTGGGTTAGGTTTAGTTTGCTTTGGTGTATGGAGGGTTTAAGAGGATGTCAAAATTTTGATTGCCTGTGGTCATGTGACCTTGTTGGTTTGTTCCTGTTATGGGTGTTCCCTCAGTTTAGGGAAGTTTGTTTTAATTGGCTGTTCCATGTGAGAGAAGAGATTAAAGAGGTTAAGGCTAGGTTTTGGGGGTTCAAGTGTCGAATTTGGAGGTTATGTTGCAGGTTCCAAAACTTGTATTTTGGTTCCTTGGCTGGTTTGTGCCGCTAGTGGTTGTTCAAGGCAGTGTTCTAATTCGGTTGGCTGTCTTAGATGTGGGTTTATGTTCTTCAGTTCAGGTTGCCAAGATCGATTGGGGGTGTTCAAGGTGTTAGGTTATGATACATATGACAATTCATAAATCATGCGGAAAAAACCATAAAGCCAGGAAAACATATTATTTACACATAATCATTTAGCATAGTTTAGATGCATACTCTTTGTTGCGTGCCTTCCCTACCTGCGCCCGAACCGAACAAGAACAAGTCTTTAGGACTCCAAGTGTCGTCCCTCCGTAGATAGTCCACAGTACGTCCGGATCCGCCTTAAGATTGACCAACTAGAATCGGCCTTAAGGTACTATTATTTTCGGCTAAATGGGCAAGAATTATGGCTGATTTTTCTGCTTAAAAATCCTAGCTATGAATACTTAAAAACTTATGTATAAATAATAACCCCTAGGCCCTTATTTATAGAGGTATGGAAAAGGAATTGTAATCCTACTAGGATGTGGATTTGTTAATTAGAACTTTATTAGGACTCTAAATAACAAAGCAATTCTAATAAGATTAGGATTTTTATCTTCGCACGAATCCTAATAGAATTAGGATTTCCCGCACACGCATCGCACAAGCCGTGCACCCGCGCAAGCCTTGCGGCCCACGTCAGGCGCACAACCCACGCTGCTGTGCTGTCACGCGCGCGCCCTTGGATGGGCCTGGCCTTGCGTTGGGCCTGGTCGAGGCGTGCGTTGCTGCGTGCGGCTCGCTGGGCGATGGCCTGGCTTCGTGCTGGGCCTTCGTCTAGCGGGCCTCGTCCGATGCTAATTCGTACGATACGCTTCCGATTAAATTCCCGATTCCGGAATTCATTTCCGATACGAACAACATTTAATATTTCCGATTCCGGAACTAATTTCCGTTTCGAACAAATATTTAATATTTCCGTTTCCGGCAATTTTTCCGATTCCGATAATATTTCCGATTCTGACAATATTTCCGTTTCCGGCAATATTTCCGATTCCGGCAATATTTCCATTTCCGATAATATTTTCCGATACGTACCATGTTTCCATTTCCGGCACCATCTACGACTTGGATAATATTTATATTTCCGATACGATCCATATTTCCGTTTCCGGCAATATCATCGTTTCCGGAGTATTCATTTCTTGCCTGTGACGATCTCAGCTCCCACTGAAACCAAGATCCGTCGATTCCGAATATCCATAGATGGAGTATTTAATGCCATTAAATACTTGATCCGTTTACGTACTATTTGTGTGACCCTACGGGTTCAGTCAAGAGTAAGCTGTGGATTAATATCATTAATTCCACTTGAACTGAAGCGGCCTCTAGCTAGGCATTCAGCTCACTTGATCTCACTGAATTATTTACTTGTTAATTAATACTGAACCGCATTTATTACCGCATTTATTAGACTTAACATAGAATGCATACTTGGACCAAGGGCATTATTTCCTTCAGTCTCCCACTTGTCCTTAGGGACAAGTGTGCATTTCCTAATTCCTTTGTCGCTCGATGCTTGCTCTTGAACATAAGGTAAGAGTTGTCATCCTTATTATGTCCAGAGGTGTTTCTCGGTTTCAGAGTTCAACTGATCAAATAAACAGATAATCATAGCGTATGATTCATCCGAGCACGGCCATGCATTTCACAGTTTCTAGCTCTCCGAGTGGCCTTGTACAACTTTTAAGCATCTCATCCCGATTTATGGGAGGACAATCCCAATCTTGCGATCTTGAGATTAGACTTCGTTTGATAGGTGATTACCTGAGCGTTGCTTTTATAGCCTCCTTTTACGGTGCGACGGTTGGTCAACGTCAAAGCAACCAGTTCTCAAACAAGTAATCTCAAATCACTCACGTATTGAGGATTTAGTGTCTAATAATTTTAATGAAATTTACTGATGACAGATTTTCATCTCTTACAGTAAATTTTCATAGGCCTTGTCCGATACTAATCTTCCCAAAGTAAGTATCTATGCAAATGATTATAACATTGCCATGTCCACATAGTTCAAGAAACAGAACTACTAGTCATCTTGCATTCTAATCGTCTAACGTTTTCTATGTGTCCAATTTTATAGAAAACTCCGACTAGGGACCATTTTCAACCTTTGACATTCAAGTTCACTTGATAGACATTTCTTAGTCACAGGACTGGTCCTAACAGTCTATCTTGAATATATTGGCAAATTGAAGGGACTCATCATTTAATAAACCACAAATTAAATGGAAAAATGAATTCTTTTCATTTATTGTGAATGATTAACCAATAATGTTTTACAAAGATTTAAACTCTAAAACTTTAAAACATTAAACAGGGATATCAAAGCCATTCTCCAATATGCTTGATTCCCATAGCTGCAGTGTGCGAGTTGTGCTTCGCCTGCGGCAGAGGTTTAGTCAATGGATCTGATATGTTGTCATCAGTTCCAATCTTGTTTATCTCGACTTCTTTTCTTTCAACGAACTCTCGTAGAAGGTGAAATCTACGAAGTACATGCTTGACTCTCTGGTGGTGTCTAGGCTCCTTTGCCTGTGCAATAGCTTCGTTATTATCACAATACAGGGCTATTGGTCCTTTAATGGAGGGGACTACACCAAGTTCACCTATGAACTTCCTTAGCCATATAGCTTCCTTTGCTGCTTCATGTGCAGCAATGTACTCCGCTTCAGTTGTAGAATCCGCAATGGTTCTTTGCTTAGCACTTTTCCAGCTTACTGCACCCCCGTTGAGGCAGAAGACAAACCCAGACTGTGATCTGAAATCATCTTTGTCGGTTTGGAAACTTGCATCCGTATAGCCTTTAACAATTAATTCATCATCTCCACCATAGACCAGGAAGTCATCTTTGTGCCTTTTCAGGTACTTCAGAATATTCTTGGCAGCAGTCCAATGCGTCTCTCCTGGGTCTGACTGGTATCTGCTCGTAGCACTGAGTGCGTACGCAACATCCGGGCGTGTACATATCATAGCATACATTATTGAACCAATCAATGATGCATATGGAATCCCATTCATTCGTCTACGATCATCAAGTGTTTTTGGGCACTGAGTCTTGCTTAGAGTCATTCCATGAGACATGGGTAGGTAGCCTCGCTTGGAGTCCGCCATCTTGAACCTATCAAGCACCTTATTGATATAAGTGCTTTGACTAAGTCCAATCATCTTTTTAGATCTATCTCTGTAAATCTTGATGCCCAATATGTACTGTGCTTCTCCTAGATCTTTCATCGAAAAACATTTCCCAAGCCAAATCTTGACAGAGTTCAACATAGGAATGTCATTTCCGATAAGTAATATGTCGTCGACATATAATACTAGGAAAGCAATTTTGCTCCCACTGACCTTCTTGTATACACAAGATTCGTCTGCGTTCTTGATGAAACCAAAGTCACTTACTGCTTCATCAAAACGTATATTCCAGCTCCTGGATGCTTGCTTCAATCCGTAGATTGATTTCTTCAGCTTGCATACCTTTTTAGCATTCTTTGGATCCTCAAAACCTTCAGGCTGTGTCATAAACACAGTTTCTGTTAAAACGCCGTTTAGGAAAGCAGTTTTGACATCCATCTGCCATATTTCGTAATCATAATATGCAGCGATTGCTAACATTATCCGAATAGACTTTAGCATTGCAACTGGTGAAAAGGTTTCATCGTAATCCACACCGTGGACTTGCCTGTAACCTTTTGCAACCAATCTAGCTTTGAAAACTTCAAGTTTCCCATCCTTGTCCTTTTTCAGTTTGAAAACCCATTTGCTTCCAATGGCTTGGTAGCCATCTGGCAAATCGACCAAATCCCATACTTGGTTTTCAGACATGGAGTCTAATTCAGATTGCATGGCTTCTTGCCATTGCTTGGAGCTAGGGCTCGTCATAGCTTGTCTGTAAGTCGCAGGTTCATCACTTTCAAGTAATAGAACGTCATAGTTCTCGTTCGTCAAAATACCTAAGTACCTTTCCGGTTGAGATCTATATCTTTGCGATCTACGCGGGGTAACATTTCTCGATTGACCATGATTCTCACCAGATTCTTCTAAAGATCTCTGAGTTTCATCCTGAATGTCATCTTCAGCATTCTCTAGAGTTTGTTGTTCGACTCGAATTTCTTCGAGGTCTACTTTTCTCCCACTTGTCATTTTGGAAATGTGATCTTTCTCCAAAAGGACACCATCTCGAGCAACAAACACCTTGTTCTCAGATGTATTGTAGAAGTAATACCCCTTTGTTTCCTTTGGGTAGCCCACAAGGATACATTTGTCAGATTTTGGATGAAGTTTGTCTGAAATTAATCGTTTGACGTATACTTCACATCCCCAAATCTTAAGAAAAGACACATTTGGAGGCTTTCCAAACCATAATTCGTATTGAGTCTTTTCGACATCTTTAGACGGAGCTCTATTTATAGTGAGTGCAGCTGTATTTAGTGCATGTCCCCAAAATTCTAATGGAAGTTTGGCCTGACCCATCATTGACCTGACCATGTCTAGCAAGGTTCTGTTCCTCCGTTCCGACACACCGTTCCATTGTGGTGTTCCAGGAGGAGTCAATTCTGATAGAATTCCACATTCTTTCAGATGGTCATCAAATTCATAGCTCAGATATTCACCGCCTCTATCAGACCGCAGTGCCTTAATCTTCTTGCCTAATTGATTCTCTACTTCACTCTGAAATTCCTTGAATTTGTCAAAGGATTCAGACTTATGCTTCATTAGGTAGACATAACCATATCTACTGAAGTCATCAGTGAAAGTGATAAAGTAGCTGAAACCACCTCTAGCATTTGTACTCATTGGTCCACATACATCTGTATGGATTAAACCCAATAGTTCATTTGCTCTTTCTCCAACTTTAGAGAAAGGTTGCTTTGTCATTTTTCCAAGTAAACATGATTCGCATTTACCATAATCCTCTAAGTCAAATGGTTCTAGAATTCCTTCATTTTGAAGTCTTTCTAAGCGTTTCAAGTTTATATGGCCTAATCGACAATGCCACAGATAGGTGAGATCTGAATCATCCTTTTTGGCCTTTTTGGTATTTATGTTATAAACTTGTTTGTCGTGATCTAATAAATAAAGTCCATTGACTAATCTAGGAGATCCATAAAACATCTCTTTAAAATAAAACGAACAACTATTGTCTTTTATTAAAAAGGAAAATCCCTTAGCATCTAAGCAAGAAACTGAAATGATGTTTTTAGTAAGACTTGGAACATGGAAACACTCTTCCAGTTCCAAAACTAGCCCGGAGGGCAACGACAAATAATAAGTTCCTACAGCTAATGCAGCAATCCGTGCTCCATTTCCCACTCGTAGGTCGACTTCACCCTTGCTTAACTTTCTACTTCTTCTTAGTCCCTGTGGATTGGAACATAAGTGTGAGCCACAACCTGTATCTAATACCCAAGAAGTTGAATTAGCAAGTATACAGTCTATAACGAAAATACCTGAAGATGGAACGACTGTTCCGTTCTTCAGCTCTTCCTTTAGCTTTGGACATTCTCTTTTGTAATGGCCTATTCCATCACAATTAAGACAGCTTGATGTGGACTTGTCCTGCTTTGATTTAGCATTGTCCTTGGACTTTCCACTTTTCTTGAACGGTCTCCTTCTAGCCTTGAGTAAATCTTTGGCTTCACATGAAGGAAATAATGCCCTTGGTCCAAGTATGCATTCAATGTTAAGTCTAATAAATGCGGTTCAGTATTAATTAACAAGTTAATAATTCAGTGAGATCAAGTGAGCTGAATGCCTAGCTAGAGGCCGCTTCAGTTCAAGTGGAATTAATGATATTAATCCACAGCTTACTCTTGACTGAACCCGTAGGGTCACACAAATAGTACGTAAACGGATCAAGTATTTAATGACATTAAATACTCCATCTATGGATATTCGGAATCGACGGATCTTGGTTCCAGTGGGAGCTGAGATCGTCAAAGGCAAGCAAATGAATACTCCGGAAACGATGATATTGCCGAAAACGGAAATATGGATCGTATCGGAAATATAAATATTATCCAAGTCGTAGATGTTGCCGGAAACGGAAACATGGTACGTATCGGAAAATATTATCGGAAATAGAAATATTGCCGGAATCGGAAATATTGCCGGAGACGGAAATATTGTCAGAATCGGAAATATTATCGGAATCGTAAAATAATTCCGGAAACGGAAATATTAAATATTTGTTCGAAACGGAAATTAATTCCGGAATCGAAAATATCAAATATTGTTCGTATCGGAAATGAATTCCGGAATCGAGAATTTAATCGGAAGCGCATCGTACGAATTAGCATCGGACGAGGCCTGCTTGACGAAGGCCCAACACGAAGCCGGGCCATCGCCCAGCAAGCCAAGCGCAACAACCACACGCCAAGCATGCGACCAGGCCCAGCGCAAAAGCCAGGCCCAGCCGAAGCTTGGGCGCGCGCGCGGGGCTGCGACGAGTGGGCTGGCGCTGTGCGTGGGCCGCAAGGCCTGCGTGCGGTGCTAGCGTATTACTCGAAGTGTGTTACTCGAATCCTAAAGCGTATAGAATTCGTTTAATGATTAAATTCCTAATCCTAAAAGATAAATTAATTAAATAAGAGTTCTACTAGGATTCTAATTTAATTAATTCGTATCCTAGTAGGATTCCAATTCTCTTTCCATACCCCTATAAATATGTGGTCTGGGTTCACAATTTATAACGAGTTTTCAAGTATTCAAAGTGAGTTTTTGAGAGAAAAATTCAGTCACATACCTTGCCTAAAAGTGCCGAAATTATTAGTACCTTAAGGGCGATTCTAGTTGGTCAATCTTAAGGCGGATCCGGACGTGCTGTGGACTATCTACGGAGGGACGACACTTGGAGTCCTAAAGACTTGTTCTTGTTCGGTTCGGGCGCAGCTAGGGAAGGCACGCAACAAAGAGTATGCTTCTAAACTATGCTATATGATTATGTGTAAATAATATGTATTCCTGGCTTAATGGTTGTTTCCGCATGATTTATGAATTGTCATATGTATCATAACCTAACAGTGGTATCACGAGCCTCTTATTATTTTCATAATCTAAATTGCATGAACATGATTAAATATTACAAATTTGCAAGAATTAAAAGGGGTGATTAATTTTCGTAATTGTTAATTAATTGCAAATTGCGTTTATTTAATTATAAGTACGCAGTTCTTCGGCAGTTTCTTCGTTACTCATCCAAATTGAGTGATTTTTGTGTCAATTCCGCATGTAAAAGGCATTCTAAAATTTTGACAAAAATAGTTATTTTCGGCCGAACCCAGAATTCTCAAATTCGAAGCCTAACTATGACTTTTCAAAGGTTTTAGTTTTTCGAATGCAAAATTTCGTAAATTTAAGATGTTAAATTAAATATTTGCGATTCTTGTTGGTAAATCTTGAATTTTTGATTGACCTACTGTATATGTTTAACAAGTTTGAATGCCTAGCCTTGTTAATTATGCAATCTAATTTGTAATTATGATTAATTTGTTGAAAATTAGAATAATTTATAATTAATTTGATTTTCATAATTAATTATAATTTAATTAGATACCTATGATTAAAAACCACCATAAAATTTGTAAATTTATGATAAATTTTAGATTTTTATGACCTAGACTTGAATCCATGTTAATCGGAAATCAATTGAATAATAAATTTTCGATTTTTCGCCCTAAAATTATGAAATTAATATTATTTATTAATTTGTCATTAATTTTAAGTATAATTTTTTTTAAATTTTATGCGATTCGTTCATATAACTTGCACGCACAAAGCAATGGACGCTACGTGTTACCCTTAAGGGGTGTTGTATAGTGCGGGCATGAGACGACGAGCAAGGGAGCAAGGGCATGGTGCACGAGCACAAGGCAGCAGCCCTGCCTTGTTTCGTGGGCTATGAGCAATGGACGAATGGGCATGGGCGTAGGCAAGGCACGGCAGTCGCGTGTGGGCAGCAAGCGAGCTGCGCCACAACGCGCACTGCCTCGCGCAAGCGTCGCAGCCTCGCGCGCAGCGAGCGCAAGCTCGCGTGCCACGAGTGCTGCGCCCAGCGTCGATGCCGCGCGCAGCGTGCGCTGGCTCGCACCAAGCGAGCGCTAGCGAGCGCGCACAGCATGCGCTGGCGAGCGCGCGAAGCGAGCGCTGGCTCGCGTGCAGCGAGCGATGGCGAGCGAACGCAGCGAGCGATGGCTCGCGTGCATCGAGCGCTTGCGCGCGCGCAGCGAGCACAAGCTCGCATGCATCGAGCGCTGGCGCGCGCCCAGCGAGCACCAGCTCGCGCGATGGCTTGCGAAGGGTAGAAGCAGCAGCTATGCGACGCAGCGCATGGGCTGCGCGCACATGGCCAGCGATGGCTGTGTGCGTGTGGCCCATGGGCGTGAGATACGAGAGGTGTTTGCGTTGCGATTAGATCGTTTTGAAATTTTAATTTGAAATTTCAGTTTACGTAATTTTAATTAATTTTAAAATTTATAATTTAAATTATTTTCTTGGATTTTAATTTTGAATATTATAATTATAATAAATTTTATTTATTCTAATTATTTTACTAAAATTAAAATCATGAATTAATTTAAATACGACTGAAATTAAATTAAATTTTTTGGATTCAATTATAAATTTATATGAGCTTTAAATTTTAATTAAATTTGTATGTTTCCGGTTAGACTAGAAATACATTTTTATGTTTAAAATTAGTAAAGCATATGAATTTATTGGTTTAAGTGGGAGCGCTTTTAGTCATAAACTCTTGATTAGGTCTACAAATCCTTAAGGTTAAAACAACTTGATTAGAATTAATAAGGACTGAATAATTGGTAGATTATTGGTGCTCTTGATTAATTGCTGCAAATGTTTACGTGATGCATAATGTGTTTTACTAACCAACTATGTGGGCCATTCATGATAATGAATGGGTGAATGGTATATATTGTATATGTACTGTTTTGCAGGTTATGAAGTGACTAGTATGGCCCAAATAGGATAGAAAATATGGTCTGCGTACCATTAATTTGAATGTAATTGGTCTAAAGTACCAAAGTCGTTTTTCAATTCAAATATGGTCTGCGTACCATCAAATAGTTGTAATTAGTTTTAATTATAGCTTATCCTATTTGAAGAAAATGGTGCCTCCCATGGAGATTTTCGAGACGGACTTTGAAGTTGAAGCTTCAAGATGAAGTCGGGCCATACTAGATCACATTTATCTTATGCATGCTTTAAGTTATTTATTGCTTTAAATATGTCTTAATTATGCATGAGATTGTGGCTTGATTATGTTGCATGATTAAGGATTTTAGTTCACTTAAAATCTAACCAACATAGTAAAAGCCTTAAGTTCCAAACTTAAAAATTGAGTTATAAGGTGCCATGCCAAAATATACACTTGCTTGGATATCCTTTACATCAATCTAGTAATAGTTTTCGCTCAGCGAGGTGTTACTTATTGGTCCTAAAGGGGCAAGGTACACAAATAATTGTGAGTACATGTTAGTTTTGGTGAAACTCAACGATATAAGTAAGGAGTCCTTTTATGTCGTGGCAAAATCGATAGGTTTACCTAATAAGTTCTTAGACGTACCTATCAACCAAGAATAGTTTCTAGACTATTAGCAAAAGGCTTTTCCTTACCTAAGATGTTTTAGGATTAAGTCGACAAACTGTGCTTAGTTCTTCAATGATTTTAGGATCTTGGAATCATTTTATTCGCACCTGATGGAACACATAACTTGAATAAAATGCTTAATAAACATTGAATTATGCATGTATGCTAGAATTTAAGTTTATTAAGAGAAACTGTGAATGGTTATTTATTTGTTTATTCTTTTTCAATTGTAGTTTTAATATGGCAAACAACAATCAAAACATCATCATAGGTTCTGAGCTTATGGTCAAGCTGAACCTGGCAAATTTTCTTGAATGGGAAGCTAAGCTAGTTGAAATAGTCAGACTCAATGGACTTGAGTATGTACTGACCAATCCCATGCCAAGATACTATGCCAGAGACATGACCCCTGAGAGATTTTACGCCTGGGATGCGGATCTCAAAAAGGTTATGAGTCTCATGCTGAACAATATCCCTGATGATTGGGCTAGAAGGTTTGTAGCCTATGAACCTTTTACACTCATCAAGAATCTGAGGGATATCTGTCGTGGAAGCACGGAGGACAGAGACCTGAACGTCCATGAGTTGATTGAATCAATGTCTGGTCTAAAGGTTAGTTCTCCCAACAGGTGTTATAGGATGGAAGTCCAAGAAACACATGTTCAGCTCCTTCGCACTAAACAGAGGGTAGGCGTCCCACTGAGGTTCCATGTGGATCTTATGCGTTCATACTTTGATCGCCTAAGTCTACTAGGAACACCAATAAGCGAAAGGATGGCAGTCTCTATCTTGCTCAATTCACTACACAGTGGGTTTGGTCGCTTCAAGCAACTATACCTAAGTGAACCAAGAGAAGAAACAGTTGCAGAATTTATTCACCTTGTCAGAAAGGCTGAAATAATACTGGACTGTGAAGCCAAAGATTTACTCAAGGCTAGAAGGAGACCGTTCAAGAAAGGTGGAAAGTCCAAGGGCAATGCTAAATCAAAGCAGGACAAGTCCACATCAAGCTGTCTTTATTGTGATGGAATAGGCCATTACAAAAGAGAATGTCCAAAGCTAAAGGAAGATCAGAAGAACGGAACTGTCGTTCCATCTTCAGGTATTTTCGTTATAGACTGTATACTTGCTAATTCAACTTCTTGGGTATTAGATACAGGTTGTGGCTCACACTTATGTTCCAATCCACAGGGACTAAGAAGAAGTAGAAAGTTAAGCAAGGGTGAAGTCGACCTACGAGTGGGAAATGGAGCACGGATTGCTGCATTAGCTGTAGGAATTTACTATTTGTCGTTGCCCTCCGGGCTAGTTTTGGAACTGGAAGAATGTTTCCATGTTCCAAGTCTTACTAAAAACATCATTTCAGTTTCTTGCTTAGATGCTAAGGGATTTTCCTTTTTAATAAAAGACAATAATTGTTCGTTTTATTTTAAAGAGATGTTTTATGGATCTGCTAGATTAGTCAATGGACTTTATTTATTAGATCACGACAAACAAGTATATAACATAAATACCAAAAAGGCCAAAAAGGATGATTCAGATCTCACCTATCTGTGGCATTGTCGATTAGGCCATATAAACTTGAAACGCTTAGAAAGACTTCAAAATGAAGGAATTCTAGAACCATTTGACTTAGAGGATTATGGTAAATGCGAATCATGTTTACTTGGCAAAATGACAAAGCAACCTTTCTCTAAAGTTGGAGAAAGAGCAAATGAACTATTGGGTTTAATCCATACAGATGTATGTGGACCAATGAGTACAAATGCTAGAGGTGGTTTCAGCTACTTTATCACTTTCACTGATGACTTCAGTAGATATGGTTATGTCTACCTAATGAAGCATAAGTCTGAATCCTTTGAAAAATTCAAGGAATTTCAGAGTGAAGTAGAGAATCAATTAGGCAAGAAGATTAAGGCACTGCGGTCTGATAGAGGCGGTGAATATCTGAGCTATGAATTTGATGACCATCTGAAAGAATGTGGAATTCTATTAGAATTGATTCCTCCTGGAACACCACAATGGAACGGTGTGTCGGAACGGAGGAACAGAACCTTGCTAGACATGGTCAGGTCAATGATGGGTCAGGCCAAACTTCCATTAGAATTTTGGGGACATGCACTAAATACAGCTGCACTCACTATAAATAGAGCTCCGTCTAAAGCTGTCGAAAAGACTCCATACGAATTATGGTTTGGAAAGCCTCCAAATGTGTCTTTTCTGAAGATTTGGGGATGTGAAGCATACGTCAAACGATTGATTTCAGACAAACTTCATCCAAAATCTGACAAATGTATCCTTGTGGGCTATCCAAAGGAAACAAAGGGGTATTACTTCTACAATACATCTGAGAACAAAGTGTTTGTTGCTCGAGATGGTGTCTTTTTGGAGAAAGATCACATTTCCAAAATGACAAGTGGGAGAAAAGTAGACCTCGAAGAAATTCGAGTCGAACAACAAACTCTAGAGAATGCTCAAGATGACATTCAGGATGAAACTCAGAGATCTTTAGAAGAATCTGGTGAGAATCATGATCAATCTAGAAATGTTACCCCGCGTAGATCGCAAAGATATAGATCTCAACCGGAAAGGTACTTAGGTATTTTGACGAACGAGAGCTATGACGTTCTATTACTTGAAAGTGATGAACCTGCGACTTACAAACAAGCTATGACGAGCCCTAGCTCCAAGCAATGGCAAGAAGCCATGCAATCTGAATTAGACTCCATGTCTGAAAACCAAGTATGGGATTTGGTCGATTTGCCAGATGGCTACCAAGCCATTGGAAGCAAATGGGTTTTCAAACTGAAAAAGGACAAGGATGGGAAACTTGAAGTTTTCAAAGCTAGATTGGTTGAAAAAGGTTACAGGCAAGTCCACGGTGTGGATTACGATGAAACCTTTTCACCAGTTGCAATGCTAAAGTCTATTCGGATAATGTTAGCAATCGCTGCATATTACGATTACGAAATATGGCAGATGGATGTCAAAACTGCTTTCTTAAACGGCATTTTAACAGAAACTGTGTTTATGACACAGCCTGAAGGTTTTGAGGATCCAAAGAATGCTAAAAAGGTATGCAAGCTAAAGAAGTCAATCTACGGATTGAAGCAGGCATCCAGGAGCTGGAATAAACGTTTTGATGAAGCAGTCAGTGACTTTGGTTTCATCAAAAACGCAGACGAATCTTGTGTATACAAGAAGGTCAGTGGGAGCAAAATTGCTTTCCTAGTATTATATGTCGACGACATATTACTTATCGGAAATGACATTCCTATGTTGAACTCTGTCAAGATTTGGCTTGGGAAATGTTTTTCGATGAAAGATCTAGGAGAAGCACAGTACATATTGGGCATCAAGATTTACGGAGATAGATCTAAAAGGATGATTGGACTTAGTCAAAGCACTTATATCAATAAGGTGCTTGATAGGTTCAAGATGGCGGACTCCAAGCGAGGCTACCTACCCATGTCTCATGGAATGACTCTAAGCAAGACTCAGTGCCCAAAAACACTTGATGAGCGTAGACGAATGAATGGGATTCCATATGCATCATTGATTGGTTCAATAATGTATGCTATGATATGTACACGCCCGGATGTTGCGTACGCACTCAGTGCTACGAGCAGATACCAGTCAGACCCAGGAGAGGCGCATTGGACTGCTGCCAAGAATATTCTGAAGTACCTGAAAAGGCACAAAGATGACTTCCTGGTCTATGGTGGAGATGATGAATTAATTGTTAAAGGCTATACGGACGCAAGTTTCCAAACCGACAAAGATGATTTCAGATCACAGTCTGGGTTTGTCTTCTGCCTCAACGGAGGAGCAGTAAGCTGGAAAAGTGCTAAGCAAAGCACCATTGCGGATTCTACAACTGAAGCGGAGTACATTGCTGCACATGAAGCAGCAAAGGAAGCTATATGGCTAAGGAAGTTCATAGGTGAACTTGGTGTAGTCCCCTCCATTAAAGGACCAATAGCCCTGTATTGTGATAATAACGGAGCTATTGCACAGACAAAGGAGCCTAGACACCACCAGAGAGTCAAGCATGTACTTCGTAGATTTCACCTTCTACGAGAGTTCGTTGAAAGAAAAGAAGTCGAGATAAGCAAAATTGGAACTGATGACAACATATCAGATCCATTGACTAAACCTCTTCCGCAGGCGAAGCACAACTCGCACACTGCAGCAATGGGAATCAAGCATATTGGAGAATGGCTTTGATGTCTCTGTTTAATGTTTTAAAGTTTTAGAGTTTAAATCTTTGTAAAACATTATTGGTTAATCATTCACAATAAATGAAAGGAATTCATTTTTCCATTTAATTTGTGGTTTATTAAATGATGAGTCCCTTCAATTTGACGATATATTCAAGATAGACTGTCAGGACCAGTCCTGTGACTAAGAAATGTCTATCAAGTGAACTTGAATGTCAAAGGTTGAAAATGGTCCCTAGTCGGAGTTTTCTATAAAATTGGACGCATAGAAAATGTTAGACGACTAGAATGCAAGATGACTAGTAGTTCTGTTTCTTGAACTATGTGGACATGGCAATGTCATAATCATTTGCATAGATACTTACTTTGGGAAGACTAGTATCGGACAAGACCTATGAAACTTTACTGTAAGAGATGAAAATGTGTCATAAGTAAATTTCATTAAAATTATTAGACACTAAATCCTCAATACCTGAGTGATTTGAGATTACTTGTTTGAGAACTGGTTACTTTGACGTTGACCAACCGTCGCACCGTAAAAGGAGGCTATAAAGGCAACGCTCAGGTAATCACCTATCAAACGAAGTCTAATCTCAAGATCGCAAGATTGGGATTGTCCTCCCATAAATCGGGATGAGATGCTTAAAAGTTGTACAAGGCCACTCGGAGAGCTAGAAACTGTGAAATGCATGGCCGTGCTCGGATGAATCATAGGCTATGATTATCTGTTTATTTGATCAGTTGAAATCTAAAATCGAGGAACACCTCTGGACATAATAAGGATGACAACTCTTACCTTATGTTCAAGAGCAAGCATCGAGCGACAAAGGAATTAGGAAATGCACACTTGTCCCTAAGGACAAGTGGGAGACTGAAGGAAATAATTCCCTTGGTCCAAGTATGCATTCAATGTTAAGTCTAATAAATGCGGTTCAGTATTAATTAACAAGTTAGTAATTCAGTGAGATCAAGTGAGCTGAATGCCTAGCTAGAGGCCGCTTCAGTTCAAGTGGAATTAATGATATTAATCCACAGCTTACTCTTGACTGAACCCGTAGGGTCACACAAATAGTACGTAAACGGATCAAGTATTTAATGGCATTAAATACTCCATCTATGGATATTCGGAATCGACGGATCTTGGTTCCAGTGGGAGCTGAGATCGTCAAAGGCAAGCAAATGAATACTCCGGAAACGATGATATTGCCGGAAACGGAAATATGGATCGTATCGGAAATATAAATATTATCCAAGTCGTAGATGTTGCCGGAAACGGAAACATGGTACGTATCGGAAAATATTATCGGTAATAGAAATATTGCCGGAATCGGAAATATTGCCGGAAACGGAAATATTGTCAGAATCGGAAATATTATCGGAATCGGAAAATAATTCCGGAAACGGAAATATTAAATATTTGTTCGAAACGGAAATTAATTCCGGAATCGGAAATATCAAATATTGTTCGTATCGGAAATGAATTCCGGAATCGAGAATTTAATCGGAAGCGCATCGTACGAATTAGCATCGGACGAGGCCTGCCAGACGAAGGCCCAGCACGAAGCCGGACCATCGCCCAGCAAGCCAAGCGCAACAACCACACGCCAAGCATGCGACCAGGCCCAGCGCAAAAGCCAGGCCCAACTGAAGCTTGGGCGCGCGCGCGGGGCTGCGACGAGTGGGCTGGCGCTGTGCGTGGGCCGCAAGGCCTGCGTGCGGTGCTAGCGTATTACTCGAAGTGTGTTACTCGAATCCTAAAGCGTATAGAATTCGTTTAATGATTAAATTCCTAATCCTAAAAGATAAATTAATTAAATAAGAGTTCCACTAGGATTCTAATTTAATTAATTCGTATCCTAGTAGGATTTCAATTCTCTTTCCATACCCCTATAAATATGTGGTCTGGGTTCACAATTTATAACGAGTTTTCAAGTATTCAAAGTGAGTTTTTGAGAGAAAAATTCAGTCACATACCTTGCCTAAAAGTGCCGAAATTATTAGTACCTTAAGGGCGATTCTAGTTGGTCAATCTTAAGGCGGATCCGGACGTGCTGTGGACTATCTACGGAGGGACGACACTTGGAGTCCTAAAGACTTGTTCTTATTTGGTTCGGGCGCAGCTAGGGAAGGCACGCAACAAAGAGTATGCTTCTAAACTATGCTATATGATTATGTGTAAATAATATGTATTCCTGGCTTAATGGTTGTTTCCGCATGATTTATGAATTGTCATATGTATCATAACCTAGCATCACAGTCCAGTATTATTTCAGCCTTTCTGACAAGGTGAACAAATTCTGCAACTGTTTCTTCTCTTGGTTCACTTAGGTATAGTTGCTTGAAGCGACCAAACCCACTGTGTAGTGAATTGAGCAAGATAGAGACTGCCATCCTTTCGCTTATTGGTGTTCCTAGTAGACTTAGGCGATCAAAGTATGAACGCATAAGATCCACATGGAACCTCAGTGGGAAGCCTACCCTCTGTTTAGTGCGAAGGAGCTGAACATGTGTTTCTTGGACTTCCATCCTATAACACCTGTTGGGAGAACTAACCTTTAGACCAGACATTGATTCAATCAACTCATGGACGTTTAGGTCCCTGTCCTCCGTGCTTCCACGACAGATATCCCTCAGATTCTTGATGAGCGGAAAAGGTTCATAGGCTACAAACCTTCTAGCCCAATCATCAGGGATATTGTTCAGCATGAGACTCATAACCTTTTTGAGATCCGCATCCCAGGCGTAAAATCTCTCAGGGGTCATGTCTCTGGCATAGTAGCTTGGCATGGGATTGGTCAGTACATACTCAAGTCCATTGAGTCTGACTATTTCAACTAGCTTAGCTTCCTATTCAAGAAAATTTGCTAGGTTCAGCTTGATCATAAGCTCAGAACCCATGATGATGTTTTGATTGTTGTTTGCCATATTTAAAACTACAATTGAAAAGAATAAACAAATAAATAACCATTCACAGTTTCTCTTAATAAACTTAAATTTTAGCATACATGCATAATTCAATGTTTATTAAGCATTTTATTCAAGTTATGTGTTCCGGCAGGTGTGAATAAAATGATTCCAAGATCCTAAAATCATTGAAGAACTAAGCACAGTTTGTCGACTTAATCCTAAAACATCTTAGGTAAGGAAAAGCCTTTTGCTAATAGTCTAGAAACTATTCTTGGTTGATAGGTACGTCTAAGAACTTATTAGGTAAACCTATCGATTTTGCCACGACATAAAAGGACTCCTTACTTATATCGTTGAGTTTTACCAAAACTAACATGTACTCACAATTATTTGTGTACCTTGCCCCTTTAGGACCAATAAGTAACACCTCGCTGAGCGAAAACTATTACTAGATTGATGTAAAGGATATCCAAGCAAGTGTATATTTTGGCATGGCACCTTATAACTCAATTTTTAAGTTTGGAACTTAAGGCTCTTACTATGTTGGTTAGATTTTAAGTGAACTAAAATCCTTAATCATGCAACATAATCAAGCCATAATATCATGCATAATTAAGACATATTTAAAGCAATAAATAACTTAAAGCGTGCATAAGATAAATGTGATCTAGTATGGCCCGACTTCATCTTGAAGCTTTGACTTCAAAGTCCGTCTTGAAAATCTCCGTGGGAGGCACCATTTTCTTCAAATAGGATAAGATATAATTAAAACTAATTACAACTATTTGATGGTACGCATACCATATTTGAATTGAAAAACAACTTTGGTACTTTAGACCAATTACATTCAAATTAATGGTACGCAGGCCATATTTTCTATCCTATTTGGGCCATACTAGTCACTTCATAACCTGCAAAACAGTACATATACAATATATACCATTCACCCATTCATTAACATGAATGGCCCACATAGCTGGTTAGTAAAACACATTATGCATCATATAAACATTTGCATCAATTAATCAAGGGCACCAATAATCTACCAATTATTCAGTCCTTATTAATTCTAATCAAGTTGTTTTAACCTTAAGGATTTGTAGACCTAATCAAGAGTTCATAACTAAAAGGGGCTCCCACTTAAACCAAAAAATTCATATGCTTTACTAATTTTAAACATAAAAATGTATTTCTAGTCTAACCGGAAACATACAAATTTAATTAAAATTTAAAGCTCATATAAATTTATAATTGAATCCAAAAGTTTAATTTAATTTCAGTCGTATTTAAATTAATTCATGATTTTAATTTTAGTAAAATAATTAGAATAAATAAAATTTATTATAATTACAATATTTAAAATTAAAATCCAAGAAAATAATTTAAATTATCAATTTTAAAATTAATTAAAATTACGTAAACTGAAAATTTCAAATTAAAATTTCAAAACGATCTAATCGCAACGCAACAACCTCACACATCGCACGCCCATGGGCCACACGCACACAGCCATCGCTCATGTGCGCGCAGCCCATGCGCTGCCTCGCATCGCTGCTGCTCACCATCGCAAGGCATCACGCATGGCTGGTGCTCGCTGCGCGCGCCAGTGCTCGACGCACGAGCATGCTACCGCAGCCCATCGCTGGGCGAATCGCTCGTCTCACGTCGCAACACGCACCCGCACGCCATCGCTGGGCGCAGCGCTCGTCGCACGCACAACAAGCACTTGCACGCCATCGCTGGGCGCAGCGCTCGTCGTACGCCCAATAGCGCTCGCACGCCATCGCTGGGCGCAACGCTCGTCGTACGCACAATAGCGCTCGCACGCCATCGCTGGGCGCAGCGCTCGTCGTACGCACAACAGCGCTCGCTGCGCGCGAGCGATTGATGCTTGGCGCAGCACTCGTGGCACGCGAGCTTACGCTTGCTACGCGCGAGGCTCCGCGCGCTTGCGCGAGGCAGTGCGCGATGTGGCGCAGCTCGCTTGCTGCCCACACACGACTGCTCGTGCCTTGCTCTCGCCCTCGCCCATTCGCCCATTGCACACAGCCCACGACACAAGGCAGGGCTGCTGCCTTGTGCTCGTGCACCATGGCCTTGCTCATTGCTTTCGTACCGCATGGGCGACGAGCTCCTTTGCTCGTCGTCACATGCCCGCACTATACAACACCCCTTAAGGGTAACACGTAGCGTCCATTGCTTTGTGCGTGCAAGTTATATGAGCGAATCGCATAAAAATTTAAAATTTATATTCAAAATTAATGACAAATTAATAAATAATATTAATTTCATAATTTCAGGGCGAAAAATCGAAAATTTATTATTCAATTGATTTCCGATTAACATGGATTCAAGTCTAGGTCATAAAAATTTAAAATTTAACATAAATTTATAATTTTTATGGTGGTTTTTAATCATAGGTATCTAATTAAATTATAATTAATTATGAAAATCAAATTAATTCTAAATTATTCTAATTTTCAACAAATTAATCATAATTACAAATTAGATTGCATAATTAACAAGACTAGGCAGTCAAACTTGTTAAACATATACAGTAGGTCAATCAAATATTCAAGATTTATCAACAAGAATCGCAAATATTTAATTTAACATCTTAAATTTACGAAATTTTGCATTCGAAAAACTAAAACCTCCGAAAAGTCATAGTTAGGCTTCGAATTTGAAAATTCTGGGTTCGGCCGAAAATTACTATTTTTGTCAAAATTTTAGAATGCCTTTTACATGCGGAATTGACACAAAAATCACTCGATTTGGATGAGTAACGAAGAAACTGCCGAAAAACTGCGTACGTATAATTAAATAAACGCAATTTGCAATTAATTAACAATTACGAAAATTAATCACCCCTTTTAATTCTTGCAAATTTGTAATATTTAACCATGTTCATGCAATTTAGATTATGAAAATAATAAGAGGCTCGTGATACCACTGTTAGGTTATGATACATATGACAATTCATAAATCATGCGGAAAAAACCATAAAGCCAGGAAAACATATTATTTACACATAATCATTTAGCATAGTTTAGATGCATACTCTTTGTTGCGTGCCTTCCCTAGCTGCGCCCGAACCGAACAAGAACAAGTCTTTAGGACTCCAAGTGTCGTCCCTCCGTAGATAGTCCACAGTACGTCCGGATCCGCCTTAAGATTGACCAACTAGAATCGCCCTTAAGGTACTATTATTTTCGGCTAAATGGGCAAAAATTATGGCTGATTTTTCTGCTTAAAAATCCTAGCTATGAATACTTAAAAACTTATGTATAAATAATGACCCCTAGGCCCTTATTTATAGAGGTATGGAAAAGGAATTGTAATCCTACTAGGATGTGGATTTGTTAATTAGAACTTTATTAGGACTCTAAATAACAAAGCAATTCTAATAAGATTAGGATTTTAATCTTCGCACGAATCCTAATAGAATTAGGATTTCCCGCACACGCATCGCACAAGCCGTGCACCCGCGCAAGCCTTGCGGCCCACGTCAGGCGCACAGCCCACGCTGCTGTGCTGTCGCGCGCGCGCGCCCTTGGCTGCGCCTGGCCTTGCGCTGGGCCTGGTCGAGGCGTGCGTTGCTGCGTGCGGCTCGCTGGGCGATGGCCTGGCTTCGTGCTGGGCCTTCGTCTAGCGGGCCTCGTCCGATGCTAATTCGTACGATACGCTTCCGATTAAATTCCCGATTCCGGAATTCATTTCCGATACGAACAACATTTAATATTTCCGATTCCGGAACTAATTTCCGTTTCGAACGAATATTTAATATTTTCGTTTCCGGCAATATTTCCGATTCCGATAATATTTCCGATTCTGACAATATTTCCGTTTCCGGCAATATTTCCGATTCCGGCAATATTTCCATTTCCGATAATATTTTCCGATACGTACCATGTTTCCATTTCCGGCAACATCTACGACTTGGATAATATTTATATTTCCGATACGATCCATATTTCCGTTTCCGGCAATATCATCGTTTCCGGAGTATTCATTTCTTGCCTGTAACGATCTCAGCTCCCACTGAAACCAAGATCCGTCGATTCCGAATATCCATAGATGGAGTATTTAATGCCATTAAATACTTGATCCGTTTACGTACTATTTGTGTGACCCTACGGGTTCAGTCAAGAGTAAGCTGTGGATTAATATCATTAATTCCACTTGAACTGAAGCGGCCTCTAGCTAGGCATTCAGCTCACTTGATCTCACTGAATTATTAACTTGTTAATTAATACTGAACCGCATTTATTAGACTTAACATAGAATGCATACTTGGACCAAGGGCATTATTTCCTTCACAAGGAACCCCTCAACTTTGTGTCTGGTGATGGCCAGTCCAGCCATCGTTGTTAATAAAATCTTGAAGGAGGCTCCTCAATAGGATAAGTTGAGGGTGAAGGAAATAATGCCATTTAAATAAGTCTAACCGGGGTCAGATCTGCCCCTCTTTCAACCGGATGTCCGAGACGACGATGCACCAATAATGTGGACTCATCTTCTGATTCACTCTCTGATGAGGAGGTTTCCCGGATCGATCATTTTTGTTCACTAAGTTCTCTACTGCTTCAGCCGGTCATAAGATTGCTAAGGAGATGTGGTTAGAACTTAAGATCTTGCTATACATATTCGAAGTTCAGTTCGTTCCTGTAAACAAAAGCATAGCTTTCGCTATTACATTCCTGAGGCAGTGAACCCTGGTTTGGTGAATTTTAGTTGGCCTTAGGTGTAATAGGACGGTCCAAGTATGCATTTAATGATAAGTCTAATAAATGCGGTTCAGTATTAATTATGCAAGTTAATAATTCAGTGATATCAAGTGAACTGTATTCCTAGCTAGAGGCCGCTTCAGTTCAAGTGGATTAATGATATTAATCCACAGCTTACTCTTGACTGAACCCGTAGGGTCACACAAATAGTACGTAAACGGATCAAGTATTTAATGGCATTAAATACTCTATCTAATCAATATTCGGAATCGACGGATCTTGGTTTCAGTGGGAGCTGAGATCGTCAAAGGCAAATAAATGAATACTCCGGAAACGATGATATTTTCGGAAACGGAAATATGGATCGTATCGAAAATATAAATATTATCCAAGTCGTAGATGTTGCCGGAAACGGAAACATGGTACGTATCGGAAAATATTATCGGAAATGAAAATATTGCCGGAAACGGAAATATTGTCAGAATCAGAAATATTATCGGAATCTGAAAATAATTCTGGAAACGGAAATATTAAATATTTGTTCGAGACGGAAATTAATTCCGGAATCGGAAATGTTAAATATTGTTCGTATCGGAAATGAATTCCGGAATCGGGAAATTAATCGGAAAGCGCGTCGTACGAATTAGCATTGGACGAGCTTGCTAGACGAAGGCCCAGCACGAAGCCAGCCCCACGTCCAGCAAGGGAAACGCGCGCCACAACACGCCAGCCCAAGGCTGCGCCAGGCACACCGCAAGGCAGGCCCAGCGCGCGCCCAAGGCTGCGGCAGCGTGTGGGCTTCGTGGCGAGTGGGATGCGAGTGCTCGGGCTTCGCGCGCGCGCATGACGCCCCTCGTGGGCTGTTGTGCGTGCGTGTGTGTTTGTGTTCACATACGAAACCTAAAGCGTATAGGATTCGATTGTTGATTGAATTTCCTAATCCTAAAAGATAGATTATTTAATTTAGAGTTCTGCTAGGATTCTAATTTAATTAATTGGTATCCTAGTAGGATTCGATTGCTTATTCCATGGCCTATAAATATGAGTTCAGGGCTCATAATTTATAACGAGTTTCAAGTATTCAAAGGTAAGAATTTGAGCAAAAATTCAGCCAAACACTTGCCCATATAGCCGAGTATGATTAGTACGTACCTTAAGGGCGATTCTAGTTGGTCAATCTTAAAGCAGATCCGGACGTGATGTGGACTTTCTACGGAGGGACAACACTTGGAGTCCTAAAGACGTGTTCTTGTTCGGTTTGGGCGCAGCAAGGGAGGGCACGCTACAAAGTGTATGCACCTAAATTATGCTAATTATTATGTGGAAACTAATTTGGAATCCTGGCGTTTATGGTTTTTCCGCATGATTTATATTCGTTTATATGTATCATAACCTAACAGTGGTATAACGAGCCTCTAATTAATTCCATAATAATTGATTAACATGGTTAAATTTTACAAATTTGCAAAGAATTAAAAGGGGTGATTAATTTTCGTAATTGTTAATTAATTGCAAATGGCGTTTATTTAATTATATGTACGCAGTTTTTCGGCAGTTTCTTCGTTACTCAACGAAATCGAGTGTTTTTTGTGTCAATTCCGCATGTAAAAGTCATTCTAAATTTTTGACAAAAATAATCCTTTTTGGGCCGAAACCCAGAATTCCCAAATTCGAAGCCTAACTATGACTTTTCGGAGGTTTTAGTTTTTCGAACGCAAAAGTTTGTAATTTTAAGATGTTAAATTGAATATTTGCGATTCTTGTTGTTAAATCTTGAATTTTTGATTGACCTACTGTATATGTTTAACAAATTTGAATGCCTAAGCTTGTTAATTATACAATCTAATTTGTAATTGTAATTAATTTGTTGAAATTCGAATAATTTAGAATTGATTTGATTTTCATAATTAATTAACCATTTAATTAGGAATCTATGATTAAAAACCACCATAAAAATTGTTAATTTATGATAAATTTTAAATTTTTATGACCTAGATGTGAATCCATGATAATCGGAAATTAATTGATTAATAAATTTTCAATTTTTCGCCCTAAAATTATGAAATTAATATGTTTATTAATTTGTCATTAATTTTGAAATAAAAGTTTTAATTTTTATGAAATTCGCTCATAAAACTTGCACGCACAAAGCAATGGACGCTACGTGTTACCCTTAAGGGGTGTTGTATAGTGCGGGCATGCGACGACGAGCAAGGGAGCTCGTCGCCCATGCGGTACAATGCAGCGAGCAAGGGCCATGGCACACGAGCACAAGGCAGCACACTGCCCTTGTGTAGAGTGTTGTGTGCAGCTTGGGAGAGGGGGCGATGGGCGATGGGCATTGGCGTGAGCCAGGCGAGCAGTCGCGTGTGGGCAGCGAGGGTGCTGCGCCACAGCGCGCGCTGCCGCGACCAGCGAAGCAACCAGACGCGTCGAGTGAGGCAGGCTGCGCGCAGCGTGGCCTGGGCTTGCTGCGTTGCGTGTGGCCTACTCGCGTGGTGCCGTACGATCAGTCGAGGGGCGCTGCTGCCTCGTGCACTCGACGGGGCTTGGGCGCAAGCCCAAGTGCCTCGTCTTGTTACGATTGATGCGTTTTAATTTTAATTTTCAATTTTCAGTTCGGAAACGTTTTTTAATTAATTTTAAAATTCGTCATTTAAATTGTTTTCTCGGAATTTAATTTTGAATAATCTAATTATTATAAATTTTATTTATACTAATTATTTTACTAAAATTAACACGTTGAATTAATTTAATTTCATTTTAATTCAACTGAAAATAAATTAAATGGATTGAATTATAAATTTATATGAGCTTTAAATTTTAATTAAATTTGTATGTTTCCGGTTAGACTAAGAAATACATTTTTATGTTTAAAATTAGTAAAGCATGTGAATTTATTGGTTTAAGTGGGAGCATTTTAGTCATAAACTCTTGATTAGGTCTACATTCCTTTAAGATTAAACAACTTGATTAGAATTAATAAGGACTTAATAATTGGTAGATTATTGGTGCCCTTGATTAATTGATGCAAATATTTATGTGATGCATAACATGTTCTACTAACCAACTATGTGGGCCATTCATGATAATGAATGGGTGAATGGTATATATTGTATATGTACTATTTTGCAGGTTATTGAAAGTGACTAGTATGGCCCAAATAGGATAGAAAATATGGTCTGCGTATCATTAATTTAAATGTAATATTGGTCTAATGTACCAAAGTTTTTTCAATTTAAATATAGTCTGCGTACCATCAAATTGTTGTAATTAGTTTAATTATAGCTTATCCTATTTGAAGAAAATGTCGCCTCCCATGGTAAAATTCAAGACGGAGTTTCCAATCCATTTTCAAGACGGACTTTGAAGTTGAAGGTCCAAGATGAAGTCGGGTCATACTAGATCACATTTATATCTTATGCATGTTTTAAGTTTTTTATTGCTTTAAATATGTCTTAATTATGCATGAGATTGTGGCTTGATTATGTTGCATGATTAAGAATTTTAGTTCACTTAAAATCTAACCTACATAGTAAGAGCCTTAAGTTCCAAACTTAAAAATTGAGTTAAAAGCTGTCATGCCAAAGTAACACTTACTTGGATAACCTTTACATCAATATTAGTAATAGTTTTCCGCCATAGCGAGGTGTTACTTATTGATTCTAAAGGGGTAAGGTACACAAATAATTGTGAGTACATGTTAGTTTTGGTGAAACTCAACGATATAAATAAGGAGTCATTTTATGTCGTGGCAAATGTGATAGGTTTACCTAATAAGTTCGTAGACCACTACAACATAAACGATCAAAAGCAACGCCCAATAACCGTTGCAAAAAGGCAAAAAACCGTTGCAATATGCCTATTGCAATGGTCTTCCAACCGTTGTTGTTGCTCGCGTTGCATTAGGTCAAATGCAACGGTTCTTTTCACCTATTGCAATGGCCTTCCACACTACACTATTGACCGTTGCAATAGTCCTATTTCAACGGCGTTTTACTCATAATGCAACGGCCTTTGCATTTCACTAAGAACCGTTGCATTACATTTATGCGACCATCATCCAGACCTAATGCAAAGGTCTTTCTATTTGCTAGAAACCATTGCATTAGGTTTAGCAACTACTCTTTTGTGATAATGCAACGCCTATATTAAGCACAGGTCAAATCCCTGAAATTTCAAATTTGATCTAATTCTAATTATAATAAGAAAAAACAAAAATTAATGACCATAAAAATTTAATTTCATTAAAAAGGTCAATAATATCTACATGTCCAATGGTTTGGCAATATACAAAAAGTAGTACTACGTTAGTACTACGGTAGTACTTATATAAATAACCTAAAAAAAGAATATTATATACTCTCATTTTACATTGGTTGAGAGTTGAGATCTTGAGATCACCAAAATATTACCATAAGAGCTAACTAATTACACATGTGTAAAATCCATTTGTTCTTCACAAACCTGAAAATAATAATTAATACTTAGAAAATAAGGGCATCAGATACTACTCCATCTCCAAAGAGATAAAAATGATAATAAACATGTGTTTCAAAGTTAAAAAAGACAATGGATCCAAGGCTAATAAACATGATAACTAACTACACTCCTATGATCCGTGCAATATACTATTAAATATATGTTAATATTATTGGTGACACAAGCAGCTATGTGATTATTACGAAAAGCTACAACTCCATTAATAAGTGATCTAATGGGAGACTACAAACTAATACCTGTATGATCTTGAAGCCTCAATAATAATGTTACTCATGTGGTACCACATATCATTCGGAAAAAAAATCAAGCCCACCTGTATGATAAGTAGTAAATTGTACAGTACTCTTAATTATCTTACCATGCATCAAAAAGAATAAATGACTCACTGTACCAAATTAAAGATCTATTTCATAGAACCAAAAACGACATTGTTTTCATCGACCTTTGCTTCTCTATACACTAAAAATCCCTTTTTATTGCATTTTTATTAGAGACAGTGCCAAAAGAAAAGACTCTACAACGCCGAAATGCAGTAAGATAGATTCTTGCTATCATATGCTTGTGCATAATGTAACATGTAAGAGATGAGAGCCCAAAAGCAAATAAACCATATCCAATAATCCAAACGGGAATAATACCTTATTCTTCTTATTTCTATGAAAGTCTTTCAAATCTTCATCAACATCTTATTTCCTCTCCTGCAATTAGAAAGGGTAAGAAAAATAGATTTCAATATAACTACAAAACACAATGGATGGAAAACAAAAGTCCTTATCCTTCCCTCGCAAGAAATCAACAAACCGATTATACTCCATACATCCGTATTACGGGTGCAACTGAAATATGTAATCTTACAATTACCAAGATAGTTAGCATTACAATATTCAGACTCTGAAATTTATAAGGGACATTAACAACAGAGTTAAGAGAAACGAACAACAAGACAAAAAACAAACAAACCTAGAGTTCAATTTATGGTTCTACTGGTTGCTAGAAGGCAGAACACAAACTAAATTGCAATAGAGTATTATATTGTGCCTATTTGCCTAACAAGGTAAACCAAGGAGCTAAAGACACTTAGAGCCTTCAAGGATCCAACAGATTAGTAACAACAATGAGAAATTTCCTAACAATTGATAATGCATAAGCTTCCCTGCCAGCTGAATAAGCAACGCAAATCCGTTAACAAATCAATTTTTGCTCCACGTTTTATTGTAAAATATTATTGCAGATTTTCTTTTTACATGATATGATTTAAAAAATTTGCATAATCCTAAAAATAATAAAATAGTATAAAGCAAGAGAAAGTTTAACATACAGTCATGTAACAACTCTACACAAATCATTCCATGTTCCATTCCCAATAGACATATGATCATTAATGAGCAACAGTAAAACAAATTTCACCACTAACTTTAATATTCATCATATATTTGTCTCTGGTCTAATTTGCAGATCAGTTTGGTAGTTTTGTACCAATTAAAATGATAAGAAATAAAAGGAGCAACCTCGTGTGCCAGTCTAACAGACAAGAAGCAATCAAAAGGGCCCTTCTACTGAATCTACGCTCCAAAAGATATGGACAAGTATGTCTAACTCTACTACAAAGTTAATGTGAACAAATCAGATCAAAGGCAACCAAAGGGCTTTTTATCCCAAGTTAAATTCTTGGAAGGCCCCTTAATATCATAATACTACTTAACCTAGCTGTTTATTTCTAGGTCACTCTGGTCTAGTGGTCAAAACCAAAGGTCCCCTCCCTTTAAATTGTTATATCACAACAGATAGAAAGAAATAGTAGTATAATTAAACTTCTAGCTGTATACGAGTAGAATTGTAGAATCCATCAACTAAGACGTTTTTTGTTGGTCATATTTAGGCTAAAATAAGGCATTTTTTATTGGTTTTCCCCAAAATTTATGTACATTTAAGGCTCATTTGTTCGTGAACCTTAAATGAAGAACTTCAAATTACTATAAATGCCTCAATTGTAAAGGCAGCCACATTATTCACATAATTGTCTTTTAACACTAGAAATAAATAAAAAAAATAATCTCTGATCCGAATGCCTGCATGAGTTGATTGTCATAGACGTTTATTTATCATATAATCATTCCCTAGTTAGTAATCATAAGCTTAACTTTGGAGAAAATGAAACAAACAAATTATCCCACATCATCTCTAGGCTAACATTCAGATACCTTATGTAATGCTAATCAGGCAATGTGTTTGCCAATAATAGATTCCAAGTTTCCAACCAACATAATCAATGGACTCTTGCTTCTTTTAAAACATACCACAAACAGTAGCACACAACTCAAAGCTAACATAATTAGCACACTAAAGAATTGACATACTTTATCTGCTCATAAACCAAATAAACCTATCAAGCAAGCCAGGTTCAGTCCAATGTATAAGGAGTCCGGATTATAAGCCAACCAAAAAGGAGTCAAGAGTATGCAATCGTACAACCTAACCAATGTATAAGGAGTCCGGATTTGGTCAAGGCATACACATCCTTACTAGTTAAAGGCTAACCAAATACAGGAAGGCATATGCAGCCTCCCCATTTAAAGGATATTACCCTAACAACCTCGATCAATTCTCAAATAAAAACATTTAAAAAATAGGAAATACAGAAGCAATAGCAATGGCAATCGTAAGAAGGATAGATCAACAACTGAACAACATACAACCAAAGTTGCATAAACCAACCAAAAAGATCATTCATTAATTACACATCCTACTATTAAAGTTCATAAAAGCACCGTATACAGACTAATAGAAACATAAATTAAACAAAACATTACTCTATTAAGTATAAACCCAAGAAAAAGCCCGAGTTAATATCCAATATTGATCAATCTCACACACACAAACAACAAAACCCGGAAAAGAACACAAACCTTAGGCAAAGGAGGCACCACCATAGCTTAAGGCTCATTTACACTCCCAATTTTGAACTAATGAGCCTAAGTTATCATTTAAAGCCTTTTACATGTTTTATGCGGCACACTAAAGGTATCTAAGACTAATTCGTATCTATTTATGTACATTTAAGGCTCATTTGTTTGGTATAGGTCATATTTAGCCCAAATTGGCATTTTCGCTCCCAACTTTGAACTAATGAGCCTAAGTTATCATTTTAAACCTTTAAATAAACATTATTCAAATCCAACTAATTAATAGCTAAAACAGAAAAAACCTCACTAATTAACCAATGTAATTATTCAACTAATTATTCAAATCCGAAGCCCAAACCTATAAATTTACAAACCCCCTAATATTCTACTATGTTTGAATTAATAAACATATTCTACAAACAAACCCGAAGCCCCAAATCTACAAATATACCAGATTCTAAAACTAAAAAGTATAAATAAATATCACTTCATGACCATATATATATATATATATATATATATATATATATATATATATATATATATATATATTATAAAGGACTTATAACCAAACATAACAACCCACTAATCTTCTACTAAATTGGATTAATTAATCACTAATC
This sequence comes from Spinacia oleracea, assembly GCF_020520425.1. NCBI lineage: Eukaryota > Viridiplantae > Streptophyta > Magnoliopsida > Caryophyllales > Amaranthaceae > Spinacia > Spinacia oleracea. The sequence goes on from NC_079492.1 coordinate 67,467,790, forward strand.
CTAGAAGTCTCTGCCTTGCAAACCAAAGACTAACACTTGAAAGAATTAACCAATAGATAATCAAACTAATACTCAAACTAATACTTGAAGTCTCTGCCTTGCAAACCACTTCATTCTTCATCTCCATAGACAATCAAACTAATACTTGAAAGAATTAAGCCAACGTAAATAATAATCATAAAAAAGGAACAAGGTTACCTTGGTTGGGTGAGGGAGCCGCGCGCAAATGGGGTAGAGGAGCCGGCCAGCGTTGGAGGCGACACTTCCCTGTGCGTTTTAAAGTTACCTAAAAAGTTAGGGTTTTGAAAAATTGAACCACGATAAATGAAGCAAAAGGAACAAAGATTACCTGGTTGGGTGTGTCGAGGACTCGCGAGAAAGATGTTGGTGGCGGCGTCGGTGGGGGTGGGGTGGGGTGGAGGCGTCGGTGAGGGTGGCTGCTACGGGTTCTAGTTCTTCGCTGCAACGGAGGACGCTGATGGGCTTCTTTAACCTTTCAATAAGAGTCATTGATTCAATATTAGAAAATAGAAGATAATATTAGGGAAACTAAAAATTAACACTGAAACAAATTAAAGAGGAAAGAAAAAGAACGAACTTGTATGAGAGCAAAACGAACAGCTATGGGTGAGGACACGAGGTGGTGGAGAATGCTGGAGATTGAACTACGGGAGTGACGACTGGTGAAGACGATTAGGTAAAAGGTGAAGGGAGGGTTTGGGACTTGAGAGAGATTTCTGAAAAGAGGGTTCTGGAAAATATCCTATGTGCACGTGTCTCGATTTGTCCGTCCTTACCACGATAACCGTTTCAATAGCTAAATCCATAGTTGCATTTGAGGGGCTATTACAACGGTCTACAAATACCCGTTGCAAAATACCGTTGCGTTAAATATAACCGTTGCATGACCTGTTGCAATAATATAAACCGTTGCATTAGATCGTTGCAATAGCTTTAACCGATGCACTTGCCTGTTGCATTAGCTTTAACCGTTGCAATGTACCATTGCATTTGCTCGTTTATGTTGTAGTGGACGTACCTATCAACCAAGAATAGTTTCTAGACTATTAGCAAAGGCTTTGCTTACCTAAAATATTTTAGAATTGAGTCTAAATACATAATGTGCTTAATTCTTCAATGATTTAAGGAACTTGGAATCATTTTATTCACACCTGCCGGAACAATAAATTCGAATAAAATGCCAATGAGTTGTTTAAATTGCATGATTGCTTTAATTTTCAAGTTATTACTCGTGATAAATGTTTAGGCTTTGCATGCTTCAATGTTATTGTTTATAATTAAATATCTTGCACTGCAGTAAACCCTTTTAGAAAGGTAACAGTAAAATTCCTCGATTGGTAGTGAATCCAAGAACAATTCACGGAAATGAGAGAAAATGAGCAATTTAAAATGTACGTTTCTTTTAGCAACTTTTATGGTTGTTTTCGAGTATCAAAATCGAATGGCAAACCAATTGGTGCTTGTGAATTCAAAATACAATGTAGTTTTGATATCATAAAGCATTGAGTTTAAACGCTCAGCTTTACCAATGGTTAACAACCTGATATCTTTTGTCCATTTAATTCTCGAATGAGTCTAGTCCCTAGACATTCGAATAGATCGATGCTTAGAGAACTTTAGAAGCTTCTGGTAAGATCATCTAGTTGAAAAGAATATTCAACATAAAATAAAATGGTAAGAACTTTGGAATGACATTGGACATGTCTAACAAAGTATAAAAGTCAACACTAGAGAATTCAATTCTTAAGACTATAAGAAAGGGTACAAGAAATAGGAAAACAAGGAATAAGTGAAAGGAACTTACAATTCCGTTTTTACCTATAAGTTTATGTTTAAGGAAAAGTAACCTAGCAATCAAACTTCCTTGGTATCATATACCGCTTGAGGTTCTTACTTCGGCAATAACTCAAACAATGGAAGCTAGGCTACACTAATGGACTACAAGTGGGAAATGAAGCATGGAAATGCTACATTAGTTGTAGGGTCATCTGGTTTGTTTTAAGTCCTTTTCAAGGCTGGGATTTAATGGCTATTTTGTTCCATAATCAACATACCTAAATTTCTGCTTCAAACACAGAAAAACTCACATTCAGAAGAACAAAAACAATTCTTGTTTGTTTGTTTATTTGAATGGAATGGTCATTTACGGGTTGAGTCAATATGCTTGATTAAAAACAAACAACTCTTTAAACAATAAAAACTTTACTAGGTCCAAATCAACCCCTTGATTTGAGTTCCACTAATCTTTGGCATTGTTGCTTAGACCATATCAACAAGTTAACATTCTAAAGCTCTATTTTGATGGACTTTTGAAAGTTGATTGGTTTCTAGATCAATTCAAGATAAGCTAGTCTTACTTGTTGAAAGTAACAAAAGATATGAACTATTGTTAGAACGCCTAGACAATAGAGTTCAAAGCTAAAGAAAGATTTTATGACTTTATTATATCGCCTGGATTTTAGTGAATATTGGTTTATTTACTCAATGAGATATAAGTTTGAATCTTTTTGGCTAGTTCAAAGATTCAGAAGTATAAAATCCACTTGGCAAGAAATCATAAAGATCTAGGTTAGATCATGTTGTTGATTACTTGAGACCAAAAATGATCATCAATGATTGTGTGTTGTAATTTCACGATCTAGGTCCATAAGATATGGGATATCTAAGTTGGAATGAGCAAAGTCAATTAGTACTTGATTCGATCAATGATGAATCATAAAGACTTTTCCTATAATTTCTAAAGAAAATGTTCAACTACCACCAAACTAAACCAAATTCGTCAAAGCTATTGAAAAGTAATTTCAGAATATCTTTTCATAATATATCTAAAGAGTTCCTAAACTCAGTGGGAGCTTAGTGTTTGTTATTCAACAAACTAAGGCCCAAGTATAGATATATGTTTCATTGTGATTTATTCAAATGAGACACAAGGGTATTGTTTCTACCACGAATTTTTGAGAGCATAATGTTTGTTTGCTCGAAATAATGTCCTTTTGGAGATTCGTTTCCAAAATGAAAAGTGGGAGAAAATAGACCTCGAAAGTCTTCGAGACGAACAACAAACATAAACGGACATTCCGGAGGCTTTTCGAAGTTCTTCAGAAAATCCGAACACGTATTCTTTAAGGACTTTAGAAGTGTCTTTAAATAATAGACATCTCTTAGAAGACTTTACAAGTGCTTCAAGGAGAATGGAATATTCAAAGGACTTTCAAGTAGCTATTGATATTCTATTGTTTGATGTTCTATACCCAAGTAGGCATGGACTTCAGGTCACTGAAGCTATGAGATTTTTCTATTAGATAGTGAAGAAACCTACAACTTGCAGTCTAACTATTATCATGTAGATTTATGAGTTTGTGACTTGTAAGAAAGATATGACGAAATATAGATTCCCTAAAATGGTTAGAGGCCATATATAGACTCAAATGTTTTAGATGGTTAAAGGCCATAAAACATAACCAATGTTTTGATGACAAAATTGAAAATTTGTTGATTTGCAAGAATGGTTTACACCAATTGGTTGCAAGTTGTTTTAAGGATAAAAATCATCAAACATGGAATTGTGTTCACACACAAAGCTAGATTAGTTGCTAAAGGTTACAAGCAAATTCATGACATGGATTGTGTTGAAACCTCATGCACAATCATAATGCTCAAGTCTATAATTCAAGCAATGATTGCATATTGGTACATATGGCAATTGGATGACAAAACGTATTCCTCAATCAAATGTTGGAATAAACTATGTACATGGTATGTCATAGGATTTGTGGATCCAAATAAATGCTTCAAAAAGGAAAGCTAGCTTATAAAATCTAAGTACAGATTTAAGCAAGCAATTGGGAATTAGAACTGTATTTTAGTGAAGCTAATAAGTATTTTAGTTTCATAAAATGTACATGATTCTTATAGATATATAAGAAGTTTAGTGGGAGTACATAAAACTTAATTGGTCCTATGTGTATCACACACATATCTCTCTATTGTGAAATAACATTCAAATGCTAATGACTTAGATTTGAAATTATTCATCAATGATGGACCAAGGTGAAACTTAGTACATACTTGGTATTCAGATCTATTTAGATCTTATAATATTGTTTTAGATTAAGTAATGGCATTTACTAAATCAAGCACGAGAGACTCCATTGGAGATATTCGACCCATGTGAATAAATCTAAGTAAAGGATGTTTGAACTATGTATAAGCATTTACTAAGTTAAACATCAAAGGATCTAAGTGAGATTCTTAACCTATATTATATGTCAAAGAATTTAGCTGGATTTAGTATCTACTGAAACTAGATAAGCTAAAGTTACATGAATAGAATTCAATTGGGAATTATTCTGCAAAAGAATTTATCATGTATAATATAATATGAGGATCTCCAAAAACGTATCGTATGACTTTAGGCATGACGAACATATACCAATCTCTATTGATCCAAATAAAGATCAACTAGATTGAGATCAAGAAAAACTTATGGTACTTGAAAAAGGACATAAGAGTAGTTCTTGATTCAAGGAAGTAAATATATGATAAATATTGATGCTACACGCATAAACACTGGCAAAGGATCAAGCAAGATCCCTTGGAGTTAACCATTGACAAGGACAAGCTATAGAGCATCGGGTTTTGAAATGTCAACATGGATTGGAGGCCATGAGTTGTTGCGTGGGAAATTAAATATTAATTTCTATCACAGGGTTGTTTATGTTAAAGAGTTCTTCACTGAAATTGGGTAGATCACATGTCTGTTGACTTAATGGTTCTTCATTGCAAAATGCGTAGAACCACTAATGTAGCAAGAAAGACTAGATCACAAAATAAACATACTCAAAAGATCTTATCATCATATCTCGAAGAACATTCGGTGAAAAGGATATTAAGATTGGCAAAGCATGATAACTAAACATATGCAACAAGTGAGAAGCAACACTCACATTGTAGCACTGGAAATCAAGCATAGCTTTGAATTCCATGAACTGTTTTAAAGATGGGTTTGAGGCCCATGATTGTAAAACATTGGGGTTGAACATTTATCATATATGAGATGTATTTTCATATTCCATTTAATCTTGGTTTAGTATTAAATGACGAGTCCCTTCAATTTGACAATATATTCAAGATAGACTGTCACGACCAGTCATGTGACTAAGAAATGTCTATCAAGTGAACTTGAATGTCAAACGTTGAAAATGGTCCCTGGTCGGAATTTTCTATAAAGATGGACGCATAGAAAACGTTAGACGACTAGAATGCAAGATGACTAGTAGTTCTGTTTCTTGACCTATGTGGACATGGCAATGTCGTAATCATTTGCATAGATACTTACTTTGGGAAGACTAGTATCAGACAGACCTATGAAACTTTATTGTAAGAGATGAAAATCTGTCATAAGTAAATTTCATTAAAATTATTAGACATTAATCCTCAATACCTGAGTGATTTGAGATTACTTGTTTGAGAACTGCTTACTTTGACGTTGTCAACCGTCGCACCGTAAAAGGAGGCTATAAAGGCAACGCTCAGGTAATCACCTATCAAACGAAGTCTAATCTAAAGATCGCAAGATTGGGATTGTCCTCCCATAAATCGGGATGAGATGCTGAAAGTTGTACAAGGCCACTCGGAGAGCTAGAAACTGTAAAATGCATTGCCGTGCTCAGATGAATCATAGGCTATGATTATCTGTTTATTTGATTAATTGAACTCTGAAACCGAGAAACACCTCTAGACATAATAAGGATGAAAACTCTTACCTTATGTTCAAGAGCAAGCATCGAGTGACAAAGGAATTAGGAAATGCACACTTGTCCCTAAGGACAAGTGGAAGACTGGAGGAAATATTGCCCTTGGTCCAAGTATGCATTTAATGATAAGTCTAATAAATGCGGTTTAATATTAATTATGCAAGTTAATAATTCAGTGAGATAAAGTGAACTGTATGCCTAGCTAGAGGCCGCTTCAGTTCAAGTGGATTAATGATATTAATCCACAGCTTACTCTTGACTGAACCCGTAGGGTCACATAAATAGTACGTAAACGGATCAAGTATTTAATGGAATTAAATACTCTATCTAATCAATATTCGTAATCGACAGATCTTGGTTTCAGTGGGAGCTGAAATCGTCAAAGGCAAATAAATGAATACTTCGGAAACGATGATATTGCCGAAAACGGAAATATGGATCGTATCGGAAACATAAATATTATCCAAGTCGTAGATGTTGCTGAAAACGGAAACATGGTACGTATCGGAAAATATTATCCGAAATGGAAATATTTCCGGAATCGGAAATATTGCCGGAAATGGAAATATTGTCAGAATCGGAAATATTATCGGAATCGGAAAATAATTCCGGAAACGGAAATATTAAATATTTGTTCGAGACGGAAATTAATTCCGGAATCAGAAATGTTAAATATTGTTCGTATCGGAAATGAATTCCGGAATCGGGAAATTAATCGGAAAGCGCGTCGTACGAATTAGCATCGGACGAGCTTGCTAGACGAAGGCCCAGCACGAAGTCAGGCCCACGTCCAGCAAGGGAAACGCGCGCCGCAACACGCCAGCCCAAGGCTGCGCCAGGCCCACCGCAAGGCAGGCCTAACGCGCTCCCAAGGCTGCGGCAGCGTGTGGGCTGCGAGTGCTCGGGCTTCGTGCGCGCGCATAGCGCCCCTCATGGGCTGCTGTGCGTGCGTGTGTGTTTATGTTCACATACGAAACCTAAAGCGTATAGGATTCGATTGTTGATTGAATTTCCTAATCCCAAAAGATAGATTAATTAATTTAGAGTTTTGCTAGGATTCTAATTTAATTAATTCGTATCCTAGTAGGATTCGATTGCTTATTCCATGGCCTATAAATATGAGTTCAGGGCTCATAATTTGTAACGGGTTTCAAGTATTAGAATTTGAGCAAAAATTCAGCCAAACACTTTCCTATATAGCCGAGTATTATTAGTACCTTAAGGGAGATTCTAGTTGGTCAATCTTAAGGCGGATCCGGACGTGCCGTGGACTTTCTACGGAGGGACGACATTTGGAGTCCGAAAGACTTGTTCTTGTTCGATTTGGGCGCAGCAAGGGAGGGCACGCTACAAAGTGTATGCATCTAAATTATGCTAATTGTTATGTGGAAATTAATTTGGAATCCTAGAGTTTATGGTTTTTCCGCATGATTTATATTCGTTTATATATATCATAACCTAACATAGGGAAGCAAGTTCCTCCTCGGTCAGGCATTCTCGTAATCCGGGGATGTCAAGTGTTGAGTTGCTAGGTGTAGGGGGTTTTTTTCGTACTTTTCGTAGTTTTCCCTACGGGAGCGACTTTAGAACCTTTGTATTTTTGGATTTTGAAGGAGTCGCCGCCAAACATTTTTAAGGGTCCCCTTTGGAAAGACCAAAAAGTGACTCTATTAGGATAAGGCATTTAATCTTTGAAACGGATGGGTGAGATCCGGGCAAGGGAACGAGATGCTTATTCCGCGAGCTTTAGAAATTATATTCAAATGCATGGCACAAAACATTTTCGAATAACCCTAGTCATGACACTATGTGGGTTGTGATTAAGTACTTTGAACAAATAGAATTTCTACTTTGTATCGTGACCACTTTGCTTTAAAGTTAATTTAAGGGAACCTAAGATCGGTTGGTCCAAGAAATTATCTTCGTTAAGCGTGGTGTAATCTTGTATTTTATTGTACTTAGCATGTGAGGTGATGAAAGCAATGAACAAGTAAAGCAACATCACAGTAGGAAATGAGTGCATAATTAGTAAAGTATATCACCACCTAGAAAGGGACTAGGTGGGAAACCACATTCCCTAGAAGGACTAGGCAAGTAAAGTTGAATAATTGAAAGTGCGGAATTGAAAGGTGCAATATTGAAAAGCGTTATTGAAATTGCGATATTGAAGTGCATAATTGAAGAGCGTTATTGAAATTGCAATATTGAAATGCATAATTGAAAGGTGCGATATTGAATTTGAACTTTAGCACATGAGATCCGAACGCCAAACGACTCCTTAAGAATAAGTGCGTCCGACACGAATTCAAAGCTAGAAATCTCAACTTTAGGTCAAGTTGCTCAACCTAAAGTGTCTTGGATTTTGAATATAGAAATTGAACTTGAAATATGGAACTTGAAATATTGAACTTGAAATATAGGACTTGAAATATTGAATCTTGAAATATTGAACTTGAAATATTGAACCTAGGAGTCTTGAATCTCAAAGATTGGACATTTTAATGTTAAAAAGGCTTCATCTTTGATATGCTCCAAGTATTGATATGATTCTAGTTTAAGGAAGAGATTACAAACAACCTTAAACATCATTGAATCTTGAAATTTGGAAACTTGAACTTGTATATTGAAAAATGGAGTCTTGAATCTCAAAGATTAGCCCTTTAAACATTAGAAAGGCCTCACCTTTGATTACTCCATATTTTGAAGATAATTCTAGTTTAAGGAAGTGATTACAAACAACCTTAAACTTCATTGAATCTTGAAATTTTGTATTTGTATCACATAAATTGTGGATTTTGCAAAAGTATATGATTGTTGTAAGTGACACTTTTAAGAATAAAAGTGCCTACTTTACTAATCATTTTGAAATAGAAATCATAGAAACATTGTAGATTAGGATTGAGATTCGAAAATACCTAGTTAGGTTTAGGCTAGAATTCCGTTTGGAGCTCCCCATTGCTTAGAACTTTGAGATTGTATGAGATTTTTGAAGGGTTTTTGTATTTTGATTTGAGTGGCAATTTTTGTATTATGACGTTTTGTTTTCGATTTTCCCTCCCTAAAATGCTCAGAATTAGGGGTTTAAATAGGAAAATTTGTAGCTAAACGCCAGCTGACGCCAGCGTCCAGCGCAGCAGCTGCACTAGGCGCTGCTGACGTGGCGCAGAAGCTGCCAAACAAGGACGAAGATGTCGTCCTTGTATTTGGCTTGTAATGGGTGTTGTAGACACCTACTTTTGTCCCCATTCCCGCAAGGGAAAGGTTCGATGATGAAAGCATAAAAGCTCCACTTGACAACGCATCTCCTATAAAATGAACGAATCTCGATTCCCCATTTCATTTTACCCGAAACCTGCTATTTATGGAAACCTACTAAAAATAGTAACTGCCGTAAAAGGTAGCTTCTAAAAGTGGCAAATCATAAAAGATAGAAACCTGTCAGAATTAGGTGTTGCATTCCAACATAAATCCTAAATGAGATAGAAAACCGCGAGAATCCTATTCCTAATAGGATTCGGAAATAAGAGTTACGTATTAATTAAAATCCTAACGAGCCTAGAGTTCGTAACGGGCCCAGACGCATTCCGTCATAAAAATTGATACGCGCTAAAAGACTCGAATTAATCTCAAACTCTACGGATTTCAGGAATCTGAATCTGACGAAGAATTCGGCCCAGACATCACTTTCAACGCCCAGAGCTGGGCGCCGAAATCTTTGACGCCCAGCCCTGGGCGCTGAAATTGCATGGATCTATATTTTCAACGCCCAGACCTGGGCGCCGAAATCTTTGACGCCCAGAGCTGGGCGCCGAAATTACCTGGGACGTGTTTTTTCCTAATTCTTTGCGGATTAGAACTCTGCAATTCTATCTTTCCACGAACTCTTCCCTATAAATAGGCCCCTAGTTTCGACACAACAACACATAATATATTCTGAGTATTGACTCTAAACCCCTTAGCCTAAGCCTCTCGCTGCGAAACTGTTCACGCGTTCTGTCGCAATCGATCCATAAATCGAACAGAACGTATCCTGTCCCATAATCGAGATTCGTTAAATAAAAAGGAGAAATAGCAAAGTCAAAGTGGTTAGTTTTCGGAGAACCCTGACGCACCTCTCAAGGGTGCGTCGTAATGTGTCCCTTTTCGATGATTTAACTGCTTTCCTCACCCTTTTTATGAACTGTTAAACTAACCTAATATGATTGTTCTATCACGCCTAACAAATATAATATTTTTGGGAAATCGAATTATCATGCTAGGTCCCTTAATGTTATTTAAATCAGATAATCACGATCGAATTAGTATTATATGCTGCATATTGCTAAAATCAATTCAGATTAGTTTAATAGTTAACGCATGTCCCTTCAATTATTTATGCTGAGCTAGTAAGGATATCCTTCCTCTGGAGTTATCGACGAGGAAATTACTCCTCTCGGTAGTTACAGTCCCCCGAACCCTCAATCTCTACCTTGCGGGTGTATATTGAGAGATCCCCACACCAGGGATCACAAGGGAACCTACGGCCGTCGTGGTCAAACATAATGGCACTCCCTTTATGTCACGATAACCGGGTTTTGTCAATTTTTCTCATTGTCGTTAAAAACTGAATGACGACTCCTATATTACTCGTCAATTGGGTGTATACTCACAGGAAATCCAATTACACTTGATTGAACAAAAAGAATCGTCACACCCACGAGGGACAGGTCACGCATTAGCCTCGCGCTTTTTCGACCCCCTCACAATGGCGACTCCACTAGGGATAGTGAAGGAAATACTCGTGCTTGTAGGTAATCAAAATAGCCGAAGGGTGAAACGATCCTACCCCGCGTTTATTTCCCCATCAAGTTGGGACGACCTGAAAATCAGCATATTAATGTGAACGGGCAGAACATCATAACGAATCTCGGCTCCCTCGGGAGTTGGGACTAAGGATACCTTTTTTCGCCAATAGGGGGGTGCATACGCCGCGCATGTTTCCCACTCGGTACTTGTGCAGGTAGTACACCTATCCCGAACCCAATCGCTCGCCCATTAGGTCCCTCTCGCCTGCCTGCCCCCTTGGCTTGCACTTGCGAGTTGGCCTCTTGAGCGAAATTCGTCTGCTGAAGACACTACCTCGACCGGGGCATGTGTTGGATCTACGATAGAAGCGGTACCAAGCCAGGCGCATTAACTACCCATAGAAGCCTATCATAAACTACATGACATATTATTATTGCCTCATGATGGAATGTTAGTTATGTGTAGCAAAATATATGATTGTGTGTGACAAACTATCCTAGAAAAACCAACGACCTTAAAAACTGCCCAACATTCATAAACCAATTTTCCAAAGAGTTATACCGAAACACGTGTTCCACAAACCCGAACGATCGCCACAAAAATAAGCGACGCTCGGGATGGCCTGTAACGAATCCCACAAACGCTGCACAACGCGTAAGGACGTTATTAGGCAAGCACGCAAAATTCAAGTCGCATAGACGAAAGTATACGCAAACAGAAAACGAGAACCAGCCAGGGACGCATTTTCAACGCCCCTGGCTGGGCGCCAAAATTTTCCACGCCCACTGCTGGGCGCTGAAGTTGCTGCCTGGCCTTTTTGGTCAGGCACAGCAGCCTCGGTGCCCACGCATAAAAAAAAATATACGTAGCAAAAAAAAAACTTTTCATAAAAATTGCTGCGAGGGCGTATGAAAGGCACTCGATTCTAAAAAGCGACTTGTAAAAAATAAAATAACTCTTTGTGTCGTTGTTAGGCCTCCTACGACGACAATGCTCGGCACCAAAACCGAACATGCTAATTGAAATAACCTTGAATGTCACATGGGCAAAGCATTCAAAAAATAATGTTCAAATGAAGTTTTCAGGAAAAATAATGTTCGAATAAAAAAAATCCGAGTCTAGACTAGGCCATGCCAAAGTACAATCTAAATCCTAAGTCTTAGTTGTCTTATCCATAGAATCGGTCCTAATGCTTGGTGTCGTTCTGCAAGTCAAAAGGTTAAACCATATTGAGTCTCCCTTCCTAACATTTAAATCAATGAGCACCCATATGTAATTGTCATCCCTTACTAAGAATTTACGGCTTCAATACTCTCTCTCACCAATAAAAAGAATATATTATAGTATTTGCAAAATGGAAACGGTCACATTCTGGAAATCATTCCCCCATAGTCGCACAACCCCCAAAGTGAACCTAAGGTGTTAATACCATGGGCAAAGAAAAAATTAATGGCCCCAAGGCTTATAATCACATTGGGTCACGACTATCATAGTCCTCTCAAGTCACTCACTCCTTGAAATACTATTAAGTACGGACTAAAAGATTTTCCACGAATGCAACATGACCAACTATTAAAATACCCAAATCGGCATACCATGAGGCTACCATTGGGGTAAAGCAATACACACTAAGAGAGAAGCCGCACTAATGATTCTAGTCTTACAAAAATAAAAATTCGATCTCCCCAATTAACTACCTTGCCAACATTAAGCAAAATGGCGCATGACAAATGAACACCCAAGGGTTAAAATCTAAAGTGTCAACCAAACGAAAGTTATGGTCCAATTAGCCTAAGTCTGAGATTCGCTTGGTCAAGTATTATAGGCTTACGCCACGTCATTATTTTGAGTCTAGGCCACCTCCTTGTATTCATACACGGGTTATAATCAGAAAGATTAATGAAAGTTTGAGTCTAAATCACCACTTCCAATTAAATCCCAGAAACTGGAATCTGAAAAGAAACAAAAAAATTACTTTCGATGTAATTCTTTCGTTAAAATTCAATAAGGTAAAAACAACATTTTGAATCTACGCTATTTGCATATTTTAAGAAACGACTAAATACGCTTGCAAAGTAAGACAATTTAAAGGTCCACCCTAGGCCTACTAAAATTAAAGGTCCACTATAAGCCTACCAAACGAGGCTCACTCAGTCTCGCCTCGTGACTCAAAGACCACAACCATCTACCCTTTAGCCCAAATTAAAAATGGAAGGATTTATGTTGGGGAGAAATCCCAAGCAAAAAGAAAAAGAAAAAGAGAAAAGGGAGAGCGAAAAAGATCCATGAAATACTTAGCCCGTACCTCCCAAAGTGCGAAACCTACCCAAGTAAACGAAGGAAAAGAATTGAGTCAACCAATCCAAATCATAAAATTCTACGATGCCTACCCTTTCCAATCCTTATGCCCTCACAACGCCTTCGCTCTGGGGTCCCTTTTCAGCTCATTTAACCCATCCATGCTCTCATTGTCATAACCCAAGAAACCACTACCTCGACTCTTGGTTTTGAACTTGTTATCAACCGCAAACCACCCACGGCCATTGACACGTGCGTCATGCCCATCATTTCCAAAGTCCAAACCTGCTCTTACACCACCATTAGCATAATGACCATATAACTTGTTTGGATACGTCCTGTTGATATACCCTTGAGCCGTCCCCATGCTACTCATTGGCCTTGGTTGATGAAATCCTAATGCTCGACTAATACCTATACAACTTATCCTATCTCATTCAACCCATCTTTCAAGCCGTCTTGAGTCACAAATAAAAAAGAGACAAATGAAGAGTACATTCTACGCTCAACGTAAAAATAAAGAAAATGTGAATAATAAAAAAGAAACTTTGCAAAGCGCCTCTAAAGTTAGTCTAAAAAGAAAAGAAGCATTTAGCGCACCAAAAAGATCCGCCCACAAATAATTTTCAGCGCCCACAGCTGGGCGCCAAAATCTTTAATGCCCCAGCCTGGGCGCTGATTCTCTCTGCTCGCCAAATTTTGTCCATAAGTGCTCGTCATTTTATCCGCACATGCACGGAAAAATAACGAACACTTGGAGGGGTACGACACGTATTCAGACATACGTACCACCAAAAAATACATGTACTCAAAAAATATATAAAATTAATTTTTGGCTTACGGCAAAGCAGTAGATTAAAATAATAATAAACTTCACTTATTCTACCGTTTCAAATAATATGTTTCCACCTTATAACATACTTGTTTAAAATCGGCATTCTAAGAAACCATTTTCTAGGCTAAGAACTACGCAAGACCTGATTCCAAATTAAATCTATTTAAGGCGGATACGTAGGCAATCCATGATTCGGTCCAACCAATTTGCAAAAATATTAAAGCCTGTAGAATAACAAGAATAAAAAATAGAAGTCCCTTATTGAAATTTAATTACTTGCAACCCAAGTCGAAAGAAAGTTTTAAGTCAAAAGAAGAATCCAATTCATAAAGATGCCAAAATTAATGAGCACACATCGAAAAATAATAAGGGCACGTACCCTTGCCAGAAGAAGCACTCACACTCCTAGGCACTTAGCCAAGACTCAAAAGATCGCTTTACCTCAATTGAATGGGGGCTAGCGCAAGCGTCCATGATCTCTAAAGTACTCGACTTGACCCTCCCTAAAGCGAACTAACTCACTTAAAGACTTTCTTTCACCACTAGACATAGTAGTTCGCTTAAAGACCTTCTTTCACCACTAGACACAGTCATGATCGCCAACAAGTAGTAAAGGCAGTAAAGCTTGCAATGAAGAGGATTATTCTACGGCATCGCCCCATCGTTCCTTCGAACTTAGGGCACCCGTTCACGGTAATTCCAATGCTTGCGAATCCCCTTTGAAAAAAATAAACAGACATTGTCAATAGGACTTGGCACTTAACCAAGGCTCACCCTACTCAGACATATGACACGGGCATCTAAAATCGAAATCTGAAAACATTATTAATGGGAAGACATAACAGTAATTGGGGGCTAAAAATTGAAATGAAAGAGATAGGGAAGAAACTAAGTATACCTCGACCTTTTATACAGACATACACCAAGTAAATCTAAGTCGATTTGAAAACGGTTTATATTCCCGCAATTTTGGAAAAGATGGCCCTAAAGCCTAAAGCATATGCCAAACGGGCACAAGTATGTCTTGACGCCTGCACCCTGGCTTCCAGCAAATCCTTAGACAGCATTCCAAAAATCGTAACAGTTTTTTGGTTCACTCATGTAATCCTGTACGAACCCTTCTATAAGTCAACCTACTTAGTACACCTCGGATTGTACATAATAGGACTCGGATTTTAAATAATTTCCAAATAATTTTTAAAGACTTCTTCGAACATAATAAAGAGTCGTTAGTTTAAGCTAAGTATGTGTTTATCTCGATGTTACAAAGTGAGTCAAAAGATTTCTAAATATGATTATGGGTAAAGAAAGGCACCTAACTTTTGGTCAAGGCACACTTCCACATGTTACTACCTTGACCATGGCGATGTCGCATAATACGACATTTACAAGAGAAGTAGCTAAATCACTACTCGAACGTATCTCGCACTAAACGAGTCTGGTTCAAACTATTTATGATCCGTGTCACCATGAATGCATAAAGACGTATGCAAAGCATTATAGCACCAAGCCAATCCCGTAGCTACAATTGGGGGCTTGAGAAAAACACTCTAAAAGTGCTCGAAATGACGATTTTATCGCAAATTCTCGACGCTAATGCTATACATACGTCATAGGGGCACAGTCCTAAGCTTTAATCGTGTAAAACGAACCAACCCCTCCCAAATTCTAAGCACTACTTAGAATATATAAAGTCACCCCACTAACAAGGGTAACTGAAAATCGCGAGTCACCAAAACTCCGATCAAACTACTGCACATAACGCTCGCCCTACAAGCGCCCGTTACACAGTCTACCTCGTTCCAAAGCAAAAGCAAAAGAAAAAATCAAGGATGAGAACCGTCAAAATATACCCAGAAATCATTTTCAACGCCCAGAGATGGGCGCCGATATCTTTAACGCCCCAGCCTGGGCGCTGATTCTTTCTGCTAACCAAGTTTTTCCCAGACACAAAAATAAGAAAGAAACACCTATGAATCATCGCATCGAACGAAGTAATAAGCCGTGCAAACCCACGCAGAAGGTGCTACACTTGTTCGAGCACCTGAACGATTCAGCACGATGAAGTACTCCAAATAATGATATCCCAACACTTGGAGGAATGTTCTAAGACACGCCGTTAGGCCACACAAGCCTGCGTTGCACCATAATCCCACAGTACAAGTCTAAAAAAGGGTAAGGCACATTGCACTAATGCAAGCACGACCAAGAGTAAGAGACAAAGACTACTTATCGCCCAAATGCAAGCCACACGACTTCTACATTAAGGATTAAAGGTAGCAAAACATTACCTACCACGGAGGGATAGCTCGCACCTACACGAGCGAAACCCCAAGGCATCTTTCTCGAAAGAACATACAAGATCGTACGCCAAAAGGAAGCATCCCAACATGCATACTTGGGGGCTCCAAGCTACGAAACAACCATGGCAAAATGAAAAAATCTCGAAGCAAATGTTTAAACAAGCGAAAGGGCATGATGTTTGAGCCCACTTCATGAATGGGCCTGAACCTTATCAAACTTCTAAGCAAACTATTCAAAATCAGTCGTTGCTCAAAAAAAATGAAACAATTCAAGTAATCTGATTAATGGACCGCACACAACGGCCATTCTATGAACACTCGTTCGCACATACATATCATCATTCACGAACACGTTCAAAAAATATAAGAGCGATCAAAGTCTTACACCTCAAGGTATGTTCCTCGGGCCATAAAGACTCGCCCGACTACTGCAATAACTGTACGCCTTAAGAGCAACAGTTCCTTAAAATAATCGCCCCGAAGCGACAAGCACCGTAGTCCACCAATCGGCTACGGCTTTTCAAAGAAAATCATCACGTTCTAAAAACAAAGAAAAAACAAAAGAAAAGAGAATACATAGAACTTCCAAGTGAAATAAACTAATGAACAAGAGGCCAACTGTGTCATCAAAAGACCAGCCCAAACAACGCTTTCAACGCCCCACCTGGGCGTGAATTATTTCAACGCCCAGGCCTGGGCGCCGAAAATGAATCCAGGCTCAAAAGGCCCTAACTTCTATTGGGCCCTGCCATATTCATTCGGCTTGAAAATTGCCGACTTCTTCACTGAAAGTCGCACCTCACGGCTTTGTTAAAAATAGCACACTACTATAGGAGGTCGCTTGCACATACGAGCGTGACCCCAAACATGATCACAAGATGCAAAAACAACCGACGAGCCCCAACGCTTGGGGGCTCGCAAAAAAGTGGACTCCAACAAAAAGCGTGCAATCGAAATCACATTCCCAGACTGCGCCACGCACCATAACATGTTTGGATATCTCAAAAGATATTGTTAAACAAAAATATACACAATGTGGACCCACTTATAGGACACATCTAATCAGGAAAAATTACGACCCACCAACAGGTTGTAATCACAAAAGCCCTTCTACATAGGCAAAATAAGAAAATCAAAATGGGCTCGCCAACCCTCAGCGGGCGGGGTCTGCGTCACTAGCCGCGCAGGTCCTCAGTTTTCGAAAGAAATAAAAACTTCAAATTTAAAATAGGCTCGCCACCTTCAGTGGGCGGGGTCTACGGCGCAAACCGCGTAGGTCCTTATTTTCAAAAAAAATTTAAACATATTCGTCCACTTCAGCGGACGGGGTGTCCACCCTCAGCGGACAAGGTTCGCCACCTTCAGTGGGCGGGGTCTACGTCACAAACCGCGTAGGTCCTTATTTTCAAAAACATCAAACAGATTCGTCCACTTCTATCGGACGGGGGGTCCCCCTCAGAGGACAGGCTCGCTCACCTTCAGCGGGCGGGGTCTGCGTCACTAACAGCGCAGGTCCTTAGTCGCTGCAGCGATAACTTTTACAGGATTTTCCTTCGTTTTACTTCCTATAAAAACAAGGGTACTGGATTTTCCTTCGTTTTACTTCCTATAAAAACAAGGGGGTTTTCTCGTTTAGCCAGGCCTGAAAATTAGAATCTTTAAAAACGTTTTACCTCGTGATTGGGCTTGGCCAGGCCCAATTACACTTTACAGCTTTAATTTCGAAAACATCTGTAGTTACTCCCAATGACAAAGTGAGGGGGTTTCTACGCCCCTTTAGATCCTTCCAATGACAAAGTGAGGAAGTTTCTATACTATCAGTTGACCAATCCCAATGACACGTGAGGGATATGTCGACACTTCAAGTGATGACCCTTAAGTCAAATGTTATCACTCGGGGGCTCGTGAGACCCTCGCAAAACAGGTCACATACACCATGGCTTGTGCGACGCACTCCGTCTAATACTTTGACCATCGTCTTACTCCAAGACTCAGTCAAAGTGGGGCTAACTGTAGACACCTACTTTTGTCCCCATTCCCGCAAGGGAAAGGTTCGATGATGAAAGCATAAAAGCTCCACTTGACAACGCATCTCCTATAAAATAAACGAATCTCGATTCCCCATTTCATTTTACCCGAAACCTGCTATTTATGGAAACCTGCTAAAAATAGTAACTGTCGTAAAAGGTAGCTTCTAAAAGTGGCAAATCATAAAAGATAGAAACCTGTCATAATTAGGTGTTGCATTCCAACATAAATCCTAAATGAGATAGAAAACCGCGAGAATCCTATTCCTAATAGGATTCGGAAATAAGAGTTACGTATTAATTAAAATCCTAACGAGCCTAGAGTTCGTAACGGGCCCAGACGCATTCCGTCATAAAAATTGATACGCGCTAAAAGACTCGAATTAATCTGAAACTCTACGGATTTCAGGAATCCGAATCTGACGAAGAATTCGGCCAAGACATCACTTTCAACGCCCAGAGCTGGGCACCGAAATCTTTGACGCCCAGCCCTGGGCGCTGAAATTGCATGGATCTCTATTTTCAACGCCCAGCCCTGGGCGCCGAAATCTTTGAAGCCCAGAGCTGGGCGCCGTAATTACCTGGGACGTGTTTTTTCCTAATTCTTTGCGGATTAGAACTCTGCAATTCTATGTTTCCACGAACTCTTCCCTATAAATAGGCCCCTAGTTTCGACACAACAACACATAATATATTCTGAGTATTGACTCTAAACCCCTTAGCCTAAGCCTCTCGCTGCGAAACTGCTCACGCGTTTTGTCGCAATCGATCCATAAATCGAACAGAACGTATCCTGTCCCATAATCGAGATTCGTTAAATAAAAAGGAGAAATAGCAAAGTCAAAGTGGTTAGTTTTCTGAGAACCCTGACGCACCTCTCAAGGGTGCGTCGTAATGTGTCCCTTTTCGATGATTTAACTGCTTTCCTCGCCCTTTTTATGAACTGTTAAACTAACCTAATATGATTGTTCTATCACGCCTAACAAATATAATATTTTTGGGAAATCGGATTATCATGCTAGGTCCCTTAATGTTATTTAAATCAGATAATCACGATCGAATTAGTATTATATGCTGCATATTGCTAAAATCAATCCAGATTAGTTTAATAGTTAACGCATGTCCCTTCAATTATTTATGCTGAGCTAGTAAGGATATCCTGCCTCTAGAGTTATCGACGAGAGAATTACTCCTCTCGGTAGTTACAGTCCCCCAAACCCTCAATCTCTACCTTGCGGGTGTATATTGAGAGATCCCCACACCACGGATCACAAGGGAACCTACGGCCGTCGTGGTCAAACATAATTGCACTCCCTTTATGTCACGATAACCGGGTTTTGTCAGTTTTTCTCATTGTCGTTAAAAACTGAATGGCGACTCCTATATTACTAGTCAATTGGGTGTATACTCACAGGAAATCCAATTACACTTGATTGAACAAAAAGAATCGTCACACCCACGAGGGACAGGTCACGCATTAGCCTCGCGCTTTTTCGACCCCCTCACAGGTGTACATTTGTACGAATTGTACGTTGTTTGGCACGTAGTGATTTCTTGGGGATTAAGGCTTGGTTTGCGTCTAAAAATAAGTCGTTTTGGTTTTTGAATTCGGTTTTACGGGACGAGGCCCGTGTTGCTCAGTTTTGTGGGTCGGCGCCCGATTTTGGATTGCTTAGTGTAATTTTGACTGGAAAAGGCCTTGTAAGACCAATGGAGTGGTCCATTGGGTGAGATTGTACTTGGATTTTGAAATTGATTTTTGGAAATTGTATTTTGTATCGAGTTCCGTAAGGGGAACGGTCTCGGGAATTGGACTTTGGCTCTTGGATTTTGGAATACGTCTTAGCAATTGGGACTTCCGCATGGAGTTGTTCCAACCACCTAGCTAGGATAATGGTATCTTCATCATCCTAATGGGGAGACACGATTTAGGTGTCTATAGAAGCCCCTACTTTGAGTGAGCGTCCGGTTAGGAAAGCGCAAGTCAAAGTCTTCGACTCGGGACGGAGAATGATCAAGATGTTCGGCCCAAAGACCATTCTTTGTACGCTGGTACCTGCACAAAACAGGCGTTAGAAAAAAGGACAGAGTCTACCTCCGTGCGGTGTGACGACTCTGGTTTGTACTTGTACTGCTCTTCCGTCTTTGGTTTAGGACGGAGCTTGGCATCGAAAAATTTGAATCTCGAATTTTTGAATCCCGAAAATGTGTACATGCATGCTGAAACCCGGCCTAATACATTCTCTCTTGTATTATTCATTGCAGCATAATAAAAGTTAGTTATACATAGATATATAGAATTACACATGCATGCATGTACATTGTTCCTAAATGAAGGGATATGATGGAAAGTACGTGTATGCATGTGTTAAATTATATGATTAGTTAGTTGGTAACTAATTTAAGATGATTGGCATTGTCGCGAGGCAAGAGGCTACCAAATTGAGGCCGCTTGTCTATGATTTTCCAAGAATTTATCAACGTCTGATTACTTGTGGTGCCAGGAGTGTGTGAGGGGGTCGAAAAAGCACGAGGCTAATGCATGACCTCGTACCTCGTGGGCGTGAGGTCGTCAGATCAAGTGTAGTTAGATTTCCTGTGAGTTTACACCCAATCGACTAGTAATATAGGAGTCGCCATTCAGTTTTTAACGACAATGAGAAAAACTGACAAAACCCGGTTATCGTGACATAAAGGGAGTGCAATTATGTTCGACCACGACGGCCATAGGTTCCCTTGTGATCCCTGGTGTGGGGATCGCTCAACGTACACCCGCAGGGCAGAGATTGAGAGTTCGGGGGACTGTAACTACCGAGAGGAGTGCTCATCGATAACTCCAGAGGTAGGTTATCCTTATTAGCTCAGCATAAATAATTGAAGGGACATGCGTTAACTATTAAACTATTCTGAATTGATTTTAGCAATATGCAACACATAATACTAAATCGATCGTGATTATCTTGTTTAAATTGATTTAAGGTACCTAGGATGATAGTTCAATTGTCCAAGTGTAGACACCTACTTTTGTCCCCATTCCCGAAAGGGAAGGTTCGATGATGAAAACGTAAATCTCCACTTGACAACGCATCTCCTATAAAATAACGAATCTCATTACCCCTTTTCATTTCACCCGAAATCTGCTATTTATGGAAACCTGCTAAAAATAGTAACTGCCGTAATGGGTAGTTGTTAAAAGTGGCAAGTCATCTAAGATAGAAACCTGTCAGAATTAGGTGTTGCACTCCAACATAAATCCTAAATGAGATAGAAATTGCGAGAGAATCCTATTCCTAATACGATTCGAAAATAAGAGTCACGTATTGATTGAAATCCTAACGAGCCTAGAGTTTGTAACGGGCCCAGACGCATTCCGTCATAAAATTAATACGCACTAAAACACTCGATTAAGTCTCATACGCTCCGGATTCTAAGAGTCCGAATCTGCAAAGAAACAGCCCAAACAGCAATTTCAGCGCCCAGCCCTGGGCGCTGAAATTGCACGGATCCTGATTTCGGCGCCCAGCTCTGGGCGTTGAAAATACCTGGTACGTGTTTTTTCCAAATTTCCTCGTGGATTAGAGTTCTGCAATTCTATCTTTCCACGAACTCTTTTCTATAAATAGGGCCTTAAGTTCGACGTGAAAAGAATACACAACACACAATTATTATTCTGGGTATTGACTCTAAACCCCTAAGCCTAAGCCTCACGCTGCAAAACTGATCACGCGTTCTGTCGCAATCGATCCATAAATCGAACATAACGTATCCCGTCCCATAATTTGAGATTCGTTAAATAAAAGGAGAAATAGCAAAGTCAAAGTGGTTAGTTTTCTGAGAACCGTGACGCACCTCTCAAGGGTGCGTCGTAATGTGTCCCTTTTCCATGGTTTAATTGCTTTCCTCGCCCTTTTATGAACTGTTAAACTAACTAAAATCTGATTGTTCGATCACGCTTAATAAATATGATATTTTTGGGAAATTGGATTATCTTGCTAGGTCCCTTAAAACAATCTAAATCAGATAATCGCGTTCGATCTAGTACTATATGTTGCATATTGATAAAATCAACTCATATTAGTTTAATAGTTAACGCATGTCCCTTCAATTATTTATGTTGAGCTAGTATGGATATCCTGCCTCTGGAGTTATCGAAGAGCGAGTACTCCTCTCGGTAGTTACAGTCCCCCGAACCCTCAATCTCTTCCCTGCGGGTGTACGTTGAGCGATCCCCCCCACCAGGGATCACAAGGGAACCTACGGCTGTCGTGGTCAAACATAATTTCACTCCCTTTATGTCACGATAACCGAGTTTTGTCAGTTTTTCTCATTGTCGTTAAAAACTGAATGGCGACTCCTATATTACTAGTCAATTGGGTGTAAACTCACAGGAAATCCAATTACACTTGATTTGACAAAAAGAAGCGTCACACCCACGAGGGACGAGGTCACGCATTAGCCTCGTGCTTTTTCGACCCCTCTCACAGTGGCGACTCCACTAGGGATAGTGAAGGAAATACTCGTGCTTGTAGGTAATCAAAATAGCCGAAGGGTGAAACGATCCTACCCCGCGTTTATTTCCCAATCAAGTTGGGACGACCTGAAAATCAGCATATTAATGTGAACGGACAGAACCGCATAACGAATCTTGGCTCCCTTGGTGTTTCATCTTGGGAGTTGGGACTAAGGATACCCATCGCCAACCGGGGGGTGCATACGCTTCGAATGTTGTCCACTCGACACTTTCGCTAGTAGTACACCCGTCCCAAACCCAATCGCTCGCCCATTAGGTCCCTCTCGCCTGCATGCCCCCTTGGCTTGCACTTGCGGGTTGGCCTCTTGAGCGAAATTCGTCTGCTGAAGACACTACCTCGACCGGGGCATGTGTTGGATCTACAATAGAAGCGGTACCAAGCCAGGCGCATTAACTACCCATAGAAGCCTATCATAAACTACATGACATATTATTATTGCCTCATGATGGAATGTTAGTTATGTGTAGCAAAATATATGATTGTGTGTGACAAACTATCCTAGAAAAACCAACGACCTTAAAAACTGCCCAACATTCATAAACCAATTTTCCAAAGAGTTATACCGAAATACGTGTTCCGCAAACCCGAACGATCGCCACAAAAATAAGCGACGCTCGGGATGGCCTGTAACGAATCCCACAAACGCTGCACAACGCGTAGAGGACGTTATTAGGCAAGCACGCAAAATCGAAGTCGCATAAACAAAGTAGACGCAAACAGAAAACGAGAACCAGCCAGGGACGCATTTTCAACGCCCCTGGCTGGGCTCCAGGATTTCTCACGCCCGATGCTGGGCGCTGAAGTTGCTGCTTGGCCTTCTGGTCAGGCGCAGCAGCCTCAGTGCCGCGAAAAAGAAAACACGTAACAAAAAAAATCGTTCGTAAAAAAAAATTGATGCGAGGGCGTAAGAAAAGCACTCGATTCTAAAAGCGACTCATAAAAATAAATAATTCTTTATGTCGTTGTTAGGCCTCCTACGACGACGATGTTCGGCACCAAAACTGAGCATGCTAATTAAAATAACCTTGAATGTCACATGGGCAAAGTATTCAAAAAATGATGTTCGAATAAAGTTTTCAAAGTAAAAATAATGTTCAAATAAAAAAAATCCGAGTCTAGACTAGGTTATGCCAAAGTACAATCTAAATCCTAAGTCTTAGTTGTCTTATCCATAGAATCGGTCCTAATGCTTGGTGTCGTTATGCAAGTTAAAAGGTTAAACCATATTGAGTTTCCCTTCCTAACATTTAAATCAATAAGCACCCATATGTAATTGTCATCCCTTGCTAAGAATCTACGGTCTCAATACTCTCTCTCACCAATAAAAATAATATAATATAGTATTTGCAAAATGGAAACAGTCACATTCTGGAAATCATTCCCCCATAGTCGCACAACCCCCAAAGTGAACCTAAGGTGTCAATACCATTAGCAAGAATTAATGGCCTCAAGACTTATGATCACATTGGGTCACGACTATCATAGTCCTCTGGAGTCACTCACTCCTTGAAATACTACTAAGTACGGAATAAAAGATTTTCCATGAATGCAACATGACCAACCATGAAAATACCCAAATCGGCATACCGTAAGGCTACCATTGGGGCAAAGCAATACACGCTAAGAGGGAAGCCGCACTAATGATTCTAGTCTCGCAAAAATAAAAATTCGATCTCCCCAACTAACTACCTTGTCAACATTAAGCAAAATGGCGCATGACAAATGAACACCCAAGGGTTAAAATCTAAAGTGTCAACCAACGAAAGGTATGGTCCAATTAGCCTAAGTCTGAGAGTCGCTTGGTCAAGTGTTATAGGCTTACGCCACGTCATTATTTTGAGTCTAGGCCACCTCCTTGTATTCATACACGGGTTATAATCAGAAAGATTAATGAAAGTTCGAGTCTAAATCACAACTTCCAATTAAATCCCAGAAACTGGAGTCTGAAAAGAAACGAAAAAAAAATTATTTTCGATGTAATTCTCTCGTTAAATTTCAATAAGGTAAAAACAACATTTTGAATCTACGCTATTTGCACATTTTAAGAAACGACTAAATACGCTTGCAAAGTAAGACAAAATTAAAGGTCCACCCTAGGCCAACTAAAATTAAAGGTCCACCCTAGGCCTACTAAAATTAAAGGTCCACTATAGGCCTACCAAACGAGGCTCACTCAGCCTCGCCTCGTGACTCAAAGACCACAACCATCTACCTTTTAGCCCAAACCAAAAAACTTGATTGAAGGATTTATGTTGGGGAGAAATCCCAAGCAAAAAGAAAAAAAGAGAAAAAGAAAAGGGAGAGCGAAAAGAGCCATGAAATACTTAGCCCGTACCTCCCAAAATGCGAAAACTACCCAAGTAAACGAAGGAAAAGAATTGAGTCAACCAATCCAAATCATAAAATTCTACGATGTCTACCCTTTCCAATCCTTACGCTCTTAGACGCCTTCGCTCTGGGGTCCCTGTTCAGCTCATTTAACCCATCCATGTTCTCATTGCCATAACCCAAGAAACCATTACCTCAACTCTTGTTTTTGAACTTGTTATCAACCGCAAACCACGCACGGCCATTGACACGTGCGTCATGCCCATCATTTCCAAAGTCCAAACCTGCTCTTACACCACCAATTAGCATAATGACCATATAACTTGTTTGGATACATCCCGTTGATATACCCTTGGGCCGTCCCCATGCTATTCATTGGCCTTGGTTGATGTAATCCTCATGCTCCACTAATACCTATACAACTTATCCTATCTCATTCAACCCATCTTTCAAGCTGTCTCGAGTCACAAATAAAAAAGAGACAAATGAAGAGTACATTCTACGCTCAACGTAAAAATAAAAAAAAATAAAAAAAACGTAAAAAAGAAACTTTGCAAAGCACCTCTAAAGTTAGTCTAAAAAGGGAAAAGAAGCATTTAGCGCACCAAAAAAGATCCGCCCAGGAAACATTTCCAGCGCCCACACCTGGGCGCCGAAAACTTTGACGCCCCAGCCTGGGCGCTGAATCTCTCTGCTTGCTAAAATTTTGTCCAGAAGTGCTCGTCATTTTATCCGCACATGCACGGAAATATAACGAACACTTGGAGGGGTACAACACGTATTCAGATATACGTACCACCAAAAAATACATGTACTCAAAAAAAATATAAAACAAATTTTTGGCAGCAGATTTAAATAATAGTAAGTTTCACTTATTCTACCATTTCAAATAATATGTTTCCACCTCGGAACGTACTTGTTTAAAATCGGCATTCTAATAATCCATTTTCTAGGCTAAGAACTACGCAAGACCTGATTCTAAATTAAATCTATTTAAAGCGGATACGTAGGCAATCCATGATTCGGTCCAACCAATTTGCAAAAATATTAAAGCCTATAGAAAAACAAGAATAAGAAATAGAGTCCCTTATTGAAATTTAATTACTCGCAATCCAAGTCGAAAGAAAAATTCAAGTCAAGGAAAGAATCCAAGTCGTCAAGATGCCAAAATGAGCACACATCGAAAAATAATAAAGGGCACGTACCCTTGCCAGAAGGAGCACTCACACTCCTAAGCACTTAGCCAAGACTCAAAAGATCGCTTTGCCTCAATTGAATGGGGGCTAGCGCAAGCGTCCATGACCTCTAAAGTACTCAAGTTGACCCTCCCTAAAGAGAACTAACTCACTTAATGACTTTCTTTCACCACTAGACATAGTCATTTGCTTAAAGACCTTCTTTCACCACTAGACACTGTCATAATCACCAACAAGTCGTAAAGGCAGTAAAGCTTGCAAAAAAAAAAGAGAATTGTTCTACGGCATTGCCCCATTGTTCCTTCGAACTCAGGGCACCCGTTCATGGTAATTCAAATGCTTGCGAATCCCTTTTGAAAAAAAACGACAGACATTGTCAATAGGACTTGGCACTTAACCAAGGCTCACCCTACTTAGACATATGACACGGGCATCTAAAATCGAAATCTGAAAGCATCATTAATGGGGAGACATAACAACAACTGGGGGCTAAAAATTGAAATGAAAGAGCTAGGGAAAGAACTAAGTATACCTTGACCTTTTATGCAGACATACACCAAGTAAATCTAAGTCGATTTGAAAACGGTTTATATTCCCGCAAATTCTAGAAAAGATGGCCCTAAAAACCTAAAGCATACGCCAAACGGGCACAAGTATATCTTGACGCCTGCACCCTGGCTTCCAGCAAATCCTTAGACATCATTCCAAAAATCGTAACAGTATTTTGATTCACTCATGTAATCCTGTACGAACCCTTCTATAAGTCAACTTACTTAGGACACCTCGGATTGTACACAGTAGGACTCGGACTTCAGATAATTTTCAAAGACTTCTTCGAACATAATAAAGTGTCGTTGGTTTAGGCTAAGTATGCGTTTATCTCGATGTTGCAAGTGAGTCAAAAATATTTCTAAATATGATTATGGGTAAAGAAAGGCACATAGCTTTTGGTCAAGGCACACTTCAACATGTGACTACCTTGACCATGGCAATGTCGCACAAATACGACATTTACAAGAGAAGTAGCAGATCACTACGCGAACGTACCTCGCACTAAACGAGTCTGGTTCGAACTATTCATGATCCATGTCACCATGAATGCATAAAGACGCATGCAAAGGATTATAGCACCAGGCCAACCCCGTAGTTACAATTGGGGGCTTGAGAAAAACACTCTAAAAACGCCAATGGGACCCTCCAATAAGTCTATTGGAATTGGCTCGAGATGATGATTTTATCGCAAATTCTCGACGCTAATGCTATACACACGTCATAGGGGCACAATCCTAAGCTTTAATTGTGTAAAACGAACCTTAGAATGGCTACAACCCCTCCCGAATTCTAAAGCACTACTTAGAATATATAAAGTCACCCCACTAACAAGGGTAAATGAAAATCGCGAGTCACCAAAACTCCGATCAAACTACTGCACCTAACGCTCGCCCTATAAGCGCCCGTTACACAGTCTACGTTGTTCCAAAGCAAAAGCGAAAGAAAAATCAAGGATAAGAATTGTCAAAATATACCCAGAGATAATTTTCAATGCCCAGAGCTGGGCGCCAATATCTTTAACGCCCCAGCCTGGGCGCTGAATATCTCTGCTTGCTAAATCTTGCCCTGATATAAAAATAAGAAAGAAACACCTATGTATCCTCGCATCGAACGAAGTAATAAGCCGTGCAACCCCACGCAGAAGGTGCTACACTTGTTCGAGCACCTGAACAAGGCGTGATGAAGTACTCCAATGCAAAAAATAATAATATCACAACACCTGGAGGAATGTTCTATGACACGCCTTTAGGCCACACAAGCCTACGTCGCACCATAAAGTTTAACCATCCCAGAGTACAAGTCTAAAAAAAAGAAAGGCATATCGCACTAATGCGGGCACGACCAAGAGCATGTGTAAAAAAGGCAAAGATTACTTATCGCCCAAATTCAAAATGCAAGCCACACTACTTCTACATTAAGGATTAAAGGTAGCAAAATATTACCTACCATGAAAGGGATAGCTCACACCTACACGAGCGGAACCCCAAGGCATCTTTCTCGAAAGAACCTACAAAAATCGTACGCCAAAAGGAAGCATCCCAACATGCATACTTGGGGACTCCAAGCTACGAAACAACCATAGGAAAATAAAAAAATCTCGAAGCAAATGTTTGAAAAATCGAAAGGGTACGATGTTTGAGCCCACTTCATGAATGGGCCTGAACCCTATCAAGCTTCTAAGCAAACTATTCAAAATCAGTCATTGCTCAAAAAAAAATGATTCAAGCAAACTGATTAATGGGCTGCACACAACGGCCATTCTATGAACGCTCGTTCACATATACATATCATCATTCTAAGTATCGAACATTCACGAACGCAAGGAAAATATACAACAACAAGAGCGGTCAAAGTCTTACGCCTCAAGGTATGTTCCTCGGGCCATATAGACTCGCCCAACTATCGCAATAACTGTACGCCTTAAGAGCAACAGTTCTTTAAAATAATCGCCCCAAAGCGACAAGCACCGTAGTCCACCAATCGGCTACGGCTTCTCAAGAAAATCATCACGTTCTAAAAACAAAGAAAAAAACAAAAGAAAAGAGAATACATAGAACTTCCAAGTGAAATACACGAATGAACAAGAGGCCAACTGTGTCATCAAAAGACCAGCCCAAACAACACTTTCAACGCCCCACCTGGGCGTGAATTATTTCAACGCCCAGGCCTGGGCGCCAAAAATATACCCAGGCTCAAAAAAGGCCCTAACTTCTATTGGGCCCTGCCGCATCCATTCGACTCGAAAATTGCCGATTTCTTTATTGGAAGTCGCACCTCATGGCTTTGTCAAGAGTAGCACACCACTACAAAGATCGCTCGCACTTACGAGCACGATCCCAAACACGATCAAGGACATCACAAATTGCGTATCCCCAAGGAACCCCTTTGACAAGAAATGACCGTCAAGCACGAATGCTTGAGGGCTCGAAAGAAAATATATATTTCAAAAGAGAGTATGAAAAGTTAAAACAATATTCCCAGACTACGCTGTACGAAGTCCCGTGTTTTGATGTCTCAAAAAATAAAACCGGATTACGACCGCGAGACAAAGGTCGCCGTTATACATAGTCCCCTAATCAAGGACCCAGGTAGTGGCAAAATTGAGCCGTAAAGACTAGCTCAAAACCATGAAAAAGACCACAAGACAATGGTCCGTCTAAGCACGTTGTCAATCCACATTCAGGTTGCAACTAAATCCGAGTATCCCTCGAAAGAATTCGCTCCTGCGAGAATGCATAAAAAGAAAATTATTAAAAGAAATTACAAGAACAAATGAAATAGGGACTTGCCCATCTCAATCGGGCAAGATCGCGCCATGAACCACGCGAGTCCCAAATCGAAAAGACGAATTCAGGTTCGCTCACCTCCAGCGGGCGGGGCGTCCACCCTTAGCGGACAAGGTTCGCCCACCTCCAGCGGGCGGGGTCTGCGTCACTAGCCGCGCAGGTCCTCAGTTTTCGAAAATGAACAGAAAATAAAATCTTCAAAACAAAAACAGGCTCGCCATCTTCAGCCGGCGGGGCCTGCGTCACTAACCGCGCAGGTCCTCAGTTTTCAAAAAATGAGATCTTCAAAACACAAACAGGCTCGCCATCTTTAGCCGGCGGGGTCTACGTCGCAAATCACGTAGGTCCTTATTTTCAAAAAAGCACAACCAAATTTCAAAATAGATTCGTCCACTTCTATCGGACGAGGTGTCCACCCTTAGCGGACAGATTCGCCATCTTTGGCCGGCGGGGGCTACGTCACAAGCCACGTAGGTCCTTATTTTCAAATTTCAAAAAACAAGATTCGTCCACTTTTTCGGACGGGGCATCCACCCTTAGCGGACAGGCTCGCCATCTTTAGCCAGCAGGGTCTGCGTCACTAACCGCACAGGTCCTTAGTCGCTGCAGCGATAACCTTTATCGGTTTTCCCTTTTTCCAAAAATTAAAGGATCGGTTTTCCCTTTTCCAAAAATTAAAGGATCGGTTTTCCCTTTTTCCTAAAATTAAAGGATTGGTTTTCCGTTTTTCCAAAAAAGAACGATGTGATCGGTTTTCCCTTTTTCCAAAAATTAAAGGATCGGTTTTCCGTTTTTCCAAAAAAGAACGATGTGATTGGTTTTCCCTTTTTTCCAAAAATTAAAGGATTGGTTTTCCGTTTTTCCAAAAAAGAACGATGTGCTGGATTTTCCTTCGTTTTACGTCCCATAAAAACAAGGGGGTTTTCTCGTTTAACTAGCCTTGAAAATGAGAATCTTTAAAAACATTTTTACCTCGTGGTTGGGCTTGGCCAGGCCCAATTACACTTTATAGCTTTGATTTCGAAAACATTTGTAGCTACTCCCAATGACAAAGTGATGGAGTTTCTACGCACCTTTAGATCCTTCCAATGACAAAGTGAGGAAGTTTTTATACTATCCGTTGACAAATCCCAATGACACGTGAGGGATATGTCGACACTTCAAGTGATGACCCTTAAGTCAAATCTTATCACTCAGGGGCTCGTGAGACCCTCGCCAAAACAGTTCGCTATGCCTTGTGCGACGCACTCCGTCTAATACTTTGACCATCGTCTTACTCCAAGACTCAGTCAAAGTGGGGGCTAACTGTAGACACCTACTTTTGTCCCCATTCCCGAAAGGGAAGGTTCGATGATGAAAACGTAAATCTCCACTTGACAACGCATCTCCTATAAAATAACGAATCTCATTACCCCTTTTCATTTCACCTGAAACCTGCTATTTATGGAAACCTGCTAAAAATAGTAACTGCCGTAATGGGTAGTTGTTAAAAGTGGCAAGTCATAAAAGATAGAAACCTGTCAGAATTAGGTGTTGCACTCCAACATAAATCCTAAATGAGATAGAAATTGCGAGAGAATCCTATTCCTAATACGATTCGAAAATAAGAGTCACGTATTGATTGAAATCCTAACGAGCCTAGAGTTCGTAACGGGCCCAGACGCATTCCGTCATAAAATTAATACGCACTAAAAGACTCGATTAAGTCTCATACGCTCCGGATTCTAAGAGTCCGAATCTGACAAAGAAACGGCACAAACAGCAATTTCAACGCCCGGCTGGGCGCCGAAAATACCTGGTACGTGTTTTTTCCTAATTCCTCGTGGATTAGCGTTCTGCAATTCTATCTTTCCACGAACTCTTTTCTATAAATAGGGCCTTAAGTTCGACGTGAAAAGAACACACAACACACAATTATTATTCTGAGTATTGACTCTAAACCCCTAAGCCTCACGCTGCAAAACTGATCACGCGTTCTGTCGCAATCGATCCATAAATCGAACAGAACGTATCCCGTCCCATAATTTGAGATTCGTTCAATAAAAGGAGAAATAGCAAAGTCAAAGTGGTTAGTTTTCTGAGAACCATGACGCACCTCTCAAGGGTGGGTCGTAATGTGTCCCTTTTCCATGGTTTAATTGCTTTCCTCGCCCTTTTATGAACTGTTAAACTAACTAAAATCTTATTGTTCGATCACGCTTAATAAATATGATATTTTTGGGAAATTGGATTATCAAGCTAGGTCCTTTAAAACAATCTAAATCACATAATCGCGTTCGATCTAGTACTATATGTTGCATATTGATAAAATCAACACAGATTAGTTTAATAGTTAACGCATGTCCCTTCAATTATATATGCTGAGCTAGTAAGGATATCCTGCCTCTGGAGTTATCGAAGAGCGAATACTCCTCTCGGTAGTTACAGTCCCCCGAACCCTCAATCTCTACCCTGCGGGTGTACGTTGAGCGATCCCCACCACCAGGGATCACAAGGGAACCTACGGCCGTCGTGGTCAAACATAATTGCACTCCCTTTATGTCACGATAACCGGGTTTTGTCAGTTTTTCCCATTGTCGTTAAAAACTGAATGGCGACTCCTATATTACTAGTCAATTGGGTGTAAACTCACAGGAAATCCAATTACACTTGATTTGACAAAAAGAAGCGTCACACCCACGAGGGACGAGGTCATGCATTAGCCTCGTGCTTTTTCGACCCCCTCACACCAAGGTATTATCTTTATTAGGCGTGATATATCAATCAAATTAATAGTTCAACAATTTTATAAAAGGGTGATGAAAGCTATTAAATCATGGGAAGGGACACATTACGACGCACCCTTGAGAGGTGCGTCACGGTTCTCAGAAAACTAACCACTTGGCTTTGCTATTTCTCCTTTTATCTAACGAATCTCGGGTTTCTAAGCAGTGTTCCAGTATTTAGGCTTAATTCTTCAGCTACAAGGGACAGGAAACGTTCTGTTCGACTCTTGGGTCGATTGCGACAGAACGCCGGATCAATTTCGCAGCGTGAGGCTTAGGCTTAGGGTTGGAGTCAATACTCAGATTATGAATTGTGTGTCCTTTTTTCGTCGATTATGAGGCTGTATTTATAGGGAAAGAGTTGGTGGAAAGATAGATCTTTAGAATCCGAACCCAAAGAAAATTCGGAGACAACACGTCCCAGGTATTTTCAGCGCCCAGGGCAGGGCGCCAAAGATTTCGGCGCCCAGACCCAGGCGTTGAAAATAGGGTCTGAGCCGAGCCTTTTGTCAGATTTGGAATCTTAATCACGGAGCTTTTGAGAGTTATCCGAGTTTCTTAGTGCGTATCAACTTATGACGGAATACGTCTGGGCCCGTTACGAACTCTGGGTTCGTTAGGAATTTAATTAATACATAACTCTTATTTTCGAATTATATCAGGAATATAATTCCTTTGCCAATTCTATCTCTTTTAGGACTTTATGTTGGAGTGCAACACCTAATTCTGACAGATTTCTATCTTTTATGTCTTGCCATTTTTAACAACTACTTCTTACGACAGTTACCATTTTTAGCAGGTTTCTATAAATAGCAGTTTTGGCTGAAATGAAAAGGGTGATCGAGATTCGTTATTTTATAGGAGATACGTTGCCAAGTGGAGATTTATGTTCTCATCATCGAACCTTCACTTTCTAGAATGGGGACAAAAGTAGGTGTCTACATTTAGCCCCCACTTTGACTGAGTCTTGGAGTAAGACGATGGTCAAAGTATCAGACGGAGTGCGTCATACAAGCCATGGTGTATGTGACCTGTTTTGCGAGGGTCTCACGAGCCCTCGAGTGATAACATTTGCCTTAAGGGTCATCACTTGAAATGTTTAACGTATTCCTCACGTGTCAATGGAATTTGTTAAGTATAGGAACTCCCTCACTTTGTCATTGGAAGTACCTACAAAAGTATAGAAACTCCCTCACTTTGTCATTGGAAGTATCTACAGACGTTTTCGAAATCAAAGCTATAAAGTGTAACCAGGCCTGGCCAAGCCTGATCACGAGGTAACAATGTTTTTTAAAGATTCTCATTTTCAGTGTTAGCTAAACAAGAAAACCCCCTTTGTTTTTATGGGACGTAAAACGAAGGAAAATTCAGCACATCGCTCTTTTTTGGAAAAGCGGAAAACCAATCCTTTGATTTTTGGAAAAGGGAAACCATCTTTTGATTTTTGGAAAAAGATAAACCATTTTTGGAAAAAGCTAAACCACCTTTTGATTTTTGGAAAAAGATAAACCATCCTTTTTATTTTTGGAAAAAAGATAAACCATCATTTTGATTTTTGGAAAAAAGATAAACCATCCTTTGATTTTGGGAAAAGGATAAACCGAGAAAAGTTATTGCTGCGACAAGTAAGGACCTGCGCGGTTAGTGGCGCAGACCCCGCCCGCTGAAGGTGGGCGAGCCTGTTTTTGTTGTTTTTTTTTTTGAATATTTTATTTTTGAAAACTGAGGACCTGCGCGTTTTAGTGACACAGACCCCGCCCGCTGAAGGTGGGCGAACCTGAATTTGTTGTTGTTTTTTTTTTATTTGGGACTCGCATGGTTCTGACGCGATCCTGCCTGATCGAGGCGGGCCAGAATCTATTTCATTTATCCTTGGAATTTCTTCTGAGAATTTTTTATTCATTCTTGTAAGAGCGAGTTCTCTTGAGAAATGCTCGGGTTTAGTTGTAACCTGAATGTGGGTTGGCAACGTGTCTAAACGGACCATCGCTTCGCGGCCGTCTGCCTTTCATGGTTTTGAAAAAGTCTTTACGGCCCATAGGATGTATGTCACCGTTGAGAACTGTCCTAGTTATGCCACTACTTAGGTCCTTGCGAAATGACTGGTGGGACCATATACGAATGTTAACGGAGACCTTTGCTTTGAGGTCGAGTTCGTTTTTGAATTTGTCCAAGCACGGGACGCAGCCTGGAAGCGTCATTTCAAACTTGTATCGTGTATTTTCTTTCTTTCGAGCCCCCAAGCATTCGTACTTGATGGTTGCTTTTTTCCAAGAAGAGTGCGTGTTTTATAACGTCCTTGATCGTGTTTGGGATCATGCTCGTAAGTGCGAGCGACCTTGGTAGTGGTATGCTACTTTGATGAAATCGTGGAGTGCGACTTCATTTTCCGGGCGACAAAGTTTGCTTCATTTTTCAATGATTAGTACATCGAGCTTACTTCGTCCCGGATTGACCTTTTTTTGACAAATAAATGTTTTTAACTTGAGAAACCAACGACGTAATGATGATTTTTTTTTGTTCCGAAGAATGACCTTGATTAATATATTTTTTGTTGCTTTTAAAAAATGTACACATATTTTGGAGATGAGTCTAAGTTTCGACACTTGCTTTCACCATTTGGGCTCTAAAAATATTTTGGGCTTGATCTTGGTTATAACAGGGCCCCGTGTCTACTAACACGGTTTTGGGTGTTTTCCTGGTTCGCGTTTCGGAAGAGTCGGGCCTTGGGCTGCATTTTCAACGCCCCGTGCCAGGCGTTAGATATTCCGGCGCCAAGCCTCGGGCGCTGAAAATGCTGCCTTAGCAGCCCCCCCTTTTTTATTTTTCGAGATTTCTCAACGCGTTTCCGAATGGGATCAGGATGATTTCGTGTATACATAGGGGGTTAAGTACGTTTTTCTTTTCCACCACTGCCAACTTCTTCTCTCAATTATCTAGCTTTATTTTTTACTCTTGCCATGTCGATTCCTCCTTTCTCCCTCCAACGAGTTGTTAGGCGCTGGCTTAGAGCCCTTAATCCCACAGAAAAGTTTTTGTTGAAAGGATACCACTTAGAGGCACTTTTAGGCTTACAACAAATTAACATTGATTATAACTTTCTGTATGCCGCCCTAACCTTTTGGGATTCTGATCACCATGTTTTTGTTTTTCGGGGCAATGAGGTATGCCCTTTGCCAGATAAATTTGCCGCAATCCTGGGTTATCCTACCAATGCTACTCCTGCTACCCCTGGCACTGTTGAAGAGGGTAAAACAACTATAGGGGCTTTCCTAGGACTAGATGATGAAATGCTTGCTGAGATCATTGTGGGTGATAAGGTTAATTTGGCGAAACTTGCAAAACATCACTTTAGCCCTAGTAAGAATATGACTGAACAGAAATTGAATATCCGGGCACTTGTATTCTGCTTGTTGAACCACTATTTACTGTCAAAGAACAATGGTGACTTTGGCGACATAAGGTTGATTCCCATGATCAGTCAGATGGAGAGTTGTTATTCTATTATGTCGTTGATTGTTGCCGAGACCTTGTTGGGTGCGGATGAGTTAAAGAAGGATGCCAAGTCCGAAAATTTTAAGGGGAGCCCCCTATTGCTGCAGGTAATTGATCGTTTATTTGCGCGCATATGATTGTTATTTTTTTTTTTTTTGCCTCTGCCTGGAGCTGATTTTCAGTGCCCAGGGCTGGGCGTTGGTATTTCTGGCGCCTGGTCCTGGGCGTTGAAAATGCGTCCCATGACTTATTATTTTTCAGATCGCACCCGTTTTTTTGCGGACTTGGCTCATGGAACGACTTAGGCTTCTAGAAGCTCCTGCAGATCCTAAACATTATCGCCCTATAGCTTTAGGCAACCAAAAGTATTTGCACCAAGGCCAGGACGAGGCCGAATGGGCCTCCTATTTTGCTCATGGCATATGCTCTATTAAGTGGGTGGTACCGTGGTTGGGCTTGACTAATATGATGGGGGGTTCCGAGACGGTAGTTCATGTTTCTTTGTTGGGGTTATCTTGGCCTGTTTACATTTTTCCTTACCGACTCATGCGACAATAAGGCTTAAGGCAGGCTATCCCATTTGCTGATACGGTACCACCTAAAGTAGCGTTTTTTTCACGAGCACGGGTTCAAGCGTGGGCTAAGTATTACGGTGGCCTCCCGCGTTGGACCGTGACTACAGATGGTTTTGAGGGTCTTTCCGAGAATTATAAGCTGTGGATGAGTTCCGATGATAAGGCTGTGAGAACTAAGGCTCGAAATGAAGAGCCAGCTGAACTTTTGATACCTCGAGTTAGGGCTAAGTATGAAAACCGTAATCCTGCTAGCTCTCGTGAAAATGGCATTAAGACTGTGAAAGCTCGTCCTGATCGAAAGCGAAAGGAAATTCCTCCCCGTTCCAGTTCTAGGCCTAAAAAGGTACCTAACAGGAAGGGGTCTGCTGTTCCCAAAAGAAATGGAATCTCTCGCGGAGATCGTCGCCGGAATAATGTATGGGTTAGGAAAGTTCAGCTCCCAGTAGAACCAGTGGCTATCCAACTGATGTTGATAATCCTTCCCCTCCCATTATTTGTGCCCTTGAGGCTGAGCGGGCTATAGCTGTTCAAACTGAAAATGTTTCTGAGGCCTTGGCATCCTTGGAAGTTAGTGTCAAGGAGCCCGTTCTTATGGAGATCGACATAGGGGTGGCGGAGAAGCCTGGGGGGGTGGACCCTGCGAACATTGCCCTCTAAAACACTCTATTTGATGATCCGGAAGAACTCAAGTAGTGTAGTTCTTGCTAGGGTGTAGATGCCCTTTATTTATTTCAGTTGTGTTTGTTTTTCATTTCTTAGCAGTTTTGTTTTCCTTCTTATTATTTTTAAATATTAATAAAGGCGTGATTTTATTTTTCTGGTTTCTTTGCTTTCTTGTTCTCGCTTTGCTTCTCTTTTTTTTATTCGCTCATTTCCAACACTTATGCACATTATATATTTTTTGATTAGACCGAATCCATAAATGAGATTGCCTACGTATCCTTGTTAAATAACTTTAACTTAGAATCAGGTCACGCGTAGTTCTAGCTAGAATGAATTTCAAGATGCCGGATTCGATAAGTATGTTCTGGGATGGAAACATATTATTTGAAACGGTAAAATAGGCGATGTTTATTTTGATCTGCTGCTTTGCCATAAGTCAATTTTTTTTTTTTTGAGTACATGTGTTTTGCGCATTATTTGAGTACATGGGCTATGTTTTTTAGTTATGTATTTTGTGCATCGTTTTTTTTGGCATGTATATCTGAATACGTGAACACGTGCTGTACCCCCCAAGTGTTTGTTATTTTTCCGTGTATGTGCGGATAAAATGACGAGCACTTCTGGGTAAAATTTGGCAAGCAGAGAGTTTCAACGCCCAGACTGGGGCGCTAATGATTTTGGCGCCCAGCTCTGGGCGCTGAAAATGATTTCTAGGGTGGTTTTCGGGCGTGTTGCTTCTTTTCTTTCACATGTGTCTTGCTTTTATTTCTTATTTTTGTTCTTACTTTTTCATTCGTCGGAAATCAATTTTGACACTATTTCGGAAGCTTTTTGGACTGTTAGCGTGAGATGCATTTTCGTCCGGATTAATTTTATCTATTCGTGACTCAAAACGGTTTTGAAAACGGAGTTAGGGTGTGAAAGATGTGAAGAACTTTGTGTAGGATTTTTGGGTGGGTTGAGGTGCGTGTTGTTAATGGTGGGAATGATGGGTTCATGTATTATGAATTTTTTTTTTGTTGAGCAACATTTTGCATTGTTTGATTTCTTTTCTTTTTTGATGATTTTTTTTGGGTTTCATGGGTTGACTTTTATGATTGCACAGATTTGACTTTCATGTCTTGGAGGTACGGTTTATTTTGCGGATTTCGAGAATTGGTTTTGAAGTCACGATTCAAGACCGAATGGGCCTTACTATTGGGCCTAAAGTGGGCCGCTTCCTTATTATTTTTCGATTTTGTTTTTGCGAATATGATTAGTGCTTATTTAGTGTTAGAGCAACTTTTAGGAGAAATCTTACGCCTTTATTAATTTGGAAAGTAAGGAAAACACACTGAAAATAAATTAACCTATATTCTAAGGGGTCCTAGGACCATCTCTAGAGTTTTATTATTTCTATCATCTAAAGAACTACTAGGCGTTTTGCTAAAGTGCTCTCTATGGCTCAAGCCTTGGGTTTAGTCTCGTACAACTTTGGTCCTTCGCCTGTACTCATCTTGAACTCTATTCCCTTTGCATTGACCCACTGATATGTCTTCACCCATCCGTTCTCGGTCTCTTCTGGTGTTGATATGGGGGTGATTAACCGGGTTGGATTGAAACCTTCATCTTGCAGGGCTAGGGTGGTTATTACAGTCTCGTCCTCCATAGGCCTCGATTCGTTAAACAATGTCCATAGAGCTTGGTTTTCTAATATTTCAGCTGTTTCGGTCTTGGTGAGGTGGGGTGCCTCATCCATAATATGACAGTCATGGAAAATCTCAAATCCGGGTTTTAGCAGGCCATTCTGAACAAAGGGCTCAGGGAAGTCGCGGCATGGGTGTTCTTCTCCTTCTCGGACAAACATACCGTTAAGGGTTCTTTGGTATTGGGGAAGAAGGGTGGTTTATTTTGTCTTGGCTGGCTTAAGGCGTAGCCTAGACAAGTGGTCAGCAATATCTTCCTCCGTTGGTGTATAGCCTAGACCAAAGGGAGTAGTTTTTTTGGGTGGGGGATGGAACATGTTGTGCTTCTTCCTTATGCCCAATGGAGTTCCAGGGAAATAGCCTTGAGCTAGCAACATTTTAGGGATGACCCGGGACGCTCGCAGATCTAGAAATGCTAAGTTGTAGTCCTTAATGACCTGGATGACTTCATCCACTTGAAAACCGTAAAGGTCTTCTGCAGCATTGGTCGTTTCGACCATAGTACAACTGGCGTCAAGAGGACGGGCGCGTATTTCCAGAATTACCCCGTTATGGTTAAGTTTAACCACCTGGTGCAAGGTAGAAGCCACACCTCCTAAGTCATGGAGCCAAGGGCGCCCTAAGAGGAGGTTGAAAGTGGCCTTGATGTCAATTATCTGAAACTCCGTGGTGCGTGCCACAGGCCTGGTTTGTATTGTGAGGTTGATTTTTCCCAACACAGGCCTTCGAGAGTTATCATAGGCTCGCACCCCTTGTGTGGAGGTTTGGAAGTCATCATTTCCTAGCCCCAAGCAATGGGCGGTTCGCAATGGGCAAACATTTACCGCCGAACCGTTATCTACGAGTGCTAGGGGGATGTTTTGTCCTTTGCATCCAACCACTAGATAGAGAGCCTTATTGTGGGCACCTCCTTCTTTAGGTAAGTCTTTGTCAGTAAAAACTATTGCTTTTTCCTCAACATCTCTCGTGACGTGGCTAACCAAAGAGTAAGGTGTGATGTCCGTAGGGACTGAGATGAGGTCAAGTGAGCGAATAAGTTTTTCACGATGTTCCTTTGAAGTGCACATGAGATCCCAGATGGTAATCTCGGCTTTGGTTCTTTTTAGTTGCTTCAAGAGAGGATTTTCGATGACTTCTGCGATGGTGGTGTGTCGCATGTTTTTGGGAGTCTGTCTGACTGGGATGTCGTCCACGGGAGGTGGGCGAATATCCTGTTGGTATCCCCTTCCGGACCGAGTGAGATTGTCAACTTCAGGCTTTTGAGGGGTGGTGTCAATGGGAGAGTGTCCGGGCCAAGTTTCAGTAAAGAGGTCCTGGCCCGATACTTGGGACAGGTAGATATCTTCAGCATCATCATCCCACACACCGCACACTTCTCTCTCGATTTGATCCATAGGGACCATGGCGAGTGGTGCACCTTGGGGCGTAATATACACCGTAGGGTCAAAGTTCATATTTTCTGGTTGATCGAGAGAGATATGACAAGAGCCGAGTGGGATCTTGTTGTTGTTGGGTTTGCCAACGTTAGGGAGGAGTATTATTTCATCCTCTATCATATTCTGGATCTGTTTTTTAAGATTCCAGCAGTTTTCAGTATCATGCCCATTTCCTTGATGGAACTCGCAGCGGGCGCCCTCGACCCAGTATTTATTTTTGAATGGAGGGTCGGGTGTGGGGCCTATGGGTTTTAGTTTTCCTTGTTTGGTTAGTCTTTGGAAGGCTTGTACTAGAGTCGACCCGAGTGGGGCAAACTTTCGGTCTCGGGTCCACCTCCCGGGGCTCCTTCGGGTTGGGGTTTCTTCTACGGCGTGGACCTCTTGGGCTTGAGGCGTGTGGCCCCTGTTGTAGGTATTACTTTTGTATGCAGGCTTGCTTTGTACTGTTTTTGTGAGGTCATCCTCGATCTTTATTCCTACATCGTAAACCCTCTTGAAGGTACCAAGGCCCAGGTATCTAAGATGTTGTTTATAAGCTGGGTCTAGGTTGTCAATGAATTTTTGGACCAATTCAGTTTCGGGAGGCCTATTGATTAGTTGGGCCGCTTGGTCCCTCCATCTAGCAAAGTAGGTTGTCAAACCTTCATTTTTCTTTTGGAAGAGGACTTCCAGCGCGCGCATGGTGACTTGAAAATCCATGTTCGACGAGTATTGCTTGATGAAGACATTGACAAAGTCCTCCCAACTGGGGAAGAGCTTAGGGTCCTGGTGGTAGTACCATTTGAGTGGCACAGGTTCCAAGGACAAAGGAAAGGCAGGCAGATACATGGACTTGTCCACACCTTTCAAGTTCATGGCATTCACAAAGCTCAAGAGATGATCACGGGGATTGTCCGTGGCTTTGAACTTCGGTAAGTCGGATGAACTAAACTTTTCCGGTAGTTTGCCGGAAAAAGGTTCAGGATCGAGGGAGAAATACTTGCTCCCCATGGTTTGCTGCAGAACCATTTTTTCGATCTTCTTCTCGTTATCGAGGTCATGTTTGGCTTGCGCAGCCGCTAAGGATTCGTTTTCCATTTTCAGTTGATTCATAAGTAGGGTCATTTGGGCCATTTGGTCCCGCAGCTCTTCCATGGACACGTTTGAGGGTGCGAATCGAGGTTGGGGAATCGGAGATCCTTGAAAGGGGGAGTGACGGATGGAGCTTGGAGTTGCTAAACCTTGTGTTGGTGATGTATCTTCGAGACGTACTAACCTTTGATTTTCAGATCGACGCCAAGTGGCAGAACCAGCCCTATGCATAAGACAAGCTAAATTTTAGGCCCAAAGTTAAGCATTACTTAGTCTAGACTTTTGACTCTTCCTATCGGTTTTCTATTCTCACTCCTGTTGGTATATTTTGGGTTTTCTTTTGGTCATTCTTTAGATTTTTGGAACACTTGCCCGTGTGACGTTCAAAGTTATTTTAATTAGCTTGCTCGGTTTTGGTGCTGAACATCGCCGTCATAGGAGGCCTAATGACGACATAAAGATTCGTTTATTTTATAAGTCGTTCTTAGAATCGAGTGCTTTTTCATACGTCCTCGTAGCAAATTTGTTACGAATTTTTTATTGCTACGTATATTTTGTGCGCGGACAGCGAGGCTGCGGTGGCCTGGCCAAAAGGCCAAGCAGCAACTTCTGCGCCCAGAGCAGGGCGTGAAAATGTTTGGCGCCCAGCCAGGGGCGCTGAAAATGCGCCCCTGACTGGTACTCGTATTCTGTTCGCGTATTATTTTTGTACATGCGACTTAATTTTGCGTGCTTGCCTAATAACGTCCTTTACGCGTTGTGCAGCGTTGTGGGATCCGTCACAGGCCATCCTAGGCTTCGCTTATCTTTGTGGCGATAGCCCGGGGTTGCGGAACACGTATCTTGGTATAACTCTTTGGCCAATCG
Organism: Spinacia oleracea; assembly: GCF_020520425.1. Lineage (NCBI taxonomy): Eukaryota > Viridiplantae > Streptophyta > Magnoliopsida > Caryophyllales > Amaranthaceae > Spinacia > Spinacia oleracea. Next base: position 67,509,766 of record NC_079492.1, read on the forward strand.
GTGTTTTATAAATGTTTGGGCAATTTTTAGGGTCGTTGGTTTTCTAGCGTTATTTGTCACACACAATCACAATATAATCATCTAATTCGCTACACATAACTAACATTACAACATGAAGCAGAAATAATATGTCACGTAGTTTATGATAGGCTTCTATGGGTGATATTTGCGCCTGGCTTGGTACCGCTTCTATCGTAGATCCAACACATGCCCCGGTCGAGGTAGTGCATTCAACAGACGAATTTCGTCCCAAGAGGCCAATCACGATGTAAGCCAAGGGGGCATGCACCAATGAGAGGGACCTTAGTGGGCGAGCGATTGGGTTTGAGACAGGTGTACTACTAGCGACAAGTGCCGAGTGGACAACATTCGAAGAGTATGCACCCCCCGGTAGGCGATGGGTATCCTTAGTCCCAACTCCCGAGATGAAACATGCCAAGGGAGCCGAGATTCGTTATGCGGTTCTGTCCGTTCACATTAATATGCTGATTTTCAGGTCGTCCCAACTTGATAAGGAAATAAACGCGCAGTAGGATCGTTTCACCCTTCGGCTACTTTGATTACCTACGAGCACGAGTATTTCATTAACGTTCCCCAGCAGAGTCGCCACTGAGAGAGGGTCGAAAAAGCACGAGGCTAACGCATGACCTCGTCCCTCGTGGGCGTGACGTCGTCAGATCAGGTGTAGTTAGATTTCCTGTGATTTTACACCCAATCGACTAGTAATATAGGAGTCGCCATTCAGTTTTTAACGACAATGAGAAAAACTGACAAAACCCGGTTATCGTGACATAAAGGGAGTGCAATTATGTTCGACCACGATGGCCATAGGCTCCCTTGTGATTCCTGGTGTGGGGATCGCTCAACGTACACCCGCAGGGCAGAGATTGAGAGTTTGGAGGACTGTAACTACTGAGAGGAGTGCTCATCGATAACTCCAGAGGCAGGTTATCCTTACTAGCTCAGCACAAATAATTGAAGGGACATGCGTTAACTATTAAACTATTCTGAATTGATTTTAGCAATATGCAACACATAATACTAAATCGATCGTGATTATCTTGTTTAAATTGATTTAAGGTACCTAGCATGATTGTTCAATTGTCCAAGGTATTATCTTTATTAGGCGTGATAGATCAATCAAATTAATAGTTTAACAATTTTATAAAAGGGTGATGAAAGCGATTAAATCATGCGAAGGGACACATTACGACGCACCCTTGAGAGGTGCGTCACGGTTCTCAGAAAACTAACCACTTGGCTTTGCTATTTCTCCTTTTATCTAACGAATCTCGGGATTCTGAGCAGTGTTCCAGTATTTAGGCTTAATTCTTCATCTACAAGGGACAGGATACGTTTTGTTCGACTCTTGGGTCGATTGCGACAGAACGCGGGATCAATTTCGCAGCGTGAGGCTTAGGCTTAGGGTTGGAGTCAATACTCAGATTATGAATTGTGTGTCCTTTTTTCGACGATTATGAGGCTGTATTTATAGGGAAAGAGTTGGTGGAAAGATAGATCTTTAGAATCCGAACCCAAAGAGAATTCGGAGACAACACGTCCCAGGTATTTTCAGCGCCCAGGGCAGGGCGCCGAAGATTTCGGCGCCCAGACCCAGGCGTTGAAAATAGGGTCTGAGCCGAGCCTTTTGTCAGATTTGGACTCTTAATCACGGAGCTTTTGAGACTTATCCGAGTTTCTTAGTGCGTATCAACTTATGACGGAATGCGTCTGGGCCCGTTATGAACTCTGGGTTCGTTAGGAATTTAATTAATACGTAACTCTTATTTTCGAATTATAACAGGAATAGAATTCCTTTGCCAATTCTATCTCTTTTAGGACTTTATGTTCGAGTGCAACACCTAATTCTGACAGATTTCTATCTTTTATGTCTTGCCACTTTTAACAACTACTTCTTACGACATTTACCATTTTTAGCAGGTTTCTATAAATAGCAGTTTTGGCTGAAATGAAAAGGGTGATCGAGATTCGTTATTTTATAGGAGATGCGTTGCCAAATGGAGATTTATGTTCTCATCATCGAACCTTCCCTTTCGGGAATGGGGACAAAAGTAGGTGTCTACAGAGTGTATAGATAAATGCATAGGAATCATGTTTGAATAAGTATACCTGATTTGGAATGTGTGAAGCAAAACAAGCATCAATTCCCTTTTCAAAAATAGTGCCTTTCAAACAAGGAAAACCTTGAGTTATGGTACATGTTAGACAAAATAATATGGATATATTATTGGTACTTAAATAGCATTGTAAATATAGAAACATGTAAACCCTAGTTGACTTTGTAAACTATATATATGTTGATAATCAATGCCCAGCCTCCTAAGGGAGAATTACACAATTCTACATGGTATCAGCCTAACCCTAAACCTAGGCAAATACTTTTCCGCTGCTCTTGTGTTCTTCCTTCCCTTTCTCTTCTTCTTTTTTCTTCCAATGGCCGGTGATGAGGATGTTCTCCCTCCTCCTTCCACCACCGTGCTCCACGCCTATCATCCGGCACTTAGTTCCACCAACGTAAAGGCTTTGATTACTCTTGTTCTCGATGTGGATAATGTGTAGTATACACCTTGGGCAACCTTATTTCGTAATACGGATAAGGTTTACATGGTCTTGGACCACATCGACCCTCGAGTCAAGAAACCGAAGGACGTGGATGATGACTTATGGGAGCGTTTAGATGCGATTGTTCTCCAATGGATTTATGGAACGATTTCGAAAGACCTTCTCCTTAAGGTACGTCTTGGACGAAACTGCCTCTGCCATGGACATTTGGAACAAGCTTCGTAAAATATTCCAGGATAATCGTGGCACGCGAGTGGTTTTGCTGGAAAACCAATTCGGTAACATTCGGATGTCGAACTTTTCATCTCTTGATGAATACTGTCAAGCCCTAAAGACGGTGGCTGATCAACTTGCCGCTCTAGATCACCCGATTTCGGAGGAACGCTTGGTTCTTCAATTGGTCGGGAAGGTCGATGCGGAGTATCGTACCATTGCAACCATTATTCGACAGACCAATCCTCTACCGTCGTTCGAAGAGGCGTGTTCCACATTGGATTTGGATAGGCTCGGTTATCTCTCGGAAAAAGATGACGAGGCACCATCCACCGTATTGCTGGCTGCGGGTACTGCTCACGGGACTGCTGGGTCTCAACCACCAGGGAGTGGAGGTGGCCACCGTGGTGGCGGAGGAAAGTCATGGGGTAGTAAAAATTACAAGGGGAAGAAGAAGGGTGGAAATGGGTCTGCTTCAGGTTCGAACGCGGGTGGACAGGCCCGTAGTCAACAATAACAACAGCAAGGCCAAGTTCCATTTTTCTTTAATCCTTGGGCTGGGCCCAACAGTTTGCATCCCCTCCTTGCCCATATCCCTCACAGCCATGGAGGTCCACTGTTCCTAATCAGCAAGGGATATTGGGCCCTGGTCCGAGAACACAACAGGTCCAGCAGCCCAATGGGGCGTTTCTGGTCCCAGGGGGCTCTTTTCAGCCCACGGATCTTCCGGCTTTCTTTAATGCAATGTCGATGCAACCACGGGATTCGAATTGGTACATGAATACGGGTGCTACATCACATCTCATGAACGGATCAAGTATTTCCTCTTCTATTGTCAATTGGCGTAATTTGAATTCTCATATTATGGTTGGTGATGGCACGAAAATACCAGTTAGAGGTTCCGGGACGACTATCTTATCCAGCCCATTCCCTTCACTTACCCTCAAAAATATTCTTTATGCTCCTAATATAATTAAAAATCTTATTTCCGTACGTCAATTCACTACCGATAACTGTGTTTCTGTTGAGTTTGACCCTTTTGGTTTTTCTGTGAAGGACCTATGGACGGGGAAAATATTGACGAGGTGCAATAGTGTTGGGAATCTCTATCCTCTATCATCCACATCACCCTCTCCTCCTTCGCCATTTGTTGCTCTCTCTTCTGATGTTTGGCACAATCGTTTGGGACACCCAGGAGATCAAGTTCTTAGTTTTCTTAGAAATCATAATTTTATTCGTTGTAATAAGGGGTCTAGCCTCACTGTTTGTCATGGCTGCCAATTAGGCAAACATGGTCGTCTTCCTTTTTCCAATTCTCTTACTAAGACATTTGCTCCGTTTGATATTATGCACACCGATTTGTTTACATACCCTATCGATAGTCATATCGGTTTTCGGTATTATTTGCTATTTTTTGGATGATTATTCTCATTTTTTGTGGGTTTTTCCCCTCAAATCTAAATCGGACGTGTTTAATGTGTTTGTGCGGTTTTATACCTATGTTCGGACTCAATTTGGGATTTCTATTAAGGCCTTGCAATGTGATAATGGTCCCGAATTCGATAATTCGAGTTTCATGTCATTTTCACAAAACCATGGCATGATTTGGCGATTTTCTTGCCCCCATACCTCCCCCCAAAATGGAAAGGTCGAGCGTATGATACGAACCATTAATAATATCAGTAGATCTCTTATGTTTTATACATCTCTTCCCTCTACCTATTGGGTCGAATCTCTAAATATGGCCACGTATTTGTTGAATATTCGGCCTACCCCCCTTCTTGGTAATCTCACTTTGATGCATATGCTCTTTAACAAGGCTCCCTCATATGATCATCTCCGTACTTTTGGTTGCCTATGTTACCCTAATCTCTCGGCTAATGCACAAAATAAGTTGAGTCCTCGGTCCGCCCCTTGCATATTTCTTGGGTACCCTTCCTCTCACCGCGGGTATCGATGCCTTGACTTAGCTACTAAGAAAGTGATAATCTCTCGACATGTTAATTTTGATGAAAACGTTTTTCCTAATTCTCACAATTACAAACCCAATGTCACTGATTACTCTTTCGTTGATTCTAAGTTGGATAGTGTAAGTCCACCTCTCATTAGTGTCCTATCCCGGCCCACACCGCAAGTCCCAAGTTGAGGATCCACCCATTGAGCCTCATCTTCCTTCCCCTGGGCCGGCCCAACTACCGCAGACCAGTTCCATCCTCTCCCCTCAGGACCGTATTTCTGCCTCTCTCTCACGTGGGCCAAACCCCACCTCTCCCCCTATTGCTCCACACGGTAGGGCTGGGCAGATTGGGTCACCCATGGACCGTGGGATTGTTCAATCAGCCACGACCCATGGCTGACCTACCCAACCTACTGTTGTAGCCTCTCCTTCCACGGCTCAAACACGTTCTTCCTCTCCTGAGCCCAGGTCTGTTGCTCAATCTCCTCTACCACACTCTTTTCACTCCATGCGCACTCGTGCTAAAGACGGGATTTTTAAGCCTAACTCCAAATATGCAAGTTTGGCCTTAATTTCTTCGTCTATGCCTAATATCTCTCCTATTCCAAAGTCACCCGTTCTTGCTCTTAAGGACCCTAACTGGTATAATTCTATGTCTGATGAGTATAATGCCATGATTGACACTCAAACGTGGGATTTGGTTCCACGTCCTGTGAATGCAAATGTGATTTGTTGTTTGTGGGTTTTTACACACAAAGAAAAATCTAATGGGGACTTTGAGCGATATAAGGCACATCTGGTGGCAAATGGTAAGGGTCAAGAGGTTGGAGTTGATTGTGGTGATATTTTTAGCCCGGTTGTGAAACCCACTACCATCCGTACGGTTCTCAATCTGGCTTTCTCTAAGAAATGGTCCATTCATCCATTGGATGTGAAGAATGCTTTCCTTCATGGTAACTTACATGAAACGGTTTATATGCATCAACCTCCCGGGTTTGTTCATCTAGACAAGCCTAAGCATGTTTGTCTAATTCGCAGGTCTATCTATGGTCTAAATCAGGGTCCTAGGGCGTAGTACCAACGGTTTGGCACGTTTCTCCTGTCTCTGGGATTTGTTAACAGTAAGAGTGACACCTCCTTGTTCATATTTCGTCGTGGTACGGATACTGCCTACTTACTGCTGTATGTTGATGATATTATACTTGTTTCTTCCGCTGCTGCACTTCGGACTCGTATCATTGCCCAGCTCAGTTCCGAGTTCGCAATGAAGGATCTTGGTCCTCTTTCCTATTTTCTTGGTATATCTTTCACTCGTACCAAGGACAAAATGTTTCTTTGCCAGCGAAAGTATGCACAGGAAGTGTTAGCCTGGGCTGATATGTTCTCTTGTAAGTCCGCCGCCACACCTGTTGACACTAAGTCCAAGCTTAGTGCCACGAGTGGCAAGCCGATCGCTGACCCTTCCTTCTATCGTCAGCTAGCAGGGGCCTCTAGTATCTTACTTTCACTAGACCAGATATATCATATGCCGTTCAGCAGGTTTGTCTATTCATGCATGACCCTCGTGAATCACACTTCCATGCTCTGAAACGAATTCTTCGATATGTCAAAGGAACTATTGATTATGGCATACACTTCTCTTCGGTCTCTCCTACTGGCCTGGTATCGTATTCTGATGCGGATTGGGGCGGTTGTCCGGATACTCGCGTTCTACGTCTGGATATTGTGTTTTCCTTGGTGATAATCTGATTTCTTGGTCGTCTAAACGACAAGCTACTTTATCTCGGTCCAGTGCAGAGGTCGAGTACAGGGGCGTGGCTAATGTCGTGGCCAAAACGGCTTGGATTCGGAACTTACTGTTGGAACTCCATTGTCCTCTTAGGCGCGCCACAGTTGTTTATTGTGATAATATTAGTGCGGTGTATATGTCCCATAATCTGGTACATCATCAATGCACTAAGCATGTGGAGATGGATATTCATTTTGTTCGGGAAAAGGTAGCTCTTGGTCATATTCTGGTTCTCCATGTCCCGTCATCGTTTCAATACGCGGACATCTTCACTAAAGGTCTACCTTCTCCTTTGTTCGTCGATTTTCGCTCCAGTCTAAGCGTCTGTCCTCCTCCCGCTCCGACTGAGGGAGTGTGTTAGACACAATAATATGGATATATTATTGTTACAGAAATAGCATTGTAAATATAGAAACATGTAAACCCTAGTTGACTTTGTAAACTATATATATGTTGATAATCAAAGCATAGCCTCCTAAGGGAGAATTACACAATTCTACAGTACCCACTGTAATGGCCATTGTCACTGTAGTTGATACGAGCATATTGATCTCCCCAGCTGAACAGATAAGCCACATAAGGAATGGTTGAATTGAAAGCAGCAAAAATTCCATTTTCAAACTCTGAACCCTTCAAGAAAGGGAACATATAAGAAAGAATTACTCCCCCCTGTCCCTTAATACTCGACCTATTTTGACCGGGCACGCTTGCCAATGCACAACTTTAACCACCGATTTCTTTAACTATATATTATAAAAACTTATAAAAATACTAATATTTTGAAAATACATATTAAGATGAAGCCAACAATATATTATGTAATAACATTTGTTTCCATACTATAAATAAAATAGGGTCAAAGTGAATTATGTGAATAGTGCAAAAAGTCAAAACAAGTCGAGTATTAAAGGACGGATGGAGTAATAACTATACTGAAACTCTGAAAGAATTATCTTTTAAGGTTAACTCATGCGCGACGTAATAAATACCATGTCCCTGTATCCATCTTTTGTTCTTAACCATTTTAGAGTCAAATTCTCTTGGTATTTCATAAAAGTCCTTACGTGCATATGTCCCAATTGATTAGTCTCTGAATTTTCCTATTCGAAATCCACATAATGGTTTAAGAATTTCCATAAAATTCATTGGTAGCTCCCCACATTGACCCATTAATAATAGTCAGTTCCTAAGATTTCTTAGTCAAATTCTCCCTTAAAAGACGTCCTCTGAAAAAGTACGTAGACAATGCTAGAATTACGATATAACTAGGATTATAGTATGTTTAGGAAACTAGATTAATAAGGTTTGGAATGTATGTTAGAGTCTATTTAGTTATTTTATGAGTTTTCTATGTAAACAAATTATGTAACCAAGTTGTGATAAGTTGTTAAACTATACAATCGTCAATTAATATTATTCCCTTTGGTTTAATAGAACAGCGCGTCTCCTGTGAGACCAGTCACACCATCAACTTGATGGTGTGACGAGCGCGAAACCAATAGCATACCTCCCCTAAAACTTAAAAAAAAAAAGTAACAGATCTAAACTATAGAAGTAACATACCTAAACTAAAAAAGTACCTCTTCTAAAATTATATAAAAAAAAAAAGTAACATGTCTAAACTATAGAAGTAACATACCTAAACTAAAAATGTACCTCCCCTAAAACTATTCCGTATGAAAAAAAAGTAACATGTCTAAACTATAGAAGTAACATACCTAAGCTAAAAAAGTACCTCATCTAAAATTATATAAAAAAAAGTAACATGTCTAAACTTTAGACGTAACATACCTAAACTAAAAAAAATACCTCCTCTAAAATTATTATAAAAAAAAAGTAACATGTCTAAACTATAGAAGTAACATACTTAAACTAAGAAGGTATCTCCCCTAAAACTACTCCGTATAAAAAAAGTAACTTGTATAAACTATAGAAATAACATACCTAAACTAAAAAAAGTACTTCATCTAAAATTATTAAAAAAAAAAAGTAACATGTCTAAACTATAGAAGTAACATACCTAAACTAAGAAGGTATCTCCCCTAAAACTACTCCGTATAAAAAAAGTAACATGCATGTATAAACTTTATAAGTAACATACCTAAACTAAAAAAGTACTAAAATTATATAAAAAAAAAGTAACATGTCTAAACTATAGAATTAACATACCTAAATTCGTAAGTGTGAACTGGTCTCACCATCAGTTGATGGTGAGGACAGTCTCATATAAGAATTTGGGTTAACAGAAAGGAGCGTAAAAATAACCCCTGCCCTAATTATAAAAAAATAAAAATAAAAAAATAAAAAATAAAAAGAGAGAAAACACGACAAGTATTTTCAATTGCTATCAAAATGAATGCTCTTCAACTCCTGCGCATATAATCTTGTTTATCCAGAATCTTATCCTATAATTCACACAAAAAAAGAATCTTATCCCCCTGGGCCCTAACAAACCATTAGTATCCACTCAATATTGGTTGGAATATTGCCATTTGAAGAAAAAAAGAATCTTATCCCCCTAGGCCCTAACAAACCATTTGTATCCACTCAATATTGGTTGGAATATTGCCATTTGAAGAAATAAACGAGTAAACAGGTATGGAGCTCCCTAAACTTTGCCAAAAGGAGCAGTTTAATCCCTCAAGTTTTAAAAGGAGCAGTTTAGTCCCTCAAAGTTGATGGAATAAGCTATTTTTATTAACACCGTTATATTTTCCGTTAAGTTCAATTAAATAATAAAACTGATTTTAAATAAAGGGAATTCAATTTACATGTGTATAAATGATTAATTTAAAATAGCTTCTTTTGATTTTGACTTAGCTTTTTCAACTTCCTTAGCCTTTTCATTTGCTTTTTCACCCTACACATTTCATCATAACAGAGCAATTTAACCCATGTTTTAGCTTGAAATTTGAAAGATGGTTACATGGTTTTGGGATTGAAAATGGTGGGTTCTTTATATACATCTACAATAAAAATTAACAAAATATATTAAAAGGGATGCTAAAATATTTGATTTTGATTAATTACGAGAAAGAAAAAAACAGAGATCTAATCCCCCAAACAAATAGATTGATCATTTGGTGGAATTTTTTACTTGTTGCTGTAAATTTGCCAATGAGGGAATAATTAATTGGAATTCATTGAAGCTACTGAACGTATCCAAAACAAAAATGAACGAGGAATTGATTTCTAGTGTTTTGGGTGGGTGTCCTGTATCGGCGACATTGGAGGTGAGAGAATAAAGGTGGTTTTGATAAGCTAATAATTGACTCGGTTCGTTTGAGGGTATTGAGGATTGTTGAGGAGCAACTAACAGAGGATGACTGCTCTTTGGAGATTTCGGGTCCGAATCTGCCTGGGCATCCATTGCTAGGAATTCTATGGCAAGAATACGGAGTAAAAGCGTAAAACTAACTCGTAAATTAATTCCTAATAAAACCCAGTGTAAGAATTAGGGGTCTAATCAGTGAGACCTTATTTATGTTTTAACCAATAACGATAATAATCGACACTGTTTTGGAAGCTAAACTGTAGTTTTCTATTAAAAAAGTTGTTTATTGTACTAAACCAAAGGAAATGCCGGCCTATTTGCGCTGGTGAAGAGATACTGTAAATGATGTATCTGTTAGAATATATGGCACATATATTATGTAAATATAAATTATTGTAAATAATAGAAATAGTCAACCTACTACTCCATTATATACGTAATACGTAAATTAATTCATTGTTGGTAGCTACATTATATACGTAAATAACTTGCGTGAAATATGCAAAGCAATCTCGCTAATCTCGCTAACTAATTCTAGTAGGTTGACTATTTCTATTATTTACAATAATTTATATTTACATAATATATGTGCCATATATTCTAACAGTATCCAGCATTCGTAATCCATAAATACGTAGTATAACAATTAAATCCAATAATAGATGAAATATTGATAAACATTATGCCAGTTTGACTAATAAAAGATTAATTATGACTTTAATATAATAATGAAGTATAATTGTGGATCAACTTATAATTTTGCAGTAAATTAAGTGACAGGTGTAAACAAATAAACTAAGTTGGTAGGAGGGTTATGAATAAATAATTTTGCAGTAAATTAAGATAATCGATCTAACACTTATGAAAGTTGGTAGAACCTAAAAAGGGAAGCTGAAGGAGTGAAACGTTAAATACAAACTTTTCTATAAAACGGTCTTACACAAAAGACCACTTTGGTATCATATAAGTTAAGCAATGGAACCAATTAGTTGAGCACTTGAACTAATTAGTTAAGCATTGAAACCAATTAGTTAAGCAAAAGAATTAATTAGTTAAGCAAATGAATTAATTAGTTAAGCAATGTAACCACTTAGTTAAGAAATTGAACCAATTAGTTAAGCAACCAAAGTGGTCTTTCCGGTAAGGCGGTCTTACACAAAAGTTGCCGAACGTTAAATGTGAAAAAGCCATGTGAAAAAGCTAAGTAAGTTGAAAAGGCTAAAAAATAATCAAAATCAGTTGTTTTATTTCATTTATACATGTGTAAATTAATTTTCCTTTTTTTTAAAGTAGTTTTATTATTATTTAATTGAATTTAACAGAAAAGGAAACGGTGTTAACCAAAATAGCTGATTCCATCCAAAAGCAGGGACTAAACTGCTCCTTTTGAAACTTGAGGGACTTAACTGCTCCTTTTGGCAAAGTTTAAGGACCTCCAGACCTGTTTACTCAGAAATAAACTATTGGTATCCACTTTATGGCCGGAGTACTGACTAGTAATCTTTCGAGCTTTTTTTTTAAAAAAAATAATAATAATTTTATTAACAGCAAGAAAGTTGGATTTCTTTTTTATTTTTTTAATTAATGGCAGAGCCATAAATTTCATACTGAGGGCAAGAAAAAAATGAAACTTAAAAAAAGGCATAGTTATAGTGAACTACCTCTGTTTCACAATTATCTTTATAATTATTATTTGCACAAAGATTAAAAAATGTGAGAAATTGGGTAAGAAAATGGATAAAATAGGTAGGTGGGTGAGTATAAGAAAAAAAAATGTCAACATTTTATCATTGTTACATGTGGGTCTTGTAAATACGGTCCAATGTATATTATTAGAATGTCAACATTTTATATTTTTACACATGTAGAATTAGAGATATTAAATTTTAAGTCGCGTTTTCTATATAGTACATCCAAGAGTTTTATCCAGTCCAACTGTCCAAATGATCTTAATATAATCTTGCAATAAACTAAAATATGTCATTCCCTAATCCCTATATATTTCTATTCTATATCCGAAGTGTATTATAGTCTTACAAACTAATATAGTATAGTATTACAAACCAATGTAGCCTTATTTAGACCCTATTAAAAATATTAGTCTAAAATTTAAAAAGTGCATCGCGCGCACGGGTCTTATACTTCCTCGGTTCTATAAAGTGTTAAAATTTAGAGCATAATTGGTAGTTTAAATATTTGTAAAAACATTAGCTCGTAGGATCTTATTTTTTACAATTTTTCAAATATTAATTTTTATAATTTTTACTAATACGTAATTTAGTGTATTAATACTGAAAGTAGTACATTGAAAAATGCACGTAATGGAAAAGTGAGAACTTCATGGAATGAGGAAGTACTAGACAAAAGTATTTTTTTTTAAAATTATTTCTTTTAACAAACAATTTTTTAAAAATAATAAATTATCATTTCTTTAAAATTATTTAATAGAGACGTGATAGTGTAACTCGGAAAAAATAGAGGACGAAGGTGGAGAGAAAAGAAGATTAAACCGAGAGAATCTAACGGATATTTAACGTCATTGGCACACTAAGAATTTTTAAAATCTCAGTGGTATAACGTATATGGTGAATTAATTGAAAATACGAGGGTATTTGGTGAATATTTGAAAACCTAAAGGGTATTTGGTGAAAAAATCTCCGTTTAAAAGAATATTGAGATTGGAAAAAAGAAGTTTTTAGTGAGTAGTGATCTCAGTTTATACTTTTCCACCTAAAAAACTAGATAATGTATTTTACCACCTAAAACTAAAATAAAAATTATTTTTTACCACCTCTTAATCGGAAAGATGGACAAAAACGTTATGCGGGCTCGATAATTCTGATTTCCTTCTCTTCTTCCATGATTTTCATGTATATAATAATATAAGCTACTATTTTTCATGGCTTCCCATTCATTCACAGAATTTGGTAGTATTTCTCAAATTGATAGAGACATGATTCCTTTCTTAATTTGCAAACGAAAATCAATTTGATTTAAGGTATGATTTTATGTTTGATATGCGTCAAAAAGGAGTCTCACGCTCTCACATAACTTTTTCGTTCATCTTGCAGTTAAGAGGTTGTAAAACAATTTTTATATTTATTTTTAGGTGGTAAAAAATAATATTTTTAGTTGGTAAAAAACAATTTGTCAATCTTTTTAGGTGGAAAAAGTCAATTTTCCATAAAAAAAAAAACAAGAAGTTAGGGCTTACCATCACCAGCCAAAATGTAGATGGCACCCGCTAGACAAAGAGAAAATATTAGGGGTTTTATGGTAAGAGGATTGAGGCGATGGGTTATTTCGAAAGTCCGTATTTAATTTGGAGGCCATTAATCGTACTCCCTCCGTCCAAAATTAGTTTTAACATTTATCAGACACATAATTTTAGAAGATAAATTGTTGTTTGGTTTTCAAATATTATTCTATTGGAAAAATAGATGTAAAATGAGATAGTGGGTATTATTTTATTGAAAAGTATATGCGATAGAAGATAATGGAGCATTTTTTTAATTAAATGTGAGAGAGTATTCGACCCAAATTAACTTTTTGGCAGTGGAAAGAAAGGTGTATTAAAATAATTGTGCGGTCTTTCCTAAAATAGAAGTGTAAAAAACTAATGTGAAACAAATGAAAATAAGAAGTGTGAAAACTAATGTGGGACAGAGAGAATATTTATTAATATTAAGATGTCCACTATTACTCACTAAATTAAATGTAGTTTAAATCGTGTAAAATTAATGTTAAAACTTATAAACCGTGCATCGCACGGATGCTATACTAGTCTTATCCTATAATTCACACCAAAAAAGAATCTTATCCCCCGAGGCCCTAACAAACCATTTCTATCCACTAAATATTGGTTGGAATATTGCCATTTGAAGAAATAAACTATTGGTATCCACTTTATGGCCGGAGTACTGACTAGTAATCTTTCGAGCTTTTTTTTTTTAAAAAAAAATAAAAATTTATTAACAGCAAGAAAGTTGGATTTCTTTTTTATTTTTTTAATCAACGGCAGAGCCATAAATTTCATACTGAGGGCAAGAAAAAAAATGAAACTTAGAAAAAGGCATAGTTATAGTGAACTACCTCTGTTTCACAATTATCTTTATAATTATTATTTGCACAAAGATTAAAACAAATGTGAGAAAGTGGGTAAGAAAATGGATAAAATAGGTAGGTAGGTGAGTGTAAGAAAAAAAAATGTCAACATTTTATCATTTTTTACATGTGGGTCTTGTAAATACGGTCCAATGTATATTATTAGAATGTCAACATTTTATATTTTTACACATGTAGAATTAGAGATATTAAATTTTAAGTCGCGTCTTAGCTAGTGACAGTGAAAAGTCAAACAGAGTAAAAATAGAGATGGTTAGATGGAGGGAGAAGTATGTAATAATTAGGGGTGTCAAATCGGTTCAACGGATCGGGTTTGGATCGGACTCATCGGATTCGGGTTGAAACGGATCGGATAGGAACAGATTAATTTGGCTAACAGGTCGGATCGGATTGAAAACTTAACGGGTCGGGTCGAGTCTGATTTTTTATGCACGGGTTCATATCAGATCGGATTGTAAACAGGTCGGGTTGTAGTCGGGTTGGGTCAGATCGGATCGGATTGGAACATGACGGATTGTTAACGGGTTTAGCCGGACTATAATGGGTTCGGATTCATATCGGGTCGGACTCATATCGGATCGGATTTATCGGGTAACAGACTAACACGGGTCGGATTGAAACGGATTTAGCCGGGTCGGGTCCATTTGGTTCCAAATTATATAATTATAATATCGATGACTTAATTAGGAGACGAAAAGGATAACTAACTTTTAAAAGTAATAAGAATTTAAGATCAATAATATAAGTTATTGAATATATAGTATAAAACATTGTTTAATACTACATTTGTTCCTGAAAGTTCTTTACGCCTTAAATCTACATCAATTACAAGTTTCATTTGAGCATAGTATATAATCGGGCCGGATCGGATTTCGGATCTTAGCTCGCGGGTTCTAAATGGTTAGGATTCTAAACGGTCGGACAAACCCATCACATTCACTGGGTCGGTTTGAGAATTGACACCCCTAGTCATAATCCATTACAGTCCGAGCCAAGTTCCCTAGCTGCTAGTCAACGTAGTCATACATTTATGTTACAAAGATAATTAATTTGTGGTATATCTATAATATAATTAGTCATACTAATAAAGTCTTGGCCTAATAATTAAAATTGAACATTTATCTCTATTCTATAAAGGAACAGCTGAGGTCTTTTAGGTAATTTAACTTTTCGTGTCCCCCAATTAAAAGACAAAAATACCCCCCCCCCCAAGTTCTAAAGTTTATTTGCCCTACAGACCTCAATTGACTGAAAGAATGTAACGCCAAAAACCAAGAATATGTGCCCATTACCACATAATAAAATCCTCTTTACACTACTACAAAAATGGGCAAAGAGACCCGTCCAAAAAGGCATAAGAGACCTCCTCTGAGGGGGTCTCTAGATGGGGGGGTCTCTTTTTAAAAGAGACCCCCTCTTAGAAATGGGGTCTGTTTGTTAAAAGTTGGAGACCCATCATGTAAGAAAAGGGGTCTCTTACGTAGGCCTTTAGGAAAATATTTTAGAAGGGAAAGAGACCCCATATGTAAGATTTGGGGTCTGTTTATTAAAAATATTCTGACCCCATATGTAAGATATGGGGTCTCTTTGATTTTTTTTTTTTATTTATTTTTTAATAACCTCATACCCCATATGTAAGATATGGGGTCTCTTTGATTTTTTTATTAATTTCTTTTCTAATAACCTCGGACCCCATATGTAAGATATGGGGTCTCTTTGAACTTTTTAGTATTATGCCTAGAGAGCCCTTTTTACGAATAACGGGTCTCTTTTCATGTATTTTTTTTTTTTAAAAAAAACGTTAATTCAGTACCTGCTATTAAACTTACATTAAAAAATCAACTTTAATAAAGCACCAACTATTATATATTCAACTAAAAACTCTTCTACAAAATCGTTCATGATCTATCATGAACATATATCCAAAAAATTTACATATATATCTGAAAATTGTACAAGTACAAGAAATATATATAATCAATATAGCCTCATTTAAACCTTGCATCTTCATTGATATGCTAATCATTCCAAGGCCGGGACAACCACAAGCTATGCTTCTGATCCCTAAATCTGTATGTTAGACAAATGTAGAGGAATTAGTACATAAAGAAAAATAGAACACAACACATATGAACATGCAGGGGTAAAACGGATAGCAACTGCCAAAAAATATGAAAGGACTTGTTGTAGCCTCAAATTGTCTCCATCAGATACATAGAGGACAAACCAGCAGGCCAGCAAATTGCGCATGAGCTGCACTTGGCTTTCCTGGCTAAAGGGTGTTACCTGACTCATGACAGCCTCAAGAACTTCCGCAAGATTGAATTTAGCAGTTCGGGTTTCCATGTAACTGCAAGCAACAGTCAAAATCCAGCTAGTTTCAGAAATCTTATCCCCTAATATAAAATTATTGATAGAAAAACCAAAAAAGGTTAAATTCTTAAGTTATTAGAGAAGTGATATCTCTGACAACTAACTTGAATCATCAAATAAAGGGAGCAAGCAAAGGAAGAATGGAAAATGAAAGAACTCCAAATAATAAACTGAATATCGAATCCCCAATAAACTTAACAGTAAATTACATTTCTGAGGTAGAATGTAGAAATTGTTTAAACTCAAAGTTAGAAATCTAAAAATGATCAATGAATAATAAAATCTTGAAGCAATAAAGTCCACTTACATCAGCCACTTTCTCCTAGGAGCTATCTGCAAAGATCCTCTAAATTGCTGAAACCAACCTTCTTTTTCTCATTTTCTAGCATTACTGTAATTTACTTGCTGCACCACCAAAGGAAATGAATCTTAGTCCGAAATGGATGTACAATATAAGAGATAAAAGATAACATAATCTTTTTATCTTTATTCCAACATTTCATACACCTATATAACTCAAACTCTTTTCATATTATATAATTAAATTATACATCTATATTCCAACCAGCTTTCAAAATGACACCTAGTTACCTCAAATTAGGCAAAAGGCTTAACAACATTCAACGAGAATTATGAACTCCAGCCCTCTTCGATCCATCCCCAAGACCCCAAAACAATTGAAATACATGAAGCACTAAAAAAATAATGGATTACGCCGCTGATTTGGCAATAAGTTGTCACAATCATCTTCAATAACAACTTTTCTAGAAAAAATTACCACCAATATTTTGTTGTTATAAGCTCAAATCCAAGTCACAACAAATTGAATCTAACTGAGCCCCAATATGGAACTTTGAGTAACCACATGAAAACAAATCAAAACTAGAAAGAAACAACAGTAGCCAAACAAAGAAGAGAGAGACAATGAAAAGAAATGTAAAAGGAACTCATGTTTGTAATGTAGAACAGATACCGATGTTTTTATCTATCCAATTCAAGTCTTGTACAAGAGTTTGGCAGGAACAATTTGCAAATTACAACCAAATATACCCTATCTCTCCTCTCTTTAATTAGCAATATGCACCTTATTCATTATGTCCCCATTACAGATATAAAATGGTAACCAGTCTTCGCATCAATACTATGGAAGACATAGTCTGACAGACAAATGATCTTACCTAAGGAACTTTCCAAGATGCTCTGGCCAGTGAGCGCCCCTCTTATCAAATGGCTTTTCATCCCGAACTTCCCGCTTCTTGAAAGTTCTGCCCTTAGTTTGATTCCCTGACGAACTAGGCCTCACACGAATGCATTTCGATGAATCTTTAGGACCCTAATATTTTCATGAAAATTCAACATTAATGGTACAATGAGGCAACGATAAGATCGAGGACAAAATAGAAACAAAATTAGATAATTCACCAACTCAAACATGGTATTTCCGATACCAAATGAGATAAATGAAATAAACTTTTAACATCAAGCTTGAAAAATTCAACAGGAAACTATTCCAAATCAAGGCCCCAACAATAATAATCATTTATCATAGAACAAAAGTGAGATAAAAAACTCAATAATCTCAAGACCAGAAACAAACCAGGGAGATATTTCCAAATCTGCTTGCTATAACAGCAAAAAACGCCAGAGAACAAACAACGGCAACTAACATCAAAATTTAACAAATAACTAGATTATTACTAGCCCATAATAACCATCAAACTCTCAACCAAACAAAATTATCTCTGTTAAACACACTACATTTTGTAGTTGTTTCTACTTCTGCCTAATGTAGCAAGCAGGGACGATGACGACGACCAGAACACTAGCAAAAATAGCTCCAAATAACAAGTAATTGAGTCTTCAATCCTTTGAATTTGTTATTACTTTGCTTCTCCTCAACATAGCTGCTGGAATAACAGCTTCTCTCTTTGTAACTTTCTCCATCAAAACTCCGATCAATTTATCAGATTCTGTCAATTTCTTCACCAATTCATCCATTTTCTCATCCATTTGCTTCACCTTATCCTCAGATTCCTTCAACAAAGCCTTAAGATCCGCAACGAACTCTTCAACCTCATCCGTTTAACTTCGGTATCCACCTTCAGTACCTTCCGAAATTTCCAGTAATATACTGGCCGACTGTGAAGGAAAGTACCACTAATTTTTGAGCAGGACTCTGATCTTATGAAAATAAGGACATCGTTCATTTCTTCATAGTCAAAAGATGCAAAGTTAAACCCCATACATTCCATGAATCCTATTCCAGTGACCAGAATAAAAGATAAAAAACAAGATGTAAACTCCCAAGTTAACAAACTCCAATATGCAAAGATCGCATAGCATAATGTTATATTGTTATCACACTCTAACCTGCATCAGAGAATATACATAGAAGAAAAGCTTGATTTCTGAAGGTGCCCTCTTTAGTAATTATTTTCCCTTAAAAAAATCATACTTTCCCCATGAAATTGGAAAATCTAACCCCAAAATTGCAATTACATGAACATTTAAACACAAATCGCAACAATTGAAATTTTAGAAATTCTGGGGGGAAGTCCAACTTCGTGGTTGAAATTGAAGTTGAAAATTTCAGTAAAAAAAAACCTAACTTGTAGCAGAAATTACAAATTGAAATCGAAAATCAAAAGAAACCACAAGAAATTCATAAATTCGAAACAAGAACTAAAGAGAAAAAGAGAGTGATGAGAACAAAAACCTAAATTTGTAGTACGCTAGAGATGATCGACGGTGAGGTCGACGGTGATAGTGAAGACGACAATCGTAGCGCGGGTCTCTGTGTGGTAGTGCGATTCGCCGGTGGTAATGAGTTCGTCAATGGTTGCCTTGCCCTAGCTTCTATGTCGAGAGAAAACCGAAAGAAGAAAGAGGGATAGACTGATAGAGGGCGAATATTGGTTTCGCAAAGTTTTTTTAGGTGCCAAGACAAGTGAAGGAAATAGAGACCCGTTATGTTAGATGACGGGTATTTCTTTATTTTGCTTTTGCTTTTTTTTTCTACGAGAGAGTGGTGGGTCCAGTGATATATAAGAGACCCGTTTAGGTGAATAAAGGGTCTCTTGTTTCTCTTATTTTATTTTCTGTATAAAAAAATTGCTCCTTTTATATATTAGAGACCCGTTAAATTAAATAAGGGGTCTCTGTTTTTTTCCCCACTAATTTTAAGTGGGCCCTTTGACTCATAAGAGACCCGTTATCTATAATATTAGATTTCTTATGCTAAAGAGACCCGTTATGTTGATCAACGGGTCTTTTATTAAGGGTCTCTTTGCCCATTTTTGTAGTAGTGTTAACTCAGTTACCAAAATTGGTGTTGATTGATGGATTAAATCAGGAAAGAAATGAAAAAAAGGAAAATAAAATATTACAATTATTACAGTTTCCAAATGAAACGAAAATTATTACAAGACAAAAAAAGAACAATACAGCTAAACGAATAAAAAGTTTCAAATTAACTGCAGAAACCAAAAACATTAAAAAAATCTCCATTGTAAACCAAAAGAGGCAGAAAATTTCCAGAAATCTACTGCCGCATCACTGTTCTTCCTTCTTGAAGTCGCCCACATGTAAGTACAATTTTCGTATGAATCCTTGCAAAAAAAAAATACAAACAGAAACTAAAGATTTTTTTATAATAATAATTCATAAATTTTAATACATAACCATAAAGAAACAGAAATTAAACAATTTTTCTTTTAACAAAATTCGTGAATTTCTAATTTAATTGTATGGACATATTCAAATATGTGTATGCATACAAATACAGTGAATATTGTACGCATAACAATATAATTTTTATGTATACAATACTATATAAAAAATAAAATCGTAATAAAATTTGTGAATTTATGCATAAAACTAATGTTCTTTTCTAATATTGTTGCATTTATTTGTTTTGCAGATTTAAACATATAAGGTAGGTAATATTATTGCTTTTAAATGATTTTTTATTTCAATTTATGCATTTGGTTAAATAATCTCATAATTTTTTTAATTTTAATTTGCAGATTTCAACAGCGAAGGTATGTGATAACATAAATTTCTGTTATTAGAATTATGATTTTAAATATAATTGACTTATATTTGTTTTAATGCAGAATTTAATTGTGGTTTGAAGTTCATAACGAGGTAAATTCTTAATCTTTAAAATCTGGAAGGAAAACTAAACTCCTCATCTTTCAGATCTTTGCTTTCCCAAGTCAAATCTGAGATTTTTTGCATTTCTTTTGTTAAATTTTGTAGTACTCTTGCCATATGGGTTTGCATTTTTTTTGTTCAATTATGTAAATCAAAAATCTGAAATAAATTATTGTTTTGCAGGTTATAATTTCGGATTTAAGTTCAATTTTAAGTTGGGTGTTAAGTTCATCAAGGCATACTATAAACAACGGCATAAGGTATGTGGCCCACCAATCTCTTAAAATAATATTAATATGCATTCTTTTTATTGATTTTAATTAATAATTACAGATCACTTTTGATGCTTTTTATTGAATAAGTTGTTATTTGATTTTAAAATATCCTTCTTAATTATCAGGTAAATCGGTTAAACATGTGTTCTATAAAATTAGAAATTGATTATTACATCTACCTATAACTTATAAATAGCAAAAGGGAAAAAAAATTAAACAAAAGGGAAAAAAAATTAAACATACGTTTACTGATTTCAATTAACTATTACAGATTTTAGATCATGCTTTTAATTACATAGAACGAAAAGAAAATCATCAAATTTCATTCTAACTAAATCAACAAAACCCACCATAACAACATACAGTCGCATTTGATCCAATAACACCCAATAGTCAAAGAAAACAGCAAAATCAGATGAACAAATAAAGCATCAATAAAATTGAAATTATAATTAGCATATAACCCCATGCACTCAAGTATTCGATCATTGTGAACATGAATTCTCTTCCACCATCCATGTAACATTCATAGATTATAGTCTTGAAAGTCTTTCCTATTTCAGTTCACTTTTTCTTATTATTCTACATTATTCACTCTGCAATATACTTCGTACATCATGTGGTTTTTAATTTTCGAGTTTGTTATTGATTTTTAAAAAAGAATATTGAATATTGGAAAAATTGAAACAAATGGTTGGAAACATTATTGGAAATATTGAATATTGGAAAAATTGGAACTAATGTGTTCATCAAAACTTGAATCAGTAAACCATAATTCAATTGAGCAGAAGCATAAGAAGACAGATGGTTTTGCTTAAAACATAAGAGCACGAGATTGTACGCGATGCATTATCTGTTCTCCCAAAAGTTCAAATAATCGATTACTATACATCTCTCAAACACGACGTATGTATAGCGCCCGTTTTAATAATGTAAAAAAAAATCAATAGAAGCATCAAACAGATGATACTAACATTTTCAAAAGTTAACAAAGTTAATGTTAAATTGCCTAAATCTCTGTATCATTGGAAATATATACTTTTCAGTCACATTCTCCCAATTGTACGTAATAAACTACATTAAAGATTTCAACAACTAACACCAACAGTTTCATCCATTTTAAAATTAATCTGAACTAACAACACGCAATCTGAACTAACCACACGTACCATAACCATGAAATCTTTAATTTTAAAATTGAATGGCGTGCATATTGTTTGTTCAGATTTCAACAACTAACAACTAACACAAACAGTTTCATACAGTTTCATTATTGTAATTAACTGAGATAACTACAAAATTTGGCCAATCGTACTCTGACACATCTCAAAAGAGAGCAAACATACCTAAAATTAAATATAAAAAAATCACCTTTAACATGAGAAATCAAACCAATTAATCAAATTCAATGGTAAAACTTTATAACCAAGATCATTTTATCCAATAAAATTAATCAATAATCAGATTAGATTAGATTCCAATTTTGTCCAATTTACCTCAGGATGATCAGATTCTCAATAGCAGAAACAATTAACCACGACCAGCGCCTCCACCCGCGCCTCCACCCGCGCCTCCATCAGCGCTCTCTCCCACCATGGAGGGACAACACATGCAAATCAAAAGTGCAAACAAGTGAGTTAAGCAATAATTAAGACAACGAAATACAACTAAAATCAAGCAGAAACATGAATTTAAAAAACCCTAAAATTCTAAATTCAGAAACATGAATTTAAAAACCCCTAAGATTCCAATTCTGCATGAAGTAAATTCAGATTATAAACCCAGAAACATGAATTTAAAAAACCCTAAAATTCTAAATCAAGTCCAAATTGACTAATAATTTCACATGAAGAGAAGATGAATATACCTGTGTAATCTACGGCGCTCGCGATTTCTGAAGGTTTTCGCCATTTTTAATTTCTAAGATGTTAAAATAGTTGGAAAGAGGAGAGAGAAAAGGAGGGATATTATGAGAAACCATTTTCTGAGGAGAGAAATGAAGGAAAGTAGCAATGAGGAGAGAGAACGGAGTGATAGCAAGCAAAAGAAACAAAAATCTAATATGTTCAGGAGAGAGAGGAGAGCGGCGGATAAGAATGAGAGAGAAAGGAGCAACAAAAATAAATTAGGGTTAGAATTTGGAAAGAAAAGACCCTACTGTCAACATTTGAGAACGAAATGGGCCGGCCCATTCTCCGAACTTAAAACGAAATGAATATATTTCTTATTAACTTGACAAGTTATGTTTGATTACAGGTCCGTTCTCCGAACTTTATTAAAACGAAAATGAATAGACTTTTATTTTAGCGAAAAATAAAAATAAAAAGCATCAAAATAAAATATTTACTTTAATTTACTAATTCATTTGCTTTTTTATTTTATTTTAAATTGAAATTTTTGTTTTAGCAGAAAAGAAAAAGGAAACAAAATAAAATATTTAAATTAGGTTGTTTAGCAACTGAAATAAAATCAGTTTTCAACAGGTTTCAATCTAATACTCTAACAAGATAATTTTTTTTTTTATAATTAACTCATGTTGTATTTACATCTTCGTATATTTTCTAACATTCATCCAGCATAATGGACGTAATCGAGTGATGGAAAAAGTATTTGCATGTTTCGGAAACAGAGCTTTTTCATGGGTGCTACATCCACCAAATGGAGCTTTTAATCCTGAACATTCGTATACGGTTGGTTATGTGTTGCATCTCGATTGGGTGGAGGAGTGCATGTGGTTAAACAAATATATTGCAAGCAAAAGAAGAAAGTGATACTTACTATTTTGTATGTTTAATAACTTTACTTTCAGTACTTCAATTTTGGTTTTTCGATGGGATATGTTAGTTGTATCAAGATAACGTTAAGTTTTTTAATAGCTTTAATTGGTCATAAGATTCGATCATTCGTCATGTAAGGCTACGAGTATTGTATGACCTCAATATCGCAAAATATGGACTTTGCGAATGATTTTGTAAAATTCCGCACGCATTGCATGTATGAAATACTAGGCACAATAAAATTAAAATTCCGCACGCATCCCATGCATGAAATACTAGGCACAATAAAATTTCTAAAATCCACGCACGCATCGCGTGCATAAAATACTAGTGTATAATATCTCAAGTTTTATCCCCCACCCGCATTTGTAAATTGCATTACCCTTTAGGCTCATTCAATTCTGTATATAATTGATTAATTGGTCATATATATCAGTTAGACATGATCAAAAGGCGGGCCGAGCCGAGGACATAAAAATCTGCCATTATGTTGGGTTGGGCAAACTTCTGGCAAATTTTTTGTGCCCAGAACCCGCTATTTCAGCCAAAAATAGCAGGCTTTTCGGGCTATTTTCGGACCGGGCCAAATTTATAATTAAAATTGTAGTTTTACGTTGCCCAAAGGCAACAATTTTTTTAAAATGTTCGGGCCAGGTCGGGCCAGCCCCGAAATATGTTGTTCGTAACCCGGTAATTTTTGGGTGGGATTAGTCTGGGCCAGCGGGCCGAACCCAAGTTGATCGGCTCTAATATTAACAGTGTGTCGGGCCCATGTTGATCAGCTCTAATATAGCAGTGTGTATATAAAGCCAATGTGGCATAGGATTCCTTTGGGGTCCATGAATATATTCAAAGAGTTGAAGGTGATTTTACATTAATGTCCTTTGGTCCATCTATAAAATGGAAAACTTGCATAAACTTCCATCTTATAGGCAAATCATCAAATTCAGAAGCTCATATAGAGGTAAGCACACTATCTATCAATTTATCCATCTATCTATCTATCTATCTATCTATCTATCTATCTATTTATCTATCTATATCTATCTATCTATCTATCTATCTATCTAATTTGTAGTTGCTATAGTACTCCCTCCGTCCCTTAATACTCGCACCGGTTTGACCGATGCGGAGTTTAAGACATTTGAATTGACTTATTAATTTAATGGTGTTTGTTGATAGTGTGGTATTTTTTTAATATAGTTAGTGGGAAATGTGTAAGGGGTAGGGAGTGGTGAGTGAGGGATATTGATTTTTAAATGATTTTTTGTAGGAACTAGGGGTGTATGTAGGGTAGTAGGTAAGTGTGAGAAATAATATAATATTGGTAAAGATTTCCATTTATAGAAGCGGTGCAAGTATTAAGGGACGGCTCGAAAAGGAAAGCGGTGCAAGTATTAAGGGACGGAGGGAGTATGTATCTAGTCCATAGGCTTATACATACGGAGTACTCCCCTTTTGTTTCGAATTAACAGTTACTTTTCTTTTCCTGCTATTCTAAAATCATATATGCATGCATGGTTACATATTTAATTACACTTTTTCTATTAAGAAACGGAAGGATTGGAAACGGAAGGATTGGAAATACCATTGTTCGTTCCTTATCGTGTATATATATATATATACTCCCTCTGTTAGTATATAATATATTGTTGGTTTCATCATAATATATATTTTCAAAATATTAATATTTTTATAAGTTTTATAATATTATAGTTAAATATATTGGTAGTCAAAGTTGTGCATTGGCAAGCGTGTCAAGTGAAAACGGTGCGAGTATTAATTAAGGGATGGAGGGAGTATGTTTATATATATTTATTGATTTCTAGTTAATCTAGCTAGTTACTTGGTATTATAGAATACATAGAAGTATTTATGAAACGTTTAATTTCTCATATATAATAATATGTGTGCAGGTGGAACGGGTGATGAGCAAGTAAGTAAGTGAGAAAAGAAAGAAAGAAAGATGTCGAATAATTCGTATGTGACAGCTGCATTCAAATCAACTCACAAAAACCAAGTCTACTTGTTCATGTACCCCGAGTATGTGCTAGATGACTATGCACCTGGTACTGCTACTGACACGATACTGTATGGACCAGCTTACATGCGTGATGTGTTTTCCTCCTTAAAGGATACAGTCTTTAGTAGGGGAATAGACAGTGCATTCGAATCCCAAGATCCTGGAGATGCATACATATTTATCGGCGTCCATTGTGCAAAATGGTTTTATGCTCCAGACTCAACCAACGACAAGATTCTTAAGGGTCCTATGTACGTTTCTGATATGTTCCCTTTCTTGAAGGGTACAGAGTTTGAAAATGGGGTTTTTGCTGCTTTCAATTCAACAATTCCTTATGAGGCTTATCTGTTTAGCTGGGGAAATCAATATGCTCGTATCAACTACAGTGACAATGGCCACCTCATTACATTGGGTACCATAACTCAAGGTTTTCCCTGTTTGAAAGGCACTATATTTGAAAAGGGAATTGATGCTTGTTTTGCTTCACACATTCCAAATCAGGTATACTTATTCAAACATGATTCCTATGCACTTATCCAGTACACTCCTGGCACCACAAGTAATCAGACGTTGATCAATTCAGGGAAAATCATAGACAAGTGGCCTCAATTTGGTAGCCTCTTGCCTCGCGACAATGCCAATCATCTCAAATTAGTTACCAACTAACTAATCCTATAATTAATTAATTTAACACATGCATACACGTACTTTCCATCATATCCCTTCATTTAGGAACAACGCATGCATGCATGCATGTGTAATTCTATATCTAAGTTTAATTATGTTGCAATCAATAATACAAGAGAGAATGTATTAGGGCTTCAGCCTAGCTATATATGAGTTGGCCCTCATCCTCTTATACGCCCGCAGTTAATTAGCTTAATATGTACGGAGTGTAGACAACGTACTCGCTAGTAGCTAGTCGATCTAGACAACGTCTCTTATTTAGCTGTATGCTTCTATAAAGCTTGCCTTCTGTAATAATCTATATATATAATATACTAAAAGAGAGGAAATCAATGTGGTGATGACAAATGTCACTCATTCATTGCCTCTCTTTTAATATAATAAATTAATAAGATAACATTTTTATCATATTTAACTTACTTTATTTATTGTAACAATAATGAATATGGAAAAATCGCACAATCTATATTACTGTATATTTCCCATACTGTACAACGATATTACTATTTACAAGACATGTATCATTTGGAAGATATTATATGAATAACCAATATGGAAAGTTGCTCAGTTATTATCTTCCAAATATTTGGAATATATTATTTGGAAGCTACGTAGTATTTGTTTATCCACAAAATTACTCTTGCAATTTGCAAACAATCACACCTTGGCTAAATTATTTGGAAGATATTTGATTATATTAAGGCTTTGTGTTGTTTGATTTGTTTTGATTTATTTCAGACAAAATAAGTTTAGAAAGATTCAGTTAGGTTTAGATAATATAAATTAAGAAAACTAAGTTTTTTCCAGACATTTTTTTCACCCAAAAATAAGTATATATCCCGGATAAAATAAGCTTAGATAAGTTAAGATAAGTTTGGTTAAATTCGGATAAGTTCAGATAAATTCAGATAATATAAGTTCAAAACGATAATGCATCGAATAGAACATAGCTTAGTAGAGAGGATAAATGTGGAGCTGACAACTTCCACTATTTGATTTCCCTCTCTTTTAATATAAATAATTAATACATCACATTTTTTTACTATGGTAATTTATAATTGTTCTTAAAATTATATTTATTGTGGCCCTGTAAGCTCTTTCATAAGATACTAACTTACATAATTAGAATTCATTAAACTAAATTTCGACCAAATATGTCAAAGCATATTTAATTCATATATGCTGATATTTAATTTTAACATAATTAGAAACTTTAACAAAGCTATAAAAGATAATAAAAATGCAATACTTCTTAGATTACAAAATTAGAACTCTTAACATGATAGAAAGTTTATAACTCATACAGTAATACTCCAAACATGATAACTTTTCACATAATCTATATCTATATATTATACTAAAATAGAGGAAATCAATGTGGTGATCACAAATGTCACTCATTGATTCGCCTCTCTTTATTAAACAAAAATAATTAAAATACTTAAATTAAGGAAAAAATATTATTGATTTTCATTATAAATCTTAAAGATTATGTTGATAATAAACATAATAAAAATATTTCCCGGCTCTTTTCCCATTCCTAATTAAACAAATCAATTATGTACGGAGGTTATACTTCAGTTCAATACCTTATTACGAAGTATTTTAAAAGATATTGTTGCTAAACTAAAAAATATCTTTTAATACCTCTGTTTCTTAATGTTCTTTACGTTTATTATTTGCACGCACTCCAATGCAGTATTTAACCACTTATATATCCATTTCTGTATGTAAAAAATTATAAAAATTTGATATTTTGAAAATACACAACGAGACCAATCTAACAAGATCTTACATGATAACGTTTTGATGTATATAACAACGAGAATCCATGGTCAAAATTTTCATACTTTGTATACATATTCCAAAGCGTAAAGAACATTAAGGAACGGAGGTAGTATAATTTATGTATTAGTAAATTAGTAAACATGAAATGGTATTACTATGACATACGGATTATATGTCAACGCAACTGATCTGCTTCATATTATGTCCATGCAATTGTACATGCAAAACTAGATATTACGAAAACATTACTTTGTGATATAACAAGATAAGATAGGTGAGAATATACATACATATAACTTAGTAAAATTCTAATTTTGTATGGTATTATATTAAGTTCAATTTAAAGTTGATGAATAAGATAAATTTTTAAATTGGTCAATTGAGTTAAGAGGGTGGAGTATGACATTCTTTAATGAATATTTGGTCGAATAAAGTGGGTGAGCATTATAATGTAACATATTTGATCTACTAATAATATATCATATTATATCATACTTGGGGTAAAGGCGCAAAGATGATTTTGAAATTTCTAACTCCACAAGTCAACATAGACTTTATAATGGTTATATTTTATAATTAAGGGTTTATATTGTACGTAGTAGTATCTTATATTATAACAAAATTATTATTAATATGTTTGCAACGACAAAAATAAGTTTTCTATGTTAATGTAAAGGATTGTAATATCACTTATATATAAAATTTCGTGCAAAGTTAACATTTTGATATGTAAACCATGCATCACACTTGATATGGGCGAGTCCGGACTTAATTTATTCTAACGAAGAAAACAAAGATAAATAATTGACTAATATTGACTAATAAATAGAGATTTAGTGTTGGTGAACAGATAAGAGGATAACATGTACCAGACCACCTTGGTGATGGGGCGAGTTTGAATTATTGGATTGAGAACCCTCACCCAATTCTAATTATGTATGTCACTTTTAGATATTTTCATCAATATTATAGCAAATAAAAATAATTTTAATAATAAACTTATGTCAATATATGCAAATGATAGATGAAAAACAAAGATGACTTATTTAACGAATATAGGGACGAAAGATTGTCAATGGGGCGGGTTTTTTTTTGTGAGATAAGCCCCGTGCATCCGCACATGGTGGGCAGGGTGGAGGAAATTTATGGGTGATGATGGGGTTAAACAAATGTACTCACCGCGGGTGGTCGGACGAGGATGCATGAATTTTTATTAGCCCTGCCCGCTTCTCTTATCCTTCAACTAATTTATTGTGAATCTTTAAAAAAAAAATACTAACCTACATATTATAATGTTTTGTCTATTTACTCAATCACTCTAACCAGACAATCAAATTGTAGAAGACTCTAGAATAGAGTTTTAAAATTCAAAGTTCTCTTACCTAAACAAAAAATGTTGATTCCAGCGGTGGGTTTGAGGCCGGTGTAGATACACGGGAGGGTGATTGAACGGGGATGAATTTTATTGTTTACCCTTCAAGAAAGGGATTGGGTGGGGTGGCCCGGTTGGTACCATTGTTCCTATCGTGGGTGGCAAGGAGGGGGGTAAGA
Organism: Spinacia oleracea; assembly: GCF_020520425.1. Taxonomy (NCBI): domain Eukaryota; kingdom Viridiplantae; phylum Streptophyta; class Magnoliopsida; order Caryophyllales; family Amaranthaceae; genus Spinacia; species Spinacia oleracea. Next base: position 67,539,336 of record NC_079492.1, read on the forward strand.
TCTTAGGTGGCTATGAGTGTGGAGGCCCCTCCCCGCCTCAAAGTCATCTATATCTGAATAAAGTAAATGATGGGGGTATGTGTTGAATGATCGGATAATGAGGTAGTTACTAAGGATGAATTTTATTTCGTATCTCATAATTAATACGAGCAGGAATGGAACTGGATTTGGTACTATACCTATAGTTGGTGGAGGGGATAAAAATTTTACCCGGGTACGGTTGTGGAGGCTCCGCCCGATTCAAAGTAATTTATAGTCGAATAAAATAGATGGACGGTGGGAGTGCTAGAGGAGTATGACTACCGAAGTATAGGGAGAATGAGAATAATTTTTTATTTGACACGTGTGATGAGCGGGGACGAAAATAATCATATCTTTGTACTCTTATCTTTAATTTTTTTTTTAATAAATAAGACATTGTACGAATGGGACAACAACATATTTTATTCATCATTAATTTTTATATAGAAAAATATTTACAAGCTTTGTTTCTTATTATAGATTGTCTGCAACTGCAGTTTAGATTTCATGCAAATTTAATATTAGGATTATAAACCGTGCATCGCACGGACCTTATACTAGTATTATTAAAAATATTATATTAATAGTTGTATGCTTCTATAAAGCTTGCCTTCATTTAGGAACACCTCCTTAGGTAAGAACACTTCTTACGGTAAGAACACTTTTACACTCTCCATGTTCTATATTTATTCAAACATGTTCAAAATTTGTTCAACCATATTTTAAATTTGTTCAATCATGTTCTAAATTTATTCAACCATGTTCTAAATTTATTTAATAATGTTTTAAAATTTCAAGCTCATGTTCTAAATTTATTCAACCATGTTCTAAATTTATTCAATGATGTTCTAAATTTATTCAACCATGTTCTAAATTTATTTAATGATGTTGTAAATTTATTCAACCATGTTCTAAATTTATTCAAGCATGTTTTAATTTTATTCAACCATGTTCCAAAATTTTAAGCTCATGTTCTAATTTAATTCAAGCATGTTCTAAAATTATTCAATCATGTTCTAAATTTAATCAAGCATGTTCTAAATTTTGTTAACCAGGTTCTAAAATTATTCAAAAATGTCCTAAATTTGTTCAACCATGTTCTAAAATTATTCAAGCATGTTCTAAATTTGTTCAACCATGTTCTAAATTAATTCAACCGTGTTCTAAATTTATACAAGCATGTTCTATATTTATTCGACGATGATCTAAATTTGTTCACCCATGTTCTAAATTTATTCAACCATGTTCTAAATTTAGAACAAGTCAACGCATATACATATATAAATGTTCTAAATTTTCAAGATCGTGTTCTAAATTTATCCAAGCATGTTCAAAATTTACACTACTAGAAAAAGGACATTTAACGACGAACAATTTCGTCGTTAAAAGCTTTAATTTTCGTCGTTAAAACCTTCGACGGTCATGATGTTCGTTGTAACAGGTTCCGTCGTTATTGGCTTTAACGACGATGTTCGTCGTTAAATACTTATTCACAATGAATAATTGAGCAATAACGACCAAAAAACCCTCGTAAAATGTCACTCCAACGGTAAAAAAAAGTTGAATTATGGCAATACCACCGAAATATTATGTAGTTAATATTGCAATCATAATAACAATATTTACATTCTTCAAAAAGCCTAAATTTTCACTATGAAACAATATACAAAACCATAAATCAATTTTAACAAATGAAAATTTCATTACTCAAAAAAAATTTGACAATAGAACTTCAAGTTATATGAACCTAACAATCACATCCCGTTGTCTTTAAATTCTAAAAAAACTAATAAATATAAAACTCATGTTCAATAAAAAATAACAAAATAAAAATCTAAATAGTTGAAATGTCCTCTCTTGGAGCCTCAAGCCGCTATAGTAACACGTCTCTAAATGATTTAAGCTCATCTTCAACTGAACTCATACAGCTCTTAAGTGCATTGTTTTCTTCATGTACCGCATCCACGCGATTGGTAAGCACCTGATTTTGTTTGTTTTCTTCATTAAACTTAGATTGAAGTACCTCCCTAAACCCACAAGTCCACAAATTAATTACGAGACTTCGACTTAAGCACCTTTTGTGCCACCAAGATAAAGAAAAAAAAGTTAAATATCATTGGATGGGAAAGTAAATATACAACCAAAAAGGATATAGAAGAAGAAAAGTTACCTAGACATGAAAAAGTGTTGGTTCTTCAATTATTTTCTGAAGTTCCTTCTGCAACATAAATAACCATGAAAAAATTAATATCATACATGAGAAGCTTAAAAACTAAGACCAAATGTTAAAGTCTAATCTTTTAATTAACTCTCAAGAAATAAGCTTATAACTAGAGGAAGTTTAGAGGAACATTAAGACAGATTCTGCATTATGTAGGAGAAGAAAAAAACTGGAGTGTAAACTGCAGCAGCATCAGTTTGCAAGTGACTTAGAACGCAAGCACCAAAATAGAGGTGGAAAAAGCTATACAAAACTCCAAATTAACAAATCAAAGTGTGTATGCTAATCAAAACCATCTACAGAAAACCTTTAAGCGAATAACAATATTCCTAGGAGACGCAGTGAACAAAGAACCTACTCACCAGTAATTAACCAACATGAAGCAATTGCAGCAGAAAAAACAAAACAAAGACAAATCGTCCAGCAAATATAATCAATAAAAATACTTGGAGAATTCAGACCTCAAAATTTAGTTCCAGGAATTCCGCATGTCATAGAATCTCAGGTAGTCAACCACTCTTAATCCTCATACTTTGGTCTCTGGACAATACTTGGAAATATCAGAAGCGCACTTACGTTATGAAAAAAACTAAAGATCTGAGGAGCTGGCAAAAATAATAAGGAAATAAAAAAAAATTGTTTCAAATGAAAATATGACTATTTGCAAGGAACCAGCTTATTTGGATTTCGACCTCTTGTGCTTTTGCTGTATCAAATCCAACCCAAAAAGAGAAAATTAGATAGGAACAATTTTGTTTCAAATGAAAATCAGAAAATATGACCTATGAATTACTCTAAAAAATTATGTTAAAAGTTCATCATTCTCAATAAAACCTATGTTTAAGTAACATCAGAAAAACTAGTATAACTGAAAAATATATAACAGAACAAAAAGATGAAAATAAATGATGAGTAGAAGATAAAAGCCGTTTAAAAACAGTTCAAAACTAGGTATTAAGCAATATTTACAGTTTACCAAAGCAGGGGGGAATCGAAGGAAACTTCCATTGCCAACCGAATACTACAGATATTATTAAGAAATTAGAAGTATGAAGTCTGAAGCACCGAGGGCTCTTATTTGGTAATAAGAGATTCTAAACGTAAGTAATTAATAACACCTAGTCCAAATACCATCGTCTATAAGATTTGAATTTTTCATAATGAATTTTTATCTCCAAATCTTCAAACTTATTCATCATCACAGAATCACGAGGTGAATCACACAAAATCATAATGAACAGAAACGGAACACCTGAAAATCTGTAAGAGTTTTTGGGACTACAACCAACACAACATCATTTGAAACCGACAAATCAAATTGCATATCAGCTCTATGCAATCCTCATAAAGCACGAACTTGCATATCAACAAACAACCTACTTGATCACCGAACACACAACCAACTGCATACTCATCAAAAATCAAACCAAAATCTAACACGAACCTTTTGGAAAAGCAACTACAGTTCAGGAACATTTTGATGTAGTAAGATTAAAAGAGTCACCAATCTACAAGCCCCTACTGCAAACCATTCTGGTAAAGCTGCAACATTTTGCAACAACAAACAAGGTTCAACATTATTATAAAGAGGAATAAGCATCCATAACATCTAGAACCAGACAACAAAAGTGATCAATAACATGTTGTGTCTGCTTGCAATGTTCTTGTGCTATTTATCAGAATTAAGATCTAACCGACGAGATAAAGTTGTAAATGGTTAAGTAGAATGGAACTCTAAATCCAATAATACTCCTTTGCATAAACAAATCAGATTCTGGATAACATGAGATCCATGACAGTTTCACATAACAGCTACAAGTTTTTAGACTATTTTCTAACAAGGAAAAAGAAGAATGATGTCTGTTAGTCTGCAGAGAAACAAATGCTAACTAAATTAATTTGAAACAAGTGCTTAAGATAATACCACGGAACAAATTAGTATGCACTATATATAAGATCTAATTTGTATCAGTAAATACCATGTAAAAATACCAGTGAGCATATCAAGGTTCTTTCCCTAATTTGTATCAGTAACTCACATAACAGAAATTTCATGGAGCATACAGTGAGCGAAAGCAGTATCATCCAGAGCAAGCAGTAAAAAATAATAGCAAATGAAGAAACTTGAAACTCCTTGTTATACAAAAGCATAGGCAAAAGTAAATAAACTAAGAGACTACCTGGCATATCAAGGGTAAGGTTTGATTAGATTGTACTCGTCTTGGAAATGTTTGAATAAAAAACAAACGCATATAGTGTAAGGAGATTCCCAAAAACTCACCTCCGTACAGCTTCACCTGTTGATTTCATCAAGCAATCTAAGCATCAACAACAAGATTCCAGAAACCCAAACCCGATACCTAGTGTTTAGCAAAGAGTAATTCGGAAAACCAGTAGTTACACATGATCCAAAAAGGATAAAACCCAAATCAGTATTCTCGAAACCTAATATAAAATTAACATTCTTTCAAAATTGACAACAAAAAAAAGAGTAAAACACAAAATCCATTGATCTCCAGAAGAAGAAATTGAATTATGAACCAATTCATAATAGGGTTTCTATTGCAATTAGGCAAATGCTCGAACCGTAAAAACCTACCTCTGTGAGGGGGTCGAAAAAGCGCGAGGCTAATGCGTGACCTTGTCCCTCGTGGGTGTGACGATTATTTTTATTCAATCAAGTGTAATTGGATTTCCTGTGAGTATACACCCAATTGACTAGTAATATAGGAGTCGCCATTCAGTTTTTAACAACAATGAGAAAAACTGACAAAACCCGGTTATCGTGACATAAAGGGAGTGCAATTATGTTTGACCACGACGGCCGTAGGTTCCCTTGTGATCCCTGGTGTGGGGATCTCTCAATATACACCCGCAAGGTAGAGATTGAGGGTTCGGGGGACTGTAACTACCGAGAGGAGTACTTCGCTCGTCGATAACTCCAGAGGCAGGATATCCTTACTAGCTCAGCATAAATAATTGAAGGGACATGCGTTAACTATTAAACTAATCTGAGTTGATTTTAGCAATATGCAACATATAATACTAATTCGATCGTGATTATCTGATTTAAATAACATTAAGGGACCTAGCATGATAATCCGATTTCCCAAAAATATTATATTTGTTAGGTGTGATAGAACAATCAGATTAGGTTAGTTTAACAGTTCATAAAAAGGGCGAGGAAAGCAGTTAAATCATCGAAAAGGGACACATTACGACGCACCCTTGAGAGGTGCGTCACGGTTCTCAGAAAACTAACCACTTTGACTTTGCTATTTCTCCTTTTTATTTAACGAATCTCAATTATGGGTCAGGATACGTTCTGTTCGATTTATGGATCGATTGCGACAGAACGCGTGAACAGTTTCGCAGCGAGAGGCTTAGGCTAAGGGTTGGAGTCAACACTCAGAATATCATTATGTGTTGTTGTCTTCTTTCACGTCGAAACTAGGGGTCTATTTATAGGGAAGAGTTCGTGGAAAGATAGAATTGCAGAGTTCTAATCCACAAAGAATTAGGAAAAGAGACGTACCCAGGTATTTTCAGCGCCCAGGCCTGGGCGCCGAAGATTTCGGCGCCCAGAGCCAGGCGTTGAATATAGGGTCTGGGCAGTTTTGTTTAGTCAGATTCGGATTCCTAAAATCCGTAGAGTTTGAGATTCATTTGAGTCTTTTAGCGCGTATCAATTTTGTGACGAAATGCGTCTGGGCCCGTTACGAACTCTAGGTTCGTTAGGATTTTAATTAATTCGTAGCTCTTATTTCCGAATCCTATTAGGAATAGGATTCTCGCAGTTTTCTATCTCATTTAGGATTTATATTGGAATGCAACACCTAATTCTGACAGGTTTCTATCTTTTATGATTTGCCACTTTTAACAACTACCTGTTACGGCAGTTACTATTTTTAGCAGGTTTCCATAAACAGCAGGTTTCAGGTGAAATGAAATGGGGAATCATTTGTGACTCAAGACGGCTTGAAAGATTGGGTAATTTGTGTAGGTATTAGTCGAGCACGAGGATTACATCAACCAAGGCCAATGAATATCATGGGGACAGTTCAAGGGTATATCAACAGGATGTATCCACACAAGTTATATGGTCATTATGCTAATGATGGTGTAAGAACAGGTTTGGGCCTTGGAAATAATGGGTATGACGCACGTGTCAATGGCCGTGCGTGGTTTGCGGTTGATAGCAAGTTTAAAAAACCAGAGTTGAGGTAATGGTTTCTTGGGTTATGGTAATGAGAACATGGATGGGTTAAATGAGCTGAATAGGGACCCCAGAGTGAAGGCGTCTAAGAGCATAAGGATTGGAAAGGGTAGATATCGTAGAATTTTATGATTTGGATTGGTTGACTACTCAATTCTTTTCCTTCGTTTACTTTAGTAAATTTTGCGCTTTGGGAGGTACGGGCTAAGTATTTCATGGCTCGCTCTTTTCGCTCTCCCTTTTCTCTTTCTATTTTTTTCTTTTCGCTCGGGATTTCTCCCCAACATAAATCCTTCAATCAATTTGGGCTAAAAGGTAGATGGTTGTGGTCTTTAAGTCACGAGGCGAGACTGAGTGAGCCTCGTTTGGTAGGCCTATAGTGGACCTTTAATTTTAGTAGGCCTAGGGTGGACCTTTAGTTTTAGTGGGTCTAGGGTGGACCTTTTAAATTGTCTTACTTTGCAAGCGTATTTAGTCGTTTCTTTAAAATGTGCAAATAGCGTAGATTCAAAATGTTGTTTTTACCTTATTGAATTTTAACGAAAGAATTACATTGAAAATAATTTTTTGCTTCTTTTCAGATTCCTGTTTCTGGGATTTAATTGGAAGTTGTGATTTAGACTCAAACGTTCATTAATCTTTCTGATTATAACCCGTGTATGAATACAAGGAGGTGGCCTAGACTCAAAATGATGACACGACGTACGCCTATAATACTTGACCAAGCGACTCTCAGACTTAGGCTAATTGGACCATAACTTTCGTTGGTTGACACTTTTAGATTTTAACCCTCAGGTGTTCATTTGTCAAGCGCCATTTTACTTAATGTTGGCAAGGTAGTTAGTTGGGGAGATCGAATTTTTATTTTTGCAAGACTAGAATCATTAGTGCGGCTTCTCTCTTAGTGTGTATTGCTTTACCCCAATGGTAGCCTTATGGTATGCCGATTTGGGTATTTTCATGGTTGACCATGTTGCATTCATGGAAAATCTTTTAGTCCTTACTTAGTAGTATTTCAAGGAGTGAGTGACTCGAGAGGACTATGATAGTCGTGACCCAATGTGATTATAAGCCTTGAGGCCATTAATTTTGTGCTAATGGTATTTACACCTTAGGTTCACTTTGGGGGTTGTGCGACTATGGGGGAATGATTTCCAGAATGTGACCGTTTCTATTTTGCATAACATATTCTTTTTATGGGTGAGAGAGAGTATTGAGGCCGTAGACTCTTAGCAAGATATGACAATTACATATGGGTGCTTATTGATTTAAATGTTAGGAAGGAAGACTCAATATGGTTTAACCTTTTAACTTGCAGAACGACACCAAGCATTAGGACCGATTCTATGGATAAGACAACTAAGACTTAGGATTTGGATTGTATTTTGGCATAGCCTAGTCTAGACTCGGATTTATTTGAACATTTTTTTTTCTTGAAGACTTTATTCGAACATTATTTTTTGAATATTTTGCCCATGTGACAATCAAGGTCGTTTAATTAGCATGCTCGGTTTTGGTGCCGAGCATTGTCGTCGTAGGAGGCCTAACAACGACACAAAGAGTTATTTATTTTTTTTATTTTTTAGTCGCTTTTTAGAATCGAGTGCCTTTCATACGCCCTCACAGCAATTTTTTCAAAAAGTTTCTTTTTTTTGCTGCGTATATTTTTTATGTGCGGGCACTGAGGCTGCTGTGCCTGACCAAAAGGCCAGGCAGGAACTTCAGCGCCCAGCAGTGGGCGTGAGAAATTTCAGCGCCCAGCCGGGGGCGTTGAAAATGCGTTCCTGGCTGGTTCTCGTTTTCAGTTTTCGTTTACTTTTGTTTTTGCGACTTTAGTTTTGCGTGCTTGCCTTATAACGTCCTTTACGCGTTGTGCAGCGTTTGTGGGATTCGTTACAGGCCATCCCGAGCGTCGCTTATTTTTGTGGCGATCATTCGGGTTTGTGGAACACGTGTTTCGGTATAACTCTTTGGAAAATTAGTCTATGAATGTTTGGGCAATTTTTAAGGTCGTTGGTTTTTTAGGATAGTTTGTCACACACAATCACATATTTCGCTACACATAACTACAATACAAACATGGATTTGAAAATTAAATATTCCACGTAGTTTATGATAGGCTTCTATGGGTAGTTTATTTGCGCCTGGCTTGGTACCGCTTCTATCGTAGATCCAACACATGCCCCGGTCGAGGTAGTGTCTTCAACAGACGAATTTCGCTCAAGAGGCCAACCCGCAAGTGCAAGCCAAGGGGGCATGCAGGCGAGAGGGACCTAATGGGCGAGCGATTGGGTTCGGGATAGGTGTACTACCTGCACAAGTACAGAGTGGGAAACATGCGCGGCGTATGCACCCCCCTATTGGCGAAAAAAGGTATCCTTAGTCCCAACTCCCGAGGGAGCCGAGATTCGTTATGAGGTTCTGCCCATTCACATTAATATGCTGATTTTCAGGTCGTCCCAACTTGATGGGGAAATAAACACGGGGTAGGATCGTTTCACCCTTCGGCTATTTTGATTACCTACAAGCACTTTCCTTCACTATCCCCAGCGGAGTCGCCACTGTGAGGGGGTCGAAAAAGCGCGAGGCTAAAGCGTGACCTTGTCCCTCGTGGGTGTGACGATCATTTTTATTCAATCAAGTGTAATTGGATTTCCTGTGAGTATACACCCAATTGACTAGTAATATAGGAGTCGCCATTTAGTTTTTAACAACAATGAGAAAAACTGACAAAACCCGGTTATCGTGACATAAAGGGAGTGCAATTATGTTTGACCACGACGGCCGTAGGTTCCCTTGTGTTCCCTGGTGTGGGGTGAAGGAAATAATGCCCTTGGTCCAAGTATGCATTCTATGTTAAGTCTAATAAATGCGGTTCAGTATTAATTAACAAGTTAATAATTCAGTGAGATCAAGTGAGCTGAATGCCTAGCTAGAGGCCGCTTCAGTTCAAGTGGAATTAATGATATTAATCCACAGCTTACTCTTGACTGAACCCGTAGGGTCACACAAATAGTACGTAAACGGATCAAGTATTTAATAGCATTAAATACTCCATCTATGAATATTCGGAACCGACGGATCTTGGTTTCAGTGGGAGCTGAGATCGTCACAGGCAAGGAATGAATACTCCGGAAACGATGATATTGCCAGAAACGGAAATATGGATCGTATCGGAAATATAAATATTATCCAAGTCGTAGATGTTGCCGGAAACGGAAACATGGTACGTGTCGGAAAATATTGTCGGAAATGGAAATATTGCCAGAATCGGAAATATTGCCGGAAACGGAAATATTGTCAGAATCGGAAATATTACCGGAATCGGAAAATAATTCCGGAAACGGAAATATTAAATATTTGTTCGAAACGGAAATTAATTCCGGAATCGGAAATATTAAATATTGTTCGTATCGGAAATGAATTCCGGAATCGGAAAATTTAATCGGAAGCGCATCGTACGAATAAGCATCGGACGAGGCCTGCCGGACGAGGCCCAGCACGAAGCCAGGCCATCGCCCAGCAAGCCAAGCGCGCCGCACAAACAGCCATGCCAGGCCCAGCAGGCTGCGCGCAGCGCGCAGCGCGCACAGCGCGCACAGCACGCGCAGCGCGCAGCGCGCGCGGGCGCTGAGTGGGCTGCTGCTCGCGCGCACGCATGGGGCCCATCGTGGCTGCCGTGCGTGTGTGTGCAAGTGTTTGTGTTCGTGCACGTTTCCTAAAACATGCAGAGTTCGGTTAATGATTAAATTCCTAATTCTATTTGATAAATTAATTAAATTAGAGTTCTTGTAGGATTCTAGGTTTGATTAATTTGTATCTGAATAGGATTTCGATTCCTTTTCCATACCGCTATAAATATGAGGCTAGGGCTCACAATTTATAACACAAGTTTCAAAGTATTCAAAGTGAGTTTTTGAGAGAAAAATCCAGTCACACATTTGCCTATAAAGTGCCGAAAATAATAGTACCTTAAGGGCGATTCTAGTTGGTCAATCTTAAGGCGGATCCGGACGTGCTGTGGACTATCTACGGAGGGACGACACTTGGAGTCCTAAAGACTTGTTCTTGTTCGGTTCGGGCGCAGCTAGGGAAGGCACGCAACAAAGAGTATGCATCTAATCTATGCTAAATGATTATGTGTAAATAATATGTTTTCCTGGGTTTATGGTTTTTTCCGCATGATTTATGAATTGTCATATGTATCATAACCTAACAGTGGTATCACGAGCCCCTTATTATTTTCATAATCTAAATTGCATGAACATGGTTAAATATTACAAATTTGCAAGAATTAAAAGGGGTGATTAATTTTCGTAATTGTTAATTAATTGCAAATTGCGTTTATTTAATTATACGTACGCAGTTTTTCGGCGGTTTCTTCGTTACTCATCCGAATTGAGTGATTTTTGTGTCAATTCCGCATGTAAAAGGCATTCTAAAATTTTGACAAAAATAGTTTTTTTCTGCCGAACCCAGAATTCTCAAATTCGAAGCCTAACTATGACTTTTCGAAGGTTTTAGTTTTTCGAATGCAAAATTTCGTAAATTTAAGATGTTAAATTAAATATTTGCGATTCTTGTTGATAAATCTTGAATTTTTGATTGACCTACTGCATATGTTTAACAAGTTTGAATGCCTAATCTTGTTAATTATGCAATCTAATTTGTAATTATGATTAATTTGTTGAAAATTAGAATAATTTAGAATTAATTTGATTTTCATAATTAATTGTAATTTAATTAGAAACCTATGATTAAAAACCACCATAAAAATTGTAAATTTACGATAAATTTTAAATTTTTATGACCTAGACTTGAATCCATAACAATCGGAAATCAATTGGATAATAAATTTTCGATTTTTCGCCCTAAAATTATGAAATTAATATTATTTATTAATTTGTCATTAATTTTAAATATAAATTTTAAATTTTTATGCGATTCGTTCATATAACTTGCACGCACGAAGCAATGGACGCTTCGTGTTACCCTTAAGGGGTGTTGTATAATGCGGGCATGCGACGACGAGCAAGGGAGCTCGTCGCCCGTGCGGCACGAATGCAATGAGCAAGGGCGTAGTGCACGAGCACAAGGCAGCAGCCCTGCCTTGTGTCGTGTGCCACGACCAATGGACGAATGGGCATGGGCGTAGGGCGAGCCAAGGCAGTCGCGTGTGGGCAGCAAGCGAGCTGCGCCACAACGCGCGCTGCCTCGCGCGCAGCGAGCGCAAGCTCGCGTGCCACGAGCGCTGCGCCTAGCATTGATCGCGCGCACAGCGAGCGATGTCGCCCGCCCAGCGAGCGATGTCGCCCGCCCAGCGAGCGATGTCGCCCGCCCAGCGAGCGATGTCGCCCGCCCAGCGAGCGATGTCGCCCGCCCAGCGAGCGATGTCGCGCGCCCAGCGAGCGAAGGCTCGCGCGCCCAGCGAGCGATGTCGCGCGCGCACTGCGAGCGATAGGTCGCGTGCGATGAGCGCTGGCGCGCGCAGCGAGCACCAATGCGTGCGGAGGCTTGCGATAGGGATGCAACAGCTATGCGACGAGCGCATGGGCTGCGCGCGCATGGCCAGCAATGGCTGTGTGCGTGCGGCTCATGGGCGTGCAACGCGTAGGGTGTTTGCGTTACGATTAGATCGTTTTGAATGTTTAATTTGAAAATTTCAGTTCACGTAATTTTAATTAATTTTAAAATTAATAATTTAAATTATTTTCTTGGATTTTAATTTTGAATATTGTAATTATAATAAATGTTATTTATTCTAATTATTTTACTAAAATTAAAATCATGAATTAATTTAAATGCGACTGAAATTAAATTAAACTTTTTGGATTCAATTATAAATTTATATGAGCTTTAAATTTTAATTAAATTTGTATGTTTCCGGTTAGACTAGAAATACATTTTTATGTTTAAAATTGGTAAAGCATATGAATTTATTGGTTTAAGTGGGAGCGCTTTTTAGTCATAAACTCTTGATTAGGTCTACAAATCCTTAAGGTTAAAACAACTTGATTAGAATTAATAAGGACTGAATAATTGGTAGATTATTGGTGCCCTTGATTAATTGCTACAAATGTTTACGTGATGCATAATGTGTTTTACTAACCAGCTATGTGGGCCATTCATGATAATGAATGGGTGAATGGTATATATTGTATATGTACTGTTTTGCAGGTTATGAAGTGACTAGTATGGCCCAAATAGGATAGAAAATATGGTCTGCGTACCATTAATTTGAATGTAATTGGTCCAAAGTACCAAAGTTATTTTTTTTTCAAATATGGTCTGCGAACCATCAAATAGTTGTAATTAGTTATAGCTTATCCTATTTGAAGAAAATGGTGCCTCCCACGGAGATTTTCAAGACGGACTTTGAAGTCAAAGCTTCAAGATGAAGTCGGGCCATACTAGATCACAAATATCTTATGCATGTTTTAAGTTATTTATTGTTTTAAATATGTCTTAAAATGCATGAGATCAAAAGCTTGATTATGTTGCATGATTAAGGATTTTAGTTCACTTAAAATCTAACCAACATAGTAAGAGCCTTAAGTTCCAAACTTAAAAAAAATTGAGTTAAAAGGTGCCATGCCAAAATATACACTTGCTTGGATATCCTTTACATCAATCTAGTAATAGTTTTCGCTCAGCGAGGTGTTACTTATTGGTCCTAAAGGGGCAAGGTACACAAATAATTGTGAGTACATGTTAGTTTTGGTGAAACTCAACGATATAAGTAGGAGTCCTTTTATGTCGTGGCAAATTCGATAGGTTTACCTAATAAGTTCTTAGACGTACCTATCAACCAAGAATAGTTTCTAGACTATTAGCAAAAGGCTTTTGCTTACCTAAGATGTTCTAGGATTAAGTCGACAAACTGTGCTTAGTTCTTCAATGATTTTAGGATCTTGGAATCATTTTATTCACACCTGCCGGAACACATAAATTGAATAAAATGCTTAATAAACATTGAATTATGCATGTATGCTAGAATTTAAGTTTATTAAGAGAAACTGTGAATGGTTATTTATTTGTTTATTCTTTTCAATTGTAGTTTTTAATATGGAAAACAACAATTCATTCAACATTCGATCAATTCTCGAAAAGGAGAAGTTGAACGGGAAAAACTTCCTTGACTGGCAAAGGAACTTGCAAATAGTTCTTATGCAGGAAGAAAAGGAGTATGTCCTAGATGAGGCGATGCCCGAAGCTGCAGGCGACGGGGTCACTCAGGCAGCCCTCAATCGTTGGATTGATGCCAACAAGGATGTGAAATGTCTAATGCTCGCCACCATGAGTGCGGATCTGCAGAAAACGTTCATCAACTCAGATGCTTTCACAATCATCAGTGAGTTGAAGAACATGTTCCAAGATCTGGCTCGAGTCGAAAGATTCGAGACTCATAGGCAAATTCTTGAGACCAAGCTTAAGAAAGGCGAGCCCGTAAGTCCACATGTTCTCAAAATGATTGGACTCATTGAGAATATGAGTCGGCTGGATCAGCAATTTTCTCAGGAAATGGCTATAGACACCATCCTCCATTCTCTTCATAGCGGGTATGATCAGTTCAAACTGAACTACAGTATGAATAGTCTGGACAAAACGCTCACTGAGCTTCACGGTATGCTGAAGACCGCTGAAAAGACGCTCAAAAGTGATAAGCAGGATGTGCTTATGGTGCGTGGGGGCAAGTTCAAGAAATCTGGAAAGAAGAGGAATGCTAAGAAAGGTGGCAACAAAGCCAGCCCAACTAAGCAAACTGGCGCCAAATCTGCAAAGAGAAAGGTCAGTCAACCCACTTCTGAATCCGAATGCTTCTACTGCAAGAAGAAGGGGCATTGGAAGAGAGATTGCTTGAAGCTAAAGGAAGATCAGAAGAACGGAACAGTCGTTCCATCTTCAGGTATTTTCGTTATAGACTGTATACTTGCTAATTCAACTTCTTGGGTATTAGATACAGGTTGTGGCTCACACTTATGTTCCAATCCACAGGGACTAAGAAGAAGTAGAAAGTTAAGCAAGGGTGAAGTCGACCTACGAGTGGGAAATGGAGCACGGATTGCTGCATTAGCTGTAGGAACTTACTATTTGTCGTTGCCCTCCGGGCTAGTTTTGGAACTGGAAGAATGTTTCCATGTTCCAAGTCTTACTAAAAACATCATTTCAGTTTCTTGCTTAGATGCTAAGGGATTTTCCTTTATAATAAAAGATAATAGTTGTTCGTTTTATTTTAAAGAGATGTTTTATGGATCTGCTAGATTAGTCAATGGACTTTATTTATTAGATCACGACAAACAAGTATATAACATAAATACCAAAAAGGCCAAAAAGGATGATTCAGATCTCACCTATCTGTGGCATTGTCGATTAGGCCATATAAACTTGAAACGCTTAGAAAGACTTCAAAGGGAAGGAATTCTAGAACCATTTGACTTAGAGGATTATGGTAAATGCGAGTCATGTTTACTTGGCAAAATGACGAAGCAACCTTTCTCTAAAGTTGGAGAAAGAGCAAATGAACTATTGGGTTTAATCCATACAGATGTATGTGGACCAATGAGTACAACTGCTAGAGGTGGTTTCAGCTACTTTATCACTTTCACTGATGACTTCAGTAGGTATGGTTATGTCTACCTAATGAAGCATAAGTCTGAATCCCTTGACAAATTCAAGGAATTTCAGAGTGAAGTAGAGAATCAATTAGGCAAGAAGATTAAGGCACTGCGGTCTGATAGAGGCGGTGAATATCTGAGCTATGAATTTGATGACCATCTGAAAGAATGTGGAATTCTATCTGAATTGACTCCTCCTGGAACACCACAATGGAACGGTGTGTCAGAACGGAGGAACAGAACCTTGCTAGACATGGTCAGGTCAATGATGGGTCAGGCCGAACTTCCATTAGAATTTTGGGGACATGCACTAAATACAGCTGCACTCACTATAAATAGAGCTCCGTCTAAAGCTGTCGAAAAGACTCCATACGAATTATGGTTTGGAAAGCCTCCAAATGTGTCTTTTCTTAAGATTTGGGGATGTGAAGTATACTTCAAACGATTAATTTCAGACAAACTTCATCCAAAATCTGACAAATGTATCCTTGTGGGCTATCCAAAGGAAACAAAGGGGTATTACTTCTACAATACATCTGAGAACAAAGTGTTTGTTGCTCGAGATGGTGTCTTTTTGGAGAAGGATCACATTTCCAAAATGACAAGTGGGAGAAAAGTAGACCTCGAAGAAATTCGAGTCGAACAACAAACTCTAGAGAATGCTCAGGATGACATTCAGGATGAAACTCAGAGATTTTTAGAAGAATCTGGTGAGAATCATGGTCAATCTAGAAATGTTACCCCGCGTAGATCGCAAAGATATAGATCTCAACCGGAAAGGTACTTAGGTATTTTGACGAACGAGAGCTATGACGTTCTATTACTTGAAAGTGATGAACCTGCGACTTACAAGCAAGCTATGACGAGCCCTAGCTCCAAGCAATGGCAAGAAGCCATGCAATCTGAATTAGACTCCATGTCTGAAAACCAAGTATGGGATTTGGTCGATTTGCCAGATGGCTACCAAGCCATTGGAAGAAAATGGGTTTTCAAACTGAAAAAGGACAAGGATGGGAAACTTGAAGTTTTCAAAGCTAGATTGGTTGCAAAAGGTTACAGGCAAGTCCACGGTGTGGATTACGATGAAACCTTTTCACCAGTTGCAATGCTAAAGTCTATTCGAATAATGTTAGCAATCGCTGCATATTACGATTACGAAATATGGCAGATGGATGTCAAAACTGCTTTCTTAAACGGCGTTTTAACAGAAACTGTGTTTATGACACAGCCTGAAGGTTTTGAGGATCCAAAGAATGCTAAAAAGGTATGCAAGCTAAAGAAGTCAATCTACGGATTGAAGCAGGCATCTAGGAGCTGGAATATACGTTTTGATGAAGCAGTCAGTGACTTTGGTTTCATCAAGAACGCGGACGAATCTTGTGTATACAAGAAGGTCAGTGGGAGCAAAATTGCTTTCCTAGTATTATATGTCGACGACATATTGCTTATCGGAAATGACATTCCTATGTTGAACTCTGTCAAGATTTGGCTTGGGAAATGTTTTTCGATGAAGGATCTAGGAGAAGCACAGTACATATTGGGCATCAAGATTTACAGAGATAGATCTAAAAAGATGATTGGACTTAGTCAAAGCACTTATATCAATAAGGTGCTTGATAGGTTCAAGATGGCGGACTCCAAGCGAGGCTACCTACCCATGTCTCATGGAATGACTCTAAGCAAGACTCAGTGCCCAAAAACACTTGATGAGCGTAGACGAATGAATGGGATTCCATATGCATCATTGATTGGTTCAATAATGTATTCTATGATATGTACACGCCCGGATGTTGCGTACGCACTCAGTGCTACGAGCAGATACCAGTCAGACCCAGGAGAGGCGCATTGGACTGCTGCCAAGAACATTCTGAAGTACCTGAAAAGGCACAAAGATGACTTCCTGGTCTATGGTGGAGATGATGAATTAATTGTTAAAGGCTATACGGACGCAAGTTTCCAAACCGACAAAGATGATTTCAGATCACAGTCTGGGTTTGTCTTCTGCCTCAACGGAGGAGCAGTAAGCTGGAAAAGTGCTAAGCAAAGCACCATTGCGGATTCTACAACTGAAGCGGAGTACATTGCTGCACATGAAGCAGCAAAGGAAGCTATATGGCTAAGGAAGTTCATAGGAGAACTTGGTGTAGTCCCCTCCATTAAAGGACCAATAGCCCTGTATTGTGATAATAACGGAGCTATTGCACAGGCAAAAGAGCCTAGACACCACCAGAGAGTCAAGCATGTACTTCGTAGATTTCACCTTCTACGAGAGTTCGTTGAAAGAAAAGAAGTCGAGATAAGCAAAATTGGAACTGATGACAACATATCAGATCCATTAACTAAACCTCTGCCGCAGGCGAAGCACAACTCGCACACTGCAGCTATGGGAATCAAGCATATTGGAGAATGGCTTTGATGTCTCTGTTTAATGTTTTAAAGTTTTAGAGTTTAAATCTTTGTAAAACATTATTGGTTAATCATTCACAATAAATGAAAAGAATTCATTTATCCATTTAATTTGTGGTTTATTAAATGATGAGTCCCTTCAATTTGACGATATATTCAAGATAGACTGTCAGGACCAGTCCTGTGACTAAGAAATGTCTATCAAGTGAACTTGAATGTCAAAGGTTGAAAATGGTCCCTAATCGGAGTTTTCTATAAAATTGGACGCATAGAAAACGTTAGACGATTAGAATGCAAGATGACTAGTAGTTCTGTTTCTTGAACTATGTGGACATGGCAATGTCATAATCATTTGCATAGATACTTACTTTGGGAAGACTAGTATCGGACGAGACCTATGAAACTTTACTGTAAGAGATGAAAGTCTGTCATAAGTAAATTTCATTAAATTATTAGACACTAAATCCTCAATACCTGAGTGATTTGAGATTACTTGTTTGAGAACTGGTTGCTTTGACGTTGACCAACCGTCGCACCGTAAAATGAGGCTATAAAGGCAACGCTCAGGTAATCACCTATCAAACGAAGTCTAATCTCAAGATCGCAAGATTGGGATTGTCCTCCCATAAATCGGGATGAGATGCTTAAAAGTTGTACAAGGCCACTCGGAGAGCTAGAAACTGTGAAATGCATGGCCGTGCTCGGATGAATCATAGGCTATGATTATCTGTTTATTTGATCAGTTGAACTCTGAAACCGAGGAACACCTCTGGACATAATAAGGATGACAACTCTTACCTTATGTTCAAGAGCAAGCATCGAGCGACAAAGGAATTAGGAAATGCACACTTGTCCCTAAGGACAAGTGGGAGACTGAAGGAAATAATGCCCTTGGTCCAAGTATGCATTCTATGTTAAGTCTAATAAATGCGGTTCAGTATTAATTAACAAGTTAATAATTCAGTGAGATCAAGTGAGCTGAATGCCTAGCTAGAGGCCGCTTCAGTTCAAGTGGAATTAATGATATTAATCCACAGCTTACTCTTGACTGAACCCGTAGGGTTACACAAATAGTACGTAAACGGATCAAGTATTTAATAGCATTAAATACTCCATCTATGAATATTCGGAACCGACGGATCTTGGTTTCAGTGGGAGCTGAGATCGTCACAGGCAAGGAATGAATACTCCGGAAACGATGATATTGCCGGAAACGGAAATATGGATCGCGTCGGAAATATAAATATTATCCAAGTCGTAGATGTTGCCGGAAACGGAAACATGGTACGTGTCGGAAAATATTGTCGGAAATGGAAATATTGCCAGAATCGGAAATATTGCCGGAAACGGAAATATTGTCAGAATCGGAAATATTACCGGAATCGGAAAATAATTCCGGAAACGGAAATATTAAATATTTGTTCGAAACGGAAATTAATTCCGGAATCGGAAATATTAAATATTGTTCGTATCGGAAATGAATTCCGGAATCGGAAAATTTAATCGGAAGCGCATCGTACGAATAAGCATCGGACGAGGCCTGCCGGACGAGGCCCAGCACGAAGCCAGGCCATCGCCCAGCAAGCCAAGCGCGCCGCACAAACAGCCACGCCAGGCCCAGCGCAAGGCCAGGCCCAGCAGGCTGCGCGCAGCGCGCAGCGCGCACAGCGCGCACGGCGCGCACAGCACGCGCAGCGCGCAGCGCGCGCGGGCGCTGAGTGGGCTGCTGCTCGCGCGCACGCATGGGGCCCATCGTGGCTGCCGTGCGTGTGTGTGCAAGTGTTTGTGTTCGTGCACGTTTCCTAAAACATGCAGAGTTCGGTTAATGATTAAATTCCTAATTCTATTTGATAAATTAATTAAATTAGAGTTCTTGTAGGATTCTAGGTTTGATTAATTTGTATCTGAATAGGATTTCGATTCCTTTTCCATACCGCTATAAATATGAGGCTAGGGCTCACAATTTATAACACAAGTTTCAAAGTATTCAAAGTGAGTTTTTGAGAGAAAAATTCAGTCACACATTTGCCTATAAAGTGCCGAAAATAATAGTACCTTAAGGGCGATTCTAGTTGGTCAATCTTAAGGCGGATCCGGACGTGCTGTGGACTATCTACGGAGGGACGACACTTGGAGTCCTAAAGACTTGTTCTTGTTCGGTTCGGGCGCAGCTAGGGAAGGCACGCAACAAAGAGTATGCATCTAATCTATGCTAAATGATTATGTGTAAATAATATGTTTTCCTGGGTTTATGGTTTTTTCCGCATGATTTATGAATTGTCATATGTATCATAACCTAACATGGGGATCTCTCATTATACACCCGCAAGGTAGAGATTGAGGGTTCGGGGGACTGTAACTACCGAGAGGAGTACTTCGCTCGTCGATAACTCCAGAGGCAGGATATCCTTACTAGCTCAGCATAAATAATTGAAGGGACATGCGTTAACTATTAAACTAATCTGAGTTGATTTTAGCAATATGCAACATATAATACTAATTCGATCGTGATTATCTGATTTAAATAACATTAAGGGACCTAGCATGATAATCCGATTTCCCAAAAATATTATATTTGTTAGGCGTGATAGAACAATCAGATTAGGTTAGTTTAACAGTTCATAAAAAGGGCGAGGAAAGCAGTTAAATCATCGAAAAGGGACACATTACGACGCACCCTTGAGAGTGTTAGGTTATGATACATATGACAATTCATAAATCATGCGGAAAAAAACCATAAACCCAGGAAAACATATTATTTACACATAATCATTTAGCATAGATTAGATGCATACTCTTTGTTGCGTGCCTTCCATAGCTGCGCCCGAACCGAACAAGAACAAGTCTTTAGGACTCCAAGTGTCGTCCCTCCGTAGATAGTCCACAGCACGTCCGGATCCGCCTTAAGATTGACCAACTAGAATCGCCCTTAAGGTACTATTATTTTCGGCACTTTATAGGCAAATGTGTGACAGAATTTTTCTCTCAAAAACTCACTTTGAATACTTTGAAACTTGTGTTATAAATTGTGAGCCCTAGCCTCATATTTATAGCGGTATGGAAAAGGAATCGAAATCCTATTCAGATACAAATTAATCAAACCTAGAATCCTACAAGAACTCTAATTTAATTAATTTATCAAATAGAATTAGGAATTTAATCATTAACCGAACTCTGCATGTTTTAGGAAACGTGCACGAACACAAACACTTGCACACACACGCACGGCAGCCACGATGGGCCCCATGCGTGCGCGCGAGCAGCAGCCCACTCAGCGCCCGCGCGCGCTGCGCGCTGCGCGTTCTGTGCGTGCTGTGCGCGCTGCGCGCTGCGCGCAGCCTGCTGGGCCTGGCCTTGCGCTGGGCCTGGCGTGGCTGTTTGTGCGGCGCGCTTGGCTTGCTGGGCGATGGCCTGGCTTCGTGCTGGGCCTCGTCCGGCAGGCCTCGTCCGATGCTTATTCGTACGATGCGCTTCCGATTAAATTTTCCGATTCCGGAATTCATTTCCGATACGAACAATATTTAATATTTCCGATTCCGGAATTAATTTCCGTTTCGAACAAATATTTAATATTTCCGTTTCCGGAATTATTTTCCGATTCCGGTAATATTTCCGATTCTGACAATATTTCCGTTTCCGGCAATATTTCCGATTCTGGCAATATTTCCATTTCCGATAATATTTTCCGACACGTACCATGTTTCCGTTTCCGGCAACATCTACGACTTGGATAATATTTATATTTCCGATACGATCCATATTTCCGTTTCCGGCAATATCATCGTTTCCGGAGTATTCATTCCTTGCCTGTGACGATCTCAGCTCCCACTGAAACCAAGATCCGTCGGTTCCGAATATTCATAGATGGAGTATTTAATGCTATTAAATACTTGATCCGTTTACGTACTATTTGTGTGACCCTACGGGTTCAGTCAAGAGTAAGCTGTGGATTAATATCATTAATTCCACTTGAACTGAAGCGGCCTCTAGCTAGGCATTCAGCTCACTTGATCTCACTGAAGTATTAACTTGTTAATTAATACTGAACCGCATTTATTAGACTTATCATAGAATGCATACTTGGACCAAGGGCATTATTTCCTTCAGTCTCCCACTTGTCCTTAGGGACAAGTGTGCATTTCCTAATTCCTTTGTCGCTCGATGCTTGCTCTTGAACATAAGGTAAGAGTTGTCATCCTTATTATGTCCAGAGGTGTTCCTCGGTTTCAGAGTTCAACTGATCAAATAGACAGATAATCATTGCCTATGATTCATCCGAGCACGGCCATGCATTTCACAGTTTCTAGCTCTCCGAGTGGCCTTGTACAACTTTTAAGCATCTCATCCCAATTTATGGGAGGACAATCCCAATCTTGCGATCTTGAGATTAGACTTCGTTTGATAGGTGATTACCTGAGCGTTGCCTTTATAGCCTCCTTTTACGGTGCGACGGTTGGTCAACGTCAAAGCAACCAGTTCTCAAACAAGTAATCTCAAATCACTCAGGTATTGAGGATTTAGTGTCTAATAATTTAATGAAATTTACTTATGACAGACTTTCATCTCTTACAGTAAAGTTTCATAGGTCTCGTCCGATACTAGTCTTCCCAAAGTAAGTATCTATGCAAATGATTATGACATTGCCATGTCCACATAGTTCAAGAAACAGAACTACTAGTCATCTTGCATTCTAATCGTCTAACGTTTTCTATGCGTTCAATTTTATAGAAAACTCCGATTAGGGACCATTTTCAACCTTTGACATTCAAGTTCACTTGATAGACATTTCTTAGTCACATGACTGGTCCTGACAGTCTATCTTGAATATATCGTCAAATTGAAGGGACTCATCATTTAATAAACCACAAATTAAATGGAAAAATGAATTCTTTTCATTTATTGTGAATGATTAACCAATAATGTTTTACAAAGATTTAAACTCTAAAACTTTAAAACATTAAACAGAGACATCAAAGCCATTCTCCAATATGCTTGATTCCCATAGCTGCAGTGTGCGAGTTGTGCTTCGCCTGCGGCAGAGGTTTAGTTAATGGATCTGATATGTTGTCATCAGTTCCAATTTTGCTTATCTCGACTTCTTTTCTTTCAACGAACTCTCGTAGAAGGTGAAATCTACGAAGTACATGCTTGACTCTCTGGTGGTGTCTAGGCTCTTTTGCCTGTGCAATAGCTCCGTTATTATCACAATACAGGGCTATTGGTCCTTTAATGGAGGGGACTACACCAAGTTCTCCTATGAACTTCCTTAGCCATATAGCTTCCTTTGCTGCTTCATGTGCAGCAATGTACTCCGCTTCAGTTGTAGAATCCGCAATGGTGCTTTACTTAGCACTTTTCCAGCTTACTGCTCCTCCGTTGAGGCAGAAGACAAACCCAGACTGTGATCTGAAATCATCTTTGTCGGTTTGGAAACTTGCGTCCGTATAGCCTTTAACAATTAATTCATCATCTCCACCATAGACCAGGAAGTCATCTTTGTGCCTTTTCAGGTACTTCAGAATGTTCTTGGCAGCAGTCCAATGCGCCTCTCCTGGGTCTGACTGGTATCTGCTCGTAGCACTGAGTGCGTACGCAACATCCGGGCGTGTACATATCATAGCATACATTATTGAACCAATCAATGATGCATATGGAATCCCATTCATTCGTCTACGCTCATCAAGTGTTTTTGGGCACTGAGTCTTGCTTAGAGTCATTCCATGAGACATGGGTAGGTAGCCTCGCTTGGAGTCCGCCATCTTGAACCTATCAAGCACCTTATTGATATAAGTGCTTTGACTAAGTCCAATCATCTTTTTAGATCTATCTCTGTAAATCTTGATGCCCAATATGTACTGTGCTTCTCCTAGATCCTTCATCGAAAAACATTTCCCAAGCCAAATCTTGACAGAGTTTAACATAGGAATGTCATTTCCGATAAGCAATATGTCGTCGACATATAATACTAGGAAAGCAATTTTGCTCCCACTGACCTTCTTGTATACACAAGATTCGTCCGCGTTCTTGATGAAACCAAAGTCACTGACTACTTCATCAAAACGTATATTCCAGCTCCTGGATGCCTGCTTCAATCCGTAGATTGACTTCTTTAGCTTGCATACCTTTTTAGCATTCTTTGGATCCTCAAAACCTTCAGGCTGTGTCATAAACACAGTTTCTGTTAAAACGCCGTTTAAGAAAGCAGTTTTGACATCCATCTGCCATATTTCGTAATCGTAATATGCAGCGATTGCTAACATTATTCGAATAGACTTTAGCATTGCAACTGGTGAAAAGGTTTCATCGTAATCCACACCGTGGACTTGCCTGTAACCTTTTGCAACCAATCTAGCTTTGAAAACTTCAAGTTTCCCATCCTTGTCCTTTTTCAGTTTGAAAACCCATTTGCTTCCAATGGCTTGGTAGCCATCTGGCAAATCGACCAAATCCCATACTTGGTTTTCAGACATGGAGTCTAATTCAGATTGCATGGCTTCTTGCCATTGCTTGGAGCTAGGGCTCGTCATAGCTTGCTTGTAAGTCGCAGGTTCATCACTTTCAAGTAATAGAACGTCATAGCTCTCGTTCGTCAAAATACCTAAGTACCTTTCCGGTTGAGATCTATATCTTTGCGATCTACGCGGGGTAACATTTCTAGATTGACCATGATTCTCACCAGATTCTTCTAAAGATCTCTGAGTTTCATCCTGAATGTCATCCTGAGCATTCTCTAGAGTTTGTTGTTCGACTCGAATTTCTTCGAGGTCTACTTTTCTCCCACTTGTCATTTTGGAAATGTGATCCTTCTCCAAAAAGACACCATCTCGAGCAACAAACACTTTGTTCTCAGATGTATTGTAGAAGTAATACCCCTTTGTTTCCTTTGGATAGCCCACAAGGATACATTTGTCAGATTTTGGATGAAGTTTGTCTGAAATTAATCGTTTGAAGTATACTTCACATCCCCAAATCTTAAGAAAAGACACATTTGGAGGCTTTCCAAACCATAATTCGTATGGAGTCTTTTCGACAGCTTTAGACGGAGCTCTATTTATAGTGAGTGCAGCTGTATTTAGTGCATGTCCCCAAAATTCTAATGGAAGTTCGGCCTGACCCATCATTGACCTGACCATGTCTAGCAAGGTTCTGTTCCTCCGTTCTGACACACCGTTCCATTGTGGTGTTCCAGGAGGAGTCAATTCTGATAGAATTCCACATTCTTTCAGATGGTCATCAAATTCATAGCTCAGATATTCACCGCCTCTATCAGACCGCAGTGCCTTAATCTTCTTGCCTAATTGATTCTCTACTTCACTCTGAAATTCCTTGAATTTGTCAAAGGATTCAGACTTATGCTTCATTAGGTAGACATAACCATACCTACTGAAGTCATCAGTGAAAGTGATAAAGTAGCTGAAACCACCTCTAGCATTTGTACTCATTGGTCCACATACATCTGTATGGATTAAACCCAATAGTTCATTTGCTCTTTCTCCAACTTTAGAGAAAGGTTGCTTCGTCATTTTGCCAAGTAAACATGATTCGCATTTACCATAATCCTCTAAGTCAAATGGTTCTAGAATTCCTTCCCTTTGAAGTCTTTCTAAGCGTTTCAAGTTTATATTGCCTAATCGACAATGCCACAGATAGGTGAGATCTGAATCATCCTTTTTGGCCTTTTTGGTATTTATGTTATATACTTGTTTGTCGTGATCTAATAAATAAAGTCCATTGACTAATCTAGCAGATCCATAAAACATCTCTTTAAAATAAAACGAACAACTATTGTCTTTTATTATAAAGGAAAATCCCTTAGCATCTAAGCAAGAAACTGAAATGATGTTTTTAGTAAGACTTGGAACATGGAAACATTCTTCCAGTTCCAAAACTAGCCCGGAGGGAAACGACAAATAGTAAGTTCCTACAGCTAATGCAGCAATCCGTGCTCCATTTCCCACTCGTAGGTCGACTTCACCCTTGCTTAACTTTCTACTTCTTCTTAGTCCCTGTGGATTGGAACATAAGTGTGAGCCACAACCTGTATCTAATACCCAAGAAGTTGAATTAGCAAGTATACAGTCTATAACGAAAATACCTGAAGATGGAACGACTGTTCCGTTCTTCTGATCTTCCTTTAGCTTTGGACATTCTCTTTTGTAATGGCCTATTCCATCACAATAAAGACAGCTTGATGTGGACTTGTCCTGCTTTGATTTAGCATTGCCCTTGGACTTTCCACCTTTCTTGAATGGTCTCTTTCTAGCCTTGAGTAAATCTTTGGCTTCACAGTCCAGTACTATTGAAGGAAATAATGCCCTTGGTCCAAGTATGCATTCTATGTTAAGTCTAATAAATGCGGTTCAGTATTAATTAACAAGTTAATAATTCAGTGAGATCAAGTGAGCTGAATGCCTAGCTAGAGGCCGCTTCAGTTCAAGTGGAATTAATGATATTAATCCACAGCTTACTCTTGACTGAACCCGTAGGGTCACACAAATAGTACGTAAACGGATCAAGTATTTAATGGCATTAAATACTCCATCTATGAATATTCGGAACCGACGGATCTTGGTTTCAGTGGGAGCTAAGATCGTCACAGGCAAGAAATGAATACTCCGGAAACGATGATATTGCCGGAAACGGAAATATGGATCGTATCGGAAATATAAATATTATCCAAGTCGTAGATGCTGCCGGAAACGGAAACATGGTACGTATCGGAAAATATTATCGGAAATGGAAATATTGCCAGAATCGGAAATATTGCCGGAAACGGAAATATTGTCAGAATCGGAAATATTACCGGAATCGGAAAATAATTCCGGAAACGGAAATATTAAATATTTGTTCGAAACGGAAATTAATTCCGGAATCGGAAATATTAAATATTGTTCGTATCGGAAATGAATTCCGGAATCGGAAAATTTAATCGGAAGCGCATCGTACGAATAAGCATCGGACGAGGCCTGCCGGACGAGGCCCAGCACGAAGCCAGGCCATCGCCCAGCAAGCCAAGCGCGCCGCACAAACAGCCACGCCAGGCCCAGCGCAAGGCCAGGCCCAGCAGGCTGCGCGCAGCGCGCAGCGCGCACAGCGCGCGCAGCGCGCACAGCGCGCACAGCGCGCACAGCACGCGCAGCGCGCAGCGCGCGCGGGCGCTGAGTGGGCTGCTGCTCGCGCGCACGCATGGGGCCCATCGTGGCTGCCGTGCGTGTGTGTGCAAGTGTTTGTGTTCGTGCACGTTTCCTAAAACATGCAGAGTTCGGTTAATGATTAAATTCCTAATTCTATTTGATAAATTAATTAAATTAGAGTTCTTGTAGGATTCTAGGTTTAATTAATTTGTATCTGAATAGGATTTCGATTCCCTTTCCATACCGCTATAAATATGAGGCTAGGGCTCACAATTTATAACACAAGTTTCAAAGTATTCAAAGTGAGTTTTTGAGAGAAAAATTCAGTCACACATTTGCCTATAAAGTGCCGAAAATAATAGTACCTTAAGGGCGATTCTAGTTGGTCAATCTTAAGGCGGATCCGGACGTGCTGTGGACTATCTACGGAGGGACGACACTTGGAGTCCTAAAGACTTGTTCTTGTTCGGTTCGGGCGCAGCTAGGGAAGGCACGCAACAAAGAGTATGCATCTAATCTATGCTAAATGATTATGTGTAAATAATATGTTTTCCTGGGTTTATGGTTTTTTCCGCATGATTTATGAATTGTCATATGTATCATAACCTAACAGTGGTATCACGAGCCCCTTATTATTTTCATAATCTAAATTGCATGAACATGGTTAAATATTAGAAATTTGCAAGAATTAAAAGGGGTGATTAATTTTCGTAATTGTTAATTAATTGCAAATTGCGTTTATTTAATTATACGTACGCAGTTTTTCGGCAGTTTCTTCGTTACTCATCCGAATTGAGTGATTTTTGTGTCAATTCCGCATGTAAAAGGCATTCTAAAATTTTGACAAAAATAGTCTTTTTCTGCCGAACCCAGAATTCTCAAATTCGAAGCCTAACTATGACTTTTCGAAGGTTTTAGTTTTTCGAATGCAAAATTTCGTAAATTTAAGATATTAAATTAAATATTTGCGATTCTTGTTGATAAATCTTGAATTTTTGATTGACCTACTGCATATGTTTAACAAGTTTGAATGCCTAGTCTTGTTAATTATGCAATCTAATTTGTAATTATGATTAATTTGTTGAAAATTAGAATAATTTAGAATTAATTTGATTTTCATAATTAATTGTAATTTAATTAGAAACCTATGATTAAAAACCACCATAAAAATTGTAAATTTATGATAAATTTTAAATTTTTATGACCTAGACTTGAATCCATAACAATCGGAAATCAATTGGATAATAAATTTTCGATTTTTCGCCCTAAAATTATGAAATTAATATTATTTATTAATTTGTCATTAATTTTAAATATAAATTTTAAATTTTTATGCGATTCGTTCATATAACTTGCACGCACGAAGCAATGGACGCTTCGTGTTACCCTTAAGGGGTGTTGTATAATGCGGGCATGCGACGACGAGCAAGGGAGCTCGTCGCCCGTGCGGCACAAATGCAATGAGCAAGGGCGTAGTGCACGAGCACAAGGCAGCAGCCCTGCCTTGTGTCGTGTGCCACGACCAATGGACGAATGGGCATGGGCGTAGGGCGAGCCAAGGCAGTCGAGTGTGGGCAGCAAGCGAGCTGCGCCACAACGCGCGCTGCCTCGCACAAGAGCGCGCAGCCTCGCGCGCAGCGAGCGCAAGCTCGCGTGCCACGAGCGCTGCGCCTAGCATTGCTCGCGCGCACAGCGAGCGATGTCGCCCGCCCAGCGAGCGATGTCGCCCGCCCAGCGAGCGATGTCGCCCGCCCAGCGAGCGATGTCGCCCGCCCAGCGAGCGATGTCGCCCGCCCAGCGAGCGATGTCGCGCGCCCAGCGAGCGATGGCTCGCGCGCCCAGCGAGCGATGGCTCGCGCGCCCAGCGAGCGATGGCTCGCGCGCCCAGCGAGCGATGTCGCGCGCCCAGCGAGCGATGTCGCGCGCCCAGCGAGCGATGTTGCGCGCCCAGCGAGCGATGTCGCGCGCGCAGCGAGCACCAATGCGTGCGGAGGCTTGCGATAGGGATGCAGCAGCTATGCGACGAGCGCATGGGCTGCGCGCGCATGGCCAGCAATGGCTGTGTGCGTGCGGCTCATGGGCGTGCAACGCGTAGGGTGTTTGCGTTACGATTAGATCGTTTTGAATGTTTAATTTGAAAATTTCAGTTCACGTAATTTTAATTAATTTTAAAATTAATAATTTAAATTATTTTCTTGGATTTTAATTTTGAATATTGTAATTATAATAAATGTTATTTATTCTAATTATTTTACTAAAATTAAAATCATGAATTAATTTAAATGCGACTGAAATTAAATTAAACTTTTTGGATTCAATTATAAATTTATATGAGCTTTAAATTTTAATTAAATTTGTATGTTTCCGGTTAGACTAGAAATACATTTTTATGTTTAAAATTGGTAAAGCATATGAATTTATTGGTTTAAGTGGGAGCGCTTTTTAGTCATAAACTCTTGATTAGGTCTACAAATCCTTAATGTTAAAACAACTTGATTAGAATTAATAAGGACTGAATAATTGGTAGATTATTGGTGCCCTTGATTAATTGCTGCAAATGTTTACGTGATGCATAAATGTGTTTTACTAACCAGCTATGTGGGCCATTCATGATAATGAATGGGTGAATGGTATATATTGTATATGTACTGTTTTGCAGGTTATGAAGTGACTAGTATGGCCCAAATAGGATAGAAAATATGGTCTGCGTACCATTAATTTGAATGTAATTGGTCCAAAGTACCAAAGTTATTTTTTTTCAAATATGGTCTGCGAACCATCAAATAGTTGTAATTAGTTATAGCTTATCCTATTTGAAGAAAATGGTGCCTCCCACGGAGATTTTCAAGACGGACTTTGAAGTCAAAGCTTCAAGATGAAGTCGGGCCATACTAGATCACAAATATCTTATGCATGTTTTAAGTTATTTATTGTTTTAAATATGTCTTAAAATGCATGAGATCAAAAGCTTGATTATGTTGCATGATTAAGGATTTTAGTTCACTTAAAATCTAACCAACATAGTAAGAGCCTTAAGTTCCAAACTTAAAAATTGAGTTAAAAGGTGCCATGCCAAAATATACACTTGCTTGGATATCCTTTACATCAATCTAGTAATAGTTTTCGCTCAGCGAGGTGTTACTTATTGGTCCTAAAGGGGCAAGGTACACAAATAATTGTGAGTACATGTTAGTGTTGGTGAAACTCAACGATATAAGTAAGGAGTCCTTTTATGTCGTGGCAAATTCGATAGGTTTACCTAATAAGTTCTTAGACGTACCTATCAACCAAGAATAGTTTCTAGACTATTAGCAAAAGGCTTTTGCTTACCTAAGATGTTCTAGGATTAAGTCGACAAACTGTGCTTAGTTCTTCAATGATTTTAGGATCTTGGAATCATTTTATTCACACCTGCCGGAACACATAAATTGAATAAAATGCTTAATAAACATTGAATTATGCATGTATGCTAGAATTTAAGTTTATTAAGAGAAACTGTGAATGGTTATTTATTTGTTTATTCTTTTCAATTGTAGTTTTTAATATGGAAAACAACAATTCATTCAACATTCGATCAATTCTCGAAAAGGAGAAGTTGAACGGGAAAAACTTCCTTGACTGGCAAAGGAACTTGCAAATAGTTCTTATGCAGGAAGAAAAGGAGTATGTCCTAGATGAGGCGATGCCCGAAGCTGCAGGCGACGGGGTCACTCAGGCAGCCCTCAATCGTTGGATTGATGCCAACAAGGATGTGAAATGTCTAATGCTCGCCACCATGAGTGCGGATCTGCAGAAAACGTTCATCAACTCAGATGCTTTCACAATCATCAGTGAGTTGAAGAACATGTTCCAAGATCTGGCTCGAGTCGAAAGATTCGAGACTCATAGGCAAATTCTTGAGACCAAGCTTAAGAAAGGCGAGCCCGTAAGTCCACATGTTCTCAAAATGATTGGACTCATTGAGAATATGAGTCGGCTGGATCAGCAATTTTCTCAGGAAATGGCTATAGACACCATCCTCCATTCTCTTCATAGCGGGTATGATCAGTTCAAACTGAACTACAGTATGAATAGTCTGGACAAAACGCTCACTGAGCTTCACGGTATGCTGAAGACCGCTGAAAAGACGCTCAAAAGTGATAAGCAGGATGTGCTTATGGTGCGTGGGGGCAAGTTCAAGAAATCTGGAAAGAAGAGGAATGCTAAGAAAGGTGGCAACAAAGCCAGCCCAACTAAGCAAACTGGCGCCAAATCTGCAAAGAGAAAGGTCAGTCAACCCACTTCTGAATCCGAATGCTTCTACTGCAAGAAGAAGGGGCATTGGAAGAGAGATTGCTTGAAGCTAAAGGAAGATCAGAAGAACGGAACAGTCGTTCCATCTTCAGGTATTTTCGTTATAGACTGTATACTTGCTAATTCAACTTCTTGGGTATTAGATACAGGTTGTGGCTCACACTTATGTTCCAATCCACAGGGACTAAGAAGAAGTAGAAAGTTAAGCAAGGGTGAAGTCGACCTACGAGTGGG
This sequence comes from Spinacia oleracea, assembly GCF_020520425.1. Lineage (NCBI taxonomy): Eukaryota > Viridiplantae > Streptophyta > Magnoliopsida > Caryophyllales > Amaranthaceae > Spinacia > Spinacia oleracea. The sequence goes on from NC_079492.1 coordinate 67,570,476, forward strand.
AAATGGAGCACGGATTGCTGCATTAGCTGTAGGAACTTACTATTTGTCGTTGCCCTCCGGGCTAGTTTTGGAACTGGAAGAATGTTTCCATGTTCCAAGTCTTACTAAAAACATCATTTCAGTTTCTTGCTTAGATGCTAAGGGATTTTCCTTTATAATAAAAGACAATAGTTGTTCGTTTTATTTTAAAGAGATGTTTTATGGATCTTCTAGATTAGTCAATGGACTTTATTTATTAGATCACGACAAACAAGTATATAACATAAATACCAAAAAGGCCAAAAAGGATGATTCAGATCTCACCTATCTGTGGCATTGTCGATTAGGCCATATAAACTTGAAACGCTTAGAAAGACTTTAAAGGGAAGGAATTCTAGAACCATTTGACTTAGAGGATTATGGTAAATGCGAATCATGTTTACTTGGCAAAATGACGAAGCAACCTTTCTCTAAAGTTGGAGAAAGAGCAAATGAACTATTGGGTTTAATCCATACAGATGTATGTGGACCAATGAGTACAAATGCTAGAGGTGGTTTCAGCTACTTTATCACTTTCACTGATGACTTCAGTAGGTATGGTTATGTCTACCTAATGAAGCATAAGTCTGAATCCTTTGACAAATTCAAGGAATTTCAGAGTGAAGTAGAGAATCAATTAGGCAAGAAGATTAAGGCACTGCGGTCTGATAGAGGCGGTGAATATCTGAGCTATGAATTTGATGACCATCTGAAAGAATGTGGAATTCTATCAGAATTGACTCCTCCTGGAACACCACAATGGAACGGTGTGTCAGAACGGAGGAACAGAACCTTGCTAGACATGGTCAGGTCAATGATGGGTCAGGCCGAACTTCCATTAGAATTTTGGGGACATGCACTAAATACAGCTGCACTCACTATAAATAGAGCTCCGTCTAAAGCTGTCGAAAAGACTCCATACGAATTATGGTTTGGAAAGCCTCCAAATGTGTCTTTTCTTAAGATTTGGGGATGTGAAGTATACGTCAAACGATTAATTTCAGACAAACTTCATCCAAAATCTGACAAATGTATCCTTGTGGGCTATCCAAAGGAAACAAAGGGGTATTACTTCTACAATACATCTGAGAACAAAGTGTTTGTTGCTCGAGATGGTGTCTTTTTGGAGAAGGATCACATTTCCAAAATGACAAGTGGGAGAAAAGTAGACCTCGAAGAAATTCGAGTCGAACAACAAACTCTAGAGAATGCTCAGGATGACATTCAGGATGAAACTCAGAGATTTTTAGAAGAATCTGGTGAGAATCATGGTCAATCTAGAAATGTTACCCCGCGTAGATCGCAAAGATATAGATCTCAACCGGAAAGGTACTTAGGTATTTTGACGAACGAGAGCTATGACGTTCTATTACTTGAAAGTGATGAACCTGCGACTTACAAGCAAGCTATGACGAGCCCTAGCTCCAAGCAATGGCAAGAAGCCATGCAATCTGAATTAGACTCCATGTCTGAAAACCAAGTATGGGATTTGGTCGATTTGCCAGATGGCTACCAAGCCATTGGAAGCAAATGGGTTTTCAAACTGAAAAAGGACAAGGATGGGAAACTTGAAGTTTTCAAAGCTAGATTGGTTGCAAAAGGTTACAGGCAAGTCCACGGTGTGGATTACGATGAAACCTTTTCACCAGTTGCAATGCTAAAGTCTATTCGAATAATGTTAGCAATCGCTGCATATTACGATTACGAAATATGGCAGATGGATGTCAAAACTGCTTTCTTAAACGGCGTTTTAACAGAAACTGTGTTTATGACATAGCCTGAAGGTTTTGAGGATCCAAAGAATGCTAAAAAGGTATGCAAGCTAAAGAAGTCAATCTACGGATTGAAGCAGGCATCCAGGAGCTGGAATATACGTTTTGATGAAGCAGTCAGTGACTTTGGTTTCATCAAGAACGCGGACGAATCTTGTGTATACAAGAAGGTCAGTGGGAGCAAAATTGCTTTCCTAGTATTATATGTCGACGACATATTGCTTATCGGAAATGACATTCCTATGTTGAACTCTGTCAAGATTTGGCTTGGGAAATGTTTTTCGATGAAGGATCTAGGAGAAGCACAGTACATATTGGGCATCAAGATTTACAGAGATAGATCTAAAAAGATGATTGGACTTAGTCAAAGCACTTATATCAATAAGGTGCTTGATAGGTTCAAGATGGCGGACTCCAAGCGAGGCTACCTACCCATGTCTCATGGAATGACTCTAAGCAAGACTCAGTGCCCAAAAACACTTGATGAGCGTAGACGAATGAATGGGATTCCATATGCATCATTGATTGGTTCAATAATGTATGCTATGATATGTACACGCCCGGATGTTGCGTATGCACTCAGTGCTACGAGCAGATACCAGTCAGACCCAGGAGAGGCGCATTGGACTGCTGCCAAGAACATTCTGAAGTACCTGAAAAGGCACAAAGATGACTTCCTGGTCTATGGTGGAGATGATGAATTAATTGTTAAAGGCTATACGGACGCAAGTTTCCAAACCGACAAAGATGATTTCAGATCACAGTCTGGGTTTGTCTTCTGCCTCAACGGAGGAGCAGTAAGCTGGAAAAGTGCTAAGCAAAGCACCATTGCGGATTCTACAACTGAAGCGGAGTACATTGCTGCACATGAAGCAGCAAAGGAAGCTATATGGCTAAGGAAGTTCATAGGAGAACTTGGTGTAGTCCCCTCCATTAAAGGACCAATAGCCCTGTATTGTGATAATAACGGAGCTATTGCACAGGCAAAAGAGCCTAGACACCACCAGAGAGTCAAGCATGTACTTCGTAGATTTCACCTTCTACGAGAGTTCGTTGAAAGAAAAGAAGTCGAGATAAGCAAAATTGGAACTGATGACAACATATCAGATCCATTAACTAAACCTCTGCCGCAGGCGAAGCACAACTCGCACACTGCAGCTATGGGAATCAAGCATATTGGAGAATGGCTTTGATGTCTCTGTTTAATGTTTTAAAGTTTTAGAGTTTAAATCTTTGTAAAACATTATTGGTTAATCATTCACAATAAATGAAAAGAATTCATTTTTCCATTTAATTTGTGGTTTATTAAATGATGAGTCCCTTCAATTTGACGATATATTCAAGATAGACTGTCAGGACCAGTCCTGTGACTAAGAAATGTCTATCAAGTGAACTTGAATGTCAAAGGTTGAAAATGGTCCCTAATCGGAGTTTTCCATAAAATTGGACGCATAGAAAACGTTAGACGATTAGAATGCAAGATGACTAGTAGTTCTGTTTCTTGAACTATGTGGACATGGCAATGTCATAATCATTTGCATAGATACTTACTTTGGGAAGACTAGTATCGGACAAGACCTATGAAACTTTACTGTAAGAGATGAAAATCTGTCATGAGTAAATTTCATTAAAATTATTAGACACTAAATCCTCAATACCTGAGTGATTTGAGATTACTTGTTTGAGAACTGGTTGCTTTGACGTTGACCAACCGTCGCACCGTAAAAGGAGGCTATAAAGGCAACGCTCAGGTAATCACCTATCAAACGAAGTCTAATCTCAAGATCGCAAGATTGGGATTGTCCTCCCATAAATCGGGATGAGATGCTTAAAAGTTGTACAAGGCCACTCGGAGAGCTAGAAACTGTGAAATGCATGGCCGTGCTCGGATGAATCATAGGCTATGATTATCTGTTTATTTGATCAGTTGAACTCTGAAACCGAGGAACACCTCTGGACGTAATAAGGATGACAACTCTTACCTTATGTTCAAGAGCAAGCATCGAGCGACAAAGGAATTAGGAAATGCACACTTGTCCCTAAGGACAAGTGGGAGACTGAAGGAAATAATGCCCTTGGTCCAAGTATGCATTCTATGTTAAGTCTAATAAATGCGGTTCAGTATTAATTAACAAGTTAATAATTCAGTGAGATCAAGTGAGCTGAATGCCTAGCTAGAGGCCGCTTCAGTTCAAGTGGAATTAATGATATTAATCCACAGCTTACTCTTGACTGAACCCGTAGGGTTACACAAATAGTACGTAAACGGATCAAGTATTTAATAGCATTAAATACTCCATCTATGAATATTCGGAACCGACGGATCTTGGTTTCAGTGGGAGCTGAGATCGTCACAGGCAAGGAATGAATACTCCGGAAACGATGATATTGCCGGAAACGGAAATATGGATCGCGTCGGAAATATAAATATTATCCAAGTCGTAGATGTTGCCGGAAACGGAAACATGGTACGTATCGGAAAATATTATCGGAAATGGAAATATTGCCAGAATCGGAAATATTGCCGGAAACGGAAATATTGTCAGAATCGGAAATATTACCGGAATCGGAAAATAATTCCGGAAACGGAAATATTAAATATTTGTTCGAAACGGAAATTAATTCCGGAATCGGAAATATTAAATATTGTTCGTATCGGAAATGAATTCCGGAATCGGAAAATTTAATCGGAAGCGCATCGTACGAATAAGCATCGGACGAGGCCTGCCGGACGAGGCCCAGCACGAAGCCAGGCCATCGCCCAGCAAGCCAAGCGCGCCGCACAAACAGCCACGCCAGGCCCAGCGCAAGGCCAGGCCCAGCAGGCTGCGCGCAGCGCGCACAGCGCGCACAGCACGCGCAGCGCGCAGCGCGCGCGGGCGCTGAGTGGGCTGCTACTCGCGCGCACGCATGGGGCCCATCGTGGCTGCCGTGCGTGTGTGTGCAAGTGTTTGTGTTCGTGCACGTTTCCTAAAACATGCAGAGTTCGGTTAATGATTAAATTCCTAATTCTATTTGATAAATTAATTAAATTAGAGTTCTTGTAGGATTCTAGGTTTAATTAATTTGTATCTGAATAGGATTTCGATTCCCTTTCCATACCGCTATAAATATGAGGCTAGGGCTCACAATTTATAACACAAGTTTCAAAGTATTCAAAGTGAGTTTTTGAGAGAAAAATTCAGTCACACATTTGCCTATAAAGTGCCGAAAATAATAGTACCTTAAGGGCGATTCTAGTTGGTCAATCTTAAGGCGGATCCGGACGTGCTGTGGACTATCTACGGAGGGACGACACTTGGAGTCCTAAAGACTTGTTCTTGTTCGGTTCGGGCGCAGCTAGGGAAGGCACGCAACAAAGAGTATGCATCTAATCTATGCTAAATGATTATGTGTAAATAATATGTTTTCCTGGGTTTATGGTTTTTTCCGCATGATTTATGAATTGTCATATGTATCATAACCTAACAACTATTTCAGCCTTTCTGACAAGGTGAATAAATTCTGCAACTGTTTCTTCTCTTGGTTCACTTAGGTATAGTTGCTTGAAGCGACCAAACCCACTGTGTAGTGAATTGAGCAAGACAGAGACTGCCATCCTTTCGCTTATTGGTGTTCCTAGTAGACTTAGGCGATCAAAATATGAACACATAAGATCCACATGGAACCTCAGTGGGACGCCTACCCTTTGTTTAGTGCGAAGGAGCTGAACATGTGTTTCTTGGACCTCCATCCTATAACACCTGTTGGGAGAACTAACCTTTAGACCAGACATTGATTCAATCAACTCATGGACGTTCAGGTCCCTGTCCTCCGTACTTCCACGACAGATATCCCTCAGATTCTTGATGAGCGTAAAAGGTTCATAGGCTACAAACCTTCTAGCCCAATTATCAGGGATATTGTTCAGCATGAGACTCATAACCTTTTTGAGATCCGCATCCCAGGCGTAAAATCTCTCAGGGGTCATGTCTCTGGCATAGTAGCTTGGCATGGGATGTGACAGTACATACTCAAGTCCATTGAGTTTGACTATTTCAACTAGCTTAGCTTCCCATTCAAGAAAATTTGTCAGGTTCAGCTTGACCATAAGCTCAGAACCCATGATGATGTTTTGATTGTTGTTTGCCATATTAAAACTACAATTGAAAAGAATAAACAAATAAATAACCATTCACAGTTTCTCTTAATAAACTTAAATTCTAGCATACATGCATAATTCAATGTTTATTAAGCATTTTATTCAATTTATGTGTTCCGGCAGGTGTGAATAAAATGATTCCAAGATCCTAAAATCATTGAAGAACTAAGCACAGTTTGTCGACTTAATCCTAGAACATCTTAGGTAAGCAAAAGCCTTTTGCTAATAGTCTAGAAACTATTCTTGGTTGATAGGTACGTCTAAGAACTTATTAGGTAAACCTATCGAATTTGCCACGACATAAAAGGACTCCTTACTTATATCGTTGAGTTTCACCAAAACTAACATGTACGTACAATTATTTGTGTACCTTGCCCCTTTAGGACCAATAAGTAACACCTCGCTGAGCGAAAACTATTACTAGATTGATGTAAAGGATATCCAAGCAAGTGTATATTTTGGCATGGCACCTTTTAACTCAATTTTTAAGTTTGGAACTTAAGGCTCTTACTATGTTGGTTAGATTTTAAGTGAACTAAAATCCTTAATCATGCAACATAATCAAGCTTTTGATCTCATGCATTTTAAGACATATTTAAAACAATAAATAACTTAAAACATGCATAAGATATTTATGATCTAGTATGGCCCGACTTCATCTTGAAGCTTTGACTTCAAAGTCCGTCTTGAAAATCTCCGTGGGAGGCACCATTTTCTTCAAATAGGATAAGCTATAACTAATTACAACTATTTGATGGTTCGCAGACCATATTTGAAAAAAAAAATAACTTTGGTACTTTGGACCAATTACATTCAAATTAATGGTACGCAGACCATATTTTCTATCCTATTTGGGCCATACTAGTCACTTCATAACCTGCAAAACAATACATATACAATATATACCATTCACCCATTCATTATCATGAATGGCCCACATAGCTGGTTAGTAAAACACATTATGCATCACGTAAACATTTGCAGCAATTAATCAAGGGCACCAATAATCTACCAATTATTCAGTCCTTATTAATTCTAATCAAGTTGTTTTAACCTTAAGGATTTGTAGACCTAATCAAGAGTTTATGACTAAAAAGCGCTCCCACTTAAACCAATAAATTCATATGCTTTACCAATTTTAAACATAAAAATGTATTTCTAGTCTAACCGGAAACATACAAATTTAATTAAAATTTAAAGCTCATATAAATTTATAATTGAATCCAAAAAGTTTAATTTAATTTCAGTCGCATTTAAATTAATTCATGATTTTAATTTTAGTAAAATAATTAGAATAAATAACATTTATTATAATTATAATATTCAAAATTAAAATCCAAGAAAATAATTTAAATTATTAATTTTAAAATTAATTAAAATTACGTGAACTGAAATTTTCAAATTAAACATTCAAAACGATCTAATCGTAACGCAAACACCCTACGCGTTGCACGCCCATGGGCCGCACGCACACAGCCATTGCTGGCCATGCGCGCGCAGCCCATGCGCTCGTCGCATAGCTGCTGCATCCCTATCGCAAGCCTCCGCACGCATTGGTGCTTACTGCGCGCGCCAGCGCTCATCGCACGCGAGCTATCGCTCGCAGTGCGCGCGCGACATCGCTCGCTGGGCGGGCGACATCGCTCGCTGTGCGCGCGAGCAATGCTAGGCGCAGCGCTCGTGGCACGCGAGCTTGCGCTCGCTGCGCGCGAGGCTGCGCGCTCTTTTGCGAGGCAGCGCGCGTTGTGGCGCAGCTCGCTTGCTGCCCACATGCGACTGCCTTGGCTCGCCCTACGCCCATGCCCATTCGTCCATTGGTCGTGGCACACGACACAAGGCAGGGCTGCTGCCTTGTGCTCGTGCACTACGCCCTTGCTCATTGCATTCGTGCCGCACGGGCGACGAGCTCCCTTGCTCGTCGTCGCATGCCCGCATTATACAACACCCCTTAAGGGTAACACGAAGCGTCCATTGCTTCGTGCGTGCAAGTTATATGAACGAATCGCATAAAAATTTAAAATTTATATTTAAAATTAATGACAAATTAATAAATAATATTAATTTCATAATTTTAGGGCGAAAAATCGAAAATTTATTATCCAATTGATTTCCGATTGTTATGGATTCAAGTCTAGGTCATAAAAATTTAAAATTTATCGTAAATTTACAATTTTTATGGTGGTTTTTAATCATAGGTTTCTAATTAAATTACAATTAATTATGAAAATCAAATTAATTCTAAATTATTCTAATTTTCAACAAATTAATCATAATTACAAATTAGATTGCATAATTAACAAGACTAGGCATTCAAACTTGTTAAACATATGCAGTAGGTCAATCAAAAATTCAAGATTTATCAACAAGAATCGCAAATATTTAATTTAACATCTTAAATTTACGAAATTTTGCATTCGAAAAACTAAAACCTTCGAAAAGTCATAGTTAGGCTTCGAATTTGAGAATTCTGGGTTCGGCAGAAAAATTTTAGAATGCCTTTTACATGCGGAATTGACACAAAAATCACTCAATTCGGATGAGTAACGAAGAAACTGCCGAAAAACTGCGTACGTATAATTAAATAAACGCAATTTGCAATTAATTAACAATTACGAAAATTAATCACCCCTTTTAATTCTTGCAAATTTGTAATATTTAACCATGTTCATGCAATTTAGATTATGAAAATAATAAGGGGCTCTGATACCACTGTTAGGTTATGATACATATGACAATTCATAAATCATGCGGAAAAAAACCATAAACCCAGGAAAACATATTATTTACACATAATCATTTAGCATAGATTAGATGCATACTCTTTGTTGCGTGCCTTCCCTAGCTGCGCCCGAACCGAACAAGAACAAGTCTTTAGGACTCCAAGTGTCGTCCCTCCGTAGATAGTCCACAGCACGTCCGGATCCGCCTTAAGATTGACCAACTAGAATCGCCCTTAAGGTACTATTATTTTCGGCACTTTATAGGCAAATGTGTGACTGAATTTTTCTCTCAAAAACTCACTTTGAATACTTTGAAACTTGTGTTATAAATTGTGAGCCCTAGCCTCATATTTATAGCGGTATGGAAAAGGAATCGAAATCCTATTCAGATACAAATTAATCAAACCTAGAATCCTACAAGAACTCTAATTTAATTAATTTATCAAATAGAATTAGGAATTTAATCATTAACCGAACTCTGCATGTTTTAGGAAACGTGCACGAACACAAACACTTGCACACACACGCACGGCAGCCACGATGGGCCCCATGCGTGCGCGCGAGCAGCAGCCCACTCAGCGCCCGCGCGCGCTGCGCGCTGTGCGCGCTGTGCGCGCTGCGCGCTGCGCGCAGCCTGCTGGGCCTGGCCTTGCGCTGGGCCTGGCGTGGCTGTTTGTGCGGCGCGCTTGGCTTGCTGGGCGATGGCCTGGCTTCGTGCTGGGCCTCGTCCGGCAGGCCTCGTCCGATGCTTATTCGTACGATGCGCTTCCGATTAAATTTTCCGATTCCGGAATTCATTTCCGATACGAACAATATTTAATATTTCCGATTCCGGAATTAATTTCCGTTTCGAACAAATATTTAATATTTCCGTTTCCGGAATTATTTTCCGATTCCGGTAATATTTCCGATTCTGACAATATTTCCGTTTCCGGCAATATTTCCGATTCTGGCAATATTTCCATTTCCGATAATATTTTCCGACACGTACCATGTTTCCGTTTCCGGCAACATCTACGACTTGGATAATATTTATATTTCCGATACGATCCATATTTCCGTTTCCGGCAATATCATCGTTTCCGGAGTATTCATTCCTTGCCTGTGACGATCTCAATTCCCACTGAAACCAAGATCCGTCGGTTCCGAATATTCATAGATGGAGTATTTAATGCTATTAAATACTTGATCCGTTTACGTACTATTTGTGTGACCCTACGGGTTCAGTCAAGAGTAAGCTGTGGATTAATATCATTAATTCCACTTGAACTGAAACGGCCTCTAGCTAGGCATTCAGCTCACTTGATCTCACTGAATTATTAACTTGTTAATTAATACTGAACCGCATTTATTAGACTTATCATAGAATGCATACTTGGACCAAGGGCATTATTTCCTTCAGAGAGGTGCGTCACGGTTCTCAGAAAACTAACCACTTTGACTTTGCTATTTCTCCTTTTTATTTAACGAATCTCAATTATGGGACAGGATACGTTCTGTTCGATTTATGGATCGATTGCGACAGAACGCGTGAACAGTTTCGCAGCGAGAGGCTTAGGCTAAGGGTTGGAGTCAATACTCAGAATATCATTATGTGTTGTTGTCTTCTTTCACGTCGAAACTAGGGGTCTATTTATAGGGAAGAGTTCGTGGAAATATAGAATTGCAGAGTTCTAATCCACAAAGAATTAGGAAAAGAGACGTACCCAGGTATTTTCAGCGCCCAGGCCTTGGCGCAGAAGATTTCGGCGCCCAGAGCCAGGCGTTGAAAATAGGGACTGGGCAGTTTTGTTTAGTCAGATTCGGATTCCTAAAATCCGTAGAGTTTGAGATTAATTTGAGTCTTTTAGCGCGTATCAATTTTGTGACGAAATGCGTCTGGGCCCGTTACGAACTCTAGGTTCGTTAGGATTTTAATTAATACGTAACTCTTATTTCCAAATCCTATTAGGAATAGGATTCTCGCAGTTTTCTATCTCATTTAGGATTTATATTGGAATGCAACACCTAATTCTGACAGGTTTCTATCTTTTATGATTTGCCACTTTTAACAACTACCTGTTACGGCAATTACTATTTTTAGCAGGTTTCCATAAACAGCAGGTTTCAGGTGAAATGAAATGGGGAATCGAGATTCGTTTATTTTATAGGAGATGCGTTGTCAAGTGGAGTTTTTATTCTTTCATCATCGAACTTTTCCCTTGCGGGAATGGGGACAAAAGTAGGTGTCTACAACCTCAAGAACACATTTGATGTAGAATTAACTCAGAGAAACCCAAAATCTAGTATTCTTTATTGAATTTATTAACTAGAACCCTAGAAATCATAATTCTCATAAGGAAGAAAAAATTACCTTAATTAGTTTATTCTACCACCTTCGGAGATCGAATTCGGGAATTGCGAGAGAGGCAAAGCTTTCCTAGAGATCGAATACGAGAGAGAGAGAGGCGAATTATAGAGTGGTTTTCAATCTCCCCTTTAATATGGAGATTAGGGTAAATTTTTCTATGAGCTTTAACGACAAACAAAATATTGAAAATGCCGCTCAACTTCTTTTCATTAAATTAAATTAATTAAGAAACCCGCGCTAGTTTTCACTGTTTTCGCAATTTGACTCTTTTAATGACGGATTTTTTTCACGTCGTTATAAAATTGTCGTTAAAACTCTAGTTTCTAGTAGTGTTATTCAACGATGTTCTAAATTTGTTCAACCATGTTCTAAATTTATTCAAGCATGTTCTAATTTTATTCAACCATGTTCTAAATTTTCAAGCTCATGTCTAAATTAATTCATGCATGTTCTAAAATTATTCAACCATGTTCTCAAATTTCAAGCTCATGTTCTAAATTTATTTAACCATGTTCTAAATTTATTCAACCATGTTCTAAATTTGTTCAACAATGTTCTAAATTTAGAACATGAAAACCTAGTCAACACATATACATATATACAGGTTCTAAATTTCAATCTCATGTTCTAAATTAATTCAAGCATGTTCTAAAATTATTAAACACGTTATAAACACTACTACAAATCGCGCCATTTTTCGACGCTTTTTTGCCGTTTTTTCGACGCTAAAGGGCGTTGAGAAATAATTTCTCGACGCTGAAGCACAGCGTCGAGAATTCGGGCGTAGAGAATTTCTCGACGCTCTACGTCGTCGATAACCTCGACGATTTAAGGCGTCTACCTTCTTTTCACTGCACATTTCACCGTCGACATTCTCGACACACTTTGGCGCCACAGAAATTTTTATCGACGCATATTTTTGACGAGAATGGCCTTTGCGGGTTATTTAAAATTTTTGTGGGAATTTCATATTGACATATAATGGCGTCGAGAATTATGTTATGTAAAAAGAAAAAAAAAATATACATTTATCTTTACTTCACAACCACATTGAGCTTACAAAATTGTATTAAAAGGTTAAATAAGGTAAACCCAACCAAATATGGTCCGAATGTTGTAACTCATTCATATAATATAACGTATAAATTACAAAATTATGAGACTTACACGGATTTGTTCAAAATTGACATGCTAACTAATAACTGGACATTGTAAACTAATATTTTTCTTATTTTGAGCGGTCACAATAACCTCCATTGGAAACGTGCTGCAATAATTTCTATCTCCCTATTATGCAGCCAGGATACCCGGATTTACACTTCCACACGACCAGGTACCTCACATACAAGTAAGTACCTCCATCTGATACACTTCTGAACCGGATAGACAAACAGATCGAACTTGTTGTTTCCAAGTTTTACGCCTGAAGTAAAACAACGCAAAGGTCTAGAATGAGTAAAATCCAAGGAAATAGTAACTATAAGAAAATCAAATGTCATCATATGCTTAATTTTCCTCGTCAATTCAAATGATAGTTCACAAATAAAACAGCAAGAGCGAACTAATGACGTCACCAAAAGTAGCAGATATGAGAAAAAAAATGTCACAAAGACAATCAAATACATGCAATTATATGTTATACGAGCTGGATCAGTTGAAAGATTCAGGACAATACATTTTCCAATATAATAACCAAAAAATTGATAAGAGGACAAAAGAGTGAGACTTGGGCATTTCAGCTAACTATCGCAAAAAAGCAATAGGGCGATTCCAGGGAACTAACCAATACTGAAAATAGTATGTGAAAACAAGAGCATAATTCAGCTCTCTATAAAAGAAAAAGGAAGCATAGGGCTATGTTTAAAGTTAGATTAGCGACTTCTAGTAATTCTATGCATATCGTAGACTAGAAAGAGAAGAACCAAGTGTAAGGTGGTGGCGTGCTCAAAATGGCAGTCACTTAATAACTCAATGGAGTTCTTCTAAATCCGACAACAAGAGGAACAAAGTCTTATGGAGCGGCTGAAATGCCTGAAATTTTGTACATAGAGAGAGTATGACCTCTCACTGTTCTTTACATTACCAGAACACGGGTAGTAAATGCAGAACTTATAGATGTCAGAGTATGACCTCACACTGCTCTTTACATTACCAGAACACAGGTGTAAATGCATAACTCATAGATGTCAGAACATTTGCTAGTACATGGAGAGTATTAATTTTTGACGGAGGGAGTATTATTTTTGAAATTTTTAAAAAGGGAATCCAGAAATATTTAGTATAACTGAAGAAAATTACCAGAACATAGGTAGTAAATGCAGAACTCATATATGTCAGAACATTTTCTATTCAATTCAGAGAGGAATACTTGAACATAATCTTTAAAAGTTTTGAGCAGTGGCAAATTATTTGAAATTAGAAAGCAGAACGAGTGAAAATCATCCAAAACAATGAAAGAACAAATCATCTAAATTAATTTGAAGCAAATCAACCGGTTTAAAAATTTGCTAGGAATACTCAATTAATTACAAGCAGATTAACAAAGAAACAAAAATCTGAAATTTGTAACTTATATTTTCTTTTTTTTTAAATAGCGACAGTAACATAAAACAAAATAGATAACAGTACTACTCAGAGTTATAGCAAGTGTATGCTCTAAACTAAGTAATAAAGAAAAAAAATTCAATGCACTGAATCTTGTACAATAAATAGCCGAGGCATAATTCATCAGAGCATGTTCTACATCTTCCATAAAGCACATAAAATTTTAAATCTAGTTAGAGTAACTGAATAAGAATTACAAATTTCCAAAAACTAGACAGGTTTATGCATTTTTTAGACTAATAATCACTTCATTGTCGGGAATCTAGGCCTTGATGTAGCGCGTAAGGAAAACATAAGGTTTAGGAACAATTAAATACCACTCTATCTTGTCTAATATGGATTTCTCCATCTACAAAATCTGTTCATTTTCAGAATAGGTTATATATGTTGTATGCAATTTCTAATATGGTCACAAAGTCATTAAATAGTTGCAACAATTAATCAAGGATTTTAAACTTGTTGAGTAAGAAATGCTAATCAGTATATTATGCCCCTTATAACTTCTATAGTACCTTATGAGCCCAAATTTCCTCATAGTTTGCAGCACACCAAGGGAAGCCACAACTGTTGTATACGTATGTAAGAAGGAGAAGGCCACCAACAACAGCAGAGGGCAGCACACCACAAGTTAGTGGGTAGCTACATCAGTCCAAGAATATTTTGGCAGTGTGACAGTAACCCGCCAGCCTGTAGGAAACAATTAAGAGTCGTACTATGAGAATTGTAAATAAAAGGGGGAAGGGATGAGTGTTAGTCTTTTATGTCTGAAGTCTATAGTGAAATACTTGGGAGAGAGAGAGATTTCTCGAATTGTTCTAATTTTGTATTGTTGTTCAACGTTTAAGCTTTATCTATCCAAAACCAACCTTTCTCTATTTGTGACGGTTTTATACAATTTCTGGGATAATTGTTGTTGTGAGTAAGTTGTTGTTCTCAGGTGTTGCATACTTGCACGCAATTCACATAGCACCGACATGTACAAGTTATGATAGGAGATTTGTTTCACGCAGGCAAAATTCCAAGGAAGGTGTAGACAATGCATAAGTTGAAATTTACTCTAAATAAAAAAAAACTAAAGAGCAAGGTATTACCTGCAGCTTCCAGTTGCTTCTGCAATTCTTTTCCAACAGCATCATTTTCTGCCTGGTAAATAAACAAGAAAGACCGCTTTAGCAGACACTTAATTGCTTGAACATTTCACAGAGAATCAGCTACTATGATACCTGAAGATAAGTGATTCTTTTCAGTTGAGCCTCTTCATCTCCCTCAACTAGTGGCAGGACATTGACCAAGGCATCAAACTATAAAAGAGCAACTTAGATAAGAAATTAGAAGGTTCAGGGTAATTAGGAGAGAGACAAACAGGAGGTAATTCAAGTGTAACAACTACTTCATTTTGTACAACCTAATTTCATCAACAAATTAGCATATTTTCACTGCTACAAAATAGGGAATAGAAAATGCTGAATAAAGAACCGTTAAGTTTGTTAAGCGTCGTCTAGGTATATAGAGAACGTATTTCTCTTATAACTGTTATATGAGAAAAAGAATAGAGGACGGCTACCTTACCTAACCGTCCTACATTCTTTACCATAATAAAAAAAAAATTAAATTTAAAATATACAGCTGTATTCTAGATACCCGCTTAGTATTCTTTTACAAATTGATTTTACAAAAAAAAAAAACTTTAATTTAAAAATTAGCTGACGTTTATTTTTTTTCCAAAATCAATATCTCACTTAACAAAATCAAACAATCATTTTTAATAGAAAAACATTACCAAAACAAGATTTTATTAGGCGGAATATCCCAGGATCCCCCAAGATCGAAAACCCTGGTGAGTTTTTTTACTTCTTCTTCTCAAACTAAATCTGATTGTATTTTTATGCTTTGGGGGTTTCTTGCTTTTGATTCTTGCGCCTGGGATTTCTTTGGTTTTTGTTTGAATTGAATTGGTGTCGATTGCCCTAGGGTATTCTTTCTTCACTTGGGTTGTGGGAAAGATCCTATTTTTAGGTCTCAATAATGCCGAAAAAATCACCTTGCTTCATATAAGGTTTCAAATTCAACTTTTTGCTCTCAATTTTAATTCGTGATTTTGTAGTGAGATTTTTAATTTACTTTGTTGGAGTAACTTTTAATTAGTGTTTCTGGAAAATTTTCGATATAATTCTGATTTATATTACTGAATTACATTGAGCATTTAACAAAGTTTTTATAATACCTGAATTGCATCGGGTGTGTTGGGAGCTTGGCTTGCTTCTGCTGGGCTAAGTGCAGGTTGTAGCTTTGCATTTGTTTGCTGGTTTCAGGCTGAGTTCAATTCTGGTTGTATCTAGATAGGGTGCTATGTTCTGTTTTTGGTGTTTGCAGTGGCTGTTTTCTTTTGTTCTTACAGGTGTTATCTTTTGGGGTCTACTCCTTTCTGTATGTTGCAGCTTCTTTTCTTTGTTGGCTGGCAGTTCCAGTGTTTCTGCTGCTCTGTTATGTCCTGATGTACTGTTGTTTTAACTGTTGTGGAGAGTACTTTCTAGCTGCAGATCTGCTTAATGCAGGTGCTTGTTCGTGTTGAGCCACTTACTGCAGTTTGGGTGTTGTTGTGTTTGTTCGGGTGCGGGCCGTGCACCCTTTCCTGTTGTCTTGTTTCTTTGTTTGACTTTTGATTGTTTCTACCTTTTGGTAAATGTGTTAATGGATTGAAATGTTCGACCTTTTGTAAGTCTGTAAGTTCTGCTCAACCTGCTAAGGTTGAAAGTTATCATTAACATGGCCTTTAACGTGCTTTCATAAAATAATTTTCATTGCATGAAGAAACCTGGATTGTATACTCTGAATATAATCCAGTTATTTAATGTAGATTTGATAAATACTCTGTAGTTCTCTTGTATGGAGCCACCTTAATCTTGGGACTTCTACGTTGTTATGTTCCCCTCGTGGCTGAGACAAGGAAAATGAGATGGGGTTTTGGGTAAGAAAATGAATGGATGTTAAAGAAACTCGTATGTGACTGTCTTAAAATAGGCTTAAATTTTGCAGAATGGTCACTGAATATGAACATAACCTGGTTCTTGTTTTTGTGGTCTCTAACTTTTGTTATATGCCTATTTCAGCATTATATGCTAGTTGTTTAGTGGGGAACTTTGTGGAACAACTATGGAATTTTGCTTGGCCAGCTGCTATTGCAATGATCCATCCAAGCCTTCTTCCTGTTGCAGTCATGAGCTGTTTTTACTAAGGTGGCTTTGTCCCCTAAAATTAGTCGAGCATGCAACGTTGTGATAAAATGTAGTTCTAACTCCTAATTTATTAAAATTTTGGACAGCTTGCAGTTATTCTTGGAGGGCCATTAGTTGGAAAACTTATGGATCATTACCCTAGAGTACATGCATTTAATTTTCTAAGCTTTATCCAGGTAATCCTCTTATAATCTTATTTCATTCAATAATCAATATGCTATTTTGTATCACTTTCTCGTATTTCTAAGATTCACTTCATATGGTAGGCAATTTCCCAGCTGATGTCTGTAGCAATGATTATTCATGCTCATCAAGTTCGGTATGTTGTTGTGTCATCTGTTCTACTTCGTCCGTGGTTTATTATTCTTGTTTTTGCGAGTGCAATTGAGCGATTGTGTGGGTTAGCTTTGGGTGTAGCCATGGAGCGTGACTGGCTTGTACTGGTAATGTTGTTTTATGTTCCATCCTGGATTCTCTTGCTTTCATTTTCCCCCTAGGAATTTAGTGTCTAATGTAGGCATCATGTCACGCGCAGCTAGCTGGGACCAATCGACCTATTGCACTTGCTCAGGCTAATGCTGCTATCAATCGAATTGATCTTCTGTGTGAGGTAATAAATTGTGCTTCTTGTGTACTTAGCTTTGCTTTTTTGTGGTGTTCACCCAACCATGTTGTTTAAGCAGCTGAGTTGCCAGCCTGAATTGAATAACTGTATGACTTCACATCTACATTAGCTTGTCTGTCATTTCTTACAGGTTTGTCACCGTCTCTTACATTCCCGAAAACATTTAGTTACACTATACTTATAAAAAAAACCCTGCTAGTAAGTGACATTATATCTACAATAAGCACCCAGGGGAAAGCAGAGTGCTAGTATTTCCTCGATCTCAAGCTAAAGACCAAGGCTAGGAAACTGCTTCCACTCTAGTGTGCAGAAACTGCTAGTAAGTGACATTATATCTACAATCAATGAATGTGGAAACTAAATAGTCAGCTAGATTACTTAAGGTTCCCCATACAAAGGCCTTCTTGACTCGTGAGAATCCAACTACGGAGTACTTCACCACCTTCATTTTCAGTTATTCCCTTATTGGTACTTACCAGAATTCCAAACGGCTAGCCTGTCTGTCTGCACGCACCTCCCTGCAAGTCTGTTGCTGTTGTTTTGTCTGGACTTGTGCCTTCTCCTGTAAACCATTTGGACAGGTGGACCATTAGTACGATCCATTACAATCCCACTGCACAATTATGACATTAGGATCTATGTTATTCTTCCTCTAATTTTTATTTGGTATATATACCCATTATTTAGTGTTAAATTTATTACTCTTAATTACATTTTAACTTGTCTTGTAGTATTTTAACAAAGCTCTTAAGCTAGCTCAAGGAGATGGTCGGTTACCTCAGTTCACTCCTGTAGACGAACTGTCCTGTTACCTCAGTTTACTCCTGCAGACGAACTGCCTTGTTGCTGCAGAAGCTCCGGTTGCTGCTGCTGCAGAGTCACCTGTTGTTGCCGCTACATAGGCTCTTTGATTTTTATTTTATTTTTTTTAATTTTTTATTATTGACATCGAAATGTTATTTTTTTTGTTGTACCTTGTATGGATCATTTTGTCAATAAATGATAGTACTTTGTTATTGTATGAACAATAGTATTTTGTTATTGAAGGAAATTATTTTTGGAAAGATTGTGTGGATATCATTTTTATTTTATCTATTTAGATTTGGTTTACGGAGCTAGGATCGTAATATCCTATTTTAGGGATGTGTGAACTGCTATTTTTGAATAATATTTTTTTAAAAAGGGGTAGCATATAGAACGGTTGTGTAAGGAAATTGCTTTCTATTTTAATATTAAACAAGAAGTATATAGTACGCCTATGTACAGAAGGTGTTCTGTATCTCAATATTTAACAGGAAAAAAAGAAGACGGTTATGTACGGAAGACGCGCTTTATTATAGAGTATAGGAGACGATTATGTACGTTAACCGTTCTATATTCCTTCTTCATTTCCTGATTTTAGGAAGGGAATAGAGGACGCTTATCTCTTATCACTGTACTTTATGACTAGGTATATAAAACGCTTCTTTTACCCGTTTTATAAGCTTTATAGCGCGCTGAGATGGAGAACGCCTCTAAGGCGTCCTATAAACTGTATTTCAACAGTACTCTATGCCCTTTTTTGTAGTAGTGTTTTTTAAGTACAACTGATTAATAGCATTATCACGGGAACAATAACTAACAAATATAGCAAGACATCTTGAACAGAGTAGTATAGGTTTTGAACAATCGATCAATAAGAATGAAATACTCACCTTGGGACAAATTCAAAGACAAATCAGGGGCACAACCTACTAAAACTCACTTTACCATTAAAAAAGAACATGTCGAATTGTTGCTGCAGGTTTAGACTTGTTATAAATTAAATAGTAATACATTAAATTAAAAGGTGGATACAATATCTTAGTAGTCATCTATTAATTATATGCAAACACCGTTGAAGTATTAGTAGTAAATTCATTTTTTGGCAATAAAAAAAAATGCATAACAAAAAGTAGGAGAGAAAAGAAAACAACAAGTCAACCCAGAAATCGTAGTTGGACAATAAGTAAACTTTCAAAACACTTACTAAGATAACAAAGAAAAGAAAAAAATTATTGGGTCTATTTTCTGTTTCAGGTGTATCACTTCTTCTGTTAAATACTGATTAGCAATTTGGGGAGAAGCTTAATCAGCATATTGAACTCGAATTACTCAGAATCAGAGTACCCACAATAAAAAAATGTTCTTCAACCATACATACCCTTGGAAAACCACCAGAGGAACATAAAGCCTCAACCAAAGGATAACAAACAAATTCTACTAATGAACATAAAGAACCACTCATGTCATGTCAGATCAAGGGACGAGATAAGTCTAACTATGATCGCAGAAGTAGGAAACACGTTAAGATAAGGGATATAAGATGAGAAGCTAGGTCATCAAAACCACCAGGGTACTCTCGTTGATGTATTGCATTTTATGCCTGATTCCTAACCAACAACTAATCCAGCTAATGGACATTGTTAAATATGTCAAGATATTTTATTTATTGTAAGTAGAAGATCGAATCTTGGAACACAGCTGCAATTATGCAGTTGTATCACATAAAATCGGTAAAGTCTATATCCTAGCTCAATTAATCTTCAAATAGAAGTTGCCTAAGAGTGAATCAAGCGAGCATGAAACATACCAGCCCAAGGTTTTGATTTGAGACTGGAGCCACAAATGGTTGAAGGTGCCTGAAACATAAAAGATTAAACAGCCACCATGTAAATCAAATAAAGTAAAACCACTAAGGAAGAACTAACACATATAAAAAGAGGGGAGGTGGGGGTTAATGAAACAAAATCAAAAGCATCCAACTTTCTACGTAACGAATTAAAACTAATCTAGTCAGCCTCTTTTCTTCTCATTGTAATACGACTAGTTGTAGGTGTTAATTTACCCCATCCAATATTCAATTCATATTCATAGTCAACCACCCTAAAGCATAAAATCGAAATAAGATTTGACTTTTTATCTTATACTTGCATCAACGTAAAATTTCAAATTACACTTAAGAATATAATCAAATGTTAATTACCACATGGGTAACATATTTGATAAATGTATATGGCACAAGGAAAACTCCTTCAATTATTATTTTCCTCTATTCCCAAATTGTCAAAAAGGGATGATAGAAAGATCATTAACTAAGAAACTTCTACATGCACTGCATAATAAGAAACCTCTAAATTACAATCCATAATCCATTACCTTTGGATAAAAAGAGCCTAACATACAGAACATGGAGCAGCACTCCAATTGTAAGTTTATTCACACCAGGACATAGAGCAAGTTGTTTAGAAGATGCAGACATGCATTATTGTACCTGTGAAGCGACTAGGAGTAACTAACCAAGGGTCGGGTTTCCAAGACTTCATACAACCTCAGTTAGGAGAAAAACAAAGCAAAAACAGGAGAAATAAGCAACACAACAAAACATAATCCACTTTTCGTTACAAATTATCTCAAAAAAGAAGGGCACCTCAATGATCTTGTATCTGAAATCAGCAAAGCAATATTCTTCCAAAATTTCAAGAAAATACTACATTACAACCCCAATTCTAATTATCTAAATGCACAAAATATAACCCCAACTTGATGAAAATATACCCAAATATTACATTAAGTAATTAGTGAGATTTTAAAAAAAATCTTAAGAGTGTTAGGTTTAAACTTACAGATTAAAGAGTGTCGTTATGTGAAGGAGGTTTCTCGTCTACGGTTAAACGCTATCAAAATAAAACAAAGAGGTTTCCATGAGAGAAGAGAACACATATTCATTATTAAAAACCCTAACTTTACTGAAATCAAAAGCCAAAATAAAATTCAAATCAGATTAAATCGGAAACAACGGAACAACCTTAACTTCTCCGTATGTTGAAAGCCGTCAAAAAACAAAATCTTTCTATCAAAAGTTCTTGAGCAGCAAATTACACAAAGAAAAACCTAAACCCGAAACCTAGAATATCGAAAATCGTAAAACCAAGAGATTGTAAAGAGGATAAATTACATTACCTTGTGCAAGACCTCCTAACAGATAGCAACCACATGGTAGAAGATGCAAATTTCATTGTTATGAACGAACAAGTCTGCAAAAATTGAGAGAAAATTAAAACATATGCGAGAAGAGAGAAATAATTATAACTATAAGGGAAACGGAGAAGAAGGTGCGAACCTGCAACTCCATTGATGTTTGAGAGTAGATCTGGGAGAAAGGGGATTTTTTCAGCAGTTGGGTAAAGAGGAGTTAATTAGGGTTTAGAATGAAAGGACGAGTGTGAAGTTGCGGGGTAGCTTAGATAGTGCCTAGGTCACGTGCGGATCACATGATATTTTTACTAATATCTCGACGCTGTTCCTTGCCGAGAGATGATTTTGACAAGGAAACGCGTCGACAAACAACGCAACCTACAAAATTGACTCAGCGCATATCCACACCGTCGAGGCCATACCGTCGAGATTCCACGCCTTTTGTAGTAGTGAAATTTATTCAAGCATGTTCTACATTTATTCAAGCATGTTCTAAATCCATTCAAACATGTTCTAAATTTATTCAAGCATGTTCTAAATCCATTCAAACATGTTCTAAATTTATTCAAGCATGTTCTAAATTTATTCAAGCATGTTCTAAATTTATTGATGTTCTAAATTAATTCAAACATGTTCTAATTTTATTCAACGGTGTTTTAAATTTATTCAAGAATGTTCTATCTTCATCTAGGAGTGTTCTAAATTTATTTAAGCATGTTCTAAAATTATTCAAAAATGTTCTAAAATGTATTCAAGAATATATACATCATAGCTTGTTTTTAATTAATTTATATATGTTTGTAGGTTGGTGATGCATCTGTACTAGTATATCCAACCGCCTCCAACAACCAAACAGAGAAGCCAACAATAAAACACTCCGAGAACTTGAAGTAATAAACGCATGAAAAAGAACAAAAAATTAATTAAATTAATTGCATCTGATTTGAGGATTTGGAATTGGAATTTAGAACATGAATCTGGATAAATTTCTGATTTATTTAGAACATGAATTCGGATAAATTTATTGATATTAGAATCAAAGAAATCAATTGATTTTAGAATCTCAGAAAAACGAAATCGATTGATTTAAAATTGAAGAAACCGAAATCGAAGAATCAAAGAAATCTAAGAGAAATCGAAATCGAAGAAATCTTACAGAAATCGAATTCGAAATGGAATCACCAGCAGTTATTCGCAATCTGATTCGCGGACCACAACCACCGCCACCACCATATTTTGTTCGAACTCTGATTCGCGAACCACAACCACCAAAACCGGCGACGGAATTTCTGCGAGCAGCGGCGAGCGGCGTGAGGAAAGCAGAAGCGGCAACGAGAGGAGAGAAGAAGCGGCGGCGAGAGGAGAAAAAAACGGCGGCGAGAAGAGAAAGAAACGGCGGCGAGAGGAGAGAAGAAGCGGCGGCGAGAGAAGAGCATAATCGGCGGCGAGAAGAGAGTCGAAGCGACGATGAGAGGTAAGCGGCGGCGGCGATTGGTGGTGGTGTTCGAATAGGAGAGAGAGGGGAATTGAAGAGAGAGAAAGAGTGCCAGAAAATCAGAAATAATGAAAAAAAAACGTGAAAAAACGATTAAATTGGTTTATTTGTTTACAAAAATTACAAAACTTACAAAAATGCCATTATAGAAAGTGTTCTTACCGTAAGAAAGTGTTCTCACCGTACGAAGTGTTCTTACAGGAGCCTCTCTCTCTCTCTCTTCTCGCCGCCGATAGTGCTATATATATATGTGTGTGTGTGTGATATATATATATATATATATATATATATATATATATATATATGTATATATATATATATATATATATACATATATATATATATATATATATGTATATATATATATATATATATGTATATATATGTATATATATGTATATGTATATATATGTATATGTATATGTATATATATGTATATGTATATGTATATATAGGACCAGGTTCTGGTGAGAACCTCCCTTAAGATGAGAACTACCTTATAATGAGAACCTATGTGAACCGTTATATTTAGGTGAAACGAGCGGCTGAGATCTTATCTCACAAATTAAATCACGCGCGGTTCTTTTCAATATCCTGACTGAGCTGATGTTTTCTCTCTCTACAACCCTCACTCACTGACGTTCGTTTCTCTCTCCTCACTCAAATTCAAACGCAATCGTGTCTCTCCTCAACCAATTTGCTTGAAATTACACTTCAAAAACCGGCAATTAGATCTTAATTTCGCGAAAACTACAAAGATTTTGAGGTAATTTTACTTAATTCTTTCGATTTTTTTAATGTCGAATTTACTCCATTTTTTTGCGATTTTTGCTTGAAATTCTGCGATTTTTGCTCAATTTCTGTGGCTTTTGCTCGAATTTCTACCGTTCTTGCTCGAATTTATTTTTGATCAACAATTATGCTAATCGCAACCTATAATTCTGAATGTTGTGATTTTTTAGTTAATTTTGTGGAGGTTTTATTGCGCTCGAACTTCTGTGTTTTTGGAATGATTTTTTACTTGTTTTTGGTGAATTTTGGAGCTCGGATATGTGCAATTGATACAGATTAATAATCTTGTTTGCTGGTTTGATTCTATCAGTGGTTATGTTCGGTTTAGAGGGACTGCCTGCTGTATGGGTAGAGTTTCAGTTCTAGATGTTAGATGTTGAAGTCTGTACAGGACACTATAAATGAGCTTTTGGTTCTTAAGGTAAACTAAATCTCTATTAAATTAAACTAAATCTCAATTAAAGTAAACTAAATCATTCTGATACGTAACTAAATCTCTCATAAAGTAAACTAAATCTCACTTAAAGTAAACTAAATCTCACTTAAAGTAAACTAAATCGTTCTATTTTACATTGTCTCATAATGCTATTCGTTCTTGAAGTAGATCAAGGAGGATCAGAAGTAAATCAATTAGGTCAAGAAGTAAAGTAGTTGTTGCGTTAGGTCGTCTTTGATGTAGATTCCTTGATAGGCTTGCTGACTGCTATTGTGGAGATTTTGGCTAGATTAAGTTGCTGCTTAATGAGCAGGAAATTCATGATTTACTGATCCAACCTCCAACAATATGTTCAAGTCAGAATGTTGGCCCTACTTTAACAACCTGCAACCTACAACATATTTATTTATTCATTTATTTCTCCTTAAACCAAATCTTATAGAGTACATTTTCCGGCGACTGAACGTCTAAGGTAATTTAACCTAAATTTTGTTTACATTTTGTTTACTTCTCAGTATATTAAGTGTAATTTTGAAGCAATATTTTGTTTACTTTTGAATTTGATTGTGAGTTGATAGTCAGTTGTTGTAGAGAAGTTTTGTTGGTGTGTAAAACTGGAATTAGCTGCTTTAGAAGTTGTGTGTAGAGAAAATTTGTGTGTAAAACTGGAATTAGCTGCTTTAGAAGTTGTTGTAGAGAAAATTTGTTGGTGTTGTTTAGTTGGTGGAGTTGCTTTGTTATAATTTTGTTGCACTTAGTGATTATCTAACTTAAAAGTAAAGCAAAAACTGAAAAAAGTAAATATAAATGATCTAAAAGTAAACAAAATATTGCTTCAAATTAATTTTGCGGCACTTAGTTCTTTACTCGAATTTGAAAATTCATGCTCAAAATATGGTATGATTTGAATTTGCAAATTGATCTCAACATAGCTGTTATTCACTCAAGTACCAGAATTCGTTAATATTTGGCTTGAATTTGTGAATTTGTCTACAAAATGATGCGAAGTTACAGTAGATAATGGTAAGAGTTGTGAAACCAGTCACAATCGGTTTTTTAATTTCTTCAGCTTCATTGCAAAATTATTTTAAGCTTCAGATTTTGAACTTTTATGATGCTCGAATTAGTAAACTTAATATCTCTTAAAGCAAATTAACTCTCTTTAAAAGAAAACTAAGTCAGTTAGGGTTGCTAGATTGTAGACTTGAAGTAAACAAAAATTGTACAAAAGTAAACGCAATCTTTCTTAAAGTAAACTAATTCTCTTTAAAAGAAAACTAAATCAGTTAGGCGGTGCTACATTATTGACTTTAAGTAAATAACAATTTTAGAAAAGTAAACTTAATCTCTCATAAATTGAACTAGTTCTCTTTATAAGTAGCTAAAAATGTTAAGAAGTAATTCAAAAAAATCTAAAAAGTAAATAATGTAAACTCAAAAGTAAATAACGTAAACTCAAAAGTAATAAAATCGTACTAGCATGGTGTCCACTGACTTATTGGATGTTGGTTTCTTTATTCAGCAGAAATTGCATGATGCTTTTGACATTAGTTGACTTAGGTTGATTGTCTCGCTGGTCAATTTTGGTGGTTCTGTTCTGCGTGCATTGACGGTGCTGATTTGTTGCAGTCAGTTTTAGTAAAGATGCTTTAGAGTTGTCAGAGGCAAAACACATGGTCACTGTGTAGAAAGGAAAATCTAATTTTACTTTGTCTGATGTTTCTTTCAGATTTAAATCATGAGAATGATGATTTGGGTATGGATGATGACTGGTTTAAAGATGGCCAAGATTCCTCGGAACATATTCTTTGCCAGATCGTATAGTTAAATGTCAAGTTCAGAGACTTAGAAGCCATCTTAATATGGTGATGTTAACAAATGGTGTGAAGCTCTCGTCCTCAGGAAATCTGAATCGTCTGCAATGCACCAACTCAACACACAAATTGCAATGCACCAACTCAACACACAGTAATATGGAAGGGAAAACTCATAAAATAGAGAGAAGAATGATTTGATTCACAACACAAGAACATATACAAATCTCCAAGGTAGAAGCTTGAGGCTACAAGTCTCTTTTCTTAATACAAAACACAATGTCATTCTCTTTCCTCTCTTTTACTATTTATACTCTAGGTTTGGCCAGCACACTGCCATGTAATTAATGCTGCTCTCTGCTTCTTTGTCTTCTAGTTGGCTAAGGGCCATCTCCACTCCCTTCTGTGTTGTGTGTTGTGGCTGCTGTGGTCTGCTGCTGCCTTTTGCGTCTCCTGTAGACCAGAATAGGTGGGTCAGTAGGGTAGTCCATTACATCTTCTCCTGCCTTATGCTGCTCAGGCAAGTGCTTCTCAAAAGTCAAAACCTTGCTTTGTCAACTGGTAATGGGGACAGTATGTCTATTGGTGCCATTGATATGCCTCATGACTTAGAGGACCTTTAAATTGGTGATCTGGACTTTCCTGATAGCTTGGAGTAAGTTTATGGAGACGGTACTCAGATTTCTTACATAATAGAAAGCAAATAAGATTACTTTCTGGTGCAGACGTTTCAATACATCGTTTCAATACATCAGCTACAGATATTAAAGAGTCAGCTGAAAGTGTAAGTCTTTTCTCATAATTGTCTTGTGCGTACAAAATTGTTCTTACTAAAAAGATCACATGTATGTAACTTAAGCTGTATTGGTGTCTCTCTTCTCTTTAGTTATTTCCATGTTGCAAGTTGCTGATGTTGCAAGTTGCTGATGTTGCAAGTTGCTGATGTTGCAAGTTGCTAGTCAGGTAGGGGTTTTAGTTATCTGACTCCAAAGTAAAGCAAAAACTGGAAAAGGTAAATAGAAATTATCCTAAAGTGAACAATTTATGGACAAGTTCTGGTTGGTGCGGTATTTTGTTACTAGATGTGCTTAACTGCTTAAACCTATTAGCTCAAATGGTAGAGCACTATGCAGATGCATAGGAGATGTAGGTTCGATTCCTACATAGGTTGTCTCTAAAAGTAATTTTTTTTTAGAAAAATCTCTAAAGTAAATACAAGGATTTCCAAAGTAAATAAAAAAGACTCAAAAGTAAATCATAATAAATCAAAAGTTACTCGAAATATTTCTAAAGTACATGTACAATTAGTAAACATTAAACCTAATTGTTGAATAGCTTTGAAATGTTTGCTATAATTTTTCATGCCTGAAGTATTGTCAACTGTGTGGAGTATTTAGTAAGTAGAGTTGTTCGAAAAGTAAATGGAATTGTTCGAGAAGTATATGGAATTGTTCGAAAAGTAAACTATGAATATTGGAGTGTAGGGCGGTCAAAGTAAAGGTTTTCAAAGTAAAAGTAAATAAAGGAAATTCAAAAGTAAACGAACCTACGTGGGATTCGAACCCACATCCTTTGTGCATTTTCACAATGCTCTACCGATTGAGCTAGTAGGCTAGTGTTTTCACATAAATAAATAAAAATAAAGCAAAAACCAACTGAAACCAAAACATCCAAGCAAACAGCAAGCATGCATAGCAGACCACGACACTAAAAGAAAATAAAAACAAGCAACCAGGCAGCATCATCAACTAAAACCTATTGAAACCAGAATAGAAGCCGCTACAGCAACCCTACAGACAACGAACTCCTCACAACACCTAACTACAGAAGGAAAACCAAATAGGGAACAACCTTAACCAATGCACCAACTGCAAACATCATCTCAAACCCCACTTTTCAGCTCATAAAACCAACTGCAATCAGAATCTGACGATTTATCATTTAAAAATCTCTAAAGTAAATAAAAGGAACCCCACAGTAAATAATAGAAACTAAAAAGTAAATCATAATAAATCAAAAGTAAATCAACCTACATACTTGAATTATTTGTACAATATTCTTTAGGTGTCAGGTTGTATGGAGCTTAACAGAGCTTAGCAGCCCCGTAATTCACACAAGACACCTAAGCGTAAACCAGTAACTGCCTGTCATAATCATCAACATCAAAATAATAAACATAAATGTGATTGAAAAGCTAAAACATGGATGATGAGAGTGAAAGGTGGGAAGGCAGCTTCAGTTTTCAGAGCTGTTGATGTCTCACCAGAAGAAAATGAACTTTCCTGCAAGCGCTTCAGCTCGTCATAAGCCCATTCAAGGCCTGGGCAATAGTGTAATGGTGGGTTAAATCGGACTGATATCAAGTCGTAGGAATGCCCTATTCTCAACCAGGAATCTGACTACCTCCATGTTCCTCTCTTTAGTTTTAAAGTGGAGCAGTGTCCCTGTACCCCGCCAAAAAAAATCATGGTAAGGCCTCAAGATTAGTTAAGAACACCGTAAAATTAGCTAGCAGGTGGTTAGAGATAGTTCGTGTACGTACTTACAACGACATGGACCCTTAGTTCTAGCTTTGATATTAGCACCTCGTTCAAGCAGCACATCCATGACTTTTAGATGACCCCTTCAGTAGCAAGGTGAAGAGGAGTGACTCCTTGCAATTTGGTGCCCCAAGAAGCCAGATTAACATCCATCCCCTCATTAAGTAGTTGTTTAACCTGAGTAACAACAAACTCACTTGTATTAACAACACGTACAAGTTCCCTAACCAAATTTTCAATCAGCTCAGTTATAACTTATGCATCTCCTGCTGTCAACTTGAGTTTATCCACCATCTCTTCTACAACAGACTCACTTGTATCGATTTTAAGAAAGTACATAAACTTAATCCTTGAACTAATACAACACGAAATTAGTGAAGAAATAAAGATAAACGATGTACACCTACACCTTTTATTTAACAATAGATAAGGTAAGTGCTGGTGAAGCATCTATGTTAGACTCAATTTTTGCCCATTGCAAAAGACAGTCCAAAATCAATACAATCCGAAAAATTTAAAATACAAGCTAATGAACAAATTGTTTAGTAAAAGTAGTCACAGTAATACAAACAAAAACAACAAAACAACAATGAATTATAACTCAAAAAATGAATGGGATCGAAGAATAACTCAGAACAAAACAACAAGATCAATAATAAAAACAAAAAAGTTTAGTTTTAAACCCTTAATTTTAACAATTAAAAATGCAAAAACTGAAATGAAACCCTAATTAACTCGAGAAAACGAAACCCTAATTTTAACAATGAAATCGTAAAATACTGCAACAAAATCCCTAATTCGAAAAACAATAATCCCTAATTAGAGCGAAAATCAAAAGAGTAAACACTGAAACAAATCGAACAATCCAATACATACCTGGCGAATTGAAAAACGTGAAATCGCAAAGAATATACTTGCAGGAATCAAAGATGTTGAAGAAGATAAGTCAATAGTAGAGAGGATTTGAAGAAGGAGAGAGAAAACGGGAAGAAGAGAGAGAAAAAGAAACTGGAAAAGGGCAGAGAAAGGGAGGTCATTCGTCCAGATTAAAATGACCATATTACCCTTATTTTTGCATTTGGTCGGGCGAAATTTGGTCCGTTGGATTGAATTGATCGAGGGCTGAGATTAGTTCTCAGTTCTCATCTTAAGGGGTGGTTCTCACCAGATCCCAATTCTGTTTTTATATATATATATATATATATATATATATATATATATATATATATATATATATATATAAATATATATATATATATATATATATATATATATAAATATATATATATATATATATATATATATATATATATATATATATATATATATATAAGGGAGGGATCTGGTAAGAACACTCCCTTATGTAAGTACACTTCTTATAATAAGAACACATTTTACACAATTGGATTAGAATCAAATCAACGGCCACGATCATCCCAGCCACTGCCATAATGGCATGATTGTAAATACAAAAAAACGAAGCAAATATATATATATATATATATATATATATATATATATGTATATATATATATATATATACACACACATATATATATATACATATATATATATATATACATATATAAATATATATATATATACATATATATATATATATATATATAAAACATTCTCTCTCATCAGTTACCATAACTCCCACTCTCTCACCATTTTCTCTCTCCTCAACCTCCCACTCACTCCCTGCAACGGACGAAAAACCGCTCAAATTCATTCTATTTAATCGAATTCCTGCTGAACTATTGCAAAAACAACACTTCATCATTCTATTAGTTCAATCACGCTTAATAAAAAAAATTGCAACAAAATCGCAAAAAAAAAAAAATTAAAAGTGCAAATTCTACACAATTTCGATGGAGACAGGTGACGAAAATGCGATTGATTCTGCAAACAACTGCGAAAATACAAGGTTAGTGATAATCTAACAAATTCAAATAGTTTAAATTTTTTCGTCAATTTCAATTAATTTTTTAATTTTTGTTGCTTAATTTTGGAATATTAAGCAAAATCGAGCACATGCAAAGAGAAGAAGCTGAAAACGCAATCGATTCTAGTCTCAATGCTCTTTCAACAGAAGAAAAAGCTACAAATACGTAAGAATTTCAAGTTATTTGGAGTTTCAAATTAAAAAATCGACTAAAATTGTTATTCTAAGCATGTTCTAATGTTAAATTTATGTTCAAAATCAAGTTCTACAGTTAATAGTCATAATTTAATGTTTTTATACCAGATCTGATATTAAAATTGAATGTTATAAATTTTTCCGCATGTTCTAATATTATTAATACATGTTTCAATGTTTTTATGATGTTCAAACCATGTTCTATGCATGTTCTAATGTATGAATGATGTTCTAAGGCAAGTTCTAAATTTAAAAGTCATGTTTTAATGTTTTAATGATAGATCTTTTGGTAGATAAAGAATGTTCTAAAAAAATTACCATGTTCTAAACATTTTAAGAATGTTCTAAAGTTATTAGAACATGTTTCATTGTTTTAGGCCAACATCTACTTTATAAAACAAAAAAATTGAATTTGGAGCATGTTCTAAAGGTTTTAATCATGAATTAATATTTTAGAAGATATTCTAATGGTACATTGATGTTCAAAGCATGTTCTAAGCATCTTCTAATTTC